>NC_080598.1:28650220-30049387 GCF_027887145.1 Ammospiza caudacuta | reverse complement strand
CTTCTGCTCTATCCCATTAAAACAATTTCATTTTAATCTCTTCATTGTGGCTGGCAAAATTAACAGTTAGCTGGCTGCATAAGTTTTGGTCTGAGACCTTGCCAAAAATTCACAGTTTTCTTCTTCCAGGCTCAAACAGCAGATTTTGCCAGGCGGGAATGACGCCTTTTTACAGGCACCCTTTGCTTATCAAGAAACTTAGATGAAATAGATTAGAAGACAAGCTAGAGAACATCATAACCATGGCTGTAGGGAGGCAGGATTGGGATCAGGCTGAGAGAGGAGGCTCAGGGCCACAGGGGAGTAGCTGGTGCTGTCCCTCCCAGCAGTGCTAATGACCTGCAGTGCTAATTAAACAGTGCTGCTGGAGCACTGTGAAGGAGGCCCTATAGCTCTGTTAATCAAAGCTCAGTAACTGTTCTCAAGGGAAAGACAATTGGAGGAGAAATCCAGTAATTAGCCATAATAAAAGTTCCACTCATTAAAAAAAGCATCACTAGCACAAAAAATGTTGAGAGGATGAAAGTATGCAGTAATGGAAGGGAGTTGAAGCAGGGGAAGAGGCAGGTACTCACATTCTTGGATTTGCTGGTTGATGAGTGCTTGGTCATTTTCTAGTTCCCGCTCTGCTTTGATCTGTCCTCTCAGAATCTGCTGCTTTAAATCCTCAACATAGAGCTGCTGTCGTTGAATTTGTTTTCTGTGGAAAGCTTCCTGGTCTCTCAGTTTCTGCTTGTACTCTTCATGCACAGCATCTATTTCTCTGCTGTTAGAAATGTTGTCAGTGAATTTAAACCAGAAACAAATATTATTTGTAATAAAAGCAATCATCTTACTAAAGAAAGACAGACAACATTCAAAACATTGTTTAGTTCAATAAGGGTGCATTATGACAAAAACTCATAGTTGTGTATATGCATGTCACAGCAGGCTGCAACCCTGTGTGTGTCAAAAATGCCAGAAAACATGAAAGCTCTAGCAGTGAAGCAGGTAATTCCATTGCCAGAAAGATAACAGCAAAAAGAATTTTTAAAAGTATTTATTCTGCTGTATTCTTCCATAGATGAAACTGGGGAGGGGGTTGTTTTCAAATGATAAAATTTTATTACCACTATTTAAGATACTTGTCATCTAAGTGCTTCGAAGTGCTTCACAGAAATGACCAACATTCTTTGTTTTCAGACCAAAAACTCCAACCTAGAAATATTTACAGGCATTGTCAAGATTACACACACAGTCTCTGGCAGTGCCAACAAAAGACCTTGATCACCCAAATGTCTGTTGGATGTAAGAACTATATGAGGTTACTGCTTCTATATTTGGAGCAGAACTGGGATCAGAAAAGTGAATAGCCTGTGAAAAACTGCTTTATAATCTTCTCTAGGATGTTTGGCTTCTGACTGTGTGCCAAAATTTTACACACACAGAACAACAATCAAAAGTATCTCAGAGGTATTAGAACAACAACAGAACAACAATCAGAGGTATCTCTTCTTACCATAAGGCATTATAATACTCAGGATATCTTAGCCCTCTGAAAGGAATATATATTCTGCTTCTCCACATGCTACCATCAAGAAATTATTAACATTTAGATTATATCTAAAAGTAGTATATGATCTTTGCCTGCTAAACACTGCATTAGTATATATAACCTCAGAAAATTAAACCTTTGAGTCTTGAAAATTTGTTTTAATTACATTTTAATAAGAAATTAAATAATGTATTCATTGTACTTCTAAAGCAATAAAAGACACCAAAATTCTAAAGAGTCCCTAAAGGTTAAAAAACCTCAAAAAATATAATTTCAAAGGAAATCTTTGGAATTATCCTGTAGTTTGTAAAACCACTACCAATACAAGGTCATCTGTATGAAAAGAGTGTTTAACCTTTGCTACACAGGAATAATTTAACATCTCAATTTAGAACTGTAAGCATATGTTCAAAGCAACCATTTCTACAGCAAAAACTTGATTTTGTGTGATAGCTTAGCAGAAAGAACAGATGAAATAATTGAGCAGTGAAAATCTAGAAATCTCCTGGAGTACATTCACGTGATACATGCACTGCACTTCATAAGAAGTAGTAGGAAGGTCTCAGTACAAAAAAGCTTTAAGATTTTCAGTAATTTATAATATTACTATGAATCTTGCTGCCATGAGAGAAACAGAATTCTGTTTTAATGTTTATGTAAATGTAATGCTTAGAGTAACTGAGAGAGAATATCTTCTGTTCAGTCGTCTGTCATGGTGCAAACAGCACAAACTTTGCTGCTGCCATCTGCTAAGTGGTTTGTGTCTATTTGTCACCCACACAAACAAATTGTGAGAATATCCAGGTCCAAGATCTCTTTGTCCTTGGCTCATCTCCAAAGATGCCAGTACCCTGTAATTTGTAATTTTTTTCCTCTCAGATAAACTTTAATTGATCCCCAGGAAATAGAAGTGGGATGCCTCATTTCCTATTCAGCTGAAGTAGGTTTGAATTGAACCCTCCCTGCAGCACCAAAACGCTCCTATGGCAATTACAAACCTCCAGTGTTCAGGTGTTTGTAACACCACCAGCCACGGGGGCACAAACTCAGAGGCTAAAGAGAGACTGGTTCACTAAAAAGAACCACTTTCCAAACACAGTATTGAATCTGAAGTTTCTTGCTAGGCAAAGCTCCCAAGGTTTCAGTGGTAGCTCTCAGGGAGGCTTGCCCTAAGCACAGCTTTGAGGTTGCCTTCCATATTTTCTAATGGAGCAACCATGTAACCTGGAGATTCAAGTACTGATCTGGGCCAAAACACTTCTGATTTTGGAGCAGTTACATGAACCTCTGTGCTTTCACATCCTTGGCCTGCACAAGGTCCTCAGGATGAGGAGTCCCTCTGGATGCTTATGCACCAAAACTTAACAGCCTCTCTGCAGAATCTGGTGATGAGATAGTCTTTAACCTGTTCTGCTAACAGACACATGAAAGCTCTGGTTCCTCTGGTGGTATGAAAGTTGAAAAATGTGAATCTAAATTTGTCACTGGTCTCACATGACTTTGGGCAAGTTGCTTAGTTTGAGACACGTGTGTAAGAAGCAAAGTAGATTCATCCAAGACAGTGATGGGGATCCATTAGCATTATCAAACATCAGAAAATCAAATATCAGAAGAGCTGATTTCTATTAATTTATCTTTGTTAGCATCATTCTGCATGTATCTAAGGAAATGGAGTAAGTCATTGCCAGCAGGCTGAAAAGAAGCATGATACTAAAACAGTAGTGAAAGAACTTTTGTTCTGCAATTGTTTACTAAAACTAGATAAAATTCCTCTGATAAAATGTCTCTCATTCTTCCTAACCATGACTTTTAGCTCTCAGCCAATCTTCCCATAAAAATGACTTATTAGATTTCAATGTGCTTACAAACTGAAACCCAGAACATTTAAGTAAATGATACAACTCAGAGCTGTGTTTCAATCGAAAGACATAACAATGCCCACAGGGGTGGTTAGGTAACATCAGCTTACACTTGTGAGAGGGTCACAAGCTTCTCCTGTACTTCCCAACCTTGCTGAAACCACACCCCACCCCCACATTATAAAGGAACAGAGAATTAGCAATACAAACAATGCACGTGGCAGAGAGCTGTTTGCTCTCAGCAGCACTAGCATATTCCCTCACGTGTGTAGTAATGGCTTTTTGCTGAACCAACATGAAATTGTGAGATCCTTTCCAGCAGCCCTGTGTGTTTGCACTCAGAGCAGAACACGAGGCAGGCCAAACTGATGGTATTAATCACAGCTCCATATTATGACTACACACCAGAAAGGCAGAGTCCAGAGGAACAGACATACTCCACTTTAACCCTTGGAAAACCTAACACAGCACAGCAACTACTGCAGCATTCTTTCTGCTTTTGTTCAGGTGATGTAGCTAGTTGGTACAACTCTCCCTCTGTAAGGTTAAAGTCTTTGTAACAAAATACTGTTGTTCCAGGTACATATACAAGTTCTGTTGTTATTTCAGTGTCTCTGCTTCATTTCCTAATTTCTAGTAGTACAAAGCAAAAATCAGGCAGAGCAGTAAAGCCAGGTCTGAATACAGAGACTGAACATTAAACAGCTTTTATGAAGCTGCTTCTCACAGACAGCTTTCTGGAGTGGAACAAAAAGATAATGAAAATCCATGCAGAGCCACTTACATAATACAAAAATGCTAGAGGATGTTTTCCCTCTGGCTGTGAAATACTGGCTGTGAGAGCAGAATTACTGGCTAGTTTGGGATACAGATCTGTCTCTAACAGAAACTGCTGAAACCAAGAACATGAAGTCAGGATGCTCCCTTTCTGTCTTTGAACATGCTATGTCATGTCAGCACACTTCTGGTTTGTGGAAATAACATGATAAACTAAACTAAAAAATGACATGACAATGGCCCAGAAAGAAAATAACAGATTCACACACACTTCATGGCTAAATAATCTAATAAGTAATTCAAAGAACAGTCACAGTTTGTGTCATATAAGTTTGAATGACTAAACTAAACAAAGTATCAATCCAGTTAACATAGGAATTTTGCTAGATTTTGTAATACATAGGAGAGATCACTAATTTTTTTTTATCTAAAAGATCTTAAATCATATATACTGGTAAATTTAGACATGAAACAGTGGAATGCTATGAGATACAGGAAAAAAGCCCAGCATGCTGTTGCTCACGTGCCTGCTTTTCCACACAAGCAATCTGCACTCAGTACAGTTCTAGCAGGAATTAAAATAGCCTCAGGAGAAACATAAGAGAAACAGCTTCATTTCTGTAGGTATCAAGACATACATGAAGTCTTGGTTTCAGAGGATCAGCATACTCTAGCATACAGCATACTAAAAAAAGCAATTCTGCATAGAATTTCATAAAAGCATGCAGATTTCTGGGTGTATCAAATGCAGCAAGAAGTGTCAACAGTTACCCCCTCCTCCAAGTAAACCATTAAAAGCTGCAAGTAAAATGACGACAAAAAGACACCCAACCCTAAACTAAAGATAATCACAAATTACTGAGAAAGCATAATTATGATACCGATTCTGCTGCGTTGCTTTTCCATCTCATTTTTCTCTCCAAAGTTTGCACGATGCATGCTAAACGAACCCTCTGTTAATCCACATTTTTTTCCAGCCGGTTTTGTTGTCAGCTCTCTGGGATCCTATTGTGCAATTCTCCTCCCCTCTTCCCCAAACACTTCTGCTGCTGATGCAGAGGCTGGCGGCTGCTACAGCATAATGCAGCTTCCAGTAACTATGGCAGCAATAGCTCTGAATACGTGCTGCAACAAAATCCTAAGGCTCAAATAGAGACACTACAGTGAAAAATAATGACTTGTGGTAAAAGCTGAAATTCTCCATTTTCTCAAAGAAAACATCAGTCAAGTTAGCATCCCCATCTTTTTGACTGCCTAGTGTTCAAGTCCTATTTGCCATTTACAAATTATTTTTCCCAAGGGAAAAGGAGTTAAAAATAAAGCAGAAAAAAAAGATGTTGGCAAGGCATTTTGTGCCCTTGCAAACCCCACACTGAGAGCAGTCACAAGTCAGAGCTACAAGCCTATCCACTAATGCACATCTCCACCACTGCTCCCACCTTCTCCAGCTCCATCCTCCCCCTCCTGCCGTGTCCAATCCGGGGCCCTTCCCGCAGGGGCTCAGAGCAGCAGCAGCAGCACCAAGCACAGGCTCTACTTCTGCTGCTGTCTCACACAGGGGCCAAACCTCTCCCTCCTGTTCCCTAAAGCAAAGGGAAGAGCAACAAAGGAGATACAAAGACCTTATGTTGTCACCTCCTTCAGCCTCCTGAAGGAATGCCACTCACAGAATTCAACCCAAAATCTGGGGAGTGGTGGGCAGGAGATGGGAGCTAGAAATCAGTCAAAATGGCCAGCAGAGTCAGAAACCTTTAGAAATAAGGGATCTTTGGAAACCCACACACATAGTAATCCCCTTCACAGAAGTTACCATCAAATGAGTATAATTTAGATTTCTGATTAACTGGTTTGCTTAGAGAATAATCACACTGTTCTGTTTCATATGTGGTTTTTTTAGCTTTTCTATGCAAAACCTCTTTTTCTTTGCCAAAGCCCCCAAAATAAAAGTAAAGCAACGACTTATTTAAGGCACCCCTTTAAATATATCTCTAAACCAGATCTCTTTTTGGCCAAGAGTCACTGGCACAAGACACAGCACATTCTCCAATAAAGGCCAATGTTGCTTCTTTAAACTCTAGTTCAGCTAACACAGTTCAGCTAACTTCACATTGTCAGTTATCTATAGAATTAGTTAGCTACCCTGCTAATGCCCTTCACAGAATTCTGCTGTAAATCATAGAGTTGCTGTAACTGACACAGTGCATTTCTCTGTGAAACAGAATATTTGAGGTATCTTTTAAGAGATGAAAAAGTTTTCTTTAACCTTTTTGGGTTTTTTGGTAGACCATTTTGAAATTCTCAAATGAAAGCTGTTAGTGAGAAGTCAGAATATTTTACAGATGGTAGTTGGACAAGTGAACTATGCCACATTAGAATATGTTTGTTATGCTGTATCGAATTCCTTCTCCCCCTCCCAGTTTAACAATTTTGGCATTTTCAAGGAAAGGAAGTTTAAGCATGTTCCAAGCACCTAAATAATTCAGTGTACTGCTACACCACTGAACTCTAATGGAAAAACTCCTATGGGTTTTTTTCTGAAACCAGCAAGACAATAAAATCAGAGTTTTTATTTGTATGCTGTATGGCATTAAAGCAATGGCAGGAGAAAGATCTTTATTATCTACTTATTTGTGGTGATGCTGTAATATGACTGGTGCCATTCACAAGCCTTCTGTGTTTGTTGGCTGACAGCAAACACCAGAAATTTTCAGTGCCGGGGCTATTATGAGCAGGGTGTATGAACAAGCAACCAAATTAGAGTATAATGACTCACAATGCCTGAAGTTTTAATATTTGTGTGCAGTGGTAGAAAATAGTTTTTCCTCTCATTCCTCAAAATATTTAATGTACAATTAAAGGTTGAACTTTAATTGTACATTAAATATTGTAATTCATAAAAGGCAGATGAGAAAAATGTCACCATACTAACAGCATAGGAGGTAAGACTCCTATCATTAATAATCATTACTGTAATACATATATTGACATGACTGAAATAAAAAATCCAGAAGAAAGCAAAGTACCATCAGGTCCTGATGAAAAAGGTTCTTAAACCCATGGAAACTCAACAATTTCTGAATTACTTATTTTTGCAGCTGCTGTGCTCCTTTGCATGAGTGAACCACATTCTATGCCAGGAATTATTTCTCTTTTTTTACTTTTCCCTAAAGCGATTTTATTCTCACCAGAAGAGAACCCAGTTTATCCCAGCAATTTTCAAAATACTAATGAGTATTCCCAGTACCTACTATTGGCACAAAATCTAATACATTTAGGGTTCATATATGCTGGAAATTGGTGGCAACTTCAGAGTAAGCCTCACTCTATTAATGGTTTTTAAATGCATTCTACACATGCAACAAAGATGCACACCATTTGCACAAGATCTCATGTGAGTAAAGAACATAGCTGCAGAGCCTTGCCTGTAATTCAGCTTCATGTACAGATTCTTGTTCCAATATGATAAAATAGTTTGAATTAAAGCTTAAAGTGTTAGCTTCCATCCCTTCTGGGGGAAATCAGTGTAGCACAGGAGAAAGGCAAAGCTGAAGGTGCCAAAAATTTCAGCATGATTTAGACACATTAATAGTCTTACCTTGGTTCAAGAGAACATTTGTTTTCTTCACAGTTTCTACATTTTTGACTGCAAAAATAAAAATAGAAAACCATAAATATTTGGGGAAAAAAGGCAAGAAAACTTCACTGAAGCCTATTGCAGACAATGTTACTGTCATTTTCAGTAGAGGAAGATGCAGATTTCTAGCAGCTGAGAGAGCACCAAGAACTTTCAAGTGAGAGTGGGACAGAGAACAAAACACACACACAGCTTTACCTGGTCTTCTGCTTTGCTCTAAGCATCTCTTACTGACAGAGACAAGGCCCTGCATAAGGGTGGACTTCTCTACTGGTGATCAAACACACACTCCCCGTAGTCCACTTAGTCTTGTATTATGGTTTGGTCACACACACATTTAGTACTTGACATTTATTCTTATATCAATCTTAGGCTAGATGTCTCAACAATAACCCCCTCCATGAGCAAAACTTCTTGTCTGTACAGAAACAGGCTCACAGGTTACTGCAAGGCAAGGCTGAGTGGATCAATTCAGTTTACCTAATAGGCAAATAACTATTCAAAGGGACAGTAGGACCACTGGATTACTTAAGGTGAAAAATCAGCTATTATAAGACATAGTTTACAGATCAGTCCTATAAGAGATGGACATTGATAAAACCTAAGAAAATCAATACCATAACGTTTTTCATCTTTACTGAAGTAACCATCTGAAATCTATCTAGGTAAGCATGAGGGTAACTTTAAGCAATGTAATATGCTTGTAATATCCTGTTCAAGGGATTGAAAAATTGTTCAACACAAACAAGTCTTCTATCTGAACATGGTTGGGAAGAAAAAATCAATCAGAAATGTTCTGCAGTTTTGTCAGGCTAAAAAGGGAAAATCAAGGATAAATTTGTGATAAACTGTTCAAAATGCTTCTGGATTTCTTCAGTTTTTTTCTAGATTCATCAAAAAAACTTGTGACAAGAGCTTCACAACTAATGTTTTTAGCAACATAAAGAGCACCTTGTTGTGTACATTTGAAGGTCATTAGACAAACCATTAATTTTGAAATTATTTCTAATTTTTCCTAAGAAAAGAATAGCAATGATGTGTAAAATGTTCTTCAGTAAAGAAACAAAATGAAGTTATGTTTTGTATAGGCAGGTATCACTGCAGCAAATGAAAAGCAAATGCAGAGATTAGATACCTTAAAGAGAACATATAAAAACACACTATCTAAGTTGAAAAGCAAGCCACTTGATTAGAAGCATGAAGAATATTTAAAACAGAGATAACATTTTATGCTCATAAAAATGAGATTAAATACTTCCTATAGAAAGAGATAAAAGATTCCCAGTATGTTACCACACCAAAAACACTCTAGCAAGAAGTAGAACCACCAGCAGATGTGAATGAGAAGATGGCTGTTTCTTGCCTTTAACAGGTTAATTGAATGGGCGAGGCTGAGAGGAGTTAAAAAAGAAAAAGAACACAGTTTTATTTAATTTAGTAATGTTCTGTTTTCAATGTTATGAACTGAAACACAGAACATAATTCATTTTCCTGATACATATTAATCACTGTCTTCATCACACCAATTCTTTCCATTTCGTAAAATCTCTGCTACAAAAGCATACACTAAACACGGAGCATAAGCAGCTCTTCTACACTTTGAAAGCAGTATATGCCTTATTTACTGCTCAGTTAAAAAAAACAAGCAAGCAATAGCATTGGCTTTCTGAGATGAAGGGCTCAATGAGGACTTGAACTAAAGGGAATTTATGAACAAACCTTCTGATTTCCTCAACAAATTAGCAGGGAAAGTCAATAGGTAATAATTGCTTTGGCTAAATCATATCCTGAAAAGGCCATTCTGTGCATTGAAGTAATAATATTGTAAAAATTATAGATTAGCTGTAAAGCAGATGTCCAAGTGAACTGAATTAAGGCTGGCAGTCTCATCTGAGGTACTTTCTTAATTGAGCATCAATAAATGATTTTGCAGGTTTGTTGCTTGTATACCTTAATGCTCTATATTTGTCAGCGGGCCAATGTATTTTCTCTGACAATTCTTTTTGACTACTTACTTAAAAACAAGGTAGGACTTACTCTGTATACAGCTTTCTTTTGTCTGAACCAAGTCCCTTATTTCACACATCATCCCAAAAGAGAAATTGCTTGTTCAGTTGCTTTTTTCTCCGTTTTAAACTTACTTGTAGAGAGAAGAAAGGATATAGTGTGGAGAATTGATGCAACTTCCATCCAAATTGAGCCAGTCCAAAGCTCCATAACTCTTAGTGGGTGGGGTTTCACTAATCTACAGAAAGCACACCACATAGGACAGGAATTAAAAAAAAAAATCACAGCAACCCAGGAAGTTCCAAGGCATCATTAGTACTGTCATTGTTACCTATTGTATGCAAGGCTGCATAGTACCTCCCATGTGAGTTTATAATCTCACACTTTTGCTTAGTCTTTGATAATAAGCAAAATTGCTAAGTGTTTGTTACTGAGTACATCTCTTTTTGCAGCTCTATTTGAATGTGCGGCATGTTTCATTAATCAAGGAATTAAGAATGAAAACAAACAGAAGTTAAGCTCCTTATCTCGGAGTGAGTACAGAAGGATTGGAGAGTGGAAAGTAGAAAATATTAATAAATGAAAATCCATTTTAAAAGGTAGACTCTTGCCAATAGCAGTTGATAATATGGTTAATTCCTAAATGAGAAAACTTATATTTTTTAAGTTAGGTTTTTGGTTACATTTGTCAGTCATTTTAAGAATTACCTCATTTCTTAAACATTATTGAACTAGCAAACCAAATAATAACTTATAGTAATTTTTTTTCCTGAGTTTAACATACCAAGAAATATTCTGTCTATTTCTGATGTATGTAACAATTAACTGCTTCCAGAGTCAACAACACTTAAATACTTAATCCCATAAATTTTCCATTTCTTCTAGTATATTTCATTCAAGACAGTGAAATGACAAAAAAGGAAGCTAACTCAGAAAATTTTCAAATGTGGAAAGATTCTTAACTGGTCTTTTCACTGCAGCATTCTGCCGTTTTGTTTCAATCCTACTGTAGTCATGACTAGAAATAGGAAACACTAAATTATTCAAGGGATCAGCATCATCTTTTGCTAAGCACATCTGAAGGAAGTGATGGTGTCCTCCCACAAGAGGTTTAGTGTCATTACAGGCCATTAGATGGAGGAAATGAAGCAAGTGAATATGATGATGAGATGAAATATAATCTTTATCAGGCTGGCTTTTAAGAAGAAAAAAAATAGGAAAAAAAGAGGAAAAATATAGTAGAGAAAAACAGTTTTAGAACTTACTGATCTTCTTAGTCTTAAGATAGCAGCTTCTGCTGGGTGATTGAATCTAAATTTATGAGATTTGCCAAGGACAACAAGGGCCCCTGTGAAAACAACATAATTGGACATTTACAGAGACATAATTCATCAAACTACTATAGAATAGTAGGTTTAAAAAAATCTGACCAACTGCTTTCTGTAAATCACAGAACAGAGAACTATTTTTAAAATTTGTCACTATGGAATGGCAGAGTTATCAATCTGTAATGACAGCACTCAAGCAAACTAATCTTGGAGATGTCTGCAGAGTAAACATAACTGTAAATTCCCCTTTCATATTAAAAGCCAGCATGTCTTCCTGCCAAACTCATAACCAACCCACTGCTGAAAACTTGTTTTTACACTGCATCTTTAAGACTCCTTACACAATATCTTTGAGAACATTGCAAGTTCCCAGGAGCCAGACTGTTACTTTAAGAAACCTGAAAGTGTGGAAGCCTGATCCATTTAATCTGAATTCATTCATCATAGCCTATGACTTAGTGGCTACCAGCTTCCACCTCAATACACAGTGAAAAAGCTGAAGGTTGTTTCAACCATATTATATAATTGCCAAAAAACCCTTTCAGTGGCCAGCAGGCTTACAGTCAGTCTCCACTATTTTCCACAATAAAGTCTCTGACTACATGGCTTCCCTTTTCAGAAACCAACAAACTACTGTTGCCAAAAGGAGACAGAATATTGTCACCAATGTTTTAATTTTACTTCTGTGGGGTACCTAATTTATTTAGCCATGCATCAAAACTTGTGGAGCTGGCAGCAGACTGAGAGACATCTTTCTTTGATCTGCTCAAGGTCCGTAAATTGTAGATCTAAACTGCAGGGATGAGGTGACCATACTGCAGGGTTCCTTTTCCCCGGGAAGCGCAAATCTTGCCTTGTGACAGACGGCAGGACCCGGCCACCTCGCAGCCATTGACGGAGCAGCGCGCGCCGGGGCCCGGCCGCAGCGTCACGACGCCGCCCTGGTTCTCTATCAAACAGTGATTCCTTTCAATCCACTGCCCCTGCAAAACTGCAACACAGACACCATCTCACCTGGGGAAGGGCTTGGGGTGGCCCTGCTGTCCTCAGACCACCACAAACTGTTTGACACTGTGCATGCTCCACACCCCAGACAAACATACCATGTGCAGGACAAGGAGATTAAATACTGCTAGTAAATACCTAATCACAGAAAAAACTTACTAGTGAAACTCACTATTGAAACTAGCAAGATTGTTTCTTTATTTCTGGTACTGGAAAATTACATACCACTTTCTGGTCTGTGAGCTGATGTGCAAATTCGTCTGTTATGTTGAATTTTCTTAATGCCATTATGGCATTTGTTGTTTATAATTTACTAATCTTTTGGCAGAAAATAATCAAACATAACCAAGCTTAGCATAACTTAACCAAAGCTGGGAACCCGCAAATTTTCCAATTTCAGTAGAAAGTTTCGGTTCTCTATCTCAGTATCTATCTCCTGAAATTGACTGAGAAAATTAAAAGAAGAAATTAAATTAAGTAAGATATATTCTAAATAATTTGCACTTTATCTAAACTATTCTGTGCAAGTAGAGTTGAAAAGCATTTTCAATGTCTCATGATCACTTGTGCCCCTAGTTTAGAACAGAACATCTGAGAATTTGGATGTAAGATGTAGATAATTTTAAACTCTAGTGTAGCATTTCACAAGTGGGAAGAAAATTCTGAAGAGATCTCAATTTGGTCAAATCCAATGACTTTTTGGCCTCTTAAACAAAAAATAATCACATATTTTAGCAAACATCAATAATGAGTCTCTTCTACTTAACTTCTTCAATAAAGAAAGCTGACGAGAAGAAACACTACATTAGCTGTTACACGCGACAGATGTACACCTCTTGGTCTGACCTGAGCATATGACAAAGTAAATTGCAATATCATTCTCTTACCAATGTCTTGATCTTGGTCTGAGTCACTTCTTCCAATTTTGGTTGTTCCTTCCTAAAAGAAGAAAAGAACTAATTTAAAAGTTGGTTGCAGGTAAAAAATACTATATATACTACTTTAAAAAAGCTTTGGTGCATCATTTTAGCAAACACTTAAAATAAATTGCCTCTGAATGACTGCACTGTTAGAACTGAATGCTGTGTACTGGTAATATTTCAGCCCACTGTCCCCCTTAGCATTGCAATTACTCTTCATCCTGCAGCTATGTCAGCTTCTATGACTCCAGCAGATAAAGTAACCCTCAGTGGATGATGTTTGGACTGTGCTTGAGACAAGTATTTTGGATATGAATATGTATCCTGATCCTTTGCACTTTCACAGTGAGACTTGGTGTTTACAGATATGAGATCATTATTTTAATAAATACCCATGCAGAAAGAAAGAAGCTGCAAAAGGATGATTCAATTAACCAGGCTTTTCAAATTTAAAAGTAACAGAATGCCTAATTTGTAAGGGCACTTTGTCATAGATTATGAACTCTCCAATCTAACTACTAAAGAAGAACTTTTTTCTGAAATTTAAATTACATTTATGAAGTCTTCCTGGTGCTCATGGTATATGGGAAAATTTCCAAACCTGAAGATTCAGTAACTTCAAAAAAAGAACTGCCTAGAAACCAAAGCCTCCAGAACAAGAAGATTTTAACTATATTATGGGTCAGGGATGGAAGCGAGACAGTAGATTTATGGTTGCCTGCAAATACCAATAAAAAAGAGTTTGAACAATAACACAAGGGGAAAAAATGCCAAAAAAGGCAAATAATTAAATTAATTTACCATCAGTCAATTAGTTTCCATTACCAGTTCTATGTTTTTCCTTAGGATAATTTCCCAATTTTAAAGAGATACTGTATTTGGTTATGGTAAAGTGATTGGTAAATGCACTCTAAAATTACTTTAGTGGCAAGCCTTTCAGTTTTATTAAAATTAATTATGGACAGTAAACAACATGATTTTGCATTCAAATTAGAACAAATTAAATATATTCTCTGCTCCAAGTGTATCGTAAAGCTTGAATTCAAAGATCAAGCACAAAGTAGTAATTGGAAGCCTGAAGACTGGGAAAACAGAAGCTGTGCACTACTTCAAGGTGCCCCAGTCCTGGGTAATTATGGGTAAATCACAGTGGGTTTGTGCACTGGGCAGAAAGGGAATGGTTACCACAAAGCTCCTCACAGAGCTCAGCTGTCTGAACCAACCAACAGACCCCCAGGCATGAGCCCTGCTGAGACTTCATTTGCTGGAGAGGCTGAAGGCTGGGCTGTGCCTCTGCTCTGAAGCAATTACCAAGTTACAGGTCAGCTTAATGATCAGCAGACTCAAAATATCCACCTGGGTTGGCTGTAACTCCTAGAAAACTTGTGGTCCACATGGCCTTTGACCCATGTCACTCAATCAAGTGAATTAGCAACATGTATTTTATACAGAGAGAAGTAAACCAACCCCTAAAAGTTCTCTTTATCAATTATCTTCTTCACTGTCAATTATGTTCTTCTTTGGCAATGAAATAATTTTTGTAATTCCAAAAGAAACTTTTTCCAAGTTGCTGAACTAACTCTCTGGTAATTCAATTTAATTAAGAAAAGTGTATTACAGCAGTATTGGCTCAGGAAATTCACAACAGTATCCCAGTCAGTGGGGTGATTCTGGGTAAGTTTAAGTCCAACTAAAAATTACAGGTGAGACCAAGGGTACAGATATGATACAAGCAAACCAACTCAACCTGAGAAAACAAAGAAATAACCATATCCCAGGACCATGCTGATTTCATTTTTTAAATGCTATTATTGAGCTAATAATTATAATATTTATACTCTTTCTTAATATTGAGTATTCCACCTGAAAAAGGGAAAGGTGTTTCAGATGAAACAACTGCACAACCTGACCCGAGCACACCATAGTGCATCTTCACACCCCTAGAAGTGTTTTTACATTGTTACCTCTTCTGGCTGTTTCTCATCACTAGGGTTAGAATTCCTAAGGTACATTACAGAACTATAAAAAGTAAGATTGCTTTGCCCCATCACTTCTGGAACACTCCAACTTTTAGAAAAGGTTATGAAGTACATCTTTTACTGAAACAATAAACAAACGGCATATTTTTAGGCTATGCAAAAAAGGTCAGCTAAATCACAGGAAAACATACATCCTTTATTAATGGAAGCCAGAAATTAGGCATAGGCACAGCATCAGTTAGTGCAATTAATGCTATGAAATATCAGGGGAGTAAAAGAGTAACACAATATTTATTTTGCATGATCTGGAAAATGCTGCTGTGACCCCTCTCTAGAAGTACAATGTAAAGAGTTGTTAGATGGTGAAGACTTAGTTTGTAAGGAACCGCTAACATTTTACCTTCTTGCTGTTCAGATGAAGGTAATAGACACCAGAGACTAAAAGGTGTAAAGCACAAAGAAAAGAAAAGGCAGCATCTAGAAGCAAAGAAAGAAGGGACAAAGATATGTTAGTGTGACAGAGTCATGAATGACTTCAGAAGGTGATCCTTCAAACCATGTTATGCCATTAAAATGAATGTATTTAAATTAGGTGTTATCAAAATTAGTGTGGGAAAGTATTTCCTCTTTCCCCAATGGCACATAATAGGAAAAATATTTAAGTAGTAGCAGTTGCTTTCAATAAATATTTATTGCTAATGTAGGGTTGAGTAGTTGAAGTTGCATGTTGATCAGCACTGGACAAAAATACTTGGTCCCTAATAATTACCTAGTGCAATTTCTTTGTGTTGGCATGAGAAAAATTAGTTAAGTTTCTCTTTCAACATGATAGAAGAACAACAAGATTTCTGTTTTAACTATTTGCTATCATTTATAAGAGGAATAAAAAAGTCCTGTGTCCTTAAATTGTTAATTACCATAAAATCTAGATAAAGATTTTTTTATTAGTAGACAGATACATGATTTTAAACTGTATTTTACATATGTTTTGACAATGAGTGCGTGCCTGTAAGAGTACTCATCCAACACGCCTTTCACATTAAGCAGCATCAATATTTCATTAATTTCCATTCATTTAAACAACATTAAAAATGTTGAAGTCTGGCTGATAGCACTGGCCGTATCAAAAACCAAAAAATCCCTAAAACCATCAGAGCCAGCCATACATATCTTATGCCATAATGTTCAATAACGTACATACAATGGTATAAAAGTATCTTAGCAAAAAACTTGCCTTAAATTAGCAGCTACAAAACACAACAGTATCTATGAGGCCAGGATTTCTACATGATCTTCAAAAATAGCCACTCCAGCAGTATCACAAGTAATTAACCTTCATGCTACATGTCTGGTATCTACCTGGCAGATCGCTCATAGGGTTAAAAGCAACATATAGTCATTGCCAAAGTGAGCTTTTGTTTCTTAAACCTTACTTTTATCTATACATATACAAATATTCCAGTCTTAAGTGTACAAATGCATAATAAAATTTGGACCAGTGTGTCTGGAATACTTTAAGCATCATCCTTTATGTTTCCACATATACAGAGACATAACTGCCCTCATGCTTTGTGGACTAATTTAAATATTTTGCTTTGCTTGTAATATAATTCAGATACTTTGCACATGCATTCATAAGGGGTCAAATTATATTCATATATGAATTCTTCTCAATTTCCAATTATTTTCTGCTTTTCTCCTCCATTATGTCTTGTGATCTGCAACCTTCATATTTTGATAGCTGTTGTTGTAATGTCACCCACACCACTCCCCATTTCCAAAGAAAACAAATATTTTCAAATTAAAGGGCAAAATAAGACAAGTGACCATATCTCACCCTGAGATGGTATAGCACCACTCCTGTGCTGAGGATATCATCATCCATGGCCATTAGATGAGGTAAATTAGAATCTATTGTTACTCCAGCTTTTTCTTTGTTGATGTCCACACTGTATTCCTCCATGATGGCTTTTCTGTCTGTCCACTTACTTGTCCAGTCTTTGGTCAATTGCTCAATCTTAAAGAATAGAAGAGAGAACTGTTTCATTACTAAGCAGGCTAATTTTTCTTTTTTGATTATGCTAACAAATTATTTTGCCTGTCTTTGGGCAAAACCTAAAGTCTGCAAAACCTTTCCAGGTTAGCAGTGATCAAATCCTCTCAGTAATTTTGGTAAGTGTACAATAATTTCATTTGACTACATTGGAATTTATGTTAGAAGGGAAAGACTGTGTATAATGGATTGCTGTGATATATTGAGACAGCTTTCAAACAAGAGGCAGATTGTGTGGGCTTAGTGATGCACAATGGACTGTGTCCCATTAAGGACATGAGACTTTTGTCACAAACTGGTGGAGCACACTCAATATGAATGAAGGACAGCAGTTTCCTGCATCTGCAGAGCAAAAAGGAAAGGATTAAGACAAAACAGTTTTCACTGTAGTTTCACAACTACAGCAATGCTATCCCCCATGCCTAGAGAGAGAGGTAGTTACAGCACCAAGTAAATGAAATCATACACACCTTCATTTCATTCTGAAGGACCAGCTCTGTCAGATTGCCATCCTTGTCATCACTCCAAGAGGGACTGGAATTTCTCTGTACAAACAACAGCCACCAAGATCTGCAGGTTAGTTTTCTTATGCTCAGCTGGCAGGCATGTTCTTTCACTCTCCAGCATTTCAAGGAGATGAAGTCAAGAGAAGGAAAGACAAAACACATGCATCTAGCCTACATCTCCCTAGCTATTGCATGCAATTTTTGGGTGTAAAGAACTGGTAGAAAAGCATTAACTGACAGATAGTTCTGTGTAAATACATTCTGAAGTGTAAGTTCTGTCTCTCCCAGCAAAACATTCTCTCCATGGCTTGGAAAACCAAATCAGTATTATTATTCCAACAGGGAAAAACACCAGGGATGTCAGCTGTATTGTGAGGGCTCCCAGATGTTCACAACTCCTTTGTGAGGAGACAGCATGCAGGAAGTGTTAAACATCAATTAATCTCTTGAAGCTTCCATACCCTTAAAAATAAAATATCCTATTTTATGGTATTTCTGGACAGGTAAACAATCCAACTCTATGAAAGACAGGCAAGGAAATCCTTTTGAATCATTACATGACTACTTATAATTCAGGTTCATCAGTACAGTGACAGAAAGAGGAGAAATTACAGAAAAGCAGTTAACCTTATAATAATTACAAAATCACCCAGAGAACAGTTTGGAAAGATAAACAGGTGAGATGAAAGTAAACTACCTAAAGTAACACAAAAGTTCCAGTAGAGAAATGTTGCTACATACCAGTTCAAAGCTCATCAGCATAGTTTTCAACCTATCAATTTCTTCTCTCAGTTCTCTGATCAGTTTCACATTTGCATCCTGAAACATTGAGACACAGACTGTTGGAAAAATCAGTCTCAAACTGTAGTATGAGAAGTCAATGTGGAGATTTTCCAACAGCCAAGAAGAGAGAGAAAAGGCAAACACAGCAGTAGCCCTTGCTTCACTCTGCCAGGCCCTTGAATGTACTGCCTAGGGACAGCTGGCTCTCTGACCTATTCTCTTTCACCATAAAATTTTTTCCATTTCTCTTCTGAACACAGACCTACCATAGCATTTGTTCCCATCATGACCAGAGGGATATATCACTGCTTCTAAGGATTTACCTTCAAAATAGCTACATTACATCAGAAAGATGCTGTAACTTAAAGCTGGTACATAAAATCCGATTGGAGGAGACAAAGCCAGAGTGTCATCCAGGAGGGTATTAAAAGCCTTTACATACACACATAAAGATACATATATAAAGCTGATACATAAAGAATTTCCTATCTGCTTGGTGTCAGGCATTTATCTCACTTTCAGAGATTCAGAGATTCAGTGTTTCTGTACTGGCAGTTTCTGGAAAACAGCTTTTACAGACATTTCAGACAAACTCTTGAGTGAAGAATCAGCTTTCTCTGGGCTGCCAGGTCAATTTGCAGTGAGGGGAAGAAGACTGAAGGGCTGGGGTCAAGGGTCTACCATGGGCTGTGCAGGAGAGTGATGGGTACACAAGCTGGGAGGCTGAGGGGCTGTGTGTGACTTACCCAGGAGTGTTTATGTGACTTTAGCCTGTCACAGAGCTGAGAAATGCTGCTGGCAAAACCAAGCACACAATTGCTGCTACTATTGATGTCTGAAAACAGCTTAAAGGCACTGCTAATCAAAATGCAAATTAAATTTGGGAAATCTAGGATTAGAAGGGTTTCCTTCTGCCCAAATTTAACATAGTATTGTTAGGAAAGCAAATAGTGAAGTACAACTCTAAGATTCTATCCTTACATCTACAATATAAAACCTTGATACACTCATGTCAAATCACAAAAGAGCTACTCACTACTAAAGCTGTAGAGTCAATGGATTAAATATTAGGAAATGGCTGGAATCAAGACTATTTTTGAAACCTAAATTCACTGAATATTCCTTAAATGGATGCACTATAATTCAGTCCTTAAGTCATGCAATCATGTGTAAAGGGGGCCTCCTGCAGAATTTCAGGTCAAGAATGGTCAGTTACAGAACAGCAATTCTTGAGTTTTATATTTCTAGCATATGTGATTGTAGATCTGGATCAGTATGTGCTGCTTGAATTTTGCTGTAAAGACAGAATTATGCACTTCTCTGTGAATTATTTTTAATGCTGGTTCTTATGAATATAGTATCTAAAACATCCAATCTGTTCTAACACTATGTCTTTGATTGAGAGTTTATGTTTTTCACATTTGATAAATGTGGACTGAATGTAAGGATGGGAAATGAGAAAAAAGCACAACTGAAAATTTGCCTTAAGCATCTGAACATCTAGGATTGAACCAGAATGGGATAGTAGGGGCAGCAATAGAATTCAGGCCTCCAATGCAGCACCTGACTCTCTCCTTAATACTCTGCCATCTTTTAACTTGTGCAGCCTGTGAAGGACCTCTACACAAACAAATCAATCTGTCATAAAGTCAGAGCTCATTCCTAGAACAGGCAATGAATGAAGCTCGGATTCTGTGGCCAAAATTATTCCCATGTATTGAAGGCGTTCATTATTTTGTGTACTGAGAGGAAGACAAATTGTGACTGCAGAGGCTACTTGGGCAGAACTCAAGGCCTCACCTCATTTACTCTGGGCTTGTTAATAATATTTTTGGCATTTGCAGCATATCTCAAGGTACTCATGGTCTCGTTGTAGCTGGAGCTGGCAGGTGAGATAGCTAGAAAGAAAACAAATTACACAATTTTAAAAAATATTCAGCTTAACCCACCATTTTTCAAAAAGGTTTTTTTTTTAATCTTGCTCCTTTAAAGGATTTAAAAAAATAACTCTAGGATTATTTCATTCAGCTCACAGAGAATGTCTTCTCCAGACTGTAATTATAACAGAATGAATCACCTAAAATTGAAGCTATCACCTTGGTAAGACTCTTAAACATAATTTCATGCACAATCAGCATGCATTTTCATTTCCTTGAGTATTCTGTGAAGTATTTATGAAAATCTTTACAAGGACAGACTCTAAGTGTTAGAGCTGTCTTCTCACTGCAGTAGAGGTTCTTATTAAAGGCATAATGTGTTGCCAAATGTTAAACAGTTCATAGGAACCAAACTCACTGGCAATCATAATGGTCTTGGAGTTGCCCCCCAGGCTGTCCTTCAGCAGCCAGGTGAGGATGGAGTCGCGGTAGGGGATGTAAGCCGGCCGTCTGCTCCCGCTGCCGCCCGAGGGAGGGCTCTCCACATGGCTGCTCTCCCCTTCACTGGTGAGGGTGTTAATGCTCTGGCAGCTGCTGAACACCTGAGAATTTTGTGCTGAGGGAGAAGTACCACAGAGCTCAGGAAAGGAGTTATTTTCTTCTGTCATGGCTACTTAATTTTCTTAAGATGCCATTACAGTTTATAACACACAGCTGTTCTGTTGAGCTTTTTGATGTAAATGCAAATAACAATTACACTCAACACACAGCGAGTGAGTTGTATGCTTTTATTGCTACACTTCAATATAAAGAACTAATGTGCTTACCTAAAGTGGATATGACAATTCCAAGTGTAACTAATGACTTGTTAATATTGGCACCTTCGGTAATTCTGTCTTTACAGTAACTGGGATCAGCTCTTTCGCTGTAGCAAGCAAGTGTGAAAAAGACAATTGAAAATAAACAAAAATGCTTAATTATTAATACACAGTCAATATGAAAACATTATGTATTTTCAAGCAATACAAGAAAACAAATTATGAGCTTTGCAATTAAAAAAACCCATATTCTTAAAATATTTCGTATTGCCCTCTATTTCAGAAAATTCAAACAAGCATGAACAAAGGCTGTTGGTGCAATGTACTGTTAAAGACTCACCAAAACATAAACTCAAGGCTGAACTGGGCAACCCAATCAGAGTGTTTCTGAATTTAAAAGAACAACATACATTTCACATCTCCACAACGGTAGCCTGGCTCAGTACAAAAGTCTGTATATTCCCTCAATGCCACTTTCTCTGACCGTACGCGCATGGTAATTTATGTTCTTGAGAAAACAAAAGTCCTTTTCTCTAACTGTTCTATAATTCTTCAGCACAACTTCCATCTTTCTGTTTTCTGTCACATCCAGCACAACCACATGTACCTCACAAAAACGCACAAGATCAGAGGCTTAGGAACTTTAGGAGTATAAACAACATAGACAGTGAGATATAACTATTTTCTCCTGCCCATGCTGGGCAGTGCTAGGCAGTCATGAGGAACGCATTCCTTTTTGCCCCTCTCTTTTCAAGGACAGATTTAGTAATTCCAACAACACTTACTGGAAAAGCAACTTAATAAGAATATAGAGCTGAATGGAATTACCTTAAATATTTGCAAAAACACACTATTGGTTTTGAGAACCCAGGAATTCTCTTCCCCAGTGAAAACCAATATCCAATACAGAAGAACTATTGACAAAGACAACATTAGCTTAATATTCCCTGTTACTTTATAAGAAAGTCAGGCTTTCTGTTAGTTCAATGAAATTTTAAAATATTAAACTTCATCTTTTAAGACAATATTGCCAGCATCTTCAGAGAAAATTACCTCTCTGCCCTTCAGTATATTATTACCTGCCTGCAAGATCCACTAAGTTGATCTTGCTTGCAATTTCAGAGGGAAGATTGTTCTCCAATATAGCCTGGAAAAAAAAAAATCAATAAGGAAGATTATTCCCCTTAATTAATTAATGAAAATAAAATTGATGTGCTCTTTTGTTTAAAGCTGAGTTGTACATATGACTGTCTCTCTGCCTTTGTTTGTGACCTTAACCCTCAGACTATGTTCAAACCACTAACTCAACAGCTTTCTCACCCCAGAGAGAAACTACCCTCTCATGCCAATTTCCTCTCAAAAAACCTTTACTGCCTAGAGACTGTAAAAGGCTTTCTTGTAGACCTTGCAGAGTTATTTTCCACTAATGTATTCCAAAGGTCTTTTGTGAAACTAAGGAAAAATACCCCAAAATGTTCTGTGATTACAGGATGTTAAGAGTGTGAGATAGAAAAGGTCTATTGGATCACTGAACGACTTCCCTGCCAGGGCAGGATGTAATTCCTCCAGAGAAAGGCTGCATTGTCTCAGGAGAGTACTGGATGCCAAATGCTAAAAAGATGAGCACATCTAAAAAGCTGGACAAATACAAAATTTTGTTATAAACTAATGATGTACTTCAATTAAGAATCCTAAACAAGCGTGATAAAACATAACCTCAAACATATTCACATGTAATTTTCACATCATCTGAGGGGTTGTTGCATTTCAAAGGGCAGATTGAAACTGAAAACATTTCTTTTAAAAGTGAGGTTTTGGCATCACTTCTGAGTATAAGCTTGCACAAAGGAACAGAATGCTTCAACAAACACTCAACACATCTGCAGTGTGATCCAAAGGAAATAAGTAACAGCTTCCACCATTACTACAAACAGCACAAAACAGTGACAAGTAAACAATGCACAACACAGTGAGCAATGCTTTTGGAAGTGAGGAAGTTGGGTTATTTTTAGCTAACCTGAGTGTAGTGGATGGTGAAGATAGCATGGGATCTGCTGCTGGCATTGTGAATATGTGTAGCTGCTGTGATTCTAGAAAGAAGAACAAACCATTCAATTACAAATGGTTACTTCCCTGTATTGGGGGAAATCAAAATCAACAAATACAGCAGATAAATGAAAAAATGTGAAACTTGGAGAATATGGCAGGCTGCATTCTTGGATCTGATCCCTGAGCATTTGGCAGAGAACATGGAAAGGTGTAAAGCGAGGACCAATTAGAGGTGGGTTTTTTTTCCACCAGCAGCATTCTGAGGAGATATCTTAAAGCAGCCTCACAGCACAGATGGAAGGTGTGGCATAAGCAGGGAGCACAGCAGAGAAGTACAGCCAGCAACAACATCAAACAGCTCATCCCCAATGCAAGAGTGCACAAGCCAGCACACCTTCTCCATTTGTCTCCATTTTTATCCCTTGGCATTTCCAAAGGGTTCAAAAATCTTCCTAGACAACTTCTGGGGTTCCTTTACTCAGGTATAGCTCTTTTACACTGCCAGAGGAGCCCAATGAGACTAAGCAGTCCACCCATGTGAGTGCTAAATGAGTACTGTAATTCCCTGTGCGGCACTTGGTGACTCCGACATGGACAGATGGCTCTTGTGATCTGACCCAGGGCACTCTGGCAAGCAGGAACTGCTCACAGAAGGAGCAGTAGAATTCTCTCACTGCCTCTGTAGTGCAAACTTTTGGAAATTCTACTTTCTTTATTGTTGTTTTAAGTAGGAAAACCCGAAGAAATTAGCATTTTGTCCAGGGCTTGCCTTTGAGTATCAGCTTGCCTCGAGTATCAGCTATAGGTGCAGCCTTTATCATCAGTTTTGCTGAGCCTGCCCTCCACGACAGCGGGTAACTTTAGCAGGGCAGAAAAGGACTGTGGTACCATGCTTTTGCTACCAGCAGAGAGCAGTTGCACCAGAGAGCAGAGAACTGCAGCTGTGTGTGTGCTGCTGAGTGCCCAGGGCACCAGGGCAAAGCCAGGACTCTCCTCCCTGTTGTTCTCTGCTTCCTCCACCTCCTCCACAGTCCTGAGTGGCCGCTGCCAAAAGCTAAGGGCAGCTGAGCACAACGTGATTATAAGCAAGCCAAAGCAGGAGAACATGAACTGGGCTCCAGATGCTGGAGGGGGACAAACAATTAGGTAAAGGGCAGAAGACAGAAAACAGCCCTACAGTGGGCAGAGAATGTAAGGGCACAGCACCAAAGTTAATAAAGTAAAAGAGAAAAAGATGGTGCTCCAAGATTTGGAGGAGGAAGTGTTAGTACTCCTCACCTCCAACAATACACAAGGTAGTTACAGAGCAAATTCACATCTCGATTACTCACAACACATGTAACCCATGCATTCACCTGGAATTTTGTTATACTTAGTCTTTGTTTTACCATAAAGCTGCATCTATTAATTGCTTCAAGCAGAAACAGCAAAACTTATTCCTTATGTATATTCTATGGGAGTTTTTGTGATAATGCAGCTTAGTTTTTATTCACTTCCCAGCATCACTGTTATTCTAAAATGTTGACTACTCTTATGATAAGACTTAATATTAATTTTGGAACTGTGATTAGGATTTGGGCAATTCTTTCCAATGTAACTATTGTCCATTACTGCAATGGCACCTGTAAAGATATTCAAGGTTTCTTGTCAAAAAGTGTCTAACTAATGAGAGCCAAAATCATTGGCTTCACCAGTGTTCCAAACCCCACAGTTAACTGGCAGCAAACACACAATTTGGACTAAGAACTTATAGAAATAAAACAAAATAATTGTAAACATAGTAGTTTTAGAAAATAAATAAGTATGCATTATATTATCAGCATTTTTAAATCACTGAATTATACAACAAAGGGAGTTGAAAGCTATCCAGTCTAAAGTATCATGAGCAAGTGAAGGGGGAAAACAGATGTCTGTTTACAGCAAAATGTTTTCTTGGCTTGCATTTTTTGTCACTGACAGATGGTGGAATTTTGTGAGCAAGTCAGCACAGGGTCAGTGTTGAAGAAAGATCTTCATGAGTGCTTGTAGCTCTTGCTCTGGACAATATGATGATAGGTAAGGTCTCATGTGTATCTCATATCACCAGACCACCAAATGTGACATCCTGTCATCACAAAGCACTGCCAACCCAGTCGGTAAAATAAACATCGGTGAAATAAACATACAGAGAAAGAAGAGTTAAATACAGATAGAACTGGTTTGTTATGTAAAATACCTTTTAGCTATTCCTTCTTCTAGAAGTTTTACGACTTGCTTGTAGTCTGTAACTAAATGCTGAGTCAAACCTGCCAAGGATTCAAGAAGAGTTAAATACTTAGCTTTCTCAGAAAGTTTCATTCAGTTCATCCAACAATTTACCCAACATCAGGAGAACAAGAATGTTCTGCTGAGATGGCAGTCTGTTATACAAGTAGTCTCTGGACTAGAGTTAATTTTACAAAAAACCACAACTATTTAATTTTTTAAAAATTATGTAAAAAATTCTAGTTCATCTTTCTGATGCAGTGACATTAGTATAAAAAAAATGCCTCATACCTTCACAGATCAGAACTTTTCCATCTGCACAACAATGGTACTTAAGAAATAGTATAAATCCATAATAAATTTTCAGCTATGTCACTGCTTCTGTTTGGGTACAGATCCTGTAAAAAAGATTTTGGCCATTGCTCAGGATGATGGCTCTGCTCATGCAACTAACTGAACCAGGAACCAACCCCTGTGAATATTCATCACTTCAATAAATAGGCTTTAGCTTGCACTTGGGATCTTCATGCACTTTTCCCCTCAGAGGGCATTTTGAAGGATCTCCCTGAATAACGACATGAATCATCTGGCCTTTCCTTGTCTTCTCCTTTCTGTTTGTTTTCGGTTGGTTTTTACGTGTTTGTTTTTAACTCTGGTTCTATTTTTAAGCGGGGACACGGCGGTAAGGCCCCCTCACGGCGAGCCGGCGGCGCGGAGGGGCGGGCACGGCCCGAGGGGCCCGGCGGGGGGCGGAGCGCGGCTGGGCCGCGGCACGGCGCTCCCGGCAGAGCGGGAATTCCTGCGCACCCGCGGAACCATCCCCAGCGGGCTCGGATTCGCCACAAATACAGCTTAATATGCCTCCAATGTGTCTCCAAGGATTATTTGTCATTAGTACTGCAGTGACTCCTTAAAAAACACCTGAGCTGTGAAGCAAGTCTGTGTCATACCACCGCTAGAAAAGACATGCCTGTGCAGAATGTTTTATCTCACAGATGGAATCCAGGGCAACTCCCTCCCCCTCCACAGATTTAGATTTGTTTTACTACAGACCACAAAAGTGTGGGTGAAGGGAAAGTATTGCAGAAAATATTGATTTATTTGTCTACTGTTAAAATGTAAGTCAAGATTAATATGAAATTCAACCAGACTGAAATAGGTACTTTTGATATTGTTTGAGTCTATCCTTTCATGATAACAGCTTGCTTTATTCTAAATGAAAGTAAAACCTAAGACAAAGAAGAGATTTAACTTTAGTCCTTTAATAATTGATACATATAAAGGGAAAAAAAAAAGATTTTTGGATCACCCACACCTATAAAAAACCCATAACTGCAGTGTGCGTGCATGAACAATTGCATGCACAAACAGTATAGGATGATTTTCAAACAAAAGTATTTCTTCTGCTCTCTAGTGTCTCTTTACAACACATTAATTCCAGAAGTCATCATATTTTCCATTGGAGAAAAAGGCCCATTATTTTTCCAGCCTCACTGGGATCTTCAAAGCTCAGAATATGGAAACTATCATACATTGTTTTCCCAGACCCATTTTTAGAGTCTTATTTAACTGAATAAAAATACTGTTATAAAAAAGAGGCATGGAAGAAATTCTTACCTGTCTACATTTCCCTAAGCACTGTAATTGTGAATCTTGCTGAGAGTTTAAAACAATTAGTTTTTTAATAAGGTTAATGAAATATTTTAAATGCTGCTTGAAAAGAAATGATGAAGTGTTCTGTTGGCTGCCAGAAAGAGAAAGGTCATTTTCAAGCCCCATAGAAAGATCAAAACCACTTTCTTGTCTAGAAATCTGCCTTGGAGTAAGAAAGGATCTCCCCCAGAAATCTGTCTCAGAGTAATAAAATAGATTGCATCATTTCCTGATTTAAGAGGGGCTGATTCCTTAACAGTGCAACCATCTGTGAGGGAGAAGTTTGAAACGATTCCAATCCAAAGCACTGAAACACTTTCAGCATTTTAAAGGCTACAATCTCTCCGCCTTTACGTGAAAAAACAATGGGCTGGAAAGCATTTAAAATACTTAATGCTCAGAGCTGGGACTTTCTGACTGGACTTGAAAATGGAAAATGCATTGCCCAGGGCATCTAAGTGTCCTTAAAGGGAAAAAGTTTTCTGATTTTCCCCTCTCTCTGTACTCTTCATCCACAGCTAACTGTACTCTGGATGCCATTGACAGCAAACACACAACTAAAACTAATGCACACTGAGGAGTTCCTCCTAAGAGTCGGCAAACCTTAAAATTGTTGATTGCTTGCAAGAAGTACAATGCAAATACAGATGCTAGTCCTTAACTTGTTGGTGTATGGAAAACAATGGGAAATTTCTGAGCTTTGTTGATGCTCACCAATTTAATTTCTTCCATACAGTAAATCGCCTGGAAGTGAAGCACAAATCAAGCTCTCCTAGTAAATTTGCTGATAATTTTCATCTTAGCTGTTGGAAATATTATTCTTGCACTCTGATCCTGGACAGAGAGACTACATATAAAATCATCAAAGTCTGCTTCAGCACATAGAAAACCCTCCTTGCAAAGCTCACCAATTTTTGATTGCAGCAATACATTAGGGCACTTGAGAAGGGAATTTTGTACCAGTGTTGTGAACCTCTTCACAAGAGGCTTTCTTGAATTCAATCTTATTGAAATCAAGCTACCTATACTTCAAACTTGCATTTAAGTTACTGCAGCTTATTTTTGATATGAGCTAATGAATGTAGTTCCACTACATTTTATTAGTCCCTCTCCTCAACAGACACTAGGGCGGTCTCAAGTAAAGCAAACTGTCACAGTTCTCAACTGCATAAACTGCATAGGCAAATTTATTAATATATATTGTATACACATATCTAAAATAAAAGAACTCTGTTGCCACTGACTCATCAGGCTGAAATTACTTCAGGTCACATGGCCTCAAAACAGCATCCAATTGCACCCCATGCTGTCTTCAGCAGAGAAATTATTTCACTTTTCATGCATGTGATCAGTTTTTTTAAAAAACATTAATCACAATTACGATTGAAAATATTTTTTTTTCTTACAGGCATTAATACAATTATTTTTTGAGGCTGTCGTAATATACAGAGAGAGTGAATAATCTAAAATAAATTTACAACTGTAGTCAAAAGCGGCAAATATAATTTAGACTAATATTTTGCCATCATCTCTTCTCTTAGTTTACAAAATCTAATCAACTGTGAAATTTATTGGCATATTTCAGAACTCTAGCATAAATTTTTTCCAGTCAAAAAAATTTGGAATACAAGAATAAAATCCTTATTCAAAATAGGTAAACAAAAAAGCACAATAGAAACATACAACCAACCCCCCAAATGAACCCCACAACAACAACAAAAGCCACAATAGAATTTAAAAAGAAGTGACAGAATTGGCCTGAAAGATTCCAGATGAAGACAAAACAGTGACCAAAGTCAAGCCAGCCCATTGGCAGAAGTTATAACTTTGTTTTCTTTTAAAACAGGGAAACTCCATTATATGCAGCCAAGGAGTCACTGGAGATATAAGGCCTGAGAAAAGAGATGGAAATTGCCAAGGAAGGAAGCAGTTTAAAGACCCTTTCTTGCGTGCTGAATGAGCAGCTGCTAAAAGAAAATACTTAGTCTTTGGACTCCATCAACAATGAAGTTCTTCAATTACAAGCAGGTAGAAAGAGAATCTTGGAAAGCCCTAAATAAAAGCCAAATGTCTATGAATTTACTTTTCAAAGAATTATGCTTGCCATACTAATGAGACCATCAATTAATCTATTAATTTCCAAGTCTCATTAAAACAGGAGGCTGATGTGCTGGGAAAGCACAGCTGAAACAACCAGAATGTCTGATAGACCCTTGTGTACAGGACCAGGTGAGTTCAACACTTTGCGAGTGCTGATTTCAAATTTTGAGAGCAGGAATTGGTAATAACCATGGCCTGTTAGATGCACTATGACCAATAGAGCAGGTGTGCAAGGAATCAGAGCTGGGCTCCATTCAATCAGGCTCCATCCAATCACACAGTCAGGTCGCTCTATCTATTGTCACATCTTCCCTAAATCTCTGAAGGAAGGATAACCATATGATGAGTAATGGCCATAATAAAGAAAAACAGGGAGAAAAATCAGTCAGGGAGAGCAAGAGAAATCCACTAAACAGAGACAAGGACTCTATTTAGAAGCCAGGACCAATCAGTATTTGCTCTGATGTGACAGGATCCGTAACATCCTATGTGATATGCATTTTGTGTACTACACTAGGTATTACTGCTCACCTGATGGCAAGCCAAGCAGTTGCAGAGGCAGTGATACCAGAGGCTACTCTGGAATTCCACCCACTGGATATAAGGCATGAAGAAAAGGAAATGTATGCATTTACTTTCTAAACAAACCCCCAGCTTGGAAAACACTCTTCCTTCTGATGTCCACTGTAAATCTTTGTATGATTTTGCACTGGTTTTGAGATGTGATTTTTGTCAGCTGTTGGTCAGATACACGGAAATGTAGCTGGCAAACTTTATACCAGGATCAAATCAATTCATGAAATACCAAAGGCCAAACTGCAATTTAAAGCTGTATGAGACCTTGAGGTAAAAGCATCAATCAAAACTGAAAATAAAATGGAAGTAGAAAAAAAAAATAGAGAGAAGGCAAGAACTAAAGTCAGACAACTGAAAAAGCTGACAATTGAAAATCAAGCTTATTAGGTTTTCACTTGGGTGAGATTTTCATGGCTTCTCACGGCCTGCCCTGCAACATCAAACAGTTAAATTTATCTACTTTTTTTTTTTTCAATGTATATTCTGCTGCCAAGGTATGAAACAGGTCTGAAGGGACCTTAGGCTGGCCTGGAGAACACATTTAGAGCTAATGTTGGTGGACTTCTTGATTAAGTTAATATTTCTTTAAAATAAAAGGAAGAAAAATAATACGACTGGAAAGGCAGACAGTGCAGGGTATCCAACCAGTAGGATAACAGAGGCAAAGCTTTCAGTGATCATACAACAAGAAAAACATTTGAGAAAAGTAACCCTTGAAGGGCAGAGGCAATTATGACCACTGTAGGAATACATGCAAAGACACAAACACGCCTAGGACACGTCCACCTGCAGTTGTGCTGCTGACTGAGAAGGCCACTCTCACCTTGGACATATGGTCCTGTTTCAGGGTGCTCTCGAACTCGAAGGGTGTAAGGCTTCTTTTGGTCTGACTGCTTTAACAAGTCTCGGACACGCTCATTATAGATTTCAAGAAAACTGAAAAGAAAAAGGAAAGCTAAATTCACTCAGCTCAAAACAAAACAAAAGGAGCAACTGTATATTTAGACCATGTAACTGACTCTTACATAGATTTTTTGCACTGGTGGGCTCAAATCCCCAGATTTCCAAATACAATGCTTTATAAGGTCCAAGGGAATGATGAATAAGACCAGAATGTAGGATTATGGCTCAATTTAGGAGTTAAACAGAGCAAGTAAATTTTCACTGCATTCCTATTTCAGCTGTTTATACAAAAGTGAACAGACAACATCCAAAGAACAATACTTAGATGGAAAACTAAACCAAATACTTCCTCGTCATTCCTCTGTGTTTTCCCCCTCATTCCAAAACTAATATAATCTAAGAAAACAGAAACAAAATAGTCTTTACTTTGTTCAGTCACAAGAGTATGCTGTTAAAAGCCTTCATATTGTTGTCCAAAACAGTAACACACTTACCTGACCTTTACCCTGCATGATGCCATTTGGTCTGAGTAATCATCCTTCCTAGAAAAGAGGCCCTTCACAAATGAGAAGTTTATGTCAATTTAAAATACATTAAGAAAATCTTACTGCTTAAACAAATTCAAATGAAGAAAAAAAAATACCTCACATATACGAGGTGTCAGCCCAATGGATGCCTTCAAATAATAAACAGAAAAAAATTTAAATAATATATTTCCTAACACTCATGCAAAATCTATTTTTTAACAAAAGCCAAGTTTTAAGAAAAGGACAGAATCATAGTGCAGTAATGACTATGGTGGATTACAACACAAACAGCCATGCAACGTAGTTCAGAACAGCATCACTAATTATACCAAAAGTAATTTTAGAGCAATGTACACAGCATTGATGAGAAGTTTAGGGGCTTGGGTTAAATCCAAAAGCTGTTTGATGTAATGATATTGGACATGTCTATGTCAGAGGTGTTGCAGACGAGATGAAGCCAGGCAGGCCAACACTGAAGCTAGCTAGATTGCTCATTAATATTTTTGGGTTTTCCTTATCCTGGTTTTATTTCTTCATGCCATGGCATCACTGAGGAGCCTTAGAACATCTTTATATTCTAGATTTATAAATTTTGTGTCTCAGAGAGAACAGGATATGGAGCTGCTAACAACACCCAGACTAGGTGATGTAAATTTTGCCCAGTCTACACAGCACTGAGGTAACAGTGTGGTTTTGTGTGATGAACTCTCCTTATGATATGATTGCTCACACTTTAGCAGTGCCTACACACCCTGGGAAAGACACCAGGGCTTAGGTGGATTCTGCTTGCTGAATGGCATGAAAGGTTTTTTTGAAAGCCTTGAAAGAAGGCACACTTGAAACTGTGTTCTTTGAAAGAAGAAAGTCCAGGTTCACCAAGCGGACCACTATGGACAAAGTTCTGTTTACACCAAACACTGGAACATTGTTTCACAGTGAATACTTGTCATTAGAGAACAGCCCAAAGCAGTATTGCATTGGAGAAAGAAATTAGTTTTAAAGCAAGAAATCTCTTAGAAACACAAGATCCAGAAATTTCCTTGAAAAAATCTGGTAGTAATGTAACTAAATCCTATTGCTGATGTCTATTGAGAAAATTAAATTTTAAAAATCCAAACTCTCATCAAAAGAACAAACTATGTTAGAACAGGCCTCCTATCTTTAAAATTTAAACACATTTTGCCCTTACTTCACCTTAAAATTTGATTCCCATGGATGTAGAAAATACTGGTCCACTTATGCAAACTATTATTTTTTTTTTCTTTTTAGCAGTATGTTTGACCAACAGCTAAGAATATTCATGAATAAAAATCAAACTGCCTTCTGTTGTGACAAAACACAGGAAATCATCAACTGGCTCCATCAATCTGAGTAGCAAGATTAAAACGCACTTTAGGTGGTGCCTGGTAGACAAACTCAGAATGTAACAGCTTCTGTAAATTCCATTCAAATGAGTGTCAAAACTGGAAGTGAAGTATTACTTTCCACAGGTCAATATTACAAGTAATAATCAAGCCTGTTACAAAACCATTACCGTGAATTGTATCTAATTTTATTTGTGAAAGCAATTTAATCTCAGTATAGGCCAGTTTGCCAAAATATCACATGGAAATGAATACTTTGTATTATCTCGGGTTACCGTTTCTAAAATCCAGAACTATTCCTAAGTATTGAGATGATTTTTTTTGTCATCTAACTCTGTGACAAGATTCATATGTAGTAAGAAGAAGATTATCAAGTAATAAAAATTTAAACTACACCACACTTTCTAATATTTTTACCTGATACTCTATTTTTTACCTAAATACAAAGGCTCATATTTCAAAAGTTTAAAACCGGATAAAACATGTGTAAGCATTCTGCTCATCAAGCGCCACAACCACTGTTTAAAATGAAGCAATGTTTCTGCTAGACATCCTGCCCTCAACCCCAAGTTTAAAATGAATGGTATAACTCACAGGTGTTCCCATCATTGTGTAAGTTTTTCCTGAACCTGTCTGTCCATATGCCAAGAGGCAGATGTTGTATCCTCTAAAAGCACCAGACAACACAGAAGTGCCAAGGTCCTGGAACACCTGAAAAGACCAAGAGAAATGAAACAGTGCATGAACAATTTGTCTCCCTGCAAACAGTCTTCATTAATTGCAGATCTTGCCCCTTTAATAACTCCATGGGAACAAGAATCTTCACACATTTGTCTTTCTATGTTATCAGACTCAATGTTGCATGTCCAGCATCCACTTGTTAGATCATCCTTAAGACACTGGTATGCCAAGCACACTGCTGACAAGGAGCAATAGTGTTTAAGTGCTTCCCTCTCTGCTATCTCTTATTTTATATTCAGACTATGTGAATTCTTGAGGATCTTTCCGACCCTGAGCATTTACAGTTGTCATCATAAATGTGACTGAAAGACATGATCAAGGTTCTTTTATGCAATTAGATAAACTCAGCATCAGAATTACAGAACAGAAGTAAAGCAAAGTCAAACCTGCATGCAGATTTCAGCCAAGAAATAATTCTACCTGGCCCATTTGGTCAGTAAGTGACACCACCAGAGGTCACACGCTTTTATCTTCTCTTCCCACCAAACACACAGTGATGTGTCTTTTTCTGCTCATTGTATTACAGAGTCAGGACCTGTTACCACCAAATCCTTGCCAGCCTCTCAGGACTTCCAAAGCTTGCACTGGTCCTGCTGTTGCTGCTGAAGTTGGGCCAACACTGCCAAACTCCCCATACAGGAAGTTCTGACCAGTTTGTCCTCCTACTTTCCCTGCTACTTTTTTTTTTTTCTTATTTTTGATCCTCAGGTGACTCACATTGTGATCACGTTCTCAGGACAGCAAAGCCTTGCCCTAGACCAGCTGATAGGACCTCTAGTAAGGTTTGCCAGGAAGTGCACTGTGGATCAAAAGGTTCCAGCAGGCAGGCTGCCAACCCCTCTGCACACTTTGGCCTTGAAAAAGAGATGTTACAAGCATTAATGGTTTTGCTGTTCACATAGAAAGGTGGTTAGTATCTATTGAGAGATATATAGGGTTTCAGTGTTTCATGCTGTGAAATCTCATCCACTGCCAAGTAATTTGCTTCTCCAATGGACAGATAAATGCACTAAAACCGATACAAAAATCAACAGAAAAAAATCATAGATATCACTACTTTACCTAAACTATCCAGAAAGCAGATTGAAAATCCTCTCCTGAGACTTCAGTTCTCAGACCATATTTAAACTCAAACTAGATCATATTTAAACTCAAACAAGATGCTAATTTCCAGCTGAAGAATCAATAACATTCTTATTTGGCAAAATTTGACTACCCCTGCTTGCATTTGTAAAGGTATGTGGCATGTCAGAGCATCTGCTTCACTAGGATTATCAGCTCCAGAAACTTTTCCATTCAAAGCATACAGAGAAAGCCATGAACAAAACACAGGGATACAAATGTTGTAGACAAAGGATTAAAACAATACAGAGACAAACTCTCCAGTTGCTACTGGAGGCCATTAAGAAAATTAAGCAGAGCTTTGGAGGGGGCCAACCTGGACTTCACAGCCAGCAATCTGGAGGGAAAAAAAATAAACAGGAGAATTTGGGATATTTGAGTGGCATCTACAGGGCTGTGTAAAACTCACCAAGGAATGTTTAAGGTGAGGAATATTAAGGTTAGGAATATTAATTAGCAGTAGATTCTAAGCTGATGGTCAAGGAATTCAGAGCAGGGATGCTTCTGAACACACACACATTTTCTTGTGGGCAGCAAATTGGGCTATCAGGCAAGTACGAGCCCTGCAGAGAGCCTAAAAGGGCTCAGGGTCCAGGGAAAGCTATTCTCATGTCAATTCTCCAGTGAACACTGAACTTTCCCTCGGTAGAAGCGCCACTAGGATCTCTTCTCTACCTGGTTAGCACATAAAACTTGCAGGACATCTCTAAGATAGGACACTCGAGTTCAAAGGACAAAGTCCCTCCTATGTGAGCACCTCAAAGAAATCAGTAGCTGGGAATGTGAATATAAGGGGCAGGAGGAAAGAATCTGATCTAAGCTGAAGATGGCAAGAGCTAGTTCTGAAGATTGACAGAGGATTGACGTCAAGCAGCATAAAGGACTAAGAAATTACAGGATGAATTACCTTGAGGTAAGGGGAGCAAGGCAATACTGTGCGCATTTCAGAGTATCAACATTGAATAAATTCAGGAATTTTGCATGGCTCTTTGTACTAAAAGCAGCTGGACTCCATATCAATTCAGAAACCACACTTCACATGGTAGAACCTCTTACAACAGGGATAAATGCAGCCTAGAGAAGTATCTTGATTCTGTGATAGTCTCCTCATTAAGTGCTGTCCTACTTTCTGAAGGTTCACAATGGATCTTTGAGGGTTAGTAACTGATCTAAGTATAATAAAATGAAATCTTCTCAGGTGGCTATCTTTCAGGATAGCAACACTAATCAATGCCATCTGGACAATGAAGCTAGTGTTTTAGAACAACAGCATTTTATTTCTTACTCTGTTTTGTATGATGTTGTGCAACTCATTCAACATTTTCATGGTTCAGTTTTCCTATAGATAAAGTAGGAATAATGCTGTCCATTAGTAGAAAATTGTGGAATGTTCTCACTAGTGTTCATAACACTCCTTGAGATTCTAGAACATCCATGGCAACTGTGCAAACTATTGGGCATGCCCGCTCTGCAGGAGTACCTTGGATACTCTGAAAGAAGAGCCTCTAACTCCACAGCCTCAGATCAAGCTGTTACATTTACTCTGTATTAAACGCAAATGGTTACTCAGATGCTTTAATTCAAATGTGTTTCAAATCAGACCTTTCTTAATTAGGCCTTGAGAGAAGACATCTAGTACAAGCAAAACTGGATATTCTAAAAACAGTGACATAACCCTAGGATGGTGACGCATCATAATTTCAAAAAAATTATTTGCTGAACTTCTAGTAAAAGCTGATTTGTACTGTTTTTGTTTTTTTCTAGTAAATTACTCTCTCTCCTTCTGTGAGGATAAATTACAACTAATTTAATTGAATAAAGCCTCAATTTATTTAGAAAACCTCTTTGTTTTGGTGTACTGCAGAAAAAATGGAGAAGTGAAGCACAGCAATGAATTTATTACTTCATTACATATAAAAAGGGAGGAGAGTAATTGAAATCAAAGCTTTTTCTAATATCAGAGGCATTAGTCCAAATACCCATCAGCAATAACAGCTGCAGTTTATACAAAAAAATCCTCTAATTAATTTCTGGGCATATATACTAACATATTTCATGATACAATAGATTGAATCACAGATTTTGCTGATCATGAGGTAGGGATGGCAGGGAAAAGAAGAATTTTCTGGGAGCCTTCCAAGTCTGACATTTGAAATGAAACTGCAGGAAGATGAGGCTTTTCAAGGAACATGAGTTGGATATGGTTTCCTGCAGAGAGTACACTCAGCTGGCTGAGACAGCTCTGTCTTCCCTGCATGGCTGCTCTGCGTGACTGGCACTGCTCACTTTGTTCCAGGCAAGAACGAGCCCTTCAACAAAGCCCCGACTGCCCTTGCATGTCTGCTCCCTGCACTTGCCCAGCTGTATGTGGTCCATATCCCGTGGTGATCCGTGAAGTATTCTACAGTTTATCACTTGTCAACAGTCCTAACAGTGGAAAAAACCCCTGTCTTTCTGAAAAAGTTAAGAGAAGGTATTAAGAAAAGTCTTGAATTTTCACCGTTGAGTTAATCCTATTTAAAACTGAAGACTAAAAAGACTGACTATTTATTTCTTTTGAAATAGAAATGTATTAGAGGTTAAATGAATGTGCCACTCTGCAAAAAATCTCTGAAATTGTTTTGGAAAACAAAAGTTATGAAGTATAAACTGAATTCAGCATGGACAACAAAGTAAATCCACTCCAAAAACCTGCAGTTTATATCAGGTCACTCCTGATAAGAACATCGACTCAATTAAAACAAAGTAAAAATTGGTGGAACAAACTGCGATATGGTTTTGGGTTGCTTCTTCAAGAATGCCTCAGTATTTTAACATTTCCACAAAGTCCATTTTTAAAATTATATATGAGGACTATAAATTGGAAATGCACCTTGTCTTACCAAAAGATTAGAAAATTGAAGGAGTCTGGGAGATTGAAAGAAGGATACCACCTGTCCTAAGAAACAGTGACGACCAAGTGACAAAAGACATTTCTTCTCCACTTTGCATGAACTTTTATAAAGTGAGTTTCATAATACTAAAGTAGTAAAACTCTTCCTTTTTAGAAATTGCAAACATGTTTTACAATTAGATTTGTGAGTAATAAGCATAACAATATTTTTCACTACCAGGAGATTTATAAGAGCAATAATCTGTTCTGATTCTTTCCCATTCGGACAGCAGAATCAGAAATCTTCTCTCAGCTCTCCTTTGCTTGCTTAAGTGCCAGAATTTATAATGGGTTTTTTGTGTCTTTCTTAAATAATGAATTTTCAAGACACTGAAAAATACCTTATTTATTAGCCTAAGATTGTATCACAATTTATCACACTAGACCTACATGTCTGTCTATAAGTTTGCATTAGCAGACAGATGACTATTTTTTTCTGAAACATATTTTTTTCTACTGCTAAGAAGTAAAATATGGCATGGAGTTACTCAACAAAAGTGAAAGAGTTTTCAGATTTCTTTTATTAACAGTAATGATTTGGGACTTTAGTTTACACTGAATTTTTTTCTCAGATATTAAAAGTGTAAAGCCTTTTGTTTTCAAATTCTTCTTTTTAAAAAGGCCTATTTATTTTTGAAAAAAAAGTTTAAGCATGTTCTATTTCTCCCAACTGCTTGTGTATATAATAAAGACTTTTCTTCTTTTATATTCTTTGACTCCTTAGTTATTATCAAACCAACGGCCTGTGGATAATCCCTTCAGTCTATAACCTCTCTGTGACACACACTAAGACAGCCACAAGTGTGTTGACTGTCAGTTTTTCTTTTGTTCTTCCAAAAGGTTGGAGACAAACTGTTCTCTAATGCATGAGGCTCAAACTAATGCTACTGACTTTGTAACACAAGGCTCAGTTAAAGTCAGTACCTTTGACTTTTCTTTGAATTAGAATGCATTGAATAGATACACACCTAGCACAGCTGATGACAACAAATAGATATTTTACATTGTAAGTGGAAGAGGCTCTCTATTATATGAGAGTATTCCTCTTAGACTAATAAATGCTTTAATTTTGAAGATAATGGGGTCATTCTATCAGAAATGGGGTCATTCTATCAGAAATTAAGGTTTGGCAATATAAATTTCCTGAGCATAAAGCTTTTCTTTCTCATTTCAACCAGAACCTGGATTGCAAGCAGAAAAAAAAAAAAAATTAAATCAATAGTTTTAAATGACAGTAAATTGACTGTTATGCTTTGGGGTTTAATAATTTGGGAAATTGAATTTTTTTCCAAATCACTCAAGCCAAGTCTCAGAGTCACATAAAAAAAAAAAAATCCAGTAAACTTTCAGGTACAGCATGTAATGCCAAGTTTGCAAATGTAAGGGATCAATATTGATAAATAAGCATTTTCTGGCACTCAGGGCTTTTTTCCCCTAAGTAACTTCTGGAAAATAAGACTTGCATTTTGCTTTGAGAACAATGAACAAACAAGGACCAACTTTGACTGAAGCAGAGGAAAGGGGAGGAGAAAGCAGAAGGAGGAAGCTACAACTTTTAGGAGCAACAAGTTAATAGAATAGTTTATTGAGTCTTATTTGGACAGCATGTATTTTCTTATTTGCCAGTGTCTGAAATGGTCAATGTGTGATAGTAACATTAGGACATGAAACCCAACTTGGAAATCTCAGAAATTTCAAGAGAGTTTATTTGATAAAGGCAAAAAAAGGAATATAAAAGGATTTCGGAATAAATAAAATTGCTACTTATTACTGGCATAGCCCACAAGTATCAACATTGACAACTCACCACAAGCAATCCAGTTTTACTGAAAAACATTAGGCTAAAGTTAGAATACTAAAATAAATTCCCACAGCTAATAACCAGGACCAATATAAAAAAAAATTATCTTCTTTCACAGCACAATTTTAAAATTTCCTTTAAAACACCCCAGTTTAATGAAAGTGGAAAAGACTCAACTGAAGCAAGACACACAGCCAAAAGCTACTTTTGGCCATAGAACCAACAAGTGATTTTACAAAGGTTGAAAAAACTCAACAGCCTGGTTTCCATTAAAGATTTGCCATGCAAGCAAGATAAGGGAAAACCTGGCATCAGTAGATAGAAAGCTTCAGAGTATCAATATAACTGCAGCAGACACAGCTACAAAGTGAATTAAGTATTAAAGAGGTGCTCTTATTTACTACACCCACAAAATCCCACTCAGCCAATAGGTCAGGGCAGTTTGAGTAACTGTATGAAGTCTGAGAGGCTCAGTCCTGCAGTATCTGTTTGCCACAGTCTCTAATATGAATTACAGACATGCTGTATCTCATATTTTGTGTGTTTTCCTTCCAGAGTCTTGCTCACCTCAAGCTGTTGCTGTTGGGGTTACAACTAAATCATGTTTAGTTAAATTGCTGCTACATCTCAAATGTAGCTGCCAAGACTCAGATTTAAGGTGAAAAAATATTTCATTAAATAGAATTATACAGGACTAAGCAATTCCCGCCAAAATAATGAAAGCCTTTGTCCCACAATCTTTACAAAATCCTCAAGATTAATTAAAATAAAAAGGCAGAAAGAGAACGCAAGGAAGGAATATGTAAAAACAAATCTAGGAGGTTGTTGCAATAATGCAAGGCTTTTTCTGCACGTGTTTTGTCTTAACAAATATTACACAAATGTCAGCCGAAGGGCTTTCTGTACACGGGCAGGGAAGGCACAAGCACAGGGAAGCACATTATGCTGATCAGTTGCACAGAACCCTCCACTGTGACATTTGGATTACTTCAGCAACATTACTCCTTGCTTTGAATGGGACAGAGCGGAAGGGGGGAAGGATCGCTCGGTTAGTTTGGGAACGCTTTTTCTCTCATAACAAGAGGCCAGAGCTTCACAACCAGGATTATTTCTTTTCCTTCTCTCTGCCCTGCCTTTTCAGTTCCTTTTTCCCAGTCCGACCGGAAGCAGGGCTGTGAAAGGGACGGCTTCTCTCCAGCTCAAGCAGCTTGGCCCCTGGCAGAGGCGTTCGCAGCAGAACCTAAGAGACAGTTCTGCTCTTGGCTCTGCCAACAGGCTTCCTGTGTGTCCCGAAATCCCTTTGTGCTTTAATTCTCCCTGTGAGACACAACAATGGTCTCTTTGTTCTTCTTATCAGGTGTAATTTTCTTTCCAGTGGAAAAACTGTCTGCTCTGTGTTGTCATGTACAGACACACACTAAATTTAACAGCATGAAAGTTCAAGCTTAAGGTATTTAGGGGAAGCCATAGAATAAAAACACTAGGGAAAGACACAGAGAACATTTGACAAATCTATTGTTTTTCTGGGGGGAGCAGGAGGGAGAATATTGGATTCTGATTAGGATGAGTGGTAGCTTTACATTCCTGCCATTTTATTGCTGAATAAAATAAAATTCAGCAATAAGCACCATGAATAGGGTGCATTCATGAAAACACATCTTATTCACTCATTAAAAAAAAAACCTCACCTTTTGAAAAAAGGAAAAAATCTCTGCTTACCACATCAGCCCAATTTATAAATTGTGTGTGTGTATTCTCATCTACCTGTACAAAAGGATATACCACTCATCTCTTTTCCTTTCCAACAGGGATTCTTATTGTGTTATCACTGATTTATAGAAGAGGAATTTTAATGTAATAGCCACATAATCCAAACTCTACAGCATTTGACACTGCATCAATATTGATTTAGCTTAGCACAGCTATATTTGTCATAATAAAGCTTTCTACACTGAAAAACACCAGACAATTTTTGGCTTTATTAATGAATACTTTAAGATTAACACATAGCATTTTGTGGTTTTGGGGTCTTTAAAATAGATTAAAACTTCCATAAACATCCTTAGGGAGAGGAAGAAGATTGGAAATAAATTTCTAGCTACGCACAACTTGCAACAGTTTCTACAAACCACTTAATGAGTAGATGAGAAATGAAGTGGGTTCATTTCTCTGTCCCAAGAACCTGAGACTACAGGTTTGAGTGCTGGGTTGGATATTAGAGGTAGAGATTTAATTTCTGTGCTGTGCATCTTCCACAGCAGAACAGTAACACTGGGACTCAGACCAGTGCCAGCAATACCCCAGGAAGAAAAATTTTTCCTGAGTGAGTTCTGGACCAGACCATTCAATAATGGAACCGCGAGGGAAGGTAAAATCTTCAGCTTTTCAAAAGGTCTAGCAAAGGTTAATGTCACAGCTGGGAGAAGCAACACAATATTATCTACAGTTACACCTGTTTTACTCCATGGCCAGATGTTTTAGACATCTCATTCCCCTGCCCCTGATATTACTTCATGCCAGAAAAATAATGTAAGCTGTCACTTTAAATGTTGTGATACCATTGTTATCTGTGCCTGAATGACCACTGAAAAGAAATAAGGATTAAAAAAAATTGAGCAGTTAATTTTATTGATACTCTTAAAATAAGCAAAATAAATACTGTGAGAGTTAAGTGGTTTTTTTATACTGAATGATACCCCTCTTACAATGAAGACAGCAAGGAATAAATGATGGATTATAATGAAGTTATAAATATCCTGCATTTTCTCCCACTGCCTCTAGCTCTTGGCTAAGATCCCAGGTCATTAGTGGATGTCTGTGATTCCATGTGAAAGGAAAGTAAAGAAAAACAACATGAAATTACCAATTTTTTTTGTACAAGACAGCAGAGATAAATACCCATCTGTGTCTCTAAAAATAACTGCCCCTTAATTTTGTGAGAAGACTGAGGATGCAGATGGAAAAAATATTGTTCCTTGACTTTATTACCAGGAGGTAGAAGGAAAAGGTAGTGATTTAATTTTTTCAGTAATTCAGTAAGGGCTAACAACTGTTTGAAATACTTAGACAACAGCACAATGACACTATCAAGACAGATTTCTGCTTTTTTTTCCCTTCAGCTGGGAATGGGTACTCTCTTTTCATATGTCATCTAACTCAATTTGATATTTTTGCTATTAGATCACTAACTCTTAAAATTACAGTACTGGAAAACAATTCTTAAGCCTATAAAATGCACTTTCCAAGCCTATAAAATGTACTTTCCTAGTCATCATCTCTATTTTTAACTTTCATGCAAGAGACCAAAAGAAAGTAAAAATTATACAAAAGAGATGACAAGACATTGGAAATAGTTATTTTTACCAATAATTCTTTTAAAATGCCAGCAGAAATTCTACAAGGCATATTCTGTTTATAAAACTATCAGCAATGGATGCATTTCAACGGTACTCAAACCCAATATGCTTCACATCATGCTTCTAGAACTAAATTTTCTGCATTTGGCATTATTTAATCTGGGGTAACCTTGCAAGTGCTCATGGAACTCACTGGTGCTTGTTCTTAACTTCACCTCAGGTTTCAGTTTTTCACAATTGCAATGATGAGACTGTTGGAACAAACCTATAAGCTGAATCTACACTACAACATAGACATTTGTAAATTGTGTTGTTAAACAAGATGTAGCAGTATATTTTGTTAATAAAGCAATGCTCATTATCTATTAAAAAAATTATGCTGTTACTGCACAAACTAGAAGCATTGGCACTTTACTGCAACAGTTTCTTGTTTAAAAGAAATCATGCCTCCATAACTAGGGAGATGAGAAGGATGCTTGTTACAAAACACAGCAGTTGTCTCTACTTCTATTTCACAGGAAGAAAAAAAACCCTCCTAGTTTCAGGCAACAGACTTAGGACTACATCTGTTTTAATCACTAGAGACATTTTTATTTCTGTTGCTTGCTTACTTAAAATAAAGACATAAAATGGACAGTTCTTAGAATATTTGCCAGGCTTACAGGTGTGTAGGGGGATAGAATATAAGTAAATAAAGATAGTATAGACAGTAATCTTACCTGCTAAGGAGTTGCAGCTGGGGTAATTATTAAAGATTGGGAGCAGGCCACAGCTGTAGCCAATAAGAAGAAGAGTGTTATAAAAGAGTGGATTTGTTGGTTGGGGGGAACTGGAGTCAGCTGGCTGTTGTGAGAAGAAGGAAGAGTCAGTGCTTAGAGGAGCTGCCTATGAGAAACATCAGGGAGGCATGAAACTCTTGCACTAAGGAGACAACAGTGAAACCTTTGCAATGTAATGACAACACAGGTGCACTATAAATTGGGTAGAAAACTGGCAGGATGGCTAGCCCAAGAGAGTGGTGGTCAATGGAGTTACATCCAGCAGGGTTTTCCAGGGCTCAGTACTGGGGCCAGTCCTCTTTAATATCTTCAATGACCTGGATGAGGGGACTGAGTGCACACTCAGCCAGTTCACAGATGATGCTGATTTGGGTGGGAGTGTTGGTCTGCTGGAGGGCAGGAAGGCTCTGCACAGGGATCTGGACACGCTGGATCAATAGACCGGGCCAATCATACGAGGTTCAACAGAGTGAATTTCCAGATCCTGTACAACCAACCCAGCCAGCACTGCAGGCTTGGGAAGAGTGGCTGGAAAGCTGCTCATCAGGAAAGGACCTGGGGGTGCTGAATGGCGCTGGCTGAACATGAGCCAGTGTGTGTGCCCAGGTGGCCAAAAAGACCAAAGGCATCCTGGCCTGTGTCAGCAATAGCATGGCCAGCAGGAGCAGGGCAGATTGTTCCCCTGCACTCGGCCCTGGTGAGGCCACACCTCAAACCCTGTGCCTGGTTTTGGGCACCTCACTACAATACGGATATTGAGGTGCTGGAGTGGGTCCAGAGAAGGGCAAAGGAGCTGGAGAAGGGTCTGGAGTTTGTGCCTTGTTATCAGTGGCTGGGGAAGCTGAAGTTGTTTAGCCTGGAGAAAAGGAAGCTCACGGGAAATCGACTAATTTTATGCTTGTCTCTTGAAACACCTGCCTGACAGGTCTGAACTAAAAGTGCAGCTGGTGTCCACAAAAAGGGTGGGAAGGAAAAATCTACACATTTTATGAATTCAGATATGACTTCAATGTATATTGAGAAGATCAAGAATCACCAGTAAAATCCCCAAAAACAAATTTCTTGACTGTGATTCAGCTCTTCAAATATTCTTACAATATTAAAGACTTATGTTTGGTTTCTTCTAGTGCAAAAAAAAAAACAAAAAAAAGAGAATATTTTCCATAGTATGTTCCACAACTTGAAAAAGAAATAAAATAAAAAATGGTTTGGAGCTGTACAAAATCCTATGGAAAAAAAGTCCTTTCTAAATTTGTATGGTTTTTAGCAGTTTCCAGGAGAATCCAAATAATGGAGGTAATTTAAGGTGATTCATGAATTCACAGAGAGGTTTTGGCATCCTATTCTCAACAACATCTTAAGAATGAAGTTTGACAGGGCTAGTGGTTCAGTAAATGGTTATTTCTGCTCTTTTTCAAGGTCATTGGAGCTCCGTTCACTTCCAATTTACAAGGACTGCATATTAACTGCCAAAGCTGCCATGAGCAGCCACAGCTCACCTAACTAGAAATGTTACACTAAAAAAAAGGTGCAGAGTATCAGTTTCTTTTATTTCAGCTCTCCTAGGGGCGGAAATTACTCAGGTTGGACAGAGCTTCTGTTTCATACTGTCATTCTCTTCCCTGCTCACTTCATTCCACACCAGCCTCAAAACTGGGCAAGGCACACTATGAAGATGGTTCAGTAGTTCATACTATACTTTGTTTAGCTATCATAATGCAAAAAAGCAAGATGGTTCATATCATCTGTAAAACTTCTAAAAAGCGTTTGTAAAATTTAGAAGAACCCAACTATCCCAATACTCCCCCAGGGCAAAAGTTAACACTGTATATTTTCAAAAATTAAAAGATGCAGACCTTCTAAAAAAATCAGTAAAAACCCCAGGCATCAGAACCAGGGAATCTCCATGTCTCAATTAAGGTCACATATTTGTGTGTCATTACAAGCCTAGTAATAACCAAATCATTGGTATTACCAAGATAAACAAAGACCCTTTGGCAAGCTGTCAAAAAGAAAACAATTCATAGTATAACGGCAAGGCACTGCCTGTGAAGAAAATACTGGTTTTTCCCTCTCAGACATGACGTTTTCTGGGGTAAAAAAATACCCCAAACTTTTAAAATAGAGGAACATATCTGATTGTATAAGAAAACCAGAATTTTTTCTCCATAACTAATAAAATACATGAAAAGTTGTGATACAGAAAAATGACACAGAATGAAGAAATTCATCAGCATTGAAAGCTCTTGAAGATGCATTATTGTTCCTTTACAGATTAGGATTTTATGCTATGCAGCATACTTAAATGGGTAAGAAATGAACAAGCAATAAGCAGAGCCAGATGGATGTTCAGAAAACATATTTACAAAGGAATGAAATGTGGGAAATTAATGCATTTGCAGGATTTAGCTAGCTGAAGATTTCTTCTTCATATTCTTTTCAGCTTATTGATACAATATTCTGTAATGAGGTATAAATTTTGTCACTTTTGGTTGCAACTTGATTGTCAGTTCTACCCCAACATACAATTTATTGTATTGAGTATATGTTAAATCAATAAATTTTAATTACATGTCTCAACTCCTTTTTAATACAAGTGTCTTATTACAATAAACGATTCAGAAAAAGATTCACATAAAACCTCAGGATGGTCTCAAATATGCCAACCTATTAATCTATATTTCTACTTGCACTACTTTCTCTTTTAGGTAGAGAACAGTCACATCATTGATTCAGCTAGAGATTCAGATACTAGAGAATATTGTTACTGTTTCAAAAGACTATAGAATACAATGACTCTGTGTTGAAGTCAATAGGTGATTTCCAAACAGCTGTGCTGTTTAAGATGACCATGCATCTCCCTGGGAATTGGGTGCAGACTCTCTCTTTTCAGTGTAATGACTTCAGCAGAAGCATTGGGTATTTCTTACATTCAGGATCTGTATGCTCTGCTCTCACAGCAAAAGAAGGACACAGCATCTGCAAATTCTTTAAAAATGGCTGCCTGCTTTGATCAAAGCTGCCCAAACAGGTCAAAATAGCACACAGTACAGCAATTTAAAACATTTCACTTCTAACATTCCCTTTTTTATTAGTCCCTCAATCACTTTGAAAAAGTCAAACCCTGACTTGAAAAGCATACTTTTATAATATTATTCTATGTGTAAGATTGTTTCTTCTATTTCTGTTATCAAATAATTTCTCTCCCCAAGTCCTTTTTCTCATTTTTAGAAATTAATCTGTTAACCAGAGTCTGACTGCAAGAAAGGCAGGCTCTGAGATTCTTTCCCAACTGTATCAGCCCCAGAAAAACATTACAAAGTACATGCTGCTAGTTATCTTGTGGACCACATATTTAAAAAAGAAAATAAAATTCTTGATACTCACTATGAAGCATAGCTATGCAAAAAAGGTGCCAAACTGCATGCAGCAAACTTCAGCCCCCATAGTTAACCCTCCACCCCTAACTCACAACTCTGCAGCCAGCTCCCATCAGCAGCAATTTAAACATGCCCAGCCCATGTGGCACAGGACAGCCCATGCTCAGGCTATCAAGAGCTCTCAGCCTGCAAGGCAGGGTGGCCACAGGAAAACCTCTGGTCCCTGCCAGTTCCTGGGCTGTGCCTCCAAACCATTGCAAGCAGTAGCAGCTGTCCCAGGGCAAGCAGCACCAGGAGCCACGCTCACAGTTTAGCGCCATGGGTGACCCAGCTGCAGTGCTCATGGAATATTCCCTGGCCTCAAGGAGGGCCTGTACACACACAGCTGCAGTTTGCTATAAGGAAAAAAAACTAAAATCAACCCTTAGATGATAAAATCAGGGGCAAAAGATGACCTTCTAATCAAATGAACTTCTAATCTCTTTTGGTTCCTCTTTCAACTCAACATGCCAATGAAATTCAGTTGCAAAAAGCCTCTTGCATTCATAATAAATGGAATAGAAAAAGATTACATTCCATATATTGTAATAAGCAACAAATTTATGCAAATGACAAGCAGTAGGAAGCGAGACAATAAAAGCATTGTGGTGTACTGAGCACAGTCAAACACACAGAAATGATGTAAAGAAAAACATGAATAGCTGAAAGCAAGTTTCTTCAATCCTCCAAAATTTTTGTTTTTGGACTAAATGTATCTTCAAGACATTAACAGTTCTTTGGAGTTTCTGCTGAATTTGAGTTTAAGTTAAAAATATAAAAGCTACCTGAGCCCGGGCTTTAAATTATCTTATTTTCCACTCAAAAATCAAAACAGTTGCTAATTTTCTGAATATGAATTGGAAATTCAGTTTCAATTTCCAAGTTTAGAGCTATGAGACACATTAAAAATAACAAAGAGATACAGCAGTGTTAGCTGTCAAAAAACCCCCAAACAATAACAAGTGACAGCCTCAAGTTGTGGACTAAAGCATTTCGCAATCATTACAGAAATTAGATTAATTTAGACTTCAAAATTATAACTGGCTCCACAAACCCTTTCATTTGATTGGAATTTGAATGTGATAGAATAGAAAAAAACCACCATTACTTCAATGATAAATTCTTATCAACTCTGTCTCTAGATCTTTAACATGATTCAATCTTTTCTCCTACTTCAAAACAGCTATAAGAAATTTGGTCATTTGGGCTCTCCCACCTAGTCATATTCCAAATGAAACAAAGTCCAGAGATGCAGACAGCTCTTCAAAATTACATGTGAAACTGACAAATATAAACTTCCCTGAAATATGCCTACTTTACATCAAATAAAAAAATTCCCTACCATTTTCTCTTTCCAGTTCTCCAATGCTAACTAGAGAAGGCTTCCCTTATCCACCTTTATCTATGAAATCCTAAAAAAATAAAAATCCATAAATACAAAAATATTGACCTTGTTAATTAATTCTGGTCTGGATCCTCACACTTTGTTAGATTAATTGTTCAGACCTGGTGTTTTATTTGTTGGTCTGTTACATGGGGTGGGATGAGGTGCATACTCTTTAGAGAGACTTGACTCTTCACTAGAAAACCTGCCAGCAACACCATAAAAGCACTAACTACTGATGGTACAATCCATGTACACACTCTTAGGCACATGTGTGTGTGCACGAAGGGGATGGCTGAAAATGGAAAACACTTGCCATAACAGTAGAACAGAAGCTGAGATCTATTTTAACATTATTAGGTGTAATTTTGAAAGCAATCAATCCTTATGGGTACGCATGAAGAAACCACCAATCAATTGAGGAAAATATTTGTTACCATTCAGCATCTCAGGAATAAGACCTATCCAACAAGAACTGATTGAAATGGTCCACTCCAAAACTTATTAATCAACTATTTAATGTGACAGTGATGTAATTTGGTAGACATCCCTCAAAATACAATTGCGACTCTAAAATATAGAACATCATCTCCCCTCCTTCAGATGAGAATGTCCTAACATTGTAACACTGAAGTTATAAAGAGTGAGAACTTACCCATACTGGTGTGTACATCTGAGGATGAGGAAACCCAAACTGACACTCAGAATTTCGAGTTTGATGTGCTGGGGCTACTGGTAAGCATTTCTAGACTGAATTCATTTTATTCATCTTCACTCTGTCTTACACAACATAAAGGAACTGCCATTCACAAAGTAAGAAATTTGTCAGAAAAGCCACAAGTGAATGGAGCTGTTAATTTTGCTTTTCACATAGAAGTTCTCAAGGGCATGCTTTTTTGGTGATTAAAAATTAAAAATGAAGCTGAATAGGGAGTCAACATGCAGGTGCTCAGATACAGCCAAAATGATGATTCATTCAGTTTGTGTTCAAGGCCACACACACATATCTCCCTGATGCATATCATCTTAGTTAATAGAAAAATGTAAAAGTCAGCTACAATTGAAGCTAGATAAAGTGAGCACAAATTTACACAAAAGGGAAGAGATGCTTTTTGCTATAATATAAAGAAACTACTGCTGATCATACCAGACACTTTAATAAACAGTGACACTGGACACATGCATATTGTTTAGGTTTATCAGACTTCAGCTACTTATGCATGCAAGTCCAGTCTCATGCCTCCAACATGTCAGAAACATGGCTCATTTTCAGAGATAAACAAATAGGCTGTGTGGAACTCAATCACAGGTGTTGCAATAATATATCTCACTATCCAATGCTAGCACAGTTCTGTCCAACAAAATCTTTCAGAAGGCGGCTGCTCACTAAAAGAAAATAAAACCTCACACCCAGAGAATAAAAATCTCCAAACCTGGACCAGTCTCCCTGCAAAAGTCTATCAACATCCTTCTATCCACTGACTACAGAACTCACAGACCTACATGATCTTGGAGAGTTAGCTGAAGTTCAGACTAATTTTTCAGTAATTTCAGCTCCCAAAAAACAAGTCTAACCAAAGTTATTCACAGAGCATTGATAAGACTGGAGAAAAACCACTCCAAGTTAAAGACTAATCTAGGATCAATCTGCAGCCTTGGAAGTACCATGAATATGACCTTCCCTTCTGTGAGTAGCCATGGTGTGGAAATTCTTACATACGAACAAGGGAACCTCCTTGCAAAACAGAAAGAGTATAGAATAGTCCTTAGATTAAAATAAGGAGGAAAAAAAGCCACTATTTTATGAACATGGAAGACAAACTGTGGTCTGATTACATAGAGGAATTTAAACTGTGAATGCCCATCTGCAAGTAAGAACAATCAACATCCACATACAGCTTATCTATATAGAAGATTTTTTTCTTAAAAATATCTGTATCTCACATCTTAACCACTTAATTTAAAAAGATAAAAAATATCATCCATCTAAATAAGCATACTTTACTGGTGACTTCAGAAAGTTTGCAAATCATTATACAAGTTCTTGGTTTTACTTCTAAACACGCAAGAATCACAAGATTTGTAGAAGTAATTCAGACTGCTCATGTGCCGGCTCACTGCAAACATGCACAACACCTGACCTCCCAAAGAACTTGATTCTTTTTTTCTTTTAAGTTGTTGAAGGCACAGATCCTTTCAATAGTATTTTGTGAGCTATACTGAGTGCCTACTGTAAAGAATGTGCTCTGTGTATCTAGTAAGCAATGGTCAGTGCCTAACAGGGAAACAATCACTGAGCATGAGCATTAGAAATGTCTCATTTCATTGTTTGTTAAATAGTTTACTGTTTTCCCTCAGCTTAATCCTTTCTTGTGTACTCTTGTTTTGGCTTCATATTTGAACTGTATCTGCATTAGGCCACAGTTGCCTGTGAATGTATACAGCTATACAACTATTTCTATCAATTAATTCAATGCCTCAATAAATTGAAAATCAACTTCATTCTTTTTGTCTTCCAACAAAGCACGCTTTGAAGTTTGCAATTATTCCCAATAGTTCCCAGAGAAGTTTTCAGCAAAAAAGTCTTGGTATAGTCAGAAAGAATGACCTTATTTGATCACAAACTGAACACAGCAGCTGTGCTGCTGGCAGAAGATCTATAACAAGCACTCATGGCGCTTCCCTGCCTCCATCATAATCTGCTATGTACGGATCCAATTATTGCACAAAAAGCCTTTTTCTTATAGCACATTCTCCTTTTCACTTCTCTCTCACTCTGGATTGAAGAAAAAAAAAATCTTGTGGATGGAATGCTCACTGCTTTTCAAATATTTCGTGCAAAAATGCCATTTTACACCCACAGCTGCTGCTGCCTTCTCTTTCTCCCTTCTTTTACAAGACAAGGAAGGGAACAGGACAGAGAGAGAAAAAACTGGAATAATTTTTCAAGGTATCTAAATTAAAAGTTAATTGTATTGTATTTTTTATAATTAGTCTCATATGACAGATAACAGATTTTGATTTTGTCCTGATCATTTACAAGATAATTTAAAATTTTAATCTTGCAGGGAATGCACAGAGGCACGGAGGTGTCACAAACTCAGCTTAGTGAGGAATGGTCTCTCAGGTAAAGTTGTTCAGCACATGACTTTGTTTGCACTTTAGGAAAAAAAGGAAGGAATACAGTGACTTAGTTTGATGAAGAGTTGGAAAGTATGTTGCAATATTTTCCTTCTGAACAATACTGTTGTGTAACTTTTCTAAGCTTTTGCAGTTGAACATGCAAAACAAGTAAACAAATCCCTTGGGGGGGAAAAAAAGCCAAAAGCCTAGTGCCATATTGGAAACCTTGCATCCTAAACATCTGTTTCTTTATTCACTTTCCAGCTACGCTTTGACAAGCAACTAAGAAAAAGGGCCTGTCAGCCCCTTTCCCCAGCTACTTTTTGTACCTGGAAATGGTATAAAACCCAGTTATGCTGCGAAGGCAGACATGATGGAAAGCACTTAGGATACTTTTTAAACAAACAAGAAATGAAAAACTCTTCACAGGACTCATTCTATCACATGAGCCATCAGTAATCCCCATTTCTGCCTTCAGAGCAAAGAGTAATTTATAAGTAATTAAAGTACTTATAAAGACAGGAATAATTACATAACATATTTGAAGATAAAGGAGCTCTTCTTAGCTACAAATGTGGAATGGACAGACAGGCACAGAGCCTGTATTACTTGCTATATAAAGTTTAGAAATAAACAGCCTTTAATTGAACAGGTCTGTCTTTTGAACAATCTTGTAAAATTCTCAGTGGTTCAAATGCACAGTGGAAGTGCACCCAAAAAAAGGATCAAAGTTATTCTTTCACTTACATTAGTAAACAACTGCTGAAGAATAGGAAGGTGTAGGGTGAGAAGGTCAAGAAGTTATGAGCAGTTACTAGATTTGCAATAAGATTTGTTTTCATACTCTTACTGCTTTCTTACTATAAACCATCCTGATTTTTTAAGGTAATACTCTTCACATGGAACCCCTACATACAGGGAAATCCATAACAAAATCTTGAAAACAATAGTTTTGATTTTTTTTCTTTGATAGGCAGATGCTTCTCTTCGAACAAGACAACGCATTCCTTCAGGGAAAAATATGCAAGAGTATCACTCTTGTAAGCACTCAGCTATTTAGCCTCTGTGCACTCTTATGTTTCTTAGATTTACCTCAAAGACAGTTATCTCTCTGTTTGGTCACAGCCTTTTTGGTCAAGGGCTTTTATGGATATATCTTAGAAGGGCCATTGAGAGTCACAGTATTACTGAGAACGATAACATTCAGAAGAACACTGAAGGAATATTCACACCAGCATAAACCAAATATACTGTGTCAAACCAAAATAATACACTTATCAGGTCAAGCCCAGAAGTGTAAAATTCTTTGGCCAATATGAATATAATTTGTTTAATTCTTTAGGAAGCCTGAGGAAAAAATTCTAAAGTCTAAATTATTATTTCCCTTATAAACACTATCATCTCCATCAAACTGCTGCGCTAAGGTACAAAAAACTAAGCTGAAGAAAGCACTTCAATAAACCCAGTCAGAGTTTTGGATCCCACTGAAGTCAGTGCTGGCTGGGAACTTCAACTTCTCTGGATTTCATTACACCTACCATTCAAAGCCTGTTAGTCATGGAACATAGTGCTGTTCTCAAAAGGAGCAGGTTGCCCCCCACCAGCTCTGTGTGCACACACCTGCTGGCACAGCCTGTGTGGCTCTGCCCGCCGCGGGCACTGAGCGCACACCGTGCCCGGATGGGACGCGGGCCTGCAGGGAAGCTGGGGGCTGAAGCTGCAGGAATACTTAATGCTTGCGTGTGCTCCTGTGTTTCTTGCTCTTCTGCAAATTGCCCTTATGATTTTGCTTAATTGTGCTTGCTGAAACATATTTTTTTCCCCAAGCTGAAATACATTTTTTAATCAGTAGGATTTAAATGAGCAGTTATGTAAGTTTCACAACATTTTAAAATCTTCTCCTCTGTTTAGTGGAGCTACAACAGATTTGGGGAAACATTCACTAAGAGCTATATTAGGTTTTACAAGGGAAGCTCAAAAGATTGAAACACACTGTTCTATGCCAGACAAAAATTTTACTAAGTCTAAACTTAGCTGTTTGTTTCTGAGACAGCTATAAATATCTCACAGCACTTATATAATAACTATCACATTCAACCAGCAGAAAGACTCAGGCTTGCTGATTCCACCTGTAAGAATAAAAATTATAACCCTAAATAGCACTAAAATAACATTATCACACAGTATTTTTACTGCAAAATGAAAATATGTCATGAATCTCTAGGAAAGAATAGTCCCATAATTATATAATGGCCAAAGAGTGATGGATTTCCAACATTGTCTTTGGAAAACAATCCTGAGCTACACACAGGTATCTGAAGACATCTGGGGAGGAAGGGAGTGGGAAGGAAGCAATAATCACACAAAATGCCCCCCTCTACTAAAGAAGATTTTGTACCAAATCAAAATCACTTCCCAAAAAACCCTTAGTACAAGGATATGGGGAGACACGATGAAACTACTTCATTGTTTGCAAGTGGTAAAGCCCAGATGCAGACAATCAGCATTTTCCCCTGTGAGACTGAACTAATTCTGTATCAACCTGTGACAGAGGAAATCTACACTCTGTCTCAAGAATGATTACACTTTTTTGTAGGGTTTTTTGTTGTTGTTTTTGTTTGTTCTGTTTAATAGGACTTCTTTCAGTGCTATTAAAAAAATAAAAGTAAAGGCATATAATCTGTCACATGAACATTATAGATTTTACTACATTGGTCCAGTTCCTCCTCAGTTTACTGTATGCAAAGTCTGCCTTTCCCAAATTAAAATGAAAAAACACTTTCCCTACTTCAAAAAAATACTAACATTGGGAAAAACATACAAGATGGGCAACATGTAGTCCCCTTTTGGAAAATACAAATAAAGTACAGGAGGCAGGGAAAGAACAGTCTTTATAAACAGAAGAATGAAACCAAACTCATTTTCCAAACATTTGAAAGTACTTACACACATGTGGCTTAAGACTCTTACAAGTGCCTTTGAAGTATTTGATCAAAGTATATAGGGAATAAAATGCATTGTGTGCACACATCTCTGAAATGCAGGATACAGGAACCTGAAGTGTACAATGTTAATATCTGGAAGAAACTGTAAGAAGTATTCAGAGAAGCAGAGTTGTATCTTTAAAATCCTACTTAAAGCACAAGGGTTTGCAGTCCTCACACTATTGTTACACTGTCACAGAGTCCTTAACTGAAGGGACTGTTAGGATTGATTTTTATACATCCATCTACAAGAGGAAAAAAATAATAGTTTACTAAAAGACAGCATTCTACAAAAACAAATCTGAAGACAGATACTTTTATCTACTTTTCATCCTCAACCAATACACCAATCACATATGATAACAATTGGCAGGACATCTTCAAGAGAAAAGTAATCCAAGGTCAGCTTGTGAAAGAAAGCTTTTACAGGATGACAGTGGTACTGAACCTCCTTTGGCTGCTGATAACATCATTGTTGTCAGCTCAGCACTGAAGCAACGATTCCAAACACGGCATTGGTACAATAAATTCCTTCATGCAGTGTAAGAGGGCAGAAAATGCCCAAAAGCATGGTAAGATTGCAGTATCCCAGCAGCCTCTTCTCAAGGACATTTGAAGTACATTTTACTGGTTCCACAATCACAAAGACAGGCAAAAAGCCCAAGTAATTCCCTCATGGCTCCAGGCCTTTTAAAACACCGGTCCATCTTTTGACTTTCCTTATCTCACACAAGGCATCTGTCTCAGCAACCCAGCAGCTCCACACAGCAGCCTTGGATGTCCTTTCAGTCAGCATCAGGCACAAGTAAAGAAACTACTGCCCATTTCTCAATTTTCTATGGCCCAGGAGTTCATGGTTCCTTCCCCCACACTGTTTTTGTCAGATAAAACTGTACTGCATGATAATACAGAGTTTTCCACAGCGTCTGAAACAGCTACTCAAACCCAGCAAGGAAGCTGCACTGTTTATATTGCATTTTGCATTCCTCTTCAGTCACACTTGTATTTAATAACAACAAGAACAAAAACCTACATTTGTAGCCAATATTTGTATTTTCCATTTGGCAGTTCTGATAATTTCTCTCACAGAGTAGGGCTAAAACTGACTTGGCAAGCAGGACTTATCAGCATTTCATTTGCTAAACCATTCCAGCTAGAAAGCCACCATATTGTTAACAGTTTTAAGAAGCAAGCTTCTACTTGTATTATGTGACAAACTCATAATGAACACAAAATCAAAACAAACAAGAAAATATAAAAGGGGCTGGGGGAACCCAAATAGATCAACATTTAAATGTTTGGTTTTTGCAATCCCTAAAATAGAAGTTTATCTAGTGCCAAGTACTTCAGAAAGACCATTTTATTTTTTAAACACTAAAATACTTCCCAAGCTCACAAAGCATCTTCCACACTACTGTAGCAGGAAGAAAATGAAGCACAGTCAAGAACTTCACCTACAGTTATGGTAATTTCCAAATGTGATAGTTTTTCAAAAATTGACTCCCAAAAGTAAAAACAGTCCTGTGCTCATCACTACCAGAAATACAAATTTTACAGGACTAAGTCAGTCTTAAATCATAATTTCTGTGAAAAACAACACAATTATACAGGTCAAAATTTCAGGGACAGCTGTACTCACAACAGACACAAATGAAATTTGCATAATTTGGGAGACGAAACAGCAGTAAAACCTGATTTTAATGCCAAAATATGTTTGCTTATATAATGACATATTTGGATAGCTTTGCTGTGCGCTGTATTTATTTGTAGATTTAATAATTTCCTGTTTATTAACAGAGTTGTAATAACATCATATTTCAATTCCAAATCCTTAAATCTTCTTTTTTTATTAATTAACCAAAGCTTGGTTCTGAAGACAGAAGGACTCTCCATTAGTTACAAGAGATTTCTGAGGGTTTATCAAGGAAAATATCTCTGAACAATATGGTGTAAGTAAAGTTTTCTACCATTAAAGATGTGATTACTTTACTGTTGATTCTCAGAGAATCACTCTTACTTTCTTTCAGAGCTTTCTCCCACTAGATCATGACACCTGCTCCTGAAAAAAATCTCATTTCCAAGCTAGAGTCCTCAGATCATCACCATTAATGATCACTGCCAAACGTAACATATCTAAGGAAAGTGTGCATTGGCTGACAAACAAGGGTATTGCATTCCTACTGCACCTGCTCACACAGAGGCCTGAACACTGTGGTATTGCAAACAAAATTAGAAAAAGATGGGGGCAGAGAAGAAAAGGAGATCTCTCATGTTATCTATTCTCAGTATCTTCCCGAAGACATGGTTATGAAGGACAAAATGGGATGGGAATGTGGACATGAAGCATCGCTCACCATTTCCTGAGACGCATACTTTGGATCCTCAGGATCAACTGACCAGTAGCAGTAGTCAAAGCTGAAGGCCACAGTTTTTTCTCTAGAGTCCCAACTGCTATCAAGTCTACTGTCAACCTGACAATGAAAGAAAAAACACAGAAAGACCAAGTCACTCTGAAGCTGAGCCCAAAAATACATTTTCCAACTTAATGGGAAGTTTATCTAGGATCCATCTTGTGGAAAAGGAATGGCATAGAGTTAAACCTCTTTATTCAATTAATTTTCTTTGGTGCTTAGAGTGAGGTGGATAAACCCATGACAAACCTGCTAGAGCATTTTTACTGAAGGGTTCATTTACTACAGCTAAGGTTCCCCAAGACACATACAATAGGCATAATTCAGCTAAATAAATTCTTCATAAATTCTGTGTATTAGCAGGAAAGCTTTATAAACCCTTTGATATTTCTCTGAAATTCTTCTGTTTCACAGAGAACCACATGAGAGAAATGAGGCCCCAAGTGATAAGAAGAAAACAATTTTACCACTGCATAGTTAAATATGCAGATCTCTTCCCCAGTTTCCCCCTTTGCTTTGTCACGGTTGCAAGCTAATGCTTCTGTCACTGGGACTGCACAATCCAAACTCAACCTTTATGAGCTGCTAACAATGACAGAGAAGCCTTTCTAGCACAGCAGTCAACAATTATTGAAATTAAAGGAATTGTATAAATCTTTCCATATAATTTTGCCCAAGTGATTGGTAATAAAACAGATAAGCTTATGAACACTCAAAGGAGGAGAGTAACGAGTCAAAACATGATACAAAATTAACACCATATACATGTAGTCTTGATCTAATTCATAACTTTGTTAGAACCTCAAGATCCACACTAACTTCAGCAGAAAAAAAGCATGCAGGCTCCAGAGCTCTCAAGGAAGATGATGGTTACACTCAGTTTATTCTTGTAGCTCTTGGTCTTTTACCAAGGCCTGAAGTGCAGCTTTACACAACTTGCTCTATTTCATGTAAATCAGTTGCACGCTGAGGGGAAATATGAAAGGAGGAGATACAGGGAAAGAAATTATCCAGATGTTAGTAACAGCAAGATATGCAAAAATTCCTAAACAATTTACCAACAGCTTTGAATGATGGCATGCAACAGCATTGCAGAGGCTTTGATAAATATAACATACAGACAAGATAGCTGCCTGTTATGTCCCTTCTCAATTTCTTCCCCCAAAACACACAAACTAACCCCAAACCAAAACAATCCTTCCCCACACTTTCGCTGCAATAATTCTAGGGCTGTGCCAGTTTAAATTTCTCCCTTAATATTTCTGTTAGAATGATCCAATAGGCAAGCAAACAGAGAAAATTATCAGGATATCAGGATTCTTGTATGGGAAAGAGGAGACAACAAAAAGCATACCTTTATATTTCTGACTTTTGCCACTTTGTCATCAACTTCTACAATCACTCTTCCTCCTTCTGCTCTCTCTCTGGAAACAGAACACATTTTAAAAATCCATTTAAAATACAAAGAAACAGAAAGGTGAATTTCAAATTTCTAAACTTCATAAACTTATGTTTACTTTAGTAAATTGCAAATCAGAGCTATGAAACAGAAACTTCAGATATACGTAGATGAGACGCTGTGACATAAAATAACATTTGCAGGTCTGCATTCAGGTATCCCAAAAGCAGGGGGCTAAAAAAAACCCCAATAAGTGGGGATTAAAGAGCTTTGAAGTGTTTTTCCTAAATACATTGTTGGGATTTTATTTCTATTTAAGAGTTGTTGCTTTTACAAAAAGGTAGAGTGGAGCACTGGCAGAGTGGCTGTGCTTGGTGGGGTAGGGATCCCTGCCACAGACTTGTGAGCCACAAGAGATGCCACATTTTTCCCCACTTAATCCCAAGTGTTTGTTGTAGTCCTCAAAAAGTACTCTTTAGGGGAAAAAAGTGCCAAACAAGCAATAAAACCAAAGAACTGTCATGAAATAAAAATGAACAGGACTGTTCCTCAAGTGCAAAGGACCATGCACTCATATAAACTGTCTAAATCTGTCACTGGAATCAGCTGTGACTGACTACTACAGAAAACTTCCACATCCAAATGGGTCACGTTAGAAAAGAATGAGAAAAGGATGTGGAAAAAGCAAAACAAAACTAACCAAACAAACAAACATCCCAAAACAAAAAAACCAAACCAACCAAACAAAACCCCCCCCCAAACCAAATTCATTTTATTTCTGGGCTGACAGCAGGATAGCTACCTGAAGATAAGGATGCTCTTATCTCTTACTTATCCCTCTCAATAATTATAATGGATTTTTTAATAAATAGTAGGATAGAACAGAGGAAGAAGAGGTCAATGTCCTATTTCTCAAACTTTAAGAAACTAAGAGCGAGACAAAGATGATTTATATTTCCTCTATATTTTTATATTTGTGGTACACTTTCTGATGAGGTTTTGTTGAAGCCTAATATCATTGTAAAGGTATAAGAAATTGGTTTAGAAATAAAAACAATTTTTTCCTTAGTGCACTTTTGTCAAATTTTATTAAAATCAAGATGAAGACACACTGTCATTTGGGGTTAGATGTATATACATCTCCTGATAATCACCTGGATCAGTATCATGAGGTCAGATGAAACAAGAATTAGAAAATTGAAGCCCAGCTGACAGCTGCTCACTCCTGGCCCCAGACTTTTAACAGATTCCCTTCTATGTGTGCAGAAGTATTTAGTCCCCCATCAATTACAATCTGCCTGCACTGTGGGCTCTGACTTCAGGTGGCCAAAAGCACATCATCCCCTGCCTTTGGGTCTCTCCACTTCTCAGTTTTTACCCCATGCTTTCTGATTCAAAACAAGATTCAAAACACTGCCTTAGGACACTTAAGGCTTCCATGAAGACAATCACTGTGGCATTTGAGCTTACCAAGCATAAAGAGGTTTTAAGCACATTTCTGAGCATAGCTGTTCCCATTTTGCAGACAGAAATAGTGCTTTACCCTGAAGTCTCTTGCTTCACAAGAGACTTTTGAGGTACCCTCCTTGAGACAGACTGAACTTGGTATTTCCTGTAGCACAAATGTACACATGACTCCTCACATAGACAATACAAGGACAGCTCCCAGAGATTTTGGTTAAGCTATGAGTGCTCAGCTGTTCAACACATCAGTCACCAGAGCCCCAGTCAGACCCCAAGAGAAAGGGAAACGCCTTATGTACAGCTGGGTACCAAATACTGCATTATGTAGAGCTGAGCACAGAACCAAGGTCTCATAAGGCTCCCTAAAGAACAAATGAACAAGGAACAGTGCCTAAGGATACAGGCAGGGATTACCTAAGCTAGAAACGGGCAACTGATGCATTTGGCATCCTGGACATGTGTAACTTTATAAATGTTTTGACAAGCAAATTCTTTCCACTGTAAGTTATTTAGGGGACTTGATATCCATGCACAAATCTCTGCCAGGTGAGCTAATGGACAAAGGTGGCATTTATCCTATACAGCAGATCTGATTTAAGAGGCAATGGGACATTTTAACAGAATTTCACAATTTCTTAAGAGCAGCAGCAGCAGACAGAGAAAACCAGAGTGATTGTTTAGAAGAGAGCTTGCTTTGGTTACATATACCCTTTCCTTCACTGCCCAAGCATGACATTGGCCCTATCCTGCTTCCCAATCCCATAAGCATCCCTAATTTTCAGTTCTTAATGCTCCATTCTTACCAGCCTAAATAGTTCACTGAGTTCCTATCCTTCTCCTCCTACACACACACATCATTCCCTACAGGTGTGCTCTATGTGTTCTCAGTGACATCATGTCCATCTTAGCCAGGGCAGTCTTCAACTGCTCTGCATGTCTTGTGTCCCTTCTCCTGCTGCATTGTAGCTAGTCATAGAGGCTGATGTCCCTGCTCCAAAGATTCATAATCCTGCTCTTCTTGTCAGTTCTTCCAGTGTCTAACCCAAGTTTACTTTTATACTCCACAAGTAAACCAGTGTTTCTTCCTGGACACGTGCTGAGGTCAGCAAACAGATTACTGAGAATAAATCAGAGAGAAGATCTTGTTCTCAGGTCCCATTTCTGGGCTTCAATTGCGACTTGTACAACACTGAGCTCAACTTATTGAAATAATGCTCAAACAATGTGTTATTTTTACTTTAGGGGATGATGCAAGCATTATTTGGTCAACACTGAAGAATTCCAGCTGAGAGAAAGCAGATCCCTTAAAATTTTTACCTGCTACACTATTACAAGTCTTCACTGAGCATAGTAAAGAGTTTTAATTATTTAGAACTTGGGCAGAAATGGGTGGATTGAGATGGGAATCACATCAGATTTCAAATTTTAAAATAAATTGGGGAATTCAAATAAAAGGTCCCCTTATGTAGCTTTTATATGTTTTAGAACAAAATTCCCCCATAGCCTTATCTCCTGCAGCAGCTGAACTGTTCTGGGTGAAGCTTAAAAATAATCTTAAGCAACCTTAAGTCTGAAACAGGCATTAATGAATAGAGCATTTGTGCTCAAAGGGGTGAAATCTGGAAAAGATTTTAATCATTTTAAATGCCAGGATACTCTAGTTGGAGAAGTAAGGCAACCTCAACAACAGTGGTTTCAACCCAAGCTGTAATAATTACATGAAACTCATTCCCCTCAGTCCACATGAGTTACACATAACCCTATGGAAAAGTGACTTTACTCTGTGAGTCCTTATAGACTGATGCTTTCACAGGCTACAGTCACCACTAAAGATTAAAGAAGAAATTCCAAACATAAAATCTTTGAGATACAAAAAAAAATGGATTTAAAAAAAATTATACTCATATTTACATATATACTTATATTAAAATAAACATAAACCAGTAAAATATAAATAACATAAAATGAAATTGCTGCCTTTCACCAGATAGTATCAAAGCTTCCACACTATGCAGCCATAAAGCATGATGCAGCAATCAAGTACCCTTGTTTGAGTCTCACAAAACAAGACAGCCACCAGAAAACAGGGACAGAACTAAAACCTCCCCTAGCTCTGCATATTTACAGCATCCAGACTTTTATCTTAACTCCAGACTGTTGCTAAAAGATGCAATTCCTCTTTGCTGCTCCAGCCTCCCACATGTGTTTCTACTTTCTAGCAATCACACACCCATGCAATGACTCAGATCAGCTGTGATCAGGAAAACAACCCTCATACCAAAATAAATAATCAATGTGTCACAGGCCTCTCAAGCCCTTCAGAGCACTGAACCCAGCAGTCACACAACCTGCTGAGCCAAAGCAAGAGACAGGGCAGGAACAGGTGGTGGTGGGAATGGAGACCCTTCCCCTCTGCTGCAGCTCACAGCCAGAGACCCAGGGGCACAAAGCAAGCAGCCTTGCCTGGGGTAGCTACCAACCCTACGGACTCTGCATTTGAGCTCTCTGTAAACACACATTTATATCATGCTCCATTTAGGTACAAAACAGAGAACTTGGGGAAACAAAGCCCAGGAGGAAAAACAGACTCATAGCTGTTCTAGATATTTTGACCTTAACTCCAAATTGCAAACAGTACAAAAGCTCTCTCAGCAAAACCTGTGTTTGTAGGTACAGTTTTACACACAAGTGCAACAGCTTGCATTTGAATGATAAAGCAACCCATCATCCTTAGGAATGGATGCTCTGCTCCACAGGTATGAAAACTGTACTTTTTGTACCAATAAAATCAACTTCAAACTACACTTCTCTAGTGACACATTTCACTTCTGCTGCTCAGAAGTCACTATGGCCCTAACATTTATTTTCCCCATCTTTTCCTCTCCCCCACTTCTTGAAAAATGCATGCTGTGTTTGGGAAATACCTCTCCTAAATTATTTTCCACTAAAACAAATTAGCTGTACCAAGATAAATCTGTAGAAACACCATTTAATGGTGCTTGACCCAGGAAAGACCTGCATCTTCTCAGTCATACAAAGCTTTACAGAATTGCAGACCCAGCAACAGAACATTGACATAAATACAGAATAGAGTGGCAGGGCTGTAATGGGGAGCTACAAGGGAGACCTGGCAGAAAAAAAGCTGCTACAACAGTCCAGAAAATACAGGCAGCCCAAAGGGAATCTCATATTGTTTGCTGTTGCTATGAAAAATCACTTTTGCCGACAGGATGTAAAGCTAATGCAACCCCCAGGGACAAAGACACTGCAAGAATGAGTGGTGGGAAAGAATGATGGAAGGATCAAGACCCTCTAGAGGGACACTTCCACAGCTTGCTGAATCTCAGTGAGATGAGTTCAGACACAGAAGTGCAAGGAGGTATGCAGAGCTGGAGGAAGCAGTGGGTGGAAAGAAAGAGGGAAGTTGGTTTTTTTATACATCCTAAAATTTGCCACACTTCTCCTCCGCCCTCTCAAATAACAGGCACTTGGAGAACAAAGGAAGCTGACTTTTTAAAAGTTGCCTGTTTGTTTTAGGAACATGTACATGTGATAAGGCAAAAATACTGTAGTCATTAGGAGTAGACATGTCATGCAACAAAACAGCTTCTACAATACAGACCAGCAAAGTACTCACCAAAGTAATCAAATATACCAAAGCCAATATATATAACTCAAGTACAAGAACAGTCTTAAATGGTTTTTTAAAGAAGCTTCAAAAATAACTCTGCAAGGTAATCACTGCAAGTACATAATGCTTTCCTGCCAGTTCCCACCACTCAAGCTAATTCCAAACCGAATCTCAATCTGTACTGAAACAGTCCCTCAAAAGTAATGTCAGGAATATCAATCCCTCCCCTCTTGCAGAGGCTCTTCCAGAAAAAAAAGTAGCCTTCTGTGGCAGGATGTGTACCAGCAGTTACTCCTGATGGCTCTTGGACTGTCACTTCCCAGGACATCACCCACATCTATGACAGCCTACAAGTATGATGGACATTTACCACTTGCACCTGGGGACACTTTGTGCCATCTAATGGCACACCTATGCAAGCACCATGCCTGCAGCTTGTGTATAATCCTGAAAGAAGTCAAGCCCAACTCTTCCCTTGGTCATGAAGTCTAAAGATTTTATGGGGAAAACTTTAGTTAGTCAGATTTCTCTTTTCCTTCCATTAACAGTATGTTGTACACTGTCCCTCACTCTTGTTTATTGGCAGCCTTGGCAGAAGTATCTTTGAGAAGCTGCCATCTTCGCACTTCTGGAGTGATTGACCAACAAAAATACCAGAGGAACTATGCATGGCTTATTATCATCTTTGTTAGTCTCCAGAGAACACTATCACAGGAAAATGGGTTGAGGATATACCTGTTGAGACTCCATGCTGCTCCATCAAAAATGATAAAAAATGTCAAAGTTTTCAGCCATTAGAGCTTCTGTACTCTACTGACAAGTCAAGGTACCTCCAGCCACAACTTCCCAAACACAGCATTCAGCTAATGTGTATCCTTTATACCTGCTGCTGTAACCCATCAAAGTTGAAGTGTTAATAGTATGAACATCCTCACTTTGATCAATGCAGGATTTTTTAAAATAAGTATCAATAATCTAAGACTCATTTTCAGTGTTTCTCATTATTCTCATTACCCAATACCATTTTGGATATTTCTCTTTAAAGTCAAAACTGTTTCACTGCGTCTTGCAAATGGGAGTGCACAGCTGGTCAGCAATCCTCCTACCAAATTCAGAACAGATGTTTATAAATAATTCCAAACTCTCTACTGAAGCCAAGTACACAGAGTTCACCAAGACAGTACGCTGCTATATGAGACAGGCTGCTCTAGTAATTTTTTGAGGCTCCTCCCAGCAGCATGGAGCTTTCATTGCCTCTCATAATGCCTAACAAATCTGAAAGTCAAAAATCACCAGTCTTAGAGATTAGTGTTATTCTTGTGTGCTTTTCCTCATTCTCCTTTGCAAATACTATATAGCAAAAAAAAAAAAATTATGAACATTTTGTGCAGATATAAACACGAGGCATCTTCCCAGATAAATCCAAGTCAGAAGTACTCCTGCTGATACAGCAGTGCTTTGAATTGTGGAATAGTGATGTTTTCTTTTCATGCAGAGACATGGACAGGAGGAGGAAAGGGGACAGGAAAAAGTCTTTTTCATCTGTCATACCACCAGCATTAAAAAAAGCATGAAATAAGGAGGATGTAAAACAAGGCTACATTCCAGTCAGTGCAATTTCATCTACCCTTGATTTCACAGCTGTTTACTGAAAATGACATAGCATAATTCAGACTTTTGCATCAAAGGAATCCTGTAAAATGCCATGTTTTCCATGCAAACCAGAATGTGGATGCAGAAGTCAGTTTTCATTTCTTGAAACCAACTATTAAGTGAATGGCCCGTATAGGGATCAAACCTACAAGCCCAGTGCTATCAGCACCATGCTCTGACCAGCTGATCTCATCTCAGGGTCATGCAGAGTTCTGCTCTTTTAGGAAGCTAGAAAGTCTGCCCTTTATCAAACTCTGAAAACCTGGTTCATGCAACTTCAAGAAAAATACATCTGGGAAAAGTTGCTGACGCTGTACCCTTTATTAAGTAACAGATGTGGCTTATGGAAACCACCTGCTAATGCCAAGTACAGATGCTAAGAGAAAAGGGCAGCCACCTCAATGATAGCTTACATGAAAATTTTAATAATGGACTAAGTAAAGAAAATAACTAATTTAAGAGAGGGAGGAAAGTATGTCAATATAACCTTAACAGGATATGCAAATGTTAAATACACTTGTTTGGAGAGGGATTTCCTTTATAAAACCAAAATTAAAATCTCAACTTTTCTTTTAAAGTCCTAGCTCTACTGTGGAAAAGAAACTTGAAATCCTTAGCAATGCATAACTAATGCAGTTCATAGAGATTTTCAAACAGCAAAAGAGTCTTGGAGGCCGGAGACAACTCTCTCCCACCATCAGGTACCAATTCCAAAACTCATGTTTAACAGAGGGAGAGAGAGGAACAACACTTACTCAACTACCACAACATATAAAAGTAGATAAAAGTCTGCCATTTCTCTATGTGTGAGAGGGCAACAGCACCAAAGTCACAAGGAATATATATATGAAAATATATAAGAAGGAGAACAACAAGCTGCAATCTGCTATTGCTTTAATTTTATTTTGATAAAACATTTAACATCTGTTATGCATAAGATTCAAGGAATGTTTTCTTCAAAATTTACAAGTTATCACTCTTGTCAGCAGTAAACCACATTGCCACCAGGTTCTTGTGGTTACACATGAACATGAAAAACAGCTGATAACACAGTCTATAAAACAGCCATAAGTCTTCCTTGCAAAATAATGCTTTCTTTGTTTACTATAATAGAATTATAAAGAACAAAGGAGATAGAACACAGCAGAGACTAGCTAACAAAGTAAAAACCAAGTGATTTACTTTGTATCATTTCAAAAATAACCTGAAATTAATCTTAATTTTCCACATATGTTTCCTTTTAAATATAAATGGATTTAAAATACTCACATCATGATGCACCCATGAATTGAGCTCCTTTCTCTGCTATTTAGTGAAGCTATGGTCAGCAATGTCAGCCTCCCGCACCAAGCCATTTTCTGGAAATTCTGAGTGAGAAACCTTCCCTAAAATTCCCTCCCAGGCATGGGCTAGCTCACCTGAGCTCCTAGGGCCTCAAACTTAACTCCTCCATCCCAACCTCTCCTCAAGCCTCATTAACTGCTGCATTCCAGGAAGGCAATTAGAGGAATATGTCGTGCAGAGCAGCAGTAACGAGGAAAACAACTGTTGCAGCTCAGACTGTGACAGTAAACACCTGCACAGCTGGAAGTGTGGTTCAGCTTTGCTACCTGGGACTGCCCAGACATTTCTTTGATGCTTTCATTTGCCAGAGTGTGGAGGACAAGGCCAAGAACTCCTGAGAGGACTAGGGAATACATAACTGGCCAGGAGGCTTCAAGTTACATCTCAGAAGCAACACAAAGCAGAAAAAAGACAAAGGGCAGCTTTTGGATCGATGTTTAGCAACTCTTTCAGGTGACATGCCTCTGAGGGTCATAGTGGATGGGAAAGTTCATTTGTGAGTCAGTCAAGACACCAGAAAAGACTCTCTCAAATGAGAGCTCTCTCCTTTTTGGGCCAGAGAAGCAGCTGAAAAGTGGAGATGATATTTTCAACAGCAGAATATGTTTTATGTTTTGCTTGGTCCTGCACAAGTAACTCCCAAACTTCAGGGTACTATTGCTGAATACTGCAGGGGTTTCTGTAGCATACAAACACCCAACACGTATTAAGTGAGCTACTCAAGCACAAGGAGAGCCCTGGACACAGTACTGAAATACTTGAATACTTTCTCAGCAAGTCACATTGTTTCCAAGTCTGGAGGGTAAGGTGTCCTATCACAGCACCACACTGCAGATTGCAGTGTTGGCATCCTCCACAGAGCAATCAAAACAGAAAGAGGAACAACATTCCACTTTCACCTAGTTACAAGCTAGCATTCAGAGTGTTTCCATCCACAGCTTCTGACTGACAGCCAAAATAACATTACACTTTCCTTACAAAAGTCTGATATCCAATAGATCAAGCATTAGGATGTCCAGAAATAAACCATAAAGAGATTTCATCAGTTCCCAGCTCCTATTTAATACCTGATTGTTACCTATGGCTATAGACAACTTAATGTACCCATTAAAGCTTCCATATTTCATTCCAATGGGGAAACATATTTACACAGAGCAAGTATCCATGTAACCACAAAGTAACAAATCTTTTTTAGTATGTAGAATAGTAAATGTGTAATAAAGACTTTAAAATGTTACTCTGGGGAAAATATTTGACTGAATTTACACCCAACACTATATTTTGGTGATAAAAAACTCATTTAGTCTGTTACAGAATGACTGATAGCATTATGAAGAACACTGGCTATGGGCTGTTTTAACTTCAGGCAATGAAAAACCTGCATTTTGTGTAACCATGTTTGTTTTATATCTGTGATGGATTATTTGGCCATAGGAGTTGTCCGTCCAAGAATGGACTGTGATAGAGTGCCATACAGATGCAGAGCAAAAAGACCACTCTTTGCCTTGTGCTAAATAACAAAAATTTTGACAGCTCCTGCATTAATTTTTTTTTAATGTCTGAATTTGAAGTAATTTTTCAGATGCAAAACCAACGTTCATCTGCCATTGTAAATTAAACAAAGAGCAGCAATGAGGAAGTCTGCGTGGTAGTCTTGAAAAAACCAACGGACCCATGAGTTCTAGACTTTGCCTGAAGCTTTCTAATTTCTGATACTCTTAAAAGCCAGGTTTAGTACTTTTTGGCTGTAACAGAAAACGTACAAACAGATAGAGTACAGTACTTCAATCCAGTTGAACTGAAATTTTTACTGTGGGAAATCTCCTTTTTTAAAACACCTAAAAGGTCATAGAAGCTGTGGCAATATGGGTACCCTGTTAGGGCAATTGCAGAGGGTGTGTACAAAGGTAGCAGGAGGTTTGTGTGAGGACAGTATGGAAACAGTATAAGATGGAAGAGAGCAGACTTTTAAGCGCACTGAGAATTTTTTTTCCATGTCTATCAAGGTTACTCAAAGCATTCATATATTTGGTATTTGTCTCTAAGTCATTACATTTGAACCCTGTTGTTCAAAGCTAGAAAGCAAATTCTCCTATTCAGAGAGGATATACAACCACTTCCTTTTCCCATTTATAAAATATAAAAATCCATCTTAAAATGCCTTTGCTGACCTCATCTGAGGCAGCACAGTAGAAGGATCAACTGGCCTATTGCCTTTGGGGTCAAACACCGTGAGACTGTTCTCTGCCTCCCTTTCCATCCCATCTGTTACACCCCCACGAGATGAATATATGGAATTACTTAACAGCTTCTCTCTCCATTACCCCCTGAGTTTCCGCTCTCACCTTCATACAAACATTTCTGTTTCAGCCTCAGATTAATTCCTCCCATGTGCAGAAAGCTGCCCACCTCTCTGATCCTGCCCTCCTCTCCAAACAGCTGGCCCACACTGACTACACCAAAGGTTTTCCTGTTTATCTCACCTTATCTGACAGTTACAGGTGCTGTTTGTTGCTATAATGACATATTCAATATTATGTGCTATTTAAACCCATCCCAGAAAAACATGAAGACAGATGTGCTACAACATTCCTCACCAAGGAGGATCTAGTGAGAGGGAAGGTCATGATAAAAATCAACTAATATATCCATGGCTAAAGCAACACCAAGCAATAAAAGGTTAAACTTAGCTTACTTCAATGCTGCAGCTCTTCTCAAAATAGACCAGTATCTATTAAAATATGTTCTGTTCACCACTGAACAACAAATCAGAGCTATACAACCCAAGCATGATTTTAACTAAAATTATGGACAGAGTATTTTTACAATCAGTTAGCTTTGACTTAAAGGCAAAGTGTATTGAAAACATGCAAATTAGTTTGCACATTTCTCTTTTCTATTAATACTTGCAGGCTTGTTTTGGGTGGGATTTTAAAAAATTTTATTCAAAACTCTCTGGTGTCTTTTCTTGAAAATAAAATAAAAATCCATAGCCAAATAAGAACAAAAGACTCCAAAATACGCTAGTGTACTGCTGGCTAAATGACTAGGCTAGTTTTCTGGCTGGGCAACTCTTCAAGAATCATTTTCTCTACCGCATGAAAGAGTTATTTATCACAAAAGTCTGTGCAGTCAGAAGACAACATGAGGAACTTGTACCAAAAAGAAAGGCAGCATCAAATCAAAGACTGGCCCTCAGAGCTTGTACCACTTTTCAAACCATTCCTGTTTGGAGTGCTATAGGATTGCTTTAACAGGAGGAGTAAATCACCAGCCGCTGACATTTGGGCTGCTGGCTTTTTCTCTTTCTTTTCTGCTCCGAATTTCCAAAGTCTGGAAGGTTTTAAGCACGTATTATTTACAAATAACACCAGAGCATTGTGCTACGGCATCTTCTTGTTTGTGGGAGTTGTCTTCCAGCTGTAACATGTAACTTTTGGGATTTCCATTGGAGCCAAGTAAACCGGGGAGGGAGCGGAGCTGAGCGACAATGGGAATATCCGGCTCTGCCTCCCGTGGAAAAAACAGCAACAACAGAAGGGGAAGGGAAGACTCCTGGACCCTGTATAACAATTGGCCTGTTTCGGGGAGCTCAGGAAGAGGGAAGTCAGCCTAACAGCTCCACTGGTGATTTTTCGAAGCAAATTTTCCAAGCTACTTAGCGAGGCGGCGAGAGGCTGCCGCCCCTCCTGCCGTGCCTCCCTCAGCCGCGGCTGATCCCGTCCCGGCTGACAGGACCGGCGACACCCGGACAGGACCGGCGACACCCGGACAGGACCCGCGGCGCCCGGACAGGACCCGCGGCGCCCGCTCACCCCCGCTGCCGCGGCCCCCGAGCCTCCCGTGCCCCTCCGCGTCGCTCCGCACCTTTTGCTCAGAGGCCGGACCCGCACGGCTACCTTGACGTTGGCCATGGCTCGGCTCACGCCCAGCGGCTGCGGCCGCCCGCGCCCCGGCCCCGCATCCCGGGCGGAGCGGGGAGGAGCGGGAGGAGCGGAGCGGAGCCGCCCGTCCGTCCGTCCGTCCCGGCCCGTCCCGCCCCGCCGGGGAGGGCAGGGCAGGAGAGAGCCCGGCCCAGGCAGCGCCCGCGGAGGGAATGCACAGACACTTTCCCGGACAGAGAGCAGGCGTTTCGGGGAAAGCCTGCCCGGAGCAGCCGTGCGCAGCCTCTCCAGCATCCAAATCGCGCTTTTCCGCCTGGGACAGGTCTGCCCGGGACAGCGGCACCCCCGGAGAAAGAGACGGCGGTTCCGCGCTCCTCCTCAAATTCTCTTTGCAGCAGCAAAACAGCGCGGGTTTCACCCAAGAGTTAATGGGCAAAACCAGCCCGATTAAGGGTGATGCCCTTAAAGCATCACTAGGGACGAGCACTGTAAGCCCTCCACATTAATTAGACAGGAATTTAGGGAAGGCAAATATCCCTTCCTTATTAGTGCTAAAGGAAAGGTCTCAAGTGTTTTAGATTCCTTTGGAAACATCCAATCTTCATGTAGGTCGTACTTAGGATCTAAAAGAAAATTTTGAAACTTCCAAAGAATTTTAATTGCAATCAAGATATAGTTGTTGCATTGATTGAAGTTTTGTACTTGGAGTAATATAAAAGTCACGGAAAGTTTTAAAAAAATTTATTTTAGAATACTGTCTCTGTCAGCTACTGATGTTACAGGAAGATGCAAGAGCAAATAGCATTGGCATAAAGAAGATGTCAGGCTCAATAGGCAAGTCCTGTTTGATTTTGACAATTCCATTTGCCAATGCAAATTTTTAAATGGACTTCTGGTTTTGCATTTCAAAATATGATAAACTGTGCCATATCTGAATATCATATATGAGAGTTTTAGAGTCCTATGTTGTTTTTATATTTAAACAGCTTCTGTTTTAACTACTTTTTTGTACTTTATGTATAGTTATTTTCATGAAACAGTTTGTCTTAAAGTCCAGAAATGTTATATCTAAAGGAAAAAGGTACCACATTTCAGAAGTTTTCCCAAGTGAAGAATGCCATAAATCCTGGGGTCCCAATACTCCATTCACCACAGAGATGCTAAAATGAATACCTACAAGCTGTGAATCACTGTATACTTCGATTTGTCCCTTTAAATCGCACTAAAGAATTAATTGACACATCACTGGCAAATGGCAATTAGCTAAATTAGCAAACTCTACCAACTCCAGTCAACTCTTCAAAAGTAGATACAGTAAAAGAAGAAAATACGCTCAACTCTTTGGGAAATGGCAAAGAGTTACAATGAACAAACTGACTACAATGTTTTGTAGTCAGTTTGTTCATTGTAACTCTTTGTGTTCTAAAATTATTAAATTGTGCTTTAAAATTATTAAATTTCAACAGCTTTAATGTGCCTGATCTAAATCATCACTGTAAGACACGGAGAGTGAGAGTCTAAGCCTAGAATATGTATAGAGGACATTGATTGACAAACATCACAGAATCAACTAGTTTGGAAAAGACTCAGCTCATTGAGTCCAACCTATGATCATCTATTGTTCTGTTTTCTCCCATGTCACAGAATGTGCAAGGCATTTTTATTAAAAATGTCAGGTTCTCTGCAGTTGTGTGGAAGAACACCTTGATTTCCACATCTGAAAAAAACAGTGACATGGGACTTTGGACTCAAATCCTGTAACAATGTATAGCAAGTGTTGACACAAAGATCCCATTAATGCTTGTGGGACTCAAACACCAGTTTATATTCTTAGATTCTATCTAGTGACATTCTGCTTAAACCTAATTCAAATTGTTTCTATCCTCTTAACTTTTCTCAGCAGCAGCAGAGGAGCACCAGCTGATGTTCCTCAACAGCTGTACTGTATAGCTTACACATTATGCTAGAGAATTGTTAAATTGTTAACTTGCATTCACACTCTGGAGAATGGTTGCGAAGATTAAAATGAGATTCTCAGAAAAGTTTAAATATAAAATAGACCAAATACAATTAAGTTTTAATAGAGTGTGCTCAACAAAGAGCCAAAGAGTTCTTCATTAATTCTACTTTAAGTTTATATGCAATAATCAGATAAACTTGTGAACTTTGTGCTACTGAGCCACCCAGTGGTTACTTTGAGAAAGCAAAATGTTCTTCAGCAGCAGGAATCAACAGGTAGATGTTCACATAACAAATGATACAACAGTAGAAAGGAATACATCTGCACCACTTCTGTGTCTATTTCACATCCTGAATACAAAACCGGGCACCCTCCAAAGACAACCAGCTATGCTGGATTATAGATGTCCTGCCGGTGACAGTGTACCTACCCATCTCTTCATGAGGGCTACAAATTGGGACAATCAATGGTTTTGATAAACTGTCAATCGTACTCATGGAAGAAGAGTTTTATTCCAAGTGGGACACTGAAAATCGGGCAAACAACAGAAAAAGAGAATCTGAAGAATATATTTATCATTACCATTGAAGCATGGTTTCCAAATCAGTAGATCTGTCATATATTAGCAAGTCCATTTCCTGCTTTCCCACAAAACCACATCAGTCATAATAAACTGTAATTTAAAACTTATTTAATTTCTTGATTGGAACTCCTATAGAAGCATAAGCTTGGACCTAAGACTTTGCTCCGTAATTTTAATTATAGGATTTTGTAACAAAATTAAAAGCTGAAGAAACTGACCTTTTGAAATCTAGCACTTTTATTAAAGTTTTATGGCAACATACAAAATACAGTGTTTTATCAAGATGCTTACAAAAATGAATTGAGATACTATAGCAAGTGCAAAAAAAAAACTGAAACAATTTTCCATTGAAGATATAGGCTCCAAGGGACCCCTATCAAACTATTCCAGAAAGGAACTCTTTAACAGGTTTCTCATTAGCCTATCTTCCTATGAGCATTGCCCTTTTTTTTAGTAAATAGTTGGAGAACTGTTACTTAATAACAGAAATATAACTACCTACAAAGACTCTGTTGGATTAAAAGAGACTTATGTTTCAGTTTTCACAGAAGAGTCTAAGAATGTAGTTCTTTGAGTAGTCATCCAAGTTGAGGAAAAGGATTCGTTAGATTAAAGATAAGCCAAAGTCCAAGTCAGCAGTATTGCATACATTGTTAGAATACACTTCTTTCTGCAGTTCTTCCCATTTCAGTATTTGCTCTGTCAGCTCCCTCAATTCTATCATGAGCACCTCTGTTTTTGACAAAGTGGTGTCCTGAAACAGAAAAGAGGTGGATTTAGTCTCTATACATCTTGTCAGCACATAGAAGTAACCTAAACAACCAAACAGCACTGCATTTTTCATGCTGGAGAAGACAGCTAGCTCAATTCTTTTACTACTCACCATGTTGTTCATCATATGTGGTACCTGAGGGATGCTTCTCACAGACTGCAAATGGCTTTCAAGCTTCTCAATGAAAGTCACAGCCTCATTCAACAACTCTACTACAGACCTGTAACCAAAAATGAGCTCAAAAGTTGTGCTAAACAACAAAAATTTAATACTTAAAAGTTCTTTTTCATTGCCCTGCTTTTCTTAATCCCCTTTTACAGCTTTATGCAAGTACCTAAACATCTAATTAATTTTTCTGCAATCACACTTCTTGTATGACTCTTAGCAACAAGCAGGGCAAGAATTACAGAAGTAAACTCCTTCAGTACCTGGGCTAGATTTTTAGACTGTAAGAATAAGGACTATACTTTTATAACATGCACTATGCATGTCTGGGAATTAGTCATGTTTAGTTCCAAGCAAGCAACAGTGGAACAAAGACACCCAATGCTAAAGTAACAACTCCTGCTTGGGAGAAGCATAACAAACCCAGCATGTAGCACATTTGTTTAAAACAATACATCACAACTTGTTCTGTAGACTTCTAAAGACAAGACCAATAACCTCAGTAAATATTCATAAAATATGTATCACTTCCTTTCTGTGAATTTACCAATGAGTAAACTACCCACTTTTAGATGAGGTTTTGCTACCATTTTTAAAGTCTACCAGTGGAAAATTATTGAAAACATATGATTTTTACTGTCTGTTAGTTCAAATTAACTGGGCCTCCTGCAAACAAGAAAAAGGATTTTCTGTGTACCTACCTGCGATAAGTAGCCTCAATAGGCAGGCTTTCTTGACATCTGTGTTTGAGCAACCTCTTTCTGAGATCCCTCTTCTCTTTCAGTACGGCTTCCAGGTGTCTGTTCATATCTTGCAAAATCTCGCACTTTTTCCCTATAAAATAAAATTGCAAAGTTGAACCTATTGTCCTGCTAAAACAAGAGAAAGATTTCTCCTGAAGACAGAAAGGAAAATACTGACCTATTGCAGTGGACGTTCAAGGGACATTAATCAGAATGGTTTTTCTTGGAGCATGTATGATTTTAGTACCAGCATTTGTGACTCAAAGTCACAATACCTACTTTTTAGAGATTGATATAATTGCTTTACATTATCTATAGCTCTAAGTAAATTCTCTGTGAGATAAAGTCAACTATACCATAGCACTGTGAAGTATCATGACAGATTTCACTAGTCTAGCACAACAGTAGCAAGCTGGAATATTTTTAAGTACACATAAAATTGTAGTGGACAAAATGTGCAATAACAGAGAAATCAATGCACGTGCTCCCCAATTGCTAAATTAAAAATGTAGCAAGTTTGGGAGGATAGAGATGCAACAGCCATACACTGAGTTTCTGGAAAAGAAGCAGAGTAGCACATGCAGGTCAATGGTTACTGATGATCTCAGAACTGATGATGCACTGACCCTGGGGAGCTGACCACACCTCCCACACCTTTTTGGAGAATGAGTTACACATGGACCTTCTATGAGACAGCAGAGTGCAAGCTCAACTAGTATGGAAACATGCTTTAGGTCTTAATAAAACACCTACCAACTCTAACAAGTTATTCAGAGATGACTGCTGCAATAACTTCTGGAAGTGTCATGTAGTCAGATAAAACATTATTCTGCTGCTAATTTAAGACTCTTGGTTTTTCTAAGGTACAACTGCACTTACCTAAGTAAAAATGGTGAGTAATGTCTGCTGTCTCATTCTCCAACTGCAGCATTTCAGTTTTCAGTTTTATCTACAACAGCAATAACATCAAATGAAAACGCATTTTTAACATACTTATCCAGACACTGTTGACTCTCCTGGGGTGGAGGAGAAAGCGGCAGCATAGGGAGAGCATGTGTGTGAAAGAGGGTGAGCATCAGCACAGGAACATGTTGCCCTGCTCTCTGGAGAATTTCTACTGCTAGGTGGGACATTTTTGGTCAATAAAAAAAAAGGCTGTTTAAAAAGACAAACCTAAATAATTTGGAGATTTGTGGTGGAAAAGACAGATCCTTTAACTCATTCCTAAACTGCAGAACTTATGATAGAATGGCTTGGATTGAAAGGGCCCTAAAAATCATCTAGTTTCAAGCCCCTGCCAATGGGTAGGGATATCACCCACCAGACTAAGTTGCTCAGACCCCTCTAACCTGGCCTTGAACACTTTCAGGGATGGGGAATCCACAGCTTCTCTAGGCAACCCGTCCCAGCGTATCACCACCATCACAGTAAAGATTTTTTTCCTAAAATCTAATCTAATCTAATTTCTTTTATTTTAGTTTAAACCCATTGCTCCCTGTCCTAGCATTTTCTGCTTGTGGAAAAAGTCACTCTCCCGCTTTTCTTAAGCCCCCTTTAAGTATCAGATGGCTGATGAAGAATCCCTGCTCTCTGAATCTGTTTTTGTAGGAGAGGTGTTCCAGCCCTTGCATAATCTTTATGGCTCTCCTCTGGAACTGCTCCAACAGGTTCACTTCTCTCCTGCTCTGAGGATCCCAGACCTGGACACAGCACTTCAAGTGGGGTCTCACAAGGGCAGAAGAGGAGAATCCTCTCCCTGGCCCTGTTGGCCACACTGCTTTTGATGCAGCCTAGGATGTGGTTGGCTTTCTGGGCTGTGAGGGCACATTGCCAGGTCAGATCCTACTTTTCATCCACAAGAAACCCCAACTCCTTTCTGCACAGTGCTGCTCCCAATGAGCTCATCTCCCAGCCTGTACTCATGTCTGGGATTGCCCTGACCCAGGGGCAGGATCCCACATTTAGTCTTGTTGAGCCTCATGAGGTTTTTGGAGCCTATTTCTCAAGCTTGCCCAGTCCCTCTGGATGGCATCCCATCCTTCTGCTGTGCCCAGTGCTCTTCTCCTGCCAATTCCTTAATCACTGAATAGTCTACCCTTCAAACACATGTCTCTCCTACTTATATCTCTTACAAAGCAGTTTCATAGTCTATGTAGTGTCTAAACTAACATTACAAAGTACAAGGCAACAGCCTAAAATCAGCCTCGCTTAAAGCAGTACGAAATGTCTGAGGTTACTGCCTGCTAACCAACAAAATTGCCTACAAAGAGACACATTTTTGAGTAGTGAAGTAAACTACAAATTATCCTTTATTGTTCAGTTTCTTGAAAAAAATTCAGGTAACACCTTAGTCAAAGGTGCAGCCTACTGAATCCTTCTACTTACAACCTAAAATTTTGTTTCATAGTTTTATTTTCTTTATGACAACTCAGTCCACTGGGAAGAAAAAATGCCAACTGTTAAACAGCTGAACTGTTAACAAATCCCTCATAACATGAAACAACATGCCATGTGGCAGTCTGATATTTCATCAGGGCCCTCTATTACCTCCAGGTATTGAAGTGTTGAGTGTACACTGACAATAGTAAAGGCTGTACCTCATTAATTTCAGCTTCCATGTTTACCATTTCTTCCATCTCTGCGAATTTTGCAAAGCATGGCATTCTTCTGCAAGTTAAATCCAAGGTTTCCTTTGAAAGTAAGACAACAGGAAAAATGCAATCAGCAGCACGAACGCACCGGGCAAATGCTCCAGAGTGACTTGTAGTAGTTTAAAGCTGTTTCTCCGCCGCGCTCGGCAATACGGCCCAGCTCAGGAGAGCAGCGCTACCCGCGGCGCTGTGCCGGCGGTACCTGGCTCACGGCGCCCGCCGCCACACACCGCTCCAGCAGCGCGGCCACCGCCGAGCGCTGCGAGGGCCGGGGCGCGCCGGCGCCCTGCTCCTCATCGCTCTCCTCGCTGAGACACTCCAGCTCCAGTTCCAGCTCGGCATCGCCATCCAGCTCGGAATCGGAGCTGAGCTCGGGCTTGCCCGCCCCGCAGGGCAGGGGGCGGAGGCTGTGCCTGAGCCTGGCGGCGGCCACGGACGAACGCCCGGCGACCCGCAGGAGCATAGGGGGCTTGAAGGCCGCCATGGCGGGCGTGGCAGGAACGGTGCTGACACGCGTCCGGTTCCGGGCGGGCGCTGCGGGAGCGGCGGTTCTGGAAGGGCGGAGCGCTGGGGACGGGCCGGGGCTCCGCCGCCGCGGAGCGTCTGCCAGCGGCGCCCGGACAGGTGCGTTGGGCCTGGCCGGGCCGGGCCCGGCGGCTCCCGGCCCTGCGGGGATCGGGGCCGGAGCAGCCGGGCGGGGTTGGGGCGGGGGGAGCGCGGCCTGCTGCGGGCCAGGGCTGGCCTCGCCGCTTGCCGGGGGGCCCGCGTCTCCGATCGCCGCTGCTTCCGTGCTGTCCCCCAGGTTTCATTGCCCACCGCCCGGTGCGAACCCGGCACTAATCCCGGGCCTGTGACCCGTGCGCCCTGGGATTAAACCCCGCTGGGGTTACGGAGGTGGGCGTCGTGTCTCTGCTGATATGCACGGCAGAGGAGTCCGCTCTCTAAATAGGGTAAAGGTCTCAAAAAAGCCCAAATAAAACAATAGCTGTGTCGGCAGGCCAGCGCTGGTAGATGCCAAAGAAATCACAACCCGTCTCCGTGGAGAATCTCCTTAGGCGCGGGGCCTCGAAAGAGGGAAAATACAGAAATGTGCAGTTTTCTCTTAGTTTTGACTGTGCTTATTGCATAGTTTCAGTAATCAAACTGCTGTAAGGAATACACCTTAATCTAGGTAAACCTAGGTAAACCTTTATACTTCCAGGTTTTAGTTATGAGGGAGATGAAAACAAAGCAGTGAAAAAATGCTTCATTGTGTCAGAATGCTTGTAGTGCTGGGGACAGTGCACTACAAAAAATGACTTTTTAATTTGCTTTATCACAGAGACTTTGGATTGCAGTTCTCTAGCACAGAGTGAAACTGGCTGACACCATCACTTGAACTCCGTGTGCTTGACAGAGAACTGTTAGGATGGGAAATAGTGCACTAAAAGCCCACCTGGAGACAGCACAGAAAACTGGTGTATTTCAGCTAACGGGAAAGGGACTTACTGAGGTAATGTACTGGGAGGGGAAACATGGCTGTTTGTGTGTATGATTGACACTTTCAGAGAGAAATTCACACTTGTGGTTGTAATGCACTTGCATACATGTATTTCCTATAAGCAGTCATGAAAAATATTTCAAGTTTGTTTTTGCTTTTCCCATTTTTGCTTGCCTTGTCTTCTGATTGAGGATTTATCTGTCAGGGCACTTGTATCAGCGTATGCTTTACAGTGCACATATGCTCAAAAGATACTAGCTATGATGTTGTGCTTTTAGAAAATGGCTGTAAACTCGAGGGGGAAAATATGAATTTTATAACCATTTTATAACTTAGAAAGATACTCCACAATTTGTCACATTTAGGTGCTTATGCTATATTTAGTTATAGCTATATGAATAGTCTGTACAGGCTGTTCATTGGGCTGGCAGCAAGCATCCTGAAAGTTTATTATATTGGAAATTATCTTAACTTAGACACAACTGCAGAAAAAGCCAGAATGTCGTGGAAACATAAGTCAAGCAACAATTCACAGAATAGCCAAAAATAACTCTATATTACAGTAACTTTCCAAGCCTTTTCTAATATATCTTCTTCCACTGTCCTACCTCCTCACTTCACTTTTTCTCTGTCAAGCCAAAGGAGGATCAAAACCACTGGCTTATTCACCAGGACTCCTTGATGGTGATTGTCAGATTTTCTTTATTCACCTGAGGGCCAAGACTCAGTACCAAAATGGTACAGGATGTAAATAAGAATAAGGGAAATGGTATACATAGTTATTTAAAAAGGAAAGCAGGAGAAAAATTCTCATATCTACTCTGCTAAAATATAGAGTTATTAACTGGCTATAGAGTATTTTAAAGGATAGGCGTGTTTAAAGAAACACATAAGAGGATGAAAATGTAATGTTTTAAATTTTACTTATTTGGATGAAAAACTGCTCTTCTAGATGTTAGTGTTTTCTTTTCCCTTTCCCCTCTCCAGATGAAAAAATATTTTAAAAAATATGTGATAAACAAATTTGCTAATCACACTGTGGTGCTTGGACATTGTGATACATATGACAGTATGCAACAGTGAGACAATTAAAATTTTATCTGTATGACTTGAACATTCAAATTTGTATTAACTCTTTAAATACTGTATCTTTTTCCCCCCAATAGTTTCCTGAAGATCTGCAGAAGCTAACAAGCAACTTAAGGACAATAGACTTGTCAAACAACAAAATAGAGCTCTTGCCACCTCTCATTGGAAAATTTTCCTTTTTGAAGAGCCTTGCTCTAAACAACAACAAACTGAGTATGCCTGCTAATTAATATCTCCACTGATTTTTAAAATAATAACTAATTTTCTCTATCCTAAACTAAATTTAATTATTTAACTCTCACAAGATGTAAATGGGGAGTTTAGTCACCTAAACTGAAATCTTTGGAATTTTTGTACTGGGTGAAAAACTCTCAATCATAAATTCTACAAAACTAGAATATTGCTGCTTAGTGTATTATCAATTTTACAATGACACATGAGGACTTAAACCCATAGAGGTTTTGTGCTGTGACTTAATCTGACTTGAGGATTTAACAGTGCCAGATGGTTTAGTACTTGCCTAGAGAACAGGTATTGAAGATGACGTGTAGACACTGTTGCTGGCCATTCAGCTGTTGTTACTGTTTCTGTTAAACAAACATCCATCATTATGGAAAAACCACAATGAGGAAACTAGGGGTTTTATGCATTAATTATGTATTATCTGGCTTTTTGAAAGAACAAAGATAATTTACAAACCTGATTGACTCTGTAGTGCAGCTCAGGAGTGTTAGAGGTTATGCACATGTGTAGGTGTAAAGAGAGATGAATGGATGCCAGCAGACCTTACCTGCTGGTGTTTGGTATGACACAGTATGAATAATCTCCTAACTTACTTCTATAAGTTGAGTAATACCTTTAAAGGGCAAATGTGTAAATTTTGTGGTATTTCAAGTGTCATAGAATGCATTGACAGAAGTAAGGACTAACTTTAGTCCTTAAGTTAGTTAAGGCTGTAACTGACAGGCTAAAATATTCAGAAACTGAAGTGATTTCACACTGTGATTTGAAGGTCTGCCTCGTCTGCAGATTATTTTTGATACATTTATGGATGATGGTTTAAAAAGCACATGTTGTCTGTGGGCTTAAGTTTCTATGCAGGGATCTGTGCCTTTACTGGAAATTGGGGAGGAATTCAGTAGTGAGAAATTGCTTAATACAGCACTGTTCTCCCTGCAGAAGCTCATTTGAATTAAATGGGTATGAATGTTTACTGCTCTTGAGGTGATACGTTTTTCTGTCATTTTTCTCTAGCTGCTTTACCTGAGGAGCTGTGTAAACTGAAAAAACTGGAAACACTACACTTGAATGGCAATCACTTGAGGCAGCTACCGGCTGCATTTGGACAACTTTCAGCTCTCAAAACCCTGAGCCTTTCTGGAAACCAGCTTCGGACTGTGCCCACACAACTCTCTGGTCTTCGCCATTTGGATGTGGTAGATCTTTCAAAAAACCAGATCCAAAATGTCCCTGACACTGTGGGAGAACTGCAGGCTATTGAACTCAATTTGAATCAGAATCAGGTCTGGTAACTGAGATGTTGTGGGAATGTAGATTTAGGACTTAGTACAGCCATGGAACATAAGATGAGACCATCAAAACTTTACAGTTAAAAGACATCTCCTGGACACAACTGAAATGAGGAATCATAACTAGATTTTCTGTACCAATATATCAACTGCCTGATTTGATGAACAAAAAAATCCTGAATTTAGTCACGCAGAAAAAGATTTGAACAGTTCTTGAGTAGGAATGTGATAAAGATATGTGTAGGTTGCTTGTCATCATGGAATAAAAAAAGTTATTTTGATTTTTGATAATTTGTTACTTATGCATTGCTTTTAAGTACTTGCTGTTAATGTACCTTATATTTACAATATGGTAGTTGTTCTGTGTAAGTGGGAAACAGATCACTTAATAATTATTGATCACTACCATTTTAATCCCGTTTCTCTTTTCTTTTTATTTCACAAGATTTCCCAGATCTCGATGCAGATCTCCCACTGTCCACGCCTCAAAGTCTTGCGTTTAGAAGAAAATTGTCTAGAACTCAGCATGCTGCCTCAGAGTATCCTCAGTGATTCCCAGATCTCACTGCTTGCAGTAGAAGGCAACCTTTTTGAAATCAAGAAACTCAGAGAACTGGAAGGTTATGACAAGGTTTGTGTTTTGTTTTGTTTTGGGTTATTTTGTCTTCTTTTAAGAAACTTCTGGTGAAGTCCTTACTCAGAATACTAAGCATTTATGCTGGTGAATAAAAGCACCAAATAGTCTGTTGGTGGTGTCACTGCTACTGGATTCATAACTAACCTCTGAAAACGTCTCCAGGAGTTCTTCAAAGGTAATTTCCTTGTAGGATTCAGGGTCAGTGTTCTTTCATCAGCATCTTTTGAAGGGTAGCTAATAATGACAAGCGTATCTTCACTTAGATGTGACTAAAAATAAAGGATGCTTTGAATTATACAGCATTCATTAAGTATTTAATATTAGTTCATCCTTAACACTGGAGATCTGACCATTAATCTGAATTGCAGCAAATGCCAGAAATGTTTTGGGGGTGTCTTTGTTTGAAATTAAAGCTCTAATAACGTGCTTTAATGCAGACTGTTTTTGAGTCTGAGAGCAGAAGCTCAGCTGCTTTTAGTAGTTTGAATCCTCTATTAATTTCTGAAAAAAATAATAGATTTTTTTTTTTGTTTGTAGTACATGGAACGGTTTACTGCTACAAAGAAGAAGTTTGCATGATCATTATTCTGATCCTTTTACTACTAATAAGAAGACTTAGGCTAGAAGCATCTGCTTCACTGACTTGAACCAAGACCGATGAAGGAAATGATCAGAGTACTCCTCTTCTAGTAATCTGAAACAGCCTGTTAAGACCACATTGAATAAACTTGAACTAGACAATATAGGTATTGAACTGATGAACCTGCCCAGGGGCCAGTTTTGACTTTTGTGCCACAATAGCTTTTAACACAGTACATGTTTTCCTTTGTCAGGGCTTGTTCTTTCACAGAGAAAGGGAACAAGCATTTCAAAGTTGCCAGTTCCCTTTTGTCAGGAAGCTGTTGATTTGTAAGAGAATTATTTCTTCTAGAAACATTTTTCCATGATAGCACATGGAAGCTCTACCACCAAAGCACTGTATGTCTTGCAGTAAGCACTGTTCTGCAGAGAACTTTTACAAATAAGGTTTTAGTTTATAACTTAAGTTGTTTGTTTTTTTTTAATGAAGCACAAATAGTTGTGGTTAAGTTAAATGTTTCATTAACAGCTTCCAGTAAACAAATTGTGGTTTGAGCATCCTTAATTTATATTTTACTATACAGGCTTTCTTTTCCCATAAGCAAGAATTGCACTACAGTCCACTTTTGCTTGAGCTGTATCAAATAAAAATTAGGTTCATCTTCAGTGTATTCAGTAAATATGTATATTGCTAGAAAATATATCCTTGCACTGACTCCTTGTGTACAGAGCAATGCTGAAGGTTTTAGTCATCAGCCCACTGCTGCTGCCTTATTACCAAAAGCACCTAGGAAGAGCTAAAAATGTATGCAATTATGTAACTTATACTGAAAAGGAAAATGTACTTGTATATTTTAGTAAATTATTTTCAAAAAATCAGTTCAAATTTTTTTGCTGTAACTGTTGTCATTTTATTTGGTAGTACTAAGATGTCACTGAAAGCCCTCACTTAGCTACTTGAGTCTGTCAGTTGTTGGTAACAGCTACACTTCAACATTACACCCATAATTATGATTAGCAATAAGTGTTTCTTGTGTGAGATGCACAGAGAAGCATTTATTTCCCTGACCCTGTTGCCATTTTATTTCAGTTCTTACATAGCAATATGTAGTGTAGAAGAAGAGTGTTTTAGGGGACATCAGCTCCTTATTCAAAGGATGGATATGATTCATCATTTAACAAGGAACCAGCTGTACTAAGATTCCCCATTCCAGCTATTCCATAGTAAAAAAAACCTACTAGCTTCTTGACAGAAGTAGCTGACAGCTGACCATGCTTATGAGACTACTTTGTTTTGGGAGGCATAACTAGGGAAGTGCTTTAAGAACACTTATGTCTTACCATGATGCAAGATCCTGTATAGTTAGAAATCTATTCAACTTCATACTAAGATTCCACAGATTAGGACATGAAAATTGAATAGTGAATAAAGCCTTCACACACGTTCTAAATTTTAGCTCCTTCTACTTGATACCTAAATCCCATTTAGGTTTTTTCTTTCTAGAGTTTTGCTGAGACATCAACAGAACAAATTAGCAGTTAGCAGATTCCCCCTTTGCATTCACCAAAGAAGTGGCCTACCATCAGTATGTACAAACTTGGCAGCACTGTGCTGCAGTGGCATTTTGGTTTAACAATTTTTTAACTGAAAGCATCTGTGCTCAGAGATGCTGCTTCTCTCATTTAACATGTGTTTATCAGGGGTCTTCTTTTCTATTCAGCAACAATGTGCAAGAAGAGATGCTAGAACAGAACCATTGAAAATTACGGAGTTAGGATTGCTATAAAAAAAAATCTTACAATTGTGGGAAGAATTTCACTAAATCATTATTTCTTTTTTGTGATCACTAGTACATTTAGAAACCTTTCAATTGCTCATTGTTAGTCTCCTTTGCTGCCTTGGAGTTGTGACAGCTATCAAAGCTTTTTTAGAGCAAAATGGAGAAAGCGCCACATAAAATACTGATTGGAACCAAGTTAGTCCTAATTAACTAAACTTGTTCCAGAACAGAAGAAGACATATTTCTGTTACAAGGAAAAATTAACTGGCTGATGCCTTGCCTGTTTTAACTCGCAGCAATGTACTGTGACTGAGTCACATAGTAGAATGCTGTTTTAGGCATTTCAGCACTCTAACCTATTAGTAGTTTTATATTGGGACTTTGTGTTTTCCCTTCTCATCACCCCCACCCTGCAACAAACGAAGCTATAAACCAATTTTATTTCTGTGCACAATTTCGCTTGCAGCTTTTTAATTTTGGAATTACTGAGGTAGAACTTTACCCTAGTTAACAATATAAACAATTTGTGTATTTTGTTTCAGACCTACATCCCTTGCTCTCTCATTTTCTACTGCAGTAAGACACACATTTCATCCATCTATTCCACCAGCATTTAGACACTGCATTGCTTTGAACGCAGCAAAGATGAATTAGCAACTGCAGGTCATTGTATGGGGTGAACAGCAAGTTGTTTCACCATAGAGCATTCACAGACGTTAGTTCTGCAAGTAGCTGCACAAGCAGCATGTCCTGCAGGTCATAATACAGTTACTGCTCTGCTAAAAAGCTGTCTTTCATCAAGGAGTAGACTAGCTTGAATTTACCAATTATTGTCTTTAAAGTGTGGAAACGGAATGAAATTTTGAAATCAGAGGACAGAGCTGAACAAACACTCCAGAAAGGGGATATGGTCAATTGAAACTGAAATCGAAAAATCCAGAAAATTTTAAATGGAGTGACTACAACCAATTGTACCAAGATGAAATTGGGTATAGGGAAATAGACCAAAAGTAGTGAAAATTATTCCCTTTGAAATCCCTAAAATCAGGAATGAAAGGGAAACAAAGACACAGAAGAGAAAGAGAAGAATTGAAATTGCAGGGAAAAAAAAACCAACCTGACACCCATGGGACATGTGCTGCCTCCTCATAATAGTTATGTAAGCAGGCTGTCCCTTCTTTATTTTCCTGGTTACTGGTAGATATTAGTATTTTAGAAGTACCTCTTTCAAGCTCTTTCCAGGTATGCTAGTCTGTCTTGCAGGTCAGGAACTGTTGCAAGTCACAAAAGTCTCTACTTCCCCCCATAGCTCCTCCCTGTTAAGAGTGTTTTGGGAATCTGAGGCTGTGGTACTAGAGAAAATACAATTTAAATTGTCTCACAAATAAAATTGCTTTTGCAGTAGGCTAAATCTCTTCATTTAATCTACTGGACTAGTTATTTACTATGTATCTGTTAGCAATACTTAACTAGAAAGTTTTAAGTTATTTTACTTTGTTCCTTTATCATCTTCAAGTACACTCCCATGTATGTCACAGTCTTTCAAAGAAGAGATGGACACAGTTCATAGTCTGCATTTAGGAGATGATTATGCAGGAATCAAAACCAGAGTGTTAAAGACCACAATATTCCTCTCCTCCCAACCACACCTATTCTTTTTTTAACACCGGGATTTCTGTGAAATAAAAATAGATGAGAACTTCCTAGTTGCATAATAGCAACTAGTTCTGCCAAGTTTTTCAAGGACAGGAAACTAAACAAAGACATTTCTAGAGAAAATAGTTTTAAAACACATTCAGTTATAAAAGTATGTATTTTTGTGCACAATATATAGTGTAACAATCAAAAGCAGAAACTGTAAACCTTCATTCTTAATAGCATTTAGACATACAAAGACGTACAAGTGTTGATTTCATACCATAGATATGTAAATTAAGCATCTACTCTATAGACAACAGTAAGACATCCAAGAAGCAGACTGTTTTTGACTAATATAAAGGCACCAACTCCCTCACAGATTTGGCTCTTGCTGCGTCAGAAAATAGTATTGATACTCAGATAATACTCAAGAGTCTCAGAAATTATTTTGTGTGGTATTCACTACAATATTACAGTTTTGATATACCAATCACAGCATTTTATCAGCCAGCATGCTCATTTATTGGTAGAGATTAGGCAAGTCAAGGACAAGAACAATGGTAAGGGAGAAAAACATTCCGATGTTTGGAATGTCCAAATGCTAAAGAGCAGGCTTGCACTGTGTAAGCAGAATAAGGTAACCACTTCAGTCTTCTGTTGCAGGAGACAATCATAATTAAATAACATATACTTTTGCTTTCACAACTAGCAGCAAATATTCATTAAGATACTCTGAAGTTTTTAAGAAGGAAAAAAAGACATAAAAAGTCTCTATGCAGGTGGCTGTTCGAAGTTTATTATGCAATGTTCTTAAAAGTACTTCTTTGCTACTTGCATTTTTAAGCACATTATCTTAATTTACTGAGTGGGTAGCTAGTGAGATTTTGAAATTCGGTAGCATTCCAACAATTACCGGAAGCTAGAGAGGAGCCAACCCACACTACTCAAGTATCTATTCCCCTAAAAATGACTTTACCTTATTCACATAAGGCAAACGACCACTGGCCTATTTTTACATGCAGCTGCCCCATCCTTTGGTCAGTTGTTTGGGGTTTTTTTGTTTGGTTGGGTTTTTGTTTGGTGGGGGGTTGTGGGTTTTGTGCGTGTGGTTGTTGGTTTTGGTTCTTTTTTCTTTAAATATCAAGTTGTACTGGGACCCAACTGAAAATATACTGGTAACACTGACTGTTATTTCTACTAAAAAGAAAATAGAACACTTAAACACTGTCCTGCATTTTGGTGGATTAGTGTCATCTCTGACTCTGGGATTCAATATTAGTAGCCACAGGGCATTTGTGGACTGTCCTTCAAAAAAGCACCCCATAATGCTATTAAGTTTTAATTATTTGTTCGATCAATTTGGTTTGAAGATTTTTGCCATCCAACACTGAGTATCACAGGTTAGTCCAAAACAAAATTTTCAACTTTAAAACAGGATAATATACTGCTGGGTGGAGTTAAAATAATCTAAGTCACTTAGAATTTAATTATTATTAAGATTTCAAGAAAATCTTTTTATATTACAGTAAAACCAGACTATTTTTCTTCACAGGAGAGTGGTTTACCTCACCTGTAAGAGCATTTTATTTGCAAGCAACTTGGACATGTAATATTTCCAATTGCCAGTCCCAATGTCTTCAATAATAAACCAGTCAGGAATCTATTTAGAACTAGTTTATTTAGAACTAGCATACAGTTCATAAGTAGCTACTGCTTCCTCCAGACTTGTGACAAAGAAGTTTCACAATAAGCTTTTCTGGTTTTGGTAGATTTTAGAAGCACCCCCAAAGTCACTGCTGAGAGCAAACTCTGCACCAGATCTCAATCATTATTTTGCACTGGAGAAAGGCATAAACTGAACTCCAGTGAAAAGTGGCTAAAAGAGAGTAAGATATGGGATGCAAGCAAGCTGCATGCTTTTCTACTCAGTTTCTTCCAGTTCAGATGCCTCATTCAAACACTTCAAAGTTAGCTTTTAGATGAGAGGTGTAAAATTTTCCATCAAGTAAATACCTTAGGGAGATAGTTTTATCTTCTTCTACTTGTGTGCATGGGGCTTAGATCAGATATGTATATACACACAACAAATATTATCAGAACAGTGCAGCATGATTAGTCATGGCCTCCAAACTGATGTCAATTTACAGTAAAGAAATGGAAACCTGTATATCCCTCTGGCTACCATTACCTTAAAGTTCATGTGGTTAGGAAGTGTTTTAAAGCCCTCAACCCACAAGTTGTAAGTAATGGGCCTCTTCAATTCTGTGATCCACAAATTCAACTCCAAACCAATCATGTGGTTTGGATTGTAAAACTATGGTTAGATGCTAGAGATACAAATCAGACAACATTCACCTAGTCCCTGTTTTAGTGAAGACACTCAACTTATGAGGTATTTCAAACAGTGCAAAGTGCCCTCTCCAACTTTCCACAGCTGTGAATTCAGGTTACCCTGCTTGTTCAACTTAAATAAAGGACTGAATTTCAGGTGCAGGGAAAAAAAAAAAAAGAAACTGGGAAGAGGAATCAAACATGCAAGAAGATTCTCAAAGCCCTAACACTTTTAGCCCTGAGCAGTTTAAAGAAAGTGAAGGCAGATGAGTAGAAGGAAGTTGGCTGCTTTCTTGGAGTCAAGACCATGTTTACATGAAGCAATAAAAGATAACTAATCCCTACAGAAGGGGTACTGCTTCATTTGTCCCAGCCTCTCTTATTTCAGAATAGAAGTTTCACAGATTCATGAATATGGTGGCTTGCAGCTGGAGAGGCTGTCATTGAACAATGACAGCAGGCTTTAATTTTCAATTAGTTTCTTGGCTCTGATGTTTGCTTGCTCAATGCGTTCCCTGTTTGTATCGGCCTGAAAAAGAAATTCATAGGTCATTTGCAGACTCAATGCAAAACAATTTAAAAATTCAAACTGACATGAACTTCTGAATTGCAAGGTATCATCATTGTGGTACAGAGAAGGGGAGCAACTTCTGTATGCTGGAAGTAATTTTTTTTTCCCTAGAGAGCATATGGTGTCAATTTTGGTAGAAACAACAAAGAGAAAAAGGTTTTACTCTTTAGCTGACTTTCAAAACACATCAGCTTTCCTCAGCTGGTAAGGAAGCATGTTAACAAAACAAGGGAATAAAAATTCTCTCCCAGTGTTTAGACATCTTATGAACCTCTACAGAGAAAAAAGGTTGCTCTGAACTAGAAGTAATAGTGAAAACTGAGCCTATGGGCATGAAGTCAGATTTATTTTGTTTAGTGCAAATCCATAATTTTCATTCACATCCCCTCCAATGTACTAGTGCTGTAACAATATGGTATTTTAAGAACAAGCTTTAGATTTTATTATTTTTTAAAGCATCAAAAGTCAGGTCACAGTATCTCGGTTGAACAAGTGTGAAAATACAGTTTTACTGAAAGGTATGATAAGGAGTTTGTAAGTAATTCCCCAATTATGCAGTGTCTTGTGGGGAATGTGCAGGAAGTGTAATACGCACAAAATCAGCCTCTGCCCTCACCATGAGTGAAAGCCCTAAGAAGCTCAACCTGTGCCAAGTATTAGCACAGGTTTATGTGCCAAGTATTAGCCATTTCACACCTTTGTCTTGAAATGGGCTGGGCAGAGCACACTTGCAGTTCAAGTCCCTCCCTCCCATTCCCTCCTTCCTGCCTTTTGGGTCAAGGCAAGGGGAGGGACAAAAACCTACTATGGAAAAGGGAGACTCTAATCTGTTAACAACACTTTGGAAATACTAATCTAGTTACTAGATCTTCTTCTAAGAAAAATCCAGTAATGTAAGTTTCATTATGGGTTTCTTCAGACCACGAGACTTGCATAATACTACCCAAAGTCACCCAGTCAAGCCTATTTCCAAGGTGAATCAGAATTCTTTAAAAAACAGAAGTATCAATTATATTCTGAAGTTAAATTCTGTTTCTTTACATGATACTGTTGTTTGGAAATTTACAGACAACATTTGGTTTGGTTTCCATGCTGTTCACTACATTTAAGAAGTTATCAACATAGGATTAATTTAAATATCCTGAGACAAGTTGCCAGTCTCAAAGCCAGGAATTGCACTTTCATTTTTATTCTGGTCTGCAAAGCAATTCTAACTTGTATACATCCCATTTTAATTATTAGTAAGACTTGATCAGCAAGATTTATTCAAATCACTAAACCAAAGGAGCATCAGGCCAAAAAGAGATGCTTGAATCTACTAAAACACTATAACTAAAAACAGTAATTCCCACTAGCAGTTTATTTGACCAGGCAGTTTTCAGTCTGCTTTATAAGTTATAAGAATTTCACACCTCATTTTAAATTCAAAGAAATTTTCTAGTGTACTTCCAAGTGTCTGACTTTTTTAACACGGTAATCAGATGTGCAGTTTCAGGGAACAGTTAATGCATCCTCCATATAATCATGTTGATTTGACTTATCAATACTAAATTACTAGACAAAACTGAACTGTTGACACACATGCAACTGGCATTTTTGTCACATCAGAGGAATTCCATTCCTCTTTCTTTCTTTAAGTCTACTGCAACATTTCAGTGAGATTTTTTAAATCCCATTTTGTCTTAATACTATAATTTCACAGTAATCAGTGTTTGCTTCTACTTTTTGAAGTCCCTAATACACACTATTCATTAAAGGTTTTTCTTCCTTTCTCAACCAGGATGCCTATAAAACAACTTCTACTCATTTCAGAATACAGACATTTCTAAAATAGACTTAGCATTCTCATTAAGCTTCCATTTGAAAGAAACCTCCCAAAATATATTCATATACGGTTAATCTGTTTGGAGAAGCTAACACTTAAATAACTAAATTATATATATATAAAAGAAAGTTACTATAATTAACTTAATGTGCAGACCATTCCCCCATGCACCTACAAACTCCATTATTCCACAGTCTCCCCAGGTCCAATATTAATTCATCCACAAGAATTAGGGCAATGAATAACTTGTGTTTTACTTTACATTCATTATAGTGACTTCCTAGGAATTTTGAAGGGCCTTGGTATTGTTAAAAATACCTATTCCCTATCACAAGAAAAAAAAAATTCCTGCAAGTAACAATCCACCATGTATACCTCCAGTAAATGTTTGTACTTTTGATTCCATGAAGTTTATTAGTTTTCAGAGTAAGTAGTCATCTGTGCTGTATATTTAGGTTTCCTGGCACTCAAGCATTTGAAATTTAAGCTATATACCCTGTATGTATCAAGGTGTATCTCTTGTTCAAATCACTGCAACCTCGAGGATACCATAAACTTATCACGCATTTGCTGCAAATACAGTGAGCACATTCCTAATAACCTCTGAGTTACAACCTCTGAATTGAGAGCAGAGAACACCTTTGACGTTTACCTTTATATTTATCCGGTCTATTTGCTTATTCTGGGCATCAATCTCATTGCCCATATCCAAAGCCATGTTTTTCAAATTCCCAAGAATGTTTCCAACTTGAGCAAGATTTTCATCCATTTCATCTTCTCTGGCATCATTGGTTATCCTGTTCAAATAATTAAGACAATGTTTCAAGAATAAAGAACTTGCTTTTGTCTAGCATAGATTTAGTCTAGTAAAACTTGACTGTTTGTTGCATTATGCATTCAAACCAAGGTATGTTTTTCCCCCTTTTAAAACTCCCTGTACTTCAAGCAAGCATTCACCAAAAAAAAGAGTGCTGAGCTAGCCACTACTACAAAAATAGCTTTAAAAATTAAAATAATTACCTGAAGTTTAAGACATGAGTTTCTCTCAAATATACTTTATGACAGTAATAGACCTTGATATTTTTAACAGTCCCCTCAATAACTGAGTACTAAGCCTTACAGTTCTCACATCCAGAAACAGACTGACCATACCACCACTATGTAAAAAAAAAAGTGCAGGATGAGCACTACAATACTGAAGGTGTAGGTGTCTGCCATCACCTCTCCAAGACACAACAATTCCTCCAAACAATACTAAAATTTTCGATTTAGCAACCTGACCTAAAATGCATCTGTGAAAGAAGCTGACAACTAGTAACAGGATTTGTGCATTTGAGATTGAGGAATATGAGCTAGCAAACCTTGTAATATATCCGCCACTTGGTCCTCCAGAAGTCTGAGGCTGCCGCTGATTTATACTTCTTGGTTGCATGGATATCACATGGTCTGCTGAGTTCTCTGTTCCGTCTCCCCAGGTTGCTCTGTATGCTTTGCTGGCCTCAAAGTTCTTTGTCCTACTCCATAAAAATAAAAAATCTGAACCACTACATCAGAAATATAGCTTCCTGACTGAAATTCAGTATTAATCTAGAATTTTCATAAACATTTGTCTTGTGCCCAAAAAGAGATGAAATTTTGTAGAGATAAAACTTTGTCTATATAATACAAGTTCTTGTATCTTGATAGTACAAACACAACTGAGTTACTCTAAGGACAGTGATTACTTTGGTCTTAAGCTTTAATAAAAGAACAGTAATTTGCTTAAAGCAATATTTTAACAGAGGACAGAAGCTTATGACAGTCACAAGAAAGCTTACCCTGTCATAAAATAGAATTGCACTTATAACTGGAATTAATCTAGAGACAAGATTAGTTACCTTTCAGGAAGAAATAAGAATGAATGCAAAAACTCACTCAAATAAATACCTATATTATGCAAGAAAACCATTAATTGCTATAATTTTTTTAAATCAAACATTAAAAAATTACTTGGCAACAGAAGAAGTTAATGTTTTTCATGTTAACTTTGATTATGAACTAACAGTAATCATGTTTAAGTAGTTCTCTCATTCTGCAATTCAATTGTACTAACTCCATTAAATCAATAAGCCAACTTGGCATTATACTTTTTCTATGTAAATCATAGGTGGAAAAAAAATAAAGAAAGCACACTGACACAAAGCAGTCTCAAGAATCACAGAACCACAAAAGCATGAGGAGAAGAAAACCTAGCAAAATAAACTTATCTATGGGTGTTTATGTATTCAATATGGGAAATAGGTCAGATCCTACAAGAAGTAATCTAAAATGAACATATTGAGGGGAAAAAATAGAATAATTTCGCTGTTAATAGTGGAAATATTGCACCCAACAAAACCCTGAAGAAACCTAAACCAGTCAATTCTAGCTCCTTGTACATACACAGGCCTAAAGATGTCTAAGTTTACTGCAACTAGATTGAGCATTGTATTTTAATCTCATTTATACTAAAGCCATAAATGGAAGAGATCTTTGTATGATTTGCTTCTGGAGGAGCAAAGTCTTAGATGCCAGAGGCAAATGTGAGGACTTCATTAACAAAAAATAAGTGACCTGAGGACTAGTTGCACCTGTGAAGTAGACAGCCAGAAAAAGAATTACTGTTCAAAATAAGCACAGTTAAGAAGAAAACTTCTCATCACCTGATTTTAAGAGCTGTTTTTCAAATTACTACACATTCACATTTCTCAAGTTTCATTTTTGCAAAACTAAGGCAATTTACACAACCTGTCAAACCAGCAATGGCTCAAGCAGCTGCTCACCATTTCCACAGCTAATAATACCCTCTGTAATAATGGACATTCTCTATTCATGTCAGTATTACAAAATATCACAATCACAAGGAGAACCACATGCGGACAGACATCATGCACATGCAAGCACAAATGCAATAGAACATCACTTCAGACAGCTGGTTAAATATGCATCTGCACTACTAACACTGACCTTGTCCTAAAATCGACTTTCACCAGTTTAAGTGAATACAGCTTCTTATCCTAGTCTTCATTTTTAGAAAGCAAGCATCAGTGTTAGGAAAGAATGGAGAAGAAAGTAGTACAGATCAACAAAAAGATAAATTGTTAATAGTACATAGATTGTATAACAGTATTTTTTGTTTTCACAAAGCTTTTCTAAATAATCTAAACCTAGGAGAAATTAAAAAAAAAAACAGTAACTCAGCAAGTGTTCTGATTTAGCTTATATAGCTTTATGCTTTTATGAAAAATATGAAAAGCTGTGGAGGTAACTGACAAATAAATCTAACATTGAGAAAGGGTTGGTGTACCAGTAGATATATGAAAGACACTCACTCTTTGCTGCCCTCTACTTACCCATTTTTTTCCTATACATTACTGTCCAGTTTGGTACACAACACTTCTGTTCTTGTTATCTGTGTACTTGGAATGCCACAAGAGTTCACAAATTCTGAGCTTGTTTAGTGCCAATAAGCTGCTTAGCTTCAGTGAAATAAGACTATCAACTACAGAAAACAAAGACTGAGTGTGTCAAAATGCTCAAAGTCCACCAGCATGAGCCAGCTAATATATAGCTGTAAGCACATCTATCCAGAAGTCAGGACATCTGCATTTTCAAGGGACTAAAGCACTTAGATTTTCAGCCTTAGAAGTCACATTCACATCTATCCTAAATGACCATCTAAGTGCTATTCTCTTGGTTAAACAGACTTAGCTACTCCAAGGAATATTTACCTAAACTTCTGCTACTTCTCCATTGAATGATAATTGATTTTGCTCATGCTAAAGAGCAAAAACCAACAAATGCACACACTATTCACTTCAGTCACTCAATTTATGCCTCCTTCATTTGGAAGGGTTATGATCACATCCAATTAACACAAACAGTTTAGTACTTTACTACTTGAAGCTAGGACACCATCAAAAATAATTCTGACATTGCTCAGGCTGTTTACTTGTTTAAAAGTACAAATCAAGTGTCATACTAAAGATTAGATTACTCAACTGATGTAGATATGGCAGCCATAACACTGATGTTATAAAAGCAATGTGAAGCAGGTCTGCAAGAATTTACATAGTCACTAGTGAAAAGATTAAAGCAGTGTCTGCTCTGTTCTCCTAGTCTCACTCTCCCTAAAGCATGAATAAGTTATCTTGCTTTTAAATTAGTACAAAAGTATTTTGTGAAAAAATTATTTTTGGAAGCAAATTTCTAAGAGACAGGCACTTACATATAGCTTTATACAATTTGCTGTTCAATTTGGCCTCATCTGCATGGATATTAATTATCTTCTGCTAAATAGAAGCCTTAAATAGATTAGGCCAGAACTGTGCAGGATGCTATATAGCAGCTATATTTACAGTAAAAGGGGCACAATATTTGGTTAGATACAAGTTAGCTTTAGTTACTCTCATACAATTTTAAAAGGATGCAGCTCTACTTATCAAAACAATCCATTTTTGAGATTCAGCATTTTTAATTAGCTCTTTAATTAGTTAATATTGGGAATATCCTGGAACTCCAGGCGCAAGTACCAGTATAACTGACCTGTTGCAAGGACAGACACAGAGCCCACAGCATTTGTTGAGCTCTGTCAGTGTCTTCTCAGCTTCTCTCATGTCCTTGTTTATCTGGTCCATGCCTTCTTCTATACGATTTAGTTGCTCTAGAAGAGAAACAAGTAACCTGACTAAACATGGACTGGGAGAAGTGGGCAAAATTAACATTTCTTTATAGCAGGAAGAAGTTTCAGTTCTATCTTTATATGAAGACTATTGACTTTTTTCTTTCCTGCCTTTTAGGATTTTTTTTTTAATTTTTAAGAAAGATATTCAATGAGAGGTTTTGGTTACTACTTTGCAAATATCTTCCCCATCCTTAGAGCAGCATTTCTATTGCTACTTTTAGAATAAATGCAGCTAGTTACATTCATGCCATAGTGAAAGAAAGCAGCTTCTGTAGCAGAGCTGTGTTACACTGTAACTATCATTACCTCTCAACTACTTTAAAACATATTTTAAATACTACAAATACCTAGGAATAATCAACTAGGAAATCTCATTTTCACCTAAATAGTCTTTAATAATAAGCCTTTAGTTTCAGCAACAACTCTTCTACGATAGTTCTTTTCTTACATTTGTTACATTCTAATGTTGATTTTTAGTGTTAGGGAAGAACTTACCTCCTTGCTCATCCAGCATGGTAATAGTTTTGATGCCAACATCCTGGGACTGCAGAAAGAAATTTAGTTGCACATATAAAATGAGACTGCAATGCAAAATCAGAAGGTCTGGATAGTAAATTTGATCATCCATCCAAGATTATAATACAACACAGTACTTAAAATAATTTCTGTAGTAAAGCTATTAGAAGTCTCAAATTACCAGCTATGTTAGTGTAACAGGTAAGGTGCTTATCAGCCTATCTCAATTAGTGGGGCTTTTATGGTATTTTTGTGAGGTTTTTCTTACATTACAAAAGAGGATAAAATTTATTGTAATACTCAGAACTGTGACATCATCTGGCTAGAAAAGCAAACCTAGCTGTGCTTCATTTTGAGAGCCAGCATTTGGTTCATTCATCTCTACATCCTTCCAAAGGGCTTACAAGGTCTTTAGTGCTAGGAGCCAGAATGAAAGCAAGCAAAACAAAGCCTGCAAAATAATTTCTAAGAATTTAGCAGTGAGGAATATACTACAGCAGAGCTCTTTGCTGGCTCAGTGTCCTGGATCTAGCATGCAAGTTGCACCCATGCTTTACTGTAAACTGGCAGCATAGAATGAATCAGGAAACTACGATGCCAAGAGAAATTATGTTGGCTCATGACATTTACTTAATGCTTGTGTGTGAAGGATTTATCAGGCTACAGTGATCAAATGCCTTACTGCTAACAGCTGCATCTTCAGCAACCAGAACTGTGCAAAGTAGATTCCTCATACAACTTCACTTTGATAAACCCAAATACAGATTTGTTTCAAATAATGTAAAAGGGCGTTAAGAGTTTCTTTATCAGTTAAAACTGATGAACAGATTGTAAGATGTATGTAGAATTACTCGTTTGAACCAAGAGCAGTCATACTCTACCACCCCCCCCAGCTGACCCCTACTGTCCTCAGTAGTGAAACATTTCTAAACTGTTCACAGACAAAGTGAACTGAAATACAGACGAAAGATGTTATGAAAAGCAAATTTTGCAGCAGCCAAAGACATAACTGACCATCAGAAGACTTTTTACAACTAATCTGTAACATTTGGAGATCAGATCCTTTTGCTTAAAACAGGTAAAAAGGATATTGATTCTTCTGTAATCTAACAGAATGTGAAAATCATGCAGGTCATGTCATTCTAATGCTACTACTCAATTAAGGCAGCAACTTCTAATGATGAAGTGTGTGTGTCTTGAGAAAGACAAAAAACTGTTTAAAATTACAGTTACCATGATACTTTTTATACTTCATAAATCCAGAGAATTCAAAAGCTTTTTCTTACCTCAATTGCCAAGCCAAGAATCCTCCTTGTGCTTTCCAAAGACTAGAAAGAGAATTTTAAAATGAGTGCATTAATTACTTATACACACATTAGTATCTGAAATTCTTCTCTGTCAGTTCATTGTAGTAAGGCAATAGTATACACCTTGTACACCAATAGTTCATCACCTTGTCTATATTTAATACATGCTACAACATATTGGCAGCACATTAGTTTTTCTTTGTTTTTAGTCCTTGCTATTATTTTTCTTATCCCATTGGAAAGTCTTAAAAAAGATTACATATTCAAATGAATTTTAGTTAAATAAGAAAGCCATGAAGTATCAATACAATTAACAATGCTGTAGGTGACCAAATTCTATCATATCAGTAATCACAACTGGTTGATCAGTACTCAGTAAAGCAAGTGACTTCAAAATTCAGCAGTTATAACTCATTCTTATTTTTAGTAGTCTTCACTCCAGTATTCACCAACTAAGGAGAAAACTTAAAACATTCAGCTATAACCTTGCAGAATCATTATCCTGGTCCATATCGTATTTGTTTTTAAAAGATATTCTGATCTTGTTAGGCAAATACTGTAATCCCAGATGTCTTCCTATAATATTTACCTCATCAGTGACCTGGTTGGCCCTCAGCTGAATTTCTTCAGGTGATAGCTCATCCATGATGAGGAAATACTACTTGTAAGGAATCACGTTAAAGAGAACCTCCCCCCTGTAACAACAGATACCAAGTAAGCATTAGAATTATCATTTCATCAGTATTTTGAGTTGAAAGTAGAAGATAGTTCAAAGAACGAGAGCCTATACATTTCATTCTGCATAGTAAAACATACCATTAGGACTAGAAGACACTAAAATAATTATACAGCTGATACGACCTAACTGAGGAGCTAAAAGAAATATAGGAACAATCAGTATATGAAGAACGTTTTTTTCCAAGATTTGGCTTCCTAAACATTTTTGAAAAAATACTATGGTTAGTAAGGTAAAAAACAGGAATAAGGTCTTTCCATTTCCATTGAAGAATTTAAATATCCGAAAAAGGAGAAACATTTTCACAGATGAAACACCACCTAAAATGATCCCAAGTAAGACTCTAGAAATGGTTGTTGTTATTGTATGGTGAATTCCTCAAATGCAAAAGGATCCACAAAGGTTTTAACTGGTATGTCTGAAACTGTAGCAAAGGTTTTCTGATCTATCTTTCTCATAATAAGCACAGGGTCATAACTGAGGTCCCAAGACACCATGATCTACCTTTTGCTAAAAACAGAAGATATATATTTTGCCTAAAAGACAAGATGAATTAGCAATCCCATCAATAAGTGTATTCCTATCAGAGACAGGTTTTTCGGAGTTAAGAATCTGCATTTTTGTTGGAGGAATGGTAATAAAACCATCACTCCTAGCAATGGGAAAACAGAGCTCACAAGCTATACAAGAATTTAATGAGATAGCACATAAGCAGAGAAATAAGAGGATATTTCCCCCCCAAATTTTCCCCCTTAATTTTAAATTACTCCTTGATCTTTCACATGAGTAGGTTGCAAATAAGTTCATGGTACTCATGGATATAATTCCAAACATCCTGCTTGACTTGACTAATTTTCTCCTACAAGATCAGTATTTTAGAATATCTAACAAAAGTAATTGCTCCTAGGAAGTTAAATTTATGCAGATTTGCCCAGCTGTTACCCCACAGCTCCTCAGAAGAAGTGTGCATTACTCTGATGGTAAACTGAAATCAAGACACCTAAATCCCTTACAGTTGAAGTACTTAAAAGATTTAAAGAACATTTCAGCAGGTTTGGTCTTCAGCACCAAGCATAGCCTGAGACTATGGCTCTAGGAGATTTCTGTAAAGTAGATGTCAGTGTATGTTAGTTTTTGCTATCATTAAATAAAAAAAAAAAATCAAGATATTCTCATACAAGGCCTCTAACTCTGTTTTCAGTAGTCCAATTTCAGTGTATAATCAGTAAATTATCTTTTCATTCACAGGCTTAAGCTCCTTTCATAAGGTTTATCTGAGGCAGTCCCAGCCTTGAATTTGAGAACACTCTTCAAGCTGATTTGCACACCTAAGGACCAGTAAACCTGAGACAGGGAGGAAAGTACCTATTTTCACTGAATAAGATTAAGCAACATCTCTGAGCAACCTGTTCCAGTGCTCAGTCATCTGCACCATGAAAAAACTTTTCCTCATATTCAGGTGGAACTTCCTGTGCATCAGTTTCTTCCCTTTGCCTCTTGTCCTGTTGCTTGACACCACTGCAGAGCCTGGCTCCATCCTCTGGCACCCTCCCTTGAGACACTGATAGACATTGATGAGGTCCCCTCTCCATTGTTTCTTCTCAAGGCTGAGCAGGCCCAGCTTCCTCAGCCTTTCCTGGTAGGAGAGATGCTCCAGTCTCTTAATTATCCTCCTAGCCCTTTGCTGAACCCACTCCAGGAGCTCCATGTCTCTCTTGTACTGAGGAGCCCAGAACTGGACACAGCACTCCAGATATGCCCTCACCAGGGCTGAGCAGAGGGGCAGGATCACTTCTGACCTGCTGGCAGTGATCTTCCTGATGAACTCCAGGTTCCCACTGGCCTTCCTGGCCACAAGGGCACTGCTGGCTCAGTTGTTGTCCACCTGAACCCCCAGGTTCCTCCTGGCAGAGCTGCTCTCCAGCAGGTCAGCCCCAGCCTGTGCTGGTGCCTGGGGTTATTCTTCCCAGGTGCAGGACCCTGCACTTGCCTTTGTTGGATTTCTGACAGTTCTTCCCTGGCCATCTCTCCAGCCTGCTGAGGTCCTTCTCAAGGGCTGCACAGCCCTCTGGGGTATCAGCCACTCCTCCCAGCTTTGTGTCATCAGCAAACCAGTTCTAACAGCTGACAGACAGGCTTTGTGTTCACCTAGCTTGCTCACATCTTTATGAGTAGCTCCAGTGGCAGCCAGCAAGAAGTTCTATAGAAATGCACAGCATTCCACTCACTTTTGCCCTAAATTAATAGTATTTAGTCTTGACACTGTTTATAAATTGACCAAACAATCAAGAAATCCAGCTTCAAGATGTGGAGAAAAAACCCTTCCAACACAGCAGACACAGAGGGGAAAAAAAGTTACTTCCAGGATTTTTCAAAGCTGAGTTATGCATGTGCTTATCTTCTGATGCTCATATTCAGACACCTGCAGTGCTTTGCCTCTTGTGACATGAAACCATAATTTAAAGTGATGGCTCATATAATCGTGAGGGTATGACCTGTGTGAGTAAGCTAAGTAAAACCATTCAGAAGACTTGGTTAAGAGAAATGTTCTGACAACCTTTATCATAGATAAAAGGTCCAGCTATTTGCTGAACTTTTCTGATAATTTCTTGAGGTCTTATGTCACTGAAGTAACAGAACATTTTTTTCTTTCAACTTCCTGGCAAGCTTATCTGCCTTCACTTTTCAGACATTACCATTAGAGTATACAAAACAAGACATATTAAGATTTCCTTACTAAGACAGGTATAAGAAAGCATGCTCTTTGAATTAGTATGATTATAATGTCTGTTTAAAGTTGAATATCCAAGCCAAATGCATTAGACTCCAAAAACCCATAGTTTTATTCCTGTTAGTTTGCAGCATTGCTTTTGCAAGCACAGGCACAACCTACATGGTAGCTCTGCAGAGGCAATTAGTGCCATAAGGCAGAACAGAAAAACACATTCTCTAGGCAATAAAACTTCTCACAACATAGCAGTTAAAAATATTTTAAAAAGCACACAACACTAATTTAAAACAAACAAAACATTTCCAAAATAGGCTGTTTCCAAAGACGTGAATACAGACTCAATAGCTACAGGCCTAAGTGGAATAGCTGAACAAAGCAGGTGCCCTTCATGCAAGATACCTCTCAAAAGAAATTTTAACAGCCAAGATGAGGCCATTTGCATTGAAGTAACTCAGCTGTTCCAACAGAACACAATATACATACATACAGAAAGGACACTCATTTACCCATCTTTCTGCCTAGGAATCAAAAAACATCCTTGGAGGTATCTTACTCCAATGTTAATGGTATAGGACAAAATTTATAAGGCATTAAGATTACTCAATAAAGACAAAATATACAGAGAGAAAAAACTTGATATGGTTAAGATAACATTTGTTATGATAATATTTGCTAAGGCAAGCATTTATTTTAACACTGATACTCAATGTCTATTTTCTTCACCTTCCTTCCCCTAACATTTACAAAATCCTAGCCACAAAATAAGCAAAGTAAAAAAAAGACAAGAGCCTACGAAGATATTTCATAATTATATCAATATTCTGCTATTTTTAATTTTCTTTCTAGATGGGCAAACTTTAAACAAGAATCTAAAGTACCTTAAGACAAAGCAGTACTCCTTTAAGGAAGGATGTGATGTCAGCTTTGTTTACTTTCTTTTATCAGTTTTCTGCAGTATTTGCTCAGTTAAACACATTTCAGTACAACTCCCCTTCTGCCCCTTTCAGAGTAAGGCCTGGTCCTTGCAGACTATGCAAAACTAAACTTGCTACAAAAATGTATTTTCTTAAGATAACTGGGCTCATTAAATGTTTCTACTAGGAAACAAATTACAACACATTCATTACCTTAACTATGACAGCCTTATAAAAAGGAAGATTGAGAAACCAGAGCAGCAAGGAAATAAACACATGGCCATCAAATTTTTACAGCTATGCTTTATTTGGGAGATTGCACAAGATAGAAAGAGTTCTTTGAAATTCCAATTCCAACCTAAAGCTTTAGATCTCTTCACAAGACTACTCATGTTGGGCTAAGCCATCCTGTAAGTTCACCACTATAATACATATCATAACTACAACATTGCTGCCCAAGCCAGTTGAGGATGGATTAAGCTTAAGTTACTTCTATCTCCTGGACAAGAGGAAACAAACTTATGTCTGCACAGCCTTTTTTCCACTCACTATCCATTTAGTCATGGCTCCGAAAACCCTGAAAAACTTTCAATTCACTCTCCTATGTGAAGTTCTTAGGTTGGAGAGGACTGAAAGACAAAACAAAGTTATTGCAAAATAATGAGGGACAAAAGAAGCACTTTTGGGGTGATTTTATCATTGTCCATTCAAAGCATCACTGGTTTAGAGATCTTAATTTTGTTAATCAACACTCATAGAGCAGTGGAAGCACTTTAGTGGGTTCTTTATCTAACTTGAGAAAGCTGGAAGGTGACAAACTGATGTGAGCTATGGCTTGGTCTCTATTAGCAGGAGGGTGATCCCGGGAGACCACAGTGCAAATTTTTCTTTGGGAAAAGCACTGCTGGCACTGCCCCATTTGCGGTGGATCAGTCCCAAGCACTGGGTTCTGTCCCCAGCTACTGAACTGGGAGCTAACATCTGCCAAGGCAGAACTTCCATAGTGTGAGAGGAGCAAATTCAGTGTTAGGAACCCCCTTGGTGACCTGTCTGACCACGTCCCCAGGTTTAAGTACCCGCTTGTGATCAGAAAGCTACGGAAGCATCACTTCATCCAACAGCAGTTCACTGGCTGCTTTCCTGACAATAGGCACATTAAAAACTTTGGTGGGGAGGTAATAAAGCATTTGAATGGAAAGACCCTCAAGACTTAAAGCATTGCTGTATGCAGCCAGCAACAACATAATCACCTCTGCCACCCACCTTCCCTGAGCACACGGTAAAAAATTAACATAAATTTTTTTTTGTTGTCTCTCTCGTGGGCCTAAAATACACCACTGCACCACTAAGGGTTTTCCTTGCAAGTATTTTCATTTTCATTCAGAATTACTTGCCAACTGGAAGTCAGTTCTTTATACCAAAACACTCAGCTTCCAATGCAGACAAGTTTCAGAAGCCATTACAACAGTGACTTTGCACAGCATTTTTAAGGTTTTTTTTTTTTCAATACCAATAATCTTCTGGGATTTATAAGACACTTCCATAGTAATGAAAGCTATAGTAGGCAAGTTACATTATTTAAATATGCTCTTCTTCAGCACTTAGCTGAGAAGCAATTCTAATGCTTATTGTCATTGTCTCTAGGAAAAACGAAAACTTAATTCCTTGCTTTATGACCACCACAACACATTAAGGCTGTGCTGTCCAAAATACTCAAAACCCTTACTGATCTTTATGAATTTAAATTAATTGCAGGGTGCCGCAATGCTGATAAAGTGCTTGTTCAACTCCAATTACACTGTCCACATCTGGACAGGGAGAGGCTGACAAAAGCGACAAGTTTCCTGCAGCCAGACAGCTCTACTTGCACCAGATCAATATTGTTTGATTGCGGGCACTTTTACAAACCCACCCTGAATAAGATTTTTGTTCTGCATCTCTAGCTGGCAAGAAGCAGTTTTGTACCTCTGATAGGCTGAATTCCTTTCAGAATTTTGAATGCAATTCAGAAATGGATATATCCATTACATTTGCTACATATCAAACTACTTCCTTACTCAGTATCTGAAGGTCCTCTATTTGCACATACCCCTTTTCCTGTGAAGTTATGCTTTTAATCAATATCACAAACTTGCCTTCCTCTTTCACTGATAACTTGTAAACTGGGGGGGAGAAGGAAACAGCCTATCCGGTGCATCTACAAGTATAATTGAGAAATACAGCTTATGCCTTCTTACCACAAAGATAGGAACTAGCTGCTGATACAACCCAGCTGTTGCAGCAACTGACTGGAAGCCAGTATCTCATGAGATGTATTTTTAGCTGTCAGTGAATTAGTGCAGCCTCAGGTGATTGCAGATGCTCTCAGTTCCTTCTCTTATTAAGGGAGCTGTTGCCTTCCCCAAAAGATGGAAAAATTAATGAAACAATATTCTTAGATATGTGAATGTTAAGTATGAATTTCCTGTGCATACTCACAAAGCTCAAAATTAGACACCTTTGTGTTTAGTGATGGAGGTTTTTTTGTTCTCTCAAATTCTTCATATCACTAATACAGAAAAGTTGGGTTTTTAAAACCCTTCCTTAACACAAACAGCTATCCTACTTGCTAGTTAGCTGAAATTCAGCCCAGCTAGTACAGGGTGGTACAAGGCATCAGCACCAGAATGCACTCCTCCAGAAATTATTATGTCTACAAGATAAATGAATAAAGCATCTGTGGCCCTGGAGGAAGAGGCCAGGGCCCAGGACCAAGACACTACTCTGCCTGCTTCCTGCTTTCCCTTATCAGCTTCCTGAACACACTGCACAGAGGCGATAGCTCAAAGAATAGGCGCTACCAATGCCACCTCCTCTGTGCACTGCGCTCAGTTCTACTCTCACCTCAGCAATTCATTTTTGCCCCTGAAAAAGCCTCATGAAACCTCCTCCAAATCACATACTGGCCCATACAAATTCACAGTCCAACTTTGATCATTTACTGAGGTACAGACTCCATTTCTCCTAAAGACACAAACTGTGCTATATAATTGTGCCCCTACTTCAAAAACTGCGGAGCAGAGGAGGTCAGGCATATAGACTGGCTACTAGACTGCCAGTAAGCAATAAAATGCTCAATTGCATCAAGCAGTTGATATCACAAGTGGCTTTGCCTTTGTCCCTAAACACCTTCCTACATAGCTGTTCCCTCTACAGTACAGAATCATGTTTGTTTATGAAGGGGAAGTAAAATAACACCCTTAGTTCTAAAGACTGAGCATCTAGTAACCTTTTTCAGAGAATAAAACAAAAAGTAAGGCAAATAGTTAGAGAGGTTGCATAAAAAAATTTCCCAAGTTCCCTTAGATCGTTTACTTAGAGTGTCATGTGCTGACTTCACATTAAGTGAAACAGAAAGAGAAAAAAGTGAAAAAAGCGAAAAATAAAGGTGACTCATTAGTAGCTTCCCAGAAGCACCAAGGGCATCGAAATGTACAAGTGAAAGAAGCACAAGAAGCACTTCGATTCTTATTGTTTACTACATAAATACTACAGCATTTTACAGATTAGTCTAAAGGCAGCAGGACACAATACATAAGCTTAATAAGAAGCAACAAGAGGCGGGTTTTCTCCTGGGCCCTACTAACAGCGCAATTCACGGGCTCTCACCAAGCAAATAAAAACCACCTGGACATGGCATTGCCGCCCCCGCTAGGGGCGAGCACACGGGGGCGGGCGCAGCCCAGGGCTGCGGCGGGGGCGCGGAGGACCTGGGCCCAGTGCCCCGCGCAGCCGACACAGGACGGCAACCGCGGCGGGCCAGGCCCGCCTGGCCCCACTGAGGCTCCCGGCAGCCACAGCCCGCCCCGCACAGGGCGCTACGCGGCACGGAGGAGGACGCGGACCGGATCAGACAGCCTGCCGCCTCACCGGGGCCGCTGCGAGCTGCCAAAGCCCAGCCTGTCACACACCTACCGGCACCGCCACAGCCGCCGCCGCTCCCTTACGCCGGGCCGTCCCTTTAGGCTCCCATGTCCCGCCCGTCCCCACTGCCGAGCCCCGGCCCTCGCGCGTCACCGCCGCCCCCGGAAGCGGGGGCGGGCCCGCCCCGCTCTTCCGCCACTCCCAAGGTGGCGGCGGGAAGGAACCGCCCCCGGCGCCCTCGATCCGGCCGGAACACCGGCCTGTGTACAGCCGGCATGGCGCCCCGCGAGGGTGCTGCGCCTCCTTCCCTCCCCCTTGAAGTGTGAGAGTCTCAGTGCCGGGTGTGGGTGTGCATGTGGTCGCCCGCGGTCCCGCCGTGCTTACCGGAGCTGCGGCAGCAAACAACGCAGTACAGAAGTGGCCCTATTTGTATCGGTGGGGTTTTTCTCCAGTTTACTCTCTACGAGGACGATGAGTGTCAGCGCCCTTCTGCCACCGGCGGAGAGGAGGGCAGAAAGGGAAAGCTGCTCCTCGCTATTACTGACCTTATCCTTTGCAGCTGGACCGCGCAGCCTTTCCTGAGGTATATTCCTTCTCGGGTGTGGATAAGTTCTTCCCTGAGGCTGCTGTCGGGCTGTAAGCACTGAAAGCACAGCCGGTAGTTTTCACAGCATCAGGTCCTACATCTAAAGCCCCTCGTCCAGTGGAACTGCTGCTGCGATCTCAGAGCTGGGTCTTGGTTTCCCCCGCCTCTCAGCATCTCGGGATGCTCCAAGTCCCTGTGGACTTTGTCCTCGTGAAAGGTCCCGGTCAGTAAGGCTTATTGCATACTGCACAACCCGCGCCCTTCTCCTCCTGCCTTAAAAATCGCCCCTGGAGCAATTTCCCAGTCACGGCCACCCTGGCAGGCGTGATGTCCACGGCATCTCGCTGCTGAGGTACCCGCCGTCTGGAGCTTCTGATTTGTAGAAGGGTAACACGTAGCACTATGCGTGTTTAAAGCGCTGTGTTTACATTTAACTACAATAACGTCCATTATCATTATCTGTTGGTAAATGCCCCCAGCTGGCCGGTGCTGGTGCCCTCGCCATGAAGTTCGTTCGCCGGTCGGCTGTCCACGATCGTCCCGCCGCCGCCAGGACTGCATTTCCCAGCAGCCCCCGCAGGCACGCAGGCGTGCCGTCCAGCGTGCAGCGCGGCCGCCCTCCCGCCGGCCCATTGGTGGGCTGCGCTGTGCCCCCGCCAAACCGCGCGCGCTCTTGCGGGGTGGGCCCGGTGCGGGCGCCGTGCGGGCGGCCGGACCCGGGGCGGTGCTGGCCGGGCCTCCTCGGTCCCACAGGGGAATGGGCTGCCGGGCCGCTGGCCTGGGCAGGGGTGCGATCCGTGAGTACCGGGGCTCTACGGAGTAGAGGGCTTTGGGAGAGCGGTGGCGGCCGGGGGCGATGGGGGCTGCTCCGGCTCTGGCGGAGTGGGCGGCCTGTGGAGGGCAGCAGGGCGAGCCCGGCCGAGGGGGGCTGCGGCTGCGGGCTCCTCGCCTTGGGGCGGGCATGCGCTTTGCTTTGCCTTGTGAGCATCCCCGATTGCTGTAGGGATCCCTGCACTTTGATGCCCTGCTGGAGGACAGCTTAGGGTGGAGGACTCTCTGTCCCAGGTGTACAGCTGCCCTGCTGCCTCTTCGTGCTTGCCAGGAGTGTTTCCGGGGATGAAGTGTAACTGAGTGCAGAGTTGCTTAGTTGCCTTCCTCATAAGTCAATATCTAAAAATGTGTTGTAGTGAAAGCATGCATGAGTTTAGTGATAAATATCTGCTAACTTAAAAGGAGTGGGACTGACAGCGTGAAACAAGTCATAATAGTATGATGAAATATGAGGTATTTGAACGCAATCATTCATCATTGCACGCAGGGTAGTTGAAATCCAAACTTATCTTAAGAACTGCTCGGGGGTGCATGTGAATGTCAATTCGTAAAAGTTTATGAAACATTGGATACAAGTAGCACTGATGAAGCATTAAAGTTCCTGCTTCAGTATACTTTGTTGATGGAGGTTTGGTAACAGTCTTCTCATGCAAGTATAAACCTTTTCACCTTCCCTTCTGCACCTGAGGAAGTGCAGCTTTAAAGAACAGATAGGTTTTGAGGTGGTGTGTCCTGAGAGAGAAGATAATTGAGAATTTGTGGACTTTGTTTTCAACATGAGTTTCCAAGCTTGCATGTCGTATATCTCTGTTGCTTATTGCTGTTCTTCAGGTATTTGCTGCTTCTTTCAGTTAAACCTCAATTACTGTATTTAGCAAATTGGCTGTTTTGCTGAACTGACAGATCCTAGTCTAAAAAAAAACCCCAAACAATTAAGCCTTCCAAAAATTTGATTAACAGCTTTGCAGAAGTTTAGAAGCTTATTCCCATTAGTACTGCAGTGTTTGGGATTACAACTGCAGGCTCTAAGGACCAACGAAATGTATCTCTGTAACTTTTTACATTGGAAAATAGATTTCTATCCTGAAGTCTCTCCTATTAAAAGCAACTGAATTATGTTGTTTTTTTTTTTTTTAAGTCCTTGCTTGACTTCAGCTGAACTGGCAGTAAAAGGCAGCTGCACTTGCACTACTTTGTGTGTTCCACTAATGACTGATTTTTGTATGCAAAGTTAGCTAAAGAGGTGCTACACTCTGGCATTTTCAGTTGATTTTACCCAAAGTATGTCTGCATTTTACCTAAGTCTGTTTGGTCACTGTGACCAAACTTCATGTAGCTTCTATTCCCTAGGTTCAAAAATGTCACATATTTGAACTAAAGACCTTAATTCCTGCAGGATTGTGAATCCAGTACAGGGCAACAGCAGTCACTATCCTCTACATGCGTACCTAAATTGTGTACAGAGATACAACTTGAAGTATCTAGGTAAAATGAAAGTATTTTTCTATCCATATTCTTTTTACCTTATCTTGTAAAGAAAAAAATTGTAAGATATCCAGAATAAAGTTTAAAATTTTTCAGAATAAAATTTAAATTGTTAAAACTCCTTTTAACATCTGGTAATCATCTTTTGTGAACTCTGCCACCAGATGGTGTCATAAGATTTGAGGTGTTATCTGACTCAACCTGATAGCAAAGTAAGTGGATACTATATCTTACAAATAGCTTGTTTTGTTTTTATAAAACTGTGTTTTATATTTGTAATGTAAGGGTTTTGAGTTTCTTTCATCAAGTCCTAGACTATTTTACATTTGGATCCTATTGTGGTAGAGCGGCTTGTGTTCAGCCCTGGGACAAACTACAGAGATATGACAATTTAGGCAGAGCCCTGTATTTCTATTACCTGGTCATTAATTACTACTATCTTAATGTTTGCGATCCTTAATTTGATTTTTTTCTTGGTATGAAAGCTCTTTATATTGAATAGTGACTTGAGTATCTTGGTTTGAATGCTTCAAATCACCCTCCAGTGATTCTTCATACTCTGTAATGACACTATAAATAGAAGAAGCCCAATTACTTGCTGAATGCTCTCCCTGTTTGTTCTCTTGTGTCTATACAGATCTTTCTTAGGGAGTCTGAGTTATTTTGACAAGGTCAGGTACCTGTTTCTGTGGAACTGCAATAGATAGGATGTATAGAGTAATCTGTTTTGGTGTGGCTTTTGAGTCCTTGTCCTTAACTTATCAGTGAAAGAGATGGCATATGAATAGCTGGGAAGGATACAATGAGATTAAATAGCCTAGGAAGGGGGAAAAAAAGATACAACTTAATGTTACAGAAATAAGTGTAAAATTAAGTGTTGGATATTTCTATCATTCTTATAAGGGTCTGTAAAGTGAAGACCCTTTATAAAGTGACTCAAGGTCACCAGAATAAGCTGATGTGAATTCTTTTGAGAGTCACAGTAATATTTAAATTTTTAGATATTTAAACCTAAAATTTAATTGAGTTGTTTTGCCCACATCTTGTGGATCGCTATGTTGCATTTTAGTAAGACTTTGTCTAGGTCATTATCAATTGTGTTTGAGGCTGTAACAGTAGTAGGGATACACAGACAACTCCCTTCTCCTAAGGGTGCTAATAGGGGTGTTAGCCAAAGTACTGCATCCGGTTTTGAACAATCCTTTTAGAGTGCTTTGGGCAGCTTGGAAAGGGAAATGGCTATTTTAATAAGCCCAGGAAATGTGATGTTTGAGGAAAACATCTGAAGAAAACAAAACTTGCATATACCTTAAACCAAGTAGGGAGTATGGGAGAAAACAGAAGCTTTCCAGCTTGTGGAATTTCCAGGTATGTGGATTTTAGGTGTTCTAAGTGACAGCATACAGTAATAATGCTGAACAGTTCTTCATTCCAGTTTGGAAAGAATATATTCCTGAATCTTCAGGTGTGTGAAAAGCTCTCATGAATAAGAAAGAAATAAGGCATTTAGTTTCACTAGAGAGAAATGATCACCTTGATTTACAGCAAGGAAAACTTACTTTGTATATTAAGAGATTATTACCATTGCTTATGTATAGGAGTTGGAAAGATGCAATTTGGTTGCGGGTTAAAGTGTATATGGTCTTCTGGACTGTGCCCTGTTCTTAGACTTACATGACATAAAAACAGAAGTCAGTGAAAACTCTGTGTTCCTGCCAGGTGTTCTGTGCCGGTCTGTTTAAGATATTTCTCTGTGGTGTCGTTATCTCCAGCAGACTTTCCCTGTATGTTGTAAAAATCCCAGTCATACTTATGAGATAGCACTCTGTTTCTGCTAGATGTTTTCTAGGCCAGATAGTGAAGTAAATTTTATTGCTTTAAACAGGAGCTTAAAGAACTTTGATCTGTGAAATAACTTTTCTTTCCTGGCTTAATGTCAAAACAGTTAAGCACTTGTCTGCCCAATTATACCATTTGCTGTCTAGTGGTGCTGCTTCAGTGCTCAGGGGTCCACACTACCCCTTAGATTGTCACATGGATAAAATTAAATCTGGAAAGCAGGGAGAAATTTACCTTAAAAGCTTTACTTCTGTTATAAGCATTTGAACTTCTGGAGTGTAATATAGTTTTCTCCTTTGCCCTGTAAAAATAAGAAACCAACTACAAAGTAGTTAGCAGCTGACAGTGTGCTGGGGGAGAATCATGCTGTTAGTCATGACTTAACTTTAGTAAGTCCTTAAGTTTTTGTTTGTTGCCTGTGTTAGGATGCACAGATCAACATCTCAGAAGGAAAGTTTGTGCCTCACATGTGTGCCCAGAAGGAGAGTTAAGGTAATTAATAGAAGTTATTGTCTAGCGGGGATGTGTGGTAAATTCAGATGCTTGAGGGGCAATGAATCTTGGAAGAGAAGACAGTCTGTGAATGATAGTGCTTTATTCCATGTAAATTCTGCTGGAGGTGATGAAATTGGAGCACAGGGCTCAGTATTATTATTACTATTCTACAGTTCAGCTGGTGTGTGTGCAGCTGGTTGCTGCAGGACAGAAGTCACTGAGGCACTAGGAATGACATCTCTGCAAGGAGCTGAGCATGTGCTGAGCATGTTGCTGCAGAACATTCAGCACAGTGAATTTGTAGCCTCCTGTTCTTCTCAAGTGTTGAGTTTCCATTGCTCTCTGTAGGGACATGCAGCACTTAGGCAGGCCTTTAGGCAGGCCAGCGCTGCTGATCTCTTGAAGCCTCCTGAGGATTTCTAGGCAGCTGGAATGCCGGGCTGCACACCCCACTCCATGGCACTTGTGGCTTTATATAGTCAGAGTGTTCAGCCACTAATCTGTAGCAGATTTAATCTTGATGTACATTTTTAATGTATGTTATCCGGTAAGGTTGAATAACTGTGGACAAATGGGTGTTGTACCAGGAAGTAGTCTAATGCCTAATTTTCTTTGTAGACTATTTTTATTTGTGAGAAGGGCTCTCTAAAGTCTCAGTAGCAGGCTTTCTTAATTTAATTAAAGCTCTGTGGTATTTCTAAGCTCTATACAGGTGCAGACTATTGGCAAGTTGTGTTTACATCACCGAGTTGTAAAGCAAAACAAACAAATAATAAATGACCCATTGAACAGTTACATGCCCTCAAAATAGAAAGTTGTTGTAATTTCTCCTTTGTTTCAAAGGCTTTGCATTCTGCTCTTAACGTCTTCTTCTGTAACATGTAACGTTCTTTTTATATGATGGTGGGGTTTTTTTGGCAAAACCTTATCTTTGCTTGCAGTTCGCTCATTTTTCAGAGTAGCTCATCTTCCTGCTCAAGTCCCACAAAAAGTAATTTTCTATGTTATACAGCAAGCTGAGGATTTCAAAAGCACAAGGTGTTAAAGCTGATAAAAGCTTGAAGGTTGTTGAAGTTTAAAGTATGTGGATTTTTTTTCAAGAATTCAAATGTGCCTGCATTTATCTAGAGAGGGCTCTGTTTCTGAAGTTTCTTCATGAAGAATGGAAGTTTTGAGATTGAACAGACCAGTATATGATGAGATGAAATGCAGTGTCTACATGGCTCAAAAGCTGTCTGATTCTTGCTGATTTTACATAGTGACTGAGGAAATGCCTTTGATTTATTATGTTACTCAAAATACTTCATAGCAGTTCTTTTACAGTAAAATTGAAGTACTTAATTAAAATGAACCCCAGTGTTTATGGGTTTAGCAGCATTTGGGAGAAAGCTAAGGATGATGGGAAGTGGTTTATATCTATGTAAGACAGTAAGTCAAGAGGTGATCTGGAAATAGAATGTGTGTCTGTGTTCTCCCAGTCCCTGTAACATCTACTGAGTCTCTTTATTTCTGAGTCCATGCCACTGAGAAAGTTTCCCTTTTCGTAGTGACATCCAATAGTATTTGAATTCTATCAGTATTTTTAGTACTCTGTCATAAGTAATGCCCAGCTGATTGGGCAGTTTGCCGAAAACTCTTCCTGTAATCGTGTATAGTTACTATATGTTTTAATTAGCCAAAACAGGTGTAATGTTAGCTCTGCTGGTGAAAGCTTTTTAATGTTCCGTGCTAACTGGCCTGCTTCTCCTGATTTAAGTCCTGTGCTGCTTTAAGCCCAGTGCAGAACGAATTCTGTAAATACTTGGGTGATCTTGAGCACATGTAGGGTATTAGTCCGCTGAACTACAAAGTAGTGCCAACAAAGAATGTTGGGGGTGTACAGAATATTTTAATGCAAAAGGAAGTGTCTGAAATTGGTGCAAGGATTAGCAGCCTCGCTTTCCATGAGTACTTCCATATTAATTGCATTAAACCAGCTGTACTATGTTGGATAGGCATCTAAACATTTGTCACTTGTGTATGATCATTAATAATTCCTTTAGATCTGTTGTAGCTGCACAGATCTGTGTATAAACAGTAGATTGATGATGTGCTACTGCACTCACCTAATAACTCACTAGAGAATCAGGAGTCTGCATATCTCATTTTCTGTCTCTACTTGTATTAGCTTAAACTTTCCTTAACTGCTGTCTCAGTTGAAATAGGTTTTAAAACAAGTTATGATCTTTATAAATGCTTTCAAAATAATTTGTTGTGAAAGATAGTGTTTCTGAATCCTGACCTTCCATGAAGGCAGGTACTTTTGCATGGACATTGCTGATACCATATGAATTTATATGCAGGCTGGTGCAAAGTTTTGGATAATCTTAAACCTCTGTTGGGGCTTATGTGTCAAAATAAACAGCTGCTACTAATGGTTCAAATATATTAGGTGCCCATGTGATCAAGCTAGAAAATGCATATTTAAACACTATCAGGTATCTCAGGGAGATCAAGAATGGTGGTTAGGGAACACAAGATGACTGAATCTCCTGTTGTGTTTTAAATGTGTTTGTTTTAGTATGATGATGTGGATTTTTTTAGTTGCAAAACTGTTTCTCTCTTGTCTAATGGTGGAAGTGCTACTGCAGCTCTCAGTTTCCTCCCCTTTAACCCCGACAGATGCTGGTACCTTGTGTGTAAATGGATGTGGAAATCTGTAGGGAAAGAGTTACTTGTCAAAGAACTACGTTTTGGACTTTAAGGGATCGTGCTTTTGCTTGCTCATTTTTGTTTTCAGTTGGACAGAACCACTGAATATCAGAGCTGCTTTAACTCTAGGTAATCTGGATTTGGTAAAAATCCTGTTCCTGCCCTTTGTTCACAGCTCCTAGTCAGTACCAGATTTAGAGATTTTGATGCCGCTGGTAAGGTTGATGTTGAATAACTAGAATTAACTTTATAGGGTCAGTTGTGAAGTAGAGTTCTTGGAGAAGGTTCTTGCAGGTTAATTTTGATGCTATTAGCCAAGTTAGCTCTGAAGTTGCCTAATGTAAGATAGCAAAACTTGAAAGGATTTGTATTTTTCTGTGCAGATATAAAAATGCTGAGTATTGAAAAAATACATTTGTTTTAAATTTAGGGCGAGGAACTGCCTCTGCCAAATCAATAAAAAATGACAGTAATGCTCAATCATTGTGCATTTTAGTGTATTTTAAGAGAAAGAAAAGTGCAAAGATTGTACCCTGTTATTTAAACAGACATATCTGTTTTTGCATTATAACCTAGACTCTCATTTCAGTGCACTCCTTATGAGTTAAACATTATGGTAAAATACATATGACATCTTATGACCTGCTGCTGCTTTTTTTGCATATATGCAAGTCTTCAGTAGATTAGTGTTAAAATGCTGTCTAAATTGAGTATTTAAGTATATGGATATGTGCATTTCTTGCAAAGGCTAATGAGACAAATACTGAATTTAAATTACTTCAGGTTTTATTTTATGGTGAGTAAATGGATCAATAAAACTTGAAGACTAGTGGTCTTTGATATCATAAATGGCCTCTGTTTCATTTTCCTAGGGCCTTAAATATGTTCCTTGAGTGGCCCTGTGCACTAAAATAAAGATCTGAGTTTGCCCTGCTTGGTTTTCCTAATTCCTTATCTCCCTGTCATCATCCTAGTTGAAAAGTGTTTTGTTAATCTGATTTGAGTAGCTAAGAGGATTTGTACAGATCTCTGACTGTTGAATGAGTACCATGTCTTGGATGACCAGGACCAAAATGAAAGAAAGGTAAAGCTACTTTTTATGATAGATGTTTTAGATGACTGTTCAAACTACCTTATGTTTTTTTTTTAAGAGTATTGACTATTCATGAGAGGCATGTATTCTCTTAAGCTCAGCACAATAGTTTTCATGAACAGTAACTTTGCTTACTTTATTTAGTAAGATAGATTAATGAAACAAGTAATCCTGAATGTTGGTTATTTTTAAATTTTTTTTTATTTGCAGGTATGGGATAAGATATTTCCAGAGTAATAAGCATGGTTCAGCAACGAAAATGTGCATTATGTCACATTGTGTACAACTCAAAAAAGGTAAATAATTATTGCTTGACATGCATCAGTAGATATTAATATGAAATGTGAATGAGAAAGGCTTTCATTTTAAAATTGTGCCAAGTGCAATTTCCCTTTACCAGGAATATATTGCCCTAAGTCTATCTCAAATCAAAGAATATATTTCTGTGTGCTTTGGAGTATCTTTCTTGAAGTGAGCTGTGCAGTATGCCTGATTCTGAATGTTAAAAATAGTGAGGTCTTTGAGGTTTTTTATATTATTTTATAAAGGTACTAAAGTGAAAAGCACTCACATATTTGACTTAAATTGTGATATGGGAAGAATACTGTAATACACGATTTTATAGATTCCTTTTGGAAGGTCTGTGCTTCCATATGGAAGAACCAAATGGAATTGTGTTTTCCACATAACACAGCATGTGTTTTCATTAGTGTGTCAGGTTGGTGTCCATCTTCTGTGTGCTGTGTATTTATGCAAAATCTGAATTCAATCTGGGAGTTTCTTAATGGACCTTCATGTACTTTTTAGCTACCTGGCATGTGGAGATGTGCCATATGTTTTAATTCACACAACTCTTCAAGGTGGAAGATGTTCCCTTCCCTTTGCAGATAGGATTTCAAGGGCTAGAGAGGATTGTGATTAGTATCTGGTCTTTGAAGATTTCTGAACACTTTGGCTCAAACACCAAAGGAAAGTTAAATCATCTGGACTGCTTCCTTTTGCTGAGTGATGAATGTTTTTTCTCTTCTGGCAGCTCCCTTTCAAAAGTAAATAATTATAACAGTACTGTAGTTCATAGATCAGGGTTGCTGTAAACAACAAACTGACATGGACATCTCAGTTTCTGAAGTGTCTAGCCAAGTAAGATAGTATATGATAGTGAATTTACAGCTGTCTTACAATAGAATTGCAGAGAAACTGCTCAGATTGCACAGGGAAACTGTTTTAAGTACTGTGATTCTGAAGAATGGTATTAATGAGACTTTTAATTAACATGATTCTCAACAGTGTTTTGTCAAAAATCATTCTAATAAACTTTGCTACATAGACTGTTATTTGATTTTCTTCTGAAATTCTTCTTCCATTGTGTTGAATTTTAATGACTCGTGTGTTCTTCTTGGGAAAGGTAACATAACTTCCTGCAGGTGTGCCTACTTGTGCTTTCATAGTCACAGAAACAGGAATGGCAACTACTACAGCCCTGCAGAAGTAGAGTACACCCTTGTGCAAGGCAGGAGAATTCACAAAAATGAGCTTTTCAGATATGATACAGCATTTTGTTTTGTTTTGACCAATTTTTTTTTTCTACATGTTGAAGGAGATGGAAGAACACAAGAGAAGCATGCTTCACCACAGAGAACTGGAAAACCTGAAGGGAAGGTATGAGACCAATCTTCCATCATTCCTCCCTGTGCCATTTTGTATGTCACTTTTTGGAAGGACTCCTGACCTATTTCCCATACAAGCTGAATTGCACAATTTATTTTTACGCTTCACATTAGTAGCGTGCCTTGTCATACACAGCTGGCAATGAACATATTTTCATGATGTCAGAAACCCAGGAGGCAAACGATGTGGAAGAAAGCTCACCTGCATTGCTTTGACTGCAGTGAAATAAAGTTACTTCATTCTTGGCAGTTTCATGTTTGTGGGGGGTATTTTTCAAGCACTAGATTTCTGCCTTTTACAGAATAATCAGAAATTAAAATTATGAACAGTGGTGTTTTTATTTTAAAGTTTTTTGGGGGTTTTTGTAAGTTTTCAATAATGTAAAAACAATTGTTGATCTTTTAAAGCACAATCGCTTGATTAGGAGATCTAACCATGCTGGCTGTTGTTTCCTTTAAGGTTTCCTTGTTTTATTTGAAACATTTGGAAAGTAGAAGGGGGGAGTTAAGGGTATTCAAACGTGATCCTAATAATAGGGAGTTAGGTTCCAACCAGACTACACTTTAAAGTGATTTCAGGTGTATGGATTTTGAGGTAGCCACAGAGATCACATACTGTCAAACACTTGAATATTTAATGTACAAATTAATTTTTAATTATCTTGCAGCAAAAACTGTAAAAAAATATAAATCTGTTTTCAACACCTCTTAAAGAACTAAAAGTAACCGTCTTTCCACTCTTTGAGGTGTGGGGGATTCATTTTGTGTAGACATCTGTCTCATACCCAAGGAAAAAAACCAGAATGCTCTCTGCCCTAGAAACTGGCTTTTGGCTTCTGGTCAGCTAACTTGCTGAGCACTTCTGTTCTGGACTGTTGTCTTCTGACAGTGATTCTGAAATTTCACTTATTTTGACATCTTATTTTGGGCCTTCTACTTTTTTTTTGTTTTTTTTTTAGTTTAGTTATGGCTCTGAAACACTAATTTCTAGAAGTTATATATTGTGTCTGCAGTGGCTTGCAAATGATTGGACAATTTTTGGTTTTCCACTTCATAGGACTGACATTAAGTTAAATTTCTTTCATCATCATTACACTTTTTATTACTAATGTAACTATCTGTCTTCATTACTCTTTTAGAAGAATGCACGGAAGATGCTTGTTCTCAAAATAATGAACTTAATTTTTCACTGTGCAACAGCAGCCTTGTTCTCTATCTTGTGCCCCTTCTTCCATTTTAATTTAATTAGAAGGTTTTTAGGAGTCTTTTACAGCCATGTACTTCAAGAAGAAAATGTGAAGCACAAGCAGCAGCCTCATGAGTGTGGCTGAATTGTGTAACAGATGATAGTACCATTAAAGTATGTGGAGTATCAACATCTTACTACCTTGAAACTTAGTATCTGACTAGAAGTCACTTTTCAGACTTTCTGTATGCAAGAGGTAAAGGAAATGCACACATTGATTCATCCTTTTTTTTTTCCATTTAAAGTTAGCTTAGTTTTCTCAAGGGCTAGAATAATTTTCTGGAATGTCTTAAGACTCTTCTCCTTTCCTTGAAGTCTTATTCCGTGTGATGTATAAGGAGAATTGGATGCCAAGTACAAAGCAGTAGCATATTTGGGTTTTGCTTGTTTTTAGTTGAAAGTGAAATGGTGCTCTTGTTACATGGGACATTGAGACTACAGTCTGAAGTATACACGCAGTAAATAAAGCTCTTGAGTGCTTTCATACTGAGAGTACTTTTGTTGTGTTTACCTCAAACTTCTTTTGGCCGCCTTGTTTAACAGCTAAGATTGTGTGGTATTCCTGTATGGCAGGGGAATGTGTAGACATGATCAGTGTGTGCCACAGACTGTGCTAGTTCTGGATAGCTTTAATGGGTGTAAGAAAAGTATAGAACTGAAGGAAATATAAATTGCCCTAAGGGTAGCTATCGGAACTCCTAGCCGGTTTATCTTCAATTAAAGCAGTTGTTCATAAAGAAAAAAAAGTGTTGTGTTTTTCTTTAGGCTCATATAGATTAACAGCAGGTCAAAGAAGTCTTGCCTTTTCAGCCTGTCAGTTGGTACAAGAACCACAGCTTTGTAATTAGTAACTTGCAAGTTAGAAGTGATAGAAACAAGTTCTTTGTCCTCAGTCCAGCTGTTAACTCACTGGCTTTGTTCAAAATAAATAAAACTTTGCATTTAGTTAATCAGTCTATAAATGAGGATGGTAAAAGTTTTATGCAATAATTGAAACATGGGTCTTATGAAGGATGTGGATTGTTCTTTAAAACCTTATTACTACCACATTAGAACCACTGGAGTGTGCTTCTCATTGAGAGTCCGTATGGGTGAAGTGGAACGTTATGTAAAAAGAACATCTTTTACAGTGAGAAGCCAACTTTCTATTTGCAGCTTGCCTTGTGTGATGACCTAAGTTAAAAATAAGTCTTATTAGCTATGCACAGCTGTGCCATTTATTTGTGTGAACAGGATTTTTCCAACGACATTAGTAAAATCCACTGGTTTAGTTATCTTTATTGCATTAAGATAGCCCGAAGTGCAATATATAGGATATGGGCTTTGAATATTTATTAGCCAATGTGAAATTTATGAAATTAAGTACACTTAGTTCTCGAAAACACAGGGTAAATTTGGAAGTTACTGACATAATAAATGAAATTTATCTTAATGTTTAATCTGAAATTAATTAGGCTGCAACATACAGAATAATTAAACAAAAAAAAATTCTCATTTTCAATACTTAGGCTGTTTAAAATAAAGCTGTCTCTAGGTGTGTCTGAATGACTACAGTGATTAAATATCTGAAGTATGTTAGTAGGGAAAACCACGGATATCCAGGATAAATAAAACATAGCTGCTGACACTTGATTAACCACTCTGATGAGGACATTGCCTTAATACCTTGAGTGAATGCACATCTTTTGATTTTTCTCTTTTTTTTTAACCGTTCACTAAAAATGAGGATTCGTGTTTGTCTTTTTCTTTTATGGATCCCATTTTCTTGACACTAGTCATGAACTGTGTGTTGTATTATGATGCTTCTGTTCTAAGACCTTTGTGTCAGGTGCTCCATGGGGACATACATATCTGCTTTTATGAATTAACTGGCAGAAATGAAAGAAGCACTGTGGAGGCAGTCAGTGAATCCTGTCTTGGTCCTGCTGTGTTATTTGCACTGGACTATGCTTTAAATAATTTTTATCTGTGTGGTTTTATTTTTAATCTGGTGAACATATTTTCCTTTTTAGGAAGTTAATAATGTACTTCTTTAACTCTGAATTATTGGAAGGCATTGTCGGAAGAACAAATGTTGTGGTTTTAAAAATCTGAATTTCTTAAAAAGAAAAAAAAAAAAGTTCAAGTTTTGCAGTCTTAATCCAGTAATATGAGTAAAGCCATTTGTCTGATACAGCTGTCAACTTTCTCCGGTTGAAATTATTTCTATGTTTTTTGAGACAAGTCCTCTAAAGTAGAAAGCAGACCTCATGCACACTTGAACCAAATAAAGTACAGGAAACTGAAGACACCCTCCCATCACTCACTGTGCTGTGGAGTCTTTGGATTCCAGGCAGCAGTCTCAGCTGTCCCAGTTTAGGTTATGTTGTATCAGGATTGGCTGTATCCATGTACTGCCTCCTCCCTTTTCTAAATTTCACTGGGGGAAGGCTCAAGGCAAGGATTAAATGTAGAAGCTGTCACCAGGCTTCCCCAGTGCAGTTGGCAGCATGGATGGGTTTCAGAGCTCCGGCTAGCTCTGGAAGCCTTTCATTCTGCCTCCTCGCTCACTATGTTTCCTCTGAATAGATTTTGAGTACAACAATTCAAGAAGAATTCCTCCTCCCACTTAATGTAGCTTTATTACCAAGTCTTTTACCTCTTGATTGTTGGAAAAAAATCTTGTGATCAAAAATCACCATCAAAAAACAAAACCTTGAAAGAAAAAGCCAGAGAATTCAAATAAGTATACTGAGCAAAGCCCAGTTGCCTTGAACTCAGGCACATTCAGAGGAAACAAAGTAAGACCAGAACTACCTGCCATGCCAGTTGGCAGAGTTGAAAGCCCACCCTCTGCCTCTCTTCCTAGGGATAGCAGCCATGAATGCCGGGTGTGCAGGGTGACGCTGGTGGGTTTGTCAGCATATGCCAAGCACATCTCCAGTCAGCTGCACAAAGACAACGTTAATGCCCATGACAGAAAAGAGGAAGAGAAAGAAGTGGCAGAAGAGGACGACCTTGACAAAGAACTCACTCAACTAATCAAGCAAAAGAAGGAACGGAACCGGTGAGTTTTCCTTTCTCCGCTTAGATCATAGAATTGCTTTTAACACAATTAGCATGCACTCCTGAGACTTAGGTGCTCACAAAATGTAAATTTCCTGTAGCCAGCATACTTGTGAGAGCAATCCAAGAGACCTGTGTGGATATCATAGTTTCAACATGTAAATGTGACTTTGCTGAATGTTTTTGTCCTGTTCCTCTACTACTAGTGTGGAAATACAATCATTCTCTATTATGGGTAAAAACACTCTTGAGTTTTGAGAACCCTAATGTTTTTATTTTAATATTTGATACCTTTTTAACTGAAGGCTTAATAAATGGACAGTAGTGCTAATACTGTTTATGGTGGAGGTTGTCTGTAGGAACCTGGCCTTTAAGAAACTGCTGCTGAACATGTTTTTTTTATAAAACCAATTGGATTATTCTGTAAATGTCAAGTGAAATCCCCTAGTCCTTGAATGAAATTTCTTACCTGTTGTATCTTGCTGCTTACCATTAGCTAAACATAGTTCCAGTGGCTCACTATGAAATAGAGGGCTGCAGAAGGTAACAAATATTGCCTTTTATTTTACGTGAAAATCTGCACATGTGCATTGCTTGTGTGATGTTCCAGTTGGGAGTATATTATTTGAATAGATTTATGGCATGGTGATGGTACTAAAGGGGCATATAATTTTTAAAAGAAGCTCTTGTGTTCTGTGGCTAGAAATTTAAATTAGTGTTTCCAGATGTTAAAATATGTGACGACTGTTAGGTAGGTTTTGGCATCACTCTGTTGTACTAGTGTGTCTCTGCACTGCACAATGGTAATGTTTTCATACTGGTTAATGTAGGTAGCAAAATTGTTACTTTTCCTTTTTGTTTTATGGAAAAGGAGTAATACTATCAGTGCAGTGTTGTTCTGAGGCAACTAAAACTGTAGAAAATCTCTGTCTGCTGGGTGCTGGTTTGGAGAGGCAGAAAACCAGAAGGTTTAAGTTACTAATTCAGCAAAATTATTTCCATTAGATCACGATCTAGTTGATCACAATCAGCTCTTAGAAATTGCTGTATCACTTAGATATTGTTGTTTTGAATTCTCATTTTAGAGCTCAGATTATTTTGCACAGTAGACTGTTTTCCATTAGAGAGTAGCTATTAGCGAATCTTTTAGCAGAACTGGAATGTATCAAAAACGTAAAGGGTGATACAATATGAATGTTCGGTTTACTCAAATCAATTGTTTTTGAGTAGTAGTGTGAAAATTTACTGTCTTTCTTGTCCAGGGATTTAGAATTGATGTATTTCTGTGATCAGTTCCTGGAAAAAACTTTTAATGAAAACTCCTCATTTGGTGGGATAGATTGCTGACCCTGGGAATAGCTGTAGCTGTTAAGGGAGCATTTATCTTTAAATGTACATGTGATAGTTTGCCACGTGTCTGTGATAAGTTGCCAAGCACAACTGCTATCCAAAGGGCAGTCGATAGTGCTGTTGGGAGGCTCATACAGACTCAGGATTGCATGCTGTGGACTGTTCCAGTCTCTTGATTAAAAGAAGACAAATTACTTTCGTATCTGAGGTGCATCTTCTGTGGATATTTTACATCTGTGTTTTAACTTAACCTTTATAAATGGAGCTGTCATGTCATTTGTTCCCTCCAGTAAGGATAATAATGGAGTTTTCAGCCTAACTTTCCTCTGTTTTCTATCAGTTCACTCTAGTTCCACCAGCAGAATAGTCTTCAGAAAAAATAATCTCACTATTGAGTTTTCTGTCTACTAAGATAGATCAAATTACAAAGATTCTATAACATTAAGAAACTTTATTAGTTTCTTATTAGTCCAATAGTAAATATAAAGGAATATTGTCTTTCAAGTTAGAGAAAAGTATTTGAGAATCAGTCTATTAACCTGTCCCTATGCCAAATCTTTTGTTCATGTGAGAGAAATTTTGAAATTATCACGTGTAAGTAAAGGTACAATGTTTGAAAGTCAAACATTAGTGAAGCTTGAAAAGCAAAGCTGCTAAAAAAGTATCTGTTTCTTTCTACAATAAAGAATTTTTTAAAAATTTTCTTCTCAGTGCAAATAAAATTCATGAAGCTTGTGGACTGTTGGATTTTAGTATAATAGCATCAGAATTTAGGTTTTTCTCAATTCTTTTGTAGGCCAACTGAACCAAGTTGTGCAAGCCAAGAATTAGAATGTGATGATAGGAGATCACAGAGAAGGCGAGAAGAAAGAGCTGCTTACAAAGAAAGAGAAGCTTATGATCAGTTGTCGTGGCATCATCATAGTGCATCACAAAGGGACTGGAAATGGGAAAAGGATGATTATGTTAGTCCTAGACAAGGCAAATTTTCACACTCTCAGAGGAACCTTAATATAAACAGACATTCAGGTAGTGCAAAGGGGCGCTCTGCGTGGCACCAGAATGTTTCAGGAAACCCTTTGAATCGACATAATTATGGGAATTCTGGAAACGCTTGGCATCTGAGTGGGCGGAGAGGAGGAGCGTCAAATTGGCATCATGGTGCCAGGGAAAGAAATTCTACTTGGCACTCAGAAGAAACGGGTCATTTTTCTAGCTGGAATTCCAAGAGTTATGGAGGAAACTGGAAGCCAAGTCCTCATGGTGCAAATGGCTGGAATTTTGGAAGCTCAGGAGATTCGTATTCATCAGAGCCAAATATATACAATCAAGAAAGGTCTGCATGGCAGCGGCCAGAGAAAGGCAATGTTCTGCCACATAGAAATCGAAGAAATAGGGGTGACCGTCTGGATTTTACTAGTGATGAGCTTGCTGCTGAGGGAGTGTTAGAATTTAGTACATTGAAACAACCAGAAAGCAAAACTTCAAGAGCCAGTGGAAAAAGTGTCAGTCCTTCCAGAGATAAAACATATCGCTGGAGTCCCTACCCATCCCAGAAAACTGCAGAGCAGCAACCACGCTCTGAAGATAATGTTTCAAAACCTTCAGAGAAAATGGGTTCTGTACTTACACCTCTTAGTGATTCATCAATGAAAGGAGAAACTTGTGAAGCCAATGTTAAACTTTCAAAACTTAAAAACGATGAAGCATCTTCCCCTTCTAATGGAACCTCTGATCACCTTGATTCTTGCAAGGTTATGGAAGACCCTTCCAGTGGCGAAAAGCCTGACAGAGATGATGGCAGAAGTAGTAGGATGCCATCACTAAAATCCCCCCTTCTCAATATCACAGATATGAAATTATCCTTGATAAAGCAAGACACGAACAGTCTCTTAAAAAATGTCAGGCTTCTGTTATCCTCAGCTAGTGGTGAAGAGCAGAATCATTTGAATGCGGTGAACTTGGAAACAAACAGTTTCTCCTCTTATTCATCAAAACTGCATGCTGCTTGTGTTGGTAACTTACAAGACAACAAAGATGTGCTTGCTGGTAATCTCAGAGAGCGTATTAATAACTTAAGTGAAGCAGAACAAAATCCCAAAGGTATCCAGTGCAACCATTCCTTGCAAAATGCTCCCTTAAGCTCTTGCAAAGATACAAGTGACCAGAATAGGGAAGAAACTGGGAAGGCATTGCCAGAGAAGGAGTTCAGACTAGATTCATTAGATGTAAGTGGTGATGATTTAATGGGAAGTGAGAAGTCAGAAGCAAAAGTTGAAAAGTTGGATTCTTCTTTACCCTGTGACACCCCTGAAGCTAAAACTACCACCTCTGAAAGGGAAGATGATAAAAAGCCATCTGCTTCAAGTATTGCTTCTGCTGAGCTAAAAAATTTTACATTTCGTATAGAACCCAAAGTTTCTTCGTCAAGCAGTCAGGACCATTTGCATGTGGATTTGAAAAGCTCACAGGACAAGGAAGGGAATGAAGAGTGTGTCAAGTCACGTGATCAATTTGAAATTGAAAGTTTTGAAAATCCTTCAGATAATGAGCTTCAAAAAGGAGGAAGCCAGTCAGGAGGCCTCCTTCTTCCAGATTTAAGCAAACTTGGCCTGCCTGCTTCTCTGCAAAGAGATCTGACACGGCATATCAGTCTGAAGAGCAAAGTCGGGACACATCTCCCAGAGCCCAATCTCAATAATGCACGTCGCATTCGGAATGTGAATTGCCTTCGGAGAAGTGAGACAGAGAAGGAGTCGGGGCTTAAACCTACCCTCAGGCAGATTCTTAGTGCTTCCCGGCGAAATGTTAACTGGGATCAGGTCATCCAGCAGGTAACCAAGAAGAAACAGGAACTTGGCAAAGGTTTACCAAGGTTGGTACCTTTCAGATCTAACCATGTCTCTCAGGGCATGCTGAGGGAGGAGGGTTATTTTTTCCCATATGTGAAATGAATTCCAGAATCCCTAAAGTAAGAGCTTATAATGAAGCTTGCTATGCCACGATCTTTGGCAGAGTTTTTTGAAAATGCAATTTTTTTGCAAATAATACAGAGTTTTTATTGATTGATGCTATGAATGAATTTCTGTCCATAGATAAGTAAAAGTAATCTGCTCAGAAAATATTCTGATCCATTCATAATGGTTGCTTTAATATCTGAATGTGGATGGTAACAATGTAGTTTCTGTCGTTTCTTTTGCAGTTCTAGTAATGGAAGAATGTAAAAATGCAATCAGGATGGGAACAATGCTATGACAGTTCCCTATTTCCTCATTTTTTTAGGACTACAAGAAATGCTTGTAGTGCTGCAAGCAGTGTAAATGCTCACTCTTCATTTGTTAATCTTTTATTCTGGTGCACAGTTTGCCTTTGCATTTAAGGAAGCAATTCTATAATACTGCATTTTTGAAACTTGCTTTAAACCTGAATAATTTGAAATGTCTTGAACAAATGTCACATTTGATTATTCCAACCTTGCTTGGGAATAATTTATAATAACATGATTTCTGACTTGAAAATCATGCTGCCAGTTCTTAGCCACTAAGTCTGGTTATGTGATACACAGGAGATGTTTCATTGTCAGATGAGCACAGAATACCACTGTAATGGGATTAAACTTACTGCTTAAAGCAGTAATCTACATTTGGGGAAGGAGGAGGCTTTTCTCTATGTGCAGCAGGCTTATAACTGGTTTGTTTATTTTTCTTTTTATCTTGTTAAAGGTTTGGCATAGAAATGGTGCCTCTTGTTCAAAATGAGCAAGAAGGTCTAGAACTCAGTGAAGAATCTGATCCAACTGCTCTAGAAGGATTCCAGTGGGAAGGGATTTCCTTAGTGTCTGGCTCAGCCAGAAAACGTAGCTTTTCTGAAAGCAGTGTCATAGCAGACAGAAATCCTTCTGCTTATAGCTTTTTCAGTGAACAAGCCAAAATTAAAGAAAGTGGGCAAAGGCAAGTAATTGCAGCCAGCCACCCACATCATATAACATCTGGATATGAGGCAAGCACTGACATTGAGGCTGATCAGAAAGAGGGGACACCATCCCTTGCTTTGTCACCCTTTATGTCTGAAAGAACTGAGGCCAGCAGAAGTTACAGCCTACAGGCCACCTCTGAGATCCCAGGCCACACAGAACAAGACCAGGAGAGCTCAGAGAAGAGAACATCTCTTCTTGAAAAACAAAATGAATTAGAGGTCTCGGAAGAAAATTGTCCAACTTCAAATAGTGCTTCACTTTTTGCAATGTCTAATAACATAGATGCAGCTACAGACAGTAGCTGCACATCTGGAACTGAACAGAATGACAGCCAAGGAATTGGAAAGAAGCGAAGAGCAACTGGAGTAAGTGTGCATTTCTGTCCAGCTTTGATCTGCTGAAAAGGTTCTTTCTCTGTCAGTGGTTATTCAGCTTTGGAATGATCTATGCTGGCAGGACTTTCCCCATCTGATAGTCTTGTACATTGATAATATCAAGTTCATTTTTTGTTTGACTTGATTTTCTTTAAATTTCTGCTTTCATAGTGTAGGACTTTTGATAGTTTTTTGTAACTAGTAGGAATGACAAATGCTCTTTTTTTGATTTGATACCTGGCATACTCTGTTGATAAACAAGAGCTGTTAAAAATTTCTGTGGAAGTACTAGGGTTTTAGCAAGAATCTTGGTGCTTCACAGCACAATTTAATTGGAAGGTAGCCTGTAGCAGAAATTTGTTTCCCTTAGATGTTTCTGGTTTTATGGTAAAGCAAGGAAATAAAAACATTTTGAAAAAATTACGCACCTAAAATTATATTCTTAAATCTGAATTTGTTTCAGAGTCTGGTTTTAGGCTTATCCAAAGGTTCAAAAAAATCTTGTTGATCAGTTTCACAGAATGGTTTTGCAGAAAGCAATAATTCTAATTCCTCACTGTTTCATCCTCTACACCTTCAACTAAAACTGTAGAGCAGAAACTGTAATTCAAGTGCAATCTTAAACATCTGAGCAGGAAGCAGGCTGTTGTCATATTTAATATTTCTTCTCAGCTGAGATGAAAACATGGCACTCTGTTGTCCTCCCTCTTTTGAGAGCTGAGCAAATGATGAGTTATGCAAGGATGTGCAAGCAAATGATGGATTCTTCTCTGTGCCTACAATAATGATTGAAAAGATGAAGGATGCTCAACTTCTTGATTTGGGCAAAATTATTCTTGTTACTTTTTAATAGATGATTTTACTTGCAGGAGGGATCTTCTCCTGAAATCCCTAGTCTAGAAAGAAAGAATAAAAGAAGAAAAATCAAAGGTAAAAAAGGTGGGTGAATATCATACATGTGTGCATGTGGTGTAGAGGCTATAAAGATCCAATAGTATTTTGACTTGGCTGAGGTAGTAGTTCCTTAATGTTACTAGGCTGCTTCTTGGGCTTTTACTGAAGTTTGTAGTGTGGACTACGAACTACTAATGTGCAACACATTCTTCTCTGAACACCTATATCTTAATTTGTCATAAGTTATTTCTAAGAGAAGAGTATGTGCAGCCTTTCTGCCTGCAGTTCATATTCCTGATTCTACAGATGGGACTTTTGCTTTCCCCCTCTACAGGGTGGTGAGGTTTGTTGCCTCTTTGGATGGAAGTTCTTAAGGGAGAGGTCAACACTTAATTTCCTTCAAATTTGCCATGCAGCTTTCCCTTTCTATTTCTGGGTGGTCTCACCAGAAAAATTGTACTCTGTTTAATTTGGTCTCTGTTCTGTTTTTGATATCTCTGACAATGCTTTTTACTTTTTTAATGTCCTTAGTGGAAATGAGTGTGAAATGCCTCTCTCCTTCATGCTCCTGACCAAAGAAAACTCTTATTCTGGCATTAGACAGATATTTCTCAAACATGCCTAAAACATCCTCATCACCATGTCTCAAAATGAATCATCCAACCATCGTGTTTTAGGCAGAATATTTTCTTTGATAACTAAACCGTTGCCTGGAGCTTTGAGCTCTGAAGATGGCTTTTGTATCACTTTTTTTTCCCCCATTATTTATTTATATTAACAGTTGTTTATAATATAGGGCAATAATATGACTCTTCTGTGGCAATGAATATTTGACTACTTGAAAAGGTGGGGGTTTAATCAGCCTCTTTCTCCAATGACCAGTGTCTGTTTTAGAGACTAATAATGCATTCTACTTTGTAAAATTTCTTTCCCATTGTTTTGTTTTAATGTGATTGTTATTGTAGTAAATTTGCTGAAGGAAACTATAACCTGAGCGCAGTTAAGCAGTGCCCAGATGGAAGTTTGTTTGGACAATCTCTGTAATGCCAGAAGTCTCTGGGAGTAAAGGAGGATCTTTTACTGAGTACAGTGGTCAGAAACTCTTTCTCAAGAGATGGCAAACACCAGTCTCATGGCCCAAAATCATCTTGAGTAGTCAACTCTTTTTCAATCATTGGGTTCCTTTTCTCCTAAACAGCTTTTCCTTGGCTTTTGCATTCACGGAATAATTTAAATCTTGTTTAGCTTAAATTTGCCTTTTCCTTTTTGATTACATTAGTGGCAGGTGTGTATTTGGACATCTTGCACACATGTTCTTCAAGAAAAGGTCTTTGTGGAAGATAATTACTTCATTTATTTAACTAAATCAGTGCTGGCAAAGCTGTGATGGAATTAATTACTAGAGTCAAGGTTGAGATTCCTTAAAGAAGAATACTTGACTTTGCAGTTTATCCACGTGGATGTGGCTAGTCCTGTCCATAAATACTCCTTTTTAGTTTGTATAATTATCCATGCTTGAATGCTTGACCTAATTTATGAGATTTTTGCATTCTGAGGCGGTGCTATTTGTTGTGATATCACAAGTAAGGTATCTTAATGTATGGTTCAGTGCTATTAGACTCCACATTTTATTTCTTTTTCAGAACGTTCTCAGGTAGACCAGTTGTTGGCTATTTCTCTGAGGGAAGAAGAGTTAAGCAGGTCTCTGCAGAATGTGGACAGCAGCCTCTTGCAGGCAAGGGCTGCCCTGAGGGCTGCCTATGTTGAGGTTCAACGGTTCCTTGTGTTAAAGCAACAGGTAACAGTGGGCTTTGGAAACTCTCTGAGCTTGAGCTTAGCAGCATGAAGAACTGCCTGTTAAATCAGTGGGACTGATATAAGCCACAACTGTTTTGCAGATAACCATGGAAATGAGTACACTGAGAAGTCAGAGAATCCAGATCTTGCAGGGGCTACAAGGTACAGGATACCATAGAGCTACAACAGTGCAATGCTTACTCTTATATTCTTTGAACTCAGAATCTTTTTAAAACTGTGTTTAACTTGAATCTGCTCATTGAAGCTACGAAAAATTGTAGACTTTCAAAATGAGGCCTTTATCGTCAAGTGTGAACTGTCAGTTTTGTTAGTTCCCTCTAGTGTCTTTTTTTTTCAAATTTTTCTTTTCCTTGACTCTGTGTCTACAAGAAATGAGCTCCTGGCACCACTAAATTTTATTGTAAAATATAAATATTTTTGTTCTGTTATTTATTTGTTTGTTTGTTTCTTTAATGTATCACTTCTTTTGCCATTAGAAACATATGAACCTCCTGAACTCTCAGAGCAACTTTCCTGCAGTGCCCTAACTGAGAGACGAAACAGCAAATCTCAGATGGCAGCTGACTCAATTCCTTCAAGCTCTCTCCTGCCTGTTTTGGACACTTTGTCTTCCTCTGTACCCCCTCGAGGAGCTGCTGTTCCCATAACCGTGCCATCACCATTCCAGTCTTCTGGCAGTACACCTTCCAATACTCCTGACTCCTCAGTGCAAGTTAAACGAGAACCTGTGTCTCCAAAAGGCACAGAACTAAATGTGAATTCTGTACTCCAGAGCTCTCCATGTTCTCCACAAACAGAAGAGGTGCAACAGAATGATGGTAATTGTAGTTTTGCTTTGAGATAATTAGCTTGAAGAAAATAAGGAAATTATTTTTTTCCCCAAAAGAATTTAAATCGTGCCTCAACCTGCAGTCTGTCAGGCAGGGGTGAACTCTCATTAACTTGTGTAGGACTTTCTAGTTCTGCTTTGAAAATAGAAGAAGCATGAATTTGAAGGTTACATCCTCTTATAATAATTTAGTTAACTAACAAAATCTAAAACGGACACAACCCAACAAACCTGAGAACCTCCTCTGTAATTTTTGTCTTCTACTCTGTATCGTTTAATGAGCACTGGTAGCAGAAAGTCTGCCTACAAAGGAAAAAAATGTGCCTGAAAACATTTTGTAAAAAGTTATGAACAGCTACATTGAGATTATTTTGTGTTCTTCTTGGGTTCTGCTAGATAAGCACAAAATGTATAATTTGTAATATTGGAAGTAACAGTCCATCTTCTACTAATTGGCCGTTAGGCACTATTCATTCATGTGAGGGGCATGGGAGGGCTAGCAACGAAGATAGGGGTTTACTTTTATCTGGAGGAGAAACTGCTGAATTAATTGAACTGCTAATGGGAGAGCTCTTGCCTCAGCAAAGTGAGATGTTAATGACTACAGCTGAAATAGCCAGCTCTTTATTTAGACAGTTAAAACCCCATCAAACTTGTGCACTGTGGTCAAAGGCTTTGATACTATTGGTAGTTTACTCTGCAATTTGCTACTGTGACTGAAGGTAAAAACTGAAGATTAAAAGCTCATCCCATACTTTCTTAAGAGTCTGTGAAGTGAAGCAGGGTGACTCTAATGTCACTTACTCAGACCTTGAACCTAGGTAATTTGAGAAAAACATTCATAAGATTGATCCTAGTTCAAGATAGCCAATACAATTTTTTTCCCCTCATGTTCCACCTTTCTAAGCATTTTTTTCCCTCAAGCACAAGATGAATGTTGGCTGAATTGAAGTTTACACCTCTTTAATAAAAAAAAAATTGTTTTTTTTTTACTATTTTTAGTTTGCTTCAGCTGTAGAATTTTATATAAGTGGTGGGTTTTTTTAGTCACTATTGCATTTCCAGTATTACATTCTGTTGAAATACATTAATGCAGTATTTTGAGTTTTGCTTCATCTCTCTTTGGAGGATTTGACAAGGGATGTGAAGCTCTGGAGGTATTCACTAAAGTAAACTTGGGGAAGGGGAAGAATCAGCTTTTTTGTTTGTTTTCATTGTTAAGACTCAACTTTTAGGAAGCCACTACCTTTGCTTTCCTGTTTTTATTGGCATGTGCCATACTGTTATGCTTAAAAATCAATGATGTTTTTGTATCAGTGCTAATTTTATTCTCAGTTTTCCAACTCTAAGGAAAGATTTAGTGATCACTAGCTGCAGTGGCATGAAGTGTCTTGCTTGCAGAATCTTGAAACTTCACAACAGAGAAGTTGAAAGAGGTTTTTTATTTTTTTCTTATGAAGATGAACCTTCAGTGTATACGTTTGTTACTTGACTAATTACTTCAGAAACTCTCAATCACATTATTTTTCCATTTCCTACAAATTTAATTTTGGTGTATTAAAAGCAAGAATCTTCTTTTTATGTTCATTTGTCAAGTTACCGTAGTTTTGGTATTGATGAACTTCTGTATGTGCTACATTTAAAACGAGTTTGCCTTCAGATCAGTTTTGTAATTTGGGGGGAAATAAGCATTTGTCTTGAGGTAAATTCTGTAATTTGAGGAAGAAGAATTCACTCTGGGGCAGACTGTTTACTTTTTGGGATTGAATGTTTAGCTTGTCAGCTGCCCATTGAGGTTAGCTCAGCCTTGCTTTGAGGGAGCTGATTGCATTTGTTTTCCCCCAAATGCCAGCAGTGTGTCCCACCTGTGGTACTGAGTGATTCAGTTTTCTTTCATTGCCATGGTGGTTTCTTACTTCTTTTTCTAATACCCACAGCACTCCAAATGCTGACAATTAAAGACTTTTGGATTTAGAAGTTTCAGTTTAAGTGGCTGGTTGCTATTGTTTTCCTGTTATAAAGAGACCAAGTTACTTCCTTCCCCTTTCCAGTGAGAAATGAGTGACACATGATATTAGAGGCGTATTCAGAATTTAAAGTTTTGTGTGCCTTCTTCCCTGTATAATTGAACACAGTAACTCATTCAAACTTCATCTAATTATTAATTTTTTCTATACAGAGGTTTTTCTGTCAGGTTTTGCAGTTGTGCATGGCAGTTACATGTCCAGGGAAAAACCTATCTCCATTGATTTACTTTAAATGCAACATATCCTATGCTGTCAGCAAATTCTAGTTTTATCTTGGAATTCCCCATCTGAGGAAGGTGTGGGTGAGAGATGTTCTCATTTTAGCTGTTTCTAGTTGGATGTGTAATTCCAAAGCATCAAATTTGTCCTGTGATGTGTAATGTACTTTTGGCCAAGCATTAGTGTAGGTTTAATTTGCTGGCTTCTGAGAGGCTGGAAGAGGGGAGTGTTTCAGATACTGCCAACTTCCCATTTGCGTTGCATGATCCTGCCCCAGAAATGCAGTGAGCTTGAAATATCCTGTTCTGGATTGCAGTTATTGCAAGTGTAACTAGGCAATTTTAGAGTGTGGGAAACAGCTGTGAGATGCTGCCCTTGGTCTGTCTCAGCTGAGAGGTTGGATCATTTTGTTCATATTAATTAGTCACAAATGATAGGGAGAGTGTGTTGACCCCATTGCGTAGTCCACCACAGACGAGCTAACTAAACTAAAGTAACTAAATAAAGCCTACCCTCATAGCTTACAGTGCTGCTGTTCCCAGGATAAGGGTACAGTGCTGCAGAGTGGGTTGTGCATAACTGTCTACCTTGAATTAGGTCCAAGTAACTTGGTAGAAATAACTCTATATATCAGGTGTAATAATTCAGATGGGTTGAACACACGATTTTCAAACTGTCACTGAACAGCTGAGTCATACTTGGCATGCATTGATTAATATAATTTCTACAGAAATCATGACAGCTGGTAAGGGAGTGTGCAGAGAGGGATGGTAGCATCTGAAGTCAACAATGTAGGATTCACCAAAGATTGTCAGAACTTTAAAAGCATATAGCAAATAGCCTGCCAGCAGCTTGAATGATTGCCCCATTCCTTTATTTCGATGTGCATGGATGAACATTTTATTCCTCAGTTATGTTTTTTAAAGGCTGTGAATAGCTGACTGAATAGCAGATGTACATGTGCACATGGTTTTCAACATGTAGGAATATGTACTTTGCATGCACAATTAAGTGTAAACAGAAAATACAGGGAGGGACACTTTGCATAAATAACTACTGCTGTACAGATTGAATATAACACTATGCTGTTTTCTTTAGAAGAGACCAACCAGAAAACTTCAGTGTATCCAGTTATCACTGCAACCATATCTCTAGCAGGGCTGGCAGCTTGTTTCCAACACACTGATCAAGATGTCCACGAGCCTGCTGCAGACGAGGGACAGTCTGGACTTCCTGAGAACTCTTCTCCTCCTTCAGTGTCTGTTGTCAGCAAGAGAGAAGCAAATGATCCAGCTGCTGAAAGACTTTTAGTGGATCAGTGTAGCACTTCTCTTTCAAAGCATTCAGTCCTTCTCGAAGTGCCAATGGATAAAACTCCCAAATTGTCAGCAGAACCATCTGAGCAACACTTGACAATGGCTGCAGTCCCAGCAGAGAAAGGGAATAGAAGGAGGCGAAAGTTAAGGAAGAAGAAAACGCTGAGGGCAGCCCATGTGCCAGACAACAGCGATACGGAGCAGGATATGATTGACTTCAAACCTGTCCGGAAAGTTAAGGGCGGAAAGATTCCTAAAGGAGAAAAAGTTACTCCTCCAAGAGAGGAGGGTGGAGTTACTGCTGAAGCAGCAAGAAACAAAGATGAGAATGACAGCGATGCTTCTCTGGAACTAGTGGAAGTTCCAGCACCTCAGTGTGAGGTGGTTGATGTTGGTTCATCAGCGTCAGGAGATGAGAAACTAGACAGTCCATCAAAGAGGGAGTCATGCAACTCTGTGGATCAAGCAGTGCTAGACGCATCTTGTTCTGGGTATGATGAAGTGAGCTCCACCAGTGAGATTGACACAAATCATAGGAATGATGGGAAAAAAAGGTGAGATTATTGTAGACCTCTGTCAAGTAAAATTATTAATATTACATAGTATTCATAAGAGACCTCTCCTTTTTTCCTTTTCCTTTTTTTTTTAATTCACAAAGTCTTGCATTAGTGACTTCAGGAGTGAAATAAAAGGGAAAATAAAAACGGACTTGTCTTTTTTGGTCAACAAGTGAATGTGTCTTGTTACCTACTAATTTCACTTCATAGAACTGGGCTGCCCTGTTTGGTTTTAAGCTTACCTGTCACAGCATATTTTCTAAGTCCAGAATCTTGTGTTTTGGAATATTACTTACCTCAGTATTTTGTCTGAAAATGAACTTGCCGAGTCCAATTTCACTACTGTTTATTTTTGTCTTGCAGTGTGGCTGAGACACAGACTTCCATATCATTCCTAAGAGGATCAAAGAACTCCTCAGGTATATCTTTTAAGCTTTCTTTCCAATGCTTTGTATGTAGTGTCTTGCAGGACTTTGAGTTAATTCTTGATCCACCTGCTTCCATAGGAGAACTTTACCCTGAAGATAAAAGCTTGCACTCACAACTAAAGTGGGAAGTGACACATACTCACATCATCTTGCAATGAATGCTTTGTGTCTTGACTCCTCCACATCCTCCTTCCCCTCCCACATGAATGCTATTGTTCCACAGTCTCTGTAGAGCTCTAGGACAAACAATAATACACTCTCTTTTTAATTCTAAAGATAGTTCTGAACTTAGTCATATGAAGGTCTTTTTAGCACTTTATATTGCCCTCTGTCACATTCACAGTCCTGCTGGAATCCACAATGAAATTTGATTTAAAGGTGCTGAACCCATGAAATAGTTCTGCTGATTGGCAGTACAAACCACAGCAGTGTGTTTTCTTGACTGTGTTCCCATAGTCAAAAGTGTGTCTCTGTCCTACAGAAGTGTCTTCGGAGCCAGGTGAGGATGAAGAACCTACTGAGGGAACTTTTGAGGGACACTTGGCTGCAGTGAATGCTATTCAGATTTTTGGGAATTTGTTGTACACCTGCTCAGCAGACAAAACAGTTTGTGCCTACAATCTCGTTGTAAGTAAGGTTGTGGGAGTAGTGATACATTAATTGCAATCACAAGGTTGTCTTTTGTAATGCCTTGCTATGTAGTAAAGGAAGCAGCTGCTTTTTCAAGCCCCTAATTTTTTTTATACTATTCTTTTCTTCAAACCTCTCTTCTCCACCTCTCCAACCCCTTCTTCCTGTGAGAGAGACAAGGGGAGATAGATTGCTGCATGTATCCTGATTTTTTTAACAGTCCTACCCTGTTCTGTTAGGTGCCTATTCCAAGAGGTATTATAGGCCTTTATGCTGACAGACTCTGTGCTTTCCTTTTTAGAGCAGGAAGTGTGTGGCCATCTTTGAAGGACATACTTCTAAAGTGAACTGCCTTTTGGTCACTCAGACAAATGGCAAGAATGCTGCCCTCTACACTGGCTCAAGCGACCACACTATCAACTGTTACAATATCAAGGTACTCAAACTCTGTGTTGATTTATTTACATATGCTGCATTTTATACAAGTGTTTCTTTACAAATATATATTTTAAAAGCCTTTTAAACCTATATGATCTGGACACAAGCAGCAGTTCATACCTCTTTAGAGCAGAGCAGGAAAAAAACCCTCACAAATAAAACAGCAAACCATTAATGGATTTACTACCCTAATCTTTTGACTAGCTTGTCAGTAGAGTTTTTGCTGGAACAGCGTGGCATAGTCCCAAATGTTGGGAACACCAAAGTGCAGGATAGCTGTTTGGCCATGAATCTTACTTTTCTTCCTGTATTTTTAACTTCATTGTTTATGGAAGGCACTGCTCTCTGCTGTATCTTTAGAGAGAGCAGGTATCTGTTATGCTGAGGGTACGTGAAAGAGCAGACCTAAGGCTTCCTGAAGCTGGATACTTGAGACTAAATGGTAAAAAGACTTACCCAACCTGTTACTTGAAGGACTAGAAAGCAAATATCTGCTTCAGAAAGCAAACTGCCAGAGATTTTAAACCCTTAAGTTCCCTATGGGAAACTTAATAGGGAATTGTCGACCATGTAACAGATTCTTTTCATATGTGTGTGTGTATATATATATAGTCAGTAGTCTAAATTTCTATACACATTAAAGGCTGTGACTAGAGCAAAGTCTTTAGGGTTATAACTGGTTGCTGAACTACAGTCAAGCCTTACAGATGGTCCTGATTAAAATGAGGCTCAAACTGCCATGTGACACCAGACTCTCAGATGTTTTTCTCCAGTTCTGTTGGTTTAAAAAGTGAAAATCATCATTCATTTCAGATTTTTTTTTCTTGAATGGTTTTCAGTTAATAAAAATCTTTAAGTACTTTTTTCCATTGCTAGACCAAAGAGTGCATGGAACAGTTTAAATTGGAAGATCGAGTGCTCTGTTTACACAGTAGATGGCGGATCCTTTATGCAGGTCTTGCAAATGGCACAGTGGTTACTTTCAGCATAAAGGTAAGTTTAACTATTGGCACCTGAATGCCTGTTGTGATTCTGGTTTTTTCCTCTGTGTTTCTTTCTATTCTTTATCTACAGTAGTAAATGTATTTGTAATAAACATATTTGGGTATAAATGGTCGCTGTTGACCCCTTTTGGATGTTTATTTTGTCCATGCATGAAGCTGTCCTATCTGCCTGTCTCTTTGTTTACCTTTCTTTTAGGTGCTGTATTGTTGCATTTTTCCTTAAGGTGCCTCCTGGTCTACATAACATAAGGAGCTTTCTCTTTGATTTGGAAACTTAATTTTTAAGATGCAATTCTTATGACTGCTGTTTTGTGTGTTACTAAGCTGAAATCAGATGCCATAACAAGCATAACACAAAAAGGACTCAGTGGTCTAATCAGTGTCATAGCAAAATTTTAATTCTTTCCATTTCTTTCTTCCCCCACCAGAATAATAAACAGGTTGATACCTTTGAATGCCATGGCCCTAGAGCAGTGAGCTGTTTAGCCACAGCTCAGGAGGGAGCACGCAAGTTGTTGGTAGTGGGCTCCTATGACTGCACCATCAGCGTGCGAGACGCGCGGAATGGGCTGCTCCTCAGAACCCTGGAAGGTCACAGCAAGACTATTCTCTGCATGAAGGCAAGTGTCTCTGAAAATACATTTTGGACAAAGAATGCTTAAAATGATGAGCAGATTGTGATAGGAAATGGAGGATTTCTCTATTTTAAATTATAAAAACTGAGTAATTTGGTAGGGAAATTCTCTGTTTGCCTGCCGTATCTCATGTCCCCAGCTGCCACATGTATGTCTGTGTTTTGAACATTTCAGAATTTGTGATTCCATCACTTCCTTAGGCAGCCTTTTCAAATGCCTGATCATCCTTTCAGTGAAGAAACTTTTCCTAATACCCATTCTAAACTTCCCCTGGTGCAAGTTGAGGCTGTTTCCTCTTGTCTTGTCACTTTTTAGGGGTCAGGAGCATAATTTTTCTTACATAAGCAGCATATAAATATGCAGCATGTCCAAAATTTCCAAGAGACATTGGGCTTTACTGTGCATGTGCTTGCCTTTTCTTTCATACTCTTGATTGGTTTTAAGGCTCTCAAATTTAGGAAATATTAGAGTATAATTTTAAACTGAATAGTGGCTTAATATTTTGCTTGCTCATTTCCATATCTGTTACAAAATATAAAACTTTTTTTTTTTGTAAGGTTGTGAATGATCTGGTATTCAGTGGATCCAGTGATCAGTCTGTCCATGCCCACAACATTCATGTAAGTCTCATATAAAATGATGGAATGACTTTTTGCTACCAAGACACTGAATTCCTATGCTATAAAGTCAGCATTTCCAGAATACTTGACTGACTGGTAGGACTGATTGCTTCCAGCAAAGGAAGTCTCATGATTTTGTGAATATGACTATGCACTATAGGTAACTCTGGAGGCATGAAGAGGCTACATAAACCTGCTGATTCTTGTCACATGATACGCAATGCCTTTTTATCTGGACATCTTGCTTTTGCAAATATAACTACAAACATGCTGATCATATGGAAAGGGTTCAAAGAAAAGCCATGTGAGATAGTCTGGTGGAGAAAAAGTTTCTTTATTAGTGGAAGAACTTGAGGAACACTGTGCTCCAAGCTAGATTGTTCAAAAGCATCATGAATGCTTTGTCTCTCCCTCTTTTACACCATCTTCCCTTAGTCCTAGCAGAAGTATTCATGCAGCTATGCAATAAGTTAGATTAAGAAACTTATCAAAGGGAAATTTTAGTTGATACAAAAAGAGTTTATTTCTGTATGTTTAGCTGTATATATATTTAGTATATTTCTGTGTGTTTTGCTAACTGATCCCTGTGGTTGCATAAATACTACTAATACTAATAGCATGGTACTAGTTTCAGGATGGGTGGGAATATGTAACTAATGATGGAAACAGAATCAATTAGGTTTGAAAAGACCTCTGAGATCATAGAGAACAGCCTGTGACCAAACACCACCATATCAGCTATACCATGGAATTTTCAGCATCCAATCTTTCCCTAAAGGCTTCTAGGGCAGTGACTCCAACACCTCCCAGGGCAGCCCATTCAAAATTCAATTGTAAAAAGTTTCTTCCTAGTGTCCAACCTTCCTGGTGCAGCTTGAGGCCATTTCCTCTTGTCCTGTTTCTGGTTGCATTGGAAAAGGAGCTGACTCCTCTCTGGCCACATTCTCCTTTCAGGGAGTTGTAGAGAGTGATAAGGTCCCCCTGAGCCTCCTCCTCTCCAGGTTAAACAAACCCAGCTCCTTCAGCTGCTTCTCATTACACTTGTGCTCCAGCACCCTTCACCAGCTTCTTTCCCTTCTTTGGACTCACTCCAGCACCTCAATGGCCTTCCTGAACTGAGGGGCCCAAAACTGCACACGGCACTCGAGATGTGGCCTCACCAGTACTGAGTGCAGGGAAGGAATCACTTCTCTGGTCTTGCTGGCCACGCTATTCCTGGGACAGGCCAGGATACCATTGGCTTTTTGGCCACCTGGGCACACTGGTGGCTCATGTTCAGAAACAGAAGAGAAGAAAGAGAACTTTACACAGACCCATGCATTTCTATTGTACTGAGATGGCTTTGTGTTAGTATGGGCAAACAAAAGGATAAGTAGTATTTGATCATAATCTAGAAGTGCCTTCACAGGGAATGGAATTCTAATAACAGGTGTTTCTGTTTTTGAGTAGTGAGCATTGAAGCTAGCTACCCTATACAGGTTAGGTAAAACCATCTTGTACTTTTATTTAAGAAAAAACAAACCCAACACCTTTTTTACCATTGCTTCTTCTTGATGCAGACCGGAGAGCTGGTACGGATCTATAAGGGCCATAACCATGCAGTAACGGTTGTGAACATTCTTGGGAAAGTCATGGTGACAGCATGTCTGGATAAATTTGTTCGTGTTTATGAACTACAGGTAAGAAAATAGGTGGTTACTAATGACATTTATCTAATATGTGTTAATTAGTGATTTTGAAGTCAAATAGAAGTCATCTTTGTCCTTTCTGGTCTCTAGCCCATCTCTCTTTTTCCCATCACTCTGAATATGTAGTTGTCTCACCAGTCAAAATACATGGGTTTTAAAGAATATAACCTGAAACATTTTTTAGAACCTGGGTTATTCCAAGACAATGACAGCTCAGAAAAGTGGGGAAATGTTAGTTTTGTCTGCTGAAAGAACAAGAGTTTAGTTGGGCAAAAAGACTCCCAGAAGCAATGTAAGCAAAAGTGAGCTTTTCAAGGTGGCTATAAAGTTTGGAATCCACCATATCAGTTGAGTTGGTACCAAGGAAACTTCTCTTGAAAGTATTATCATTTACGTGTCTATGGAAAATGGCTCTTAAAAAATGTTGTGCTAACAAATGTCTGTTTCTATTTCTTTCAAGTCACACGACCGCTTGCAAGTCTATGGAGGCCACTCAGATATGATCATGTGTATGACCATCCATAAGAGCATGGTAACTCCCTTCTTTTCACTGTTCTTAAAGAGAAGGTTGTAATTGCCACAGGTGCATACAAGACAGTTAAATTTCTTCAGATTAAGAAATCAGCCTGCTGCTTGGCTGCATTTCCAAGTTGTTCTCAGTCAAAAAATCAAGTGGCTATAACAGCTTTATGTAATATTACTATCTGGGGAAAAATCACTGTTCAGCTTACTGCAGTCTTAAAACAATAGTTCTTTTTGCAGTTATGATGACTGTGAAGACACTAGAAATAGTAAAATACTTCTGCATTTTCAAATGTCAGTCCTGTTTGACTTTTACTGAAGGGAATCTCACTGGAGAAAAACTTCACCCACAGCCAAACCTCTAGTAACCTTTGACAGAACATAAACAAAGCTGTGCAGTTGATTCAGATGTACAGGTTTCTTCATGCATCTGCCCTGCAAGATAAGTTTCAGAAGCAGCTCTGGATAAATATTTCTTAAAATAGTCTTTAAAAGCACTTATTTGTCTGCATGTCTAGGAATTTGTTTGCAAAGTTACTTTGAGACTGTAAAATGAAAGGTATTGTAGTGATCTGTAATAACAGAAAAGTTAAATCCAAAGGAACAGATTTCCTACTAATTGGAATACTTTCTGCCCAAGCATCACATCTCATGTGAGTCCAGCCTGAGGCTTGAGCTGTGCCCCAGCAGTGTCTGTCGTGGACATTCTCAAATCAAAGGGTTTAGATGAGAAGTTTAGTGATGAGTGAAAGGATTTGCATTAGTCTTTCTGAAATTCTCATGTTTTTTCACACACTTCCTCTCCATCCTTTTTTGATATACATAGAACTGGTTAGGTCCTGGAAATAATTTCAACTTGACATTTACACCTACATATTTTTTAACTTTAGTGGATAGCACTGTAATTTAAACATTTCTGAACTGTTACACACATGACACTATCAACAATAGGGGTTATGGAAGCATTTCTTATTCATGTGTAGGTTTTTGTGAACTATGAATGCAAATACTAAAAGAGTTTGGTTATACCTATTTTTAGATATAGAAGCCTTGCATGCTGATATTTCATTGCTTTTACCTACACTGAAGTCTCTTTCAAAATTTTACATTTTTTTTTCTTTTATTCCCAGCTTGTTTATCCATAAATGTTTTTTTACAGATCTACACCGGATGCTATGATGGCAGTGTCAGAGCTGTGAGGCTTAATCTGATGCAAAATTATCGATGCTGGGTAACTAGCAAATTGTATTTAGCCTTCATTATTGAATTTTCTGGGGGTGGTCTCTAGTCACTTAGTCTTGGGTAGGTTGACTTAGATTATTCATGATTTTTTTAAAAAAATGTGTATTTTTTTTTTAAATATGTATGTATGTGTATTAAAATATATATCACTTAGGTATTGATCACTAGTTTCATTTTTTAATTGTCTTTGCTGTGTGTATGTGTGTGTGTATATATATGTATCTATGTATGTATATATGTATGTATGTGTATATGTGCTTTGGGGCAAGTCATTAGTGTGAATTGCTGTTCTTTCTGGCTGTTTTTAGATGTGTAACTGTTTAACACCTAAAACTTTGGATGAGTGACACAGAAAAGCTGATTTACTGTACTAAATAAGTTTAATTAAATTCCAAATGACTTTGTCACAGGTAAGCTTAAATCTTGTAAAGGCTTATTTCCTCTCTTCCTCCGGCCATCCCTGGTGATGGTCTAGGCTTGGCTAATGGCAGGAAAAATTTCTGTAAAGCTGTAATTAAAAGAATAGAGACCATGGAAAATGGAAATGTAATAAGACAAAAAACTTACAGGAGTTGACAGGCGTGTTTACAGTCTAGGCAGAATATTGTGAAATTGTACGAAGAAAAGCATTAGCAAAAATTGTATTTTCCTGGCTTATTCTGGTGTTTTGTTTTTTCTCCCAGTGGCATGGATGTTCACTGATCTTTGGAGTTGTGGACCATCTGAAACAACACCTGTTAACTGACCACACAAATCCAAATTTTCAGACCCTGAAATGTCGTTGGAAGAACTGTGATGCTTTCTTTACCTCCAGGAAAGGTTCCAAGCAGGTATGTGGTTGAAATAACATGATTGTATTTGGTAATATAAAGTACTTTATATCACCACAATGGTGGGACTTGATCCTATTTCTCTTAAAAAGGGTTAAATTTTTCTGGCCTTGGCAGGCTTAACTGCATGTGGTTATAGTCATCCAAGGCTAACAGGGTTCAGTTCAGCCTGTGGCAGATGAACAGTGCAGCTATGGTAAATTGACATATGGTCAATTTAAAACAGTTTGATCCTAAACTATCACATGGAAATGGTACAATTCTTAAAATATTAAAGAAATTCTACTCAAGATATTGGGACATTTTTGAAGGAAAAATGTATTTATAAGATGAACAAACATCTGCCTTGGAAACAGGTTTTTATCCTTTTAATTTTTATCCATTGCTATCTCTTTCACTGTTTATTTTTCACATGAAATTGGTTTTACAAACAATCTTTAAATAAGTAGTGCATAAACTTCTGGATAAAAGTTACCACAGAAAGGGGAAAAAATGAAGAAGGCATTGGATGAAGTAATGTGGAAAGGATTGGGGGATGGGTGTAAGGAGGGCAGTTACCTATAGACTGACTGGTAAAATCTACATTTTAGTCCTTGGCAATATAAACTGCCTTCCTTTGAATGCTTTCCAACATATGGGAAGGATGGAGGTTTCTTCAAGAATTAATGAACAGTAGAATCCTTTATTTCTCCTTAAGTGCTGCTTTGGATATGATATGTTTGTGTAATTTGCTCTTCTAATCAAAAAGAAAACTGTTTTTTATTTGCCTTTAATGCTGTGCTATGTGAAACACTTTATATATGTGATTTAATAGCTTGACAATGATAATATTTAGAAGCTTTAAGCCAAACAAATGTATGTTATCTAGAATGTCACTTTCACTGACACTTCTGGAATATTTTGCAGGTTTTAGTGCTTTTTTTTTGTGATGATCATAATGATTTTTTTTAAATTGACTTCTCTGGTTCTTTTCTAGGATGCTGTAGGACACATTGAAAGACATGCTGAGGATGACAGCAGGATTGACTCATGAAGCTTTTCACCTCCCACATTGGGAAGTAATTTTGTATGTCAGAATTATTCCAAATAACATCAGTTTCTTACTCCAGTCTTTCCTTTTTCTTTTCCCACTTGGAATGCAAAAACTGAGTGGGGCTGAAATTCATTGCTGTGGAGACTACAGGTTGTGTTGCAGTCTGCAGAAATAAGGCTGGTAATTAAGACTTAGCCCAAGTTCTTGCAAGTTTTTAATTAATTGGTGGACAAGAATATTCCTTCCTCTTGTCTGCCTTGTTTCTTTGTCGTTTGTCTTTTTTCAGGTGGTTTTATTTGTTTTTTTAAGAAGCATAGTCTTTGGGAAGCCTAAAGGGGTGTTGAAAACTTAGATTACAATAGGTGCTGCTGTTTGCAAACTCAGCTGGAATCCTGTTATGTGTCTAAGACATGTCTGGTTTTGTTGTATCCAGTTTTATAGCTGATTTTAATAAAATTCTGCAAACCAGAATATCACAAATTCTAACAATGTAACCTGAATATCCAGTGTACATTTTTACTTTCTTCATATAAAGAAAAGTTATTTTATGGGGACTGGAATAAACTAATTTTTTAATGTTAATTGTAACTTATTTTTTATTCCTTGTGTAAAAGTTGCTATAACTGGCACAATATATACAGTGATAGATATACCATGCCTCTTGAGATATTTTGTTTATTTTGAGGAAAGTGATTATTTCTTGAGAGAGATGCCAGTAGCAGCAAAACAGCCAGAACAGTGGCTCTACTCACAGGCTTTGCAATCTTAGTCTTTTTCAGTATAGATCCTAATGTATGGGAAAGAAGTAAGTGGTATCTGTTTTTCTTTAAGTTAAAGAGCAGCGTAACCACTACTGCTGTCTTGATAAAACACCATAATTGGATTGCTGATTTTATGTAATCTTAGTGACTGAGCTTTGCAGTCCCATACTCTCTAGGCATAGCAAAGCAAGAGAAATGCAAAGCCACTGTGTGTCTGAGTGTGTCCACTTTGGTAGTGTTTTGTTTCTGTTGTGAACTGCCTTAATTGGCTTGGGCTATAAAAAGTTCACAAAAACTCAACTGGAAAGAATGGAGCAGGATTTTAAAGCCTAAATTTCTAAAGCAGAAGCTGAGGATATGAAATGCATATCACATGTAAAAGTCTTATTTCTCCTAATGCACAGAAAGTACCACAGAGAGGCCAGTGCAGAAGGGAAGACTGTTTCAGCTTGTCAGGGTTCCCCTGCAAGTGTTCCCTCAAGTGGGATGGCTTCACCTTGTGAAGTCCAGTGCAATGCCCTTCTGGCACTAGCCATCCTCTCTCCCTTAATGACACTAATTTAGCAAAGGACCCTCTTAACATTGAGACTAATCTAGCAAGGATCTTTGCGTTCACTTTTGCCTAGCTTGCTGCTCAGGATAAAATAAGCAGAGATTTTCCTAAGCTGTAAGTGAAGGTGAAACTGAGTTGCTTATACACGAATCCAGTGCCAGTTTTTCAAAAAACCTGAGTAGAATTTTAGTGGGTATCTTTTTCACAACTACTTTGAGACTTGTCAACCACAGACCAAGTAAATTTTATAGCCTCATTCTTTGACTGTAAAGAAGCCTTTTTAGGCCAAGAAAGTGAATGATTCAGGAAATCCCATGGATGTTTGACTGCCATCAAATCAAGGAACTTCAAGGCCTTCTCTGGAGCACACTGTTTTGTATTAGCTTACCAGACAAGCAGAATTGCTCTTACACTGATGAATATTTTTTGTGAGACAGGAGTAAAATATGAATGAGATGCAATAGCATCTTCCGTCAAAGACATGGGAATCTCTGAGATCCCAGTGCTTTTGTGGTGATTGATTTTTTTTGTTTACTTTTTATTAAGCTGTTTGTGCATAGCAAAAAGCCCCAATATGTGGCCCAGACCTCAGGCTGTTCTGAGGATGGTGTTGTTTTAGTTTTTGGGGGATGTGTGTTTGTGGTTTTGGTGTTGGGCTCTTTTAATCTTTCTTTCTATGGGCTGTGGATGAAGCAATTCAATAGAGAATCAAGTTTGGGGAAGTCTTTAAGTGGTGTAGATGTTTTATGAGGGACAGTGTACTGCTCTGAAGTCTGAGAGCATTTGTTTGGGTTTTTTCATGACCTAAAAGCAGAAGACTGCATAATACTTAAACCATTTCCAAAGATGTTGATATTCAGGAGTTCTTCTGGGAGTATTTTGAACCACAATGAGGGAGCATGTAAGTGTGGCATAAACAGGGTGGGTGTCCTAAGGTGTATCCTTCATGGGCTGTGCTGCAAGTGAAGGTGTGGAGCAGTGTCTGGAGGACAAGCCCGTGGGGCAATAGTGGCATTCTGAAAAATGTGTGTGAGAATAGATTTTGTTACTTCTCTCTTGTGATTCTTTCAGCTGTTTTCAGGAACATATAAATATTTTTTTCCCTAGATGGTGCAACAGAGTTATTACACTTTATTTGCATTCCCATTTGCTTGTTGGGTTTATCTTTTCTAGTTGGTGGAAGCAGTCTTTTTTTTTTTTTTGTATGTGGTCCATGATATTTCCTTAACTGTCTTGAAAACAGTCCTCCTGAAAAGTCTGGGCTTCTGAAGTCCAGCTTTGGCAGTGGTTTCTTTTGCTACTTTGTTGGTCATTTCAGATACAATGTAAGAATCCTAAAATGGGAAAGAGGTGGGAAAATAGAGCTGCATGAGTGAAAAATTTTGCTTCATAAATCAGAAACATTTTTTTTAAATCCTCAGAGGTTCAGAGAAAAATGCTGTACTATTTTGTCACGAGGATATCTTAAAAGGAATTGCTATAAAGTTGTGCAGTTATGGAAATCCCCCAGCTTCTCTGGAGTTCTGTGGAGAGGTCTCCTATTTGTTCAGCTGGAATTTGGTGCAGATTTCACAACTGGCCATTTACTTCTTCTGGAGGCAATTGCAGATGCCAAACTAATGTTTGTTTGTTGGTATTCATTAAAGATCCTCTATGGTCTTGCAATTAGGTTTTGACTCCTGATATACTTCTAGTTGAAGAATGTAGTAGCTTTGGGAAGGTGGGCTGTTTGTTACATTTAACACAGTAATATTTGCATGAAAAGCAGTACTGCACATCTGAAGCCACTTTCAAGACTATTTATTTTTGATTTTGGTTTGGTTTTTTATGCAAGTAAAAAGTTGTGAGTGGAAGAGTGAGTAGAGTGAGGATTTATTTTGTGGTTAGCTGTGGATTTTTTTATTAGTCAGGTGTTTAAAAACAAGTTCTGCACTTGCTGTATGGCTAATTACATATGGCAGCCCTTTTGGGATTGGTCTAGCTTAGTTTCTCCTTTCTCCTTCAAATTTCAGAGAAAAATAACAGATATCTGGCAGTGCTAAACACTCTGGCCTAATGCTGCTGCTGCTGCTTCTGTATGTGGAAGGGGATGGAGGGAAAACTTCTGCATCTCTGGGTACAAAGATGCATTAAATATCCAGGCTTCTGCTTACATTGTGTCACTTATATGGAAATTACAGACTTTAAACATATTATCACCACATAAGCTGGCTTCTGCAAAATAGCCGGAGCTTGGCTGTGTGGAGTGTTTGAAGTAGTGCAGTTCTTAATGCACATTTTCAAACAGTACAATCAGCTGGATCAAGGTAAATGATAACTGCAGGCTGCAATAAATGGCAGGGGAAATGTTTTTGTTGGAAAAATATTTTTCCCTTCAGCTGAATTAAAACACAGGTACAGGTGAATCTTTGTTTTCAGGTTTGTATGGTACTATAATTCAAGCAGTCTAAGTTGTCCAGAGTTGCAGAATATGTGAGGAAGGATAAGGAAATTGTTTCAGCTAGTGTTTGTAAAATTATTAATCATCAAGGAGCAAACTGTGTAGGTATATATTCTATGTGCCTGCCAGCTTCTCAGATTTCATTTTGCTGTAATGTTAAACAGTCTTTTGAAAGAATGGAAGTGGAATAAAATAACTTGATTGAATATTTAGTAATTTAAGCTGTGTAGAACATGTGCACAGACTGATCATTGTTTTCTTCTCTCAGTTTGATACAAAGCTGTGAGTGTAATAATGAAATCTTTACATGACAAAAGAAGAAATAAAAAAAAATAAACTTCTTTATATTGTTACAGTTTGTCTGTTTCTCCTTTGTTTTAAATAGAATGATTTTCATACGATTTGGTAGAACTTGACTTAGTTCTGGATTTATTCCTGTTCTGTGAGTGCTGGATAAAGTCAGACAGGCCACTTTGAAGCTCCAGCACTGGCAGGAATGTTACAAGTGTGCAGAAAACCTCAGACCCGGTTGTTTGGCAAAGAAATGAACCTGTCCATCCAACTGATGCCTCCAAGCTGATGCACTGCCTGTCTTGCTTCATGGCCCATTGCAAGGGAAGTTCTCTAGAGCTTGTTGGTAGTTCAGTCATCAGTACTATAAGGACCAGTTTTGAGTTGCCAATTAAAAATCCTGATTTTGGTCTTTTGACTGATAGATTTTGTTTTGTCTCTGAAGATCCCAGCCAAGAGCATCTCTGCACTACTTGTGTGGAAAATAATAGCTTTGTGGAGGTAAGGCATGGCTGGAAGCCAGGGCTCCAGGTGTTCCAGTCATTCTAAAATTTATTTGGGTTAAAAACCAGTCGAATTAAGAAGGAGAATAACTTTTCTTTAGATAAATTATAGGATTTTCTTCCTCTCTCAGAGTAAGTTACAGTGCAAGACAACACTAAGAACTTTATAGTCAAAAGGTTTTCTGCTACTTAGTGACCTTTCAGTTAAATGTACTACTCACTGGAATAACTTTCAGTGCATGCTAGAATTTGTTTTTTAATTTTTACTTTACATTAGTGGATTGCTTTGCTACTTTTTGCCAGTAGACAACTAAGTAAAAGGTTCTCCTGGCAAAGTCTGGTCTTCCTTGCATGTTTTGTTTGCCCTTCCATTTTTTATATTGTACATGTTATCCTTTAAGCTGGTAGCAAGGGAACCTCTCAAGTGCCTTTTTTTTTTCCTTTTTTAATGTATTCAAGGAATAAACAGGCAAATATTTGAGATATTAAGCTAATTTCACACTTGCCATAAACTCCAAAAGCTGCTCTATATTCAGGAAAATGATGGAAGAGTGCTCAATATTTCATCTTCATCTGTTCTTTCAGAATAAGACCAAAAAGCCTAGGCCAAAATCCAGTTGGTTTTATTTTTGATTCCATTAAACTAATTGTACTTGCCAATTGGAATAATATTCCCAAAGTGGTCATGCTGACATAGATTCTCCTACAAGTCACCTCTTGCAATAAAGACATGCATGCTAGTGTTGGGAAATAGGACCTGCAGTAGGGGAAATACATGTGTGTAGATATATAAATTTGTATGTATAAGAGGTTGTCTGCCTCAAATGGCAAATAAGTTTCTCAATATTATGGGGAATGCAGTTACAATGAAAAACATTTACAATGTCCACATCTGTAATCAGGATAAGTACTAATAATGAGAGCCAATTGCTCAGTTCTGGTACTTCTGCTGAGGCATTACATCAAGCTGTACTCTGGTATTGCAGTCTGCTGTGCCCTACTCTCCCATTTCTACATAGCAGAGATCCAACCTGCACAGCCAAATCTGTAACTGAGTCATTGGGTTGCATAATATTAATGCAATTAGCACAATCTCATGTGAATTATTCAGTAAACATTACAAAGAGATGAAAGGATAATACCAAGAGCAGGACAAAGAGTTAATGACCAATTACAAGGTAGTAGTAAACACCTTTGACTTTCATAGTTAGATACAGTCCCAGTTTCACCTCACTTGAGGGAAGATCTTTCCAGTTGTCAGCACAAGCAGAACAATTTTGTATTCTCCATGTCTTCACCATGCAGACAAAGCTTAATTCAGTCATTAATAAATTAATCTTTGTTGCCCAAAGGAAAAATGTCAGGATGCTATAAAAGTAGTTAGGAAATATGCGTACTGTGCTGTCCACTACAGTGTGGTTGTCTCTTTTTCCAAGGGCTTCTTCCCATGTGCTGTTCATCTTGAGGAGTGAATGACATTATTAGGAATTGCCCTTGGGATGAATGGTGCTAGTCCTTGAAATCTTCAGTGTGATCTTGAGAGGTGGCCACTGGCTCTGGTGTTATGCATACAGTGTGAGCTGCAGCCACTGAAAGAAGAGTTAAAGGATGGATGAGTTGTTGGTGTCCTCCCACAAATTGTGTGAAGACACCACCATCTCTAGCTGGAAGGCAGCTGCTTGCTGTCACTTAGCATGGAGTGGCAGTAGGGAATTTTCTTGAGTCTCTTGCTCCTACTCCTATTTCTCCTTCCACTGCAAAAAGTGATGGGTGTTTTTAATGTCCTCCCTAACAGAGGACGTGAAGTTGAAACTTTCTAATTCTTCTTAACAAGATTTTTTTAAAGGTAAAGAACTATGCTAAGCCCATTATCATTTAATACCATATCACTGTGTTTGATCTTAATTGCCTCATAAAAAAAATCTCAAAAATTTTTTATGGACTTTAAAGATGATATGAAGAGACTGCAGCCATGCCCTTCAGCACCAACTGGAGTCTTACAGAGCAACTGTTGTTGGCAGATCATGGATGTTTTCCATGCAAAATTGGTAGCAAAATTTTAGGAGGTTTTGGGGTTTCTTGCCAATTGGGTGGCAATTCTCTATTCATAGAATTCTCCCTTGAAAACATGTGCAATGATTAATACAATTAAAATTTAGTATTGTGACATTGTGTTAGACATACTCTCATAAAGCAGTTTACCTCCAGGACATTGAGCTTAATGATGCCATCTCCATCTTTGTCAAAGGCGTGGAATGCCCCTAAAGTAAGGAAACAAAAATATGGGGGGTAGATTAGGTTACTGTGTGAGTAAAGATGATTCCCAGACAGGAAATCAAACAGCGCTCCCATTGTGAAATGCCAACTTGTACAGGTCTTCACTTGTGGGGTCACTTTCTCCTGTGTTTTTCCTTAGTCAATTCAAGGAGAAACACAGTGGTTTCTTCTGTGTTTGTGTGAGACAACTTGTCATCTTAGATTCCCTAAGAACATGTCTGTAATAATTAACACACTACATAAAGGCAGTAGTGCTGTGAACAAACTTTGCTGTATGATGGGGCTCTGAGCAATCTGGTCCAGTGCAAGGTGTCCCTGCTCACAGCAGGGGAGTTGGAACCAGATCATCCTTGAGATCCTTTTCAACCCAGTCCGTTCCATGGATCCAGGGCTGTGTTTGGGGGCAGGAGGGGAGGCAGTGCCCTGGGACCGGAGTAGCCACTCACGGAACATGGCGTCCAGGCGCACGAAGCAGCAGATGAAGCTGTCAAAATCAATGTTCATGTTCTTGTCGGCGTAGCGCATGGTGATGATGTCGTAGAGCTGGTTGTTCAGCCGAAACCCTGCAGTGAAGCAAAAACGGGCACAGCTGGGCCTCGGGTGGGGAAGGCACTGCTCCATGAGGGGTGGGCTACAGGCGCTCCCCTGGCCCAGCTGAGGCCCAGGCTGGAGCGTCCTGCTGCAACTGCTAAACAAAATCAAGTGAAGCTGAAAGGAGCTTCAGTGTGTCCAGCTGCCTTCCCAAGCCAGGAGCAATGCTGTGAGAGGGCTCTTAGCACGTGAGTTACCTCAGGCTGTAAGTGTGAAGAGGAGAGCTGTAGCCCCAGAAGGCCTGATGACTCAGCTGGGCCTGCTGAAAGCAAATCAGCTAAAGCTGGTGACAGAAATGCAAGAGGAAGTTGCTATAAAAACACAATTAAGCAGTGGTCAGAAAATAGACAAGGAGGCAACTTCTTGGTGTGGTAGGACTGAACTTTGGCACTGAATGCTGCAGCCTGTGCTGTGCCTTGAAAAGGTCTGTCATGGTTTGGGTACAGCTGTTTATTGGCTAAATGCAAGGTCATGCACAGCTTATGTGCTGTAAGGCTCTGAAATGTTCTCAGTTCTAAAGTCAGGGCAGGAGGTATTTAAGTATTTTCTCTTTTTACAATGACAACTTCCCTGGTGAGAACAGAAACCTGAAAAATAAAAATGACCCATATTTCTACCACAGCAGGAGTCCAAATCCAGGTGTAATTTTGTCTTCAGCAAAGGACTCCAGAATCACTGAGGTTTTGTAAAGTACAAGGTAGCCATTTGTTTCTGTTCCTTGACCTGCCAAAATACTACTGAAAAAAAGGCGTCACTGAAATCATCCCAACTAGTTGAATAGTGATACTACAGATTTTCTGATCAAAGTGGTTGTCTCACTCCCTTAGAGACCTTTTGTGGGGAGAGGCCTGCTCCCCAGGGGAAGAAGCATACTGGTGTGTCTGAGACAAGCAGGAAAAGTCCAAAGTCCCTCTTATCAGAATGAATTTCATTAACTGCAAGTTTTGCAAAAATACTTTCTTATCATTGTGCAGATAGAAGAGACTGATCCCACAGTGGCTCAGTATGGAAGAAACATTAACATGACTTAAGAAATGCCCACCCAATTGCCCGTAATGCACACTTGGACATAGACCTGCTCCATCCCAGTTTCAGGGCCTGTACACTTAGGTTGAAGGTTTTCCACTGTTCTTTGTTTTTACTTAGACAAATGTATAGAATCCAGAGCTTAAATGAGAATAAATGCCTTCAGCACTCCCTGGTCTCCCTGAATAGCAGGACCCTGAGTAGGACATCCTTAAGGCAGCAAAGCATCACTCGTTGCATTAAAGAGGAGCTGAAGAGATCTTTTTGGCTGGCAAGATATACAAGTCTTGCCATTTGGATATTTGAGAAGCTCTGCTGGGGGAAAAAATATTTTCTCATTTCTCTACGATCTGTCTTTAAAAGGCAGCACAGTGTTCAGTGATCTCACCCTGTGATGCACCAAAACAAAACCAAGTTTCTTCAGCTGTGGGCACTGCACAAGGGACAGTACCTGCATCGTTGACTGCGTTGCGCATCTCATAGCTGTTAATGGTTCCTGAATGATCTGTGTCATAGCGCTTGAAAATTTTCTGGAAAAAGAAAAAAACCACAGAAAACAGTAATAAAAACTTTTACTGCTCTTGAATGCACTCACTGAGTGGATGTGGGGCATGTGCCTCAGGCACTTGGAGGCTTTGCCATGTGCCTTATATTGCCATTGCTAGCAATATATATAATAACTGTTTCCTCTCAGTTGCAAAGTAAAATAATTTAGATCCAATTTCTGGAAAGCCAAAAAAACTCTCCCCTTGAGACTCTCCTTGTTTGACTTGAGTTTATGCTGGTAATCCTCCCTCTTGATTGCCCTAATTAAGCTATTATTGAGGCCTGATTCTAGTTCCCATCATTCTCCTCCTTTAATTTGTATGCCTCTGTGCTACTCTCATGGGGGAAGGCTGTACATGGGATATTCAGGCTATTTGCTTAGCCTGTGAAGTAGGATGAGGAGAGACATTACTTTTCATTTTTGAAGCTAATTCACAATTATTTTTTAGCTTTTCTTCTTGATGGAACATATGTGGAGAGTTCTAGTTTTTCTGTAGAACACTTGCACTGCAGAAGCTGTGAAGAGGAGCTGTGAAGATACCAGCAATACCTGCCAGCTTTTAATCTTGTCCCAGAGATGTCGAAATTCATCAAAGTTTATCTTCCCTGAGCCATCTGTCTGTGACGCAAACATTCAGGTAAAAAACCCACAATACTTTTAGGATAAAATTAATTAAGTCTGCAATTACTGGTAAAATGATGAATGTAAAACTGGGTTGGAGATCTCCTCAGCATAAAGAGTTGATTCACCTTTGCAGTAAAACATTTGTAAACGTTTTGGTTATTGTGTATAGCATAGTGTTTCAGGAGTGTGAAGTACTACTTCTACTTTGTGTAGAAGCAAACTTCTGGTACAGGACACAGCTTTGCCTCTGGAATTATTCTAAAAGTGCACGAGTAGGATGCTTTAGTGGGATCCTCTGAAATACCTCCAAATGTGAAGCTCGCCTAATGCTTTTTAAGACAACTGAGCTTTACTCTGGCATGGATCTCTTTCTGCCTTGCTTAAAATGAATTAAGAAATAAGCAAAATGTTGACTAAAGCTCTTTTCAAAAATGTGTTTAGGCTCCAACCATTATGGCTGTGGGTTGTAGTTACACTTTTGTTCTGTTATATTTGAATGCACTTACATTCTCTGAAAATTGTGTTATCTCAAACTGGAAAGCCTAGGGTGGTTGTAGCGGAGGTAACCACATGGCATCTTATAGTGTGTTTTATTGCACTTGTTCCAGACAAGTTCTGCCTGCATTGCAAGCTGAGCACTGTAGAATATGTGATACATTACAAACTTAAAGAGATAAATATAGCAAATTTATTGGCAAGATCTATAGTTATGTTGACTTTATTTGAAATATATAATAATGAAAAAATCATGCTTTAGTACCTAATGTGGCCAGTGTCTGATACCTAAAGAAGAATGTCACACTGACTGATTTATTCTGTAGTTTTCTTTTTGGGGACATCTTTCTCTGCCAATTATATTAACATTGAGATGGCTGGAATTAAGATGTGCCAAACCAGGAGTGCTTTTTTATTTGACCACGGAATACAATTTGCTGTTTTGTTTCCCTGGCTTACTAAATGGCATGGTGGTGAGAAGTGGTGAACTCGAGTGGTTTCAAGCAGTCCCTTTTCACCAGGAAAGGATACATCCATTAAAGCAATCATGCTGCGGCAGGATTCCAATTCAAACCCTTCTGACCTTAGGTCCTTATCTGAAACAAATGATGCCAGGTGAACACAAATAATGCAAATCAGCAAATGATTTTCCTCTCAAGTGTAACTCTAATCAAAGTAAAAGCCAAATCTACTTCCTTTGTCCTGTAAGAAATGAGTGGTAGAGAAATCTGAAAAGACTCAGTAATGTTACTGCCTGTGAATTAGATTTACTTTTCTTGATTTGTTACATACAATAAAAAACTCTGAAAAACTCTAAACTAATTCCTAAATTACTAAGGAAGTCCAGGGTCTGTTGGTTAAAGTTTGCTAAACAGGGAGAAATGTTTGCCTCTCCACTAGAAATTTTTAAAGGGCATTTGCAGACTGTGAGAATTGCATTATTGTCCCAGTGGTAATTCCAATGAATGCATCTGCTCATTTCTACATTATCAGTACTAACAACCTGTAGAGATAATCTCTGTGAAAAGTTCAGCTTGTGAAAGTCTCAGATGCATTGTCCATGGAAATGTAACTAGGAAATTTCTGAGTTTGAAAACATCAATAATTTTTAGAAATTTGGGGAGGGGAGTTATGCTCTGTCACAGATTTCTTTGTCCAGGGTTAGTAAAAAACATGCTCAAACTCACGTTTTTTTACGACATTATTGAGAACATTCCTAAGTTCCTCAGCATTGATCTCCATGTCCTGTTGGAAATGTGGTGAGAATATCATTAGTTAAAGAATTCTTTACGAAAAACAATTTTATGGCTGAATATGCTATAAGACTTTGGTCACTTTCCAATTAGACATATACATGTTTCAAACCAGAGGGCATTCTACTTCATGTGAACATTAGTCCAGCCCTTTCCTGAGGCTTAGGTACAAGGTAGACCTGAAGTTACCATACAGTGCTCATTAAACTACAACTAGAAGAATGACTGGTAATTTCAAGCCAGTCTATAAGTAAAATAGTAAAATCAGAAAATTCCTGTATCCCATATGCAGCCACTTGATTTATGCAGTTCTTTGATCTGTTTTTATCTTTAACTTCCCTTGTTAAGCATATACCAGAGGGCATTCATTTCTAACTTGTTTATACTTGCTGTGCAAAACAGCATCTTGTAGGAGATAGGAGAAAAAAAGCTGAATTTAAGTAAGACTCCCTCAGACACGGTGAGAATAGTTTATACATACATATGAGGATAGCTGTGTACTTAATGGGGGTTTTATTTGATTTTACTTATCTCAAAATCACAAAGAGAATTTGATGGGAGGAAATTCAAAGGAAATTTTGATATTCAATGTTTTGAATCTATGGAATAGTTGATTTAGGGGCTGTTGTGGCCAGGCTGCTTTGAGGGCAGAGACAGGGATTGATTGCATACTTACATCCCCTGCAATCTGTCGGAAAATATTCCTGAACTGTTTTTGCTCTTCACTCTCCTCATGAGCTTTTGTTGAAGAACGCTGAAAAAAGACAAGCAAAGAAGAGATACATCCTGAGCCCAGTGGAAAAGAAAAAGGGCCTGGATGGCTCATTTACCCTTGTGTGAGGGATCATCTTAGTGAATCTGGAGGCCTTTGGAGGAATGGGTTGTCCTCCCACTTCTTTCCCTATGGTTTTGTTAATTCTCTTCCTTAAAACTGCCACGTATTTAACTTCATCCCATTGTTTTCTCTTCTATTTGAAGGTGCCTAAATAACACTGGTAGTTATCCTCTAAATTTTTGTTCCAAAATATTGCCAAAGAGAAGTTTGGAGCAGAAGGGGCTTATCAGAGATTCAAAGAATGGTTTTGGTTGAAAGAGACCTTAAAGATTATCTTGTTCAAGCCCCCCTGCCACGGGCAAGGACACAGCATCTGCCTGACAGCTGCTCTATAGGCAATAAATGACCATGTGAGAGCTCTTTACGATGAGGGGGAGGGGCCCTTGCTGAAGACAAATAGCATATGAGACAGAGGAAAACAAGGAACATGAGGCTTTCTCAGACACATGGAAAATGCAACCCTGAACTCTGAAGCTGATACTGAAAAGAGAAATGAAAGTTATAGGTAACAAAGTGGATTTCTTGGCTTATTTCTTGTTTTCCTTTGTCTAAATGCAGAGGAAAGTTTAGATTGGTTTTCACTTCACCCCCTGCATGCTCTAGCAGTCATGCAGCACCCTCCCTGTAAGCAGATGATCCAGCCATGCCCCCAGATGCCACAAGCCTGGATGTGGGATCTGGCTGTTAGACGTGTTGTGTCTCACCCACCTGCAGGAATAAATTCTGAATTTGCTACTCTGTTTTCCTCCTCCCTGGTAGCGAGGGAGAAGAGAGGGGAGCTGGAGCTCCTGGGTTTACCTGTCCTTCATCCTCTGGCCAACAAGGACTAGGACAGAGGTGTGTGTTTGTAGCAGAAGAGGCTGTGGTCATTGCCAGGAGCTTCTGCAGCCCCTTGGGTGCAGTTTGTGCATGTGCCCTTCTAAAGCGGTACCACCTCAGGGGGCTGAGCAGGGGTGAGCTAAATGTGGGAAAGGAATCTCTCACAACCAGGATTCTTGTGTGAGAGAGCAACCAGGAGATTTTTCAAGCAACTAAATCCTCCTGTAGAGCTGTTAAATACCTGAAGGGACAGTCTCTCTGTGCTTGTGCTCATTAGATCCACACAAACCAGATGAGAGTCATGTAAAGATTTGATGAGAAGCTGTTTAGTATCTCAGGGCACCTCTTTGCCCCATTCCTGTGCTCTCCTCAGCCACTCTTTCATGCTAGCCAGACCAAGCCCTATTTCCCCCTCTGCCACTTGCTGCAGAAACCTTTTTCTTATCTGCTTGGGTTTTTTCACCATCTTTGCCAGCATTTTCATCTGCTGTCAGCTCCTTATTGCTGTTTGCTCTGTCAGAAACGAAGATGATAGGCTAGAAGAAGAGAGCAAAAGAGAAGTGGAAATTACAGGAGAAATAGTGGAAAGGAAAATATTTGGTTACAAGCATTCTGTGGAAATACATGCAGCAACAACTCCTGCTCTTGAAAGACAGTCATTGAATCTGTTTGGTTTGTTGTTTTTTTTGGTGTTTCTTTGTGTGGTTTTGTTTTGGTTTTGGTGTTTTAGTTGGTTTTTGGGTTTGGTTTTGTTTTCTGTTTTTTTGGGGTTTTTTTTTTTGTTTTTTGTTTTTTGTTTTTTTGTTTGTTTGTTTTTGGGTTTTTTTGTGTGTGGTTCTTCCCCTTGTTTGTAAGCAAAATAAGCCTCCCAGATTCTCATCACACAAACTGATGAACTTGCTCCTCAAGGACAGTAGCACTGAAAACAAACCAAATGTACATAGTACCCAGAAAAGGAGTTATTTGTGTAGGAGCTTGTTAGTTATGTGAAGCATATGTTCTTTATCTGTACTGACTCTTGAAGCACTCAGCAGTAAGCAGCCATTTGCAATTGTTCTGCTTTGGTGCATTTAAAAGAAGGAAAAAACTGCTACATGATGTGAATGTATTACTCTAGAGTATTAATTACAATCAGCCTCTCTTGGGATTAAAATATCTACTTACATTTTCAAGGTCCAAAATGTGTTGTGCCAAATCAAAAACAGAACACAAGACTTTGGTGAGCAGAAACTTCAGGAAAGAGGAGTGGCCGCTGCACTAGCTGGTGGAGAGCAAGTGTGAGGGCACATGTCTGGAGAAGGGGTGCTTTTCACTAGCAAGGGGTGTCAGGTTGCCTCTGGAGGGGCAGGGAGGAGGAACAGTTCGAGCAACCCAGAGGACTGAGCTGAATAGTTTGTTACCCTTTCACCACCCCTTTGAGTGAGAGGGGTATATGATGCTAATGCTATTTCATTAGAATCTCAAGTAGGAAGACAAAATCTTTGTTGCATGCAGATGGCCTCGTATCCAGCACCCTTCATTAACTAGGTCAATTTCCAGACAGAGAAAATTATAATAGCAGGGAACTCTGTCCCTGCTCATGCATTGCACATGCTTTTTGCCTTGCTGGCACTTAGCACATTGCACAGGTACCTACCTTGCCCTTTTTCTTCTGTGTGAAGAGACAAAATTAAAAAGTGCTTGATCAGATTATGCAGCGCTGAAGGCAAACTTTTTTTTCCCCCTTTCTCATGTTTATTTTTCCAGTTCCTATACTCATACAAATTTTCCCATTTCCTATATTTATAGAGCTTTCAAATCACTAAAAATGAGGGAACATGCACCCACCAAGAAATGGCATACTGAAGGAAACACATTGCAGAAACCATAATAAAACTGTGTCTCATCTCATCTGGGGCTTTGTCTGCTTGAATAAAATCTCTTTAGTTCTGAGTATTCCTTTTCTTTTTCCCAACCTGCTAGTGTCGGGGAGATTGAACTTCTATGCCCATAGATCAACGATATCTGAAGGGACAATTTAATTCCCTCACATCTGGACAGTTGTTTTTCACTATGACAGCAAACAGAAAGGGAACATTTCTGAGCAAATTTTGATGGCGCTCAATTCTGTGCAACAGCATTTCCGTTGATTTTTTTTTCAAGACTTATTGTATTGTTTGCTCTAGTATATTCCCACAAAGATGTGTAAAAATCTCCAGAGGGAAGAGTTAGAATTTGCCTTGGATGCTATTTTGAATCAGAGTGCTCTTAGGATCCCTTTTCAGAAAGCAGGTACTTCAAAATAAGGTAGTTTTTTCTTTATTAGATGAGACACCAATTTCACAAAGAAAGTATGTCAGGGCACAGAGCTAGGCCTCCCTTGGTAAATGGATAATCTCCATTGATGGAGACAAAAACAATGCTTAGCATCCAGCTTCTTTATGCCAAGACCAGATTTCAAATTTGCAAAAGCGTTTTGGTGTGAATCAAGTTCGGAAAGTAGCATATATAAATCAAGTGTCAACAGATGTATCTTAATGAGAAAAAAGATAAGAATTTGGTAAAGGTTCTGTCATGTAGCTGCAAATGATTTCCTGCTGTCGGTTTCCCTAGGTATCATGTTCCTCTCCTCTCTACTCCTATACACAAAAGAGGACCAGGACAGTACTTACCAATGGACGTTCTGCCTCAATCATGTTTTCAACCTCCCTAAGTAGGAAGCAGAAAATAAAAAAAATCAGGAAAGTGACTGTTCCCAAAGTTGCTTGTTTCTTTAGGTGGTTTTTAAGCAGCCACTCAAACTTTTCAAGCAGCCAGTGGTGCGGGCTGGCTTCCAGCATTACAGCTGCAGGCTTTAGGAGCAGTTTTTTCCCAGTTTGAGCTGAACATCCCAAGTACCTTTTCCAGGACAGCTGCCACCTAGCTTACTCCTGTAAAGAGCCTTTATAACAGTGAACTGGAAGTAAAACAGAAGTTCTTTGGCCTTAGTAAATGCCTAATGGTTAGTTTGCAGAGGATATCCTGCAAGCAGTAAGTTTCTCCAAAGACAATTCAAAGCAGGTTCTTGTTAATTTATAAAGTAAGCTTGTGGAAATTAGTTTGCAGCCTGGAGTTTCTAATGAGGTTAACAAAATAAAAAGCAGGGTGTAGCAAACTGATAACATGACTGTAGCTGACTAGTGAGGTCACTCCACCTATATGGCCAAATAAATGGCTCTGCAACTTACTCTGAAAGACTTCTTTTCTCTGAGAAGACCCTGAGGATGAATTCTCCCTCCTGGTGGGGGTCATATGTCGATGGGATGATGACATACTCACTGGGAGGTAACCGGAAGCGCTCAGAGATTTCTCGCATGTTTATGTAGGTCTTACTTCTAGCTTTGGAGGCATTGTAGAGGAAAAAGTCCTTCTGCAAGTGGTGCTTAGTCCCATGCATCTGCAGAACAAATGAGTCCATTTGTCTTCAAGGAAGTCTTGCCCATTGCCCAGGTGGGTTGCCATGCGGGTGGTGCATGGCTGGGACAGAAAACATAGGAAGCAGCAGCTTAGCAAGCAGGGAGCTGAGGACTGGTGGTAGCTGGTGGCAGGTACAGAGTCTGTCACCTTTGAGTTGCCACTGACTGTGTCTAGTTGGCTTCTGAGGGCTGCTCCAGTGCCCACCTGCAGATTGTGTGGCTGACTTCTGCTGTGTAGGCACTTGTATCTGACTCTTTTTCTAGATGCTGGGTTGTGTGTAACCAAAGCTCAGCCACTTTCCTTGGAGGGTGCATGGCCAGGAATAGTGTAAGCAAACTCCTACATGCAGAGTGGTAAAGTGAAGGTGCTTTCAGCATAAACATGTCCTTGTCTAGACAAAACATGAGTTCTGTATCTGCTGAACAAATGTGATAATCAAACATTGCATTAGTTCAAATATGAAAATTAAGCCAAGAATTGTGGACTAAATACACTTGCGGGCTATTTTTTGCAGAAATAACCACCTGTAAGATAGTTGGCAAAGACAACATTCAGACTGTCATCTTTATGTTTTCCAGGTAACAGCCTTCAGATGAGCTTGTTAGCAAAAACTTCTGATGCCGATGATTCAGCTACTGTCAGGCTCAGAAAAAATGTAATCTGTGTACTTTTGATAAGCTTTCTTCAATGTCTGAAAATACCATAATTTTCTAAACCATTCAAAGACTACAGAGAAAACTCTGTGACTGCAGAATGTAGGCCATTTGTATTACGTTTAGGAGGAAATGCAAGTGGCTTAGGGTGGTTCTGCATGGAGTGCAGAGGCTAAGCCCTCACAGGCACTGCTTCCCGGATCTCTGACCAACTGTGCAAGTGATGGCCAGGCCACCACAGAAGAGAAAAGAAGCATTGATGAAAGGGTCCAATTGAAAATGGGGTGCGAGTGAGAAGGAACTAAAAATTACTCACAAAATATTACTAATAAACACTCAAAGCGAAAAGGTTAGCAGTTCTACTGCTGTTACATCCCTGAAAACAAACTTGACTGGACAGTCTCCTGCTGACTTACTGCCGGGCACTACAGTAACACTAGCTGTGGGTATACACCAAGATGTCACTCTGGCTCCGTTCTGCGCATACCTCTTTGGGCACCTTAGGGAGAAACAGAGAGAAGAAACAGTCAGAACTGCAAAGGGAGACTGCATGTTTATAGGTCACACAGAAGGGTATTCAACTAAAGATCTGAGCACACAGTAATTAAAATGCCCTTAGTCAGATAAGCACTTTCCCTCTTCCTTTCTAAGTTTCTTGACTTCTACATGAAATCAGCTAAAATCCGAACCAAATATGTTGTGCAAGGGACTGAGTAAATTGACTTTTTCATCAAGTCAATAGCAGGGACAGAGGTTAATTGCTATTTGTGAGCCTTGGATGTCTGTTTCCTTTTTCACAGTCTTCTGCCAATGAAATGCTTAGTTTCAGAAAGGACAAAAGGGAGATTGAAAAATATATGTGAAAGAATATACTAAAATCTGGCATTAGGTCACTATAAAAACCTAAAAAGTATCTTACTTAATAGATGGGTAAACCCTGACATTGCTGTTGTACGAGGAGTTAGGAAGAGTTTAATTTCCTTCCTCTCTTTCAGATTTTCTGACTCCCTTGCAAAGCAAAAATTGCAATTGATGTAATCAGCTTGAATGATTCAGTGACTCTCTTGGTAAATACATACTGTCAGGATTTGTGACCACAGTGCAAAGAGCAAAATCTAGAGCTGTTACCTCATAGATGGCAAAGCCAATGGTGTACAGGTTGGCTCCCAGCTTGCGCTCTTTCCTCCTGTTTTTCTGCATGAGTGCGACAAGGAAGCTGCAGATAACCTCTTCATCCTCAGGATCATCATCTTCCTCCAGAAGCTTCAAGCGATACTGGGGATTGGTCCAAAACGTATCTGTGAAATTCCATCAGCAACCCAAAGAAAACATGTAAAGCTTCAGTCTTCTAATGATGCTCATGATCAAAGGGAACTTTTAAGTTCCCTGCCTATGGCTCCTGAGGGAAAGGTTGCAATTGGGCTGAGACATACATGGTTTTTTTTACATATTATGGCTGTTACTTAATTCTAACAATTGCATTGCAAAAGAGGATATATGGAGAACTGTCATCTGATAAACCTCCTAAGTCCCTAAAGCTATCCCTAATCCACAAAAGTGAATTTCCCAAGTGAAATCTAACTTTAGGGTGAAATTCATCCCTTTTACTTGGGGCACTGTGAAGTACTTGAACAATGATTTATCTTTGCCAGGGCTGCCTTTTGGTCTTACCATGTTCTGTTACAGCATAGTGACAGTAGATGACCAGCAACCAATTGCATGCCTTGTCCACTGAGAAAGCAAGGCTTTTCCTGTGGCTGAGCACTAACTAGGTTGTGGTATGACTTAGCCTAACCTAGTCCCCATCAAGAGTCTGTATCCCTGAAGACCCTTTGCTCACCTGGATAATTGCGGCAGCCTCCAGCTGAGCAGCCTCTCACCCAGCGTCCTTCATTAACTGACACGGTCCAGGTCTGGAATTTATCCACTTCCAGAGCATCAGGTGTGAGGTTACAGATCTCAAGCTTGGTGAAGTGCCTCATGAAATCTTGAAATGATATCCTGGAGGAATTGAGGGGAAATTGAACCCAAATGCATTTACATGGTTGGCGGTTGTCTGAAAGACCCTGGGGAGGTGGAAGACGGTGCCCAATAGCACTGTCAGTACTGGGACAAGTTTGCAATGGGAGTGCCATGTTTTCCAAATGCTCTTGGTCTGCTGGTTGGTGAGTTACCACAGGTACAGCTCCAAACTCAGGGAAACTGAGCTGACAGGATGCTAAGTAGGAAGGGTGATGGAGAGCTTGTGGAAGTGTAGCATAATTACAAAGACTGTGCTGATGGCACTGAATAATCTCTGGTGGGAAAATGAGAGGATCACAGAGCAGGGCTTATTGGGAATATGAAGGGGAGCAGAGATCACTGCAATGGTTTTAGTAGATTGGTAGTAGTGCAGTGGCATTCATTTTTGCTATGATTGCATATTTCCTAGAGAAACTGATGCTCTCACCAGAACTCCCCATCCTCCACAACCTTGTGCTGCAGGCGGATTTTCTCTTCTTCGTTAACAGAGTCCCACACCTCTGACCTTCAAAGGAGTAAGCAAGTTAGCTTAGGCTTTGCAATACAGTTTTCATTATAGTTTCTACACTTTCGGCTCATAGAGTGAAAAATCAAGAGTCATCTTGCTACCTCCACATAATTTGTAAGCCTTGTAACAACTTGTTCTCAATGATATTCTCTATATGCCCAACAAAAGAAGCAATTGTTCTACTTCTCTCAGCCTTCCTCTTAGAATTCCTCTTATTAGCTCTCAAACATCTGCTGAACTGTGTTAATTTTACTTAGCTTGAAGAAAAAGGTGTTTGCAGATTATCAATGCTGGCGTACCTATTGAAATTCCTTTAAGGAAAACACTGACATCTTGCTTCATTCAGTTCTTTCATAACCTAATTTCCATTTATTAAAGCCTCTCTTAACATCTTATTAGGTGTTCTTTTCTTATTTACAGCTTCAGCTAAGCACTCAATGAACTTCAAAATTCAAAGACAATTGAGATACCTCATCACTGAATATTAGGATTATGCAAAAGCTGCATAAACACAAATAAAGCTGCAACTTCTTTTTCAAATCATGCGAAGCTAAGCTCTGTTTTACTCACTTGTCACTCCAGGCTCCATTCCATTCCACCTGGCCCCAGGGGTTTCTCAGCCTTACCAGACGTATTTTTTCCCCTTTAAATACTGTCTAATTGAAAAAAGAAGGCAACAAGAATAGACTGAGAGTTGGTTCAAAAGGAAATGTTCAGCCTGTCACCACACCTTTCAGTGATGGTGCTTTTCTGGGCCACACCCCAGCCTGATCTTCTTGGGGTGGCTGTGGGAAGGCTGTAAGACCAGGAGGTGGCTGCCTGTGGCCACCTTTGCCCAACTGGGTGTTGCCCAAGTGAGCCAAAACTTGGACAGGTTTCTTTGTCCACAAGACTTTAACTTATTTGAATATAGTTTTGTTTCCTTGGCTCATAATTCGTTTCGCTTTTCATGCCTCTCATGGCTTTGCTGCCGTGCGTAGGGCCAGGCCAGCAGCGGCTGCAGCTGCGCACAGCTGGAGGGGGGAGCGGGGCACGTACCTCTTCCACGGCCGTCACGGAGTAGGCGTGCCCCTTGACGAGCCCGCAGGACATCCGAGTCTCGTACTGCATCGGCATTATGGTCTGTCGGACAGAGAGAAACACCCGTGCGACTCACAAAAAGCTCAGCTGCTTGCTCGAGGGCAGGTGCTGCCACCCAGGGCTTTCACAGGGAGGGAAACACCGTTCGGCTGACTGGATTTTTTGCCTTGTTCTCCTCTTTGTGTTTGTCAAAGCAGTCAAGCTAAGCGCCCATAGAATTCATGTTGATAGTTAGAAAGGAGTGAAGTATGAACTAAAAATGGAAAAAGTCGGTAATATCAATTTGAAAGGACATTTTCTGGTGTCTTTTTCCCTTTTGTGTAGACTATTGCTTTTTGCACTTGGAACATGGCAGGATATAGCATGCTTAATCAAATAATTAGTTTTTTGTATTAGAAGGACTGTTCAGCCTTTTCTAGGATGGTATGTTCTTGTATGGCTCTGTAAGGTTACTACACATGAACTGGTTAAAAATCAGAGCAAATCAACACCTAGAATACTTTCATCTTTCCACATGGCTGCTATCTTATCACAATGACATTTAAACAATGTGTTTAATACACTGTGCCGGCTAACTGATACTATCTTATTGCATCTAACTTTCAGGAAGGGCATAGCTGTGTTGCTCAGGTGTAAATATATTTGCTGTCTTAGTCATCAGCTTTTAGTGTGTCTGATGGATTTTTACTTGTGTATCTGTGAGCTCTGGAATTGGCAGCAGGATGGCAGATGCACACAGCCTGCTGTGCTTATATGAGAGATCTCCAGTATTGGTAAGAGGGGTAGACCCTGCCACGTGCACGTGGACCAAGAGCAAAACTTCTCCTCCTTCTTTATGTCTGTTGCTGAGAGATGCCTGCAAAGTCCTGTCAGTAACTCTGCCACCCCTTCTTGACACATCTAATGGCATGAAAAAGGCAGGGCTGGACCCTGAAATGTTCTCAGCTTGCACAGGGAGGATCTCATCCAAATATTTCCTGGATGTTGCAATTGTTTTCCATTATTTCACTTCAGCATCTATTTGGTTTCTTTTCCCTTGATTCTGTTTTCATACTATAACCTCACACCTATTTCCTTTTTTCTTAATTTCTTCTCTAGTTGTTGCCATCATCACTTGTCAGAACCCTTTTCTCTTCTTTCTATTTAAGAACATTAACTTCTGCTGACCTGGACAACTTCTCAAAGTCCAGGTTTTGGAAGTGTTTCATCTGCCTCTTTCCATTGAGAGCCCTGATTTTTTTCCCTGGTGATGGTTCAGGAATATGTAATAATCAGCAGCACAACAGCTGCTGGAGCAACAAGTGTAGAAAGAGTTTTGCAATCTTCTTTTAGCAGACAGTCACTGAGGAGGAAATTCTCCCCCCAGTCATGGGAGGTTTGGGCAGCCATGCTTGCAAAACAAGATAGTCATACTGGTCTTTCCCAAAGAATGACACCATTTCAGTCTTTTAGGAAGAGCTAAATATGGATGCCAGAAGAGAAAAAAATCAGCTATTTCAGCTGCAAATGCAGAAGAAAGTTTGCACAACCAAAAGTTTTGAGTGATGTAATTGTGGACGATTTTTCTTTGGTTTTGTTTTGTTTTTCTCCACCCTTCCCTACACCCCTGTAAAACAAGAGATGTAATTTCATTGTCATGGAAATGCAGCTCCTTAAAGGGCAAGGTATGACAGCTGCCTGACACAGAAAAGGCAGCAGTGTCCCTCTACAGATTTGAAAGCTTCTAAGTTGTCCAGTATGGGATATTTTTTCTTAGGGGGTTTTAACAACCCTCTATTTTGCTAGATACTTATGTGGATATGCTGGAGTTACTTTGTATTTCATCACACATATAAAACTCCAAATACTTTTTCTTTTCCTTGTTTTTGGGCATTTTTAATGAGGACTTTGTTTGCAGTAATTAAAAAAAAAAAGTGTCCCTAGAGCAGGTTCTCCTCTATTAATGGGTAGAGGACTCTGTCTCAAAATAAGTTCACCAAGAGATTTTTTTGCCTTGAGCGAGAGCTATGCAGAGCTTGCTTTTTCTTTCTGTGACATTCCATGCACACTCAAGGATCTTATTCTATTCTAGTATTTTAGTTTTTTCATACTCTCCACCCTATTCAAGCAAGAGACTTGATAAAATCCACTAATAAATTTCTTGTTCTGCAAATTATAAGCCTGTGTCACAAGCCAACAGCCCTTTAATGCCTCAGTATCCGTGAAGCCCCCTGGTATCAGTCACTGTGCTGGAAAGCACTCAAGTCTTTCAACACGCACATCAAACAGCATCCATAAGAACATTTCATTAGTGTTATTCTGTGAAACCAAAGAAGGATTGAAAAACATAGGTGATATGTTTTTCTAACAGTTTGTAGATAAAAGCATTCTGAAATCAACTGTTTAGAAGACATACCCAGGCTGGCCTCTCCTCGATGCCCTGGTAGTCTGCAGTGGACTGAGTCATCTGTGCATTTTCTTGATTCTTCACCATTCGAGCAATCAGTTCCCCAATATTGCTCCGAGGAGCTGATCCATAAGAAAAGCCTAGGTCATCCTGGCACAGAGAATGGGAGAAAAGTATCATGGAGGAAGATGAATGGTAAAAGATAGCCCAGATTACTTCTCTTTTCCCTCATTATGTCCATACTTATCTACAGTGATCAATAGCACGGTTCTCCCACCTTTACTGAAATATGGTACTCCATAAAGTACTAGTTTTTTAACTTATAAATTTCTTTTTTCTAAAATTTTTTCACCACAATAAGTGAAGACAGTCTGAAGCCATGTGGACAATAAAATGTTAATCGGCACACTTAAGATCTTTGACATGAAGATTTGTGTCTTAACAGAGTTGCAGCATCCTCATACTAACCTATTTCATTGACTTAGGGTCTTGAGGGGGAAGGGGTACTGATTTTGCTGATTGTACCTGTTCTTTCCACCTCCATGTTCTTCTTCTGTTTATTTCCCTTTTGGTACTCACTGTTTGCTAATGGATCTCTAGGGGGGATTACTCCATCTCCTAGAAATGGATGTTTTCTATGTGGCCTAAACCAAGCAGTTCCAAAGGTGGTATATATTTGGTTACGAATGGAGAGGTCTCTCTCCTCTGTCATTTCTTATCTGCAAAGTTCATATGGACTCACATCAATGGAACTGGCCATGAGGGATCCTCTGTCAATGGCATGTTTCATGATTTTATAGATATCTTTAGGGGCATCCTTTATCTCGTAGAACTCTGTGACTCCTCCAGTGAAATCCTCCATGGCTTCAGTGGTGTTGCCTCCCTTCAAAGCTTCATATGACCCATGGAGTCTTGAAAAGAGATAAAAAGAGATGTTTTACACAGGGATAGATACCTACCTATGTATTTATATCCAACTTGTGTGTATAACTACAGCTCTGCAAACACACATACTAAAACCCCACAACCCATCTGTCTGGTAACTCACAATTTAGAACTTCTAAAACATGCCACCTGCACACACAGGGGAAAAAGAAAAGAAAGATATGCTGAAAATCAAATGTAGATTTCTGAATGAGTAGCAAAACTTCTTAGAAAATACACTTTAACCCATCTCCAGCTCCAAGGCACGGGAAAAGGCATTGGTATATCCAGGTGTATTCTCTGTGTACGCAGTGGTGCAAGCACCGCCCCAGCAGAGGGAGCGGCGCTGGGGAGCCCGGCACAGCCCCGCCGCTCGCTTTACTTTGCATAGGCCTTTTCCAGGAGGGCGCTCCAGAACTCGTTGCGCTGGGAGGACTTGGTAAAGACCAGCTGGTTGTTGTAGGTGGGTAAGCAGTCATCGATGACGACATCCACCCAGTCTCCATAGCGCCAGAACTGCTCAAAGGCAAACAGAAAAAAACAACAACTGGATCGACTTGGTGCAGGGAGAGGAAGCTTGGCTGAAAAGTCAGGCTGAGAGAGGAGAAATATGGAAATACACTTCATAATGTGGCCAAAACTGACGGCTACTGTGAAGGAGGCAGCTGTATTGAATTCCTCTGGGCATAAAGCTCCTTAAGAGAACCAAAGGAAATGCGGAAAGCAGTCAATCTTTTCTGAATAAGAAGTTGTTCGAGAACTGGTGTGCCTAAAAGCAGCTGCTCTTGCCAAGTGCCCGTGTGTCCGTCTAGCTGCAGCGCTGCATCTGAGCAGTGAGGCAGGAGCAGGCTCCTGTTGCTACTCCTTACACCCAGGACACTGCAATCTGCAAATGCTTCCTTGCTGGGCTAATGCTCCCTAATCGCTTTTATTGGCTGGCCCTGCTGTGACTGCCCTGATGGAACAGTTTGGGGTGAGGCAATTCAATCCTTTTTCCTCCCTTCTGTCACTCATGATTCCAAAGGGTGGGGAAAGAGAGAAGAGCGTGCTAAGAGCTGAGCTTTGGGTAAATGCATATGCTCACCACTAGACGGAGCGACTCACCTGGAAGTGAAAGATTCCAGCATAGTTTTGTATAAAGGACTGGTCATGAGGAATGACTCTACAGAGTAGTTTTTTATTCAGTGTCAGGCAAGCAATGGCAGCCAGAAACCAGCAGTTACCTGTGAATGAGCAGAAGCAGCAGACAAAATGAAGTGAGAGAGCAACTAGAAAAGGAAAACCTGAGATATTGCAAATGACGTTAATTCTCAGTGGAGTATGATTGTCTGTGTTTTGCAGTACTTTAGCACTTTATCTTTTTGTGCTCTAGAAATGCTCATGGGCATTGTTCATGACTGGGTACACACAGGCTAAATAGACGATATTCCATGTACTTTGGAAAAAGCTTAAAATCTGATAAACACTGATACCTGCATTAAGAATTCCCTGTGGCATGTGAAACTTTCACTAAAAGTTCTTGCCTAGATTGCTACTAAGCAGATGTCAACAATTTGCTACAGAGCAAAGGAATCAGTGAGACAGAGAATTTCAGATATCACCTTAGAAATGAAAGAAAATTAATGGAGAGCTGTACCATGATGTAGACTTTAAAAAGTGCAATTGAAGTACGAATTTCATACCTAATTCTCCTTGGCAGATATCTGTTCTGTTGGCTCCACCAATAATAAACCGTGGATTCTCACAGATTTCCTGCAAAACAGAAACAGATGGATGAGCAAAAAGTGTCCATAATGACGCCTGTTTAGCACAGAAGTAAAGTCAGTTTTAGAACATTTTCCTATAGGATAGCTTGTGGTATCAAAACCTCTCTCACAGTTGTCATCTGCAGAGTTTCACTATGAAAATGTTTTGACTCTGGATGTTCCAGACTCCAGTCAGAGCTTTCTCCATGCACCTACAGGGTCTAATATTGAGCCTGGGGTGCTCCCTCTATACTGAAATGTGTAAACACACTGAAAGGAGAAGAATTGGGGAAAATATTTTTTTCTGCACAATTATGAAAAAACAAAACATTGGAGGGAGCAGGAGAAAAAGTAGATGAAAAAACCATCAGGTGATCAGACTAAATTATTTTAAAATGATCTTATGTCCAATTTGTAGTAACTGGCATGTTGGGGCATTGAAAGGGTTGAAGAATGTGTTTCATTGGGAATGAACCCCAGCATTACTCCTTCTTAAAATTAGAGGATCAGATGTTTAATTACAAGAAATAATCAGTTGCTGGTTAAGAGATTTTGTTCTTTCCCTCACGTTTTAGTATTTAATTGACAATGCTGCATTCAAAAATGTGTTTGGATATATTCTGTCTCCAAGGACAGGAAGGTCTCCTTTCATTCTGCGCATTGCACAATGTATTGGGTTTGTCTGTATGTATACTACAACAGAGTGGGTACAAGATGCTATACATGTATAAATGATAAAGACATTTCTGCAGGGAGGGAAGACAAAATGCAGCAAGTGAGGTGGGACAATTGCAGGCTTACATAGCCCTTTTCTATAATGAACAAAGACTGTGGAAAACCAGACAGAGGAAAACCAAGGAAAGTAGTGGCTATAACCTGTCCTACAGAGTGAAAAATGTCCCTGCTTTATCCCATTTGTCATACTCAAATACTTGGTATGGAGAAGAATAAGAAGAAACAACTTCTGGACACATGTCTTATGAGGGTAAGGAAAGAAAGATATTGCAACCTGAGGAGCACCGTCCTGAGCAGCTGCAAATTCGGAAGAAGACAAAGTATAGTCCAAGAGCCCAATTTATTGAAAAATGTTAGGACAAGAGTGGGAAGGAGACAGAACAAACAATTGACAATTGCTTGTGTGGCAGCATACACAGGCAGCTGATGCTACCTCTATAGTCAAAAGCTTCTTATTAATATCATCAGTTTGCTTGGCTCAAACTCGCTTCTTTTCTCCTTCACAGTTACCAGAAGAGTTGCTTTGATGTAAGCATTTGGATTAGTCATATAGCCAGACAGAGAGATCAGCTTCTGCCACCCACTCTACCACCAATCCCTGCATGCACTTTACTTTCCTTGAGGGAAGGAATGGTGGGATTGTCCTGTTATTTTGGGCCTTGGTCAGCTGTTGAGGTCCAGTTCTGTCAAAACAGATGTTTGAGATGCCTTCATGCTTTTCTCCACTCACTTGTCTTTTTGAACATATTCTTCCTTATATTGCTGTGGTGCTCTGCTGAAAACAGGTCTTACATGCAAGGTTTTTGGTTTGTGTTTTTTCCAACTCTATTATTGTATTTTGACTCTATCTTGCTCTTATTGTAACTAGCTTTGAAATCCAACATGCTGTGCTTCAGTTGAAAGTAGTCAGGTGCCACCTAGTTGTTTCCAAATATTAAATGTACAGCGATGTGTTACTCAGAGGGATTTATTGCATCTTGGGGTCATTTGTTTTGTAGGATGCTTGGTAAAGGAATGCAAAGGAAAGAATCATGCAATTGTCATGTGGCATGGTTTAGCTGTGACAGAAATGCTTTTCTTGTCTTTCTTTATGCGGTCCAGGTATGTATAGCACACTGTGGGTATGATTTTAATTTGTGTTTCCTTAGTTCATCTCCAGCTACACTAGTTTGCTGAGTACAGCTGAAGTTACAGAGAAAGGGTATTAAGGTTTACCAAGGCTGAAGTACTCAGTCAGCAGAGCGAGATGACCAGGTGTCAAGATCCTGGTGGCAGGTCTGTCCTTCCAGTCTTCCTGGCTGAGCAAGAGATTGCTCTTCATCTCTTAGGTCGAATTATCACAGAGAATCCCAACAGGCTGCACTTCACTGAGGCAATGATTCATCTTTTAAAAGAGTCTCCTCTGATCTAAGTGCCTCAGACTGCCTCGGTACTACCCAAAGGAGCTTTGTGTTGCACTGGGTTGATCCAGTTCAGACTGTAACTTCATTGCAAAGAAAAGAAAGAATCCCAGGAAAACCTTGTAGTGGTGCATGCTGCATTCTGGGAAGAGATTACTTACAAGTCAGTTGGAAGGGAGCCCTGGAAAATGCAGAGGCAGCATGCAACTAAAAATGGCATTTGACCTTTGTTACATTTTCATTGGCTTTTCTTCTGTATCAGGAAGAAATCTGCCAGCCAGCTTATACTGCTGCAGCAAAAGGCATTAATTCCTTTAAAAACTGCCATTAATAAACTGTGACATTCTAAGTAAATTCCCTAAACTGATCCTATCAAACAGAGGAAGGATCTTTTTCAGCCTAAGACAATTTGTAGCGTCATTGTCTCTTGGTCTCTTGTAGTCTAGACCATGCTTTTAAATGTCTGTGCTGTGCACTTCAAGGCACAGCTCAATGTCAGACACCAAGCTGCTTTTAGAGCTTCTGAGTTGGATTATCTTCTTCTGAAAGTTCTGCCTTGGTGGCACTAACTTCCATCTTTGCTTTGTGGCATGACCTGCACAGGCAGACATTTTGTGATGACTAAATTCAAACAGATTCACATGTGTGCACTAGATGATCTGACTGATTAATTTTCATTCCAAGCAAAATCCAGTAGTTTGTTGACTGGATTTTATTTGTATTCATTATGAAAAAAAGCTCCTCCTGGTGATTTTCTGGCTATGGAGAGGATCATCATAGGGAAGTCATTGAATGTGGTGGTTATGTTGTGACTTGGCTGTGAGTGAGGAGAATACAATGGTGCATTTGAAAGCACAGTGTCACAGTAGACCCTTCCTATCAATACCCTGGTGTCATTAGATCCATACAGGACTGCAGCAGGACCTCTCAATATTCTGTGCTATGCTATAACACAGACTTTCTCAGCTCTCAAAGATCAGTAGCCTCATCCTGCTCTCAGCTGTGAGAAATTCCCACTGGCAGCATAGTTGTGAGAGGCACAGCCAGTCAATGAGCTGGATGTGACCTGTTGTAGGTGTAAGCAGCTCTCTGGGCTTCTCTTACCTGCTGTGGGTGAGCGAATAATTTAATATTTTGCGTTAACTGAGGGGGATTTAATTTTCTCTCTATGTATCTAAACCATGGTCTGCATACTCTGAACAGAGACGCTGGAGGAATGGATCCTTGGGTCCTGCAGACCTTTCTCAGGGGAACTTTCAGGGCTCTCACTTGGCTTTTGTCTGAATTGAGTATTAGGAGATCTTCTCTGTGCATTCATGTCGTGGCGTGGCAGTCAGTAGCTGGGTAGAATTACAAATACCTTTTTTCTGCCCCCATGCTAGGGCTGCCAGCTGCCCTGCACAGCACCTGTCCTTCCCTGGGTAAGGGACAAGGCCAGTCCTCGTGCATTTGCTGCCCTTGCTGACACAGAGGACAAGCATTTTGGGAGGTGGCAGAGGAGGACCTGGCCTCTGGGTAGAGGGGCTTTGATACAAATGGATGAGGTGACGTGCCTAAGGTGATTCAGGAAGCCAGAGAGTCAGGAATACGTTGTGTATTTCCCAGCCCTCTGTTTTAAGTGGGATCATAGAGCACACAGATCACTTGTTTATTTGCTCTGTCTGGAGGTATGTGGCACATAAAATGGCACAGGGAAATGATCTAGACTGGTCACATTAGGACATTCTCTCAGGAATTCTGAACTGTGAGGTATTTTTTTTCTTTTAGACTACATTATCAAGTTTCATTCAACTATTGACCTGAATTTCAAAGTGATTAATATTACAACTTTATAAGTTAAGAGTAAATTTTATAAGCGAAAGTATTTTCTTTCTTTGGGTGGGAGTGGGGTGGGAAAACGATTACAATTTAACAGGAACATAAATTGTCCATACCTTTACAGACTATCACAAAACACAGCCTGTGCAATGGACTATATGTGGTGCTCCAATGATTGCTTTAACCTCTTAGTAAAATACTCTTTAGCCCAGTATTACTCCTGTTTGTGTAAATAAAAAACCCAGATAGCTTTGGGTTTGAAGTTTGTATTTTAAGTCTTACATGGTCCCCAGCCTGTGGCTGCTACATGAATAGTAAGTCCAAAGTTACATTTTCATGAGTGACTTAAAGAAATGTCTTTGGAACTAAGACCCTGGTCTGAACCTTTCCAGTAACAAAGGTTTGGTCTGTGCCTGCACAGTTACATACAAGTCTGAGGTTCCATTGTACATTTCTTTTGTTTTGATGCTTTCTAATATGACACTTGCAGTCTGTCTGCTTCAGGATGCTGGCACTCATCCACTGTACTGCTGTACTGCTTCCCTCTGCAGGGAAACAGACGAAAGGGAAATCCTATCCCTTTACACGGCTGACTTGGGGCTGCATTTAAGTCATTCACACACATTTCTAGAGGCTGATGCAGCCATGGTGATGATGAAGGAGTGACAGGGCACAAGTGACAAGTGCACAGGGCACAGCAGATGGGGGACTTGTTTCGATCCCTCCACATTGCTCAAGTTGTTGTGACAGAAGCACATGGCCTTCCTCCATCTCTGTAAGAGCCACCCACAAGACCTCGTGATCTTTTGCTATTCAGTTACACTCCTGTGGTCAGTTTTATCTATCACCACTGACTTTCCCACTGAAGCACAGATTTGGGCACAGGGGAAGTATGGCAAATATAAAAGAGGTGTCCAAAACCTGCCAAAGAAATGGAGCTGTGGAGGCTCCTGAGAACAAGGCTCTCACTATCAGACCAGGGATGGCAAGGGCCAAGGCACTGTCCCAGGGGCTGCCTTGCTGCAGGGGAGCAACTGCCCAGCAGATATGACAGGGAAAATGTGTGACTCCTCCTGAAGTAGGAGGGAGAATCAACTGGGAACTGTGGTGTTAGTCCTCTGCCAGTGAGAGAGATAGGGGAAAAAAAGATTAAAAAGAATAGGTAGGCTGGCTGGGGAATAGCCACAAAATAGGAAAATGAATGGGATTAGTAGCCAAGAGTGGGTCTCCATAGTGCTTAGAATACCCACATTAATGGTAAGTGGGACAAGCAATGCAGGGAACAACTAAGAGCCTGTTTGATAACATAACCTGTCCTTTTATTGTCACACATGAGAAAAATGGCGGAATACCAAAATAGAAGTTTAAGTGAAACAAAGTAGTGTTAAAAAAATTAAGTCTCAGCAAACCCAGTAACTTGTTGCAGAAGGAGGAGAATTTTTCTTTTGTACTTTCAGACAAGAAAATCCCAGGCAAACCATGCAAGAAGAAAATGAAATTCCCCATATCTCCTTCTAAACATTTCATTCCATCTCCTTTGTTGCTGCTGTTCTATTGTATTTTAGTCATTGTATAGACATTGTCTAAGCTTTCACAGCCCTAGCTAGTTATCCTTAGAGCCCAGGAGAGCTCTAAGGAAATATATTTCCAGTTTATTCCACCTGCCTCTCCAACACACAATTTCTGCCAAAAAGTAAGCTCAGGGTGTATACTTCAATTTACAGAAAAAGGCAATCAGCAAACATGTTACTTACGCGTGGTCTTTTCCATTCAAACTTGACAGGGCTTTTCTGGCTGTAGAAAAGGGATGACTCATTTGGGGGGAAATCAGGATCTTCATAGAGAATGTTTTTCTCGAGGCACTTCTTGTGAAGCTCTTCATATGTCTTCTCCTTTACGTGGATAATGGGCTGATTGCGACTTATAATGGCAGAATAAATTCCCCCTGTGCCCCCTCCTGCCCCCTCCGTAGTGCCAGCAGTGCTGCTGGGGACTGACCCAGCAGCTGTTTGCTGAGCCACCACTGCATTTATGGCGGTCGGCATGGGAGTCAGGCTGACAGCAAATGCTGAAAGACAGCAGGATCTTGCAAACTGGAAGGAAATTTCAGAAAAGAGGAAGTCGCTGTGCAAACCGTCTTCTCTGTCTGTTGAAAGCCTTCTAGTCAAATTTGCAAGCCAGAAAATTCCATGTGGTTTTTCATCCTCCTAAAGGACCATATTTTGTCATCAGAAATTGGAATTTGTTGCTTGATGTGGGACAAGATGATCAGTTGGCTCACTCCTGTATCTGAGTTGTATCCATGGCGTGTGTGTGTGCTGTCCTGTGTGTGTAAGTGTCCAGAAGGGACAAGCTTTAACCGTGAAATCTAAAAATAACTACAGGCAAAGAGAGAGGGAAAATGAGAGGGGGGGCATTAGTGAGATGGTGTCAGTCTTCTGTGCAGCTTGTGCCGAGGCCAGGCATGTTCCTGGGATGGGCTCTGTGTGTGGGCTGACTCCTGGTGCAAGCAGTTCATCTTTTCCTTAAGTAGAGGGAACAGTGAAACTGGAAGCTAAACTCCTGCTGGCTTAGGAACATTACGCACAAAGTACTGCCAGGCAATGGTCCTGACACTACTGAAAAAACTGTTGTACTTGACTTGTTTCTACCCTTTGTGGCAGAAAAGATAGAGACAACTTTTTGCTACTAGAGGAGATGAGCAGCAGACACTTCTAATAGTGAAAAAGGAGCTATTTGATGCTACTCAGGTCAGGTCACTTGCCAGCTCTGTTTGGTTCCTCTGGAGAGCAGCTTGGCAACCTAAGATTCACCTTATAATAGCTAACTTCCATAAAATAAGCAACTTTTTGTGTAAACTTTGAAACATTTATAGAGCCTAGTGTGGAAACTGGGCTATTCTCTATGTGTTAGGATATACCAAAGTTAAAGGAAACATCTGACTCTACACATGTATTTTTCATACAACAGCGGGATAAGGGACAAATTCACAGCCCCTGTGAGCAAAAATCTAAACACATATTGATTTTCTTTGTAACCCAGTTCCTTAAAAGGTGACAATATTTATATGTCAAGAAAAGCACAGTAATACCTTGATTTTTCTTTATTGGGAAGTCTTCAATCACAGGTTGACATCAGTTTTATTTTTGCCTAATGATACTCATTTCTGGCTAACATATACATTGCTGACCTTCTGGCCTAGGGCTATGACATTTTCCAAAGCACTGATGGGTTTTTTTCTTCAGCCATTTGCTCAGTTTACACATTTAAAATCAACAGTATAGTGGACAAACTCTACAGCTCATTAAAGAAAACTCCCCTGGAGAAACTTTTAAAGGAGGTAATATAAAGTTGGCAAGCTTGACTAACTTCTAGGAATATTAATCATCAGTCTTTTAGGCCATTTAGGTGGCCTAAATCCTTTTCTTTTTATCATGAATACAAGCCTTCTTGCACCAACAGGGCAATCGAAAAAGACAGATTCAAGCATTTGTGAAAATAGGAATGCAATTGCTTTAGGGTAGGTAGGTTCTTCAGATGCAGAATTGATGACTTCCTCCTTACATTTAGATGCTAGTATTGCAGGTCTCATACTTGACATTACATTGCAGGACAGCTTGGCAGAGCCATGTGTCACTCTTTCCAAGATAGGCAAATATTGATACAACAAGGGCCTTTCACTGCACAGTTCAGCAAAGGGCTCATTTTGCAGCCTCTGCATGTGTTTTTTCTTTCCTATTCTCCCTTCTTGCTCAGTGCACCCCTTAAATACAGAGCTGTGTTTCTGGAAGAATTGTAGGGGTATGACATTTGAGAAACTCTTTGTGGGCTGCTGGGGAGGATCATGTGAATGATTAGCAGTGTTTTGTTGTTTTTTTTTTTTTTATTGGGATTGTCAGTGAGTGCCAGGGTATGACCTGCTGCTACTGCTAGAGCTAAGAGATCAGCCAGTGCCTGCATATGGAATGGCAGGTGGACATGCACTTCTCACTTCTACACCAATGCTGCTCTTTAGGCATGTTCAGGAGTTACACCTGTTTAAAATACAATTTCTCCTTTTCTTATTTCATACTGGAAAGGTAAGTTTGTTATGTAGGATTTTGGCCTTTTTTACAGGAGCTGCTAATAAAAGACCAACGGTGTCTTTAAATAAACACAATTTTCCATAGAGGACAATGGATGTGCTGTCTAATACTAACAGCAAAACAAATACTCAGGAATTAAATCCTGTATGTGATGGAATTTCCTGTAAGCAGAAGTACTCAAATAGCTGACCTGTTCAACAGTAACAATGAATTAGTGAATTAATCTAAAATGTTAATGTTGCTATTTAATTTGTATGGAGTTTTCTCTCCAGTTGTTTTCACTAATAGAACTATTTTTTTAATAACGATATACTAAAAATTTATTTCTTCATTTATGGCATAAATACGTGAAAAAATATGTGAGTTACTACAAACAGCAATGTAAATCATATTCTTTGAAATTTATCAGATCTAAAGACCCAACTCTTAAGATTTTCAGCAACTAATTTCTACTGAAATCCATAGATGTTAGGAACTTCACACCACTGAAAATCTGACCCATCAGTACTTATCAGTGCAGATATCTTACTGAGGGCCAGAGAATAAAGGCAAGTCAATTCACATTCACCAGTTACCCTTGGAAGAATACTCACTAGTGATTCTTAGCAGTAGAAAGAAGGTTGGAAGGCAAAAGGCATGTAACTTGCTTCATTGTTACTTTATTTCACTTTCCAATTTGAGAAATAGCAGTTAAAATATTTTATTAAATTACCCAAGATGATAACTATATCTTGTCAGAAGCACTGCTATACTTAAACACAGTAAGAAATCATCAATCAAAGCTTGGAAGTTGACAGAAAAATAGGGTCTGTCTCTCTTTTCACAGATGCAAAAGATCTGTTTGCTGCTGTTCTACCCGGATTAGCACATTTGCATTAAGCACAACAGTATTCATACAGCCAGTTCCTGGAGTGGAGGTTCACACTGTCTCCTGGAAGGTGCTGACAAATAGCTCTGCAGAATATAAAAGAAGGGAGCTAAGGGTCTGGTGGGGAACAAACTACACTTGGGTAGTCAAGAGCACTCACAGTTTGCTCTCATGCTTGCTGTTCCCAGCAATCTGCCCAACAGAGGACAAACAGCAGCAGGTGGGAATGACAGGGGGGATTAGTAATGTTATGTTACCTTTAACTGGCAAAAATGGTGACCATTCTTCTGTTTCCTATGAGTTAATTTATCATGTCTTTAGAAAATACTTCCTTATCTTACTAAAAGGAATAAAATTAACTATAAATCCAGAAAAACCAGAAACCCAACTGATGGCATGTTCAGATTTGACTCAAAGCAGAACTGGTTTGAAAATAATATAGTTGACAAGTTTAGCAAATAGAAAGGTAAACAAACTCTGTGGAGCAATGGCAGCCTGTGAAAAGAGATGCATAAGATGGAAAAGCCTGAGGGAACAGGCAGGATGTAATGGATGCGAGACTCAGGATGTCTCTGTTTGCAAGCAAAGCAAGCATCAAAACATACCAGTTCTGTTTGCAGAGATAGTGGGAAAAGAAGGCAAGGGAACATTAGGCTGAGTTGTAAGAGAAAGTGGGATGCCTGCACACAGAATTAATGCCGTTAAAATTAAATTCTGCTTCATAAATGCCTAGCTCAAATCTCAGCCAGATACTAAAAAGTGACAGGACTAAAACTTTTCTAAAGGAAGCCAAAACTTGGCAGGACTTGGAAGATCTGGGAAAGCATAGGTCCTTCACTGGGCTGCCTTTAATCAATGACATTCAATCATCAATGTCAATTCTTTTCTAACAGAAAACTTTTTTTTAAAGTAGTACCTGTGCCCTTTTGAAATCCAAGTTTCAAAGCTGGCTGTTAGGGAGCCTTCTGCACCGCCACATTACTGTCTTCTGTTATTGCCCAAACGAATGGCACAAGCTACCCAACCCTCACCTCCAGTGCCTGAGCTCTTTGGCCAGCCTGCTGTTTACTTTCCCCTGCAGACCAGCTAATTTTGCGTTGCCATAAGGACTGGAAAGCAGAAGTGTCTGTGATCACACTGGGTGGCTCCTTCTGTGTTTGTTTTCAGAAGGCAGCTGGCAGGCAGAACTCTGGTGATAACCTCTGTGTCTGCCATACCTGCTGATGCTGCTTGTTGCACTGGCCCAGATCTCCTCAAGTGCAACAGCCTCTGAACAGTGTGATTTTCAAATACTTACATTAAGGCCTGTGCCAACAAGCCGCAATCTCACCCCACCAACTCATAATTTTTTATTGTAAGTGAAGGCAGAACTGAAGCTTAATGCTTAACAGAAACAAGCCTAATGCAAATAGTATTTAGCTTATTTCCCAAATATACAATCCTAGTGCTATTACTTTTGCTGAACAGAAAATTTATCCAAGTCCAAATTGGTGCTTTAAAAGAAAAACTGTAAGAAATGTTAGTTTGGATGTGTTGGTGGAAAATATGTTTGTTGATTTAATTGGAATCAAGTGAACATCTGAAGTCCTCAGTTTATTTCTCCTCAGCCTCTCAATGGACAGTTTCTCTGAAGAAGTTGCATCTTCTTTCAGCTGATAGAGATCTCCCAGTCAGCATCAACACTCAGGGCTAAGTTTTCCAGCGTCAGTGCGAAGGTCTTTGTATCATATGTGAAAACCACTTCTTTTTTTTTTCCATCTGAACAGGACAAGAGAGTTTTCTATTTAATTTAAGAAGAATTCTTCTGAAACACAGCTACATGTCACTCTACAGTTTTTAGTTCTGACTGTCCCTGCTACTGATGGAAAGAATTGATTAAAAAACAAATAGAAGTCAAATCTTCCCAGCACACATATAAGAATGCAGTGGAATAAGAAAGTAAATATTTCTTTTTTTCTGATCTTTCAAACTATGGTACATCAAACTATGGAACTACTTATGAATTTTTCTGAAAACAAATCACCCTGGTTTTTGCACAGGTGTTCCTCCAGGCACCCTTGAGAGATGGAGGCAGAAAGTACATTTCCCTATGACTCTCAAAATGAAGGGACATGCTTGAAAAGCAACCAGAAATTGTATGCTCCTTCTGTAGCTGCTATTGCCTATCCCTATGGGATACCTCACAACTTCTAGAGATCTCCATATAGTCAGGAACTCCAGAGGTTTTGGATGAGCATGGAAACAGAAGAGTAAATCTGGGTTTGTCTGCAAGTTTCCTGTTCTGGACTAGGCAGGTTAACAGACCTGAGCAAATGGGCTTTCATTTGAAGTGCCATCTCTGCTCATGTTTTCTGAATGTGTTCATTCCAAACCACACTTACTGATGTATTATCATCTTGCAAAGTCAGTGTTCTTCAGTTCTGCATGTAGTATTAGTGGTGAATAGCTGCTGGTTCCTTTCACTAAATTCTGTCCTTGATGTAAAAAAGTAACAAAGAAAGCTAAACAAAGAGGCTTCCTAAGCTGTAACACTTCTGCAGACCTGTCAGTTTGACACCTCAGGTGAATGGCAGCAGAGCAACAGAATTTGAAAAAAAATGTAGTATAATAGAAGTCAATTCATTACCCTTGGCACTGGCTGTCACAGAAGTGGGTTGCTTTCCAAATCCCAGAATTATCACCCGTTCAACTACACATGTAGTGTGGTATTGTCCGCTTTCATCTACGCAGCTGAAAAAAAAAATATTTTCATATACATCAATTTCTTTCCTTCAGAATAAATTCAGTATCACACAAATATTATTACTTCAGTCTCATCCTGAAAGCTCCCTGTACTGGTTTCCTTTCCTCTATTTACCTTTCTCTTAAAAACAAGTAAAGCTTTCTCCCACTGTCAGCTGATTTTTTCACTGTGTATCAGATTTCAGAATCAGAAGAAAAACAGTTTGATAACCTATTTTAAAGCAAGAAGCATGGCTTTGAGAACCAGAAAAGTTCTGGATTTTCAGAGAACAGTAGTCAAAACTCCTAAATATAAAGCTAATTTTAACTTTTTTTTTCATGTAAAATATTTCAATTTGAGACAAAATTATGTTTAATTTTGTAACTAATTCAATTTTTATTAAAAAGCTCTAAAAATGCCCCAAATCAAATAAAAATGCACCTCTTTTTTAACGAACAGGGTGTTATTAATCTCAAAATGATTTTTTTCCAACTTTAGATTTGCTAGCAATGCACCTCAATAGTAAAAGTATTGGAGTACATATTTGGCATCTCTGGCTTTTAGGTTTTGTCACTGAACCTTTGCAGGGGGTATCTGCTTGTGCCTCCCTTCAAGTATTTTTCTTCATGCTAATATACACGGTGAATTTGTTGATTACTTTGGGAGACAGAAAAGGTGTGGTTTTGGTTCCCAGACAGAAGCACTGAATATCTCAGGTTGGAAGGGACACATAAGAATCAAGCTAACTCCCTGCTCCTTGCAGGACTACCTAAACCTAACCACGTGACTCAGATCATCATCCAGATGTGCTTTGAACTAGGAAAGGCGTGATGCTTTGACCACTTCCCTGGGGAACATGTTCCAGTGACTGATCACCCTCTCAGCAAAGATTACGTTAGAAAACAAATCTTAGAAAATATAAACACTCCAGGTGTTGCATACTTGCAAATCTCCTGATCTATCTTTTTTGTCTCTCAGATAGGCTGTACTCTTTCTAATGACTTCCTTTATATTTGTGTCCATCTGCAGAATCTCGAGTCTGACTATACTGAAACAATATAAGACAGCTCAGTATTTCATGTGGCACCGCCTTCAGACTTCTGTAGAACACTGTTTACCTCTGCAGTTTTATGACAGATTCTGCACTCTCTTGGACTTCACTAAGCAATAGATGAGACTAATACTGCTACCTTTGTAAGAAGGCCTCATGAACTAGAACAGGCATTTCCAGTGACAGTGTGTTGGTGGCTTTTGTCCATGATTGCTGTTACCTGGAAGAGAGAATGTTCTTGTGGAAAGTGAATTTCCGATACAGGAACTGCTTCTTGTGGAGATATTGAAATGAATGCCCATCATCTACGTAGAGCTCACCTATGGCACAGGCCTGTGAAACACACCAGATAGAGCACAATACAACAGCAACTTCTAGTGTTGAATAATCAAACTGTCTCACTATATGCTATGCTTCATATTGAAGGTGCGTATTTATTTTTCTTCAGCAGCTTGTATCCCTGGAAGGCTCAAGCAATCCAGCTCTGAGACTGCTGGACATCCTGGTTTTGTAAATTGATGCAGGTGCCATATGTCACCTCTTTACTAGCAAAGACAGTTGTAGGAAGTTCCCTCTCTGTGTCCAAAAGGAAGTTTGTGGCCTGCTCATTCTCTGCTCCTCCCTCCAAGGGACTAGACAAGGGCTGAAAAAAGTCAGAAAAATATTCTGGCTCTGCTGTACTCAGATAGTCATGCTTAGAGGGGACAGTGGGGGAGCTGTCTGAGTCCCCTCAAACACACACTTGGAGAAGAGCCACTGGGCACTCAAATGTAGATGCCATTGTGCTGATCAAACAGGGCCTATAAAGGTCAGATGGAGTAGAAGACATCTTTGTAAAAAGGGAACACTATCCCAGCATACCTCTGCATCTAAGGCCACGCGGAGTTCATAAGAAATATCTATCATCCATTCAGTGGATTTTCCAGCTGAGGTCTTCAGAGGTATCACAGTGCCCCCCCGCTGGAATACAGGAATCTGCAAAACACAAAGCCAGGGCAGAAAGGTTCCTGCACTCCAATAATGGAATTTTAATGAGGATCAGAGATAACAGAAGTTTGCTCAACTTAGAAATGAACTTTTACTACAAATATATAAAGAAAATCATTCAACTAACAATGGTAATAGTATTAAACTTCTGCATGTATATAAGCAAAATAATTTTGCTTGGAAAAGTAACTGTTATATCACCTCATGTTACTACCAGGACACAGTAGGGTTTAATCTAACAACAGAGGAGATGGGAGTTTTATACAAAAGCTATTTTAGATTACATTTCTACAAGGAAATGAAATTGTAACTTTTCTGATTCTGAATACTGACAAAACAAAAGCTTGGGGTTTTTTTTCTCATCCATGAAAGTAGCATTTTAAAACAAAAGCATACATTCTCCAGTGTTACTGGGATCTTCACTGTGCCCGCATCTTCCATTCGCTTAAATTTTCTGAAATCATACCAAATCTAGAAAAAATGAAATAAGAATGAGCATGACACATATGCCAAAATCTGTTCCCTCTGTAGATGCAGTTACTCTCCTTAACTTGTCAGTATTCCTAACAACCTATTTGATAGGCAAGAAAAAGCATTTACTTTTTAAATTAAATGATCTTCTGGATGAAAAGAATAAATTGTAATTTCTGAAGCACAAAAATCATCTGACCTTTTCTATCATTTGCATAATGTCTTGTATGTCTTAAAGCATCTGGAAGTGCAAAACAATGAAACAATTTAATTTTTTTTAAATATAGTTCTTGAAAAAGCACATTTATATTGAAGTGAAAATTAAGAACAAAGTTGTTAATAACAGGTGACAAAAGGGAGCTGCATCTGAATCTCCCATGCACCACACTTGGCAGTAGGTTTAAGTACTTAAAGTGTGCCAAGCACTCAATTGTCACAGAGATCTTGATAAAAGTATTTTCCTTAACTTGTCTGGAGAGCCTAGTCTGTTTTTCTCCTTAAGCTGAGAAGAATTGTAACTGTTTGCAGTTAGTGGAGTCACAAGGCTCTGCATGGTTTCATACACCCCTTTTTGCTGCTTACTCTCTAGAGTCTCAGGCTTTCCCTTAGCAACTATTTTCCCCAAATCATTTCCCTTCCTCCACTTCACTGCTGCTGTAGCCAAATGCTCTTTGTAGGAGTGAATCACTGTGCCATCCTGTGGATAAATACCTTTATTTCAGAGAGGAACTGCTCTCTGTGTGAGTCAGTGTTTGCTATACATGTCCCAGGCTACTGAGGCTTGACTTGTTAAAATTTCCCTCCCCACAGTTCCCCTCTGATTACCTTTTGACCTTTCTTCAAAGTTCCCTTTTTTTCCTACATAAAATGAGAAGTTCAACCCAAAGAGAAATACATGTAAAAAGGTAACTGACAGTGTAGGGAAGCTGTTTCGTGGTGATTGACGAGCAAGCTTTGAAGGGAGATTTAAACTGTAGGTGACTTGAAATTTGTGCAGCAGCTTGTGGAAAAGCAAGAAAGCAAATTAACTGTGAGCCAAGCAAGCAAGGCATCAACATGGAAAGAAGGGCTCAGAGTGGCACAGCATGGCCAGCAAAGACTTGCCACAGCATTAGTGCTCAGCAGTTATTAGATGGGGAGCTGGAAGGTTTCTGCATAAAATACTTCTTTGAGATGAATACCTGAGCAATTAATATACATCCTTACCTCCTCTGACCCTGGAAACAGAACTGTCACTGTCTTGGCCTCTTTCTCTGTCACTGGATGTATCAACAAAGCACTTCCTGGAGAAAAACATAAATACAGCTATGGTCCTCAAGGCTGCATCTTCCCAGAGCAGACCCTGTGTGCTCTGGGGTTGTCAACCTCCCACAGCGATTCCAGGAGCTTGCTTGGGCATTTCATATGCTTAGGTTCACTTTCTACTGAAGAAAAAGGCTTGTGTAGTGGGCTGATGGCTGACTGACTTCAGCACAGTACAAACCAATCATGTTTGGGTGGTAGTTGTTTACTACTGCCATTTTTGAAGCAGATCTTAGCTGCTCTACTGGACTTGATGTTTCAGGTCAAAAGCAATAATGTTTTTTCAAAGTGACTAGTGAGATACAAGTGAGTTTTTATATCTCCTATATCCTCTGTTTTCAAAGTGCTGTTAAAAGGAGGTCCCTTAAAGAGGTCTTAAGTTCTATATTCAATTATAATTTTTTTTAAGTCTTGGGCAGTGTTTTAATATTTTCTTTTTCTCATGCAACATCTTAAAAATATTTAACTCAAGTTGTGGGGAATAAGACACCTGCTTACCCAGCATGTACTCATTTTCCACATCAAAAGTTTCCATTTTCCCTGGAAACTCTATCCAGAGAGACCTGGATAGAAAAGAGATAATGGAATTCAGTTACAGTTTTCCTCTCCAATCAACCTGTTCAAGTCTTTCTGGCATTTTCAGGCTCCATTTTTCCCCTCTCTTTACAAGGCACAGTTACCGAGAACTGAATATAGGGTAAGGTTCTCTTTTGTGTCAGTGACTCAAAGTGCCTCTTTGCCCCTGCTGAGAGTCCCCAGTACAGCATGGGTTAAGACACTCCAGTATACCTATCTTTACATCTGTGGCATCAATTTCTTCCCTCCTGCCTTCTTTCTTACAACCTTTCACTACATTTGCCTTCTATCAAAGGAGAGATAAGTGAGCCTTTGTGTCCCAGTCTACCAACAATGCTGGCCCCTGACGAACTAGTCCCTGGAGCACAATCCTTCCTGTTCTCAACAACTCCCTGCTGCTTTTTATAGAAAGTCTCACCTTGGCCACTCCTGAAAAACCTGCACCAGAAGCTCATTTTCAGTCTTTTTCCAAAAAGTGTAGTGCAATAACCATCTGGTTATGGAACAGGAGTTGTATATTTAAAGTCTGAGAGATTATGACAACAACAGCTTGTTAGGAGACAGGGTCTGGGTTTCTTTACACAAAAGCCTGGCTCACCAGCTCACTCACAGGCATCCACCTGTTCACTGCAGTCCTGCTGCTCATGTGCTTGCTAATGAGATACACCTTCCATTCTGCTTGTCTCAGTGAGAAAAATACACTTCCCCTCTAATTCTGTACCTACTGCAGCAAACTCAACACAATGAAGTGTGATTTAATACTGTGGGCAGTTCACATGCAAACAAAAGCTTCATTTCAAGGAAGACAGAAACCCATTGTTTCTGTCAGTGCATAAAACAGGTGCATTTACACCTACACAGGTCCAGACAGACACTCACACTACTAAGTCTGTAATGCAAATTATCTTCAAAACTCAAACCACTCAACCCTTGTCAAAAAGACTGTTATGTTTCTAAAACATGTAAGATGTATCTGCATAACAAAATATAAAGGCAAATGTGAGCAAAATAACAGTTCTAGGGCAACTGCAAACACAGATTATAATACAAACAAACACAGATTATGATCTATACCAGGGAGATTAATGACATTAGTCTCTTCCCAAAAGAAGTGCTGCATTCAGTTCCATAGACGTGCATTTTTAAGAGGTTAGAGAGCAACAGAACAAATAATTTATTTTGTAATTTCATTTCTGTTCTAGATTATTAAATTTTCTACTAAAAGAAGCATTATAAGCAATACTGCAGAAAAAAGTGATAAAACTATTAATATGAAATAAGATTTTATAACAGTAACATTTAAGCAGTAACAAATATTTTCATGAGAGGCAAAATGGCAGTTACATTTCCAGGTCAAGTTCACAGTCCATTAAGCACTGTTTTATGTACTGGTTGGACTACTATGTGATGGTCTTTATCACGATGAAAAGTTTGAAGCCCAGACTACTCTAAAAGGTTCAAAGACTGCAATGTGTTTATTGAATTAGTGTGTTCCAGGTGTCATTTGGGGGAAAAACTCAGAACATAATTTTCCTCTGAGAGCCCTAACAAAGCTCACAGAATGCATGAAAAGAGAATTCATTATTAGAACTTTTGTCTGATTTTCTCCCTTTTAATGGCCAAATAAGGAACTACAAAACTAAGAGGTGGTAATTTAGCCTCCCTTCTCCAAGTAAGCTCCTGCAGATACCCTCTAGGCCTGCTGGCTCATGCTCTTACCTCATGACGGGTTCAGCCGCCGTGTGTGCCCGATAGAACAGAGTGTATAAGTAGGGCAGGAGGACGTAGCGCTCTCTAATGGCTCTCCTGATGATCTGGGTGTTCTTCTCCCCAAAGAGCCACGGTTCACGCCGTTTGCTCTCCATGTTAGAGTGACCTCTAAAGAAGGGCTGGTAGGCTCCCGCCTGATACCAGCGAACAAGTAACTCTGGCTCTGGATCTCCAATAAACCCTCCCACATCAGCTAGATATTGCGCAGACAAATAAAAATACACAGTTGTGGAGATTGCTCTGGAAAATGTGAAGCTCTCCTCTAACAAACATCCCAAGGGTATGAATTCATGCATTTCACAGTTTGCTCACTGTTCTGTTCACCTGTTGGGCAGCTGCTTGTCCAAATAAGAGTAAAACACCAGTGCAACAAGTTATGCTTTGAAAAAAAAACAACTCAAGAGAGGTTTTGAAGGCTAAGCGAGTGATTTTCTGAGGGACAGAGCACTATCACAGTGATGCTGTAAACAGAACACTACCTGAGGACTGCTACTCCAGATGGGACAAAAACACTGCACAAAAGTTAGTGGAGAGAGACATGATTGTGAGAGCCAGGTTTCGGGCTTCTGAAACCAGACTAATCTGTGAAACCACCTGGAAATGTGGAGGGCTGTTGAACTTTCCACTGTCTGTGTTGAAGTCTACCTTGGGAATACAAGCTTGATGGCACAATTTATGCACAGTGAGAAACTCATTACCTCCACAGAAGGAAATCCCTGCCATGTTGATGGTAAGAAGCATTGGAATGGATATTTTCAAGTAACTCCACTCTGCTGTGTTGTCTCCAGTCCACACTGCTCCTGGAAATTCACAGTTTCAGGATTATGCAGGAAAATTGAATGTATATCTCAGTTTATGCTTGTAGTTAAGGAAAGAAGACAAGAATAATCATGAACTACTTTGGGATTCCTGTATGTTACACCTTTCTTTTTGCTTTATAAATCCGTGCTCCTGAAATAGGCAATAAAAACAGCTATTGATTTATCACAGGACACAGATTGCTGTTCTACCTTTGACTCATACACACCTTGCCAGTTTCTCCTGATTTTTTTAATCACTTGCACTCTTATGAGCTTACCACATCAGTATTTCTAAAACAGTTTCTGTCCTCTCTAGACTACTATTCGTCAAACTTAATATAATAAAGCAACAAGGAAGGCATTCAGCTAATCCTTACTGACCATACTTCTGTGATCCAGCAAAGAAAGATCGTGTGAGGACAAACGGTCTCTCTTTTCCCGAAGAACGTCTGATGAGTCCTTCTGCAGTTGCCATTTGCTGAAAAGTCATGAATAGAAAAGTCAGGAAGACAAACTCTTTAATTAGGGTACTTTTTACATTGTCTTTTTAGCCCTTCTAAGGCAGAAAAGCTAAGGCAATTCTGTTCCCAGAAATAATACCTATTATTAAATGACATGTTCTTATTAGAAGACATGTGAACAAAAAGATTCAGTAGTCACACCAATGTAATTTACATTACTATGGTAGTTAAGGCACAAATGATGTCACATTTTCTTGTGACCAATCACAGTTTATTTCAAACACTGCAATATCCAGCAGAGTTTCAGACCTTGATGAAGGCTATAGAATACCTACTACTGTGTGAAGTACCACATCACACATATTCCATAGAATAACTGCAGTTTGTGTCTCCAGATACTCTACCTGGTAGAATCCGTAGAGGTTGTGTACTTCCCGATGCTCCCAGTTGTTGTAGTGCACAGCATCTTTCTGCATTGTTAGTTCTGCCCCCTTGAAGACTGAAGGCTCATTCATATCATTCCATACAAAGAGGATTTTAGTGGATCCCTGTGACACAGGGCTTCAATTAGGTCATGACAGAATCAATCCTGTGATTTTGAGTGTTTATCTCAAGTGGGTGTCGGGCCAGTCTGGGGTATGAGTAGAAAGAGCAGGACAAAAGCAAGACTTGGTAATTACACTTCTCAGGTCACTTGACAGCCCCCAATTAGTCATCTCATCCCTCTCAGAGGCCCTTCTAGTCAGGGTAGCAGCCTGCAAGCCCACTTGATCTTTGCAATTCTTACAAAATTCAGTTAGGCACTTGCTATTCCTGCTTTCTTGTGAGGGAAAGAGGCAGGGAAAAGAAAAGTATAAAACAGCCATTAGGAAAAATCAGAGAAGGCCAGATGTAAAAGCTGGACAGAAAAAGCAGCATGGAAAATATCTACCATGTATGTCTACTAGGGAAGTGATTTCAACAACTCTCCTGCAAACTTGTATTTTGAAGCAGGGTGGGAGGAACTGGAGGTGTGCAGCAATGGTCACCCAGACACTTTCAGCACTAGGCAGGAAGGTCAGGATGAAGTGACTAAGGTGTGAGAGTGCACTTCCACATCACTCCTTGTGTGCTATCATGGTAGTAAAGGCTGGAATAGCAGCACCTGCTTCAGCTTATGGGTTCTTAAAATGCCTGCAGTTTGTCCCTTATATTGCTGCAACTAAGAGTGTGTGTTCACTGGTGGCATATGGGTTCCAACTGGCTCAGTGTAGACATGTCCATGGAGAAAATCCTTCTGTGGTACTTCAGCTTATCAAGGCATTTTCCTATACACAATAATAGAGCTACAAAGGCCAACAACTTGCTTAAACAGTATCTTCTCTCTTCTCCCTTTTCAGGCTTTCTGGGATATGTAGATCAGAGCAAATAAATACAAACCTTGTATGTTTTGAAGGCAAATTGATCTGCGTACCATTTTCGCACTTCAGGATTGGTGAAATCCGGGTAACAAGAGGAACCTGGGGATGTTGGAGATCCCAATTATTTATCTGATTTTAAGAATATTGTCTTTGCACCTACATACAATGGCCTAAAGCTACAATGGTTTCCATAGGCAGCAATAATGTAGTTGCTATTTTTTCTGAAATTAAAGCTCAAGACCAAATTCCAGGCTGACTTGGAATTCAGCACACCCTTTGCCATGTTGTGAAGATCAACACACTTAGATTCAGGAGGTCTGAAGCTAAGCACCATTTAAGGATGTCTGCTAGCAATTTCAAATATGTTCACGTGTGAACAAGTAGTCAGGGAAAGCCATCACCACCGGTATTCTGAGCTCAAACAGAAAAGTGTCACTGAGAAGCTGAATAACTACATCCGACCATGCTACTAGAAGTTGCAATATGTCCTTGATTTTTCCTGTAATCATTCCTTTGCCAGGACTGTGTGCTTCCTGTCTGTAAAGAAGGGAGACAACCCCCTCTGCCTCCCTGCAATGTGATCTCATGAAACATAATGTGTCAAATCACTGTGTTTCTCTTGAATCAAAGTCCTCCAGATCGGGGTTCACTAAATTTCATCCAGCCTACATAACCTGTGCTCACTGCAATGGACCAGACTGCATTTCTGCGTCCAAGACAAGCTGGGAAGAGGAATGGCTCTTCTTATCAATATATCCAGCTCTTCTAGTTCTAGGCACTGAGACTAGCTGCACATCCAATAGATATAGCAGAGGCAATTTATACAGCTGAGGCAATTGGGACATAATGGGGAGGACCAACCCTCCCCCATTATTATAAATTATATTATTTTTTAATTTTTATTATAATTACTAATATTTTCAACAAATGCAAGGAATTTGCAAGGAATGTAAGGAATCTGAAAGGAATATAAGAATTCAATTCTGCTTCCATGCATCCCAATTAAACTATTCTGCAAAATTTTTAAAAGAAACAGCTTAAAATATAAAGACACACTGTTTTTTACCTGGCCAGCAGATGCCCTCAAAATCTTGCCCATTTCTGTCTTTCACAAAATATCCCTTTTCTTTTGCCTGTGCATACAGGGCATATGAGGGATCAATCTTAATATGAGGATCTACGATGACCACAAGCTGTCAGGGTAAGAAAATAAAACACATCATTAAGATCAGCTGTGCTTAATAAAACAGTAAGAGTTCACTTTTGCTAAAAGGCAGAGAATGACTTCATCTCAGGTAAAGAGAGCTGCGTCCCTAGTTTTAAAAAGCAGATACCAGTTTTTTATATACTGTGTTACACATGTGTACAGGACCTGAATTTACAAGGACTGCATGAACTTACCCTTCTGAAATAAATGACAAAAGCCATTGTTTCAGATAAAAGCAAGTACCCCAACCCCTAAAAACAATCTGTTTAATTCATTGCTGTATTCTGTGAATGGGAAAATATCTGACTTTTGTGCTCATGTGCCTGCTTAAAATCATATGCCTTAAGACAGTTCAATTTATTTTAGTTTGTGTATCATACAACAGCAATAAGTATTGTGTTTTGCAGTTACATTCTGCTGCTTTACCGCAGAGCTGAGAAAGTACTATAGCTCCAATTGAGAGACCATAAAACTTGAATAATGTTTTTAACAATCCCCTGTTCATTGACTTTTGGCAAAGATCAAGCATTAAGCAATTCTACAACTCAATAATTCCAAGGAAAATGTTTTAGCGGTAAAAACAGAAATACAGAAACACAAAGAAAAGCTGAAACAACCACAGAAAGTATCAATGGTGAAAGATCATGTTAAGAAGATTTTCTGCTGTGTTATCAGTGGTGAGCTGCTTCTGTAAGATGGAGTTCCACATGGGTCAAATTTAGCTGGATTGTCAGGATACAGAACAAACTACTAAATAATAAAAAGGAACTGAATTAAACAAGGGAGCTTGCGTGCTGGAAGCATCACCAGATGGCAACACAGTCTAATTTAATGTGTTAAGTTCACCTGATTCCAGTATCAGATGTACCATGCTTAAAGCTAGATTGGGCAGATTCACACTACAGAGAAATCTTTCTTTCTTCCTGCAATATTATTTACCTTGCGTTTTTTCTTCCTGAGATGTTCTTGCATCTTTCTGGGGTTCTGAAATTTCTTTTTGTCCCAAGTAAAATACCTCTTGCCATCTGTGTGCTCTATATCCAGCCATATGACATCATAAGGAATATCATGTGCATCAAAGCCAGCATCCACTGCCTTGACATCTTGTTCATCCTCATAATTCCACCTGCACTGATGGTAGCCCAGAGAAAAAAGTGGGGGCAAGGCTTGAGTGCCTAGAAAGAATATATGAATGAAGATAAAACTCTCAATAAATTCAGTCTTTCCACATTGAAAGGTGGCATGTCTTGATACTTGTGATACATGTCTTGTGACTGGCCGTTCTATCCCCCTGCATTTCACCTCTTCATCTAAGGGTGCAGTTTCAGATAGCAGTGATTATGCTGGCTTCTCAATTACAGGCAAGTTTGACCAGCGGTGAATGCTACAGAAAACAAGGATAGAGGCCTGTCTTCACAAAGCACGAGCCTTTGATCTACACACTGCAGTTTGGGAACAACTGGCCCCTGAACACAATGGGCTAGGTAAATATTGACCCACTCTTGGGAACAGCATGTTCCTCAGACAATCTCCTGGATAAGCGTGCCATTCTGACTCCAATTATGTCAGTTAGTACCTGTCAGTTGTGCAAACTGCTTGAAGATATCAAATGCAGTGGGTCCCATCAGCAGGAAAACATCAATGATCCCACTTTCTGACATCCAGCGAACATCAGTTAGAGGCACTGCTCTCTGCTTAGCAGTTTCTGCAGCAGATCTGGATGGAGTGTGCTTAGAAGGAAAACAAGGTAAACCTGAATCTCTCTCATCTCTCTCTCTATCATACTTTTATTCAATGAAGGAGCAAATAGGGGAACACACAAAATTCACCACCACATACCTGGCAGGTAGTAGGAATACACACTGAATGTTTCTTATAAATCCTTCACAATTCTTTACCTTGCATACCACTTACACAAAGTAGAGTAATAGGTTATGAGAAAAAATGAGTAATGAGTGGCAAAATATTAAAGCATTTCCATAATTAAGGACTGTGAATTTTCTGTATGATCTTTGAGTAATATCTATATCATAAATAAAAAACAAAATTAACTACATAATGCAGTGCTGGAAAAGCAAGATTTGCTTGTCATTGTTTCAATTTTAACAGAACTCATGTTTGTGTTTCAAGAGTGAGTTCCTTTCCTGAACATTTTATGTTTCTTCAAGGTCAATTACATTCCACAGAAGAATGAGCCTGCTAAGCAGAAATCTGTGGCAATTCCAAGAATTTAAACACTCATAAAAATTTCTCAAATCCAAGTGAACGTCAAGATTTTTGTCCACCATTTTTTCTGCCTTCTACATCCGTGTAGATTTTTTCTATGTATTTTCTCTCTGTCTCCTCCTGTAGATCTGTTAAGATACAAAATCTATAACTTGGCTCTTGAAAGGAGTGATCTTTGTTCTTTTAGTTTAATACAACAAATTTAGCAATAGGGAGGACAGGAGGAAGAGACTTACAATTCTTCATTAGTGAGCAAAAGATAAATCTCCAATAGTGTTAAATTCCTGTTGGCCTTATCCTGAAGTGTTTTCTTTTGTAATTTAATTCTGAGGAAAGTGAATAACTCTCACCTCAGCTACTGCCTTTGTACTAATATCCACCAGTGTTTCTGAAGAGTTCAGCCAGAAGATCCCTGAAGTTCTGTTAGGCTTGTGTGCTAAGAGAAGGGGTACTGAACCATAAATACCTATTTTGTCATGTATCTTGTGGCCGAAAATATCCAAATTATAAAGCCGGTAGGCATCACCATCACTAGGACAAACAAACAGATGTGTTTGTTACACGTAAGCACCTTGCACTAGGCTAGTTTTAATTCTATTGCTGTCTCACTAAACCTGATGAATACTCAGTAAGTGCTCTGTGTTCTAGTCTTTTGTTTAGCATCCAGAGCTGAAATATGGACTGCCTAGATTACTGCTTCTTTGCTTTGGTCCTCACTATCTGAAGCAAACGAGAGTTTTGCTGCCAGGGACACTACTGTGAGTTTGCTTTAAATCCTAAAATATTGTTTCCAAACTCTCCCATCCTCCCATAGAATTGCTCTTTTATGAGTTCTGCTGAAACATGACCAATCCTGGAAGTCAGAAAAAAACTGCATGGAAAATTGGGAGAGAACAGAAAGGGCCATTCATGAAACTGCACACTAGGGAAAGCAGAATGCCTTACTGCACATGGATACAGGCCACAATTCAACTAACTAAAATATTAAACTAAAAAATACACTATATGATACACATATCTCAAGCTCTTGTCTGGGTTAAATTAATAATACTATGTTATAGCTCTCTCTTACAAAACAAACAAAAAAATACACTGCATTCACGAGCAATCTGATGCCTTGACACCTTTACCTGGTGTTTTTGAGAAGAAGTGTTTCTGTGTGTTGTGGTATTCCATAAACATGGTCATATCCATGTAAAGAGAAGTCCATGCCTACAGAAGTAGGACCTGTGGAAATAATATTAAATTATGAGAATGCAGAGTTCTTAGACTTATCTGAAAGGAATAAAGCAGAGCAACATAACTGGATAAACCAAAATAAAATAGGTTTTAATGTTTCAATAATTAAGTCTTTTATGCTTCCTTTTAACTTCACTTCCATTATTACTTCTGTTCTATAGAGGTAATATTTGAAACAGATTTTATTATATTTCTTTTGATTTTGAACTTCTTAACAAGATAAAATGAATCACTTTAACAGAAAAAAATCCCAAATCCATGTAATCATGGGTTACTTCTTTATTTGGTAGTGAAACTACTTAAAATTATATCCTGTTTCTACCCCTACCTAAAAGCCAAACTTTGCAGCACAGCAAACTTCAGGATCTGAATTGCCTGTTTCCCACTGGTCTTCTCTTCAGCCTCAGCCAGGGGAGTAGCATGCACAAGAGTCTCCACCAGTGATATCATCCTGTCACGCTACTGAATCCAGAGCAACTTTTGGCAGGCAACCTGAGATCCTGCAGACTGACAAGCAGTGGCTTCAGGATCAGAATCTGATCATATGGACTTTATTCCTCTGACATAGAAAACACAAAAACATGATGCTGGCCTAAGACATGAGAAATAGCATAAACAACAAGGGCAACAGCTTCCTGCCCTCTGGATCTTGACTGTGAACTGAGGAAGTTTCTGCCACCAAAAGAAATTGCTTTCAGACTTCCCTTCTTCTACTGCAGTTGCTGGGTAGTGCTGATCACTATAAAAGTCTGCATGATAATGGTAATGGACAAAGCCAAGCAACTTAATTAATATAGAATACAAGGGGATGGACAGCAGATCATCATATATTTTGGTAATTTATAATTTAAATTTTATTTGAGTTACCGCTCTCATGTGTCTATAACTTTTGTCTTTATCACTTAAGATTGCTCCGTATTCCCTTTTTTAGTCCACACTTAAAAGGGTTTCTTTGTGACAATTATTAATGCTTAGATATCATTATTTCTGATATGTCATGAGAATAAACTACAGGTGAAGTCAATGTTATGCACTTATACAAAAAAAAAAAGAAAAGGAAAAAATATATTATATACAATATATACATGCAAAGTCAGACAATGCAGATAGTGTTAATGCTGTGTCAGAAATGGCATACAGTGAGTTGATGCAATGGGTCACATTTAATGTGTTCCCTCTTGAACAGGGATCAAATGAATATTTGCAGAGTTTTTGTCAAATTGTTACCCATCACTGATTTCTCATTAAAACAAAGTTAAGGCAATTGAAAAGCAGGAGCAAGTGGGACATTGATAAACATTAAGCAGCTAAACAGAAAGCAGACAGAAATATGAATGAACATGGCTATATACAAAACAGTAAAGCTGTTTTCAGAACTAGACTGAGACTTACCATGAGCTTTGATGTCCAAGAAACTGCCAAATTTCTCTTGCCAGAGACCTAGATCCTCTTGTCTTTCCTGTACAAACAAAAATAGCTAAGCCTAGCAAATGAAACTGCACACATAATGTAGTTTTAAGAAAAACATGATTGTTCACATGAGATTTATACTGCTTTATTTTTTTGGCCACATATGGCTAATATAAATAAATCAAAACCACAAATCAGATTCAGCTCCAGGAATTTACACTGAAGAACTGATGTGCATATGCTATACACAAGCAGTCTGCTACAGCATAAAAATAATATTTGAGATCTTAGACAGAATCACAGAATGATAGAATAGCCCAGTTTGAAAGGGACCTCAAAAGATCACATAGTCCACCCTTTAATGGTAAAAGGGAGCCTTGATGAGATTATTTAGCAGCCAGTCCAAACAAATCTTGAAAACCTCCCATGACGGGACTATGCCACATCCATGGGAAGGTTGTTCCAGTGACTGATAATTCTCACTGTGAAAAATGTGTTCCTCCTTGATGTTGAACAAATTTATGAAATGCGTGGGTAGAACCAAACAGAAAAAACACATACAAACAGAACCAACTCACTCCCCCAAAGAGTGAAGGTCAGACACAGAAAAAGCTCTTCAGACACTCTGGAGTGTCTGTAACTGATACTTTTAACCTCCTTGTGTCCTGTAATTCATTGTCATAGAATTTACACTTCTTGCAGTGTCTTCCCTAGTTTTCTTTTCTACATTCATCCCACAGTGAGTGGACGTGGCCTCTTGCAGCTGTGTACTTTCCCTGGCAGAAATCAGAGCTCAAACATAAGTATGCTGAAGGCAGCACAGCTCCTGCCATTTATAACAGGATAGCAGAGTAAGCAGTCATCTGCTCTGCAGGGGGCTAAAATTATATCCCAGACACAGCTCAGCCTCCTGGGAAAACTGCTATGTGCCTCTATGTGCTGCCAGGATGTGGTCTATTTTAAGAGAGAGTTTGATTTCTGTATTATGCCTGAATGTATGTGGAGACATATTTTTTGACTGTTATAAAAAAGGTCTTGTTCTTTTGAAACTCTCTTTGCAATGAACGGGGAATTTGAAAATGACAAATAGCACCACAAAGCTCTCTTTTACACATCTACTCCAGCTCAAATAAGACAACAAAAGAGAAATACATTAGTAATAAAAAGGCTATAGAAAAAAACATTTTTGGGCTAAATCTACCTGAGTGATGCCTTCTACAAGGTGGTAAAACACATAAACCTTCCTTCAACTATGAATTTGTAAAATATCTCAAAATGTTATACCAGGTCCTTTTTGAAGGTGGTTGGATTGTATTTATAAACATACTATTGGACAAAATGAACATGTAATTTAATTTTCTTTTACAAAATACTCCTGCTTGAATTGCAGTAAGTATGTGTTACCTTCGAGGAATCACTTGCTGCCTCCTCATTTTGTGCTGTAGGTTTTCTAATGAAAACAAATACACAGAAATAATCAGTTTATTGTTAATGGCTACTGCAAGGGATTAAAGCAGTCCTCAGCTAATTGATCTAGAATTTGTTTGTTAAATAAACAAATTTCCCCTTGTATTTACTGTACTAACGAAGTAAAAGAGAAGTCATGTTTCAGTGCGTAAGAGCTTTCAGAAATTGCAATTCCACACTTTATTTTCAGCTACAGCACAACCAGTATATACAATGATGTGATATACAAATGCTGTACCTGTCACTGGGAGGTGGTTGTAGGTGCTCAAAATACAACAAACCATTGGAATTCACACTCATAACAGTCTCACCCTTGGACTGCAGCTCAACTTGGAAGGGGTTTGCTGTGACTCGAAGTTTGTAGTCCTCATTAACACTTGACAGTACCAAAATACCTGCCTCCTTGTGGGATATGAACAGTCTGGCGAATGAAAAGCAACAGCAGCTTTGTATCAATCAACAGCACATGAAATCTGCTGCAACTAAATAACAATACATACAGAAGATGGCTGAGAATATCTGCATACATTACACAAACCTCAAGGCTAATGTCAAGCCAAAGAAGGCCAGAAATATATGCTGTGCTCACTGCATAGTGCAAAAAGTGGCTACAGAACTGCCATGAAAACTATCCAGAGCTTGCACTCCTTTCACATTAACAGGTAATGCCTTAGGTAAAAACTTTGCATTGTAACAAGTAGGCTATTTTCTGATTGGATCAAACAGGCTCAGTTTTCTAGTGTGTATGATAAAGCTTTCTCTACTTTTTAAATACTTTCCTAAGTATTTAACATAAATTTTTGAAAGTAAATAAACCACATGCATTTTTGTTTTCTCTTTCTGTAGGAACTTTATATTGTAGAGGGACAACTGTACTGTAATATAAAGGAGGAATGTGTATAAGATATTGAGGTGCTAAATAATCATCACTTAAATCACCCATCACTTACCTCTGGGTCGTAGGTTCCTTTATAAGAACATCAGGAACTTTGTATCTTGCTTTGAGAGGAGATGCCTCATCAATCTTAAGCCTGAAAATATTGCCTTCTATTTCATAAATTTCTACTTGTAGAAGAACCTGTGAGCAAACAAACAGATAAACTCATAAGGATAAAAATTACTTATTTTTAACATAGCATCACCAAACACTTACTGTCTGGAAAAAAACAAAACATGCCTGCTCTCTGATTGATTGTTCTTTAGCATTGTTGAGAGTAAAATTCATCATCCCTATGAATTTACGCCAGTTAACTCTACTTAACCCCTTTGAAGAAGCAATGCCTTTTAAGTGAACTCTTTATCTTCAAGCATCTGATATCTAGCATTACAAAAAAAGAACTTATTACCTTGAAATAGTGGAGAAAACTCTGAATTAAAAATATTTTTTAGGAAAAAAGTCTTCTATTCAGAACTCTCTTTTTTCATACAGCCATTAATTTTTTAAAACTTAAAATGCTGATTAGTAAGGACATATTTAGGCTGATAGTTTGCATTATCTCTCAAATATCTATACTGAAGAATCTCAAAACCTGTAAATATTATTAGTTGTGTTGACAATATTCACTGCTCTTTCTGTAAGCACCCTCTTATGCTATATGGTAGCTCACCTTATTCTCCTCGTGAATGATTTGGAATTTGACATTCTCATCACTTAATGTGACTGAATCCAACAAAACTCGATACAGGGATTTTCCAGGACGTAAAAGTTTCTGACGCCTGTCAAGACAGAAATTATTTTTGGTCTCCCCAGCTCTTGTAGCTTATATCATACAGAGGGACATTATATTGTTAGAAATGTTTATTTAATCATTTTTATTGAGTTTTTATTGAGCTTGAAATACAATTATTAGCACTTTAAGTCAAGAGGAAAAAGAAGGAATATAGTTCTGAGCACACCTAAATGCTTATGAATGAGATGTTAGAGGGGTTCAGGGGTTCACCCATCACCACTCTGTATGGCTTTTTATAACAATAATAGTCTCAAGTGTCCAGTTCTTGGCTGTACAATTCCATTATTGTTCTTTCATTTATCCCTGAAATTTCAGTTGAATAATCTATTTTGCATTTGCTGTCATATATCCCTGTAACTTACAATGAACACCTTCTACATTCTGGGGTGATGAAACACTGCGTGTTTGTAATGTGTAACCTTCAAATATGCACCAAGCAAATTGTTTCTTGATAAATTTGATGACTACACAGTTTTGACTACAGCTTTTGGCCCTGATAATGTTTTTAGGTCAGAGATCCTGAAATAAAGGCTCTTTCAAATGTTTGTAGAATTCTCCATGCCAAGTCCAGGTTTTATGAAGTATTTGAAGATAACTGTCTTGGACGCTACCTTAAAGACAAACTTTTTCTTTAATAAACCAAATATGTCAGTGACTAATTGGTGTAACAACAGACAATCACTTCTTTCAGTCAGCACAGGAAAGACCACAACAAAGGGAAGAAAAAACTCGAGAGCACAGTTAGAAATGAGATGAGAAATATGACTTAGCAGAAGGTTAACTTTAAGGGACTAGTGAGCTAGAATTTAGATTTGACACTGAATTCTGGGCAAGGTACTTGCTCAACAGAACTGTAATCACACAGTCAGCTATTGTCACAGACAAATGATTTCTACTGAGTGTTCTGCTGCTTTGAACTGCAGATGGTCAAGAAACATCTGTGTCAAGAGAACAATCTGTATCTGAGTGCATTTAAATTAAAATATTGCTGTGGCTTTGTCAGATGAGAGGACTGATTCTTTTGAACTTTAACAGAAGACATTCTGGGTGTAAGACTACATGTTTTAAAGTGCTGATAGCTGCTTGCTGATAGGTAAGTGGAATGGTCACCTTTGTGAGATAAATCCTGAAAGTAGCAGACTTGCTGTGATTAAAAGTCAATGCGTAACTACACTACAATTCTCCATACCTGTAAAAAGCAATCTGGTTGCATTTCTTAAAGTTGCTTTTGTCCACAGCCTCATCTTGGACACTAGAAAGAGCAGATAAAGGAAGTATTTAGATGTGTCCATCACACATCTGCTGAATGATCAAATGACGGGGGTCCTTTTCAAGAGAGGTCAGGATTAAAAACAGTGCAGAAAACTCTGGTCCCACATAAAATGTGATGGACCTTGAACTACTGTGCTTAGATATGGGAAGAGTTTCTTATACATTTAGTTTCATGTTGAACCATTTCTTTTTAAACCCTGAAATTTTGAGAAATGATTGAATCTATGACAGAGATGGATTTCAGCATAGCTGAATTCTTATGCATTTTGAAGCCAGATCTCCCTCTGCAGTCATTATGGTTAATTATTATTTTCCAGTAATAAGAATGGAGAAATGGGGAGGACTGGCAGAAAAGAAGTAATACTGCATCCTTTTCTTCAACCTTCAGTGGGACCGACAAAGGAGGGAGGCTTCCAATGGTCCTGATGACAGCTCTATGTTATCTTAGGCTTGAAATAACTTTTAGATTTATAGATAACAGTAAATTTTTTACTTGCCTGAAAAAAAATGGGCTGCCAGTAGTGTCTATCATCAAAGTATTTCCCAGATTATGCTTCCCCATGATGGAAGGGAATGAAGTATTAGTTCTGGCAGATAAAGTACTGATGCTTACGGAATACTTATTAATTCCATACATGCAATATAGGAAATGCAGACGGCACCCACTGAGGCTCAGTCAAAATTACAAGTCCTCGATTATTATTTGAGATCTCACAGTGACCGTATAATTAGATCACTTAGCCCTTTCCATTTTTGATTGAAGACACGTAGGTCCTTTCGGGTTTTGCTCCAAGTTCGTGTGCCTCTGTTGGCGCATGAACGCGGTGCAGCCCGAACTACCCCTGGCGCTGCGGTTCCGCTCCGCCGCGGGAAGGCTCTGCCCGGGCAGGGCGGCGAGGACAGAACGGCACGGCCCCGCACGCCCGCCCCGAGCCCCGACCCGCTGCATGGGGCCGGGTCTGACCCCGCCGCTCCCCGCGCAAACCGGTGGAGCCTCCCCGGCACCAGCGGGAGCGAGGAGAGACCGGCCGAGGAGCGCCTCCCCGGCTGCGTTACCTGACTCCCCCCGGCGTCCCCGCCTCCATGGCGGAGCTGCCCCGAGCGACCCCCGCGGAGAGAAGGGGTGGCGACCCGCCACGCCAGCCGCGGAACGCCGCGGGCCCCAAACGCGACCGGGCCGGCGAGTGACACCCGGGGGCGGTGACAGCCCGGGCCGAGCCGAGAGCGGCTCCGCCCAGCGCCGCTCTCGCCGGCCCACGACGGCCGCGTCCCTCCGCGGGGAGCGGAAGAGGCGCGGCCAGCGCGGCGGCTTCCGTACGGCGGGATGGCGGCGGCGCCGCGTTCCGGGGGGCGGCGGCGGCCCGGAGCCGTCCTGCTGCGGCTGCTGGCGGTGCTGCTGCTGGCGGGCACGGCGGGCGCCGGGCAGCGCTCCAAATGGCGGCTGCCGGTGCTCCTGGTGAGTGCGGGGAGCGGGACCGGGCCCGCCGCCGCCGGGCCGTCGGTGTGGCGACGGTCGGAGCGAAGGTGTGCGAGCGGGAGGCCGTGGCTGCTCCGCGCGTCCTCCTCGGGCGGGACGGCTGCCCTCGGGCGCGTCTCGCCCAGGCCGCGCCTCTGTGGAGCCTGACCCGGAGCTGGTGCGGGGGCTCGGGGCCGTGGCTGCCTCCTGCCTTGCTGCCAGGCTTGAGCCCTCTCGGCGGGTCGGCGGTGGCGGCAGGGGAGAGAAGGCTTGTACGGGGAATAATCCGATGGGCGGCGGAGGGAGAGCCGCCCCTGTGAGGCCCATGGGGAAGGAGGGAGTGTCTTTCCCGGCTGGTGCCCGGCCTCAGTGGTCCCTGTGCGGGAGAGGCCGCCCTGCGCCCCCCGTGCGGCCGGGCTGGCGGCCCGCACCACCGGGCAGCGCCGGGGCCTGGCCTCGGGGAAGCTGGGCCGCTGCGGCGCTGGACCGAGAGAGATGTGGGCCTTAGGGCAGGTGAAGGGATTCCGGCACTTTTCATAAACCCTGCCTGCTTGAATTTGCATGGAGGAAAGCTGTTTTGCCTCAAATTCGGTCGGACTTTATCAGACAGTGAGAGTACTATGTACTTTGTGTGAAGCTTTTGAGCCTCAGGAACAAAACTGAAGGATCACGGTGAATGCTCCTATTGGTTCTTAGAACAATTATTTTTTTTTTGTTGGATGGTCCAGACCATCTCATCAGCAAGAAAATGGTAATCATTTCAACAGATGTCAGCGTGAAGTTGATTCCGCTTGCGGATCGAAAAACCCCAAGCCTCTTAAACCATCTTCAAGAGTATGTTGGAGGGTGGTGAAGCGTGACTGGAAAGTCCAGTAAGACTGGCTCCAGATTTGACATTTGCTTTCATTACTGTATTGACTTAAAACTCATAATGGAAGATTATGTTTACTTAAGCTCATGACATTAAGCCTGATGCCAAAAGATGTATGTATTTTTGATCTATTAGTAGCTCTATAAACTATTATACTTATATAATTTATTAGCTAGCTTCAGTACTTCTCCTACCCTGTTAGGCTAGACAAACTCATTCCTGGAATCTTACTATGATCTTGCTTCTTCAGTGAACTGAGGGCATTTCACTTTCCCAAGTATACTCTACTTCTAATTGGCAATTCTTGTCAATTATGCTAATTTGCTAAACTTAGAAAAGTGCTGAAGCCCTACATCATGTGTGTGCTCCACCATAAGTGCACCTGGAGCACTGTCAATAAATGGTAACTGCTTTTTATCATTTCTAACTTGTTTGGCTTGTGATTTTAGGGCTGATAAGGTGTCAAACCCACTAATGCCTCTTCCTCTTTTGTGCCTTTGCAGGGGAAGAAGTTTAGCTTTGGGAAGATTCTCTTCAGCAACACCACCATTTTCCTGAGATGTAAGTGGTTACAAGGAATTTACCTGCTCTCTCTGCTTTTTGATGCCCCTCCTGTTTTTAACATTTGGAGCTCAAAACACTGTGAAGTGTTAAACTGCACTGGCTCCAGAGACAGCTAATCTAGCACTGCATGAAAGCCCCAGCTCTGATATGGTTGAGTCTGTTAACAGCCTTGGAGCTTCCCAGTTGTGATCTGCTTAGGTTGTAGCAGAAATGAATGGCTCTATTCATGCTCTTTGTGGAGAGGGCAAGATGGGCAATGGGAGCACCACTTTGTTTCATGTAGTGGGTAACCATGTGTGGGGTGTGCTGCACTGTGCTGTGAGATGTGCTTTTCCTATCTAAGACTGTTAAATGTCTGAGAGATCTGGTGCCAGCTGGACAGGGGCTATTTGTATACTGATGGGAGTACAGAATGCAATGTTTTTTGAAGCCTTGTTCCTTATTAGCTGAGTGCTTCTGGGTGTTGTAAGGGAATGTTGCACACTGCAGCAGAACTCTCCTGAGAGGTGTTTTCTCCTGATCCCAGTGCGTGATTGGGATCATCGAGTTTGTTCTGTCGAGCAAACATGTTGGCAGCCTTCTGATTTCTTCTATGTGTTGCTCTTCACTGATCTGGCCAGGTCTATGGGTTATGTAGGTTTCTGGTCCAAGGAAAGTTTCTATGAAATACCCTCTTGCCTGTGAACATGAGGACAGCATCTAGGTGGCAGTAAGATGTTACAGAAGTGACTGGTTGATTTAGAAAGGTGTGAAATCTTTTTTGAACACTTTAAGTGGTTGTTTGCACCAGTTTTTACCATGAGGGAAGGCTGTTTAGTCTCCGTACTTGTGGTTTTTCAGGTTTAATTTCCAATACATGCCCTTCTTGGGACAGTTTTTCAAGGAGAGTTTGTTAAAGTGCCTCTCTTGATCCCACATGAATCTGAAACAGGAGGGTAGAATTTGAGTGGTTATTAGAGAAGGGGCATCACTTCTGTGTTAGGGCTTTCCCACTTGACAAGTGTAACTGACCCACTGAAGTTCGCATCTTGCAGTGAGACAATTGCAAGTGAACAGCTGTAGTATAAAAATTAGAAATCTGCTGCTTGGGAAGAGGAGTGGGGGTTGAAAGGGCATTTTGGTGCTTTGGTAGGTTTTAGGCTTTCTTGTCTAAAGTTTAATATAAATAGTGTATTGTAGTGACATTGCATCTAAGATACAGGTCTCTGAAGTGATGTGTGTGTTAAATCTACTTGTGCCAAAAAAACAGAGGGATGGAGCTAAGGCATAGGAAAAAATTATTTGTTGTAGGGCAGATCTGTCAGTAAGAATTGGACCCCCTGCCTCCTGATGTGGACTTGAATTACACTGTACTTTTAACCTTTAAACAGGCATTAAGCCTTAAAATTCTTTAGTGAAGACACCTGTTTTACATATCGGTGTGATTAAAAGATTGACGTGAACTTGAAAAATGAAAGAGGAAGGAACAAAGGCTGGGAACTTATTTTTTCAGACTAGATGAAACTTAAACTGCATCTGTTGCTGGGAAGCTTCAACTTTGTGATTTTTTTTTTTTTTCTGCCCATGCTTGTGTGGAAACTATTCTCTTTTGGTTTCCTGTCTGTTGCCTCTTACATCTGCAGTGTGATGTTTGTGAGGACAAAATGACCGTTCTTGCCAAACATGATTGCTCATGGCCTGTTCATGGTTTTCCTGAGCACCTGCATCTCTTTTTCTCCTTTTTTTCCCTCTTCTTGATTTTTTTTTTTTTAATCTGTATGGCACATTGGTGTCTGATGCTTTCTGCTTCTGATTGGGAAGATTGCTGTTGGCATGCAGTGTTGTCAATAATGAATTTATTTTTATCTACTTTTTTGAAGTGTTGTTCTAGAAGGCATTTAATTTCTTGTATAGGATCGTGATAGAAATCCTGCTCTCTGTAAATGAGTACAAAGACTGCATTCAAGCTGAATATTATTGGCTTTTGTTTGAAGGCTGAGGAACTTAAATTTCCATATTGCTGAATTCAGTAAATGCCATGGATAATTTTTCTGAAGTACTTCCTTTTTAAACTTTCTGTAATTTTGATGTTTGCAGAAATTGCAGATTGTTCTAGTGACCTATTTTACCTCTGTGATAAATAGAGGTAAAATATTTACCTACAGCTGCTGCTGAATATGTAGTTCCCTATTTATTTTTCACAGAGAAAAAGTATTTAAAAGGTGTTTTTGAATCTTATTTTTGGCTAGCACTTTTTTTGAGATACTCCTCATTTGGTCAGTTTTATCAGAAGAGCCTGTGTCACCAAAGAATTTGGCATCTGCCCATGTCACTGCAGTGCTTTAGTTTCCTTATTGCGCCCTCTGCAACATCTAGGGCAATGTGGAACATATATACCTTGTTTTCATGCTTACCAGAAGGTGTAATAAAGAAACTCCTTTTTTTTAGTGATTTTGCTTAATTTTTTGGTATTAAAAATGTGTTTTAGTACTCACAAGGTATAAAGTGGGATTAGTCAATTAATACCTGGTGGCAGGGTTTTCCTTCTAATTGCTTTTTCTGCCTGGTCAGTATGGAAACATTCCTTAGAAGTGTACATGTAAGAAAGTTGTGGATGCCTCCTCTGATTATGAATGTTGCCTGTGAAGTTGTAGGAACTTCTTAGCCACTGTGTGTATCTGTTAACTCAAAAGAGTTTTGCCATTTGCTGACTGGGGAAACACAAATGTAATCATCTAAGTGGCTCTTCCAAGACTCTGAATAGTCACTGCTCATTTTATGTAAGGGTTGAGCTTGTCTTCTTAATATCAAAATCTCTTCATTGGGCTTTAGTTTAAGAATGAGATTTGAAACACAAAACACCACACAACCTTTCCTGGCTAGGGAGAAAGTCTTGTGTTTCACTTTTCATGCATGTTGTTACTAAAGTAAATCACAGAGGAAAGTTGTCTTACTGCTGTTTTAGGTAGCACTGCAGCTTAGACAGCATGGGCCAGTGTGTAGATACCTTGTGTGTCTTTTGGGAGGCTGGTTGTTGACTGGCACAATCTTACCTTCATTTCCTTGGTGATGGCATTGATATATTTAAATTATATGTGGAAATGGCTTAGCATTATCCTGTTCCTAGCTTTCTCTGCCTGTTACATGTGCTCCTGTCTCTGAAAGGGAGGCCCTTTTTGTGTATTGGAGTCACTGCTGTTCTCCTCATTTGGTATTTGCAGTTGCTGAAATATCCTTGATTGTCTTCAGAACAAAAAGTTTCCAGATGATCTTCAGCTCTTTAATAGAATTGTATAATGCTATAATGGAATTCTGTTCACATGCTTCTTTCTTTCACTGACCAGTAATGAATTACTTTGAGAAAAATATTCTATTGTTTTGCTTTCAGCTTCATGTTTAAAATTTAATTATGTTGGTTTTGCACAGAATGGGAGAAGAAACCTGGAAACCTGGAAGGCAGATGGTGTCTTACATATCTCACGTTTGATTTTTTTTTTGTTTGTTTGTTTTCTTAGTTGAAGGAGATGAAAAAGCTTGTGATGCCTCCCAGGGTTACAATGTGACTTGGTACTTAAGATACTCTGACTGCTACAATGAAGTCTTCAACTTTGGGGTAAGAATTCCATGGGAAAACGTAAGTTATGGTTTTTAGAGCTAAGCAGGTTTTGGAAGGAGGGGGTTAGAGATGTCTCTCTTGCATACAAGTTGTGATTTGGGCCTGAAAGACACATTCTTCCATTGGAAGATAACAAATTTATGGAACAGAATTGAAATTATCCACAACTTGCTGTAATTGCTGACTTTTTTGAGTTTTGGGTCAGGTGGAAGAGTTTATCAAAATTGTTTTAAACCGAGAACCTAAGTGAATGCAGTGACTCTAAAATGAGTGAGTTTATGGTGTTTGAAAATATTTGCAGGAATGCTTAATGACAGTGAATAGAAAAATTTGAATATTTACATATTAAGTCTAAATTCTGTTCTTTATGGCAAGCATTAGCAATTTGTGCAAAATGTATAATGTTTCTAGCTAATGTGGTAGAACATGGTTGTGCTTTCTATGGTTAATGTTTTTCCATGTTTACTTAAATTATTAATTATGTTGTAACTACTAATCCAACACAGGACTGAGTCTTCACTCTTTAAAATTATAATGCAGAGTTTGTTTGTGTAGACTGAAGTTTATTTTTTCTGCTGCATCTCTGCTTTTTAATTCTTACTCAAAGCCTGTATACCATCATTCCTATAGTCTTGTGTAGTTTTGATGCCTTTATTCTACTAAACTTGATTCAAGAATGTGTGCAGAGCAAAACTATGGAGCTTTCCAGGTCTTGTAGCTGTGTACTGCAATAAACCATTTGAAGTACTTGATGCTAACCTAAGTTCTACTCTGTTTGGCAGGATGAACAAGCAGATAACTATTTTGGGACTACAGCTGAAGAGCATCCGGGTTGGTCAGGATACTATGCCACTGCTTCTCTCCTCTTTCCAAACTGCTCTGAGCTCTTCAGGCCTCAGGTATGGGTAGAAACCTCAGAGTTTGCTCTGCTGTCTTATACAATATATAGAGAAGGTGGTAATTCCTGGTAGATATGTTGGCATGATGTCTAAGTACCACTGTAGGATGGGAGGTACTTTTTTTTATCTGTTTACGGCAACCAAGCTGTGATGATGAGTTCTTAATTTTCCTTCACTTCTGGCTTGCTCTTCAATGTTTTGCTCGTGGTAGCAAGAAAACCTCTACCAAATCCTGTAGAATTATGTACAGATCAATGTTCTTTTAGTTTGTGGTGTTTTATTCTGAATTTGTTTCATGTACAGGAGGCTACTGCTAGTTGATTAGAAGTGGCAGCAGAGTAAAAATCCCACTAAACTTGAATCAATAAAGGACTGGCATTTATTAGTCAAATAATGAAAATTAGTTTTGAAAAATGAATTACTTTAGCACTCATGGAGTAGTAGTGCTAGAATATGTTGGAAAAAAATCAAGTAAAAGCAACAAGACAATGCAAAATTAGCATAGGGAAGTAATGTGCAGACATCAGCTCTACACCAGCTGTATATCAGCAGACTGATGATAATACCAGTGTAATTTGCTGTCTTTATTTAATGGTATACTTGCAAATTGAAGGCAGATTATGGAGTGTTTTTCTGTGCTCAGCCATTCCCCACGCAGACAAAAGACTATGGACAGAAAATACTGGGAAATGTCTCATAACTATTGAAACTAGTGTTGTGGGTTGCTTTTTGGTATTTTTGGTTGTTTGGGTTTTTTAATTAAGAAAAAAGACTAATGCCTAAATATGGCTTTTAATAATCTATTTGCATGCCTCTAATTCCTTTGATGTGTGAAGATGGCTTGAAAGGTTTTCAAAAAGAAAAAAAATCAATGATACATGCTTTTACTGTTTTTACTTGGTTTTGTAGAAGAGATCTTGTGAGTTCACCTGTGTAACGTGGATTTGGGCATCCTAACTAAACATGCTTAAGGTTTTAAAAATCTTTAAGTTTTTCTCCAATGCCTCTGGAAAGTCTGTGGAATTCTTAACCATATATTCTTGTCAGATACTAATTTCTGAAGTTTCGCAGCAATTTCTTCTCTAAATGTTCAGCCTTATCCTTGTGGTGTAGCAGTTTCACTAGATTTTGAGTCACCATAGTTCAGGAGAGTTAGAAAAAATTTGATCTCTAATAGGCACTCACTCATCCAGGGACTTACCTTTGCATAGATTAAGGCAGAAATCTCAAAACCCTGTATCTGTTTGTGGTGTATTAATCATGTGATGGGCATACACAACTGATTCATGTTTCAAAAAGAAAATGAACTTCATACTATCATGTCTGGTTTCTAAAACTAGATGCTTGTTATTTGAGGGGAGGAAAAGTAACTCTCAAATTACAAAACATTAAGTATTCAAGACTTCTTGCATAAATGGACAATTGTTTGATTTAGAAAAATGAAAGCTTTCCAATACAGCTGTTTAAAGAATTATGAAGTTTGTTGGAAGCTTTTCTGATAATGTCATGTTAATGTGTGAAGTGCCTATAAATGTTAAAGTGCCTATTAAGTGTCTATAAATTTTTTACCTGTTTTATATCTTGCAGATTTTCTATAAAGAATTTGTTCGTCCAGAGCCTCTCTCACCTGAGAAACAAGAGGTAATTTTCCTTTCCTTCTAATGATGCAGTGTAGTCATGGAAAAGGTAGTTTTGGCATATTTACTTGTTCATTTTTCTGTGGTTTTTTTTTTTTCTCCCTAAGGGCTTAAAAGATAAGAAGGAGAGTGCAGGAAATCACACAATGGTGACAGATAAAACTGTATGTATACTGAATTTAGGCATGGCTTGTCATTCAGCAGTCTTATTTTGGTTTTGTTTGCTTTTTTAGCATTTATATTTCTTTGTGTAAGAACTTGATGGTAGCATATTCTATGGTTTTTTGACACCTGGAATTTTTTAGCTTGAAACTAGGTAGTGCTGGGAAAACAGAAAACAGAGTAATTGCTTCTTCTGTAAGTGAAATACAGAACTGATACAATTCCAACCAATGGTATAAATTAAAAAATAAAATTCTTTTTCCATTGTAATTTAAAAGAGTAATTTAAATTATCTTCTTTAAATGATGACTAATTCTTACAGAATACATTTAGTTTTGTCTTCAGTCAGTTTTTTTTCAGAGACGTTATACTTTAAAAGTTTACTGATTACTTCATAGTATTTTTATTATATATTATATTACTAGGAACATTTCTCAAAATAACTTCAACTTTTATGTCCTGGATGCCAAGAAAGAAAATGTGTTTTACTCCTTGTGTACATAAGGGGCCATTTATTGTAAAGCTGAAACATAAGTAGATGCGTACAATTATGAAGTAAAGAATCAATGCAGCAAGAAAAGGTGGCATTTTAAAGGCAAAATTTGTGTATATAAATTTATCCATTTTCTTTCAAGTTTACTGCATTTCTAAGTTTTGTGTTTTTATGAATATTAGCATAAACTTTTTTTTAATATATATAATATTCTATTTGCTTTGCATCTTGCAGTCAAGAGGTTTCTTAAAAGAAATGGATGCTCTTGATACTGACTTTCTCTTGGAGAGGCCTTTATAAAAAAAATCTTTATTGCAGTTCTGGAGTAGTCATGGGAGTGGCATACATGTAGATAATCTAAGTTTTAACTTTAAAGCTCTTAGTAAATAGTGCAACTTCTGAGAGATCTAGAGCTTCTTCACTTGTGGAGTTAACAGTTCTGCGTGCTGGAACTCCAAGATACCTGTGATTTGATGTATGGTGCAAATATTTATCTGGACAAGGTTCCTCTGTTAGTTCACTGGCAAGATTTGAGCTTTGCAAGTATGAGAGCTGTTGCAGGGACTGCAGTAGTAGTGTCCATAGGAAATGGCTACTATGGAAATCTTTTACAGCTAAGCTACTTCTGTATTATGCTGTAGAATTCAGGCTTCACCAGGGAGATGAGTTCTGTAGCTCTGCAGTTCCCAAGCAATTGACTTCAGCAGGAATCTCTGTGGTGGTCCTAATGCTTCTGTAGTGAAAAAAGTGTGATGCTTTCTTGAATTCTTTGTAGTTTTTTCAGTACCTTTGAGTACTTTTGGAGTAAGCCAGTGTTGGATTTGCAGAAAAAGTCCTGATCATCTCCCAGGTCTTTGAGGATTCTTCATGAATCAAACAACAAAATTTTAAGTGTGGTGTCTAATAAGTACCTTTAAAATTCCCATATCAGATAATTATTAACAAGTTTTAGGTCTTGGAAGAGATGAAATTTGTATTTACATGAAGCTACCCCTCATATATGGCCAGTCTACTTCTGTCTTTTCCTTGTCTCCTTGACTGTGCACTGTTTATGTGGAGCTGTTTTATTTTCAGGCAATGAATGCTGTTATCAAAACTTGGCGAGATGGGCCATATATATTTATTGTTCAAATTGTACAAACTGCAAAGGATTCTGCTGCCAGGCTTAAAAGAAGTGAAAGAACAACACCTTCCTCATATCAGAGCAAGCCTTTTACAAGTAAGATAGCTCTTTACAGAGTCAACTGAAAATACAGCACTATTTTATGTATTCCCAGTCAAAGTATTCTAAGGTACTCTTAGCATATACTGTATGGTTTAATTTCATAAGACACTGTCTTTCACTTCACATAGGTAGGGTATTACTACTGCTCATTTAAGAAAAGAGGTAATTGCTTCTCTCTTGAAGATCCTAAGACTGTTCTGTCAGTTTACTGATAGAACTCAGGAAACGTCAATCCCAAGCGTTTCAATTTTGAGGCTTGGTTTTTTTGTTTCAGAAATGTGCAGACCAATACAGTGATCTATACTAATAAGTCAAAACTTAGAGTATAAAGATTATAATTATCACAATTATTATTGTATTATATTTAACAGTGCATTGATAACCTATTCAAACTTCAGAGAAATTGAAAAATCCCCTTAAGAAGTGAATTTACATGTGTTTCTGAATTTTTCCTGTTATACATGCATGTCCAGCAAAAATTACTTTTAAGTACTGCTATGAGTTACTTGGTAATGGAATGTGTAATTTTAAGCTGCATACTTTTTGGCTGAGTATGTTATGAGTCTTAGGTTTATTTAGGGTTATTAAAGTGCAAGTTAGATTTTAAAGGCCATGTGAAGATGTGGAATTTCTTTACACTTAAGTGAAAGTCAATTAAGTCCTGGTTTCCTCCTTTTGGTTCTTGTTTGATTTTGTAATTGGATTGTCTTTTGACAGTGACAGTAGAACTGAAGGGGCCGTATGAGTATCTTTCCCTTGCAGACTACCCTCTGATGATTGTAAGTAAACCAGCTTTTCTTTGATCTATAAAATTGTCGGTTGATTTGAATGTCAATTAAATACCCTGCTGTCATACTTCTGGAAACACAGAGCTAGTTTCTCAGGAGCAAAAGTTACTTAGCCAAGGGTGTTTTTTGGTGGATGGGCTTTTTTTATTTGTTTGGGTTTTATTTTTGTACTTAGTACAGTATAGGGGAGACAGACAGAGATTTCAGTTCCTTGCATGTGCTGCCAATGTTGTCCTTCTCTGGATTGTTTGAATTAATGGTTGTTAATTTTTTGTTCCTGAAGTTATCAATATTATTAGCTCTAAACTGACAAGTTTTACTGGTGCTGTTTTTCTCCTTAGCTCATGTCTTAGAAAATCTGCTATTCTGTGCTTTTGTTTGCTGCTACCCTTTCATTTGTCACTGCCTTCTTTGTTCTTTTATAGCTTAATCTCGCTTCCTCCACCAGCTGTTTTACACCCCATGAGGAGGTCTTTAACACTGCTTAGCAGTGAAAGCATAATTGAGCTACAAAGAGCTAATCCCCGTTTTATTCAAAGGAGTTATTGACTTGGTTTCTAGTTTCTTCTGTTGAGAAGACTAAACAATGAAGGAATGTAAAATGTTTATGTAGTGAAGACAGACTTTATCTGGGGATCAATAACAAGTAAGGTCTCTTGCTTGACTCTTTTGGCAAGAGCAGCCTGTCAATAGTGGAGCCTGGCAGCATTTCTGAAATGCACATTTTATGTCCTGGAGAAGCAAAAAGCCTCCAGCAGCCCTATTGAAATGTAATTCATCAGTGAAAATATCCCATGCGACAAGACCAGAAAAAAATCTATATCTCTAAATGTTTTCTCAACACAGCATCTGCATGTGAGCTGTCTCGCCTAGATTCTTAGCATTTGAACTGCATGGAATGGTCAGGTGTGAAAATGTGTAAGGATCAGTAAGCTACTCTACTAAGGAAGGTGTTTTCAGTTTGTGAAATTTTTGGTGGATTGTGCAGCTAAGAAATTGTTTGCTTGGTTTTCTAAAAAAAAAAAAAATCTTACTTCTGAAAGAGGACACTGCTTAATTATTAAGCACTGTCCCGTGCTAACTACTTCCTGCTATTCACTTAATGTCTTATTCTCTCCTAATTCCTCTTTTTGCCTTTCTTTGGTATGATTAGAAAATTCAGCATTGAGTAACATTGTCAAGCTTATTGTTTGCTGTATGAGACATACCATGAAAAGTTCTTCTGAAGCAAGTAACACTGAACCAAAAAATCACAAAATCCTAATATTTAAATGAATATCTGGATTTCTTTGTCAGCTGCAGGTTTTTTGCTGGCCTAAAACTTGGTAAAAAGCTGAGTTTTCTAGAAATCATCTTTTGAGAAAAGTTGTCAAATTATTTGAACACAGGGCATGCAAGCATTGGTTGCTCATCTCTGTTCTATGGAATGGTGTCTAAAGGTGGTCTGTGAGTTTATTTGCAGAGTACTGTAAATGTATGATGAAGTTATTAATAGAACAATACATGAGAACGAATAGAGTTTCTAGTACTTGATGATTTGCTTGAATTCTTACCTTTTGGAATCTAGTAGCATGTATCTTCCTTGGAAAAAATTGCCAGACTATTCCTCAAGGGAGAAATTGTGCAGAAATTCAGTTACTCTCATTCCCTTTGTTGGTAGTGAGAAATTAGACTCTCACTGTTAAAGAGTCCAGAGAAGACAAATGAAACAATGCTCATCTATTTAAAAACTTCCAAAGTTGCTATACTAGAGGAGAAAGTAGAGTTGTCTTAGAGCTGTGGAATGGAAACAAGGATATTATTTTTCTGGGTCTGAAGTTCCTATGTCTTTCTTCTTTTTGTGCAATAGTTTTTCATGGTGATGTGCATTGTGTACGTATTCTTTGGGGTTCTGTGGCTTGCGTGGTCAGCCTGCTACTGGCGGGATCTCCTGAGGATCCAGTTCTGGATTGGTGCTGTTATCTTCTTGGGAATGCTGGAGAAAGCTGTTTTCTATGCCGAGTTCCAGAACATCCGCTACACGGGCGAGTCCGGTAGGTGGCAGCTGCCTTGTGCAGGATGATTGAGGGGGATAGCACTAACGGCTTATGCTAAATTGGGGTGGCACATACAGGTTAACTATATGGTTCCTTGAGGATCGTTTCAAAACAAAGAGCAGGGAACTAGAGTTTCTGTATTTTTGTATGTTGTATACATGGTGCTCTGTGTTCTTCTAAAGGTAAAATGCTGTTGCTTTCTCTGACTCCTGAAAGTAGTGTCTTAGGTATATAGAATGCTGCATTCTGTTGCTGCAGTGCTGGTTTTAAGTTTAAAATAGGACTTGCTCAGTGTAGCTTGTAATTAATTTCTCACAATTGGTAGTGACCTTGGAAAGATACTCCGAAACTCCTTGTTCAACATGACAGCTTTGTGGATAACTTAGTATTCATCCCATAGCCTCATATTCCATCTTAAGAGATTCCCTTTACCTAAAACTCTTTTATTCTGGTTTTGAGTTATCAGGCTGGATGCATACAAATGAAACACTGCTAGTAAAATGTCATTATGACTTTGCTAATTTGCCATACCCATGGTGCAGAAAGTTTTGTTGGTTGACTTGTTTGGAAGAGTATCCAGGCTGGATGTAAAATTTTTCTGTAGCTTTTTTTTTAATGCTAAGTGACCTATCTTTTCTGAAAACTAACTCCAGATGTAGATAATAAAAAGATTATGCACGTCATTAGCCTACTTTTATGTCTGCTCTCATACTATAATTGCATGCAGTAGTTTATAAAACAGAAATTACATTTTAATGCCCTGTTTTTCTCCTCTTTGCTTTTGGTAGTTCAAGGAGCAGTAATACTGGCGGAACTTCTTTCTGCTGTGAAGCGCTCCTTGGCTCGAACTCTGGTCATCATAGTCAGCCTGGGATACGGGATAGTCAAGTGAGTAATTCTGTTACAGGCTTTTTGTGATCTATTTAAAGGGTTTTCACTATTGGTTTTTAAGAATTTAGGGCAGTATTCATCTCCCTGTACTTTGCTTGTTTAAAGGTAAGTGCTTTAGTTAAGTGCTCTGAAGATCCAGACTTCTTCTCTAGTAAACAGAGATAGTTCCATACTGTGATTACTCTGCTTTCCATCTACCTCTGTGTGCTACTGTAGGGTGGTTTTCTGAGTCATTATTGAGATGCTCCACTGACTGGAATGGGAAATTTATGGGCTTGCCTTCTGAGAGAGAGGAAGCTTATATAAATGGAGTAGGGTCAAGAACCATTGATGGGGGGGGGATCTGCTTCAGTAAGATTGTGGCTCATTTGTCCACAGCTGTATTCAGTGGTATAAACACATGCTAGGTGGCAGTGGGAATTTTTGGCAAGTGTGGGTTTGCTGGGGACATTGGTGAAGAACTGGGATGAGACTAATTGAAATGGTCATAAAAAGCTAAACAGGTTAACTAAGAAACAGGACTGTTGCATGTCTCTCCCTTAGTCACATCATACCTGAGACAAAATGAATAGTAAGTTTCAAGCACCATGATAATATTTCTGGGTCTAGATGTGGCTTGTTACAAGGACCTTTTATTCATATGCTTCATACCTTATGTTTAGATTCAAGTTGACATGACTTTACTTTTTGGTTTCCACTTAATCTGAATTTCACATTGTTTCCTACAGACCTCGCCTTGGAGTGACTCTTCACAAAGTAGTTATGGCTGGAGCCCTTTATCTGTTATTTTCTGGCATGGAAGGTGTTCTTAGAGTCACAGGGGTCAGTAATAATTGCTTGAATTTTCCCATATGCCACAGACATATTGGCTGTATGTACTTGTCTGAGCAGCTACTTTCCCTCCCCCTCCCCAACAACGAAACCAAATTCCCACTGCTCCAGTTTTGAAGGCTGTGCCTGGGGAAGTGTGTGTGAGTGGTGATGCTACTGGATTCATTAAGTGCCTCTTGGGATGTAGATTTCTGTTATTCTGGTTTTGGTTTAAAGTATTTAACCTGTCGTATATTTGATACTTTTCCAGTTTTTCTATGACACTGTGGCTCTGATAGCAAACTTGGCCCTGTCCATGATTGATGCCTGTATTATTTTGTGGATATCCTTTTAAAAGCTGCAGAATGTGTGACCTTGCTCATAGCTTATTATTTCTGTCTTGTCCTTGAAAGGAATAAAAGGTGTTTTGCTTGTTTCTGTTAGGACTTTGATAAGTTTATGATGTACATGCAAAGGCAAGTTTTGCCTTTTTAGTCAAACTCATGGTTGCCAATGGAGCTTTCAGTTCATCCATGGATAGTGTACAAGATCTAATTACTACACCTCTAACAAGCTGGTTGCTAATTTTCTGTAATGGAGGTGGCCAGAGCAATTAATCACAGCAGCTGCCTCAGCAGAGACTCCTTTTAACAGTGCTAGAGTGACTTAATCTGGAAAACTGTTTCTTGCCTTGCTGGTGGAGAACTGTCAATGTGGTATTGTCAGTTCCTCTCTGTACATTGGACAAAACTCTTGGTTTAAGCCCTCTGTTTCTGTAGCAAAACCTGGAAGTGTTGTGGTGGCATACTGTTGGTTTCTCATAAAACAGCCTGACCCTTCTTACTTCTCTACTTTGTTTTCTTTTCAGTTTGTTCTTATTGGCTCTCTCTTTGTCTCCAGGCCCAGAATGATCTTGCCTCCTTGGCTTTTATTCCCCTGGCTTTCCTAGATACTGCCCTGTGCTGGTGGATATCCTTCACTGTTTTACTTGATGGGTTGTGTTTTCTTTTGAATTTGTTTTTTTTGAGTCTTTTCTTGGCTGAACTTTTTTTTTAAGTAAGATCTAAGTGTATATTTTTTTGTACTTCTGGTAAAGGTTATAGAAGTTCTATAATTGAGTGTTCAGGTAAGCCTCTGCTGTTTTTGCTGAACTGGTTGTGCCTGTGTAAAGCTGCTCCAAAATATATTCTGTCTACTATCAGTCTCTCATTGTTGAGTATTAAAGTATTTTGTCCTAGTGTATAGCATGTCATGGCACCAGAGCAGTAGTCTTTGAAGAAAGGAATCAGTTTATGTTTAGGGAGAAGGCTACTTAGCAACATCAAACCTAAAAGTCTCTGTAAAATTCGAACTAGTCTTGAAGTCAAGTGACAAAATGAGGCAGTGTTTATTTTTTGGTGTCTTGATGTGTTCATTTTAAGCAACCATAATCTTGTGTGACTTTAGCAATTGACATCAAATGCTGAACTTGTATGGCAAAATCCCTCTAAAGTGTTCTTAGCTAAAGTCAATCACAAAAAATGTTTAAAATGTGAATAGCTGGCTGCCCAGCTGTGACAACCACAGTTTTCCCCTATCATGATGTCCCTCCTAACCACTTGTTTTGTCACTGTGGAAATAAAGAAAAAAAAATGTGAAGGCACCCATATGCATTAAATAGATCTTAACTATTTTCTGGTTTCTGGTTTAGCTTTTCATTTTCATTTATCAAAAGCACAGCCAACTCTTTCCTGAGGGAAAAGACCATAGTCCAAAATAAAGGTTTGGATGCCATCTTTGTGTGACAAGAGTTATAGGTGTAGATGATTAAATAATATGAAAAGGACAGATTTTGCTCTCTGGGACCTTTGTCATAGCATAAATCTTCTACTGAGAATAGTCTAATTTTTGGAGGGTTAAGTGTGTGATTGAGAGAGTTGTTGATCATAAAGTTTGTGTCCTCCTAAGTTTGTGACTAGCTTGTCCCTTCAGAGACTTTTCCTTGACTTTCCATACATATTCATCAGCTTAACTCAAACAATGAAGCTGCTAAAACTTCGAAGGAATGTTGTGAAACTCTCTTTGTATCGGCATTTCACCAACACACTCATCTTGGCAGTAGCAGGTAAGCAGAAAATTTTTCCAGTTAAATAAAAGCACTTTTCATTTCCATATAGGGCTTGATTTGCAAATTTTAAGTTTGGTGGCCTTTCTGTAAGTACAGTCAAAATTCTTGGTATCTCTAACACTTGACCCATTTCTAAAAGTGGGTCTTTGCCAAGGGTTATGTTGATATTTCAGAGATAGTGGATTATTAGTCCTGATGTTAACAAGATCAGTAGTTCTATGTAGCTCCTCTAACAGAGCACTTTTGTCCCACTTCAAGCTGCCAGGGGAAATAGTTTAGTACTATCTTATGCTGTTAACTTCACAGAGATACTTTTTGCCAAAATTGTGATACTGCTGTATGTGATGGGGTTTTAAGATGTCTGAAGATCAGAGTGATTCTTAGAAAAACTGTATTCTTAGTTTTGTAGCATAATGCCCTCTGTATTCTGCAAGAATATAGATTGAGTTTCTTTTTCCATTTATATGTGATCAACTGAATTTCAAGAATAAATTTGTCGGTACTTCCAGGTTCTCTGCTATAAATACAATGAACAGAAAAGTTTAAAGACTGTGCTTTTTTATTTAAACAAACAATCAAAAAAGTACATTCCTTTTGAAAATTGGCTCTGATGAAATTCCTTTCAGCACTTCTTTCTTGGTCATCTTAAAATACTTTAGTGGAGGGAAGTCTCTTCTATAACTGTGGTAAGAGCATGGTTTGAGTGTTGGAACTGTTATGGGTCAGGATCTGAATGCTTAAGGCATTCAAGCAGATCAGATTGTTCAGTTACTTCTGGGGTAAGGTCAACTTTACTTGTCAAGTGATAATGAAACCATGGTTTGAATGCTAGTTTGAAGTGATACAAGAATAATGAATAGTAGTTAGGAGTTGGTTAAATACTCAGTATTTGATTCATGCCTTGTGTCTGTAAAGAAACATGAGTAAAATATACTAGTCTATGCCTAAATTTCTAAGGTCAGTGCAATAGATCCATCTCTTGTTTTCCAAAACTATTAAATTGCATTTCAAGACTTGATGTCTTTGATCTTTGCTTGGGAAACACAGTCCTGTTAGTTGGGTATTTGGATTGACATCTTTTGTGGTAATAAGCAGCTTGTTTGTTTGAATATTGCAGCATCTATTGTATTCATCATCTGGACAACCATGAAGTTCAGGCTGGTGGACTGTCAGTCGGTGAGTTTATATTAAATGTTTTCTACAATTGCTGACTCTTGATAAGTTTATGTTTGGCAGTGAGATTACCCATAACAGTGATACTTTTAGCCTATGGTGCTTTGTGGCAATGAGCCTCTTTGACAGATGCTTATAGTTCATCCTTGGAAAGAGATGAGGACGTGACCTTTCTTGCTTCACAACATCTTTCATTTGTGCTGGTTTTCTTGACAGGACTGGCAAGAGCTATGGGTGGATGATGCCATCTGGCGTTTATTGTTTTCAATGATCCTTTTTGTCATCATGGTTCTGTGGAGACCATCTGCTAACAACCAAAGGTTCAGCTTTTCTTACCTCTTTCTAAAAATCCTGGGTTGTAGGAATGGTTGTTTATTCAAAGAGTACTGGTGGATGATTTTTAGTTGCTGTCCATTGATCAATAAGGATACTAAGCAGTGTTTGTAGGGAAAGGTAAACCTAGAGAAGTTACATACATAAAATCCAGTCTGTTCACGGTGCTCAGCTTATTCCAAAAGAAGTAACTTAAGTATTGTTTTAAAGATTGACACTAAACATAATCAGTGAGGTTCACAGAATAATCAAGCCGTGTATGTGTTGGAGTAATGGATCTCTTGGGAGACAAGAGATGGAATATTAAGGTAGCTTTCATTCTTTCACTTCTTTCACTATTCTTTCACATAGGTTTGCTTTCTCACCACTGTCAGAAGAGGAGGATGATGATGAGCAGAAAGAGCCAATGTTAAAGGAAAGCTTTGGTAGGAGAAAAAAAATTTTCCACTCAATTTCAATGTTGAAGGCAGTTCTGTGGAGGAAGGTGTCTTGCTCTCTGGCAAAAATTGCCATTGATACACAGAATTCTAGAGGAAACACTGGCTTTATGTTTAGTGTTTACATCACCTGTTTAATTCTGGGATTTTCTCTTGACACTGAAAACACTGCTATTGCTGTGGTTGCTTTGCCCTGTCCAGTGGGCTTTGTTTGATTAAATATGTCATGTCTTAGGTTTTAATCCAGTTGTGAAGACAAGCATCTCTTGGATATTATTGCTAGACAGAGGTTTAGTGTGCAGTTCTTTTAAAATCTCATTTAAGAATTTTCATTTATTATCTCTTCTCTCAACTGTGAAATCTTCTTCATTCTTTACATTAGGGCTTAGCATAGGAATGTCCAGTGTAAATGTAGGAGTGAATATGTTTATTCATGAAATTGTCTTTTGTAACACCTCTCTTTATAAGCTGTGTGAAAGGTAGGGCTACATGCCTACTGCTGTCTGTCCACAAATCAGTTATGCTGGGATATATCAGTGCTGTTTGGCTTGTTTAGGAGCTGAGGAGAAGTATGTAATCCATTTGGTGCATTTGGCAAACCAGCACTATATGGCTGCCTGCCAGGCCACATTGCTTCTCAGCTTTTAAGGCAACCAAGTGGCTGGTGAGCAGTCAGTAGGCAAAGTAAACTTCAGGAGCTGCCTGTGTCTCAGAATGATTGAGGCTGAAAGGGACCTCTGGAGGTCATTCTGTCCAAGCCCCCTGCTCAAGCAGGATCACCCAGAACACATTGCCCTGGGCAGTGTCCAGATGGCTTTTGGGTATCTTCTAGAGCAGAGATTCCACAACCTCTCTGGGAACTATGTCTGAGCTCTATGCTGCTGATGTCTGGCTTAAATAAAAGTACTAGAAATTTATATTTCCTAGGTAAAATTGTAAAATTCGGTAAAAACTACATACTCCATCTGTCAGGAAAAAATACTGCAAGCCTTTCAAAGGGGAAGCAGTTGAAATCATTAGCTTGTCTAATTCTATCTCTCTGACTGAGATGAAATATCCTGAATGAACTCTCAACACTTTCATGTACAGTCTATGAACAATTATAATTCAGTTACCCCAATGTTTTTTCTTTTTTTGGCTTCAGAGGGAATGAAAATGAGAAGTACAAAGCAAGAACCAAATGGGAATGTAAAAGCAAACAAAATTGTGAGTATGATCTCTGTACTTCAGAGAATATAAGATTAAGCTCTTCTTTGTTAACTTTTTTGTTTGCCTTGGAGCCAAAGTATCATAAGTTAACACAGTACTGCTGAAAAGAAAGTAGATACAGGTTTCTCATGAGATTTCCTGTAAATACGATGGGAACGTAAGAATTCAGTGTGTTCTTCAGTAATGTTTCCATAATTCACTGTAGAGAGAACTGTATAATACAATTTTCTGATAGTGATTAATGTGTTATTTTAACAAATCTGTCAGTCTGAGAGGGAGGCTGAGACATATTTTAAATAAATTGCCCTCTGATTCTGAGATTGGTGATTGATTACATGAGTGGGGTGATGTATATATTTTTATCTACCTACCTAAATACTTTGGAGGACTTGCATTTTTTTCTTTGTGGTTATAAGCAAGATGCTTTCACATTTATATAGGAGGCCTAAAATATGTCTTGGAATCTTTTCAAAGAATTCATCCATAAATTTAAACGTGGAAAGTACCTGTAGGAATTCATTATAATAGCAATCATATTTTTGTCATTAGCATTGTTTTCCCAATAGTTGGTTGCAGCTGTATACTACTTACCTGAGGATAGATAAGATGAAACTTTTCTGTTTTGCAAGGGGGTGGTGTTGAGGACTGTTACAGAGTTCACAGCAAGTGAGTGGGTTTCTCTTTACTTTTTTTTTTTTATCCTTGAAATGTGTTTTCTGTAATCCAGAAATCAAACTGAATGAGTTTTTTTTTTGTGTGTGTTTCTATTTAATTTTTAACTGACATTAAAATACCTTTTTTTAATCAAGTACGTTGAAAAGAAATAGGCTTGCATATGACAGCATTGTGGAAAAACTGACTTTTGTTTTCTGTTTAATTTCTGTGCTTGTAGCAAGAGGATGACCTGAAATGGGTAGAAGAGAATGTTCCTTCATCAGTGACAGATGTGTGAGTATTTCTATAGTCTCAATAAAGGCAGGTTCCTTTCCCATAGGAATACATCAGAATACTTTATCACTTGTATGCTGCACTTGCATGGGCAGAGGTTGGGTTCAGCCTGGCACTGGCCTCTGATCCCTCGTATGGAGTCTGCAGGGGTTGCACACAGGCTGACTTAAGGAGCAGTCTCTTGGTGTGTGAAACCATAGACTGGTCTGCATTTTACTGAAGTTAAAACAATATACATAAATCCAGAAAACAAAGAACAAACAAACCCCTTTCTTGTGCTCTGAGAAGACCTTTGAGTATCTTGCTGAATATAAACCATAGAATAATGTAATCTGGTTTTCAGCTTTATCTGGAACATCTGATGTGCTTTTTGTGCTTGTGGTAATATAGTCAACTATGTACACTGTCTATATCTCTTTTGCTTTTAATAACTTTTACATGCTAGAAGTGTCAGTGCCTGTTTCTGCGTTTTCCATAACAAAACTGAAGTTCATAGATCTGTGTATTCACAAATTTGAACAGGTAATTTTGGCAGAGGATCTGGATTGAAGTATGAAACTTTGCTTGGACTTAGGTAAAAAAAAGAAATTAGGTGAAGTTTGAAGAGGAAGAAAAGTGCATTTTCTCAATTGAATTTGATTTTCCCAGTTCTAGTACTTATTTTTTGAAGACTGATAGGATTCCTTAAGCAAAAAAGGACTAGACTGGTATAAACTAGGAGAGGGCACTTTGAGGTAATCTGTTGCAGGTTTTGCTGTTTCTGAGAGTGTGATCAGGGTTGCGAAGAGCCAGGATCCCAATAAATGGGAGATCTTTTGTAGCTGGAAAGGCTGAAGTTCCAGTGGAACTTGTTGTTGACTTCTGGGACATGTTTTTATAATATGGTCCCATATTGTAAATGTCTTCAGTGCAGTTCAGCACTGTTCTTGTGTGAGTGAAGCAGCTTATTTCATGGCAACTTGAAAATTGTTCACTTGTTAATGAGAACCATAATAAAACAGAATAAAAACTATGAAGGTCATTGAGGATACTCCTTGGGCTCTTCCTTTTTTGTGTGTCCTTCTCTAATTTCTTATAAATTAAAAGGTGTGTCTTCATTGTTTCTTTTCTGTGCCCTAAAAACATAAGGTTGAAAATGATTGTCAGTATGCTCTTAGTATGTGCTCTAATTGTTTTAACTTCTTTTTCCCCCCACTGTAGGGCTCTTCCAGCTCTTCTGGATTCAGATGAGGTCAGTAAAGAAATCTTCAGTTCAAATTAGTCTTCTGACATGCCAGGGGAGTCATGAGTCAGTTGATAAGGTCTTGGCTTATCAGAACTGGACTCTGCTCATGTCAGCACAACAGTAAAATACTACAAGAGGGGAAGGATAGTGGAAACAACCACAATACAACTTCTTAAAGTACAAATGTGTTCTAAAATAAGTGGTGTATCTGCTATGTAAGTTGGACTCCTAACTTAAAATGCATATGAGTGTTGTTTGTTGTGAATGTGCATGTTCTGAATAATGTAAATCTACTGGGGAAAATTACAAGGTTGCGTGTTTTATTTTCTAGGAAAGAATGATTACCCACTTTGAAAGGTCCAAAATGGAATGAAGAAGTAGCTTTTTGCTCTTGGAAGTGGAGACACCTCTTTTAAAGTTGCTTGGTGGAGCAAGTGCATCCTGCTGATTTGTCTCTTGATCTCAGCCTTGAAAGTTTGATGCTTTAATGTCGTGGAGGGTGTCTTGCTGTGGAGGAAGTTCACAAGGACATTATAAAACTTCTGGAAATTTGAATTTAAAGTTGCTGCAAGTTTGGATTTTTAAGCAATTGACATGTGTACTATTCCAGCACCTTCTGTAACTTTTCAAATATTTAATCTGTGAAACTAAAATTCCTAATGTCTGCTTGAGGAGTTTATATTTCGATGTTACAATTGACACTTAGAGGTGAACTGCCTCTACCTGTTTGGGGGGAGGGTGGGGACAGATAGAAATAAGCACTGAAGAAACAACAGACCCATTTTCTGGTAGATAACAGCTGCTGTTGCATGTCATGTGTTCAACAGGCATGAAAGAGTTTTAGAGAGAAGCTCCTGTTGATGAAGAAAATGAAGATGCCAGAAAGGAAATATTTGGAAAAGTTACAGTGATATGAGTTTTTAACAAAATCAAGTGCAATTTTATTCATAACACTGTGTATGAAAGATTTTCTATTTTAAATGCCATTGACCTGTAGGTAGCAGCTGCCTAGAGCTAACACTCGCTGTTGTGGCACATCTCATTGCCGGCAATGTGGTGGATGCCTGGAAAAACGATTTGCCCCTGCCTTTCATGTGTTGCATGATTTAATTTTAAAAAATACCCCAACAAATAAAACAACAAAAGCAAACATCACCAGAACCCACTCCTGCAGTGCTCCACAAGTGCTTGACTACATGTTAAGCAGATATTAACTATATGTTTCAGCAGAACTCTTCTCCCCTTGCGTGTAACATCTCCCACCAAGAAGTTGGCACTCCTCTATGAGAAGATGGCGAGCACTGCCTGCCTTACTTGAGAGAGGATTTATGGGGAGTCCACGGTGCTGGGATAGTTCTGTTCCCAGTGTCTGTTTAGAATTGCTTCCTATGTAAGTGATTTGATGCTGGGCTTTCCTGTCCCAACTGGTCCCTGTGGCCAAGAGGTACTCTGAGATCACTGTGTTTCAGTCGAAGTTGCAGGTTTCTGTTCTATATAATTGCATTTTGTTTCTCCTTTTTAAATGAAGAAGAGCTTTTGGACAATGTTCCGGTTTTTGCTTGGCTGCAACAGCTGAAGTTGCAATAACTTCCTCATGGAAACCTGTTGTGGACTGTATGACAAAAGCTCTAATTTGGGTTCACAACCTTTAGAACTGATGATTAGGAGGCAAGCAGCAGCTGGATATCTAGGAAGCAGATGTGGCTGCTGCTGGAACGGCATAGAGCATCAGGTTTTCTGGGTCTTCTCATAGCTATGTCAGCAGAAGTGAACATGTGCTTGTACTTCATTCATTCCACTGTAAGGTCTGGTAGCTTAGCTGTAGCTCCTCTTTATCAGCAATTCAAGCTGAACATGGCACTTTACAGTAGCTGGGGCACAAGGACACAGCATCTTCTGCTAGCTGTGTTGTGGGAAGGGCAGAGAAAAAAAGTGTGGCTATAGCACCTCACTGCTTCTGCAAGAGTTGCTGGAGCTCTTCTGCCATCCTCTTCAGACCACAGATAGAATCTTTAATTAGAAAACACTTCTAATTTGCCATGCCTAATTGATATAGATGAAAAAGGTATTACCCCTGTGTCCTTTTGGGGAGAGGAAATTTTTTTGTGAAATAAAGCTACACAAAGCTTGCTATTTAAATTTTTTTTTGGTTTTGTTTTCATTTTTAAAGAAATCCTATTGGTTTGGGTTGTTTGGGTTTTTTGAAACAAATAGGTAAAAATGTTCTCTACTAGAAGCACAAAAGTTTGTATGTACTATTTAATAAAGGCTAGGCAAAGAGTAGAAAGGCTCACATTGTGTCCTTCCAGTTTCTTACTCCTGCTTCTCTCACATGAAGTGTTATCACCTTCACAAAGCTGCCTGATTTTAGCTCTTTAGTCCATGGTATATATAATGCAGTTAGTCTCAACTTTTTAAGTTCTCAGTTCTTTTTAAGATTGAAAATGAAGTCTGTCATTCGAAAAGCTAATGGACAGAGGGCAAATCATGAACTTCTGAAAAAAAAAGGTAAAAGAACCAACCAGTTTCCCTAATTGTATTAATAGTTCAATTATTAATTTAAATTCTAAAATAAATATAGCAGTGTGGCCCTTTCAGCCTTTGACTTCAGCAGTCTTAAGCAGTTCTTGCTGCCTTCTACTCTTCCATTCTTTTACTCACTTCCAGGACTATTTAAAGTTGTCCTGAATTCCACAGGGAGCTTGTTGACCCCTCTAGTTAACAATTTTTGGTTTTTCACTTGTTTAGCAAAGCTTGTGTTGTTGGAAAGGAGCATCTGCTTCCTAGCCCAGAGCAGGCGTGTGCTGGAACTTGAGTGCAGTCCTTGGGAGCAGCTGTGTGAGAGCCCAGCTCCCAGAGCTGGTGTGGCTGTGGCCCTGCAGTGCAGGAGGGATGGCAGCGCATGAGCTGTGGGTGAGGAGCAGAGGCTGTGTTTGCAGGCTGCTGCAGCGTGGCCTCTCCCTCAGCAGCATGTTTGGTCAAGTGTGTTGGTTGTCCTTAAGGATCTTTGCCTCTTCTGAAACCTGATCTTGCTCCCAAAGACATGTTGGCTCCCTGACCTGGAAAAACCTGGGAAAGCTTCAGTGAGCTAGCTTGCTAGAATGCTTGAAACCAGAAATCCTGCAGGTTGTTACCTTTAATCATGTAGGCAGGGAAGACAATTCAAATTTATACTCCTTTCAAAAACAAACCATGCAAGCTGTTCTGAAGGCTTGATGAGCTGGAGGGAGAAATGATCTGAGATCTGCAAAAGTTCTTCAAGAAGCTGTTAGTAATAAGAAAAAGTAAATGTCTGACACGAGTATTTTAGAGTTTTTTTATTTTAGAGTACTTGTTTCTGATTAGTTCTGTATGGATTTGTTTGCTTATTTGTGAGAAGTAGCTGTTGGAATTGTAGCATATATCTGTAGCATATACCATACAGAAAACTGGAAACACAGTGAAGAAGATGATGTTGACCAGCTTTTTGTTAGGGTGACAAGATGTCCCTGTTAGGAACTCCAAAGGAGGGACTGAGTAAGAGATCACATGCCCTGGTAAAGAAATGCCAGAGGCTTGATAGGCACAGACTGAGTCAGGATCATAAGACCTAGGGAAGGTTATGTTTATCTTATTCTGCAGATGTAGGGTGTGTGAGTTTGTGGGCTTTATTTATCCTCATGTTCACTGTATATGGCATTTTAGTTGTATGCTACATTGTAAGTCTGAAGAGGATAATGCTTCACAAATCATTTGCTCTCTGGACTACAAACATGTGAAGTCTTTATTAGCCAGTGTTACTGAAACATTTCCTTTCACTAATCGGTGCCATGTCCCTTTTCCTTTTGTGGGATCCTTGGTTAAAAAAGACAGCTATATGCCTGAGCCGTAAGACCTTTGGAAATCTGGAGTTTTGCCATCTGTGAGGAGGGATCTGACTTAGCACAGTTTTGTGCTAAGCACAAAATGTTCATTCCTGAGGAGGAAAGAAGTTGGATGCAAGAATGCCATGCTTGTTCTCCCATTCCTGTGCTTTGATCTTCCAGCACAGAGCATCCTCAGTCCCTGTTTTCTAAAAGTGGTCTCTGTTGGTAAAGATGCTTGTAGAATTTAGTACCATGTGCTTTTTGAGTTCGGTTTAGTTAATTTAGTTTCTAGGTCAGTGATTGTCAACGTTGCACCTCTCTCTCCACGACAAACATAAATGCAACTGTGACCGGTTCTGGAAGGGACAGACTAACAAGAAAGATTTCCTCCTGGAGACTGATATTCACTGGCCGAGTTAATAGGATAAGTTCATTAAAACAAAACTTATGACCTCAAAAAATAGACATGTGCTTGCAAGATATGCCTCGCTGTGCTCATCTGGTTATGCAGGTCATTTTTGCCGTTGCATCCCGGGTGACTTTTCTATGGTTTACAGCAGTCAACAGCAACCGGACACTTCCTGTAGTGACGTTTTGGGAAGACGAGAGTTTCCTACTGCCTGTCCACTTTTCGGGCTCTATGAAGATGCATAAGGCTTATGTCAGGGTCCCCTCCATGCCGTGCCGACCCGCGTTTCCCGTTCGCGCCCAAGCCCCCGGGGCGGGCTGTTTGATGCCGGCGCAGAGCCCCGTTTTTGGGGCTGGGACAGAGCGCCGTTCCTGGTGGAACCCCCCCGACAGCGCCAGCACCCTCGAGGAGTCCGCGGGGCGCCGGAGGCACAATCTGGGCGAGCTGAGCGCGGCGGGCGGGGCCGTGCTGGCGGGGGCGGAGCCGAGACAGACGGGGCGGTGCTGTTCCGGGACAAGCGGGGCGGTGCTGTGCCGGGCGGAGCCGGGACAAGCGGGGCGGTGCTGTGCCGGGCGGAGCCGGGACAAGCGGGGCGGTGCTGTGCCGGGCGGGGCCGCGGTGCGGAAGCGGCGCCGGGCGGGCGCTGCCGGAAGGGGCGGGAGCCGCGGGCGCGGGGCGCTTCCGTCGGGGCCGTTCCCGCCGGTGCCGCCTGTGCCTGGGCCGGGCGGCGGCCGGGGCCGGAGGAGCGGCCGCCATGCACGACGCCTTCGAGCATGTGCCGATCCTGGAGAAGCTGCCGCTGCAGATCGACTGCCTGGCGGCCTGGGGTGAGCCGGAGGGGCCGCGCCGCAGCCCGAGCCGCCCCGCTCCTCCGTCCCGGCAGCGTTCGTGCGGCTGCCGCGCCTTGCCCTGCCCTGTCCCGCCCCGGGCTGGGGGGCAGCGCCCGGCCCGGCCGGCGGCACCCTGAGTGGCTGCGGCCCTGCCGCCCGCCGGAGCCTCTCCCCGGTGCAGAGCTCCGCTCCCGGGAGCGGCGGCGGTCGCGGGCCCCGCTGCCCTGCCCTGCCCTGCCCTGCCCGCCCGGCCGCAGCCCGGCTCCGGGGAGGCTGCCGGGACTCCCGGGGCTGTAACCCTGGGCTGCCTACTTTATTGCTGAAAAAGCATTCCCCGTGTAGTGACTTAAACCTGATTTGGAGGGCCGGTGGTGTGTTGAAGTCTTAGATTTCGAATACGTTTGGACGTGTTAATGATGTATAATTGTGGGTTTTATTTTTGGGCATACTGGAGAGTCAAGATTTTGGTCAGGTGACTGCACCAGCTGTCCTAATGATTAGGCTTGATAAGGCTTTTCAAAGCTGTGACCAGGTGCCATTGGATGTAAAATCAGCACCATCATGCAAAATCGACAATTTAAAAAACTCCACACTCTATGGAATTGTGACCCTGATTAGTTGTTTTAAGAATTATATCCTGAATGATAATACTCCTGTTATTCATGGAGGTTTATGATGGAGTTATGTACTGGAGAGGATGTGAAGGTAGTTTATTCCTGCATTGCAGCTTTTATATTTTTCTCTCTTTGAATGCATTTATGTTGCTGAACTAGGAAAAAAAACCCTAAACATACAGACTTATAGCAGTATGGTTTTGTAAAAAAGATGTATAATTCTCTCTCTACAATATTTCTACCAAGTAGTAGAAGAAAGACCTTGCAGGTAATAAGATTTTATTAAAATACAAATTCCTTTGGTGACGAGGAAGTACTAGATGTAGAAGGAAATATTCATGTATGCTGCTTTCCTGTATGATATTCAGTGAGGAAGAAATTCAGCCATATTTCATGAGCCTGTAAAGATTTTGTGCTTTTTGTATGGTATAAGTGCTGCAAAGAGGATGAGTCTGAAACTGTGCCTTAGAGTTTGTATAAAAAGGCCCTCCTTTATGAATCTTGAATGATTCTTGATTGTCCAACCAAAGCAAAGCTGCAACACTCTCCTTCCAAACATAGCTGACTACTTCAGAGAGGCATTTTAAAAACCTGACTTAAAAAACTTAACAATCAAACCCACATAAACTTGATGTTTTTCTTTCTGACAGTGCTTCCCATTATGTAGCACAGTTCCTCTCTGAGAGGTAATAATGTCTGAAGAATAGTTTATTGCTTCTTTTGATGGCACACAAGATGCAGTGGTTTGTGTCTTTACTTCTCTATGAGCCAGTTTGATGTGATGGCCAGGCTGTTTATGCTGTTTCACTGCCTGCTCTTTGGCTGTCCTCTCCTGAGAGTTAAAGCTGCTTCTGTGCACTCCCACTGGAGAAATGATAGGAGACCTGTGTAGTCACTACAGAAAGTTTTTTTGGTGTTTGATGCAAGTTTCCAATTGTTCTGATAAATGTAACATAGCCCCGTAATAGGCGCTGTGAAGAAAATTACCTCTACCCCAGCAAAAACCAGCACAGCTGTGGAGGGCAGATTTTGTTGAACTAATTAGACTCTTTTTCTCCTGTCTTTGTAGAGGAATGGCTCCTTGTTGGTACAAAACAAGGGCATCTTCTGCTTTACAGGATCAAGAAAGATGTAGGTAAGTTGATTTTAAGAATGGGGTAAAAAAGTTGATTGATATTTTTATTTCCTGCACTTCTAGCGCTGTAGTGATTTTAACATAAGTGTGATTAATTGCTGATTTTTTTCCTATATGGATTTCATGTATGTAAAATGTGTTTTATCTCAGGTTTCTTTGTGTTTAAATTTATAGTAAGCAATTTTAATTTTTATGAATACAGTGTACAAATATATGTAAAAGCAGTGCAGTGTATGAGTTGGTGGACTTCTGATGTGTGTTATCTTTTAATGACTGGATTAGTGAGAGAGCAAATACATTCACTGGGTCCATGACCATCATGGATGGGGAAGAGGGATAAATACTAACTAGTTTTGTCTGGTATTTATCCTTTCCCTGCCTCTTTGAGAGTCCTAAGTGCTCGTAGTCTGTTCTAGGAATGCCACAAATAGAATGATTCTATTTTTGCTTTAGTTAAAATTGATTTTCTCTAAAGATGTTTGTATTTCACATTATGTGCTATTATGTAGGAACTGATGGTTTTGAATGCAGTAATATTTTGTAGCATGACACAGGAAAGTAAACACCAAATGTTAGTTTCCAGGTTCATCAGCTCTTGGAAAGATATTAATTTGTAGCTACTTGGATTCTAGAGACTGAATTCAGTTGATTTTTGTGAAAGTTGTAGGTTGTCTGTCCAGTTGGAATATGCTAGTTGAGTTGCTAGTGTCTTATCTCACATGGTAAATTTCTCCCCCTTTTTTGCATCAATGCCAGGAGAGGTTATGTCATCAGAAAGTGTCTGTAAGTTTTTCTCCCTAAAACTCCTTTAAAACCCTTGTGGTGTAGTCTTTATTCCTTGTCTGTTTTGCAGTGACGTGCATCCTAGGAATTTAAGTTACTGATACTTGAATAGTGTGGATAAAATCTTTATGGGTATCTTTGTATTTCTGGGTTTCAAATTATTTAAATATAATGCTTGCAATGTAAAACTTGGGCAAGGCAGAAATGTAACTACTGTTGATGCCCTCAGCTGTGTACAAGAAGTGTAATTTATGTTTTCACCTGACTCTGTAGAAGACCCTGTGATGCATTTAAACACAGATGTGTTTAAGTGTTAGTATTCTAGTGTTAAGTGGCCAAGTTTGCTTTCATAATCATTTGTAATTTACTTAATGTAAGACACACACAGTCATGAGCAACTTCAGTTTACATACCCTCTTCAATCTTTCTGATAGGTTGCAACAGGTTTGAAGTGACACTAGAGAAATCCAACAAGAACTTCTCAAAGAAGATTCAACAGGTAGGAAATACCATCTTCTTGATGTGGGAACAGTTTTCAGCCAATAAATGAAATATTCAATGTACATCTGCTGTCTCTGCTGTGCTTAACAAAACAAATTCCCAGAGCTAAAGCTTTTCTTAGGGCTGTAACAGCCAGATGTTTTTGCCCACTCTTCTCATAACACAATAAGCTTGGTTTGATTGCTAAAGCAGAAACCAAAGAATTGGAACTTGCAGGTTTATTTTTGGCATTTGTTAGCAATAGGTCCTCAATTGGTTCTATGACTATTTGTAAGAGTGATGGTAATACATCAACAGACTGTAATGTATCATTTGACTCTCAGATGACATTCTATAGGAATGTGAATGTAATTCCACGTACTTGAAATGTAGAAATAAAGTAACTGCCAGTCTTGCTGCCATTTTTTTTTTGAGAATTTGCATTCAATGATTATATTGATTCCAGGAAAAACACTGTAAAGATTATGGATCATCTCTCAGGATGCAGCACTCTGTGTGTGCTTTAGAAGTATTTTTGTATTAGTGGCATAACAAGTTACACCTTTTTCAATCAGCTTAGGTTGCAAATGCCAGCTTGTGAAAAGTTACACTGAAAACCTCTTAACTGAAAAGAGTTGCAGTAGCTGAAGGAAGCTTGCTCATGGAAAACTGCCTTTCTTATTATTTTGAGATTTTTCTTAGACTATAATCAAACCTTATTGAGGGTTTTAATTTATGAATGGAGTCACTAACAGCATTCTCCCTTTCAGATCCACGTTGTTTCTCAATTTAAAATTTTGGTCAGTCTATTAGGTAAGTGAAGAAAAGTGTTTTATATTTAATGAGTTCTTCTAGATGCAGTTACTTGTCTGAATGTGGCACCCTTTCCACGCACCAGCATGGTAGTCTGGTTGCTGAGAAGTCATTGTGTAGAGCTAAGCTTTGCATTTTGCAGAGGAAGCACTAAGCAGCATAGATGAGAAGCAGCTTTGCCAGCTGGGAGAACAAAGCATTAATGCTGATTTGTGATTAGGAATGAAGATGTACGTGCATGCTCTAAAGTGTGTGTGTAAAATGCAGTTTGTGTTGGCCCCTGTATGTACATATGTATGCATGCGTGTGAATCTGTGTGCACTGTAGGATAGGCACTGAAACTTCTGACTAAATTTGCTCCATGTATCAAACTTAGCACTGATGTCTTGCACCAAATTCACTTTATATTCAGATGTGATTTTTTAGTGTCTTGTGGAAGATTTAAGTTTGCTTGGCTCTGGCTTTCTTTAACTTAGGGTCTTCTAGTGTCTTTTTTTGCTTATATTACTACTCACTTCTTTATGATCTCCAAGTCCCAAGTCTTCCAGCTCCAGTATGTGTAGATTTCTGCTGCTTGCATCCTTGTGCATGCAAAAACAGTACCCTGCATTTTCAGCTGTTCATTTTCCACTAATTTCAGGAGCCAGTTCAGAATGATCTTTGTCATGCAATCTTCCATTCTTGAGCTTGCTCTGTTCTGGCCTGCTTGCTGTCCCTTCCACTCTGCCTTCCCCTGCTTGGTTAGCAGTACCTTCCTGTAGTTCTACCAATGCTGCTGTTAGTCTTCTTTGCTGCATTTATTGTGTTTGTATGTGCCTTCGCATTTTTCAGCTTTTGGAAAACACTTCTTTTCCTTTCTTGCAGCTCTTAGTTTCACAAGTTCTTTTTTATATGAACATAAAATATGGTAACTTGTTTGAATTAGCAACACCTCTACATAAAATATTAAATAATAATTGGAGTTTTGTTTCAAACAGAAAATAACATTTACGTCCATGACCTGTTGACATTTCAACAAATCACCACAATTTCAAAGGCAAAAGGTGCATCTCTCTTCACTTGTGATCTCCAGGTAAGGGAAGGAATACAGCTGCACAGATGTCTTTACTGTTTGTAATAAAGATTCATCTTTCATGTTGCTGTATGGATTAGGTTTTGTGTTAGATGAAAATTTCTTGGGTACTAGTGCTTCTTAAAATTAGTACCAACTGCATTTGCTTAAGGCAACAGTTTTAAATTATTTTTCTTACTCTGCTTCACAAGGTATTTTCCTGTGCCTGTTGTGATTGCAGCTTTTGATACAGAACTTTTGATACAAGACTTCAAAGCATTTTTGTCCTATGACTTTGACTCTTCTTTTTTGAAAGGTCCCCTTAATATAAAAGCCATTTTCTTTCCTTGCATTGCCAGTGCACTAGCTCATTGTGGTTTCCTTCTGCAAGCAATTCTGTCTGGGTTTTTTAAAATTTTTGTTTCTCTTTATTGGCTCAAGGACTCCTAGAGCAGTTGTGGTAGAATGATGCCCTAAAATCGTTCTGTAGGGTGTAGCAGTCCTCTGTTCATTTGCTCTGGGTCATTGAGTGAGCAATTTCTAGTCAAATGAGTTTCTTAGCATGCCCATATCATTCAGACATCTTTTTCATAATCAGAAGAGATGGTTTAGTGCCCTTTATAATTTTTTACATTTTTGCCCCATGGGAGCTTAGTGTTAAATATTTTATAGGAAGTACTTGGGGTTTTCTAAACATGAAAATGAATGTCTTTCAAAGCACCTTTACATCTGGTCATTGCAAAGTGGCTTGTTGTTTGTGTGTCCAGGCACTTAGCTTTCCTAGTGCTTCTTGTCAAGAAACTTTTCCAACAGGTTAGAATATTAGATTGTTAATGGTTTTATCTGTTAGTATAACACATTCTTTGCATTCCATATCCTCACCTCTCCTATACTGCATGGAGTTCCAGCCATTTATCCTAGTTCTGGGGTTGGACTGATAGCTCTGTACTTATCTATCCTCTGTTTGTGTGTGTCTATGCCTTTTGTGCTCTCTTAGTTTTTTTGGATTTTCTTGATGTCACAATCCCTGTCAAAGTTAGTTTTTAAGTATCCTGCCACCTCCCCTGCCTCCTTCCTCCCTCCCCCATGCTTCCTGTTTTTGGGAGTTCTCTTCTGTTATGGATGAACAAAGCTGCTCTTCAGTGGACAGCTTTGCTTCTAGCAGAGGCTTCTTTTGGCCTTGTCTTACCTGACTTGGCTCTCTGTGAGTGCCTGTGAGTTAGGTCTGTCTGTTTTCACAGCAATCAGATACAGGGGAGGAGGTGCTGAGGATGTGTGTGGCAGTGCGTAAGAAGCTCCAGCTTTATTTCTGGAAGGACAGAGAGTTCCATGAGCTCCAGGTGAGTTGTGTTCTTTCTGTAGCCAGCATGTCTCAGCAGGGAGGGTCATTGCTCTTCACTGCTTGCCATGTTACTCTGAGGCACTGCTGACTTTCAGAGCATTGATGGTTGGTTCTGCAGAAATTTAACAACGGAACAGCAGAGAGAAGTGAAAACACATGTTTGAAATCAATGCCAGTCGATGGCATTTATAGTTTCATAAGTTAAAGTTAGGGCTGTGTCCTGTATTTTATTGTTCTGGTTGTAGTACACTTCTAAGTACTTGACTTTCAAGTCAGTGAGCATATGTGAGCATGCATACCTTTCAAAAACATAGAAGTAGGTGCACTTCTACTCTAAGTATGTCACTTCTACTCTAAGTATATCACTAAGTCAGAAGATAGTTTCTGACAAGTGTAGAGAGTTGCAGTTGTGAATACTGGAATAAGAAAAAATAACTAATTGAAATGGGTAGAGCCTTTTCAGCTACGATCCTCTACTAGAAAATTTTCTACTAAAAATGATCAGTTAACTTAGAGCACACCTCTTTGCTGTACATTAGTCTAGCCTTTTTGCTGAATATTGCCATTCCTTGAGCAGTAGATGCTGGGCACAGGTGGTGGGGAATATGGTGTCAACAAGAGAGCAGCCTGTTACACTCTGTGTTCCCAGATTTGACTTTTGCTTTTCATTCATAACAACCAGTTTAACTTGTTTTCCTCAGGGGGACTTCAGTGTACCCGATGTACCCAAGTCTATGGCCTGGTGTGAAAACTCCATCTGTGTAGGCTTCAAGAGGGACTATTACCTGATACGGGTGAGATGGGGCTGTGTAATAGTGTTTTAAGAAGATTTGGGTAGCAGCAGACACTATGGAGGCTGCTCCTGTGCTCAGGAATTTGGCTTACAGATTTATGGAAAACAGCATCTGGTACTTCTGCTATTTGTGGCTTTAGAAAGGGCAGTCTAAGCCTGTCCTTTTAAATGGATATTTGTCAGGAAGTCATTTTCTGTTTGTTGCTGTTGAGACCAGTGTTAGCAGCTCTTGCAAAAAAAAAAAAAAAAGGAATTGGGGAAGGTACATTTTGTTTTGGCAACAGTCTGTGTAAGCTCAGTTTGCATTTTATTTAATGTATTAAGAAATGAGATTAGCTCTAAAAGGACAAAGAGACCAAGACACTCATCAGTAAAGCTTACCCATTCTTTCATTTTTCATTCTTTAGCTGAACTGTAATTGTTTGAAAGCCTCTGAACTTACTGTTAATTTACTATTACAGTTTCCACTTAGACTTCATTTACAGCTATAGTTTATTCTTTTTTATGCCTTTATAATTGGCTTCTGTAGATATTACAGGAAAATAGGATGAAGATGAGGTGCACCACACATGCACATGTATGCACATGGGTGGCAACAGTGATCTGTAGTCAAAAGGAAAACCACGCATAATTTTTACAGTCACTTGGAACTGATGCCGCTCACAAAAGAAGGGGTGCCTTTCTGCAGTGCTCTCTTAGATGTTGATTCCTGCCATTCTAGTGATCGAAATGGTTGTGCAGGTGCTGAGGGGAAAATGGCTAGGCTTCTAGGCTTTAAGTTAGTTGGCTTTTTTTATGTGGCAGTGCTCACTCATGCCAGAATAAAAGAGTGTTAAAAGTTTTGGCCTAAATGAGGGGTTTGGACACTTTAGATAATTTTGCTGCTGTGGTATAATGGATTTGATAAACTGGTGTGAATGATGTGCTCAGCTACTATCATCACCTCAGACATAAAAGTAATATTTTTTATTTCAGAATGACGTATAATCAGGACGAATTATGATATGCAGAAACTCTTTAAATTTGCACTTGTCCTGTTAGTGTTTATCCCGGGCTGCAAAATCCCTCTAGGGGTTTTTGCTTTAGTCTTGTGTAGCTTTGAAGAAAAGGTTATTGTGCAAAACACTTTTTTTCTTTTTATGTTCTTTTTTATCCTAGGTGGATGGAAAAGGATCCATCAAAGAACTGTTTCCCACAGGGAAGCAGCTGGAACCATTAGTAGCTCCTGTAGCTGATGGAAAAGTTGCAGTTGGCCAAGATGATCTAACAGTTGTGCTTAATGAAGAAGGGGTCTGTACTCAGAAATGTGCCTTGAATTGGACAGATATTCCTATAGCCATGGGTGAGAAGTAGCAGTTTGTTTTTGGTTTTGTTTAAATTTATTTCTTTACTCTTGTGTATGTGATAAAATCATGTTTGCAGTATTGTGAAACCAGCTGGATTTCGAGTGTGACAGGTTCTACAGTATTCTGAGTTGTACACTGGGGAAGGTTTTGTTTGGTTTTGCTTCTTAGCCTTCTTTGCTTGTGGTCTGTGGGCCTCTCTTATAAAATAGGTGTAGTCCATATCTTTTATACAGGGACAAGGTCTGAAATGGAAGGTAGTGTGTTAAAGCACTGTAGGTCTGGGTGCCTCAGAATTTGATTATGGTGAAGGATGAGCAAAAGGCTTGGTAGTATTCTGTGAGCAAATTGCTGTCAGTGTCAGGCACTGAATTTTGTTTTGAGTGTGTAAAAGGGGCACATTTCAGGGCGTGAAAAATGGAAGAGAAGCCTTAAGTCATAGCTTGTTTCCAGGAGTGCTTGAGACCAATCAGCTGAAACGTTTCCCTTGTTTCATGAGCAGAACACCAGCCTCCCTACATCATTGCTGTCCTGCCGAGGTACGTGGAGATCCGCACCTTTGAGCCCCGGCTGCTGGTGCAGAGCATCGAGCTGCAGAGGCCGCGCTTCATCACCTCTGGAGGGTACCGATGCAACTCACTGCCGCTCTTGTCTGACTGGCACGCTGAAAAACTGGGAGAAGAGCAGCTTTTCTGTTGGGTTTTTATGGAGATTGGTGGAGGCCATACCTTGAGGAGGAAAGGATAGAATTGAGGGTCTTTAAGAATTTGTGACACAGGAGAGACAGTCTTCTTTCTGCTTTGCAGTAATGCTCCAGTTGCTCTTGTATTGATGCATGTTTCTATTATAGGATTGGGATTCTTTTAGGATAGGGTATTGCTTCTTTCTGAGCACTGAATCTTAATAATTGACTTTTTTATCTTGTTTACAGCACAAACATTATATATGTGGCAAGTAATCACTTTGTTTGGAGGCTCATTCCGGTGTCCATAGCCACACAGATCCAGCAGCTTCTGCAGGACAAACAGTTTGAGTTGGCTTTGCAGTTGGCAGTAAGTACTCAAGAACTTGAGTTTGCAGTGGATTCAATTGTGCAAAAGTACACAAAGGGATGTTTGCCATCTCCTGAACTGTAATGAGTCCAGTAATCAGTCAGTATAACCTCCCAACTGTCCACTTTGCACAAGCTGGTAAACTCTAGACTTCTTAAACTTAAGTTTTAGTTTTGTGCTGCCATTACTCCATATTGATCTGTTGTGGTGTAGATTTTGAGAAATCATCTCTTATATGAAAGATTATGTCTTAACTGTTTATGTTTAGTATGTTTAATTATACTGCTCTTCCTGCATTAAAATTTTTTTGTTTTTGGAAATTCCCCTTAATTAATTACATTTTGAATTGCTGACTTGAAAAAAAAAATTGAAAAGGCAAATGAATGAAGAGATGTTTTCTGTGATGGAGCAGGTATAGAGGTAACCAGAAGTAGCTTTGTAGCTTTCAGATCTTGTGGGTTGTCTCCCACACACAATAAGCACGGACAGGCACCACCAGTGTTCACTTTGAGAAATTATCTTTTTTTCTTCCTGCTGTCTCCACAGGATGATGCTCCTCTTAATTCTCTAGGGTGTTTGTCTCTTCTGTAAACTCTGAGAGTTTTTAATGTTTGTTAATTTGTATGCAGGAAATGAAAGATGATTCAGATAGTGAGAAACGACAACAAATCCACCACATAAAGAACCTCTTTGCCTTCAACCTGTTCTGCCAGAAGCGTTTTGATGAATCCATGCAAGTTTTTGCCAAGCTTGGTACAGGTAAATGCTTGGGTTGGCATTGAATCACTTCAGTTAGGAGGAATGAAGTCAAGGTCACTGGCTATTTTATGGGGTTTTTTGTTTGTTTTCTGTTTTTAGTTCAAAACAGTGCTATCTTGTGCACATCAATCCCCTGTGAACAGCAAATAGCCTGTGCAGCTATTTAGTTATTTTTGGGTGGAACTGGTGATTAATTACTTAATAACTTAATTAACTACACAGTTAAGTACAATTAAATACTTAATAAACTGCACTTAGTAAATTAAGTTAAATCAGGAGTTTTTCCCTTTTTTACAGAATATATTTGTTTTGTAGGGTATTTAAAGCATGAATAGCATGTGCACAGACCCTTTAAAGCAGAATGTTTCAGCAGCTGCTAAAAGCCTACTTGTAGCTTGGAATGAAAAATATGGAACATCTGTACATTTGCAAAATCACTGGACTCAGATGACGACCCTTAACCCTTGGTTTAGCCAAGATGCTGAAACCAGGAAGCTTTCCTGTGCTCTTGGAAGTCTCAGTAGTCTCTGATACTAGGGCTTGGAGACTGAACTGTACCATAGAATAGTGCTTAAGACTGAGATTCTTTTTACTGTTGACAGAATTCTCATGTGCATTTAAACCTAAAGCTTATTCATGACACCTAGTTTTTATTTTGCAAAACTACAGTGAAAAACAAGGGCTTAGAACTCACAATATTTTGAGCTTGAATTAGAGGATAGTAATTTTGAATTTGCGTAAACTCTGTGAAAACAGGTATGCATTAGTTACAGATGCATAAAACATTGTGTGTTCCTAGAAATTCTGTCTTACTGTCAGAGAGGTTAATGCAAGGAATCTGCAAATAGAGCAGTAAGATTGTATTAATGGCTTGTCCTCCAAGTGTGCCAAGTGCACAGGTTGGAAATTCCTGTGCTTGGACTTCGAAACATGTTTTGCTTTAGCTTCTTTTGCATTGTTTTAGCTTCTTTTCTGTAATGAGCAAATTTCATTTAGGCTCTAGAATCTTGTGGATGTACAAGTAGAGTGCAGATTGCTCTGTTAGAAAGATAAACTTAAAGTAATTTTGTAAAAATAATATGAATGGTTACTAATACCAGTTATTTTTTGCATAGATCCCACTCATGTGATGGGTCTGTATCCTGACCTCCTGCCCACAGATTACAGGAAACAGCTACAGTATCCCAACCCCCTGCCAGGGCTCTCTGGGGCAGAGCTGGAGAAGGCACATTTAGCTCTGATAGACTACCTAACTCAAGTGAGTGCTCCTCTACCTGGTTTTAGAGCAAGATTATTCAGTTCTAGCATGCTTTGTTAGCTTTGATGTGCTGGAAGCAGTACACCTAGCCCAGCTCTGTCATGCTAGCCTTAATGGGCTGTCTTAATGGCTGGAAAATGTGGCAGCAGCCCCTGAGTGAGCAGGGGAAGTGGAACACATGAGAGACCCCACAGATATATGGAAAATATCATGCGTGATTGGACAAAATTTCTTTATGCAGTGGATCTGATTATGAGTCCAGTATTTTATTTCTAGTATCCCGCTGAAGAAAACTTGAGCACTTCATTTTTTTGTTTTGTTCAATGATTATTATTAAGGGCGCTCTGTCCATGAGATAGGTTGAGGGCATGCAAAAAGGTGGAAGGGAATTAATGAGCCTTGTAAGTTCCTGTCCTCTTTATTTTGTCATAACTGGAACCTGAATTGTTTGGTTGCCATCCTTAGTAGAGTAAAAGAAAGCTTGTGCCTGAAGTAGGATAGGTTTTAAGCCTAGTAGTGCAAAATCTAAATAGTTTTCAAAAAGTTTCCTGACTTCTCTAAAATGTCTGCTCAGGTTAACAGAGTTTCCTTCTGACAATTTTCTCAAGACTCTGGACATTTTTCAAAACTATAAAGGTGCAAAATACATACACTTGAATATGGTTTGTGTTGAATAGTTAGTGACAATAAAATTTTTGGGAAACAGTTGATTAAAATAAGTTATTAAATTGGCTTAATTTAGTCTTTGTAGCTGGTGTGTTATATGTGCTAAGGGTGAGATGTAGAAATCCATGGCCTTTTCCTGTTAAAATTTCATTTGATGTCCTGCAGAAAAGGAGTCAGCTAGTGAAGAAGCTAAATGATTCTGATCATCAGTCCAGTACCTCACCCCTCATGGAAGGAACACCCACGATCAAATCCAAAAAGAAGCTGTTACAAATCATTGATACCACCCTGTTGAAGTGTTACCTGCATGTGAGTTTCTGTCTGACCTAGAGGCTTTGCCATAGGAGCTCTGATGGAATTTCAGACTGAAACTTTTAAGAAGGAGGATAAGCAGCTACTTCAGAAAGGCTCACACAACTGTCTGTCTTTGATCTAAAAATAATGTGTAAAATCTGAGCATTAACTAGTTTCCTGTCTGGTCTGGAAGCAGTTTCAGGGAATGAGGCAGATATGTCTGTCCCTGGTTGCTGCCTCTGTCAGAAGAAAATGGCTGTGTATTTTGAAGGTCTAATGAATGCTTTTGTTGCCTTATACTGGTAAACAGAGCAAAGTAGGATCTTTGCTGTTTTGATGGTTTTCAAAGCCTGACCTCTGTTGTTGAAGGGGAGTAGCTTTGGTGTGTTGTTTTCTTTCTGTCCTCAAAATTACAGAAATGACCGTGGACCTTACTGTAAGGTATTAAACTGTCATTTCTTATTTTTCTTATGCTGTGAGGCTTCCTTCCTCCCGTGCCCCCACTTCCAGCTTGTGTTTTGTACTGTACACTTAGAAGGTGCAATTCCAATGAAGTTTAAGTGCTCCCTTTTTAATTGCAGACAAATGTAGCACTGGTGGCACCACTGCTACGTCTGGAGAACAATCACTGCCATATTGAGGAGAGTGAGCATGTACTAAAGAAGGCACACAAGTATAGTGAGCTGATAATACTGTATGAGAAAAAAGGTCTGCATGAGAAAGGTAATTCTGAGGTTGGGAGAGGAGGAGGACTAGAAGCATGTGTTCTTTGTTTTGTGTTTTGACTTCAGTAAGTAGACAGTGTTCTGAAGAGGCTGTTTAATTGCTATCTTGTGATTAAATCTTTGTTCCTGTTACAATTTGGTCTCTATGTTCAAAACAAAACTTTGGTTTGTCTTCAATAGCATAACAGGAAAAATGCACTTTTTTGTGCTTTATGTTGGAGCTAGCAGTTACAAAGGAATTGACTCCTTTTCTTTTGAAAGCATTACAGGTACTGGTGGATCAGTCAAAGAAAGCCAACTCCCCTTTGAAGGGTCATGAGAGGACAGTGCAATATTTGCAGCATTTAGGTGAGTGTGAAGAAGAGCAGTGTTTTTGTGAGTTTTTATTCTTGTTTGGCTTAGTGATTATTCTACTGTTTGGCAGCTTTCTGGAGGCTATCAAGCTGAAAGGGTATCCTTGTTATCTTGTTTGGTTTCTTGCATAATGCAACCTTCAAGTATTAGCTCAAGGGATTCAAATTTCATTGAAAATTAAATATTTTTTTGGAAAACATTCCTTATTTCTGATTAAAATATCCACTGGGAGAAAAGAGGCCATATAATTTGAATTTTCTTCCAGTGATGAAGAGCAAAGTAGGAAATAATTCTGAATGAAGTAGAAAATGTTCTTAATCTACTCTATTCTGTCAGTTTCTGGGGATTAAATGCAATATTCTAGGTAGTTCTCAAGTAATTGCAAATTCCTCCAGGCTTGCAGCTATGGTCTTTCAAGTCAAGTGTGTATTACTGATGGGTGTTTAATACTAGCCTTGTGTCAATAGAGTAAGCACTTGTTTATTGCATCAAAGCAAATATTAACTGTGTGATTGACCATCAACAATATGCTTTGTCAGTGTGCAGGAGAATTATTTATTTACTTGGGTGGTAGATAGTTTTCTGCGTTGCATTATTCTTTTTATCTTTTAAAATAATGTTATGCAGAACCTTTTCCTATTGTTGCTCATGTTTAGATTAAGGATTTGTTACTGAGGAAGTTGAGAAATCCCCTGCCTGTGGGAATCCCCATGCAGATAAATGTTAGGGTATGTGCTGAGGGAGCCAGTTGTTCTGTGGGGCAGTGTGGTGTTTTCCTTTTAGTATACTGATCAATAAGCTTTGGTAGTTATTTGATGAGCTTCTCCTCTCTTCCTGATGCTCTCACTGTTTTGAGTAGGTTTTAACTTCATGTTTGATTTGCTTGCGATTTCAGCAAAGACACCTTGATCAGTGTTTTGGCAGGGGGCTATTCTAATTAATGTCACACTTCTTTCTGAGAAGTTAGTTTTCATGTAAAACAGAGTCTTACTTTCATTTCTTGTCCTGTCTTTTTTTAAAATGTTCTCTGTGAGGCCAGTATGCCCTGTAAATTCAGAAAGTTCATAGAGTTCAGCAAAATTCAGGCCCACAAGTTTATTGCCATTTGCCTAGTCACACTTTTGTTACTGAAATTTGAGATTGGCTCTTCTGGGAACTATTTCAGTTGTTCTACTTTACAGTGCACATCATGTGCATTTTTAAAACTTATTTTTTAAATTCTGCTAATATGAAGATGCTGCTTGTTTTAAATATTGTGGGATGGAGAAAAGCAAACAATGACTGCCTTTTTATAGGGTTGCTTTAAGTTTCTGTCTTGTATAGTGTTGTCATATTGTGTTATGTTGTTCAGGCAGCAAATGCCTCTGATTCTGAGCAGGAGGGTGAAGGGAAAGTCTTGTTTCCTAACATGTTTTATTAGTATTGTGAACCAAATTGTCCAAACTATAGTATTCTTTTTAAAGGGGCAAGTCCTACATTTTGATAAAAGCTGAGAAGCTGTTACCTGTCATGTAGTTTCTATGCTAGTTACTTCAGGACTATAATGCTTTACTACTTGTTATAAAGTATTTGACCATTTGCTGTAGAAGTCATTAGACTGACAGGCTGGATATGGACTGAAGGAAGTTACGCAAGTGAGAAGTTCACTGCCTCTGTACCCTAATTAAAAGAAGTTGAAAGGGAAGACTTTTGAACATGATTAAGGCAGCCCATCTTGGTTTTGGTCTGAATTCTTTACATTTGGTGGCACTTAGTATTTGAGTTAATTTTTGTTTTGGTTTGAAATCATGTTTGTGAAGCAATGAAATTGTAGCTTTGGAATGAGCGATTTGCTTGACTTGAGCAACAACTGGATTCTTCATGTAAATTAGGCTTTGCTGGCTCTGAAGGCATCTGCTTGTGTTGTGAATAGATAGATATTTAGGAATTTAACAATGAGCACTGCTGCTTTTTGTATTCCAGGCACAGAGAACTTGCACTTGGTATTTTCCTACTCTGTCTGGGTGCTAAGAGATTTTCCTGAAGATGGACTGAAGGTTAGTGTGATTGAAAGAGGTACCTTGTTGTTGACCTTCTTAGTGCAGTGTATGGAATTTGGATAAGTCATTGTAAGAATCTCATTAATGCTAAACCAAATTAAATATATAATTTGGTTTTTCTTTCTGGCTTCAGTGCTAATGTTAGCAGTAGATAAAACAGGTCAATCTTTCACTTTTTCTTATGCTTTTCCATTCTTGGAACACCTTATAATAAATAGCTAGGAACCTTTGATAGAACATTTCATGTTATTGATGCCACACTTTTGCACAAGAGCCTAATTGAGTATTTAAATGTGAGGTATTGATTTCCCTATAAAATTGGCTCCCTGAATTTGGAGGGTGTTGGGCTCTGTAAGAGAAGGGTGTTCACTAGGGCAGAAGTGGGGATGTTTGATAGTCTTTTCAGATGTGAAGTAAGTTCTCAGTGCCTGAATAAGCTGCTCAGATCTTTTTTTATATTTCTTGTTTACTCTTTGGAACATGTGATGGATTGCTGGGCTTCAGTGCCTCAAGAGAAAAATATACTGTGGCACTTAAGGAAAGAAAATCACTAATCTGAATAAAATTTTATTTAACAGATATTTACAGAAGACCTCCCTGAAGTGGAAGCTTTGCCACGAGACAAAGTGCTCAGTTTCTTGATAGAAAATTTTAAAAGCTTGACTATTCCTTACCTGGTAAGAGCTCAATCTCTACTACTGCATTTTACCTTCAGTAAAACAAAATGTTACCTGTAAGATCTTAGTTCTTCAGGAGCTGGAGTCTGTTGGACAAAGAAGGCATAATTAAAATATGCGAAATCCTGAGGTCAAGCTTGGTAAAGGCAAGCATGGAACTGTTCCTTATAAAGAACTACATCTCAGAGGAAGTGTCTGCAGCTGAGCCTTAACATGTATTTACAGGAGCACATCATTCATGTCTGGGAAGAAACTGGAGCAGATTTCCACAACTGTCTGATCCAGCTGTACTGCGAGAAAGTGCAGGGCTTAATGAAAGAGTATCTCAGTTCTTTCCCTGCAGGTATGTCTGGCCTTTTCTGGGGGGAGGACCAGGAGTATGGGAGAGCACGGGGGAGCCTTCATATACCGTGTTGTAATCCTTCCCTGTTGAGATCCACCATAAGATACCTTAGTGACGGAGGGAACTGGAAAACATGTGGGTTTGTAGGACAGTTTGTTGCCTCTCAAGAGATCTTTTAAGGGACCAAGTAACACTTTTTTCACAATTAAGTTGAATGGCAGCTACTGCTCCCTGACTTGTGCATGTTAAGGGTAGGGAAGGGTTTTGGATAACTTGAGTATTGCTTTAACCAGCCATGTGATGTGTTTTTAGGGGCTGAAATTAGTTTGGCAGGTACATGACAGCTCCAACCCATGTAGCACTTCTATCATCGTGAAGTTCCTCTTCATAATGATTTGTATGTCTTCTAGTACAGACTAGTGTAGTGAGTTAGTTGTAATAATTTAGCTAATGTTGTTTTCTTTCATATAGATAGAGCTCCAGTGCCTGCTGGGGAGGAAGGAGGAGACTTGGGGGATTACCGGAAGAAGCTGCTGCTTTTTCTGGAGAAGTCCAGCTGCTATGAACCTAGTCGACTTATCAGTGACTTCCCCTTTGATGGTGAGTTCTGTTTCTGTAGGATAACTAAACCCTAGCTTATTGCTTACAGCAAAACTTCCTCACTTATCATAGAGTCATGGTAACTACAAATAGAGAAGATGACCCTATCTGTAGTTGTAGGCCACTGGTGTGTGTCCTAACTCTGTTTTTGCTGGCACAATTGGGTTTACCAGTTTCTGCAGGATTCCTCTAACTGTTGACCTAAGACCTTGTGGCATCTCCCAGCTATTTAGCCTAACTTTGTGATGACCCTGAGTTGTGCAATAGATCTGAAGGTTGTTCCTTAAGGTGACTTAAGAATTCATGAAAGGTTTCTGAGACTAGTGTGAAATGTAGACTTAGAGTGTCAGTGTAACTTATACTGTAGCCTGAGCACAGATTAATACTTCCTTCTGTTAGTCTGGGCACTAATTTTGTAATTTCTCTGTGCAGCTATTGATTTAATCCTTCATGCTATCACTAGGTCTCCTAGAAGAACGTGCTCTGCTCTTGGGTCGAATGGGGAAGCATGAGCAAGCTCTGTTTATTTATGTTCATATTTTGAAGGACACCAACATGGCTGAAAAGTAAGGATTTCTTTACTTTAGAGTTTTTGCAAGACTTATTTTGCTGACTGCTGTGTGGATAGGACGTGTAGTGAAATGTTGCTATATGTGGAGCATGAACATTGTAAGTCTTCAGGATCTTCCGTGTTGTCACATTTTATTGGCCTTGAACCTCTTCTGGGTATCTGTTTATTACAGATCCTGCTTGCTGGCCCCTTGAGGTTTGCCTTTTTGTGCTCTCATTGTGCTTTAGAGCAATGTGACCATCATCAATGAGTTAATATTTTACAACTGTCCTTAGTCTGTGATCTTGTGTGTTGTTTTGCTTCCTTTCTGTTTGGAGATATGTTCACTAGCCCACATTAAAAAGAACTCTTGTTAGTGAAGATACAGCATTTTTCTGTGTGTTTTGTGTCAGGGAACCTCCTGACTGAATCAGAAGCACTGAGGTAAAAATAGAATTACCCAATACTGGCAGGTGTATCTGAACACAGGGACCCGTTCAACATAGTTGCTTGTGATTCAGATACACTAATTAGATATATATATATACACATAGATTTTTATGCTGTGATGTGTTGATTGGGGATATCTTTTCCCTCTTTTTTCTTACACAGCTAAATTAAATTTGGCTTCTGCAATAAAGCTTTTTAAGTTGATTGGAAGTGGGAGACTTGCACAAAACTTTTCTCTCAGCATTGTGATGCAGAGTAAACTGTGTAATCCTGATGTTCAGTTTGATGAATTGATCTGAATCAGATGTACAGTCACTTAACTTGGATGACTTCAGTAGTAATTAAATGTTAATTTCTGTAAACTAATTCTTTGAGTCCTGTAACTGTTTCCGTATTTGTCTTAATTCTTCTCTGTTGATTCTTCTAGCTACTGCCATAAACATTATGACAGAAACAAAGATGGCAACAAAGATGTAAGTAGCTTCTTGTTCAGTAAGGAAGTAGAAGGCTATATATATATATACTTTGTTCAGGACTTGAAAGTTCTTGCTCTGTATAGACTTCTTCAGGGTTTGTGTAGTGTATAGGAACCTGTGTATAATCTCTTGGAATTCAGGACCTCCTAGATCATCGTGGGGTGTTTTTTCTGGAGAATGTTACTGTATCATTGGATTTGAGCCTACATTAAGAGCTTTTTAAATGGGCAGTGCTCAATTTTGGATGGCATGGGTATAAGTTAGTACCATTGCTGGGTTTTACCAGCACTGTCAGCTGTGGATAGGTGCAGCAGTTTTAGAGCTCCCCTTGTGTGTGCTGCAGGTGTATCTGTCCCTGCTGCGCATGTATCTCTCCCCACCCAGTGTTCATTGCCTGGGACCCATCAAGATGGAGGTGCTGGAGCCTCAAGCCAATCTGCAGGCTGCTCTGCAGGTTTTGGAACTGCACCACAGCAAACTGGATACCACTAAGGTAAGTCAGATCTGTAAGTACTCTGTGCTGTTGGCAGGAGACTACAGAAGGTACTGGAGTAGGCCAGTGAATGGAATGTGTCAATCTTAATGTGTCAGTTTCTATTCTGTTTTGGTCTCTGTTTATCCTTAACTTTTTCTAACTTTGTTCCAGGCAATAAACCTACTCCCAGCAAACACACAGATCAATGAGATTCGCATCTTCTTAGAGAAAGTACTTGAAGAAAATGCTCAGAAGAAAAGATTTAATCAAGTGCTCAAGAACCTTCTCCATGCAGAGTTTCTGAGGGTAAGCATCCACCACCTGTTATTGATTGGAATAATGTTTTAAAATACGTTCAAATTGAAATTTACTGTTTCTTATAGGGGATGGGTGTCCTCTAGATGGTGCTGTAATGCACCTGAAATTAAATGGGAATTATGTAGCTTGAACATCCTTTTTGCAGGAGATGGTGTGTACATTCATTTTAGTTTGGATGAGATGTTTGTCTTTGCTCACTGTGCTGTGGTGTGCACTGCAGAATTATCTCAGACAGCTTGGACTGGATTTCTTTCAAATGAAGTGAGCCAGGGGAATGCAGTTCAATTGTTCTTCTTAACACCCCTTTAGTGGTTGAATGCCTTAGGCTGTGGACCAAGGTAAAAGTAAAACCCTGTGATTCATATAGTGTAGGTTTTGGGTGTTCAGTACCACCTGCTCTGCTCCACAGAACAGCTTCTTCTGTGCTGCACAAGTTGGTAATGTAGATACAGCCACTAACAGTTAAATGTTGTGATGCTTTGCGGTTTCATCAGACCAAGGTGTGGCATTGCTTTTTGAGCAGCTTGGGATTTTTGTCCTCCTTTAGGTCCAGGAGGAGCGGATCTTGCATCAGCAAGTAAAATGCATAATTACAGAGGAGAAGGTGTGCACTGTTTGTAAAAAGAAGATAGGTAACAGGTGAGAGATCTGGTACACTTAAACTAAGAATGTTGGAAAACTGGATGTATGTATAGCCAGAGAGAACAGCAATATGAGGGAGCTGTTTGAAGAGTATTTGAATTACAAATTACATTAATTAGCTGAATGGTTAGGAATACTTTAAAGCTTTGGTCAGTGAATTGCAAGAGTTTAATCCTCCTTGCAACAAAGGAGAATAAAACCTCTTCAGAAACTCCCAAGAGTTCTTATTTCATAACTCTAGAAGGCATGAAATTGGTCCTCATACTGAATTTTGAAAACTTTGTAAGAACACTGCCTTTCTAAGAACCTGCTTCTTAACTAGAATTGGGGAGGAAGATATAATGTTAGGCTGAGATACATGTGTACTTTTCTATATCTGATGGCTTCCTGACTGATTTATGCTTTGTAGCCTACATGCAATAGGATGTTGAAAAGTAGAACTAGTTTGCTTGATTATTTGGATGACAGTGACCCTGAGATGAGCTCAGTTGGTTAGAGCATGGTGCTGATAACACCAGGGTTGTGAGTTCAATCACTGTACTGACCATTTATTTAAGAGTTGGACTCTTATCCTTGTGGGTCCCTTCCAACTCAGAATATTCTATAAATCTGTGAACTTTTCTTCTACTGTTCCTAGTAGCTAATATAGCTAATATAGAATGCAAATTTTATTTGCACTTGTTTTTTTTTTTTTTTTGTTTGTTTGTTTTTTTTTTTCCTTTTTCTTTCAAGTGGAGGGAAATGCTACATGATTCAGTCATTATTTTCTTCTTGATGGGAGCCCTTCTGAGATATGAGTAGCATTAACAATGATAGGGAAAGGTTCTTTTCCCAAAACATTTTAATACACAGTCTAAATATTGCTACGCATATTAAATTTTTTGTTCTTAACATTCAGCATGTAGCTTCAGCATTGAAATTTGCATATGCGATATTGTTTTGGTTGTATAGAATTTTTCTGGTACTGTTAAGATCAGTAAGATTTTGAAGCATGCCCCTTAGTCTTTAACTTGCTACCAGTGACGTCCAAGTAAAATGTGCCTGCAGAAATGAAAATAGATTTTGAAAACCTCCAAGCAAACCTCTTGCCATATCCATAGAATTCTTTTCTCTATTTTCTCTTTAATACATTCAGGCTATAGTTTAAAAAAGTGTCACTATCATGTGTCTCTCTCTAATTCTGCCCAAATTGGATGCTCTTGTTTGAATGTGGAAAACAATGTTTGTCTTGACAGCTGATGTTTGTGTTTTGTTCTCTTTACAGTGCATTTGCTCGATACCCTAATGCAATAGTTGTGCATTATTTCTGCTCCAAAGAAGTCAACACACTGGACACCTGACCTTGTCATGTCAATAATCCCAACATTTATACAAAATTCAGTACCGATGACTAAAGAAGTTGATGTGTCTGAGAGTTTTGAGGCTTGTTGCTAGGTTCTCTTACACTGGGTAGAAATCATTTGTATCTGTGGACTGACTGTACCTACCCAGCAGTGTTGATTTACTAGAAAATTACTTTAACCATGTTGTTACAGTGCTGGCAAGTACACTGAACCTCTCAGTCCTCAGATGAAGAATAGAAACTGATTTTTGTAGTGACTTTTGTAACACACTCCAGCCTTGCAAATGAACTGTGAGACAACTGTTGGACGTTCACCACAAATCAAGTCTTTACAATAAAATGTACTTTCTTAGGGTGGCAATGTTGTGATTTGGCCTTGTATGTAAGTATTTATTCAAAAAAAGAAAATTCCCTGAAAGTGTTTGCAGCCATATCAGCATTGCATGGAGATCACCAGGTATTTATCATAAAGGAGGCTTCTGTGTCTGTTTCTAGACTTAGGAAGTGCAGCTTTTATCTCAGCAACAGAAATGATGTAAGTGCTGGCCAAACGACTCTCTATTGGTATTCTGTGGTTTTGCTTGACCTTCTGGTAAGTTGTTTCACAGGAGATAATTAGAGAAATGGTAGATACCACTAAGAAGCTTTTTTTCCCTTTTTGTTTTAGTTTGAGAGCTATAAATTGAATTAACTTGTGTGTTGTTTGCACTGACTGTGTTCACTCTTAGTGTGAGTGGAAGCTCAGAGACTGTTGGAAGAAGTTCACATCTGCACTCAAAGGAAAAAGCAAAGAACACCCTCTAAAGCAATTTCTGGAAGGAGTGAACTCTAGTTACTGCTTGAGCTTCTGGACTATGCTTGAGACTTTTGTATATAAATTCTTTGGTCTCTGGTTCACTTTTCAACAGTGAAGTAAAATCCAGACTGTTTCAACATCTGTGTATTTGAAATGCTCTAGAACTGCATTCTGTTCAGGCTGGTACTGTTCTTAAAATTACTCTTGGGCCAGAAGTCTTAACACAAGAACTAAATTGTACCATACTCACTCTAGACTGTAATATTTTTGTCTAACTTATTTTTTCAGAAACATTAATCAGTAGCAGATTGGTATGAGGGACAAAATGTTTGTTGCAGAAAGAATCTGTGGAGTGGTAATGAAAAGGCAGCAGTAGCAAATAACCCAGTGGAGGGACTGTTTGAATTCCAACATCCTGGTCTAGCAATACTTATAAATAAATCATTATTAAGTGCTATGGAGCATGACATGTAACTACCAGATATCACATCTTAAATAACAAGCTGATGAATAAATCTGGTCTGCCTAAAGGGTAGTTGAACCTCAGTTAACATCTTAGGTTTACTTAAATCATGTGAGGTTTTTTTTCAGGAACAGATCTGCTGTAGGCTAAAAACAGTTCTAATTCACTTTCATTTGCCAGTGTTAAGAGTTTCCCTTGATAACTGTTTTTTCCTTGTTCATATGTGTTTGTATTTATTGTTATGCATTCTTCTGGATTTCTTTGTCCAGTGTTTTGCTTGGATGTCTTGGGCAGTATTGCTACTGAATACTTTCTGCAGAGGCTGGATAGAGGGAATCTGTGGTGTTAATGTTTTTAAACTTGTATTTCTTCTGTTTGAAGAAGAGAGGCTAAAAATACTTACACTAGATTTGCACATGCTGTATAGATCTTTATATACTAGTTCAGGTACGGAGGGAAGATGGTTTGGGAGAGTTGTGTTTACAGGTCATAGAGAATGAAGAGAGGGCATTTAAAAAGACCTTGCATTCTTTGTATACAGATATAACAATGCTACTCTGATTTTTACTTATCTTATGTTTAGTACTGGTAGTATGATTTTTATTTGCCTACATTATCTGTAACCAGGATCTTCATTGTGCTCTTACTTACAAGACTAAAGTTGTGCCTCTGTTCATCTCCATTGCATACCTTTTACAGAGATGTGGTTTGTGCTGTACTTTTTTTTTGTTGGTTCATACCATGTGCTTTGAGTTTCCTAACCATACAGCAGGTTTATCTAAAGCAATAGGTTGTAATAAATATCGTGAACCAGTGTGTGTTTCAGTCTTTGTGCAGTTAAACTTCTCTGGGCTGATGTAGGTTTTATTTTTATTTGTATGTTAGACCTCACTTTCTCCTGGAAGTCAGACCCAGTGCAGTATCTCAGTATTCCCCTTGCTTTAGTATGTGTAAATCAAGTGTGGCAATTCTCAATGTAGGTTTTTAAATCTACAAGTTTATACTTGCTTGTGAATGTTCTCAAAATCCTACTAAAACCACTTTTGAATTCTCTCTTTGAATAATGTTTTTGCAAGTCTTACACCATTATACTATTAAATATGTGCTTATTAGAGAACACTAAAATTACTGACAAGTTTTTTCTGGGTAGTGATGTTTGAGTGGTTTTGTGCTGGGGAGGGATGTTGAGCTCTGTGTGACCAAATCAGGAAATGTTTAGATTCACAGGTTTGCACTTGCTTGGGCTGTAGGTCATAGAGTCTGGTGTTGGAAGTAGAATATAGATCCTCACTTTTCCTATTCTGTAGCCACGGGAAGCACCAGCACAGAGGAAGTCTCCTGTCTCCATGTTCACAGAGTCACAGGATGGGTCAGGCTGAGAGAACCCACAGTGGATCATTCTGTGCAAGCTCCCTGCTCAAGCAGGGGCATCTCCAGCAGGTCAGCCCCAGCCTGTGCTATGGGGTTATTCCTCCAGGTGCAGGACCCTGCACTTGCCTTTGTTGGATTTCTGACAGTTCTTCCCTGCCCATCTCTCCAGCCTGCTGAGGTCCTTCTCAAGGGCTGCACAGCCCTCTGGGGTATCAGCCACTCCTCCCAGCTTTGTGTCATCAGTGAACTTGCTGAGGAGGCATCTGCTCCTTCATCCAAGTCACCGATGAACAACTAAGTATATTGGTGTTTCTGGAGAAAACTAAAAAAAATCCCCAGCAAACACAAATCAAATCCTATCCTTGCTTGCATCCTTTGAAATTTTCATCTCTTCTAGTTGTGTACTGCATCTCAGCTCTCCTCTTGGTGCTGCTAATGTGACCAAAATGGGTCCCTTGTGATACCTACACACGTTTAAAATATTATATAATGTAGTTGGTGATGATGTAATTTAATGCTTTCTGATAAAAACTCAAAACTGCAATGTAGAATCTATCTTTACCCCTGTGGGCATGCTAATGAACGCAGAAGTAAAATTACTGGGTGGGAGGATTTCTTTGCCTCATCTTTTGATGCCATTGTGCTTGCTTGTTTTCTTAGTCTGATGGGAAATAACAAAACCAAGTAGTTTATCTTTGGATATTAAGTTTGCTGACAACAATGTCTGAGGATGGCTGAAACTGCACACAGACACTGCTAATAGGTGATCTGTTGTTGACTATGAAACAATTCTCAAGCATATGTTCTAAAGAGCTTTCATTTTTTCTTGAGAGATTCAAGAGAAATTCTGTAAAAGTGAGATCCCTGTGCTGAGTGAGATTTCATTGGAAGAGGAAAGAGTGTCAGAAGACAGGTAAGCTGAATTTATGTGCAATTGGGCACTCAGGACAAAGTAGAGGGTTTATCTACTGCCTGTAATAAACTAGAATAAGTGTGATTTCTCCATGGTGCTGTACTGTGAGGTCACCTCAACTTTCTTGTAAGTTATAGTCAAACTGCATTAGATTAAATGTAAAAGAAAAAGTACACTTATGGTTCTACAATACTTTTGAAGATAAATAAAACCTAATGTGATAGTCATAGAATGATTTGGGTTGAAAGGAACCCTAAAGATACTTTAAATTCAACTCTCCAGGACCCCAACCTGGCATTTGACATTTCTAGGGATGAGGCATCCACAACTGCTCTAGGCAACCTGTTCCAGTGCCTTACCATCTTCTAAGTAAAGAGTTTTTTCCTAATATCCAATCGAATTCTACCCTCTCTAAAACCATCCTCCCTTGTTCTATCACTATCTGTAGTGCAAAAACACTCTCTTTCTTCAAAAGCCCACTTTAAATACTGGAAGGCTTCTATGAGGAATCCCTGGAGCCTTCTCTTATCCAGTCTGAACAGCCTCAGCTCTCAGCCTTCCATCCTTGGAGTGGTGCTTCAGTCCTCCACCGTCAGTGCAGTGGTGAGTAGAAAAGCAAAGGAATAGCTTTTTCAGCCCACTGTCTGCTATACCATTTAGTAGGACACAAGGGCTTTAGGGTAGTTGCTGGCTGTTTCACAATGGCATTATGTTTGCTTTTTGCCTGTGTGTTGACTCTTCATTCTGTGAATTCACCACAATGGCTCCCACCTAGTGCTGACTTGTTTATGTTTGAAATGTCAGTGCTTGTGCTTTTATTAATTTTCTCAAATTCTAGCCTGGTGACTGGCGCTAATGACAGGAAATGATTAATGAATGGGACCTTGCTGAGAATGTGACACATTCTCATGTTTGCATGGAGCTAATGACATGCTGCGTTACTGGCTTTCATACATTTTCTGCCACTTTTAATTGTTGTATCTCTAAAGTTTGGTACTTGGTCTGCAGTTCCAGTTTATGAATTTGAGCTCTTTGATAAAATGCTCCAGCAAGACAACTGTCAGCAGCTGCTAATAAGCTAATTGCTTTTTAGCAAACTATTTCCTTCACCATTCAGTTATTTTTTCAAGTGCGATAGACTCTTAAAAAAATCTGTCCTGTCTCTTGTAAAGTTTTTTGAGAACATTTGGTGGAAGAATTAAGACTGTATTACATGGAAATGAAGAAAAAGGGGAGACTTCTGCAGGTTGCTCAGAGAGGAGAGATGTGGTGGGGAGTTGATATTCCCTGAAGCATCGTATGGCAGACCAAACTGTGGTGTCTCCACTCTGGCCTCCCTGAAACTGCTCTGAACAGCTACAGTCAGTGACAAATTTTGCTTTACTTCAGGCTTGTAAGATGGGAAAATTTTTCTATTTAAAAATACTGGTAGGTTGTGCTGAAGCTCTGAAAAGGATTTGAAATGGCCACAGTTGCACATCAGGTTGCTGGAACTCTCAAAGACAATCTGGATTGGGGTTTAGGTGTCGGGGCTGGATCACAAAGTGGTGCTTCCTGCTGCCCAGGGCTTCCCTGTTTGGTGCTACTTTGTGCCCTTATCCTGTAGCAACATTGGAAAAACCTGCCAGCGAGGTTTTGAGCTGGCTTGTTTGGCAAGTGTGGGCCACACCTCCACTTCTCACAGCTGGAGCACAGCCCAGTCCTGCGCAAAACTTCGGATGAGTCCGCGGCAAACAGCGCTTCACAGCCAGGCGTCCTGGGCTCGCCTTGCTCTGGGTTTCCCTGTCAGATTTTCTGCAGAGACAGCAGGACATTTTCCCCATGTTCCATGAGGTGCTTCGGGGCCCATTTCCACCCAGAGTGCTGCCTTTTCTGGCAGCAGTGCTTTTCCAAAGGAAGGAGAGGAGGGACACTGGCTTCTATCAGTGGCGGGTAAGAGAAAGCGTGGTGCTGGCTCTGAGATGGCATTCCTTGGCTGATGTGCTCAGGAGGGACTTCCTGTTGCTGCATGTATGGAAAACCTGCCCTGCACTTCTGCAGGAACGAAAAATTTATTGCTACCCACACTTTTCTCTTAATGATCATGTTAATGGAGGTTTCAGGTTTTTATTAAATTCAGGGTCTGCCTGAGGAAATCCAGAGCAGATCTGTGTTTCCTTAGGTTTTGGGGAGCAGAATTGAGCTGATGTCAAGTACTTTTTTGGGGGGAGTCCAGAATACTGCACTTTTCATCAGTGGAGACGAAATCATGCTTATGTATTTTCTTGCAAAATAACCTTGACTACAGTTGCCTTCTGTTCTGCTTTCTATCTTACCTTGCAGGGATTAATGGTCTCAGGTAGACAAAGACTAATGATGGCTTCAGCTCCTGCTCATAATGCAGTGCAACCACAACAGATAAAGTGGTTTTGAGGTGTTTGTCCTTTAAGTGGAGTGAAATAATTTCATTGTATAAGATGGTCTAGCTAATAACTGCAATTTTGAATTAAGCTAAATGTTTATGAAGGAGCTTTTGACTGGAGATTTGATCTATAAGCTGATCACCCTTGTCGTATCCTATCACACCAGCCCCTCAGTATACAATTAAAATTGAGATGACCATTAATTGTCACAAGACAACTTGCTGCTTGTACAGCTTTCTGCACTTCTGCTTGCTGTATGAAAGAAATAAACTTGTTGACTTTTTGATATTGTTGTTTAGTACTTGGGAGATCATGTTAGAAGAGGCTCATGTAAACCTCAATTAACCTGTAAACCACTGAATATCTTTTCCCTCAGGCACTTGCTATTTAAAAAAAAAAAAAATTAACATTACTTAACAAAATTTTAAGGCTGTAGGGAGAGATTTTAGTATTGACTAATTGATAGCAATTGAGCAAGGGGTGGGGCAGCAGATGACCCTTTTGGCTTTGTAGGTAAATTTAACGTGATCAGACTATTGTAGGTAAATTTAACGTGATCAGACTGCTTTAATTTTCCAGAGTTTAGCCTTAGATTCATTTCTAAAAACAACAATAAACTGACAGTGAACCTGGTGTTTGCCACTGCTGTTGCGTTACTGAGCTGCTGGCGCTGCTCATGTCCTGGCTGACCATAAATCCTGCCTGCCAGGAGAGCATGGCTCTTAGGGCTGGCTCTGTGAGTCTCTTGAGGGAGGAGGGACAGTGCAAGGGGTGCCCAGGAAAGGCAGGGATTTGCTTTGGGGTTTAAAAGCAGACTTGTGACGCTTTGGCCACAAGGAAGGGAATGATGTGCAGCAGTGTTTCTTTGGGAGGAGGAGCAAGATGGGGAGAAACTGCTCCATTGATAAACTGAACATTTATTTGAGCTGCCTAATTTTCCCAATGAACACAAAGTATATCTTAGAACACAAAATATGTGTTAGAAGTTGTGTTTCAATTTGCTATGACAGCATTTTTGTAATGATTCTGGCAGGGTTATGCTGAGTCCTCTGCCTTCACTGAGACCTGTGGGGGTGGATCCCAGCACTTACTGCCCGCTGTTTAAAGGCAGGTATCCTGGACTACATGAAAGTAAAGATTGCTGGGTCCTATAGATGGGATTACTTGTTCTACAGTCACTTCCAACTGCATCAGCATCTTCAGTTTAGATGAAAGGTACAGACAGTTTTGCGAAGTTAAGTATGTGAAAATTCAGCCTTGTACCCTTATTTTAGGATTTAAAGGTGGTGGTTTTTTGGTTTGTTTTTTGTTTGGGTTTTTTTTTGTGTTTGTTTGTTTGTTTGTTTTTTGCTTCAGGTGTACTCCTGAGCTCTGGATAAGCAGTGATTCTGAAAAATCATTATGCAAAGCAGAAGTTAGCTGCTTCTGCCAGTCACATACATTGGTATGGTGCCATATCATCAGTATTTGTTGTCCATTTCCCATATGGATTTCTTGCCAGCCTTTTCCTTGATCATTCAGATAAGGCATATCTGATACTCCCATGCTTTATTACTCTGCAAACTCACCTGGCAGCATGCTATGACCTTGCTGTGCCTTTGCTAGAAGATAAGTAAAAAAGGCGTATGAGGAGGTTATGGCATATATGATGACATAGGCTTGGGAGCACAGTGACATTTCTGTTGAGTTGTATGTCCTTAAATTATAAACTGGATGTGGAAAATGTATCCTTAGCTGTGTAATGGCTGACTGGAAATTGAAAGTGTTAGAGACCTTTGGAAAGGACATTCTTTTGAGCATGTAAGTACATTTTTGACAGATGGTGTGCAATAAAAGAAGGCTAGGCTATCTTCATGGTACTCTGCACTTGCTCTGGTAGTGTCTGATTTATGTGAATGAAGATTGCTTTCACAGCCATGGGGGTATGATTATGTAGCTTTGTGTCTCAACAAACAGAAGAGTTGCAGGATCATTAGGAAGTTGGTGAGAATAACAAGACACGATCTTGAATTTCTATCTGTAATCTATTCCCCAACTTGATGAAGTAGAAAGGTGGTCAGCCTTTGCCTGAGAAACTAATGTCAGGAATTGAATAAAAGAAAGGTGATTAGGAGAGGTTTAAAGATGAAAGAAACTAGCATCTGAAGTGTGGAAGTCATGGTGAAATTCACTGTGAAGGCGTGTCTTGTTTACAGAAACAAATAAAGGAATGAATATCTTCAACAAATGATTTCTGCAAGTAAGTCTCTTTAAGATTAGTAACAGTATAACTGAAGTTTATTTCCACAAATTTATTTTAGTACCTGCATGCAAGAAATCTTAGGTGACTTGTAGTTTTTGCTCTTTGCTTGTTGGTCAGGATGGATGGTGCTTGCTTAACACAAAAATGTTCGGTATACTCTGTATGCTTTGGATTTATTGTGTTCAAACCCTGTTTTGCAAAAGCTGGCAAGTATCTCCAAAAGATCAAAAATAAGGAAGACTCCCCAAGAATGTGACTGCTTAACAAAAATAGTATAATCTATCAGATAAGGAACATTCAAGAAGATTTTAACAGTTCAGGATTCACTGGTTTCTGTGAGATCCCACTCAGTGATATGTAGGCCCTACATTTTGATATAATATTTCAAGAATCATAAAATCAAAGAATGGTTTGGGTTGGAAGGGACCTTAAAGTCTTGTTGCAACCCCCCTGTCATGGGCAGGGACACCTTCCACTAGACCAGGTTTCTCAAAGCTCCTGCCTGGCCTTGAACACTTCCAGGACAGGAATGGCCAGTCACAGGTTCTCTTGGCAGCCTCTTCCAGTGTCTTATTTGTCAGTCTGCAGTATTTTGTTGTAAGTGAAGATCTTGTTGAATTTATTTGTAAGTGAATACTTAGCATATCTAAAATTAAACTCTGGTCTCAAGCCAACCTTGTTGAAAATTGTGAACGTGAAGTAATGACCATTTTGAAAATGGGATTTAAGAATAGTAGAAGTTCTTAGCTGGCCAGGATTGTGTCATAACTGATGAAAATGAGGCAATATCCCATTCTGTTTCTGAGCCTTACACAATTACTTCTGTCTAGGTAGTCTCTGTACTAAATCACCTCAAGCTGTTTTCTCTTGTCCCCTGCCCTCCCCCCACTTCTCCTTCATGATATTTTAGGATCCAGTCACACTTTCTTTTCCCCACTTCCATACCCTGGCATTTAAGTACTAATATTACTTTCCAAAAATAGTCTCTCAGAAGCTTTCAAGAGTGAGGATTACATTTTGTCTGTGCTGGTAAGGTGACGTGCATGTTTAGAATGCTGATAACAGTCCAGAATGAAAATGAATTTAAGTTTTGTCTTTTCTAACTCAAACTGCCATTAAATGTTTTGGCAAGCATTTTGGGTTTTTTTCTCATTGTAAACAGCATGTGCCTTTTATGACTTTAGACCCTGCTCTTAAGATTCTTGCCATGTCTGCTTTTCCTCAAGCATTCATGTGCCCTTGGCCACTTTTCTGGAACGAGCTGTCATGGATGTGTTTGAGCAGCTTTAGCACCTGTTTCTCACACAGCAAGAATGTACTAACAAAGCAATTAAAAACTGATCTATAAATGGAGGAATCCCTAAATAAGGGGCTTACTTGCTGAAGTCTGTGAGGAGTTACCCTAAGACATTGCCAAAAGGGAATTGAGTTTCCTTCTGGGCACCTTTAGTTGTCCTCCAGGACACTGCAAGTGCTGTGTATGTTCCCAAACTGATTCATTAATAGCTCATTTTGGGCTGGCTACTTCTGATCCATTTCTCTGGTCTAATACTTGTGTGGTTACAGAGCAGGCATGGCAATTGAGCTAAAAGCTGAGCTTGTTTCTCTCTTTTCAGTGGGAAAAGCATCCTTACTACAACCTGACAGTAAAAGTCCTCCGAGCCAGAAACATCAAGGGTACAGATGTGTGTAAGTATTTACCCAAGGCATTATGAAAACATGTTGGTTCCTTGGTGCATACCTCTAGCACAGAGAGCATTGTTAAGGGAACTTCTTAACATACTTCACTGCCTTTATGTCTCAAAAAAAGCTTCTCATGCAAAGCATTATATATATAATATTAAGTATATTATCTGAATTTCAACAGCTTTTTGTGAGGCCAGTCTGCAGATTAAGCAGCTGCAGCTGTTCTTACTTTGCAGAACAAGATCACATAAGTCCTGGTAAGGTTTTGCTTCCCTACTCCTTTTCCTGTTCTACTGTGGCTCATTCTGTATTCCTTTCTCTGGATTCAGCCTTCTGGGTATGGCAAGTTTCACCCTTGCTCCTGCTGAACAGTCTGCCTGAAACTGGAAGCACAAGTCTTTAATTCTAGCATCCAAAGGTTTATTTACTCAGTTGTAGTAGTACTTTATTTCATGTACCTGCCATTTGTCATTGCAGACTTTAAAAGAAGCAGGGGGTTGGCTGATTCCAAGATAAACTGCTTTTTATCTGTTTCTGGTTTTGATAGCATGGTATATATTCCCTCCTATTTACACACCTGTGTAAAGATCTCAAGGCCATTTGGGGCCTTTGGATCTTTAAAACTCATTTATATTAAATTACTTCACATTAGATAAAGTAAGATAGTCCACCTTAAGTTTATATCTGACATCCAGCATTGAACTACCTGGAATGCAAAATAGCTGTTCAGGGAACAGAAAAGCCTCCTGAGAGGCTGAGGGCTAGAATAATGTTGTGAAGAGTTCTTTTCTATGGCCTGTCTATTCAGCTGGAGTGAAGAATGGTCCCTATACTTGCATTGTTGAAGGGGTCCTAAATGGAAGAAAGAAGGGCTCTGAGACAATAATTTGTTTTCAGGGAATGGAAACAGCCCAGTTCCTTGCCTGACTAAACAAAGGTACAGCAGTAGTAGATGTTGTCTCCCAGGACTTTGGTAGGTTTAAGCTCTTTCAGTGATGCCCAGGGATAGGAGAGGAGGTATCAGCAGTAATCTTTTTTTAAATTTGATCTTCCTCATTTTAAATACTAGTTTTTTTTATTAAGGCTTTATCATTTTGATGAACCAGAAAAAAGGTATGTAATATTCAATTTGCTCCTGTTTAAAGGCATTTACTTCATTAAAGGCTTTTGCTTTAGAAGTCCAGCCCTAAATTTGCACTTTTCTATGATGCAATGAGATCTAGCAAATGAAGAGCTCACGGGAAAGAGTGTGTTTGAATAAAGTTTTTCTGGTGCCTGTTTCTCACTCTGCTCTGCAGTGTCCAAGGCAGACTGCTATGTGGAGCTAAAGCTGCCCACTGCATCTCCCAGTGTCTCCCGGACTCAGGTTGTTGACAACTCTGAGAACCCAGAATGGAATGAGACTTTCCAGTATCGCATCCACAGCGCTGTCAAGGTAAGGACACTGTGTGGCGTGGGTTGGACTGCTTGTATTTTTCTGCTTGATTTTGATACTTCATTCAAAATCAAAGGTTCTTTATTACCCTCAAAACTAGTGTTGCTTGTAAGGTGACAGTTGTCTTCAGTGGTACAAAAAGCTGTGCCATGCATGTCCAGTGATACAAACTACTGTGGTTAACTGTTCTAAGTAAATTGCTGCTAGAATTTTCCATAAACATCCTTGTGATACATCTCAGGAAAGGGAAGTTATGGCACTACCTGGTGGAATTCAAGGAAATTCCTTGATTAAGCAAGTTTCTATTTGATGTTTGCTTCTTCTTTCACAGGAACTAAATTTCTACTCACTGCCATGTAGTTCATTCAGTCAAGTTTTGCCATCAGTTCCGATGATTGGGAAAACCAAATTCAAACTCTTGGGTAGAGACTGTGCATCTAATACCTGTGTAGAACCTAATACAATATTTAACAAAGTCTTCAGATTGTCAGCATTCACTCACAAAGCAGACACTAATGGCAGAGGGAAGGAAACTGTACTTTAAAAAATCAGTTTTAGTGGGTCACTATTGCTTTGAATAACATCCCTGGCTTTGGAATAAGGTGTCTATTGCAAGAAACTATCCCCCTCACTTTTCCGCAATGGTTGGTGACCAATGTGGAATGGTAATTGACTAGGCTGGTAAGAAAATTGATAGCTAAACTTTAGGGTGTGGGATCTTTTTCTTTCCCTCCAGGCTCATGAGACCTCAGCCTGGTTACTGCTGGAGATTGCCAGCAACACTCCACATTCAGTCTTGTCTCCTTGAGAACTTTTGGGTGCCACATGTCCTCACTGTATCTATTTCAGTTTCTCTTGAATTTACCATCTCTGACACAGTGCTGAGCAGGAAAGGATTGATCCCTATAACATTCTGGACTAAATCATCACGAAAGAGTGGAAATTTCTGTTGCTACCTTGGGCAAATCTGTGCCTGGAGCTGGTGGAGAGTACTGCCACATGAGTTCACCTGGGGCCTCCCTCTGGGTGGGAAGCTGAGAAAATGCTTTAGCCAAAAGGTGTCCATTAGGAGAGTTTTCTGCTTAACTTTTTGCTTAATTTTTTATGCTGTAAGCCCTGCTGAAAATACTGAATTTTCCTTAGGATTGGGGAAGGGGATTGATTAATGCACAAAGTGTCCATTGTATACAGCTACCCAGGTCTGTCAGTGTTTCTGCCCCTTCATCTTAGGCTGTTTTTTCTTTCTGCTTTTAGAACATTCTGGAGCTGACCCTCTATGATAAAGATGTCCTTGTCAGTGATGAGCTCACCTCTGTTGTCTTTGACGTGGGGGGCATGAGGCCGGGGGAACCCCTGCTGCAAACCTTCAGCCTGGACCCTGAGGTGAGGCCCTGGCTCAGCTCCTCCTGCACAGACCTGACAGTGCCTGTCCCTTATTCATCTGGGTGGGAGAAGCCAGAATGTTGTAACAGTTTTTCATGAGACTTAGAGGAAGATAAACTGATTTTAAAGTGAAAGGCATTTGCAGTCAGTGATCTTTGTAGGGACTGTCTTATTTAGTTTGTCATCATCTGTTTGAAAAAAACAAGTTTATTGCTGCAAAGGTTACCTCTATATCTGATAAGTCAAAAGCATAAGAGATGCTTTTTTTCCCTGGATTATGTTGAGTACATTTAACCTCTGCTTCATGTAGATGGTATTGGTGATCAGCTGCTCTCAAGCCCTATTCACCTGTTCATGGACTCACAAGACAGCCTGTTTTACGTGGGTAAAAACCCCATCAACAGACTGATCTATTTTGTAATGCCACAAACACATTGCTACAATAGTTCTGGATTAAAGGTGAGCTAATGATGTGTTTTCTTGAGAAATTTGGCTTCAGTGCTGTTGGTGTGGTCAGAAGCAGACTAACTAGTGTGCAGTTCACAGGGAGGTGTTGGGCAGTGCCACAGGCACTCCAAATCATTTATGATCATGGAAAGAGGCTTAATAATTCCATTGCTCCCAGTAGCTCTATCCATTTCCTGAATGCTTAAGTCATCTTGGTCTGTAATTAAGAGACTGGAAATTTCAACTTTAGCAAAGAAAATTACCCAAAACAGCTTCTAGTTTGTTACTTGAAAAACTGTTAGGTGTGGTATCAGATATTTGCTATATGCTATGGGAGGAGAAAAGACTTTGGCTAGAACCAAGTCTGTAGAGGACAAAGACAGCAAGGAGCTAAGAGTGCAAGCTGCTGAAATAAGAGATAGGAAGAAGCCCAAAGCCCCATGTAGAAGCTGTTTGCAGAGATGATGTAGTGGTTCTTGAGCCAGAGGAGGCTTTTTTCTCTCATTAGCAGAGTAATGGATCTGAGAGACACCTCTCGCTTCTGTGCACGTCTGTCTTCAAATGTAGATATGTCTGGTCATATAGGGCATGTCCAGCAGAAGAGGAGAATTTAAAGGCTAAAGGCTACATTTAGCCATTTCAAAATTTAGCTAGAGCTTTTATAAAAGGAACAAACTCAGTTATTTTAACAGGAAGTTAAAATATGTTACTATGCTAGAGAACAAGACAAGGGCAGAAGCAGCTGCTTGGGTCAGGAAATATTTAGTGGCAGCTTCAATGGCTCGTGGATGGGGGGATTTTGAGATTATTGGGAGGATGGTGAGTATGTTGATTTCAAGGCTGGTCCAGGCCATAATTCAGTGGTTACTGAATTATGAGTAAAGCTTAATCTCTTGGAAAAATATTCTTAATTATATATTCAGGATCAAGGGTCACCAATATCCAACTTTTATTTTCAAAGGCTAAGGAAGAGCTGGATGTAGAGTTTTTCTTGGAGAAATGGTGAGTCTTACTTGAAGAGCTGATTGCACTTGTGCTCTGCAGATATGTTGTTAGGGGTTTTTTTCTGTGTGGGGATAGTCTTGCTCACAAGAAAGGATAGTACTTTATAGTTCTCTGTGGGAATTGAGTTGATTCACTAATGGCTGACCAAAATTATCCTTAATTACTCCAGTCACCAAAATTTTTCGGGGTAAAAAAGAAATAAGATTTTGCTGGACTTCATGGGATGTAAGTGAACACTTTCTGGATTAGTTATTTGGGACTGGAAAGTTTTCAGTTAACCTTGCAAAATACACAAATATATACTTTATCTCTCTAGTAGTCTATCTAAGTTCAGCTTTTCTCTAGGTTATCAGAATAACTGGGATGGGATGTGGAGATCCTATAGCACATGTTTATATTTGCAGACAATTTTTTTTCAATTTTTCCAATCCCCCATTATTTTGTGAAGGGAAATATACTTGCTGTTTCCCTGGATCTCCCACACTGAGGACCTTTTCATCCCACTGTTTATTCAGCCAATTGGTTTGTAAAGTAGGATGAGGCAAAATTAAAACCAGCTGTCATTTGCAATAAACCTCTTGCTTTCACAGCTCAGATGCCCCTACAGCAGTGTTGACCAACGGAGTCCTTGTGGTGAGTACATGGAAGCCAGAATTATCTATGTTGTGATTTATTCCTGAAGATAAGTTTTTAGCAGAAAGAGGAGAAGCATTTTTGAGTATTACAGTCCTACTTCCAAATAGCTCCTATTCTCTCCAAGACCTGCCTCTCTCTTTTTCATTTGTTGATTTAAAAATCTTCCTCAATTTTTAAACTTGATGCCAACTTACAGAAAGCTGCTTTATTTGAAATGACGAAACAATGCCTCATGGTTTTTTTTTGGCAGTTTGCAGCTGTAAACCTACAACTAATATAGTAGGTGAATTAAATTTCAAACAAAGAAGTGAGCTAAAAATTGTGTGACCAGAGCTGGTTTCTTTTTTTCACAGGTTCATCCTTGCTTGTGTCTTCAAGGCACTGTCAACAAAGAGGAAAATGCAAAAGAAAAACAGCAAGGTAGGGCTGTCTGGAGGGTTTAAGTCAGGACTACTATTCAACATGTTTGTTCCTTGAGAGAGAGGGGAGACTTGAATCTCTGTCTATACAGTGCATTTTAATTTACTGACTACAAATTTGGCTTTTAAAGTGAATTTTGCTTTTATTTTCAGTAATTAGTAAGATGGGTTATTTTCTACTGGGTACCACAATAGTCTTTTCCTGTGTACTTACAGCCTCAGCTGCACTTAATAAGTACTTGATTTTCAACAAATGGCCCCTGTGGTCTAAACTTCTTTTTCTAATGCAGGAGGCTGTGAGGTCAAGGTGTCTGTCCCAGGGGCGTATCAAAAGCAGTTGTCTATTCCTTGGACACCAGACAATGAGAAGGATGGTGGAACCTCATTTGTCTTTCATGTGGATAAAGAAATGTGTTCAGAATTGCAAGTGGAGCTGCAGCAAACCATATCTGTCCTACAGGTAAGCATCCATGCTGATTCCTTAAAGCTTACAGAGAGATAAGTTTTTCTCGATTGTTATTTTTTACACACTGGTGCTTTTTTTGGTTTGTTTTAAAAATATCAGACTGTGCATTGGATCTTTGATGTTGTGTAAGGAGCTGAAATTACCTTAAGAGTCTATGCTCCCCAAAGATTTAACATCTGTTCAAACTCAAGGATTAGGAAAATGTTACTCTGCACGTGCTTGCTACATGTAGACATCTTTACTTTCACCTGTTGAGATAGGGACTCTTTTCTATTAGGAATTTGTAGATCAGATGCCACTTGCTGAGGTTTATTTAGCTTTGTCTTTTACTTTGCACTTTCTCCAGGTAGTGTCTGAATATTCATTCTCCAAAAATGAGAGCAAAGAAACTCTTTATTCCATGATGCTTTTTATCCCAACGAGCAATTGGGTAGCGTGATTGCAAATGATGATCTTAACTACTGTAGAGGCAGCTGTGGAGAAGAGGACACAAAGAAGGATATGGAAGAGCAGCTTTGCCTGGGGGTCTGTTAGGCAGCAAACATGAGCTGAACAGAGACACCTGGGCTTGAGTGGTCAAAAACTCAGAGCCAGGCAAGAAAAAACACTGTAGAGGTCAACAGTGGAGATTACCCCAGGTGGTAAACCTCTGCCAACCAGTTCTGTTAGCTAGGAGAACATACTCCTTCAACAAGTGGCATGGACCACAAAAGTCTTCAGTCTGCCCTCTTCTCTCTCATCAGATGTGGGAGAGTGCCAGGAACATTGTAGTGTTGCTTGCCCTGTACCTAAATGCATGTTATTTGCCCCTGTTAGGAAGAGGACAGTGAATTTAGAGGGACATTGGTCTCAGGACAGTAGTTACTGATCAGAGGACACCTGTGAAGTCTGTGGGTGGTTCCTGGCCTGACTTCAGCTCTTGGTGTGAGAAGGGTGACAGCCTAGTGTTTCTCTAAGGTGTGGTCTCCTCCTGGGTACTGAGCCCTGTGGTTGGTGTGTGGCTCCAGCCCACGTGGAGGCTCTGTAGGCTTTTGGGACCCTCTGATATGAGGGGTTTTTTATATGCCTCTTTGCATTTAGCAATCTGCACACAGCTCTGCATTATGAGATCTTGCCATTTGCTACATGGCAGAAAACCCAAATATTTCCTGGCAAGCTTTAATTTGCTCTGCTTTTAAAATTACAAACTGCCTTATTTCTTATTTTTTATTTTGTGGTATTTTTGATGTATGTGTAATGCTGCTGCCTTTTTCGGTATCTTTTCCAAATCTTGCATGGAAAATGGAAATGCAAGTTTGTGGGTTTTGTGACACATGCCAGCACAAAACTATTTGTGGGGGAAATTTTGTACTTGAATTTTTTTTAATTATGGCAGACAGGTATATTAAAAAAACCCCAATAACATTAAACAAAACATCCCCAAAACTAAACCAAACAACCACAAAAAAAGAACCTATTTGACTGAAAGAAAAAAAAAAGAGAAAGCAGAATGCCCTTTAAAAGCCTTGGAAATTTGGTAAATATTTAGCTATAATGATATTAAGAATTGTTTGCTGTTTCAATGTATGAAAGTCATAACTTTTTAAACTTTTTTCTATCTCACATAAGATTTTGCTTTTATTAGGATGGTGTGAACCCTGATATTGAAAAGCACACGACAGTTCTGGGACTGGGGACTGTACCAGTTAATTCCCTTCCTATTGGAGAAAAAGTTGATAGAATAATTTCTCTAGGAGAGGTAATGTCAATATTTTGCTCTTGCTTTAACATGCATGAGATAACCTTTTCCTCCATTGCCTCCAGGTGTTTGGAAAGTTAGGCAACATGTGATTGAATCTCAGGAGTTTTCTTGGATGTCTTAGAATGCAGGAATGAGATTACTCAGTGCAATTCTTCCTAATGTGTTTTCATGGTCGGGTCTTGCAAAATGAAGTATAAAGTTCATCACTTTCTGAAGAAAAAAGTCTTTTCAGGGTGTGGAAGAAAAGTATCAGGAGGAAGAAAAAGGCAAGACACTTGGAGAAGAAATAATTCCTAACTTCTGTTTTGTAGTTCCACCTGTGTAATTACGGTCAACTTCAAGATGTGTTCTCTCTTTTGACAGGGAAAAAGTTTGGATATGAGTTTGAAAACTGAAGAGAGGTGAGTGGGAACCCCACTTGAAAATCAGGAAAGGCCTTTATTCTCATGTAAAGGAACTGAGTGACTTTCCTTGCTGTTCTGGGGAGCTCTGTTCACTCCATTGATCTCTTGGGATAGATTAAACAAAAATATATTTGATAGGTTTTTTTGATAATTTTTGGAAGGCTGTGACTCTTTACTTTGCAGTATTATCTATTGGACAGGTGTCAATCCTGCTGACACATGTACAAATTTTGTGTTTCTAATGCTTAAATGTACAATAGCTATTGATGTAAATATTAAGTAGTTTTGTCATGCACAGGTATACCAGAATATGAAGTGATGTAATGAGAGATAGGAAAGGACATAAGTGTGTGAAGAGCTTGAACTATAAAATAGACGAAGGCTGCAAGAAAGGAGTAAAAAGGGAAAAAACCCCCAGAAAACCAAGAATTTGGCTTGTAAGTTGATAGGGTCATTTGGTATCCAGTCATCAGTTGAAGATCCTACTCCTGTTTTACAGCTTCATAACAAGTTCATTGGTATTCAGCTGCCTCCTCCTGCCTCTTAAGTTCAGAATCTTCTGTTTTAAAATCTCTCTTTCCCTCATTTCATGTTCACATTGATGCAGTGATGTCAGTTGCTCCTCTTACAATCTTCTTCACTTACAAGAATCTTTTCTTTCTTTGTGAAATTCCTGAAGCCTAATCTGCGTACTGTTTGACAGGAGCTTCGAATTTAAACATTAAATGAGAAATACAATATGGAGAATTTAATTTTTAATTCCAAAAGGTTGTTGTACAAAATAGCTGATGTATACACTAAAATTTCATCTGATCCAGTTCAGACCTGCACTAGATTCTGTGTTCGCAAAAATTGCATTTCCATACTGATTACAAATCCTCCAAAATTTCAAGGTTTTTTTCCCTCTGTTTCAGCACTTGGGATCTTGATATACGTCTGGGTTTTGATCTCTGTAAAGAGGAGAGAGAATTTTTGGACAAAAGGAAGAAAGTAGTTTCTGAGGCACTGAGGAAGACTCTTTGTTTAAAAGAATCCCCTCCAAAAGATGAGGTATTGAGCACAGTCCTGTAGTGAGATTGGTGAAATTCTTTAGGCTTGGTTGATAATTAGGCAATGTAGGAATCCTTGTTTGAAACATGGTTTGCATTCACTATGGTGTGAGACAGTACATTTCAGTTCTGAAGTCTAAATGTTTTTATATTTCTTAAATTTTGAGGAGGTATGTGTATTTTGGAGCACAGATGTTGAAGTTTCAGCATGTATGTACTTTGCTTTGGGCTTGGAATTGTGATGAGAAATTTTGTTTCAGGATGTTTAAAATGAAAATGACCCTACAGGAATTGATTTTAATTGTTTATTTGAGGAAACTTACATCTACATATACTCATGCCTTGCTTAGTGGTATTTGGTTGCTGTTACAAGACTAATTGCCTCTTACATGTGTATTGTAAGAAAGTAAATGTGTGATAATATACATAACAATTTTGGTAAGTGACTGTTCCTAAGATGACTGTGCTGTGCTTTATAGTAAGCAAAATATTTCAATTACAAAATAGAGAAAGAAGTTCAGCTTGAAATCAAACCCAAAATTACTTGTAATGTAGATATAAATGAAGGTTTATATATATTTTTGTTAGAGTTTATATCTCTATTAGAATTTTTATCTCTATTTTTTATGTTCTATTTTTGTTCAAATGAGACTGAAATGGGGTTAGTTCTGTAATTTATGGCCATCAAAAGCCTGTGGTTTTGACTCCTGAGTGTGCTGTTTGCAGGTTCCAGTTGTGGCAGTGCTGGGCTCTGGAGGTGGGATGAGAGCACTGACGTCCTTCTATGGCAGCCTTGCTGGGCTGCAGCAGCTGGGCCTTCTGGATGCTGCAATGTACCTCTGTGGGATTTCTGGCTCCACCTGGTAAGCTACATGCAGTTTTGATTCAGAAGCTTAGAGGTGAAATGGTAGCATTGATGCAAAATAAGGCCAAAATTACATTTGTTGGCAGACAGCAAATCAAGGATTTTACCAGTTTTCTCCTGTGAGTTCTGCTGGGGATCCTGAACAGTCTAAGACATCCAGTATCATGTCCAACCCATACAGCTGCTGGCTAAAATTATGAATCTGCTGCTTGTGCAAGTGTGACAGTTAAATATTAGAATGTTTTATATGAATAAGACTGCTGTGAAGTAACTCAGAGCACTGACTTAAAAACCTTCCTCATTTCCCTGCTCTTGCCGAGAAGATAACTGAGGTGGTGCAAGTCACTGGAAACACGTCCGTGCAGGCCACCACGTCATCACCTTCCAAAATGGCATGGAGGCTGAAGAGAGGCGTAGCACTGTCCTGCCCTTTGGTGGACTGGAGCAATGTGCTGAAATATTAGATGTGCCTAGAATGTTTCAGTCACTCAGTTCTTGGAGTTTGTGGTGAAGTCATCCCTTGTTTTTGTGAAATTATCTCATAGAGGAGTTGTGCAACCTGACAATGTAATCCTTCCTTCCAAGCTTTTTGTGTTAATTTTAACTCCTCTGTACCTAGTTCTCCTGCCCCTTCTGATTCAGAGACACTTCCAAACAAATGTAGGCATCTTGTTTGCACAGATAGTCCATGGTCCAAACTAGCTTCTCTTTCAGTCAGACCTGTCTTCTGGTAAAGGCCACGGCCTCTATTGCTGCACACTGCACCCTTGCCATCAGCCAGCACATCGTGGTTGTTTTGTTCTGGAGTTAACATATGTTTGTGGGCTGGTTCATGGGTGCTAGCGTAGCATGCTTGGAACGCCTTTGGAAGGCAGGTTAGCAATCAGAACAAAGATGTCCTATAGGTGTCAGGGTTTTCAGCACAATTTAGAGTTCAGAGATCTTTTATTTATATATTCTTCACTCTTTTAGCTAGACTTTTCAAGTGCTGCAGCACTAATTATAACTAGCTAAAATTATTGTTTACAGGAAGGTCTTTATTGCTGATGACATTAATAAAAGCATTTTTAGGTGTTTATCAACACTGTATCGAGACCCTGACTGGTCACAGAAAGACCTTCAAGATGCAATCAGAAGAGCTCAGGACACTGTGTCCAGCAGCAAAGCAGGTGCATTTTCCCCAGAACGACTGAAGTACTATTTCCAGGAGCTGAATGCAATGGAGATCATGGGACGGAAGGTTTCCTTTACAGATTTGTGGGGCCTTATTGTGGAATATTTCCTACAACAAGAGGTAAAAGAATTCATGTTTGGATGTGCACTGTTGTTTGTCTTTCAAGTGGGAACTCTGCTGACCCATGTATTTAGAGTCTAGAAACCAATTACTCTTCATCTTTGTATAGGCAATGCTGTGGAATAAATATAGTATCTTCCTTAGTAAAGAATTTCTAATTCATATGGATCAATGTTACAGAAAAATGCAGTTTTTATTTGGAATGACTGTTATTAAAATAACAGCTTCTGTACTGGGCACGTTAAGCCTGGCAGAATGATGTTCATTTTGCAAAATGGAGTTATTGTGCAATATTTTCTGTGTAACTGAGATTGAAAATCAGAGGGATAGCTAGTTTATTACTAACATTAAATATTCTAAATACACATCTGCAGAAATATTTTGGACAAATCTAAACATATACCTGGACAGTGGAGGAGAAAAAGGACTTTGACTTAGTAGTGTTGTTAATCAGAAATGCTAAGCAACAGCTACCAATTATCAAACAATGGGTACAGAATTTACCTGACTTAGGTGGGCTCCTCCTTCCTTGCTTGTGACCAGGAAGATCCATCAAAGCTATCTGATCAGCAAGAAGCAGTGAAATGGGCCCAGAACCCTTATCCTATCTATGCAGCTGTCAATGTGAGACCCAATATGAGCAGTGGTGACTTTGCAGGTATGAACATGGAAATTTATTTTTGCTTGCTGAAGTCCATAACTTTATTTCATCTATCCAGTTGCTTGGGTAGTGAGCAGCTGATAACAGGAAATACAGCTCAAGCAGCAGGTGGTAGTACAAGAGGCAGTAGGAAACCGATTGGCAAAGTATTATCATCCTCATAGCAAATGTCTACTTCGTGGCTAAAATGGAGAAATGAGATTGAGAACTGTTGGCCACTCCACACGTTTTGCTAGAAACTGCCTGAAATTTTCAGGAGCTGAGAATATTCCTGTAATACATGTGCCTCTGTCTGAATTAGAGGCCTTGGTGATAAGGAAACCACTTTTTTTTATAGTCTTAGATAAAAAATATGTGTAGGATTCATGTGAAATGATGGATTGGCCACCTTGTAATATACATCATCAAAATTGTATGTTTTAGTGGTCTGAGTTCTTACAGTAAAAATATGAAAAGTAGTCTTTCAATGAAACTTTAAATATGATGCAACAAGTGGGGAGAGATGAGTGAGACAGGAACACCAATGCTTGTGTCCACCTGTGTACCACTGGGGAACTTGTTTGTTTTATTCTGAGGAGTTGTGTGTATGGCAGTGAATTCAATTTGATCCAACCTGCCAGAGCTCAAGAAGGATTTGGATAATGCTTCCAGATGCATGCCATGTTTTGTCAGATTGATCTATGCAGGCCCAGGAGTTAGACAGCTCTTTGTGGGAATCTTTCAAGCATGAGGAGGCACTTGGCTAAGCAAACAGTGAAGTCTGATGCAGTGGATAAATTGGGTTTTCAAGCCAGTACTGTAGTAGTTCCTGGGAGACGATTTGTAGTGCAGGGAAAAGCTGAAAAAAATAATGTGACTTCAATTTGGATGGAAAAGGGAGCCATCAAAATGGTTTAAATAAAAAGTAAAATATGCAGGTTGTTTCCATAGTAACAAAGTCAAGATGGAATGAAAGACTTCACAAGAGTTTTTGTTAATATGTACATAGAAACTAGAGTAGAAGGGCAGAGAAATCACTAGTGATTGTGAAAAGTGGGGGGAGAGTCCCTTCTGTCTCCCCTGTGTGAGCAGATATCAGATAAATATTTTCACTCATGTTTCCTCTGAGATGAGTAAATATCCTGTTGGCTTGTTCTTAGAATGGTGTGAGTTCACTCCCTATGAAGTTGGATTTCGCAAATATGGAGCTTTTGTTCGAACAGAGAATTTTGACAGTGAGTTCTTCATGGGACGGCTTGTCCAGAAACATCCAGAGCCCAGGATTTGTTTTCTACAAGGTGTGAACTTATGATAATGATTAAATTATCATATAAGGAGATGGAAAGGAACTTTGCTGCTTTGGGGACTTATGAACTGAAGTCCATGCCTGTTTTCCCTTCCAAAAGACTTTGAAGAAGTGAAACATGTCAGTCTTTCTCCAGAGCTATAGGTTCATAGTTGTTTCACTGTGTTGCATTCTGATGTCCTGAGTCTGCAAGATGACTCTATTATAGCTGCCTGTCAAAAATTGCCTGTCTACTGTCAATCTTCCTGTTCTCTTAATGTCTTTTCCATTCTTTTCTCTGGGAAAATTTTCTGCATTATATTATAACATCATGATTTGTCACCTGATTAACACCGAGGTTTTAAGTAGAACTGTTAGAATACTCAGGAATCAAGTGACAGCCCTCTCCCATGAAAAATGTCAGGTGAATTATAGGTCTTTTGGTTCTGTGAGAAACCTTTTGAGTGTTAAATTCTTCTGCATTTTTCCTGCAGGAATGTGGGGCAGTGCCTTTGCTGCAAGCTTGGATGATATCTGCCTGAAGGTGGTTGGTAGAGGACTGAGCTTTCTAGATTCTTTCAAAGATGTTATCAAAGTTGTAGGTAAGAACATACATAAAAATAGTTGGGTTTTTCAAAAGATGGCTGATTTTGTAGTGATCACAAATAATATGATGCAAAAATGTGCTGTTTGTAGTTTTCAAGATTAGCACAAAGAGTGGATTGGGACAGATCTCTTTTATGTGTGTTATTCCCTTTGATCACTCTTATAGTGAAGAGAAAATGTTTCTTCAGTACACTTCCTCTTCTTTTAAAAAGAATTGGTATCTGACTTTGACTAAAATTTGGGCTAGTTCTGGGAGCTGTCTTAAACATGTGTTAAAGTGCAGGCATCATAATCCTGAGAAGGGAAGAATAGAAGCTGGTTTGCTAAGCTGGAAATGGAAAAAAAAGAGGCTTTCAGTTTCCCCCATGGTATGCTTTTTGTGGTATTGGATAAGCTGGTTGTGTGCTTATTCATTGATCTCCATTTATCCATTACAGTGAAGTGTTTTAGAGGCTGGGACTTGTTCATGTGCATAGTTATGGCCTTATAGTAACTAGTGGATGAAGAGATTTTTTTTTCTCTGCCTTGCCAGCCCTGGTTCCCCTAGAACACCCCAACCCTTTTTGCTTTGTGTAGTTGTAAATGCTACTGTGTGTGGTTGACTGATGTCTTATGTAACAGAAGCGGTTGTCACTTGGTAACAAAGGTTTCTTTGTGTGGGTTTGAAATTAATATAGGCAATGTTTTATGAGTAACGCTTTTCCCATTAAACAGGGCTAGTAAATCACCCACCTATACAATATGCATCTCATTTAAATTTCATTACAATACCCTTATTAGGGGACAACTTCAGCCTTAGAACAGCTGGTTAAATATTGTACAAAAAGGCCTAATTGAAATGTTGGAGCTGGCATTTTGTGCATGTTCTGCATCCTTCTGTGACTTCTGCAGATGACTGCCAAAGATTCCATTTCCGAGACCCAGCACGGCTGAAGACTCGCTTGGTTATACCTGGGGGCCCCTTGTTACAAATATTTCAGGATTTCTTCATGTCCCGGGTCACATGTGGGGAAACCTTCAACTTCATGAAGGGATTGTATCTTCATAAAGATTATGTAAACATCAAGAAATTTGTGACTTGGAGAGGTAAAGGAGTTTATGTGTTTCTGACTATCAAAAAATATTAACACACTATAAAATATCCCAATGTCACAGAACATTAGTGAGCTTGACTTTGTTCTGCTGAAGCCAGGGCATATGTCCCTTCTTACACCATAGCAAAAATTTTGATCCACTGTATTGTTCTGTCATATAAGGCAAGCTGATCATCAGGTTTTATAGGTCTGTCTCAGATGAAAGTGCATGTTGGAATGTCATTTTTCTTCTTATAACACTAATATGAGCTTTGTCTTGTTCTTCTGCCAATACATGTGTAATGAATCTATATAGTTACTTGTGTTGCTTGGAGTGTCTTGCAGATAGTCACCTGGATTCATTTCCCAACCAGCTGACGCCCATGGAAGAGAACTTGTATTTAGTGGATGGTGGCTTTTCCATTAACTCTCCCTTTCCTTTGGTACTTCAGCCAGAGAGGGATGTGGATGTTATCCTGTCATTCAATTTTTCCTGGGAAGCTCCATTTGAGGTGAGAGATGTAGCTGAGCATTATTACATGGACATAAAAGCACAGAATCATACTCAGTGGCAGCAGATCACTTGAAGCTGAATACAAATACAAATCAACAAATGAAAACAAATCCTTATGTCTTTCATGGAATCACAGAATGGTTTGGGTTGGAAGGGACATGAAGGATCATCTCATTTCAACCCTGCTGTCATGGGCAGGGGCACCTTTCACTAGACAAGTTTGCTTAAACTCCTATCCACCCTGGCCTTGAACACTTCCAGGGGTGGGGAGTCCACAGCTTCTCTGGGCAACCTGTGCCAGTGTCCCACCACCTTCACAGTGAAGGGTTTCTTCCAAATATCTAATCTAAACTTACCCTCCTTCAGATTAGGGCTGTTTCCCCCTTGTGCTGTCGCTACATGCCCTTGTGAAAAGTCACTCTCCAGTTCCTTCCCGTGAGCCTCCTGTAGTACAGGAAGGTGTTGCAAGGTCTCCCCGGTGCCTTCTCTTCTCCAGGCTGAACAGCCCCACCTCTCTTGGCCTGTCTTCCTATGGAAAGACATTTCAAAGGTTATTTTGCTATGTTTTTTCCTGTGAAGGTAATGAGAAAATAGAAAGTTGACAACTGTAAGAAGATTAAAAAATTTTCAGAAGCCTAAACAGATTAAGTAAAATAAGACTATTTGTTTGGCCCATAAGATTATTGTCACTTAGATATGTGCTTCTAAAGAAGGAGTGGCTATTGGTGATTTTCTTCATACAAACAAGTTATTTTCTGTACATACAAGTGTTTATTATTAACTGCAGAAAAGTCAATGTGAATAGATTTAGAGTAGGAAAGCATAAAAAGTTTCAGCTGCAATCTGTTGATATTTGTTGCAGTTCTGCTCTTCATTCTTCTATATTACCAGCTGGAGAAATTGTTTCTGCTGATTTGAAGCTGAGTTCCTGTCACTTTTTTTTTAAATGAAAACCTCTTTCCTTTTGAGGATTGCAGTTAGATGATTTTAGAAGTGTTGCTGATGTTGTCTTGCAATTATCTTTTTTCCTATGATAACAGGTTCTAGAGCTGACTCAGAAATATTGTGAGGAGCAGGAAATTCCTTTTCCAAAAATCAAATTTACAGAGGAAGATGAAAAGAAGCCAAAAGAGTGTTACATGTTTGTGGATGATGATAATCCAAGGGCTCCAATTGTACTCCATTTCCCACTTGTGAATGACACCTTCCAGAAATACAAAGCTCCAGGTAAACTAGCTGCCTCTTAAAGCACTCTTCTAACAATTCTTTGGGTGTGCTGATGGGGAAAATTCAGTGAGGTCAATGTTTCTCTTTTGATTCTTCTTAATACTACTCTGTAATTTTTAAAATTGTTATGTACATTTAAGGCAGAATCAGTTTCCACTAGTTTTTTGAAGGGCAGGATGAGGGAAGAGGCTCACAACACCCCTTCCTCCACAAAAGTGTTTGTAGTAAACTACTTTGCTGTTCATCTTTTAAGACTGGTATTTAAATTTAAGGGGCATGGTACTCCTAGGGCCAGTTGAACTTGAGGTTTGTCTTTCACTTTAGTGTAGAGCAGCACTTCCGGGGAAAATTGAGCTTTATATTCCTTATTTTGAGCATAATAATAAAAGATAACCTTAAAATTTATCACAATGAAAATGTGTTTTAGCACTGTATTTTGGAGCCAAGTGGAAATAGAAAGAGAATACTTTGCCCCTTCAGCTTACAAATATTTTGGAAGGAGCTGATATCTCTGAGGAGGAGCTTTGGGGAAAAAGTTAAATTTCAACAGCATTATCTCTGATCTCCTCCTAGCTGAATTCCACCAAAATGATTCTACCACAGCAGAGGGTTTTTTAATGGTTTTATTTTTTCTTTCTTTCTTGCTGCAGGAGTTGAACGTGAGTCAGAAGAGGAGAAATCCTTTGGTGACTTTATCATTGAGTCAAACGATTCCCCTTACCGGACACTAAACTTCACCTTTGAGCCGTATGATTTCAGCAGGTTAGTGGAAGTGAATCGCTACAATGTTCTGAACAACAAGGACACTCTCCTCAAAACCCTAAACTTGGCTCTGCAAAGGAGGAAGTTGAAGAAAGTCACCAATAAGTCAAATACATGAGCAGTTTCCAAGGCTGAGGATACAGAGAGGCTGCAGTGTACAAAAGCTGTGAGGTTCAAGATAATATAGTGACAGTGAACGGCTAGAAACTCTCTTCCTGGGGAGGGAGTAGTACACCTGACACTGAAAACTCATTCCAGGTTATGTGCTCTGATGAAAACTCAAGGAATGTGCAGTACAACGTGGATGTTGCTTCCTTGTGTGGATGAGAGTGAGCAATTACTCAGCTCAGTATCTCCAATCACAGTGGCTGATTCCAGATTATTTGAGAGGTCTACACAAACCATTTGATCTTCTGGAGAATAATCTTCCAGCCTCTGCTGAGTGATGCACCTCTTTTTTGTCAAAGGTGTGTTGGTGTTTGAGGGAACAGTTTCCTTCTGTACTTTTATCTCTTGCTTGTGAATCTCCCTTAATGAACTTTTACAAGTTACATCATCGGAAGAAGAGCTCCACAGATGAAAATGACACCCTGAGAGAGGAAATGGCTCCTTTTTCTTTCACCTTGCTATGGCTGATGCCCATGTGCTTTCAAGACTGAACAGTCATTACCTGCTTCCCATTTTGCCATTCACGGTTTCAATTTCCTTCCTATCCTTCTCAAGGATTTTAATGGCTTTTAGTCTCTCAGAAATTCTATGCAGAGTATCTTATTTTGGTAAAAGAATTGTTTGGTAAACAAGGAAATAAATGTTTTTTTTTATATTTAACAATAAAAACACATTGTGGGATTTTGTTACTGCTTCCTATAGTTTGATCATCATGAGATGATGAAACTATGATGAAAACGCCATAAGTCTCAGCTTTCTCTTTCTGTGTAAGAGGAAGGAAGGCTCCTTTGAAGGGTTTGAAATAGATATTTTTCCCTACTCTTCAGCTTGTAATTTACCCAGGTCTTTGTTGAAGGAATTTTTAGTGTCTACATATTTTAGAAATATCAATAGTCAAGGTAGGCACACCTTATGAATGTGAATTAATAAAATAATGTGAAATGCTGCTGTGCTGTGGGATGGGATTCACCTCACTTTGCATAAAGCCCAGAGAAAAGTTCTGAATTATGCAGTTGGAAAATATGTAATGCAGAACAGTGGCAAATGAGCACTGTTAGTTTTATGGCTTTTACATTGAGCTGACTGTATGGATTCTGGATTTAAAACTGAGGACAGGAGGTTTGTCTTATGAAATTATCTAAGGGCTTATGGATGAGTTTGGTTCTTAATACATTTTGTCATGTGTTTCTCTTTTAATAAATATTAGTTTGCTCACATGCTCTTCAGTTTTTCTTAACTACACTTGTCAGAGACAACTAGGTTGATAGCTTGTGGGTGAAAATCAGCAGCTGAGCCAAGACAGAAAACCTTGTATTTACTGTTTACTACAGACCATCTAATCAAGGGGAGGATGAGCAAGATAATACCAGTTACTTCCAAAGAATCTTAAAAATGGGGAAAACCTTTTTCAACTGAGAAATTGAAAGTGACTAAGTTTTCAAGGTCAAGAACTGTGGTGTTTTGCTATCTTACTAAGAGTTGGAAGTTGTGCTGGTGAATTCAACTGACTCACAATGGAATCACAAGCACCTTGCTTCAATTGCCCCTACAGCAGGATAATTTTAAAAAGAGTTTCTAAAAACTTCTTGGTTTTAAGTTGGACTAAGTGAGTTAACCAGGTACTTCAGCCTTTGATCTGATCTGTGATTACAATGGAAAAAGAGCACACTGCCTGCATCTGCAAGACCATCTACTCACATCCACAGGTATTGCAGGTAAGGTCATCTTCCTTTTGTGGGCTTGCTAGATTGCCACAGACAAGGATCATTTTGCATTCACAATGATATAGGTTTCTTTTCTTTAGCAGGTGATGACCATGTTATACATAGCTGATAAGCTCTAGTTGAATCTTCTTTTCTGCTAAGTGCTTAGCAACTAAGGTTTTGTAAGTTCACTGGTTGATGCTGTTGTATCAGCAATTAATTCTTATATTTAAAAAAAAAACTTTGAAAGATTTTTATAATAATTCCTGCTGTGGATTTTTGAATCCTGAAGTAGTGAAGGAACAACATAAAGTAACTAATGGGATATCATAGTCTAATAAGAAAATAATTACTTCATATGAAAATATCTGCTTTTTTGTGCGCCCTTGCAGTGTTAAAGACAAACTTCTGTGTGGCAGCAGATCTTCTGATAACATCTCCAGTCACTTCTGACACAGGTCAGATACAATACAGGTCTTATTGTATGTGCAGTGATTCTAAGAGGAATTAAACTTAAAATGCAAGCACCGTAATGCTGTGAAGGTAAAAGATCTGCTTCTTTGTTAGGTTGCTCAGGGCAGCAGCAGGTAAACAGGAAATCCAGGGCAAAGGAGGGAGCAGAACCTTGTGATGGCTTAGCAGAGAGAGAAAACCACTGTGGTCTACTACTGAGAGTGTTTAAGCCAGTTCTGTGGAGCAGGAGTTTTAGTAAAGGTCTTGGTGTCCTAAAAAAAGAGCTGCCTGGGAAAATGCAGGGGCACAGACAAAAAGGTGGTGGTGTTTTCTTAAGGGTGTTGTACCTTGGAATAGAATGGTTGAATTAATTTTTCCACTTCTCCAATATCTCCAAATTTGTCATAGCCAAGCAATGATGTTATATTGAACTTTACTTTTTTATAGTTCAGTGCAAAATCTTTGGAATCTATCAACTCCAGTAGATGAAAAATTTATCTGAAGCCACACCTAAAAATCTTAATCTGGGACAGAAGTATTGCTAACTCTGTTGCTTTTGATGTGGCAAATATTACACCCAGCTAGACTTTATTCACATGTTTGTGATTAGTTCAGTTGCCAGTTGAGGCACTTTAAACACCTCAAAAGGAAGAAAAACACAGAAAACAATGTTTAATCTTAAGTTGATATTGATATGACTTGGATTTGAAAAAGATAACAAGATCTAGAGGTGCGGGAGGTTGAAACATTTCCAGTGGAAAAAGGAAATGTACTGTTGAATGAAGTTCTGATAAGGTTTTATGTAGACCAGTTTTATGCTGGAATGTCACCCATATTTGAGGAAAATTAACTCACAGCAGAGGCATGCATGAAGGAGTATGTATGGGAAAGGAAAAATCTGCCATTTGAGAGGAGTCTGGATGACTGTAGGTTAATTTGTTTGTCACAGCAACAATTGAGAATGGACCCGTCTGTTCTACATGTGAGCAGCTTAGAGAAGGGAGATAAAGCTGGAAGGCCAGTGGTGGTGTAGGAACAAATATATTAAGGAATAAACTGAGGCTGAACATAAAAGTAATGTTTAAGATTTTTGTGAAATCTGTGAAAACATTGAAAATTGTTAGGCTAACTTATTGGTGGAGATGTAAAGCAGAAGCAGAACAATGATTTATACATAGAACAAATGATTTATACAAACATTAAAAACATTGGTATGCCAATGTTTTTAAGAAATGTTCTCTTGTTTCACATCTTTGTGATCAGGGCTCAACAACTGGTAGGAAGGGAAATGCTGATATCTCCCTGGGCTCCATATAAGAAATGGGAGCCTGAATTGTTTTCTCCTTACAATAAATCCTCCTGCAGGAGTGGAGTACAGTCTGTGCACTGACACACACACCTGGGTGCTTCTTCACACCTGTCACATTTTTCAATTCCTTTAAAGGGAGTAGTGCCCCCTTACATGACACTTCTCAACAAGGCATCACCTGCTGTGTTTATAATCTTAAAACATCATGAGACAAGACCTTGAGCTAGAATAGCCTGCTGCATTTAGCAGGCTTGCTGTAAAATGGTATTTGATACAAGCTTATTTCCTCCAAATGTATCTGATAGAGGGAGTTTTCAATTTCAGGGCAAAATATGTCAGTCAGATTTGGGGTTAGTAATAAGAGAGACGTGGGAACGCATTCTGTTACAAACTATAGGCTTCATAAATGATTAACATTACTATATAAATATATACATTATATAGATTATATAGATAAAACATAAATTATTAATTATTTTTCATGTACCCCATCTTCTGTAATTTTGTGAGTTTGTAATCATGCTAACATTTTTGACTATTGCACTTTTTTATCCATGGTTTCAGTGAAGCTCAACAGCACATGCAGGTGGTCGACTTTTTGGTTGTGGTTGTTTTTTGTTTGTTTTCTGAACTAGTTATTGCATTGCTGACCATCACAATAAGGTCAGCTAAGAGTTGTATAATGTCACACAAACCAGAACTTCTATTGAGGATTCCACAGAGACTATGATTCATACCTTATGTGCTTTCAGCCCAAGGGTGTTGATGTAAATAGCAGGCTGAGTTTAGCTTAGGGGTAAACACAAAGAGCTGTAAAGCTTGATTAGCTAGGTGTGGTAAAAAAATGCTGCTCAGAAAATTATAGACAAAATTTCAATTGATTTTCTCTTTTTAAAAAATCCCACAATATCATAAAGGTAATTAAATTTTATATGAGACCTTCAGCTATAAAACAAACAAATCTTTACATAGCCCCAATGAGGGAAAAATATCTTTATAAAAGTCTAGATATGGTTACTGTCCCTGCCCACTTTGACCATCACAAGCATTTCCTTCTGCTTTGTAACAAGTAGAAATTAAAGAAGGTTTTGTGGTACTTCTGTGAAGTTAACCAGGCTCTGTATCTTTGCAATGCATTCTTTTCCATCGCTGCTGCTAAAGGTTCTTATTGGAAAGCAGCTATAAACCCCTAAATCTAAAGTATAGTGTTACCACTGCACAACCACAGCAGTGTCAAGCCCTAGTCAGAATTAGAAGACTCATTGCAGGCACATCCATGATTTAAATGATTTAAATGATTTAAATTTAAATTTAAATTCCACCACAGGGCAAGCCACCAATGTGGCAGAGCAATGGAAGTTCCTTGCTGTTAAGATTATTTCCCAACTCACTCTGGTTTTTTTCTTAAGGGTGTGTTGGTGTTTGTCTGCATTTTGTTTTTGTTTTTTGCACTTTTGTTGGGATTTTTTTGTGTGTGTTTGACTTTTTCCTGTTAGAAAATTGTGGCAATTTAAAATCAGAGCTGGAACTGAGAGGCTTGACAGGGATCAGAGTGGATGGGACTGTATTTTTCAAGTGCTTTGTGAATGCTTTGCTTGCAGAAGTTAGCCCCTGTTTTGTAATGAGGTGTGCTGGAAAATGGCATCTGGACAGCTGCATTCATTAGTCCATTGTGAAACATGGCAAGTTCAAGCAAGTTTTATCTGCAAATTTCACCTCGGGCTTTACTGTGGAACCATTACTGGAATCTGCATAATGATGCATATGATGTTTTAAGGATAGTATTGCACCAGAAGTTAATTTACAATGTGTCAACAGTGTTAAAGCAATATGTCAGGAAGAAATGTGTGTGAGAAAAGTCAGAAAAATATCTATTCTGGTTGAATCCAAGCCATTCTATGATTTTACGATACTTGAGGTTGTAGAGTTCACAGTAACCATCAGGAAATGGAAGTCGGCTCTATTTTGAGTTTTCTCTCTTTTTGGTGATTTCTATCTGAGTCTCATAGGGTATTTGTAATTTGATCAGGCATTGAGGGCAAAATCCCCTACTTCTCTTCTGTCAGAGAATCAGGCATTGGCTGCTAATTGAAAGGTAACTGTTGGACAGGTATAATTGTCTCAGTATTCCAAGAAGCCTTATTTTGTGAACTCTGTTTTCTTTAGGAAAACAGTTAGGATTATTTAAAAATAATAATAAAAATACTTATTAAATCTTCTTAATAAATAAATTTCCAGGGAACTGTAATTTTCCTTCTCTCTCTTTTTTTTTTTAATGGCTTTTTTTTTTTTTTTTAAGGCATCAAGATTTAGGAGACATTATTCCCTATGCATGTGTATCCTACTCAAATATTTTTCAACCTGTGGCTAATCCCAGCAGAATTTGACTTATTTATTAAAGAAATATCCTTAGAAGCCTGTAAAAACAGATAGCTGCATAGACAATTGAGGTTTTATTAGTGCCCCCCTCACTGACAGTGACACAGATCCAAGGAGACCACCATGGTCTTTGCAGTAAAGAATACTTTACCAGTAGTCTGAAATACTGGTAGATCCACTGATTATCAACTTTTTTTTCCCCCCCAATGCAATTGCCTCATTAATTATTTAGGTAGTTCAGTAGGATCTCTGAGGCCCATGGAAACCCTTGTTTCTGCGCGCTCCTTCTCTTCCCACAGTCAGCCCTCAGGGGGCAGCGGCGCTCTGTCATGGCGAGCTCTGGTGCCTGCTCCTGATCGTCACCTCCACACCATCCTGGTGGTGCTGCTTTCTCTTTGGAGATCTGACACGCCTGCTTGTCCACTGCATCTGCTCCTGATGCTCCTCTGACAAACACAGTCTGTAGCTTCCTTCAGTTCTGCAAAGCTCAGGTATTTGGGGGTCAAGGGGGTAGAGGCCTGCACCTCCCAAGAATTATTTAAGAGAAAAGTAAAATTAATGAGATGTTACACTGTGACTTCATTAAGCAAGTTGCGGTTGATCTGGAGCTAAAGTGTGGTAATCGTTTAGCAAATAAGGAAAACACACTTCTGTGATTGGATGAGCTAATTAGTTTAATATGTCACTATAAATTAGATCAAAAAGGTAAAATGTCATTATCTGTGATGATCCCATAGGAACTTAAGAATATTTTAAACAGTTATTGTTTAGTTGAATCATGGGAAAAACTGGTATTTTGGAAATTCTTGGTGGCTTTTGTGTTTTTGTAAGGTGGAATTGTAGAACTACTAAAGTTTACCTGAATAGCTGATTTTTTTCCTAAAATCCCACTTTTGTGGCACCTATTCAGCTTTGGTAGAATTTAAATTGTTCCAAACCTCTGTTTTACTCTAAGGAGTTATTCTAGGGTGAGGTAAAGGGATGGTGATGGAGACAGATGTTCATGGCTCCCTGTATCTGGAAGGCTGAAATCTCTCAATTACCTTACATAAAGAAGACAAGAACAAACCAACCTTCTGAATATTCTGCTAGTGTCTTTTTTCCTGGCTGGCAACTGGACTTGCTTCCTGACCAAGTGATAACACAAGAAGACAACTCTGCCTACTGTTGCTATATATTTCATCCACATCACCTGCTACTCCTGAAGGAGATAAGCATGAGAATCTTCTTTTTCTTTTGATGACTTTGTGAGCACAACTTGGAAGGTTATTGCTCTTAAAATATCTTTCCACTAAGCATTAACTTTATAAAGCACTGCCTGTAAGTCACAAGCAGAGGTGCTGTCAAGACTGATGCCTGTTATACAGCCACTTTGACATCTGAAAGTTTGCTAACAGGAATGTCTCCTTCTCCCTCCTCAGAGGGAGAAACATAGAAGCAGAGAAACACAGGAGCAGAGCGCAGTTCTGAAGGTGTGGACAGAAGGAGTGGTCCTTCTCACTGACAGCTGCTTTTTGTCTCAGGAAATGAATATGATCCACTGCAAGGATTATTTTGACAAGCTACTTCTTATAAGTACAATACCCAGACTGACAGGCCAGGTACTCCAGGCTTTTTGCATGGCTTTTGAATGGAAGAAATATACCAACAACTGAAATCAGTACTGTAAAACGTGAATCATCCTTAGTGAAAGATTCTGATTTTTCTTGATTCTGACCTAAAGCAGAAGGTTGACATGTTCCAAATTCTAATTCCCTCTGCTTTAGACTACGACCAAACATATTGAAGTATCAGGCCTACCTGAGTGCTGCTACAAGACTCAGTTTCTCTGGCAAAATGTCTGAAGACCATGTAGACTCATAGAACAATTTAGGCTGGAAAAGATGCTTAAGATTGTGTAGTCCAGCTGTTAGCATGATGTGTCCAAGTCCACCACTAAACCATGTCCTTCAGGGTTGGGTCTATGTGTCTTAAATACCTCCAGGGATGGTGACTCAACCACTTCCCTTGGCAGCCTGATCCAGTGCTTGACAACCCTTTCAGTGAGTTTTTTCCTAATATCTAATCTAAACCTGCCCTGGAGCAACTTGAAGCCCTTTCCTTTTGTTTTGTTGTGTGTTACTTGGGAGAAGAGTCCAATGTCCTCCTTGCTACAACTTCCTCTTAGGCACTTGTAGAGAGTGATAAGGTCCCCCCTGAGTCTCCTTTTCTCCAGACTAAACAATCCCAGCTCCCTCAGCTGCTCCTCATCTGACTTACTCTCCAGACCCTTCACTACCTCTGTTGCCCCTCTCTGGACCTGCTCCAGAAACCTAATGTCCTTTTTGTAGTGAGGGGCTCAAAACTCAAGGTTTGGCTGCACCAAATCACATGCTTGACTGGTGGTGTAGGTGCAACTTTGGGGCCTCTAATATGGGACCACTTTGTCTCCTCTGAGTCAGTGATATCAGGTGATGTCTTTTGGTCAGAGCTGAAGATGAAGGTGTATTCTGGGTGCTGTGATTGATATTCCTTTGGTGGTGATTGGGGTCACCCCAGTAGCATCCTTTGAGGGGAAGGTGCCTTTGAGTAATTCAGTGCCTTGGAGATGTTTCCTGAGCAGTAACACAAAGCAGCTTGTTCATTTGCTGTTGTTGTTACTTGTGTCAAGTCACCTCAGATTGTGTTGATGTGCTTACAGTATAATCTGAGAAATTTGATGCAATTGCTTTGTAAATAAGGCCTAAATTTGCAATGTGAATGTGAATTTTTTTTGTAGTCATATTGAATAATGTATTAGAACAAAACTTTAACAGGATATTGTACAGTTGGGCAACTCCTGTGCAGCAGACAATAGAAAGTCAGTTTATTTCTTATTGTCTCACAAGAGAGATGTTTCCTGTGGAGTTTTCTCTGTTCTCAAAACAGGAAATGCAGCTCAATGCCCCTGTTCTTCGTTTTCCCCAAATGCTTTATAATGAAAAGTGCATGAAGATTTAATTTCTTAAGGATTTAATTTGCTGTCACTTCTGTCTTTGTCTGATTCTAGGTCAAAAAGGATTATTATTAAGTTTTGGGATGGCTTATTTGAGTTGTGTAAATGAAGTCTGAGATCTAGAGATATTATTTAAGAGAAAAGTAAATTAGTATATTCAAGCACAGTCTTCTGATCAGTGACTGGATCAATATTGAATTGTTCGGTGTCTAGACGCACATCTTCAGCATTAATAGTATTGCTTTCACAAATGAATCCACAGCCCAACAGATTTGCTTTAGCAGGTTATGAAGATCAAAGCACAAGTATTTTTAGAAATGAGGTTGGACCCTGTGTCTGCATCAGAGCTCAGACCAAGAGGTCTCTGTCTCTTGACCATGGCAGTTTCCTCTCAGAAGCTACTGGTCTTGGGAAGCTTGTGAGCCAGACTTTGAAGGCTATTTTCCCCTTTGCTTTGCATTAAATACTAAATATTTGATGTCAAATATCTGTGGAAACCCTGTGAGAATTTGGAGAAATTATTATCAGTCTCTGTTTTCTGTGAGAGAAAAATGATTCTGAGCCTGTGTCAAAACTGGTGTGGGATTTTGGTGGCAAATGGGCATCTCCAGAGCTTGCAGCTGCCCCTCAAGAGGCTGCAAAGCCTGGGCTGGTTCTGCTGCAAGCTCTCTGCTCCTCTGCACCCTGTTGCAAGTTATGTGGCCCAGTCCAAGGGCTGTGTGACTCCAGACCTCATATCACTGCTGTGGGCTTCTGTTGTTGTGATGGTATTGGTGAAATGCCACCTTGTCTTCTGGCCTGCGGCTTCCTGACTGTGACTCACCTGCACTGTAGTTTGTGATGCACAGTGTCAAGTTATCAAGTAATTTAATATTATTGCTGGGTTACATCTGCTTCTGGGTGGGAGAGTTGTTTAGTTGGGTTCTTTTCTCTTACTATGTGCAGAGTAAGCAAGGGCAGTGCAATGACATGGCAGCTTCAGCAGTTAATTGCTTAATTTGATTTATGAAATCCACAAAAGGCCAAAATGTGGACCTTCTGGAAAGGGTGGAATTTAAGTGGGGAGCATGGCATGTTATCTAAGTGGATGGCTAACTTTGGTTCCTCAAGGGTGAAGAGAATCCACTGTCATCAAACCAAGACACAAAATGACTTCATGGCCGAAGTTCAGTGATGGAATGGCAGCTGGGCTCAGCCTCTTGTAACCCTGTGAGCTGAATTTCTTGTTTCCATTTAGAGCATTACTGCAAAAATGTTGTTGTATTAAAAAAGTGAAATAATTCTCTATTGTAATACCTGTTCCACAATAAAACAAAACAACCCAACAAAAAACTTTAGGTGGGAAGTCATCTGGCTTTTTTTGTGTAAGTGGCAGTACAGCTGAAAGCAGAAACATTCATGCATTGAATGCTGGAATCTATTAAAAGGCAAAACTAATTATAATAATAATTTGAAACTTTATCTAAGATAGGTCTCACCTAAGGTAGCTCTTTATAGGACAGTTGGAATACTCAAATACTTTTATTAGAAAGGGTTGAAAATAAGTTTTTTATTTTTTCCTAAGATGTCCTGCTGCTTTCAAAAAGGGTTTTCATTCTGACTTTTTATTTTTTGGAATTCTAAAAATTCTGAGTTTTTAAAAAATCTTATTTCAACTGCAACTTCTTACTATTGAAAACACCGGTTTTTAGTGATTTTAATAATGTTGAGTGTGATAGCCACCTTCTGTGCTATTTTTGCATTTTCATAAGAGTACTAGGTCCTTTTGGTTTTATATGTTGAGTGCTGTTACAGAAAATTAATGGGAAATTACTATAAAATTTAAAAGATACCAGACTTGGCAATTTTAATGGAGATGTTTAAAGTCTTTTGAAAAAATGGTATGTAGTTATTTTTGTTAAAGCTTATGAGATTCTAACATCATTCAATTGAAAGCAGCGCTTTAGCTGAAAAACGTTTCCATAGCAAAAGCTTCTGTTGGCTCTGCTGACACCTTAACAACCTCTGTGCAAAACAATAAGACAGAAGAAAAGCTACAAGGTGCTTTCTTTAACTATCTGCCACTGCCTGTGAGGTCCTCCACTTCAGGACTGTAAGTTGCAGTGAACTTGGTGAAAATCCTTGTTGTTGTGCATCTGACTGGAGAAGCTGGTGGCAGCTGGAACTGCCCCAGGAGAGCCCTCTGTGTGCAGTTATTCAGACTTTATGGTGGTGGATAATGACTCTGGAATTGCCCTTTGATAACATGCTTGACCCATCTCCTTTTTTCTCCAAATCACTGTGGTGTTAAAAAAAAAGAGAAAAAAAAGAAAATGTCTTTATGTGGCACAGCACAAGTGCATCATTTGTGCTTTTGAAATCAGCGGGAGGTGGAGCCGTGAGTCAATCTATACAACTCTTCTTCCTGGCCACAGCTGTGGTCCAGGAGCACCTACCAGCTGGGAGACACACAGACTGGAGCCTTACAGTGGTGCCTTTTATGAAACAAAGATACCCATGGGATCATCAGCCTATTCACCTTTGGTAAGAGAAAATCACTGCTGGGGCAGAAGAATCTTTTTGGTGGTCTTGGTTGGGATTGATCAAAAGCAAATGCTTGGGGAATTTTGATCCTTAAATGTCAAATGCCTTTACAGTAGGCAGATATATTAGTAAAAGCAGCAGGTAGATGGTCCTGGTGAGATGGATATATCCCATCTTGAAGAGGAGAAATGGGAGACATGCTAGGGTCTCCTTCCATAGTGAATCTGAGCAGAAACTGAAAATTAGTGACGGATGGGTTTCATCACTGGCCCTCTTTTGGTTTTTTGTCTCCAGGATCGGTTCATCCGTGCAAATCCACACAGGAAGATTGGAATCAGGAGGAGGAATCATCAAAGGCCATGCAGTGCTGAAAACGAGGTACTGTATGGAAGGCAGCTTCTGGATTGCAAGGAGAGAGCTGCAGGGCATAAAGGGAAGTGCATGGCCCTGATGATACCTGCAGTTCTGCTGTCAGCCTTCCCAGTCTCTCCCAAGCTTAACTGTTTTGTGAGAGGTGACATTTATTAACAGATAGTTAAGGGAATATTTGCTACTTCTGGGAGTGTGCTATTTAGAGTGCAAAGCATTCACTGTGTCTTAGGGGTTGGGAAGATGATGAACTTGTGGTTTAAATGCTAGGCAAGGAACTGCGAGAGCTAGATTTTAGTCTTGTTTTACTGTGGTATGATTATATGATGGTAGTCATACCTCATAACACGCAAGGCTTAGTCCTTAAATTGTTTTTCCTTTACTTTATGGAGGCAGATGAGCAAATAAAATGGCTTACTTCCATGTCTGACACTTTTCTGAACACTGATTTTTATGAATTGATTTGGGAAAGTACTGAATATGGTGCATTCTAGATATGTTGCATATTATTCTGTTCTATGACTAATGGTTAGTCAAAAATATATTAAATAATTAAAAAAATGAAAATAGTATTTGTTTTTCTGTCCCTGAGTTTTTTCCTTCTGTTCCTTAGCCATATTCAGTAGAAAAGAATGAAGCTAACTCTTTCTTAGATATAGGAGAGCAGTCAATTCACTGCTAGCATTATGGAATAATAATTTGGTTTATGTCAGTATAGTTGCTTAGTATTTAAGCCATCTCATGAATAAGTTTTCTCTAAACTCATGGATATGGATGGTACTAAATCTGAGGATGAAATATTAATCCTCTGTGTTTGGATGAAATGTTGAGCTTTCAGCAATTTGAATCATGTACTTATTTCATCCTCCATCTCCAGAAATGCTGCTGCCAAAAATTATGCTGAGGTTGATGGGCTTCTTTCAGACCTTCTATTTTTGTTCAAATGACACTTTCTGAGAGAAAATTGTTGAGAATTGTTCCAGTAGGCTGTAAATAACATTTGGCTTGGTGGCTTATTGCTTTCTAGATGTTTAGTCTGCTTTTGTCAGGATGGGGAGTATCAAAATAAAGAGGTACACAAAGAGGTCCTGAGCAGGCAGTTTCTCAGAAATCATGATTCTTTGGGTATTTAAGCGCTGCTTTTAATTTAATTAATGGAGCTGTTGCTTCTACACGAAGTGTTTTACTCTTGACGTTCTTCAACACTGTCTTGTTTTCCCAGTAACCGAGTGAAGGGTTGTGTAGCTGTGATAGGGATTGGAGAGAGAACAGAAAAAATGGAGAGAGTTGTGGAGCCTTCAAGAACCTTCTCCCCCTGTAGAACCCTGCAGTACAGGTTGTCAATATTGCTGTGCCTCAGAGCTTCTCCTTGGTAGATCAATCAGATCAGCCTAAGTTTGTCCTTTGATGAAGCCAAGACATTCTGAATTGTCTATTTGTGCTTTTGTGCCTTTTTTTTGGGATGTATGTGCATTTACATACAATTATAGCTTTTTTTTAATTACATTCTCTAACACACTGCTGATTTTACCGTGTGTTCTCATCTTTCCATTTTCTTACATTGTTTAGAGCTTTAATGATTCCCACTTTCTTCAGTTCTGGTTCTTTAAAACCCCCCTGGTTTATACTCATGTATCAGTTCTGCTTGTTGTATTAATGAGGTTTCATTTTGATTAATGTAGGCCCTTGCTGTGAATGACAGGCTATCTTTACTCAATGTCAAATCACAAGAAAGTATTTCTTCTTAGAAAATAGTCTTAAATAGTTGAAATCAAATTCACTGCAATATAATGATAGATTGGCCTTTCTGGTGCTGAAAGATAAACAATGTTATTTATATCTGAGTTAATTGCTAATAATGGAGGTATCTTTCTCATTGTTCTGCAGCCAGAAGTGCCTCAGTTGCGTTGGCTTTCTGTAAAAATTATTGGTATGAGAAATCTCCGCAAAGCAGATCTGTGTAAGTATCACTGATGGCACATTTATAGCTTAGCAAGAAAACTACTGTCACCTGATTTTAATGCTCTTGTACACCTGTTGCTTGGATTACAGTAATATTTCGGAGGGGTTTGGGTGAAGAAGTTGTATTTATTTTCATTTAAATTCAAAATAATTTAGAAAACACTTAAAATCAGAAAGGAAATAGTCTAGAAATTCTGTGTTGAAGAAGTTGTCCTTCCCTTTATCTTTTGCATTACAAATAGATGAAAATCTTCCAAACCAAAATTTCCATTTAATTTTAAAAAGTGCCACTTGAAGAAGTGAAGTTGTACATGAATTTTTTTGGGAAGTGGCAAGTATTTGAAAATAGGAGTTAAAAAATCACAAGAGCCAGAGTACTTAGTTCAGCACTGTTTAGCTCTTGTTATCATATAGAATTAGTGGTTTAAAAGTGACTTTTTTGAAACTGATATAAATCTAAATAGAAAAGTTAAATAACTCTAAACCCAGAATATTTTCTTTGGGTCTAATGAAATATCTAGGACTCCTCAGAGGTTAATCTTTTCTTTCCCTGACTGGGCAAATCAAACAATAACAAAGTACTGCTGTAGTAATTGTGCAACTTGTTGTTAACACAGGGAGCCAAACTGATTGCTATGTCAAGCTGTGGCTGCCAACAGCTTCATGTCAGAAAGCCCAGACAAGAACTGTACACAACTGCAGAAACCCTGTCTGGAACGAAACTTTCCACTTCGTGATACAGAGTGAAGTAAAGGTGGGATCTGTGACAGTGAGCAGGTGCTTTCTAAAGGGGGCATCTTCACCTGCTGCGGGCAAACTCTTTTTGAAGGGCTTGAGACTCACATGGACAACCTGACTGAAAGAAGTAGTTTAAGCCCATAAGGTTGTGGAATATCTGGAATAATGTTGAATGCTTCTTTGTGTCCCAGAACAGTTGTAAAAGACTGATAAATTGTTTATAGAGTTAGCAGAAATAGGTGAACAGTCAGAGTGAAAGTGATACAAAATCCAAACTGGATCAGTTTCTCATAGTTTACTAGAGCTGTATCTTCTCATGGTAACCTGAGCCCTCAGGAAATGTCAAGGGATCAAATCCTGTTGAGAGATTGGTAGTGAAGCTTTAACTTTCATTTTAAAGGGTTAAGAATTTCCCCTTTATTATTACTTTCTGACAAAATGCCAAGATTTCTCAAGGCAGTGATTTTGAATCCACAAACGATCTGAAGAACAGTGCGTGTAACCTCTGCTCTGTCTGGTGCATGTTACCATCATATATGTCCCTTATGTTTCCTCTTCTTTTGGAGCTCTTTTTGTTTGCCAAATCTGATGATTTACCTCTCTATTAGTTAGTCCCCGACTCTGCTCTCTGTGCTGAGAGCTGAGCTCTGTGCTGTCACAGGAGTCTGTCCGCATGAGGGCTGAATGCTGGCTCTTGCTGGGCCTTCCTTTTGGGCTCAGGAGTCCCAGAATATGTGATTTACATCCTTCTCTGCCTCTCTGCCCAGAACATCCTGGAGCTGACAGTCTGTGATGAGGACACTTTTACACCAGATGACCATCTTATGACCGTTCGCTTTGATGTGGCTAAAATCCAACCTGGAGAAAAAGTTCACTTGAGTTTTGAGTTGAATCCAGAGGTGAGGTGAAAATAATACTCTTGATTAGAATTTTGTCTCAAGTTGTTACCTCTATTGAAGGTTAAATTGGTCCTCACACACAAAGACTTTGTTTAAAAGGATGTTACGAAAAAAAGTTGAATGCTTGGGTTTTAGGAGAGGGGTCACAAACACCCCTGTTGTGACTGGAATAAGATGCAAAGTACTTTTAGAATTCCTATTTTTTTTTTTTAATTTCAAAACGATATTTTGAAAAATCAGTGAGAAAAAGAGTCAATAATGAAGAAACTGCTGGTTAGGAGGTCTCATTTCTGTTGTAGGAGATTGACAGAGCAGGGGTGGGAACAAACCTGTCCCGGTTTCCAGGCAGTCGCTCTTACCCTTTGGCCAGTAGCTCACTAGGGCTATCTCCTCTCACCTTCACTGGGGATTTTGGCCAGTTCTTTCAAATAATGTGCTCTCTAAATGAAGCATTTAATTCTTGTGTTAATTTCTTTGGGATTTTTTTCCTCCTCCACTAAACAACTTTAAGAAAAAAATTACAGCAAGTCTACTGATGCTCCTTTGCTACAAATTTATTTTAGAGGGGCTGAGCCAGCACAGGAGAGGCAGACCTTCATGAGTGAGAATATCATCAGTATTTTATTTTTTTTTCCTTAGTGAGTGAAGAAGAGTAAGAGTTTGATTTGCTGCGTGTGTATCAAAAATACAGTGTTTAGTTGTATAAACAACCAAAATAAAGATACAGAGTATCTTATGAAACACTGAGTGGATGAAGTTGCTGAGAGGAGAGGTGGAGAAATCACACTCATCTTCAAAGGGAGCCGAATATGTACTCAGATTTCCTTCTGCACAATGTAACACCTCTCTGGAGGGTGTAGTAACAACTTCAGGGCTTTTTCACATTTTGCCAAGAGTTTCAGTTTACGGTTCCCAGGAATTGGTGTGCTCCATTTATTTCTAAACCACTGTGTCAGTCAGGCTCTTTGGAAAAGACTCTTGCCTGTTTTTTTATGTTACTATTGCTTTGAAGAGGTTTATTAATTACTCTTTTAGACAACCAATCCTTACTGAGGACTGCTTATTAACCCTGTTCCAGCTGGCTACAGCCTTCCTCAGAAAATCCCTCATGTGACTGAGATAATGGCAGGTGTGATTCAGGCCCTGAATTTGCTCTGAGGCATGTGCAGAGCTCTTAGCCCATGAGCAAGGTGGAAGTGGTGGGGGTCAGACCAGGTGAGCTGTCTCAAGAGCATCCTGGTCAAGCTGCCCTTCTTCAGTTTGTGATGAATCAGGCCCCCATGAGCCATCACAGATCATGGTCTCTATATGGATTTTCAGAAGACTTTGGGTTATTTTATTTTTTTGAAAGTGTCTTAGTAATGCAACAGGCTGGGCAGTCTTAATAACAGGCTGTAGTGCCGCTCCTGCCCATAATGATTTCTTTAATCTACCAAGGTATCTCAGAAGGAAGGCTGAAGAGGTTAGATGGGTGATGTCAGAGCAGCAGGGCTGCTTTGCTGTGCCTCTTGCTCTCTGTGGCCTAACAAGTATTTCCATTGCTATGCTCTGGAATTTTCACCCACAAATATGTGAGTGGGATTTACTAGAAATGTAACTTGTGTGGGTGTAAAACAGCATAAGAAGGGTAGGAACATAAGGCAAGCAGAATTGGGCAGATGGTATGAGCCAGGTTCTTCTGAACCTTGTTTCTGCTGTTCTTTGGACAAAGTGGTAACAGAACATCAGTTGGTTTGCATAGTACAGTCTGGGCATAATTAAATATTTGGCACAGTCTGTCTTGCATCTGAGTAAGGTGACTGCTTTCTAAAATCTGTGCCCCAACATTCTATTACAACTTTGCAACCACTGTAATTCTCATGAAATAGACACTTTGGGGGAAATAAGCAAGCACAGGTACCTGCTCCTGCATTACATGCCACAGATGCAGCTATCAGAGAAGCCATCAGAGATGTTTCATTTACTGATGTGAACTAGTAAATACAAAATTGCTCTGTACTTTGCTGTAAAGATGATTTTCCCATGGCAACTGCATTGTCAGATTTGGCATGTTTTTGACAGTCGATTCACAATGTTAAAATATGATGTGCAGCTGGACAGAAGGGATATTTGTCAATAAATGTTAGCTATTCTGAATATAAATTAAAAAATGCTACTATCACTTGCCAGAAAGAGATTTATATCACTGTTAACTGGTGTTTTCCTCCCTATGTGTGATCCAGAAGATCTCTCTGATATAATTTTTTTTAGTCTGGTTTTTCCTGGATTGGCTGTATCCCATAGCAAGTGGCTGGAGTAATACAGTTCTTCAGTCTCTTTGATACTGTTGGTGTGCTACTCTATTGCTGCCTCATTCTTGTACTTTTCCTGTCTCTTTTTCTCTTGATTTGTCTCCACTCATCTCTTTCCCTGATTCCCCTTCACAGCTTCAGTCTTCTCTCTTCTTCCCTTCCCCTGGCAGTTTTTATTTTCCAGGCTGGACCCTTCTCCCAGCCTTTTTAAATGTTTAATGACTTTACTCTGCAAATTCTTTTGTTTTAACCAAGGCATGCTCCCTATCTTTTCACTGCATTAAGTCCATTCATTCTTAATTATGTTTTCCTACATCATTCACCTGCTATTTTTCCCTTCCTCAGCATTGATTGACCCATGTCTTATCCTACTAATGAATTAATAATAGGACCCTTGCTCCCTATTCAACGATACTTAATATTTTCTTTCTTGTGATGGTACAGCTGGTTTGTAAACAGTAGAGCAGTGGAGAGGTGAAATCAAAGTGTGGCCACAGAAATCTCTGTTTATATTATGATGTACAGGGTGTGAGAATGGAGCGAGAGTTATAAATAAGTTGTCAGAGTCATATCAGAGGAAAATATTTCTTCATTCATAAATTTTAAAAAAGTCCTATTTTCAGACTCAGGAAGAACTAGAAGTGGAATTTCTACTGGATAACATGTAAGTAAATTTCTACTGGAAAAACACGTACGTAAAACATAAACGTTGTAGAGTTTGTTGTCAGAAAACTGCATTTTAGAGAGTGGTAATGCAGCACTGGGGAAGTGGCTCCATGTACTTCTGAGCTCAGCTATCTCATCTCAGCATCATCCTCATTATTTCTTTTCTGTCCTAAATTTGAGTGACAGTCTCACTTACTATTTATAGCTGAGAATGGATGTTTATTTTGTGATTCAGCCTAAGGAGAGATGATTCTCCTCAGCAGAGATAGGAAGGAAGGAAGGAAGGAGCATCCTTGGGAAGGTATGGGATGTGATCTGGCAGAGGCTGCAAGATAGAGGGGAAGGATAGAACTGCTGATGGTACTTGCCAGCTAGAAAAACTGAGCTCAGAGAACTGTGCTTTTGAAAGTTTATTGCTAAATGCACACTTTTAAATAAATCTTTTTGATTTTTGCTTTTCAGACCAGGTGTATCTGAGAAGATCATTACTAATGGTGTACTAGTGGTAATTTTTTTTTTTTTGTATGCTAATCTTATGGTGGGGCAGAACTGAAGGATGTGGTTGGAAGATAGGGAGAAAATTTTCTTGTGTTAACTGTTGGGGACTGAATGGTATTTAGGTGTAATGACAGATCCCCAGTTATTCTAGCTTCTTTAACCACAGTACTGCTTGCAAGATTTATACAAGATACTCAGTTTCTACAAATTCTTCACATCCACAGACCACCATGGTCAAGCATTGTGTTTCTACAGGGCCCCTAGAAGCTCAGTGAGAAACCTGAACTGTTTCTGTGACCAGTGGTTTTATTGCTTCTCTCTTCCAGTCTCGTGAACTTTCCTGTTTGGAAGTACATGTGAATGAAGCAAAAAAGAAGAGCTCTTGCAAAAGTGAGGGTGCTGATTTAAATTGTTGCTGCTTTTTGTGCTATGGGATATGCAGCTGAATCTAGATAAATATTTGGTTTGTTTTAGTCTCTGTATGCATCAGGGGTGCTTGGGTATTTCCTGAATTACCTACTTGCTAATAGTGAGAGTCCTCAGAAGAAGACATGACTCTGTAACTTAAGAGAAAAGAAGCCACAGGGAGGTGGCTGGGAGATTTGGAAACAGCACTGTGGTGTGGATGGAACTGAAATACCTTAACCTCTGTTTTCTGGTGAAAACAAATTAAAAAAGGGAGACACAACTCTCAGGAGGAGAAAGACTTCAGTGAAAGCTCAGGGGGATGTGAATGCTGCTGGAGGCATCCACAAGTGTAGCACACTCTCTCTGTCACTTGGCAGGGTGTCACAAATGGTTTAGGTCACTTAATCATTGGCAGAGGTATCAGCAAGTGTAGGTTTAATATAAGTTTGTAAAAGTGTGACAAAGTTTGATGGCAAGATTTGCTCTACCACTAAATGCATGAAACATGCAAACAAAATTCAGATTATAAAAAATCTAGAATTATTTATGTAGAGACCAGGGATGCAAAAAGATAAAGAGGGAAAAGGAAAGGGTGCCAGGAGTGAAGATCCTCACAGAGTTGTGAGTTTCAGAGTGGGCCCTCGTGCCAAACTTAGCCTCAGACTTGATCCTTTGTCTAAAGGATTCAGCAGTACTCAATCATCCCATAATTTAGTATTTACAAGGCAATTCAATGGGATTTACAATAAGCAGAACAATAACTTAATTATTAATGTAGGATGGTAACATTCATACTACACCTGCTATGGGGTATTCAAATCAATTCACACATATTTTTACACAAAGAATTATGTACAAATTATGACCAAAGTGCCTGCTAAAAATTCCCCTCAAGGTTGGTGAAATACTCAGAACAGATGCCTTTGCATTTCTCTGTGGATGGAGGGTTGGGCCATCAGCTTTTGGGATCAGTTCTCTGAGTATTGCAGACTTGAGATCTGGTCAGTTCTGAGCCCCTGCAGTCCAGGGGAACTCAAGGGCCAGGTGCTGCACACTGGTCACAGGGAAAGGAAAACATGTGGTCCAAATTAACTTTAGCTAAGCCTGCAGCACTAAGGCTGAAATGTCACTTTTATTTGCTAATCTCAGAACTAGGCACAGTTAACGTCTCCCTGTGGTTTGCTTCCTGTTCTTAGGGAGAGATTTCACCTTCACAATGAAAGGATCCTATGAAGAAACCCAGGATATTTCCATAGGTCCTCACTCCAGACCAGGAAGCAGTGAAACCACCAGGTTCCACTACATCAAGCACAGTCAACCCAGACTGCTCATGACTCTGCCAAAGGAGCATTTTTTCTGTTGTGTAGGTTTTGCTTATGGTTGGTGATAACACCTAACCTAAATTTTGGGAGAAGAATCATGAGTTAATCTTTATCTGGTATTTCTGTGTCTAGGGTCTATAAATAATATTCTTCTTATAACATTTTTTCTCCCTCTTTAAATCAGCCCGGCTCAGGTAGAAGGGAAATGGGTGTAAGTAGTCCCCTGGCTGTGCCTCTCCATTCTCTGGACTTGGGAAAGAAAGTGACAGTGATGAGAGTGAGTATCCTCTGACAGTATTTGGAATTCTTTCAACAAGGTAAACTGTATATATGTGATATCTGGTCATGTATTAATTTTGTTGCTAAAAATGCATTAGTGAGTTATTTGTATGCTTAGCTCTGCATAGAAATATAACTATGATTTGTAGGGAAAATAGGATATTCAGAATTTCTGACTGCTTTAAAAGTAGTTTAGAAGATTGTGTGCTGAATGCTTGAGAGGAGGCCAAAACCTTTTCATTATACTATATATGTGAATAATTGCTAATACTGTAAAACCTACTTCTACAAAATTACAATTCTATTTAAAATTTATGGTGCTGTCATTATTGATTTTTCAGGGGGAATCTTATGAGGTGTCTGTGAATGAGGAAAATAGGTAAATCTTTTGTTGCTTTTGAATGATTACTTAGGCCATTTTCCCTTCTTTCATAATATCATTGTTAGATGAAAGGAAGCTTCATCTTAAAGTAGCTAATTTCAAAACAAGAAATAAAGATGACTGAAATATGAGGAATCATTAATAAAATTCTTTAAAGCTTTTAAAGTTTTTAAATTGGTTGGTAAGAATTTAGAATAGGATAGGTGGTAGTTAGTTATGGGGTATAAACCAGCACAATATTTTTCCTAATGCTGATGCTTTGTAACCTGAACATCCCTCTGTCTTGTAACCTTTATCTATAATAAGTACATATTTATGTATACCAGATTTCTAACGTGTCTAACACCTTTATGTATTTACAAGACCTCTACAGGTAATTTTTCAATGAAACACATGGACAGTAATTTATTTATTGACTGGGCTTGTTGAGATTTTCTGAAGGGCAACATTACCCCCTGTTGGTATGTTAGCTCCATTGCAAGCCTTAATCAGAGGGTGTTATTGAATAATATTCAGAGAAGATACAGAGAAGTTTTTGTGTTTTTTTTTTTCCCCCTGGAAAAAACCTTTGAAACTGGAACCCTGTGAAAATAAAGGTTATAGAATGAATCATGTACATGATGTTTATGATAATGTACAGAAGGGATAAATTTAAGAGACGCCTTCTGATTTAGAGCACAAATTCTTTGTAAAGATAAGCCTAACTCGGTTTTAGGGCTCTTTTAACTAAAGTGTGTTAAGTTTAAATAACCACTTAGGCCCCCTTTGTGCTTCAGAAAACACATGCACAGCAGGAGAACGTGAAGAGGTGTCTGAATACCAGAGTTCAATGTGAAGTAACTTGATTTTATTTATTTGACTTCCTTATGATTGTGTGAAATTCTTCAGGACATAATTCTGGTCTAAAATCTCCACAGGAAGGCACACATGTAGGACATAGGATATCCATATACCTGCTTTCATATACACAGGGGGACTTTCATGTACATGGAAGTATAATTTCTTTAAACTGGTTTATTGTCGGTTTAGCTGGGTGTCTCCAGCTGAAATGGCTGCAGGTGATCCCTTGTGCTGTTCTTGTGTTGTAGTTGCAAGGATTTGGATTTGAGGCTGGGGTTTGGTCTCTGTGTGGAGGAGCAGGATTTCATCTGTAAAAGGAAGAAGGTGGTTGCTGCTGCTCTGAAAAATCTTCTTCATCTAGATGAAGACCTACAGGAGGATGAGGTATGTGGGACAGCGTCTTGGGAACTTGAAGTAATATGACCCACTTTGAGAGAAGTGGATGTGATGTGCATGCATGACTACCTGTGCAGCTCTTCCACATATTCTACACTAAATAGTATTGGCCAGATTGTCACTTGCACCTAAGACCATATCCAAATTTTTGGCAGAGAGAATGAAAGAGGAACTTTTAGGAGGCCAGTTATTACTCCTTTATTCTCTGCCAACCTCTGTCCTCCCCCAGGGGCAGCCAAAGGCTGTATCTGCTGACATGCTGGTGTGTAAAACCAAGCCTGGTGAAATTTGATTGTTGAAACCGAGACCATTTCTCTGCTTTGGCACCTCTTCTCTGCTGCCACAAGGTTCAAAGGGAAGGATCCAACTCTCCCATAGCACACTGGTGCAGTAGCATCTGTCTTGTGTGTTTTTTGGTGTTATCTCTTGCTTGCTTCTCTCCTGGGGATCCCTGAACTCAGAGGGAGCTGCTCTGTTACTGGAAGACCAAGATCTGTTTTGGGGCTCTGGTGCTTGGGGCAAGAGTCTGAGACAATGTGCCTGTGGGGTGTTTCCTCCACTGCTCTGCTCAGTTCCCAGCACACTCAACCCTTTATGATGTGTGCAGGACAGCATTTTTCAACCAAGTCAAATAAATTAAATAAATTAAATAAATTGAGAAAATCTAAAAATATATTTCCCCACACAAGATCCATACTTACAGCTCCTGGCCTTCCAAAGCATCACTGCTCAGGAAAATGCTTTCAGCATACACTAAATTCCACCAAAGTTTACACAGCTCAAACACACATCTAGGCACTGCCCTGAAGAGGTGAATTAATCAAAACCTACCTGAACCAGGTGTTGCTGTTACTTTTTTTGCATGGCCATCATTCCTGTATTTCCTCTGGTGACGAGTGACTCTGTGCCTGTCTCTGTGTGTTGGGCAGGTGCCCGTGGTGGCAGTGGTGACGGCAGCAGGGGGAGTGAGATCCATGACAGCGATGTTTGGCAGCCTCCTGGCTCTCCAGGAGCTGGGTGTTTTGGACTGTGTGTCATACATCAGTGGTTTATCTGCAACAACATGGTAAGGACAGCTGGGATTGTACTTATGTTTGTGTTAGCAGAGTGATAACCCAGGGAACAATTCTGCCTTACTGATGAATTTACTCAGCTCGATGTGGGCACTTGGCTAACTTTTGGACTTGTTTCATGGGATCACTCAGTGCTGCCCTCCTACAAGAAACAAATCTAATGAGAATGACAGTATTTCTGTAACTGCACTGAAGTGTTTACAGAGGCCAAAAGAAAAGAACACAAGCCAGGATGGTTTGCCTGTAACTTATCTTGTTGCATGCAACACGTCAAGTCCTTTTGTAATATTTGTCTGGCTGGCTCAACTCCTATGCATCTCCAAAAAGCAGACTTTTAAAGAACAGCCCTGAGAAACACAGAGTGTCACTCATGCACTCAATGGTGACTGCCTTGCACAAACTAGGAGGGGTTGAGGGGATTTAAAACATTTTGCCTCTGAAGGGCTGCTCTAAATGTTTGTGAGACAGAATTAGAACAAGTGGGATGGGGATGAGAGGGGATGGCTAGAATCTGCTTGAGCCCTGGGTACAGGTGGCTCTGGGCTGCCCTTGTGTGTGCCAGCAGCCTGAGGTGCCCACCTGCTGCACACCCAAGCAGGGCTCTCACACTGGCCAGGGCACTAGCCGCTGCTAAACTCCAGATTAACATTTCACAGACGGTCTGACCCATCTGAGGGAACTGGCCTCACACAGAAGAGGTCGCTTGGACAATCAAAGGGTAATTCTAGCAAAAGCTCAAGTTACGTTATCAGTGTTGCTTTATTACTCTTTTGATTCTGAAATACAAACAAGCCAGGATGATTTAAAATGTATTTGTGCAGGGAAAAAAAGAGAAATCATTACACAGTCTAAACTCTGCCTCAGCTTTGAAATGCTCTTCCAAGTAAAAGTTTGAGGGCAAGAACCTCGTGTAGCCTGAAACAAAACACTTGTGTGTGTTGTAGGCTAATGAATTGACATGTGCTCTGTGATGAACCTCAGTACCTTTCTTTTATCCAGGACCATGTCAAAGTTATATGAAGATGCAAATTGGTCACAAAAGGATCTCAGAGGGCCAGTTGATGATATCAGGAAACATGTGACCAAGAGCAAGCTGCACTGTTTCTCTTTGGATCATATGAAATACTATGAAAATGAGCTTTGTGAGAGAAAGCAAGAGGGGCACAAGGTGTCCTTTACAGATTTATGGGGACTCTTCATTGATTGTATGCTACATCATCAGGTATTTTATATTCTTTCTCTCCCTCTTATTTCACAGGATTTCTAACTTCCCATGTCTAAGGTTGTTGATTCAGTTGGAGAAAAGGGTCTGAAAACACCTGAAGGACTGAATATTTGGCTTTTTAGAATAAAAGTAACAAAGTATCCCTAAAGTGTAAGCATCTAGAAGAGTTGTGAGAGCATGCAAAAATTCAAGATGTTAAGGAAACTGATTTTCCATCTTTAAGTTTGGCGTTTGGGTGAGATGATAATTCCAGTAACACCCAGAGGAGAGAAGGCTGTGACAGAGCAAAGTTCAGGCACAGCAATGTATACCCATAAGCAGTATGGAAGGAGATAGGTCCGGGTTGACTAAATATCTCTATTTCCTTAAAGCAAGTCATATCCCATATTTCTTGCATTTTTGCCCTGTCCCCCTTGCCAAAGCTCCCATAAGCACAATGCCTTGGTGAAAGCTCATGGCAGAAAACACATGTACACATTTGTGTGGCCAAACAGCTAAAGTACACAGAACAAAATCTGCTGAGGTTTAGCAGATACTTCATTGATAGTTCCTGCTTAGATACTGTAGTAAGTCCATGCATCATGTTCATCTTTTTACAATGACTTTTGCTCTTTGTGAACAGGAAAGTACTCACAAACTCTCCGATCAACAACTAGCAGTCAATCAGGGGCAGAATCCACTCCCCATATACCTGTCCCTCAATGTCAAGGATGACTTTAGCACTTTGGATTTTAAAGGTATAGATTATCATACACCCTGTTATAACTCTGAAGAGTTTCCTTCTAAGGCTGATTGAATGCCAAAACTTTTTCCTGTAAGTCCAAGCCAAAAAATCTTTTAAATAATTTCTTTTCCTCTGTCTTCTGTGGAAGGGAGATACCTGTGCTGTAGACACTGCTCAGTGGGGGCACAGAGATGCTTTCTGCTGGCAGCCTTGAGAGCCACAACTGCTGCTCTTTTCTCTGTCATCCCCACCTACCCCCCACCGCCCCTTTCAGCTGCTGGGTCTTCTGCTGAGGCTGTGAAGAGTGGGGAGGAGGGCAAGGCAGGGAGGAGAAAGGAGAAGGTGAGAGCAGGAGTCAGATCCCAGCAGCCAGAGAAGGATCTGAGGAGGGGCAGGGCTCTGTGCTCTGGTCAGTGATCCTGATCACTGTTCCCATGGGGTTTCCAGCACAAATGAAGCAGGAGATCCTGCAACTGAACCTGGTCATCTGCTCCTGGGCACAGTTACAGTCCCAGTGCACCCAGACAAGCTTTCTGTGTGGGGAGGGGATTTGGTCAGAGTTTTTCATCCTCAAGGCAGTGATTATGAGAGCCTCTAGAATGAATGGTAGCTGGTGTCATTGCTGACTCAGAGGATCTCAAAATGCCACACTGTGTGCAGGGCCTTAGCAATCAGTGGGCTTTCAGCCCCGGGTCTTGCTTCTTAGAAATGGATCTGAATCCCAAGCTGAATGGATTTTGGCAGAGGAAATTATTTTAGCTTTTGCATTCATGTATGTTGAAGGACACCTTTTTGTTTTAAATCATGGTGGTTTGAACTGGTCTGTCACCAACATGGTGAAGCTATAGGCCTTGTTCTTCCAGCTTCTGAATCTCTAAGCTGATTTTTACAATAAAAATAAATCCAGTTTGATGCCTTATTTGCAGAGTGGGTGGAGTTCACACCTTACGAGGTGGGTCTCCTGAAATATGGGGCCTTTGTTCACTCTGAGGATTTTGGTAGTGAGTTCTTCATGGGTCGCCGGATGAAGAAGATCCCAGAATCTCACATCTGCTTCTTGGAAGGTAATTTACTACCTTAAGAAAACATCACCTTAAGAGCTGGCTACACAGAGAGATAGTCTGCAAGTTGCAGTATTAGTACACCAGAGAATGTATCTGACACAATTTCAATCTCAAATGAACCAGCCAAAAGTGACAAAAGAGGAAACCAATTTTGGAGACAAATGTGACTAATTTGCTGAATGTCTTGCAGAATGACCTAAACAGAACTCATGCATGCCCACACACAAACTGATCATCTGAAGTATTTAAACTCGCAGCCTGACTTTTATAGACAGCCAAGTTTCGAAAATGGCCTGGTCGTAAGCCAGACATTGTGTGGAATGGCGTGGCATTTGATAGTTATGGGAAAATTCATAGTATTTCATAACTAGAACAGAAAGTGGATTCAGGTGTGTTGCCATAGCTGTGCTCTAAATATTCAAACTAATATTAAGTGTTGAGCCTTTCTTTTTTTAAAACTTTCAAGGCACATGGAGCAATATATTTTCCCAGAGTTTTATGGATGCTGTCTACCTCTCGGGTCATTCAGAACACTTCTGGCACAGATGGACTCGAGACACTGAACATGACATTGGTTAGTTCTTCAGATTACTTTTCTCTTGTATCTGCATTTTCTTCACACCTCTCTGAAATGTGAAACCTGACATTTAGTAAAGGGTTTGGTTTTGTGTCCTATTTCTGGCTTATGGGACACCTAGCCCTTGAGAATGAAGGAAAAGCAGGAGACCAACAGTTGTCGTGTAAAACAGAAAAAAACATTGTGCTGCTCACTGTGCAACATCCCTGGGGATCTTTGTTAGTCACGAGAGGGTTACTAAAGCCCTTTGGGGAGGGAGAGGCCAGAGAGGAAAGAAAAAGGTGATGGTGTGACACTGAAACCCACTGCCCAGAACACTGCACGTCCACGTGTGCACCCAGTCACAGATGGGGCTGGGAGCCAGGGTGGTTTGATTGTTATCATCATCAGAGAAACACTCTGACCGAATGCAGACACATACCCTCTTCTTGTTCTTCCTGCAGAGAGCCATCCTGCTCTGCCCAAGAAGCCTCATGAACAGACAACCTGCTTATCCATCCCCAAAGGTTACCTTTCCAAAACTCTGCGAGAAATGATGACCGGGCGGCCAGTGGTTTCAACATACCACAATTTCCTCAAGGGCTTGCAGCTACATAACAGATATTTGGAGAATGAGAGCTTTTCCATGTGGAAAGGTAATTGGAAATTGTTTTAGTTATGTCTTGGAAGGAGATTTGAGGGGTGATACTTGCTGAGGACAAATATTTGATAAGTTTTATCATAGAGGTAAATTTTGATTAAGATTATTTGATTAACATGTTTGTGGAATGGGTTTTGCCAAGCCCTAGATGATTTATTCCGGGTCATGTTCCTGTCTTGGAGGAAGCACAGCATGTTTGCTTGAATTCTCATCTTCCTAGGAAAAGTCATCAAACAGTGACTTGAATCTTCCAAGGAAGTTAAATAGCCACAAATTTACACATATTGAGAAAGAAGAGTAATTTATCACTTTGGATGAAGCTGAGTCTTAGAACTGCTCCATCTTGCTGATCTCAGAGTTGAGCTATTTATTTAGTAAATAAATACTAAATTGTGTCAAAGACAAATACGTAACTGTGGGCTTTGTGTCAAAGATGAATATACATCAGTTGTATTTTCTTTCTCCTCTTTGATGCTAATTTGGAAAAAAAGAGAGTTGAGCCTGCAATAAATAATGATAATAATAATAGAAGTTTTGGCCTTTCAGACACAGTGCTGGATTCTTCTCCCAACCAGCTGAATGAAATGAGTGACTACCTCAAGCTGATAGATACAGCTTTCTTCATCAACACCAGCTGCCCACCCATTCTGAGGCCAGAGAGAAAAGTGGATGTCATTCTTCACTTAAATTATAGTGGAGGATCACAGACTCTGGTGATGTTTTGAAGCAGTGATTCTTTATCTGTATGATTCCAGCAGCTGAATTACCACCACAGCTTTCTCTCTCTCTCTCTTTTTAAATTTTCTTTCAGAAAATGGTCTAGTTTTTATTAAATTAAATGATCATATCAGTGGTACTATTCACAATTATGACCATAATGTCACTGCCTTTATCAGGGCTGTTTTCAGCGTCTTTCTGGGACAGGCATATGAACACAGACATACAAAAGATGTCCTATTCAATGTTGTTTTGGTAATAAGTTCCTCAATAGTTAAATGGCTTCTACAATGTAATTAATATACAGTACATAATTTATAAATTTTTTTTTGAATGAAAAGTTTTGCTTTTACATTTGACTCTTGGTGACATGAGTTTTAGTCAGGGTTTTATTTTCTGCATTTGAAGAAACCTTGACAGTCTTATATGATTCAAATTAATTTATTTGTAAGAGGACATAAAGACATAGTTAGATGCGCTTAATGCAAATATTTAAGAACCTGTGATCTGAGAAGCCACATATAATCAAAGTTTCCCTATCCAAATCCTCTGCTCTGCTCACTAAATCACAGAAATTGACCCAAATGTCATATACATTTCAGTAAATAGTAACCCTGCTTTAAAAATATAGTGTTAGCAAATCAACCAAATTTCTGTTACCCAGGATATATTAAAATTAAAATGGTATGTTTGTTCCAGTGCATAGTTAGCATTATTTATAAACAAATTAATCAATCTCAGATTGTCTATTGCAGCAAAATATTATGAGGTTTGGTGGTCTTACTTCAAGCTCTCTTTGTGTTGCTATCTCTGCTCTCTGTTGAGCCAGCCACTGGACCTATTCTCAGAGTACTGTTTGGAGCATGGGATCCCATTCCCCAGCACAGAGCTGAGCCAGGAAGACCGGGAGCGCCTGAAGGAGTGCTATGTGTTTGAGGACAGCTTAGAGGCACCAATCTTGGCCTATTTTCCATTGGTGTGTGATACCTTCCAAAAATACAAGGCACCGAGTAAGTTGACAGCAGTAATCATTTTTTGAGATTATCTCATCCAGTTGATTCATTGAGCTTGTTCCTACTCCAAAACAAGGCACTGGCAAGCTTCTGAGTTGGCTAAGTTATTATAGTCTTAGTCCAGCTGTGATGCATACAGTATTGGGCAGCTAATCAGGGATTGGAATGAAGAGGTTTAAAAATAAAAGCATGAGAAGCTGTACGTTGAGGGAAACCCCCTCTGGCACCTGAAACAGGTCATGTAACTTGGACAATAAAGAAGAGGACAAAGCTAGTAAGTTATATCCACTGGTAATTTATGCTGTCACCTCACAGTCTCATGAAGAGATATAATGTTTACTTGGTTAACAAAGTTGGAATTCTCCTATTACTTTTTTTACATGAAAAAATTGAGAATAGAAAGTGCTGGAAACGCATAATGAAGCAAAGGCTTTGCCAGAGTAACAGCCTGCTTTGATACCTATAATTTTTGAAAAGTTGCCAGATTGTTTCCTTTAGTTCAGCAATAGAAGAAATGTTTGTTTCACTAGAAGAAAAACAAACCTACTTGGCAAATTCAGTTTCAGTTTACAAATACTTTTGCATGCATCCGCTCCAATTTTATTATTTCTAGTTTTCTATGATCCAGGGAACTTTCCTCAGCACCTTTGCTTGGCTCTGGTTTCAGATGTGGAGCGCAGTCCCGCAGAGATGGAGCAGGGAAGAGTGGATGTGTCCAACTGTGCTGCTCCCTATGGCACTGGCCTGCTGACATACACTGAAGAGAATTTCAACAAGCTGCTTAACCTGTGCAGCTACAACATCCTGAATAACAAACACTTGATTCTCCAGGCTCTGCGAACTGCAGTGCAACGGAAGAAGCAACTTAAAAACTATTCATCACCTAATTCGAGTAAACACACTTAAAGTGTATTTAGGAAAAAAAATCATCAGAAGGAGATACACAAATGTTTTGGTACTGGACTAATAAATATTCACCTGCTGCAAACTCACTGATGTTTGCAATAGCAACAGAATTTGTGATACCAACTCCTTTGACTTCTGCAACAGTGAGATGGCTGGTGTGTGGCTGCTGCTACAGTTTTATTCCCACTGCTATCCAAATAACAGGGTACTTGTCTTAGAAAAATGGTTTCTTAAGAAAGTACATTTAACTGGTCTTTCTTAGAACTTGTTTTCTGATTGTTGTATGCAAAAATATACATGCCCTGTTGGGGCATGGCAGAGTAATAGCTACTGTTCAAATACTAAGTAGCCATGCATAATCTTATTAAAAATAAGAATTTTGTAGTTGAAATAATTGAAGTTTGGGGGTTTTATTAAGTTCTGTGGACTCAGCTCAGCTAGCAAGTTGCTCTGGAAAAAGTTACCCTTGCTTTTGATACCAAGAAATCCAATATTGAGTGAACAGTGAGCTTTGTGAATAACCCTTGAGGAAAAATGAAAGAAAAGCTGTCACTTCAACTGTGGAAAATGAAAAATGGAAGGAAACGCCGCTTTAAGGGTGCAGGTGACTGGAATGATAACTCAGGAGATAACATTATAACACTGTTACCTCTAAGCCAGTCCTTTTCTGTGCATCAGTTCATTTAACAGGAGATAACACCAGTGTCTGTCAAGATTTGCTGCAATATCAATCAAACCAGTAAGTCTCCCTTCATAAGAGGAAACTGTTGGCAGTAACCTTCATGTGTCCTTTTCATGGATCTAAAGCAGTCGAGTCCAACAACTTTCCTTTTCCTCAGTTACTGATAGATCTTTGTTTCACTGGCCCTCTTAGGCAGAAAGCCAGTTTTTCACCTTCTTTCCTTGCCCTTCGTTTGAATAATTTGATGTTATGTGTCACTAGTAAGACTGCAATAGTTTTCTGTGAGTAAAGAAGAAAAGGGAGTGTCACTCTGACAGCTCAGTTATGCTCATGAATATATTTTTAAACAATAATGAAATGGAGGTTTAAATATGTGATTATTTTCTTTTGCAAAGTATCTCTTCAGTATTTTTAAGATTTTCAAGTTTCATTACTAGAGCTCCAGGAAGAATGAATATAAGCAGTTCAGTGTGTGCCTGTGTATTCCACCCACTGTGTTTTGGTGGTTGCAACACTTGGCACTGGGCCTTTAGCTTTACTCACCCAAGGTGTGGTGATGATGTGTGCTTTTGGCCGCTGATCTGGAAAATTAGGATGGCTTAGAATGAGCTGAGGAAAGGGAGTCTGCTTTCAGAAGTCTGGGCCTATTTAGAAAGCCACTAAAAAATCTTAGGTTGCCTAAATGGTCTAGCTTAGCAGCTCAGTATTTTGACTTAAGTCAGACAGATGCTGGTGCTTGTGTTGGGATCTGGCTCCAAGCACCTAACACTGCATGAAAGTAATGTTTTAGCTGGAAGAGCCAAGATTAATGGTCTTGCCTTGGTGGCTTGTGAGTTTTCTCCAAAATGGACTGATTTTGTTTCTTGTTTGGGGAAGGAAAGGCTGCTTTTGTTAAAGACCTATTGATGACTTTCACATTGCAGAGATAGTTCAGAATCTTGCCTGTGATGTGACAGTGAAAGGCAGCATGAAAGGACAGGGGAAGAGATATTTGTTTGAGTGGCTTGCCAGCCATTAATCAAAAAATAACAGAGACATTCATTATTACTGGTGGTATTTTTCAAGGATGGATCTGAGTCTTAGGCTCAGTGACATATCAGCTGGATTTTTCAAAATGATTCAGCATGGATGTAATTGTTCTATTTACGACCCAGGTAGGTCAGCAGCAATTTTTTTTTCTTTTGGTAAACACCTGTTTGTGACCTGTCACACAAGCTCTGCTGAATGTAATGTCATGATCCTGGAAACAATTAGCTGTGAATCTTTGCAGTCTCTATTAGGGCTCAGACATCTCTTAGTCTGACTGTAGAAGAAGTTACCCCCTTAATTAGCTGGCAATATGAGGTGGCTTCTTGATATTCTGAGAATTGGTTCAGATTGAAATTGGCTCTAGATTTCCCTGTAAAGGTCCTGGGCGATGTGTCTTGCCTAATTATTAGGTAATTAGCTGACACAGGCTGGTGCTGGTATTCCTCACAGCTGTGGTCTGTTGGGGTTAGGGCAGTGAAATAGGTGCTTGAAGAGTGCCTGAAGTGTTGAATGAACCTGGAAAGGTCAGGCAACCTCTGAGTGCTCCTGCAAAGGTAAAGAGAAGTGCTGTTGGATGCTCAGGTCTACAGAGTACAGGGAGGGGCAGAGATAAAGGTTTTGAGCTACTGGTTTTTGAGATGAGGATTGCATTTGAAATTCTGTTGCAACAAATCTGAAGGCAGGATTGCATATATTAACAGATGGGAGAACACTTCAGTGATGATTTTTGAATGGAAAAGCAGCCCAATTACTTCATGTGAGTGAGTAGGAGGAGCAAGATTTTATCTCTCCAAAACATATCAAGGGCATGTGGAGTTGTTTTAATGCAGTTTCTCAATAGTCTTTTGAAAGCACAAGCCCTCCTTCATATATGTCATAATCAGAATAGTGTCTCAAGCAAAAATGTAATCCCCCACCCCTCTACCTAGCATGATCTCTCTCTCCAATGACTAAAAGAATATTGCAGAGTTTTGAAGAGCATGTGTTTTGAAAGTGTGGTACGTTGAAACATGAAAATGAAATGCCAACATAATAATCATATTAATGTGAATGTTATATACTTATATATATATATATATAGAGGGGGGAATATTTTGTTTGGTTTTGGATTTTAATGTTTCTCTTTGGTTTTTTATACCAAAGAGTTCCTTAAAATTAACCTCAGGCCAAAAATTACGAAGTCAAAGTTAAGTTTTTCAGAGTCTAAAATCCAACACCTTGGGATAGGAAAGTGATGCTTGTCATCCATGGTACACCTTGTCTTTGGAGATTATTGAGTTCAAGTCCTTTGTGTAACTAGAGTTGGACTTGAGCTTCTTGCTCTTCTTTGACTGACAGGATGAGGTCTTAGTAGATTTTGTAGCTTGTGGAAGCATTATACAAAAAGAAGGAAAATTAAGTGAAAGCCCAGGGAAAATCCCAAGCTACAGATATGACACTACATTTGTTAAATTGCTCTAATTTGTTAATATTGAATAATTCTTTTCTAATGTGACATCTGGCTATCATTTTTTAACACCTCTAGCATGTGCTTTGAATGTTTACCCTTCTTGTTATGTTCAGGGTGTGTAAATTATGACTGCTCCCATTGTCATCCCAAGGATGGTTCAAGGATACTCTTGCAGTAAGATTAAGTCCCCCATTAATCATGCATTTTGGTAGTCCTGGATTATCAGAAGATGACAAAGTGGTACATAAGGCAATTGTGGAGTATTGAAAGCAGCTGTTATTCCTCCCTGTGACCTATTGCAGTCAAATATACAATTATCTGAATGTCATGATGGGGAAACTAGTATTTGCAGCTGGCCAGTTTAGATCAGAATGATATATTTTCTCCACCTTGCCTTAATTAATACATAGGTGCAAGATCATGTGCATGTAAATGTGCACTTGAAAGTGCATGATGGCAGAGGAAAATGACATCTTCCTTTTTACTCTCCTTGTTAATGTTCAGAGCTTTAAAGAGACTGTTGAGTGTTCTGCATCAGTTACACAGTCTCTCTAATCTTCAAAAATCCAAGTAAGAGTGTAAGTAGTATGCATATGATGATCTCTGGCAATTAAAGTTATTAATGTGGAAATGTGATTGCTAAAAAGAGGCAATATATGGCTCTTTAGACTTTGGGTAAATTCAGACATGAATTTGCTTAATGAACGCTTAATGATTGTCTTTGAAATTGTCTGCAAAAATGCAAAAAACCCAACATAATACATGACCTTGGAAGTTGTAATATTTTGGAAATCGTGATCCTAGGGACAGATTTCTACTTCTAAAAGTCCAGTGGGACAAACTGCAAATTTATGATTTTTTATTTTAAGCATGTGGTGTAGTAGACATCAGTGAATAAGCCATCAAGTTTTCTCAGTGCTGACAAGGACTTACTGTCAGAGGAGGTGTGAGCATTCAGTGCTTAGTCCTATCATGTATTCCCTGCATGAATGAGAAATTGTTGAGATTGTTATTCTTGCCTTCCATAAATATGCCAGCTCTTTAAAACATAGTGTATTCCAAAACCTTTTTGTGTGATGTGGACAGGGGGTTAAGGGAGAAAATGCCAGCCAAAAACCTGATGGTTGTCATGAGCAGGAGAAGGAGAAATATTTAGGAACATGTTTTGGGAAGGGCAAAAATGACATTGTTTTGAGATGAGGAAAACAGTCTGAACATCAGGAAACCATTTAGTGGCCAAGATGCACTGACTCTGGAATAATTTTATAAATTGTGAAGTGCTGTCTCATGTATGGATCTTAAAAACAGTGTGGGTAAGAGAATGTAGTGTCAGGGAGTCTTGTTTGGCTGTGAAACAGCTGGGATGATATGAATTTGTATAGGTGTAAATATCTGCTGGGACAACTTGGGCAAAGTGAGCTGGATATCCTATCCTCTTTCCTTTGATAGAAGTTTTGCAGATGTTTTTAATGAAAATTAATTCCTACTTTAAATTTTAATACTGGAATATTTCCAGGGAACATTCTTTCAGAAGCTGGAAAGAACTAGTTGTGTGAGAGGGCAAGCGATTCTCAGCTGTGACTGCTCCACCTGAGTTTGTTCCTAAGGATTTAGCACAGATATAAAGAGAGAAGTTACAGGGGGTGTTTTGTCTTTGGGGTAGAGATGCACATGTTCATTGGAAATATCTTTTGGTTGTTCCTTTAAGGAGCATTTCAGAAGCTGTAGATTGACGTTTATGAGCCATTTTGCTTTGATTCTGAGAAGACAGTGGAAAGTGTGCCTATGAAGCAAGCAGTTAGCCATTAAATAATTCAGACGGAAACCACCAGAGAGTACCACTGCATATTTTGAATAAGATCTTCTGAAGAGGCATCACATATGTTTATCACACAGACATCAACATAGAAGGAAGCCACTTGTATCTGAAAAGAGGATTTTACTCCAGTGACGTTCCTTGGACAGCACCTCGTCTCTTCCTCTGTGCAGAATTATTTTGATATCAGCCTCCCTAGCACAGGGGAGTGCACTAAGGTGGCATCCACTGCAGTTTTCTTTGCCTGCATCAAGTGAATTTGTATTGAACACCAATACAAGTAAGATTGGTTTAAAATAATCATTTCAGTTTCACGATGCAAGACTGAGTACCTGCTGCCTCCTATCATCAGTCAGAGTGGCCAGAAAGAGTCTTGCAGAGTCAGAGTCTGCTCTTGCATGTTCCAAAATCTACCAGCCTGCCATGCATGCCAGTTTAGGGCTACCCTGATACACTTTACAAGGCAGTGAGTCACTGTACACCGGGGTGTAGAGCAGTCCGGGAGGGTTTTGTGCCCTGGAGTTTCTCACAGCGTATCTGCTGGGCTCACTGTGAGAGCCAGCACGCACAGATCCCTTTGAAGTAAGCTCTGAGGGTGGGTGAACTGCTGTGCTCCCCAAGGCCATGCAGAAGAGCACAACACTCTCTCCTTCCACTCCCAAATATCACCGGCTGCTAATAGCTCATCCCTTCCCTCTTGTTTGATTTAATATCAAACTGCAAGATTTCTGAACATGGATTAACATTTTTTTTCTGTATGTACAATAAATATCTGGGCAAAGTACATTCAGCATGTGTTGAGGTTGCTAAATGTAGCACAGAGATGCTCAAAGTAGCTTTGGGGGTGCTGCAGTCATCCAGTTGTGGCATCACAATTGAGTCACCTTGCTAAACTGCAGGACTTACCTGCCTGAACTGTGCTGCTATGGGAAGACTGCTACAGGTATTGGAATTTATAGTTTGGAAAGAAGATGCTGACATCTCTACTGCCTTACAGCATGATGGTGGCAGTGTAGAGATACTCAGAGAGCTGTGATTTAATTAGTCAGAAGCACTTTGCTTGGGGGTTAGAGCTGTTGCATAAATGCAAAAGTTTTCATTACCAGTAGTATTTCAAGGGAGCAATACCTGGGCAGAAAGGGGCTTCAGCAGCCCCCCGAACATCGCAGTGGGTAGAAAAGGAATTGCTCTTCATTCTGCTGACTCAGTTGAGGTTCTCTAATAGGCTGCAGGAAGCAGGGAGGTGACTGCCTAATGACTGGAAATAATCAGGGGGTGGGGCAGGAGAGCCTCGTCATAAAATCCCTATTCCTCCACCCCTAACCTGCATGAGGAGTTCCTGCCAGCCATCCGACTCAGTTGCCTTTAACACTGGACTTACATGCAACTGGGACTGCAATGGGATCAAATTTAAGTACAAGTGAGGTAAGCAAAAGAAGGTGATAGCAAGTGTAAAGTGGGTAAAATAGTCTGGTGTTCCAGTGAAGTTTATCACTGAGGAGAACGAGTGGTTTGTGTTGTGTGGGCAATCAAGGGAAATCGAGTTTGCTGTTCCTCAGATCTTGTTGCAAGGATGGCTTTCCTAGTCCAGGCTTTTGCAGAACCTCATGGCACACTTGTCTTTTCAAGCCACATTTTAGGGCTAGAAACATTGCTTATTGTGCTTCTGCTTCCCTGTAAAAAAAAGGAAATAGGCTGGAAGAGAGTTGTGATGGTGGTCGGTAAAGGGCTTAATGATGCAGCTAAAAGCATAGCTCTAAATGTATCCTTGAATGTGAGATGTTTTAGCATGTCAGCCTAAAGTAAGCATTTAACATGTAGTTTAGTTTTCTTAACTTTGCCTTGTGTTGTTTTTCCTAGACTTTTACGAGCACCTCAGCACCAGCGGTGAGAACGGTAGGTAGCAATTAGCTGGCCCTTCATTAAATGCTGTCCAGTGCTAAATGTAGATCACCAGAAAATATTTTAGGAATTCAATGACTCGGGGGAAAACTGTGTTGCAAAGTTTACTGAGCGTTGAGAAGCTGAGCTGCAACTTCAGCTCTGTAGATGGAGTATTGCCATGGCTTTCCATGAGCTTTAAGTAGTGTGGCTGCTGTTGGTGTCTGATGCTTATGTGTTGCACTTTATCTGGGCTGGTTTGTACTTCAACTATATCAAATTATTAATTACTTCCTTCTTGTGTGTTTTGATTTCTTTTGATGAAATAGTCCCATTTTCTTACAGTTTATTCCTTTATAAGAAGAGCTTTTATGTGGGTCTTCCTAGTGTTCTGGAATTCCTTGTAGCCTTTCTTTGCAGTGTGATGGTCTGTCCTAGAACTTGTAATTCTCTGTGCAGCACAGCATTCACAGGTAGAAAGGTGGAATAAATGTGGTGAGTTCAGTCTCCTGACAAGCTTGATCTTATCAGCCTAGTAGGAGTGAGAGTAGTGCCCAAACTTCTCTGAAGGCTTAAAGGGAGCAAAAGGTGTTTTGTAAAAGCTGAATTGAGGATGAATTCTTTGCACAGGCAAATTAAAAATGGCTGTTAATTAGCAGGCATTTATGTTAAGAGGTATTAGCATAAAGGAAAATGTATCAGATAAGCTCCTATGAGCCAGTGAATGGGAGCAAAGGCATTGACAGCAGGATGAGGCTGTCCTCTGGCATTTGCAGTGGGTTTGGGGCTGCCAGTATCAGTTGAAACTCTTTGGAGATCTGTCTGCAAGATGGGCTTTTGCCCCTCCTTCAGTGATGTGGGCACTTCCCAGCTTTGCATCAACATAGGGAGACCAGAGTGATACAGAGAATATTTTAAATTCTGTTTGCCTTGTGGAGGTTTGCTGTTATTGATAGTATGTGATGCTTGGTTGTGCCTGAGAGTGACATATTTTCTCTGTTCTAAGTGAAATGCTGTGGTAAAAACTTTGCAGAATTTCTTCAAAAACTGGGCTCTAAAATGATGGAGGTCTCTGTATATAATATTGCAGCCCTGAGAGGTGTGCTAGAATCATAAAAATTATTATTTTGAGTTCTAGCCTGTGTTTTGAAGACCAATCTGATTTTTTTTAATCTGTAGCGCTTTTTACATTGTTAGTAGGTCCCTAGGTGCAAGACCTGTACAATTGCATGGCTTTAGATTGTTACTTTTATCTTCAAGGTATTTAGGGTGACATGACATGAATACAGTACCTACAATTTAGAGCAGGACCCAGACCCTCTTCTTTCTGCCCTGAATCTCCAAGGTTCACAGAGGTAAAATTCAGGAAGGACTCAAACTTTATTCCTTTTTTTTCCATGAAAGTTGGTATTTATGGTTAGTACATAAGCCTAGTATACCTGAGTTGCTTTTTGTTACTCAGGGGCTCAGTCAAGGAAATGAGTTTTCGTTGTCAGAGTGAGTTTCAGAGCAACTAGTAGGATGTGTGGGTTTTCAATTTGAGCAGCTATATACATTAGGAAGAATATGTAAAATAGCTCCTAAGAAAAATTTGTTAGTGCCCTCATGCTGACAGTCAAAAGAGTAATACTTTTTAGGTCACATAAATTACTGATAAAGACTGCTGTGGTCTTGAGGAAACAAAACACATTGAACTATGGGAATCCTGGTTTCTCAGATTTGGATTCATTCCAACACACATCCAGCTGTGGAGCTGCAAACAGGAAGGGGAAAAAAGAAACCACATGAAAATTGCAGTCTGAAGCCACAGAAGTTTTGCATAGCTCTTGGAAAGAAGCAGCCATTGACTCAGTGCTGCTCCATTTGTTTTTATCCTGAAACAAACGTGGGGACTTCTACTGACTTGATAAGACCCAGCTACAGGGTATTTTAAAATGGGTGAAATACATACAAAATAGCAGTATAAGGAAAAGTGTTTCTTATGCATTTAACTTTGCCTGAGGTGAACTCCTGCCTGCCTTTGAGGCTCCAAAATTCTTTGAAGTTAAAAGGTGCCACATACCTGACCCAGGTCAGAAGCAAGGCAGTGATCTGTGTTTTAAAGTCCTGCTACTCTTTCTGACAGGGTGAGTGATTTCTTTGTTGCTTTTCATAGCTTTTTAAGTAGTGATGAGATTTATATTCCTCTTTGATGAGAAGGTTAAGGGAATAGTGCTTTCCCCCAAATACATACGCACTTTGATAACTGCCTTATCTCTTAACGCGACTTGGGAATATTGTATGAGTTTCACTCTTTTCTCCTTAAGAAAAAAATTCTGTGAAAGACTTTTTAGCTTGGAACTTTACTAAAATAGAGCAATTTTAGAGACCAGTTATATAATTAATTCATATGGATGAGCACTCATTTATGTGAACACCCCTATTGCCTTCCTTCAGACTAGATATGTGAGGATTGCACAAGTGTGCCACAGGACTTAATTGAATTTTTATCTGACGTAGGACAGTGTGACCAAGTCTTGCATTTGCAACCTCATATATTTAAGTAATTTCAAAAGTGATCATTAAAATGCCTGGCTTGTGTTTCCAGTTTATGAGGTAAGATTCATGTCTCAGATGAAATAAATATAGAAGCCGAAAGTTGAAGAGTGTGTAACGACTGACTGTAATAGCTGGCCTCAAAACTTACCAGTCTGTGATATGATCATCATCACATAAAAGGCAAGGATGTGGAAGTCCTTGCCAATTGCTAGGAGATTATCCAGTTTAGGAGAAGTTTTTCTGTGTGACTTTGAGTAAGTGGCTGACAGCTAGACTTGGTAATGCATTCAGGCACCATAAAGTTAGGAGTTGTACGGTTGGACTTCCAGGACTTTAGTGTGGGAAGGCACTCCACAACCCAAAGTTGAGCACTGAGGATCATTTCCATAAGTTTGGAGAGTAAGATACATCAGAATGGAATTGTAATAGCTGTGCAGAAAATTGCATAAACAGCCAGGTAACATGGACAGCTGGGAACAACTTTCACAGTTCCTATCCCCACATGGCACTTGGCTGCAGGGAGATATCACTATTCACTCGAGGTTCACAAAGTAAAGGTCTTGGTGCTTGTTTTCCAATAGCTGAGCCAAGGTTATTCTTTTAAAATGGTGTTAAGCCCAGTAATTAATAGAATTTCCGTGGAATGGGAACTTGTGCCCAAGTCAATTTTTCTGTAATCAAGGAATGCAAGTCTCCTCCTTTCTGGATAAGAGAGATGTTCCCCATCTTCTGAAATAACATTTCTGAGGTCAAAAACACTTAGAATTTATTGGATGGGGAAAGCAGGGACAAAACATAAATGTAAAAATCATGTCAGTAGATGTCAGGGATAGACAAGCCTTGGCTGCTGGTCCCTGTGTCTAGGAGGGCTTTTCACTTTTACCCACTACTACTTTATTCATATAGAAAATTAGTTGTAGCACTTCAGCTGTAGAGTCTGGGCTTGATACCTTTTGGTTGCTTGGGATTGGAGACTGTAATCCTTTTTTGTTTGATTGTTTGTTCCCCCAAAGAACTTTTTTTCTTTCAAGTCTATCCAAGTTATCCTTTGTGGACATGTTTGGAACAATGGAGCAGATAGAGGTGTGATACAGTCTTTGTGACAACTGGAATGTCCCACACCTGACAATCCCAGGGTTTGAAAACTGTGCTCTGTAAAACTGCCCTGTATGAGAGATTGGACAGGTCAGATAATGCAGAACAAACGTGCCCATATCAGTGACTGCTCTGACCCTCCTGCTGCTGTCTCACTGCCCCTCAGCTCTGCGTCTTCAGGCCCCTTGTCAACTCAAATGGAAGTGCAAGACGATCCTCTGGGAATTATTCAGGTTATTTCTTGGAGACAGTTTATGTTCTCTGCTGACTTTTCAGAGGTGCTGAGGTTTTTGTTGGTGAGGACTAGGACCTCCTTCATTACATTGTCTTATTGTCCAATGTCATGTTATGGTCCCAGTTGCTTGACACTCTGGCAAAGCATTGTGAAGCACTTCAGGGTAAATCCTGTGATACTGCTGAAAAGGCATAATTTGGCAAAATGTATAGCCTGTATGAAGGAAATAATAGCAAGGTATGTGTTATTAGCTAACATCAGTGTATAGTTTTTGCTTTTCCTGCTTTATGATTAATATAGACACTTCTGATGCCTGCCTTAAGCAATAAAGCCCATGTGTTTGTGTTAGGATGCTGTATTAGCTTTGTGAGGTTATAATATATCTATGAAAATAAGAGAGAGACGGCTTATGGGTAGAGGTAGAATCACAGAATATTCTGAGTACAAAGGGACCCACAAGGACCATAGATTGCTGGACCTGCACAGAACCATCCCCAAGAACCATACCGTGTGCCTGAGAGCATTATCCAGACTCTTCTTGAGCTCTGTCAGGCTGGTGCTGTGACCCCTTCCCTGGGGAGCCTGTTCCAGTGCCCAAAAACCCTCTGGAGGAAGAACCTTTTCTCAGTATGCAACCTAAACCTCCCCTGACCCAACTTCATCTCATTCCCATGGGTTCTGTCACTGGTTACCACAGAGGAGAGATCAGTGCCTCCCCCTCCTATTCCCCTCATGAGGAAGTTGCAGACTGCAATGAGGTCTCCCCTTGGTCTCCTCCAGGCTGAACAAGACAAGTGATCTCAGCCACTCCTCATGTGGCTTCTCCTCAAGATCCTTCACTATCTTTGTTGCCCTCCTTTGGACACTCTCTAATAGTTTCAAGTCTTTCTTGTATTGTGGCTAAATGTGCCGCAATATGTGCATAAAACTAAAACTGCCCCCAGCACTAGAGGTGAGGCCACCCCAGTGCAGAGCAGAGTGGGACAATCCCCTCCCTTGCCTGGCTGGCCATGCTGTGCCTGATGCTCTCCAGGACAAGCTTGACCTTCCTGGCTGCCAGGGCACTGCAGACTCACATCCAGTTTGCCACAGCCCAGGACCCCATGTACATTTCCTGGGGCACTGCTTTCCAGTATCTTGTTCCCCAGAGTGTATTAGTGTCTTGTTCTCACCAGCTGGTACAGATAGAAAGATTAGATAAAATTTGGGGCACATTAAAATCTGTTTTTGTTCTAAAACAGAATCAATAAGTGGAATGCTAAATATCAATTTAAGCAAGTGTTGAGAGAAATGGTATCTGTACCTAAATTTGTTTAAAATGAAAGATGGTATATATGGAAGAGGAGATATTAGTGTGTGTGAGAGTGTAAGAAGTTAAGCAGTTATGTCAAAGGTGAAATGGGGAAAGGGTTAATTTATAGCCTTAGGAATATGAAGATTCATTAGTATGAGCCATGGGGGTTATGAGTTATTATAGACTTAATATCTCTGAGTTCAAGGTTTCTGATATCTAGTGGGGTTGTGAGTTAATTCCCAAGATCAACTCTGGGATGATTTTTGTAGCTTTCTGCTGGGGATCAGAGCTGAGGATCAGAGGCTCACCAGAGTCTTCAAGAGAAGTATCTCATCATGTGAGCTGCATTTCTATTTTTGGCTATGTGCAGAACTCTGTGCTGGTGTCGGAGCTTGTGCTGGTGCATGGTAGACAGTTCTACTTTCACAGCTCCTGTGACAGTATTTGGTGTCCCAGAGGCAACCTGTTCCACTGCAGGCAGTGGTGTGTGAGAGGGGAGGACACCCACGAGTGTGCTCCAGGGGTGTTTGTTGTGATAATAAGGGAGCTGTGATCGGAAGACGTGATCTTTATCAAATCAAAGTCTTGGCACCTATCATTAACTTGACTGATTTTGAAATATATTACTTCTATTTCAGGCCTGAAGAGAGTTCTGTGCCAAAAATCTGTACAGCTTTTTGACTGCTCTACTTGGTTTGATGAATTGTATTGTCTCAACCTTGAAAACTGTTCTGTCCACGTCCTCAAAATTTCAGGGTTACAGTAGTCTGTGACTACAGGCTAGAATAATAATGTCATCTTTTTTTTCCTTTTTTCCTTTTCTTAATTTTTGTGCAGGCACCAGTATCTCCCTTCAACTTGCTCACTGTAAAAATACTAAGAGTGAGGAATGCCCGGAAGGCAGACTTGCGTGAGTACTTCTACTATTGGTGGATGGTTCTTATAACTTTTCAAAGAAAATATTTGGACAATGTTATTGTTCTCAAATTTTGTTGGAATAAAAGCATATATTGCTGTAAGTTTCTAAGAATCCTTCATATTATAATACTGAAGCATTGCTTTCTCTTTTTAAATTTAAAGGGACTGACTCAAGCAAGGTGATGCATTTTATATTTTTTTTTCATATCTTACTCTTTGAGATATATTTCCTAACCTTCTGACCTAACTGGTGATCTGAGATCTGCTCTGAAAAAAATGAAAATGCTTCTATTTTTAAGTAAGAAACCTGAGTATTTCCTACAGAATTTCTGGATGGAAGAAAGGAGAGAACTGGAAATGCAGATGTAAAATCAGCAGTAGCAAGAAACCCTATGAAAACAAAATATTTACAAGCAAAAACATTCTATTACTTCTGCAGAATTTGTACATATCCAGGAAGTGATGATAAAATCCATTGTGTCTTGGAATTTATTTAACCTACAGAATTGAGCCATTTAAAAGTCAGAAAAAAAATCAACAGAGCAATACTCTGAGCACCTGACAGGAGTTTAAGTGAAGGATAGTGAAGGGAAGTGAAAAAAGGATATCTCAAATTGAAACTTCAAAAGAAAAAGGTGAAATAAAGATCAAGAGAATTAGAAAATTCAAATCTAAAGCCGCATGAATAAATCTGAAAGATATATTTAAAAAGTCACACTCTTTCCTAAAATCTTGCTGAACATGGCCAAAACCAATTTTCTTTTGGTATGCTCAGAATTCGTGCTGCACATCATAGTTTGTAAGAAAATTTTGGTTAATGCAATCTATATTTTGATATAGACTTTAACTTGTGTGATGGGTGAAGAGTAGAGGGAAAAACTTAGCAGAGGTTGGATTTGGTGGTTTCTGGCAGGAGGGATGTGGTTAGATCACATAGAAGTTGTGCTTTACAACAGTATTTTTGAATGATCACTATCAGGGAAGAAATCTCTGCTGCACTTATATGTGGTATTCTGGGTTACTTAAGCATCTTCCACAATGTAATACTCCTGTATTACATGTATTACTGCTTATTTCTCTTTCTTCTTTCGTTCGTTAGACAAAGTGATAACACTTTACAAGGTGTAAAGTTAGGGGTTTCTTAAAGTTCTTTTTTTATGTATAGAAGCACACATTCCATGAGCTTATAGTTGTATGTACAACTTTTTATTTATCAAAACCCAAATTTTAAAATGCCTAAGTGGTATTTTGCGCCAACCAAATACGTGATCTGATCAGGCCACCACTGAAATTGCATCTACAAACCCACATGAACAACTGAGTGTGCATTTCTGTATTCCTGTACTGCCTGTTTGTGTTTCATTTCCTTGTGGCTGTCCTTCTCAGAGCAACTTGCTCAGTCACTCCTTATCACAGTGAATCATCAGGATCTTTTTTGGCTAAACCTGTTGGTACGTCTGCCACACCATATGGCTTTCTTACTTGGTGTTCTGGCCTCAAGAGCAGATGAATATCATATCTTGATCCCCTTGAGATGCCTCAAATTCAGAACTTGGGCGTCCCAAACACATTTTTAAAGTGTATCTGGTAGAGAGATTTGTAAGCTTTTCATTAAGAGTATTTTCTTAACAGAAAATTTATTGAAAAAACTCTACTATCCATTTCTTTCTCTGCAGTGGGAAGCGTATTCAGGCAGTGTTTACATCTTCTGAGACATGAATAAGGCAAACATTTCAGCTAGTTTTCCTTGAAACCTTTGTATTTTCAACTGCAGGAAAATGTCTCTTTTCTACCTGTGTCTAACAGTAAAAGTAAAATGCTTGTTACAATTCTGAGTTAGCATTTATTTCCTCCACTGTAGCTTTCCAATTTTGCTGGTTAAATCTTAGTGTTCCCTGTGACTTTTTATTTCTCTTGCGTATATTTTCTCATGAGTGCTTGTTCTTTATTTATTGAAGCAAACATTTCTTCTTGCTCATTGACTCTTATGTTTCTATTTAATTTACTAGTGAAAAATAAAAAATGCTTTAAAAGTACTCCTCCCTACTGATGTTTCAGAACAAGATAATTTTAATAAATTTCAGTAGAGGCCTGAAAATCTAGACTATGCTTTGGACCCTGACATTGACTGCATTATGGGATCTTGGGCAAAGCATGGAATCATAGAATGGTCTGGGTTGGAAGGGACCTTAAAACAACTCCCCTGCCATGAGCAGGGACACTTTCCACCAGATCAGGTTGATCTAAGCTCTACTCAGGGGGATGATTGTCTTGAACAGTTCCAAGAAATTCAAGTTTTCTGAGTGTACTTATTTGTGTAATCCTTATAGTGCTACTGTGAAGTAATCAGAGTGTCTCATCCTCTTTGAAAATGGAAACTATGGCATTTAATCATCATTAACCATTTGCATTTTCATCTGCCTACATTTGTGCCTCTGCTGAACATCTGATCAGTCACAGTCTTCTGATCAGGTGTGGCTTAGGTCTCTTTCTGGAAATGCTTTCCTTCCCACAATCACAATCCAGGTTTTGCTGGTTGTGATAGCATGGTTAACAACACAGTGAAGGCATGGCTTGGCTTGTAGGAAAACCTAAATCTTTGATTGTTATGGAAAGATAAAGAGGAAATACGTGAAGTAATTGCTCTTAATATAATGTAATAACACTGTTACACGTTTTGAGCATGATGCAGGGATTGACTATGAGCTGAATTATTTGGCCTCCTCTGACTCACAAGGTTGCTGTAAGAACCAGGTGACTGGTTGAGCACTGCTAATGTGGAATAGGGAGATTGCATTACAGGTGTGAGAGAAAGGCCTGGTACTTGTATCATGCTTCTGTTAAGTCTCACTCCCTGGAGTGCTCCCTCCAATTTGAGGACTCAGAATATAGGAGAAGCTGATGTCTTCATTAGCACTCATGGCTTCCTTCCCAAACATGGGTGGTGGCAGCATCTTTCCAGTCTGCAGACAGAGCAGTAGGAAGGAATTGAACACACAGTAATTTAATTATGGTGATTAAATGGATTTTGTTTTCTGATAGAACTGCTGAGGAGCACACAACTTCTAAAAACTTTGTCAAATATATGAATGAATAAGGAATAGGCACATTCTGATTTGTGATAGATGAAATTTTTCAGCTTTGATGCGAGAACACCTTTTATGAAAAAAATCTGTTCTTCAGTTAAGCTAGCATATTAACAAAGGCTTTCATTAAGCTAAGGTACAAAATCTGGGGAAGAAATTATAGCAAACAAGTCTCTCTATAGCCCAGATGGAAGGTTGTGAGGTGCACTGCCTGTCACAGCCATTTGGATAATCATGAAGATAAAGCTAAATGCAACTTCTACTGTCTGTGGAGGGTGGCACAATTTCAAGTACAAAGTAAAATTAAAATAAAAAAAAAGTATGTCTAACTAAGACTGAAAAGGTGGAAATGGACATTGCAAATGTGTGAGGATGTCTGTTCTCCTGTCAGTGCTTCACTGTATTATTTACACCTAATCCTGTATGTTTTAGGAAGAAAGTCCCAGCTGCGCTATCTTTGTCTTATTAGGGTTAAATGGGCACTGTGCAGAAATTCTTTCTCACATTTTAACTGTGCTTGTCTTCTCCCTGCACAGTCACCCTTTCAGATTGCTATGTGACACTGTGGCTGCCCACTGCCTCAGCGGAGAAGGTTCGGACCAGGACCATCAGGAACAGCAAAAACCCCGTTTGGAATGAAGCTTTCTGCTACAAGATTGACCGCCGTGTCAAGGTAACTGACATAAATTCTTTTCACCATTTGGTGTCTGCATTAGTCATTAGATTACACAAAGCTGCAGTAAACCAATACTTACATAGCTAGTTCCAAATACAGAAGATGTTAAAGATTCCTCAGGGAAAAAACCCCAAACTGTTGCTTACATTCTCCTTAGTGTTGTTCTATTCCCCTTATTTGTTACTTAGACATGTACTATACTGCAATAAGCAGGAATAAAATGTACTTCAGGATATAGCCTTACTATCCTATCCCAAATCTTGACATAAACAAGCAAAATCCAAGAAAAAGATTGCATAAAAATAGCAAAACCACTCAGTTCTAGATATTGTGAAAATCCTTTAAGCCATTTTTATGTACCTGTGACTGTTTTATACACTTAGAACCAAAGGCCATAAAATATTTAAATTACTGCATTAAATGTAGAAACGTTTAATGCAGTAATTTATCACCAACTCATGCATGTTCTGCATGACTTGTTTGTCTTGTCTGCCTGGGGAAAAGAAACAAACTTGCTTCTTTTTTGTATGAAGAGTTATCAGTAATCCGACATCTAATAAACCCAAATCTCTCCTTTTTCTCTTTCCCTTTCTCATTTTTCTCCTTCCCATAAAACTGAAGGAGCAAGTAAAGAAAGCCTAGTCTAGAGATTTTCCTGCCTTACGGAGCTCTTAGATGTGGCAGTAACTCCATTATGTTCTTAACCTCTCTGTGCAGAACGTGCTGGAGCTGAAGGTGTGTGATGAAGACACGGTCACCAGGGACGATGAACTCTGCACAGTTCTCTTTGACATAGATAAGCTCACTGTGGGACGTACTGTCCGTGTGAAGTTCCAGCTGAATCCACAGGTGAGCAATGGAATTGGTGAGAACAAAAGGAAATTCTCCTCTTCCATCCCAACAGATCCTTTTACAGTGTTTTGTTTTAGGGAACGTCTATTTAAACTGTATTTTGCTGCAATTCTAAGCAATTGTGCTTTTCGCTAGCTTTTGCTTAGAACAAATATCTATGCTGAAAATACAGGATGGAACCACCTATAACTAGTTATCCAGTCTTCATTCTGAATATTTCTGGGATGTTTGTTGGCTCTTGGTGTAAATTCTGAATTTTCAGCTCCTTTTGACTGTAATGGTATTGAAGAGGTCAATTCTTTTTGTTTTGGGAATTAAAATCTGAACAAATGGCTGTTTCAGCAGAATAGCAGTTCTTAAGCATGCAGATATGCTTATAAAGCATTTAGATTTAAAAAATTTCATTTTAGCAACTGCTTCTTCAATATCTAAAAATTGAATATCTTCAGTCAAAACTATGGTTTTCTTACATCCTGGGAATTTTCCTAAGTTCTATTTTAAATGCATATTTAAAAAATTATATGAAACTGGTATGATGAAAGCTGTGAAGAAAAATAAGTAATCAGTCTTTCTTTTCTTTTATCTCCTCTCTTCAGGCACGTGAAGAGCTGGAGGTGGAGTTCACACTGCAGAACACGTGAGTAGTCCTGAATTCTTAATAAAGTGTTATATTCAGTATAAAAATAGTTTGAAAATCTGGTTCATATGCGATGGTGCTTCTTAAACCTGCAAACTCTAAAAGCAGTAGCAAGATGTTTTCATTCAAGTATAGTAAATTGGAATTTTAGAATACATACTTTTAGATTTCAAATATCTGAAATGCGATTTTTCTCCCTGTTTGAATTCTGCCTCTTGGGCAGCAACTTCTTCCTGTTCTCTTTTTTTCTCATTAAGACAATGAGATACACAAGAAAGTATGAGGACAATGAAAATATTCAGGAAGTTTTGACCCTTAGGAGTGCCAAGCCTAAATGCCTTAATTACCCCCTTCTTGGGGAATCTGGTTTTTCAAATGCACAACATTATGAAGTGCACTTCCATAAGTTCATCTGCTCAATTCATCTGGCTACACATGAATTGAGGAGCTGTGGCAGAGGAAGGAACCAAATATTCTGCATAAAGTAAGGTCCAAAGACCACTGTGGGAGTCTGAGGAACCAGGAAAGCTGGAGGGACAGCAGTAGCTTCACTTGGTAGGCTTGAAAGATGTTGGCGGAGTTTTACTATTTAGAGGATGTACTTAGAGAAGGTACTGCTCTTAGATGGTACTGCTGGAGCCTTCTCAAGGCATTGGGGCCACTTCAGGAGGCCTTGCAGGATAATACTTGAGTGGATACCTTGAATTCCTGACAGCAGGGGAAATAAGAACTTGCTGGTGTAAGGACACTAGCCCTTAACAGTGTTAAGAACTGGAGAAGGAAAGATCTCAGTTCTCACATACAAAAAAGCTATCAGAGCTGAAAGAGTCTCAAAATCTCTTTTTAGAACTCATGGAGACTCATCAGGGTGGATTGTTTGTTGTTTACTGTGCACCAGAACTGGCAGAAGGCCAGCAATACCAAGGCAAATGGTGCTTGTCACATTGCAGGAGTGTCACAACATCAGTAATGGCAATGGGGAAGCTCCAGTAGGCATTGCAGATATCCTGTCTAGGGTCCTCCCTCTTTTGCAAGTTACAGGATGGGTTATGGAGTTGGTACAGAGAATCACACTCTTGATAATCCTGTCTTTAATGGGGGGAGGTCCAAGTAGGTTGTCTGGCTTGGATGTTGTGCAAAAGTGGGTTTGGATATGGGAACAGAGGCTGGAACTGGTCTTGGAGCATGTGTGCCACCAGCTCTGTGCCAAACTCTTCTGGCTGACCTTGCAGCCAACTGCCTTTTCCTGGAGTTGTATTCAATAAAATCAGAAATGGGACAATTTTTACAAGTGATGCCTGAGTAGGAGTTCTACTGGTTAGAAGATGATGATTGGAACTGTAGCTTTAAAAATGATCCTTTGCAGTCTCAAGGGAGAGGTTTTAAAAAGCATGACAGTCATGGCTCAGTTGCTCCAGCAAGAAGGCATCTTATCTACTATTTTTCATTCATAGTGTGGCTCCTGAGTGACCAATGCAACAGTTATGGCATGAAGAATTCCACATGCAGAGGCAAGAAGGTGCTGCATTATAAGGGAGGGGATGTCCCTGTGAGCTCACAGTAGGACTGAGAAAATGGGCTTGATGCCAGAAGGCAGATAGACCTTTCCCCTGCTATTCCTTATTCACATTTCTTGTGTCTGTGTGGCAGTCAATGCTGTTCTTCCATCAACTGAGTCTGGAATAAGGGCTGGATGTGGATCCACATCTGGATTGATTAAATATGTGGTCTTGGGAGGACATTGAGAGGGTGTTTTTTTTTCCCTTACTTTGGAATGTGTGATGTCAGGAGTAATTGATGAAAGGATTTGTCCAATAAAATTGTAGACAATGGATTGCATTGATAAACTGGAGAGCCCTGGAAAGGTCTGAACAACTCAAGTGAAGTAGTTGAGATGGGTCACCAGAAAGCTATGGACCCAAACCAACCTCTTCTGTGTCGAACAAGCTCAGCAGGTTTTGGCAAGATTTTTTTTCAGTGTGGGATGGGAGAAGTGTTGACAGAGATTAGAGATAATTTTCAGTGGAAGAGAGCCCTCTGATAACATGGACTACAGCTAGGCATGTGGGATAGTTTCTAGAAATCCTGTATTGTGATGGGAACAAGAAGAACATACATTTGTGGGGGTGATATGGCAGTTTATTTCTGAAATTAATAACTATTCCCACCAGCAATTTTTCCTGATGCTCTTTATCCACAGCTTTAAATTTCTTCCCCATCTTTGTTCTGGATTTTACTAATTGCAAGCATTATTACATTAGCTTATTCTTTCTTTCCAGCATTTCAGGTGAATAATAGCACACATGATGGGTAACCCCAGGCCAAGAATGTTTCCTGGGTTGCACCTAGTGGCTTTGCCACTCCTAGTTTTGTTTGCCTATAACTTCACTGCAAAGGCTGTGTTTTGCGTTACCTCTACCAAAAACAGCACTATAACAATTACCTCATGTTACACTGAAAGGCTGTACGATAATTTGTTCCTGCATCCATTCCTGCTATATTTTATTTAAAATGGAAGAAAAGCTTCATTTTGTTAGTGGGTTTCCACAACAGCAAGATGAACACCCTCTCTAGTTTTGCCTCACCCTTATGCCACTGCTGCAGTACCAGCAAATGCTCACCTCTCTGCAGCAGAGTGGCAGGCACTGAGGGCCAGATGTTTGATCCTAAGGACACAGAGAGGAAGGCATGCTCCTTCCTCCGAGTACCTTTTCACCAGCAACCAAGCCAAGGGATTGCAAATGCCTGCCCAATGTTTTCTGGGCCCATTACAGGAGCCCAGCTGGCGGGAGAGCTGCTGCGCTTGGGCAGCAGTGACAGAAAAGGTAAGGCTGTTGTACACAGGCTGCTGGTTCGTGTGCTTTGTGCTTTTGGAGCTGTTCTCTGGTGATTATCAGTGGTAACCTGGGCTTTCTGCTGTGTCTCCACGGGCAGGGTGCAGCACCAGAACGAGCCCATCCGTGTTGCTACAGGCACGGGGTCCCGCTGGAGCAGGTGGCTGCGCTCGCTCAACATCCCGCTCCCCTCCGACTTCTACTGAGGGCCACGCCTGACACTGAGGGCCACAAAAGGCTTCTGCTGAACTGCAAGGTGATTTGAATTTCCAAGGAAAGGTCTAAGAGCCCCAGGGTATTTGCTGTACCTGCTGATCCTCTTTTTGGCCTCTTTTATCTTTCAGATGTCTTAAGCTGAGGAAGTGCATCTCTAACAACTCTTAGAAGAATGAAGGACCACTCTTACACAACCTTTCATCTTTGCTCCCTCTCCCTTTTTTTTTCAAATGTGAAAGACTATGTTTAAAACAAAGCCCAATCAACAGAAATAAATGTAAATAGGTGTACAAAAAGCTGTATAAAAGTTAAATATTTAATTATTGAAATATGGCAAAAGCAGAATTTTTAGAAAATAAAAGTCTTTTTTTTCTTTCTCTAGTTCTGCTGTGTTATTTTGAGAAATCCCCCTCATGTGAAAGGGGAGCCAGCAGATCATGCCAGCCATTTGGCTTGGGCACTGCTGAGAAACCCTCAGGCTGAGTCTCCATCAGCTGGGGGCCAAATGCACTGTTTGTATTTATGTGTGGAGGAGCACTGAAGGCAAAAGTTTTAAGTTAAGAAAGAACCTTTGAGATGATTACAGCTTTATTTACTGAAACACTACCATCCCCCATGCTTCTCCTGGGTTGTCAGAAAGCTCAGAAAAGTAGCCTACATTATTATGGAAGCTACTAAAGGAAGGAAAAGCTGGATCTGACATGAAAGAATTCAAAACTTTTAGATAAGTATCAAAAATTCAGATTCTCTGGTGAAATGGAGCGTAGTAGCCTAAATGAGAACTGCAATATAAGAATCTGTGTGACTGTAAGTTCATATTCAAAATTACCCATTCCATTATATCAGGCATAATTCAGAAAGGAGAAGGCAGAAGTTTGATGTATACCAGGTGATGGGAAATGATCCCTGGATTCAAAGAGTACACTGCAACCTTAGGCATTCCTGCAACAGACTTTGAGTGGGGAAGGATGCCCAGGGTCTCTGTTTTTGTCTTTCCCTGCTACAGGTAATAATATACTCCTAGTTCTCCTAGTGAAACTGAGGCCTGCAATAAAAAAAGCCCACAAATCACAAACTGTGATGGAGAAGAGAACAGGAACATAACTGTGTGATGAGAGCTAATAGCAGGTTAGTTATCAGAGAAATTACCAGCTAATCCCAACTAGTGGAACTTATGCAGTGCTCCAAAGGTAGGCAAAATATTCAAAGATCCCTGTCAACCTGAGCTCTTCTGCACCCAGCTCAGCTATGTTTTTAGCCACAGCTGATTTCCTAAGATTCAGAGAAAGATGAGTGCCCTTGCTTTTCTTAAAACAAAGGTATGGACCACCAGGTCCACCATACTAACAAGTACCAGCAGCTGGGCTTCCTTACAGGGGTGGCAGCAGAGGTGACAACCCAACAGAGACATCTCAGCCATTGGTCCTTCATGACTGAGGTGTCCTGGTACTTACCAGGGGTTCTTCTTGCAAGCTCTGCTCTGTTCTGCACAACAATGCAGGGTCTCCCACCCTGTTTGAAGGCCATGCCTTGCACCTCCTAACTTTGAACCTAACTTTACCCTTTGCTGATACCAGCAACTCAAATAACACTACGCTTTACCGAATGTTTACCTCCATGAACAGATATCTTCACCTGTCTGTGCATTTTCATTTCACCAGGCTATGCAGGCTGAGGTCTTCAAATATCTGTCATGCTGTTTCTTGTTCTCCTTGATTTTTAATGAGTTATTTGAGGATGGTGGCACCATATGTCATGTAATGTTAGAGCTATTTGACATAGTAATTAAGAATAAAAATTTGTGTCTGAAACAAAACTGGAGTGGTGCTTGCACACATTTACCTGTATAGAGATGGAAACACTGAGTATATTTTCACCAATTCCTGACCAACGTTCTTTGAACTCTTTAGAAATACATTTCCAAAAAATTTACAAAATTTTAAAGTTTATGATTGTGGGTTTTTGACCAGAGGTGTTTGCTTGAGTTTGTTGTTGATGTTTTTTATAATTGAAAGTTTTTCCTGAATTTTCTGCAGTGTATTTAGCCAGTTCATGTTTTTCTCTTAAAGGAAATATTGATATTCTCTTAAAGAAAATACTGACTTGGAAACAAAACTTAAAACTGTTTATGAACTTTTCAATTTTGAGTGAATGCTATCGTGTGTTTATACTTAAATCTAATTGTTTTCACTTTAAGTGGATAAAAACAATGTCATTCATCTAATTTTAAAGGAATTGTATTGTTTGGTTTCAGCTGAGATAAAATACATATATCAAGTATAGAACTATATGAGAACTCCAAATGTGTAATCCATGGCTTGTAAAGTCTGAATAAACAGCTCATACTCTCTGCAGCAGATTGAGGAGTCAATGCTCAGTCCTTGTCAATAGTCCATACATATGTACATATTCCCTTTGGAGCCATCTCAGTTCTTGAGAGATTATTTGAATTTACATCTGTAATTTAACGAAATGGTAAATTGTGAGATATCCTTAATGAGACACTGCCTGATATTTCTGATGGAAAATATTTTAGAATATAGAAATTGTTGGCTGCAGTATGTGAATTCATCCCTGCTCTTAGATGTGGAAACACATCTATACGTACAGTGATCTATTACAATCTCATGTGTGATTTGCAGATCACTTCATAAAGGTAAATACAATTTTTCCTGCCATTAGGGAAATTTTTTATAAATTGTGAAAAGTTAGGCTGTTGTATTAGACAAAAACCTGGGTAAAACTGTGTAATGCTCAAAAGAATCAAGATGGATTTAACTGCAGCTGTCCTCAAAATCAGTATGTCTCATACCAGTATTTATTGCATGGTTTACTGAAGCAAATGGTTAAGATCACAGGAGTGTAAATCCAGCTTCATATTCTGAGTGGATGGAAAAAACTGCAACTCAGCTCATCAGCTAATCCTAAGCTTTAAAGTATTTTTGAGTGAGAATGTTTAAGTCAGAAATGTCAAAGGTCATGTAAGAACTAATGTGTTAACCATAGACTAAAATATTTGTCTGAGCTTTTCCACCTGTGACATTATCTTCTTTTTTTTTTTTTTTTTTCAGTCTGGATTACCCAGATGGCATTATTACGAATGGAGTACTAGTGGTAAAGTACATATTTATTGTGATCTTTCTTGTGTCTGAATAACAAATATTCATGTTTCTAACTCTGGAAACTTTGAGCTGTGTCCCAAACCCAGTACTGCCGCCTACTTTCTTCTATAAATGATAGGCTCAGAACTATCAGGAGTTAATGAAGAAAGTGTTACAATGCTCATAAAAATAGTTCCATATGTTAATACACTCATTATTTTGAATAGGGCTTATCTTCTTTGCTTAATTGTCTCTCTAAGTTCAAGCAGTTCATGAGTTGTTTCTCTTTATCTCTTTATTTCAGTTTTGGAAAGAAATACCATATCATTATTGTCCTCGTGTTATCTGAAGACATAGTAATAGATAATAATTGTCTTGCTCATTGATCAACCAGAGGGGTTGGTTGGGAACAGTATGAATCACTTGCAATGGCATTTACACTTCTCTCAATCATCATTCATCCTCTCTTGCTGCAGGCACGTGAGGTTTCCTGTTTGGAGGTTAGAGTGGATACAGGGAAGCTGAAGCAGCAATCCACAAGTGAGGTTATTGCTTCATTAGCCTATTGTTCTTGTGTTGTGATTCAGCCATTATATCAGATGTTGAAAAAAATTAATAATCCGTTGTGTACATTGCTCTATCTGTGTCATATAATACTTAGTTTTGCCATGCCCCACCTTGCAGAAAGATTGTATCATTCAAAATTCAAGTTAATCAAGTGCTTAGTTATGAGGAAAATTTTAAACTGATGCAAAAATAGAGCCAGGTATACTAGACTGAAAAACTTGGAAAAATGAGGTTAGTTCTTTTTATTTATTGTTTGTTCAAAACAATTTTTTTCTAAGTGGGATCTTTAAAAATTATCTCATAAGTAATATGTAGGAATCTTATCCCTTTGGTGCCTTAACAAAAAAAATAAACCTAAGTTTAAATGCAAAGTTGTATCAAAGGGGTCTTGGCAAATTGCAGGGAAGCTCTCTGCTACCATAGACTCACCAAAACAGTACTTTGTCTATAAAATGTAACTCTAACAAATACAACAGGATTCTTCACTAGTTTTTAAGTTGATTTAAATGAACTGTAGCTTGTGTAATGCCATTCCTGGGGGAAAATCTCAAAACCTCATGACTGTTCTGAGTTAATTTGTGAATGGAAAATTGACTTCTATGAAGAAAATGGTGGCAATGACTAAGTTGCATTATAGGAAGTTTCAGACTGAGATGTAACAGAGGAAGGAAAGGTTAGTGACCTAAAATTATATGTCTCTTGGCCCTGATCTTGCAGGAGAACAGCATATGACCTCTCTGTAAACATAAAGGCTTTTCTGTACAAGAAACTCAGCCTGCTGCTTGTTTCAGTTTTGTGATGTGGGGGCACATGCCAAGTAGCCTGATTGAGTTGTGGGTTTATAGATTTATTTGTGAGTCTTAATATTATAAAATGTTTACTATGAACCAGAACAGACTGACATCAAATAAATGACTTTTATGCAGCATGAATAATCCAAAATGCCTCTGACACTCCTCTAAATCCAAATCTTGGTTTAATTTATTCATGGAAAGCATCTAACAAATAGAAAGCTATAGTATTTTAAAAATCTCTGAATTCTGTACATTGATTATTTATGTAGATTCACCAAGATATTTTAGCTCAGTTTTCAGTCTGTTTTTGCCACCTGAAGTCTACTTAGTCATTGTGGTGTAAGGAAAATTCAACAAAAAGTGAAAATTGGGTTTTTTAATTAGTTATGTTTGTTTGCTTGTAATATTTAAAATTCTGCTTGTTCCTTGCCTCTCGGCTTAGACCCAGAGCTTACATTTACAGTGAAAGGATCACATGAAGGAAGCCAGAAGATTTTGCTGGACTCTGGCCCCAGCCTTCATATAATCATATTTCACTGCATCATAAATGAGCAGACAAGACTGGATATCATATTACCAGAAGAGGTAAGTTCTCCTTCTGTTTGTTATTATTACTCAAATGAAATTAGAACAAAATATTAATAGAACCAGTAAACTGAACTAGGTTTCTGAGTGGAGAAGTTCAAGAGATGATAAACCTTTTATGTGTTTTGCTTTTTTACATTTTTTCAGCTGACTGATGGAAATGAAACAGAGAAACCTGGGGTCCTTTCTTTTCCCCTGAATTCACTCCCTTTACAGAAGGAAATAACACTAGAAGAGGTGAGTGCTGTGAACCTTTTTAAATACGTAATTTAAAATATCCTTAATATTGTCGTGTTAGAAATAAAGTTACCAAGTAAACAAAATCACTGTATGAAATTATACAGCTATTCATTAGAAATGTTAACAAAATTTAAGGTTGCTATATTCAACTTTGAGGAAGAACATGTTAACAATAATTTTAATAATACAACAGTCATTGCAAACCTGCATCCTACTGTTAGAATTAAGTGGTTTCAAGGAACAAGGAATTACTGTAAAATGTACATTTGTTCAAAACCACATTTTTTTTTTTTTATATTAGGGTGATACAAGCGAAGAACTGAAAAAAGACCCATCCAGATTATGAGCTTAATTCAGATTTTAGTTTGTCTTAATAATGATATCAGGGGTGCTTTTGTGAGTTTTTTTTTTTTTTTTTTTTTTTTTTTTTTTTTAATTTGATAAGGTAACTTTTTTCATTCTTGTTGCCCCTTCTAAATGTGCAAACTGGGAAGTGGTGTAAACATGCAAGCTTGTGGCACACTACCTGCCCCAAACACATACAGGCCTATTAGAGAAGCGAAAATTTGATTCCAGGGCAGGGAGTGAGGCTTTGGTTAATTGTATAAAAATAATGTCCTTAGCCATGTGATTTATTATTTGAGAACCACCTCTCTTGGTCAGAGCATTGCCCGAGCTTGAAGGGAAGGAATGTTTTAAAATTTGGTAGTAATTACCTTTACCTTTCTCATTTTCCAGGATAATTCATTTCACTTGTGCTTGACAGCAAGAAAATGGTAAGATAGCCTCTTTTAGTCCTGGCCCCCAGGACTGCTGTAAACTAGTTCTGTAGGCTTTTTCTGTGATAGGTGCAGAGATGAACACGTACTGTGTGAGTGCTGTGCTCACTGGTGCCCAAGGTAAGTGCAAGTCTGCTGCACTTACAGCACTGTGCATTCTGCAGGAGTCTGTGAGCCTTCATTCAGAGTAAATTCGTTGGTTTTATGCCTTTTGTTCTCACACATGAATAAAACTGTACCATTCACTTATTATTTTATTCCCCATTTATGCCAATTGTCAGATGTGCACATGGGGTGAAATAACCTTTAGCAGTCTCTAACTTTGCCAAATCACCAAAACAAACATAGGGTAGCCTGGCTTCTGCCCCTTCTGCTTCACTGGGCAGAATGGGAGCTGAGACCTGACCAGCTGCACCTCTGCCAACCCACTTGCAGGGACAGAATTGCACCAGTGAAAGGTAAAATTGAAGACGGTGACATTTTATGGTAGAGCTGAAAACTTCCTATGGTTCACAGCCCCCCCATCTCATCCCTGTGTGGGATGAGATACAGAAAGAAAGTGTGTGGGTTTTCACAGCACAAGAAAACTTTGTGTAAATGGAGAGCTACCTGTACAACCTCAGCCCATAACAAATATCTGACTTGTACATTTAACAGGCACACATATAGAAAGAGAGCAAGAAAAAAATGTTAATCTACTGCTCAAAGAGTTGGGTTTTTTGTAAGGTAAATCATTTGACCTTATTTTCTTTTCAAAATTACACTGTGTGATAAATCAAATTTGCTGGAGAAGAAAGGTTAGCAGCATTAATCCTTGAAGCATTCATATTTGTGAAATATTGGTGAAAATTATTTTCAGGACAGAGTTTGCAGCCACCAGAGGGTGATGTGATCCAAAAGATTTGGTCAATATTTAGTGTTATTCTCAGTAATAAGTGTATTTATGTTGCTGTAGGCACATAACATTAGCTGCAATTTGATTGGATTTACACCTTTTTTTCTGAATTTTCTTTTGCTTGTGCTTCACATTTTTCAAAGGACAAAATTTCATGTGTCTGCGCATGTGAAAAAGAAAGTGATGGATATTCTTGTATTATTACAGGACGAAGCTTGTGAATACTTATCTAGGAATATGTTCAGGACACAGGTGAAAGGCTGCAATTCCCAAGACTGAGCTGGGGGTGATGTTTGCCCTGCAGTTCAAGCTTCATCACATAACTCATTAGAACTCTGACTTTAAATGCTGTTAGTGGATTGTCAAAACCCGAGAACAAGTGATAATGTCATCACTTGAATTTTCCAGGATGTCATAGTGATAAACAGGAATGGGTGCAGAAAAAAATACTTCTGAATTTACTCCTTTTGGTGGTCTTTCCCTGACTTGTGTGTCTTGTCTTTTTGTCCGTGTTCACAAGAGATCTACAGTACCTTGGAAACTCCTCTTCATCCACACTGCTGTTTCTTGCTGGCAGTAGAAATGGGGTGGTTTTGTTTTCCTTCTTTCCTTTATCAATACGCAGACTTGGAAATAACTTATTTTACAGATGATTTTTTTTATTACCTGCCCTACAGATCTTGAAATCAGCTATAAATGATGTGTGCATTGATTTGTCCCATTGTCTGTTCCAGCTCAGGAGACCTGGATGTGCGCTTGGGATTTAGCCTGTGCAGGGAGGAGCAGAACTTCCTGCGGAAAAGGAAGAAATATGTTGCTGCTGCTCTGAAAAAGATTCTTAATTTGGAAGAGGATCTGAAAGAGCATGAGGCAAGCCAATGCAATCCCTGGTAGCAACTGCTCTTGGGGGATCAAGGCCTGGCTTACAAATTCAAACAACAAATAAAATCCCAGTGTAATTAGTCCTGCTGGTGTGGGCCAGGCATGGTCACCTAGGGCAAGGCATGAGCAAGAGAAGCAGTGGGCTTTTCATGTAGCAGAGTGAGGGAGGAAGGATAATGTCTTTATGGAGCCAAAAACTTCTCAGCAGCTCCTCAAACAGCCCATTCCTGTTTATTCTGGATATTGCTCATGGATCTCAGGAGAAAAGTTTATAGTGGGCAGACATGGAACATCTGGGCAATGCTGCTTGCAAAATAGAGGGCCTTAACGTAGAGACGAGGTGGTGGCCACGGCATGTGTGTAAAGGGCGTTGAGGAGGAAAGAAAAATTTTCACAGACATCTGAATGAAAATTCTTGGAGTGGTTTCTGCAGCAAAATTAGCTGTATTGTTGGGAAAATTGAGGGATAGAATAAAGCTATCAGTCTGGCAAAGAAGAGTGGATCTTATAGTATCACTGAGTTGTTGATGAAATAGCTGTTTGTAAGTTTAGCTGTATCACTCTAGACACTGTTCCTGCCCTGTAATTGGGTCATAAGCTTTGCAACTGCTGATGCCTAACTGGGTTGCTGACAATCAGAAAAGTACACACATACCAACAGAAAGAACACTCTTCAGCTGACAGTTAAAAAAAAAGAGTGCTGTGGAAAATATGATTCAAAAATATTAATTTGGATTTCAGGACAGAGAATAATACAGGAAACAAAGTTTTCAACAAAGCTGAAAAGAACATTTTCAACCATTTTTACAAGCTGTCTGAGAGGTTCCTCACACACAGAAAACTCTTTTCTGAAAGGCCTAATTACTGTGGCTCTCCTATTCATGTGTTTAACTTCAGAAATATGGGAAAATATCCCCTCTACTTTATTAGCTGACTTATATTTGAACTGAAAAAAAAAATCATTAGTATTTTAACTTATAAAAAAATAGGTTAGAAAATGTAAACCCCAGAATATAATTTCTGGAGTTTATTCTGACTTTAGCTAATATTATGAGATTTTCCTCATTATTTTATAAAATTTTCTATATTTAAAAAGAGTTTAGGGTACGAAGAACATCTGTTTTCTCACTTTTCTGACCTTTTGTTTTTTTTCATAGAGGAGGAGAATTATTTCCTTCAGGCTCTATTCATTGACTTTGGAACACAGATTCCTTTATCAAATTAGAAGCTAATACTTGAAAGGTATAAATAGACATTTTCCATGGGGTGTGTAAGCATCCACACTCTGGTTGCTAACGGAAGCAGAGGGTGTACTAGATCAGGAAAAGATAAGGAGAAGAATAGTCTGTCTCTTCAATTACACTTGGCTCATGGAGGGGGAAACCCTATCAATGACTGTGCTTCAGGACATAAAGTAATTGATGGCCGGGGGCCAGGAAGACTTTGGCTATTGTGTGGTCTGGCTGATTACAGGGTGCTGCGCATTCCTGTGTGACACTGGTCATTGTTAGAGGCAGAATCACGGATCCCTAACCTGCACCAGTGTGGTAAATCCTGTGTGTTTTCTGTCACAGCTGCTAATAATACACTTTGAGAAAAATTCCAGGGTGGTGAGGTTGATTTCCAGTTGTATGTTAAGTAAACACCTTCTCACCCCATCAGAGAGGGTAAGACATAAGCCTTCCTCCTTGCAGCAGTCAGGTGGTGGCAAACAAACCTTCTGCAGCAATCACATCCTTTCCATCCCAAGTAGCATCCCTGCTTGTATCAATGCCTGTGACCTGTTATCTGATTTCTGCAGTAAGGGCTGTTTGTGTCTAACTCATGCACAGCTTTTGCTCCTTCTGCCTTGCTGTGTTGACCAGGTGCCAGTGGTGGCCATCACAACAACCGGGGGCGGAACGCGATCCCTCACAGCGATGTATGGCAGCCTGCTGGGCCTCCAGAAACTCAACCTCTTGGACTGCATTTCCTACATCGGGGGCTTATCGGGTACCACATGGTGAGAGGGATGCAAACAAGCTTTTTCAATATGTTGACTCTGTACAATACTGTTAGCTTATATGGCACTTAGCAAGGCAAAAGCATTTCTATTCTGCCCACTCTCTGTCCACCTGGAGCAAGGAAGCAAAACATACTGAGTAAGACATCAATCATCACACTCATCAACTGCTTTTGTCAGCTCGCTGACTCGGTCTGTGCCTAATATCTTCATCTAAATGCTCTATTCCCTTTTCATATTATATCAGTTGTACCTTAGACTAAATACAATAAATTTGTCTTTAGACTGGAAATTGAAGAAAGATGGGAAGAAGAATTTATGCCTGCCATTTGCTGGTTATTCTCACTTCCATTTTGGATTTACAGTGCATCTCCCTCTGGTAAAAGATGTATTTGGGGCTAGAGGAATTAATATTGTCACAAAAGGCCAACCAATGATATCAAGTTACTGACCTTGGAGAGACTGCAGATACAGTGGCTTGTTGTGAAGTGCTCTCTTCTCCCAGTGGGCACAGAGCAGATGATGCCATAGTTAAAATAACTGAAGTATTTAATCAAATAGGTTCTAGGTACCCCACTCCTCTACACCTGTTTGGAAGTGGAGAGTTTTTTTTTCACTGAGTTATGGGTCACTTTTATGTAAGTCCAAACCTCAATGGTAGGTTTTTCTTTTAACTTCTCTGTATATATGTGGAGATCTGAATCTACCTGTGTTATGATTTCAAGGGGACAAGTAAGAATGGTCATACAAGGACATGCCCAAAACTGCCAAGTTTTCTTGGTGGCAGAAGTCATTAGCAGATATATGGGAACAAATGCAGGACCAGAGCAGAGTAGTAGTGACTGCTCCCTAGAATACTCCCTACCTTCCAAGAAATAGATTAGATGAATACTTGTGGAACCTTTGAATTTGAAAGCCTTGGGTCTTGGTTTCTTTTCTCCCTTGAATTTCAAGGTAATTCTTGAGCCCATTTTAAAACATCCAAACCAGGAAAACTTGGAGGTTTTGTTTGCTCCTGAAATGAGTGTTTTTTAAGTGTGAACCCCATAAGAATTAAGAAACAGGCAAATAGGTTGCACATCTGTTTTCTGAAAGCAAACCACAGCATTATGCCTCTTTCATTATTTTCTACTAACATTTCTTCAGGACCATGGCAAACTTATATGAAGATGCTAATTGGTCACAAAAATATCTGGAGGATGCAATCAAGGAAGCTCGCAAGCAAGTAACCAAATCCAAGATCTGCTGTTTTTCTTTGGATTGTCTGAAGTACTATTACAATGACCTGATGGAGAGGACTAAAGAAGGACATAACACTTCTTTCATAGACCTTTGGGGTCTCGTCATTGAATCCATGCTACATGATAAGGTATTGCTCCTTTCTTTCACATAATTGCAGAGCTTCTAGAGCTACAGTGGAGAAGAAAATAAATCCCGCATGTCATTCACTAATACTGATGCAAATAATTAGTTTAGCAGTTGATTAAATATGATATATTCAGTTCCATTATTAAAACACTGCTCTAGATTTAAAGAGAGCTTGACCTTGAACTGAAGGAGCCATGTCATACCAGTTAAAGGCGTTCTTTCCCCTTAAACAGAGAAGTATCCTGAGAAAAAGTATTTCAAATTGTAAATAAATCATTTTGGACATAAAATGTTCTGACTATAAGAGGCACTTAAAATTTGAATTAATTTGCTTCTCCAGCATAAATTATGATATGCATTTATAAAGTGACCTAGGTATAGACTGCATATGGTTCACATGGTGAGAAAGACCATTTTCTAAATATGGTACCCAGTTTTAAGAAGTTTTGTTAATTTAAAAATAGTGTATCTTAAACAGTTTCCTTCTGGTTGAAGTTTATACAATAAAGTTTTAAATTGTCATGTGCAATAGCATATATTCTTGAATATGTATATATTTGCAGAATATCTTAAAATTCTTTTCTAAGACCTAGCCAAGGAAAGAACTTTACCTTTCACTTAGCTGCATGATTTTTCCTGGAACTGGTTTCTTGTTGGTTTTGTTTTTTTTTTTTTTCCTGACTGAATCTACAATCAACTTCTCTGCATATCTCAAAATCTGAGAACCCATATAGGGTGTAGCTGCTTCTTATGGGATACTTGCCAAGTTTGGAATATCCCATGACAGATATTTTGGAACAATCCAGTTACCTGGGAATGGAAAGGAGAACTTAGATAAGGCTGGATAGGGCTGACAATTCATATTATATTATTTGAAATGCAAGTTGTTTTACACCTCATTCCATTTACCCTTTTAAATCAAAACCAGAAAGATGAGCACAGACTCTCGGACCAGCGTCAGGCAGTGGATAATGGCCAGAACCCATTGCCCATCTATGTGGCCATCAACCTCAAGTCCAACTATAGTGCCCAGGCATTCAGAGGTAATGGTTATGATCTACATTTCTTAACAAATTTATAATTTAAATGGTCTAAACTAAGATGATGTGGATATAAACAGCTTTAATAATGCAATTGTATTTTCATTTTAATTGCAAATAAACCCTGCTCAAAAGTCAATAAATTTTCAGATTATAGTGGCCAAAACTAAAAAAAAAATAAAAAATTCAAGACGTCAAAGTCACAATTTATCCTATCATAAAAGCCTTGGAATGAAACAAATTCTTATATGGTTCCATTTGGTCTTATTTTGAACAATTAAAGAAAAGGTTTTGAATTTTTGGGACCAATGTCAGGTAAATCACTATTTCCTCTATTAGTTTGCACAGCATTTAACATGAGCAGCTAAGAACATGACACCAAGTGAATGCAAAGCTCTCTGTCCCTAGAGCTCTAAAGGCAACGAGTTATGCATGAGCAACACATATTTTGGGGTAAGATTAAGTCTGTTAAGGGAATGCCTGTGGTTTCATTCAGACCACGGCTTTTTTTTCTGGAGGTTGCTCTGTCACAGCCTGGAACTGCCCTGCCTCAGTGTGGAAGGACCTCATGGCATCAGTACTGTCGGCAATACAGATACAGCCATGGCTGGTGAATGGCATGCTGTGAACTAGCCAGTGTCTTTCTCATTGGGTTTGCTTCCTGGAACTCTTCTGTTTAGTATCATCTAACATGTTGTCTAACATGTTGCCTTTTCATGGTCTGGCTGTTGTTGCCATAGAGTGGCTAGAGTTCACTCCTTATGAAGTTGGTCTGCTGAAGTATGGAGCATCTATTCGTGCAGAGCACTTTGGAAGTCAATTCTTTATGGGAAGGATGGTGAAGAAGCTCTCAGAGACCCGGATCTGCTATATGCAAGGTGAATGTTGCCTTGGGGAAAGGTGGTCTACTGGAGAGAGCTGGTAAGGGTGAGCACATGGTCTGTGGTGGACATCACTGGGAATACACCGGCAGACAGGTTGAGCAGGTGTGAGTTTGCACTAGCAAGGATGTACTCATGAAGTATGCCCACAAAGGCATCTGTACAGACAGAAAGGAAGTATCCAATGGGAAGAACTGAAGGTATGTATCAATTAAGATTCTTCCGAGGCCACTCCATCAATCAGCTTCTATTCCTCTTTCCTGTTATAGGCATGTGGAGTAGTATATTTTCCATAGATGTGATGTATGTCTGGAATTTGGCTGCTGATTCAGAAGATTTCTGGTGCAGATGGACCAGAGACAGAGTAAAAGATATAGGTGAGATTTTAAATTTTTTTGCACCACTGGTATATATTGTTTATGTTTTGTGAAGATGTCTAATGCATAAAGAAATGCTGTCAGAGAGTAAAAGATGAGGAAAGAAAAGCAGAGATGACAACTAAGAATTTTTTTCTGCTTCATTTAAAACTAAATTGCTCTTCTTTGGAAAAGTTGTGTAAAAGCTGTACCTTTTCCTGAAGGTCATATAGACACAAAACCAGTCTCTTTCAGATGTATAGAAATCATGTTGTATCAAAAACACATCTTGAGATTGATAAATTAGGATATGGTTCTCCTTGGCCAGTAATAACATGGTAGAGAAATGGCTCTTGCAGAGGGCTGATTTCTCCACTGAACTACCCACGGGGAAATCTTGCTCTTGCTGTTAATTGCATAGGGAACCTGTAGTGACTGGTCTCCTAATTTACTTGATGCTGAGGCTGGGTGACACTCACATGCATTTTGAAGGTGTCCTGTTGACAGGTCTCCTGTATATTTTGAGACTGCTCTCTCTCCTCCACCACACGCTACAGTAGAGGTGGGCATCATTTGAGGCAGCTTAGAGTGGAAGGTGATCCTTGCTGCCTGGCAGCCTGCTGCCTGCAGGTAGCTGGTCATTTAATTCACTGTCTAATGCTGAATTTTATTTGGTGGCATAGACCTTAAGGGCTTATAATGATGTTTGATTAACTTTGGAGTGGGGGAAGATGATACCTGTCGTTATTAGTCACTCAATTTTTCAAAATACTAGTCATTTCAGAAAATTATCCTAAACTTAAAATGTCTTCTTTCCATCTTGCAGCAGAAGAACCCTTTCTGTCTGTGAATCCCTATGAAGTAGACACATGTCTTTTCACTCCCTCGAGTGTCTTCTCCTCCACTCTGCGAGATGTCTTAACAGGACGCCCAACCATTGCACAGTATCCCAATTTTATCAGAGGCTTCCAGCTGCATAACAAGTACTTGGAGAGTGAAGGATTTTCTACCTGGAAAGGCACAGTAAACCAGCATGCTTTTCAGTAATATTCTAAGAAGGTTTAGGTTTAAGAACTCACTTAGGATTTCCAACAAAGAGCTGTGACTGACTTCTGAAATGCCACTTCTCCCTTTAAAAATGGAAAACATGAAAGCCAGATTTGAACAGCATTTCAGTTTTGGTGAGGGGTGTTGAAGAGCAAAATTATACCTGCCTGTCTGGGGATTATGTTCCTGTGGATAAAGTGAGCTCAGCCTAAGACAGCACGAGAGATCACCCCTCTAGGGCTGAAGCAGCATGAGGTGCTCAGGAAGGGGGAGGGAAAAAACAGTAGCATGTCACTTACTCCTGTAAATAAGTACAGCTAGAGTGAGGACAAAATTCTTGATTATTTCTTCTTTACCTTCCTTCAGAGGAGAAATCCATTCTTGCGTTTTATTTGTAGTAATGAGAAATAATTTTGTTTCAGACACAGTGATAGACTCCTTCCCAAATAAACTGATGGAAACAGCAGACAGTGACCTCTCCCTGGTTGATACTGGCTTTTTCATTAATACCAGCTACCCACCACTTTTGAGATCAAACAGGGAGGTCGATGTTCTCCTGCATTTGAATTACAGCGGAGGGTCCCAAACACTGGTAAGAAAAGCCATGATATCTGAAATCGTTTTCCTTCATGTCCTTTTGGTCTCTGACAATTGTCAGTACTGGAATGTGAATTACATTATTATTATTATATCTAATTTATTATTTAGATCATTAGGCAATTGATTTCTCAGTAACTAAGAAGGATATTAGAAGATGATGATGGATATAGGCATTTCAAAATCATCAAGATCTTCACTGCAGTGGATCCAATAGCTTTTAAAAACTGATGGATTATATTCTGGATTATATTATAAACTGATGGAATAGTCTGAAACTCTTCTACTGATATTGGTTATCCTTGTACTGAACAAACTACAAAGGCAATGGAAAGTCCTGAAAATATTTTAACAGACTAAATGAGAAAACTTGTCTTGGCCTTTATGTCTCATACCAGTCCTATGGAAATGTAGCAGCTAATGCCAGATTGATTCATAATTTGAAATAATATAATAGTGTTGCATGTATAATGATAATAATACAAAAACAAACATAGGTTTATAGTAAATATAACTGTTAAAGTTTTTTTATGAGGTCACAAGATATGTTGATAAGTGTATTTATTAATAGGGAGTCATTATCAAGGAACACCAATTATGCAGAGAACAGAAAGACTGGGAAAGTGGTAAATAATGAAGAATTCAAGACAATGATGAAGACTAATCTGGACTGATGTGTTTCTTCACCATTCTTGTAGTTTCTTTTCCTTCCCCTTCTGCACCTCTTTCAATGGGATCATAAATCAGATCTGTGGGTTTTGGATTAATTTTCAAGTTCAGAGACAGTGACTGCTTTCTTGTTTTGCCTAAAGCAGTGTGGAAAATAAGATAAGCTGCAATGTCTGGTGTGGTTATGATTGTTTCCATCTGAAATTTAATATCTTGCCAGAGGGAGAGTCAAACCTTGGGATATTCATTTTAGCTGCTGCAGTTTAAAATATCCAGGTCTCTGTATTACTTTTCATTGTTTGTAATAATTTTATATATATTTTTTTCTTTCATCCAGCCTCTGGATCAGATTGCGAAGTACTTCTCAGAGCAAGAAATTCCATTTCCCAAAATTGAGATAAGTGAGGAAGATAGGGAAAACTTGAAGGAGTGCTATGTGTTTGAAAAGGCTGACAGTCCACAAGCTCCAACAGTGCTTTTCTTTCCCCTAGTAAATGACACTTACAAGAAATATAAAGCTCCTGGTGAGTCATCTGTGATAGTAATTTTAATAAAAAGTTGTTTTCCTAGTGAATTCTTTCAATTTCATATCTAATGTGTCTGTCACTGTCATCTCTGACCTTTCCAATGCCAGCATGGGTCTCATTACTGAAAAAAATAACTGCTCTTTCTCAGGACATCTGAACTATATGAACTACAGAATCTTTCTTAAAGCACAGGCACTTATTTCACAAGAACTACTAGAGGTAGTATGAAAGCAAAAATTCTGATACTTCTACACCTTGAGGGGTAGGTTCTGAAAACAAGATGTTTTTCTCTACAGACATGGACTTGTCATGCACTGCTGTTTGCAAAGACAAGGAATAACCTTCTGATGGTTTTGGTGTGAAACCCATTCATTCAAGTTTTTTTTCACATATTTAAAAGTAATCTCTGAGATTGAGGTTTGAGTGGGCAGAGATCTTTGATTTTAATTGAATTATGTCCTCTGTCTGAGTGCAATTATTTCTCCTGATCTTTCAGTGAGGTGGCTATTATTTTGTCTAGTATAAGAGTATCTGGTTTCCTTTTTGCTTGTGCTTTTCTAGCTGGGAAAAAAAGTCTATGTTGTCCCAGCAGTGGTCTAGCATTGCTGCTGCTAATGTTCTTCTAACTTCGAGCTGTTTGAGTGATGTAAATGTCAAATGATGTAAAATCATATTTGGACAGAGGCTTGATCCAGAGGCTGAAGAATACAGTGCTACTAGCACAGTACTTTTACTTGCCTCTGGCAAATTATATCTTTCCTTCCAAGTCTCCCTTTTTTACCTGTGATTATGTAAATACTGATAGGAGCCACATACTGCAATAAAACCTTCTTGGTGCATCTCCCTGTGGTTTGTCCCCTTAGGTGTGGAAAGGAGTCCTGAAGAGATGGCTGAAGGCAAAGTTGATGTCTCCAGCATCCTCTCCCCATTTACAACAAGAGAGGTGTGTTTCAGTGAAGAGAATTTTGACAAACTGGTGAAACTGACAGATTACAACATCCTGAACAATGAGAAGTTGATTATTCAGGCCTTGCGCTTGGCCGTGGCACGGAGGAAGCAGAGGAATTTTTAGCCACCACACACTACCTTCAGTCTTTCATGTGGTATTTCTTGGGTTGTCTGTGTTTTGGTGAGGTCAAGATGTTTGATTCTTGTCAGTGATACTTGCAGTGGAAATCACATCATCCTAAGGACATTCTGGACTCCACCTTATTTACATGGCTCTTCAGAAAAACAGATTGGAATTTACCAGTGGTTTAATCAAAAACAAACTTCAAAGCAGTAAATTTGTTTTTAGTTTTTTTACCAAGTTACATTACTAATTGTTACATATATTCAATATAAATTATTATAATGTTGTGGAAGATAATAATTAATTATGTGGCCTATTATAATTTGTATCAAAAGAGTATTTATATGGTGTGTTTTCTGTGTGGCAGGGCAACAATCCCTTGAATTGTAATTTTTTTGTAAATAACTAATTAATTGGGCTGGTCTTGCTTATTTAATTATTGAAGGTTGTCATCTCTGATTTGATTGTCTGTCCACTATGAGATTTTTATTTAACTGTCTTCACAAGTCTTTGAAAATAATTTTCTGAAGTTAGTATCAGTGTTGTTAAAATTTATACAATTTTCACCATCAATAAAGAATTACCCCTGAATTAGATCATCTTTGTTTCAGAAGATCAAACATGTCCTCTTTGAGCTGCCGTTCCCAGACCCATTTAGATTTAGCCTAAGCAGTGGACGTATTGCCCAACTTTCCTTCTCTTTTCTCTTGGAGTTTCTGCTGATTGTCCTGTCTCACTCATTTTTACCTGCCTTCACTGTTCCTGAAGGATGACCTTGTGATTTCTCTCAGTGTTTCATAAGATGGGAAGTGGCTGCTGGCTGTTTGTGCAGAATAGGGCAATGCAAGAGACCCTTTCATAGCTTTCACACCTGTTCAACACTTACATATAGGTGGCCATTGAATCTTAGTATGTATTGTATAGGTGGCCTTTGAGCCATAGTGAAATATATGCATTGTATAAGTGGCCTATGAGTCTCAGTAAAATATATGTATTTATAAGTGGCCTTGCCCCGATCTTAGTTGTTCTAAATGGGCTGCAGCTGTGATGTCCTTAACTGGGCGGCAGCTGTGGCCAATGAAGATAACTGGGATAAAAGGGTGTGGGTTGGCCAGTCAGGGAGAGCCTTGGAGGAGCCCTGATGAAGAAGCAGGAATAACACTGCTGTGAAGAGCTGTGTGTGAGAAAACCACCCACAAGGTATGGGACTCTAGATATATGATAACAACAATATGATAACAACACTTACAGGAGAATGGTCTTTGCAGACAGTAGTTGCCAAGACTCCTCTCACAGCTCTCTAACAGGCTGATCACAAGTTCAGTCTTTCACAACATCAGCCTTGCACTGTGGAGCTGTGATTCATGAAGAGATTAGTCACAGGAGCTCAGAAAATGTTTTGGATTAGCTTCCTTTTGTTAATAAAAATTTCCACTGTTGTGAGGAAATTCAGACAGTCAGCAGGGCAGAGTTAGTGTTGAGATCAGGATAGTTTTGACTATCTTCAGAAATGACAATTTATTTAGTATAGAATGAAGTTCTAGGTAATAAATGGTAGAATAGGATTATTTGATTTATTCCTAAAAAATTAACCAGCTGATGGGCCATCGAAGAGCCATTTTTGTGGAGGGGGAGAATGAGAGGGCAATGTTTTTCACTTATGAGCATGTTCATTGTGTTCATATACCTGAAACTCTTGAAAGAGCACAATGTAACCCTGATTTCAGGTACAATATTGTATGTTTAAATCTAGATTATTGTCCCTCCAAGTGTGAGGCAGCTGTAATTTTGGTTCTGCTTCAGTACACTAGAATAGTTAGTTCATGGGATGCTTCTGGGCTCTTTCTAGAGATATCTTTCAGTTTACTCTCATGGTTTCCTAGACCTTTTCGCTGGAAATGAAACAAAGTAGGATGGAGGATGTTTCAATCTGTTTTACAGGGGAAACTTGCTCAACAACAGGATGGAAAAAAACCAGCAAAGTGCAATATGCAGGCTGAAACTGATTAATGCTGCTTTTGTGTCCTGCTGGCTGACACGAAACCTGCTTTTCCCTCTCTGAGAGTTCCTACTACTCTCGAGCTCTTCAGTTTCCCCAGTGTTTCAAAATTGTCTTTTTGAAACAGAGTACTAATAGTGATTGTTTTTATATATATATATAAAATTGTTAATTTCAAGATATTCAGGATGACTGATAAAAACATGCAGGCTTGTAATCGAGCTTTTGCCATCTCTTTAGGAATATTTTCCTTTTGGGTTGACTTCCTTTTACTGCTGCTTCTGTGATCTGTTAGTTACCCATTCTTAATGTGTCCAAAATTTGTCTGGGTGACATCTAGTTCTTAGGTTAGAATGTATTAAAGTGCCAAATATTTTAGGAAATAAAATTATGTCATGTCATTGAAGTTACCTTTATCAATGGGTTCTCAATTAATTGCAAAGTGAAATGAGATTATTTTGAAATTGATTGATCTGTTAATTTTTACAATAGCAAGGATGATTTTAAAAAGACAAAACCAAAATCCAAACTCCCATTTTTTTACTTCTTGTGTACTAATTTTGTCTACTCCCTCAATGAGGCAGGGACCACCTCACATGCTGTGTAGAGTCCTGTGCAGTGAAGTCTTATAAATGTGAAGACACAAAGAGTATGTGAGAACGTGAGGAGTAATTAACATTGATGTCAACATTTTTTTCATTTTCCCAAATATATCCTCTTAGAGGTCGCTCAATGAAGCATCCTAACTCAGATGCACAAAGTTACAACATTTCTGAGAAACTGAGCTTTTAAAACTTTTTCTTACAAGGCAAACTCTCTCACAGGTTCCACAGGTGATTTGGGGAATTGTTTCATGCAATATTTGTCACTGCAACATCTGCTTGGCTGAAAGACAATTTACTGCCTGAACAGAGCAAAATGGAAGGTAAGATGGAGATGACACAGTTTCTTTCATATGTGTCTTTAAGCAAAGAACATGGACTCCCTAAAAGCAATGAAAGCTATAAAAAGGCTTTTGTATGCACATTGGTCCGTTTGGATGCCCTTGGCCAAAGTCCTGGTCCCTGGCTGCCGCCAGTCACTACCCCACAAGGGACTGCAGGTTGACAGCTCACCTGTGGGCAAGAGCATTGTGGTCTCCTCAAAAAAGCGATGAGGATGCTTAAAAGTGTAAGCCATTTGTCCAGTGCCTGTAACCTTGAAGGGAAAAATCACTTTTCAGTCTTCATTTCCCTCTCACAATAAGTGCAGAGACCTCCCTTCTGCAGCGCCAGAGGCAGGGGCTTTGGTGCAGGTGCGCACCCCGCGCTCCGCTCCCGGGCAGAGAGGATGAGGAAGAGGAGGAGGAGCCGGGATTGCTCAGGTGGCGGTGGCGGGGTGAGGCTGCGCTGAGTCAGGCACTCACACACCTGCCTGCCGGCTCCTGGCCGCTTAAAGCACAGGAGCTGCCTGCCGGAGGCTCCTTCAGAGCCATCCACTAGCACGTTTCACACCTGGCTCCGACGGGAAAGGACCACAATGGGGCTGTTCTACAGCAAGAGCCAGGTAAGAAAAGGCAAGAGGAGCTGAGCAATGGGCTGAGAAGGCTGCCTTGGGGGCAGAGGGGCCCTGCTCCAGGAGGGGATGTTTCGCCTCTTGTATCTTCAGCTCTGAGAATTATCCTGAGCAAAGCAGGGTTTCCTTCTGACTGGGTTTTGTGACTACTTTGTGTTTTGGCCTTCAGGAATGCAAAAACTTTATTGATGTAGTAATTTATTGTTTTGGAGATTCCTAATTAATTTTAAAAAATACCTTTTTGCTTCCACCTAACTGGGCTAGGCAAAACAACGCACAGAGGAAAAATAAGGAGTTATCACTAATGTCAATGAATGCATAGGGAAAGTAAGGAAACTAATACTATATGAGATGTTTAATATAGCTCTCTTTAAAAGTGTGGCAGTTTTTGGGCATAAGGGAATGAATGGTAATGTACTGTTATATACTGATCTATGTATTTGTTGCAGTGATACTCCCTGCTCTGTAGGTAGTGTGCTGTTTCCTCACAGGTTTAAGTGTCTTTTGGTAACCACCTTTAGGTTTAGGTGGTTTCCCAAAATAATAAAAAGGCTTGGTTTGGAAGGAATCTTAAAAAATCATCTAGCTCCAACCTCAGCCCCAGGGGGAGGGATATCACCCACTACCCCAGGCTGCTCAAGGCCCCATCCAACCTGGCCTTGAACACTTCCAGGGATGGGGCACCCACAACTCCTCTGGGCAAAGTGTTCCAGTGCCTCAGCACCTCTGAGTAAAGAATTTCTTTCTAATTTCTGATCAAAATATCTTTTTTGGTTTAAAACCATCCCTTCTCATCGTATAACTAGCTGTGGAAAAAGTCACTCTCCCTCTTGTTTAAAAGTCCCCTTTAAGTACCGAAAGCTGCAAACATTTCCTTTGATACATTCCTCACAGCTTTGCTTAAAGGAAGATTGAGTGAGCTGAATTATTCACAGAGAAGTAATTAACTACAGAGTTGTGCCTTTCACTCACTCCTCCTGAGAAGTTTGGGATAGTCTCTGGAAGGCCCTTTCCAGGTCCTCATTTTTTAAAAGCCATTACTTCTGTCTCTATATCAGACATAAAAATGTAATTACGTAGCTAAAAATCAACTGATGTGCAGCATCATTACATCGTGATATTGTTACTAATTCCTGCCCTGCTAGATTGTTTGCTGTTTGTTGTGAAATATAATGGATATATATGACATCCTGTGAATTTTCTCAGACCAAGATGTGTGTCAGCTGTATTAATAACACAGCAAGGTTCTTTATCACCCCTGTCTATGAGATTGGGTTGTAAGAGTCAGATACCTCAAGCTGAAGGTTTACCACAAGTGTTCTCAGAATGGACAAGGGAGGATGTCGGAGGTCTGGTCTGTGGTCACACTTGGCTACAAACCTTCTGGGAAGAAAGCAATGCACAAGGAGGAACCTCAGTTCAGAAATGCTGTTGCTTGGAACTGAAACACTAATTCAATTCTATCTCATGCTATACTTCTGTTCTTCCTTTTTTGCATTCTCATGCCATGCATTTTGTGTGCTTTTCAACAGACAGAACCATCTCCATGCAACTTGCTCACTGTAAAAATAATACAGATGAAAAATGCCAGGAAAGCAGACTTGTGTGAGTATCTTGGCTATACCCCTGGAGCATCCTCATGCTTGTAAAACTACTCTGAATATATCAAGTGACACAAACACTACAGACTACATTTAAAAGGAGAGAGATAGAAGATGTGTCATCCTGGTATGCTGAAGATGAGGCAACACAGTTAGAAGACATTGTATTTCTTATAACTTTGTCCATATAACACTGAAGTCTAGCCACCAGTTGTAATGCAGAACATGTTTGCACAGATTGCATAAAATATTTCATATTTGAATCTGCAAATAAATGTTCTTTTATTCATAGGAAAGATTGCAATAAGAGCTTTCTTTCCATGGTTCCGTCTTACAGAAATGTCCACCCTGTGTAACCCTGGGCCTATCAAAGAATATTTGATGTGAGCTCAGAGCTGCACATTTGGTACCTCTTATGGATTATCAAATTTCATTCAGCAATAGGCATGGCTCACAGTTAGCTTTTTCTATTCTTAAAAACTTTTACAAACTGCCCAAGAATTACAGTTATGCAAATATTTATTAAGGGTCCATAAATATCTGAACTGCGAAACATTAGAAAAAATGGCTTGAATGACAACCATGTCCTCCTGTCTGAGACGAGGGCTGATTGTCCTGCATCTGTTCATTTATACACATAGAAAGGTCTGAATGCAGAAAGTTTCTATATGAGCAGGACAAAGCTAAAGTTGTTCACTTAATAAGATCCCGGACAAGATGTTTTTGTGCCTTTCCAACATTATTTGCTTCAAGTTCTGCAACAGTTTGTACAGAGACCAAAGATATGTGAAGAAGAGTTTTTCATTCTGATTTTTAGTGAAGAGCAGTAAGATGCTTTGTTGCTGATGAATGTATGGGGAATAAGAATCTATATGAACCTTCTGACTAGACTACTTCTACAGCATGGAAAGCATATTTGAACGTCAGTTATAGTCTGGAGAAAAATCCCTTCCTACAGCTAAAACCTATTTGAATGTACAAACATGCACACTGAGCTGAAAAAAGAGGTGTGGAAAAATTGCAACGCTTAGATATCTCCCTTATATAATTATGTTCTATTAAGAGGGCTGCATGACAATGAGCTGACCAACATTCCTTTCAACCTTTTTCTCATCTAGATCAATGCTTTTCATTTTCATCCTTAGGCTGATTGGTTTTTTTTTTTTTCTGAGTGGAGTTTGTTTTGATGGTGTCCTATTTAATATTAGAAAGTTTCTAGGGCATGGGACAGGGAGTGAAATGCTCAGCCTTTTCTGCTTCCCAGTCCAAGCCATGTCCCACCACCCCATAGAGCTTTATAAAGGAGAAGTTTGTGTGAGAGGTGATTTTGGAGGGGAAAAAATTTTGCACAAAAAAACGAGGACACACACTTGCAAAAGGTGAATATTTGTTTTGGATGTTCATTGTGTAGGAAAAGAAAATCATACCAGTCAGGTAGCACTGCCTTGCTTATATATTTAAATGTTAAATCTCGTTTTGACTGACAGCTGCTTATTTCCAGTAACATTTAATTTTACAGAGTGTGAAGATTTTTAGCTGTATTTATCAGAAAGATTTGCATTTAAACTATTTGAGGACATATTTTCTATGCAGCCAGACATACAGAAGTCACAGAGTTCAATGACAGGCTCTGTATAATATAAAATAAACCTATATTTCAAAAGCTTAAATGAATTAATTTAACCTCTGCTTAGTTTTTCTAACAATGTAAAAGCTAATGCAAATTGCATGTCCATAACTTTATAGGACTTCCACTGAGAAGCAGCAAATGGGATTCTTGAGATAAAAAAATGCAAACAAAATTTTGCTGGTTTGTGTAAAACCAGGGGAGTATTTTTGAGTTGATTCAGTCATCTTTACAATTCTCTAGAGATTAGCTTGACACAGTCTTACAAACTCAGAAGCACATGTCCTCCATCACCAGCAAAGTGGACTTCTCATAGGACCATTTTCTTAACACTTTTTCTCATTCTTCATTTTCTCAGCCCTGTTTTTATAACTTTCTATTTCTTGCAAAGTTTTATAGATAGAGCAAGATTGCAAGTGTCACCTACTTTTAATTCACCTTACTGATTTTTGACATTTTAAATTGGCTTCTTCTATCTCTTGCCAATTGTGCCTAACCTTGCACTAGGTTTCTGTAGAGTTTTCAGATCATTTTATTTAATAGTCATCCAGTGCTTAAAAGGTCTCTCAACCTGGTGCTGCAGGTTAACTTTATTATTTGTCTATCTGCTCTGTTTTCTAGGTAATAGAGATGGGAAAATCAATCCATAACAAGAGAATCTCAAAACCTCACTACCATTTCTTATGGAATAGATAGTAAAAGACCTTTAATAGGAGTTCAGTGCATAAGAGAGTATTTTTAACTAAGACAATTTAAAGGGTTTCCTTTTGCTTTTTAAACCCCGAATCTTTTTAGTGCACCCTTCCCACTGATCCCTTAGTGTGTAATTTATAACACAAATTTCCACTTGTGTATTAATGCATATCTGATATCATTAATAACACATGTGAATTTAGTGCCTTGTTTGTGTTCTTCACGTTCCCCTTTCTCACTGAGCACACCCACAAGCTCATCAGGCCCATTGGGCTTCTTGATATTCCTGGACCTGTGATTGCTTGCCAGTTCCCAGATTTGGGTGTGTCCCCCGCCAGCATCCTGATTCCCTAATGGGGTAAGCCTTGGATGTGCACCAACCCAACCCACCCTGAAATGCACAGCTTTGTCTCCTGAGATTTTGCAAATTTCAAGATCAGCTGCTCACCTTGGGCAACCACGATAGCTCCAGGACAAACAGGAGGACATGGCTTTTACAGCATGTGCTTCAGCTTGGGAGTTCCCCATGGCAGGACACCACGAATGCCAAAGCTTATGCAGGTTGCAGGCAGAGTCTGGACAAGTTCATAGAAGAAAAAAGAAATCCAGTTAAAGTAGGCTCAGGAAGTCTATATATCATAAATTGTGAGGACTGAGAGAGCAGTAAATTATATTTTCTCTCTTACACTTTCCTTAGACACCCATTTATAAATGTGAGGCATGATGTCCATCCTTGATAAGACTAAAGGTCCTTCCAAAAAAAAAAGTGGGCAAGGGGACTAAAAACCAAGATGCTGCAGAGAAATTAAGTCTTTAAGTGGAGTTAACAAATGGAAAAGCAAAGAAGCAAAGTGTTAAGGGTTAAACAATGTGAAAGTAGGCTACTGCATGGGGATGGTAAGTGGAGGAATTTTAAACCATCGTTCTCTGCTTTCTGCAAATGCCCAAGACCCCTCAGTGGACATTGAATGTGGGCCCTTGGCTAAATGGACCTTGACCAGTATAGAGTTAAAAATATTATTCATTATTTTCTTAGTAAGAAAATTATATTTTTCTAAGCTTTTATAGGTTTTTATTTTAACTATGCTTTTTAATTTTGGAAACTTCAAGTTTTGGATTTCTTTTATATAACACAAATTTGGGTACTATATTTTATAAAACAACTAAGTATATTTTATATTTTCAACAAAACTTTTTTTACAGAATTGCAGTAGCAATTCTGCCACATATGAGATCAATTCATGTTAAAGTCCCTTGAGATGCAGGAAAAAATTATAGTATGTAAAATACATTATTGTTTGAGGAACTGTGTTCTACCATGATATTTATTGCAGGAACATGTAGACTTCCTCTGGTGTTCTGCTCTTGCACTATTGTTATTGTTTCATTGTTATTTATTACTTACTTCACCATTTAAGCACTGGCAACTACACACTAACAGCCTATTGTTCTAGGTGCTGCATGAAATATGATTATAAAATCAGAGGATGTGGCGTGATAAAGACAAACAAGCAAGGTTGTTTAGCAATATCTCAACAAAGGAGTGTTTAAAAGAGGGATGTAAATGATATTACATAAGTATAGTTTTAGGGATACTTGTAGGGTGCTCCACCCATAGTTAAGGGGAAGGTGGGAGAAAGTGCGAAAGCTTTTTCTTTAAGTTTACCTATTACAAGATGAATACTGAATGCTCCCTGGGGACAGGAACTGATCTCCTTGGACAGAACAAATTCTGATAAGGCTGCCTGTAAATTGCCTTCTGGAAGGCCACAGAAGTAGCCCACATTCCTATGTAAAAGATGGTATTAAAAGTTTCAATGCCATCAATTATCTAGTATTTTGCCCCCTGGAAGACAGTGCTGCTGACTTGTTCCCCTGCCCTTAGCCAGGTACCTACTCAGCTATGAAGTGGGACAAAATGAAGAAAAATGCTCCTCTCCCCTGGTATTGATAGCTTATATTTTGTGACCTGACTGGATCCAAGTGCAGGGAGACCAGGTCAAGGAGATGCTCTGGGCAAACAGGGTTTGAGACCACTTTCTTGGTTCAGGTCCTTTTAGCAGCACAATCAGAAAAAATTAAACCTTAAGTATCATGAAAAATCTACCTCCCAGAAACAGTGAGGAGCTAAAGGCAGTCCATAAGGAGAAGGATGCTTGAGGCTTCTGCCCAGATTACAGATGGGCTGAAGCTTGCAGCTGTTAACATTAAAAAAGGAGATGTAATTAAAAAGAAAACATTTGGTAGAGCCCTGCTTAAATTTGAGCTCTCAACGAGGCAGGTGAGATTTCAGCTTGAGCCAGATGTGTGGGTGTCCTGCTGTTTGGGATGCAGCATGGGGCTGTGGCTATGGTGTTTTTAGCATGGGTCATGTTGTTGCAATGCTTCCTACACACAATTAAGATCCAGTCCTGCCTGCTATTATCCTGGAAGATAATTAGACACTTAGTGTAATAAGTGGACAAGGAGACCATGCTTTCATAAATACCTGCTGCCACACCTTCTTTTGGCCGGATATTGCCCCACAGGAATACCATGGCTGCCATCCCAAGCATGTTTGACAGCTGTTAATGTGTCATGGTGGAGGGGAGGGACCCGAGAGGTCCCTGGTGTGATGCTGCGCTGTGTGTATCCTGTCAGAGCTCGGTTGCTGTAGTTAGGTGTTGGTTAGGCTGACGCACAGGGTGCTGGGGGTTTGCTCGCACGTGGCTGGCAGTGTGAGCCTTGTGTGTGTGCATGCAAAGGCAGAGGGATATTGCAGTGAGACCCCCAGGCAGGGCACAGGACGGGCTGTGGAGTGCCATTTCTCACACACACACACCTGCTTATAACTGGAGGTGGTCAGGCAGAACACCAGCCTGAGGTGTCCAGTATGTGTAAAAAAGTTTTCTGGGTGTTGTAAATGCCTCCCTCTTAACAGCTGGAAAATAATTTATAAACAAGAGGTAATTAGGTTACAGAGGACACTTCTGAAGTGCAAAAGGCATCACCAAATGCATTTTGCATATGGGAAGGGGGAAGCACGCTTGTTTAGTGGCTGTCAGAAATCTCCCAGGGAAAGTCAGAGATTAAATGAGAAGTCAGGGCTCTGCTGTCTGACAGGTAGTTATTTCTCAAAGGTGGATGATACAGTGCAGTAGCAGACAGTGACCACTTACAGACAAGAAATAATTAATGGAGTTTCAAAATACTACTGCATTCTTTGCAACAGATGAAATCAGAGCATGTGTTACTAATTGGGAAATGTCAATGAAATAAACTTTGGTTTACCCATAGACTTACCCATTTGGATCCTTCTGATCCTTCTCCTAGTGGTGACATGAGCCAACAGCAATCTGTGCTAATATGGGTCAGGGCTTCCCAAGTGCCAAAAAAGATTTTTGTAGGGACATTTCCTTATGCACACAGAATTTTGGGAGTTTTAGAATTATTAGATTGTTATGTGTTTTGATGGTGTTTTTAGAAATCAAATATCTTAATAGATACAAAAACTATTTCATCAGTCAAAGTTACTCTTCTTTCCTTCAGAGTTACTCAGAAAACATGACTTAAGCCTCAGAGAAATCAGGGACAGAAAAAAGGTGGATTTTGTTAATTAGTGAGGTACACATGGGGAGTCAAGTAAATTATTTTTCATTTCCCAAAGTCAAGTCTGATAGTAAAATGAAGGGTGACAGGAGTTAGGCCTATTCAGATGCTGTTCAGATGAAGGTGTGTCTGCTATGTGATGGCAGGAATGCCTGAGTATGTGGTATCACAAAAAGAGGAAACATAAATCTACTAATGGGATTGGCATTTATGGAAATGTTCCCCATGCTATCTTTGGCACTTGTGTAGGTTCTTGTCTGTAACTAAGAGATCATGTTCTGTAGGGAGACCATCCCTGACTTTTGAGTGTGGGTCCACAAGATTGTTAATCTAATGATTCATGCTTGCTTTTTCATTTCCTAATAATGATGACAAATATATTTGTCAGTAGATTATTCTGACTTCAGAATGAAAGTGCTTGTTGATGATGCAAGCCCTGCAGACTGCTGCTAACCACTCCTTCCAACTAAAAGCTCCTACGTGGAGTTCAGGTGGGAAGCTGCACTTTACAAGTGGCCACTTCAGCAGAGAAAGGAAAATAAAAACACTGAAGCTGCCCTCACTACATCTGGAAATATTAAAATTAACAGGTGAACTTTACGACCTGTACATGCCCCAAATGGAAACAGCAGAGCAATGCAATTTTGTGCAAAGAAGCAATGTCAGCTCATTCTGGGCTGGGAAGAACAGACAAGCTTCCACCTGTACATGAAGTGTTGCAAATACCTTTGCCACTCTGGCTGAGGCACAGAGATGTAGGTGAAAATGGTGACATTAGGCAATACATTTTTTTAAACACAGCTTTATTGCTGAAAACTCTGCCCCAGTACAGCTGCTTCTCAAAGCAAATGTCATCCATCAAACTGTTTGACACTTCAATGCCTTTCCTATAATCTTTAGAGAAGATTAAATTCAATATTTTCTTCTCCACAGGTGATTAATCTTCTTTTCTTGAATTTTTTTATATTTTCTTTAAAAACTCTGTTCCTGAGTGTTTCATTTTTTAACTTTCATAAGGGAAAAAAGCAGACTGAAATTAGGTGCCTTGGTAGAAGATGTGCCTTCTGTGACAGAAATTTGGCTTCATGGGAACCTTAAATGAAACAAACTCTTGCCTCCTCTGTGCTGGCAGCCAGAGGTCCTAGAGGAAAGAAAGGATGCTCAGGAAGTGGACAGGACAGAACTTACAGCCAGACCTACTCTGGACATAGAAAGGCATGTTCATGCTTGCCTGTGGAAGTCCAGTGTGTAGGAGCTGGTCTCTGTCCATGTGCAGCCCCTGTCACAGCTGCTAATGTCCACGGTGGCCAGCCCTGTGAGGCTACGCTGTGTGTGCCCCTGTGTGTATGGATGGCTCTTCAGCAACACAACTGAGTATTTTGATTGTTTACTTTTTTTTCCACGGGACTTCTAAAATAGTAGTTCTTAAGAAGAACACACTCACAGGCCTACACAATAGTAAAGCAAGATGGTTTTCTAGCAGCAGCTTAATGGTATCTTAGCTAATGCCAGGCCTGAATTCTATGTATTGCTTTGTGTACAGAGATTAAAAATGCCCACCTTACAGGGGACTAGATTGTTGCACTGGACCATTGCTTTCCTGCTTTTCCTGTCTTCAACAGTAAGTCAGTCTGATTGCTATGTGAGCCTGAGCCTGCCAACAGCTTCAGTGCAGCAGTTCCGCACCAAGACTGTCCAGAACAGCAAGAACCCAACATGGAACGAGACCTTCCACTTCACCATTCAGAGCCAGGTTAAGGTAAGACTGCTCCAGACACCTCCAACAGCTATTCTTACTAGATACCATGCACACCATATAGTCCTTCCCCTCTGAGGTCCTTCTGAGATCCTTTGTGCAGTATCCATACTCTCTTACTGTACTTATTTATATTTTGATGGTTTGCTAAGACTGTATCTGCCCGCACAGTCAATAGAGTACACAAAGAGAAACTGCAATATTTCTATTTTTTCATTCTTTTCCAAGGTCCTACTGCTAAAATTAAATATCTGTAGCATGTTATATTTGTTAAACCCTTCATATTTATTTTTTTTTTCCCCAGAACATTCTGGAGCTTAAAGTTTGTGATGAGGACAAAGTAACTGAAGATGACCATCTCCTCACTGTTTTCTTTGATGTCTCCAAAATCCAGCTTGGAGAAAACATTCAACTAAGTTTCCAGCTGAATCCACAGGTATGGATAAAATTCAAAGACAAAGTAAAGAGGGTGTGGTCAGGTGAGAATATGCTTGTGTGGAGAACATGCCAAGAGAGAGCAGGGGGGAGCAGTCACCAAGAGGCCCTGCAGTATGGATTCCATTTGTCCTGCAAGGCCTACACTAGTGGATAAGATGCTAGGAGTATACGATATTAGAAGTATTTCAGGTACAATGTGAAGAAAATTAGGTCTGTGGCATGTGAAGCAACAAAAGGTTTATAGAGACCGCTGAAGGGCACAGATTCCTGTAGGGTATCTCTCTCCACAGGATACCAAGCTGTTGTGACTACCTTAATTTTCTTTTGCAGGGAAAAGAGGAGCTGGAGGTTGAATTCACAATGGAGAGCAGGTGTGTAAGACGAAAGCTGGAAGTGTAAGATGGAAACACAGGGGTACTGCTACAAATTAGTTCACACTTGCAGCCCCCTAACACTGCCAACATCTGAATAGAACAGAAGGTAACTTTGGGTACAGTGTTTAATGAAGAAAGAATGCATGATGGTGCCTGGTATGCATGCATCTACACTGGGCATCCAGACACACAGAGAAGCAAGTACAGGTGCTAGTGGGAGCATAGAGATATCCCTGATGGCAGCTGTTCATCAAGCTGAAAGGCACATTCTACATAGGAGGAAGTTTTAAGTTTCCCCTCTTTACTGTGAGATCCCAGATGTTTGCTCTGTCATAACTAGGTTTTTTTTCTGTTTCTTTGCTGACTGTACAGTTTATAGAAAGAATAAACATGTCGATCAGTCCTTGTGCTGCTGATTTTTAAGGCAAATGGTATTTCCCCCCCCTTTTTTATGACATGTTGGATGAATTCAGCAAATTTTTAGCTCTGATTCTACAGTTTGAACTGAACAATTTTGGGCAACAGTGTGATTATGCCATCTGTGTACATTGTCTTCAGTGTGTCCGAAAATTATCCTCTCTAATACACTGAGGAACTTCTCTGTTTGGTGGATGTCCACAAATGTTGCAAAATTCAGACTAACCTGTGAGAGACAAATTGGATTGAATATGCATGTGGAATTTCTGATTCTGTTTATCTGTGCTGCCTGTTCAAAGATAGACTTTATCTTTAAAAGATAATGAAATAATGCTTAAAGAAGAGTCAGTAAAAGAGAAAAATATGAATGTGCTGGTTTTGAATTGATTGTTTTCCATTTTGTCTTTCAGTCCAGATCCTCCTGAAAACATTATTACTAATGGCGTTCTAGTGGTAATTTTTATTTCATACTCCTTTTCCCTTCTGTATGGGAATGCTTGTTGCAAAGCTGGTGTTAAAGGTACCAGGCCATTGTGATGGCATGGAGGCACTGACCAAGTCCAACACAACACAGCTGGTGTTGGCATTGGCTGTCCCATGTGGTCCCAGTTCACACTGGGAAGAGCTTAGAGCAGTGAAGACTGTCAGTGCTTACCTCTGCCTAAACTGAGCTGGGCTCAGGGGTATGACATGCCTCCCTCTGCCCGGGGAGAGCTGGGCACCCTGTTTGGAGAGCCTTCTCCTGTGGCTGATCCTCCCGCAGGCCCTTGCAGGGCCATTCCTGCAGACAGAGCGAGCAGATCCCTTGTCTTTCCTCATCTCTGTGCATTGTTATTTCCTATGGGGAAGTCCAATCCCATCTCCCTAGACCTGGTAGTGAGTTTACAGGCTGGCACCCCCTCTCCCCTGAGGTCTGTGCCCCAAGGCCCTGTGGGCATGGGTCGAGTGTAGTAGATGAGGTCGATCTCTGCTGACAGTGAGTGCCTTTGTCTCTTGCCCTGCTGTCTCTTTCAGTCCCGTGAGGTTTCCTGTTTGGACGTGCAGGTGAACAATGGGAGGCTGAGGAAGGACACTATGGGTGAGCCTTTCACTGACTTACAGAGCAAATGCCACTTAATGGCAGAAGCACTCCGTGTTTCACACTTGAATATGCTGGTCTTAAAATTATTTAGGATGCAACACAAAATCTCACTGATGCCAGTGGCCTGTGGAGATGGTTGTAGTTGATCAAAAATATTCTGATTATTCCTGAATTTGGTGACATGAGCATGTGGTCTAATTTCCCCACAAAATATTTTCCTCTTTAGTGACACCTTGCCAGATATTTACAATTTTCCAAAGCATTTGTGCAAGGAATTGAGGTTTTTTGGGTCCTATACTTGAAGTAAATCCTGTTGTCTCTGGATTCTGGGACAAAGTAATGGGCAGAATGAGAATTGGGCCTCTTTTACCTCCTAACTTCATAGAATACTTTAGGTGTAACAACATAAGACATGCCACTGGGTGAAACACAAGACACAGTATATTGAGAAAGACATTTACTGAACACTTAAAGCAGTGTATCACTGCCATGTCAAGCCCATACTTGTGGAGCTGTGTGCCTCCTACTCGATTTTTCAACTATCTTCTTCTAACATCTCATGATGACCCCAATCTAGCACACTGCTTAAGCACCTGGATGATCCAGTTGAGTTCAGAGAAAAAGTTTGCTAGATGTGACTGAAAATGTTTTAGTGAGGTAATTCTTTTGAAAGCTGACTATATACTTTGGACTGTGTAGCTTTACAGAATATATTTCACCTTGAACCTTGTGGATTGATATCTTTCTGCACAAAGGCCATTTTTTTATTACTGCAACAGATATATCAGATGCTTTTGGCATGAAAGGAAAAAACCATCAGACATTATTTAAGTGCTAGAAATATTTCAAAAGAAATATTACAGGTTGAAGGAAAGAGAAACATGATAGAGGGACTGAGATTTAACTGATATGAAAGAGAACTGTGGTCTGATTAAAAAAAAACACCTTACTCCCCAAAGTCCAAAATTTACAAAGTATCTCAGCAATAAGATAGCATATAATATTACTACATTATTCTGGTGTAATAATAAGGTATTTTGCACATTTCAGACTTTCAGAAGAGTGTCTCCCCAAACTATTATTGTAAATCATTACCTAATGAACAGAGCCGTAGTATCTGCTATCACATGTATTTGGAAGTGCAGTGGTGCTGTAGCAATAGTCACTACATGACATGTTCTGTACACCATCTCTAAAACCCTCAAATAAATCAGTCTATTTATTCTTCCTGTAGTTTGGGTATCAAATTGATGTTGTTACTTTAGGAAAACATATATTACATTACTGTACAAGCAAATTATCCACTATTTTTGAAGAGCTTAATTTTGAACACCTTTGCTTCAGAGAGAAAGTTTGCATTGACTGTGGACGGGTCGTATGAAGGAACCCAGACGCACACGCTGAGCTCCTGCCTGTGCCCCACGTCCCCGGCCAGGTTCCACTACATCAAGTACAATCAGTCAGCGCTCACTGTGGCTCTGCCGCGGCGCAGACGCCTCAGCAGGGTACGTGAGCACCACTAACATGTAGCCCTTTCACTGGGGACCTCCAAGACCTGAGTGCGTGTGCAGATCTGTGTGTGCTGGGAATTGGTTAGTGCATGTATGTGAGACAGGAGAGACTGCTTTTATCTTCTTCCTCTCCCCCTTTTTTTTGTTTTTTTGGTCAAATCAGTAACTTGTTTATTTTTGTCTTACCCCTTTTTCCAGTCTATATCAAGTCAAAATGAAAGGGATATGAATGAATCTGTGACTCTACCTCTGAACTCGCTTCCTATACAAGAGAAAATATCAATAGGAGAGGTGAGAACAAGTCTTTCTTAGCAGGAAACAGCCCAACACCACTCAGTTCGGTGGATAGTTAGTCTTAGAGCTCAATGATTCAGTTCCAATCAGACACAGCATGCAGTGGTGTAAGGTATGAGTGACAGTCGCTCTGCAACTATGCAACAGTTACTTTTTCTTCTGTTTTGCGGGATCCAGGCATGCCCTGGGAAATCCTGTTCTGAGTTTAAACTAACTTCCTCAGGACATGTCTAATGTGTATGTTTATCAACATAGTATGCACCCTAACAGTGTGGCAATTAGGACTTATATTTGCAAAGTGAATGCCTGAAGTAGAAGATAAAATAGAGATCATCCATATGTGTATGGTTCAGTTGCCCAGCTTTCAAAAACCTTTCCAAATAATGAATGTTAAACTATGAGAAGCTGAAGAGCCCTAAGCCCACCTAGCTTGGGTGAATGGCTTACTTTTATTCAACCCAGATTGTGCTGGAACTTGTGAAGGTCTCTCACAGTCCAGACCATTGCTGGCCAGATTCTCCAGCCACATTGCTGAATTCAAAGATAGTGAAATTCAGGCCCTAGGTGGAGTTGGGGGAGGGAGGGGCAGGAGTAACAACCTGAGCTTGCTTACACTGTCTGTATTGCAATTTTCAGGACAGGACAATTGACTTGTACACAAAGGCAAATGAATGGTAAGTGAGTCTCCAGCAAGACCTGATTCTGTAACTGGGGAACATCTGCTTCTACACAAAGCTCATTTTAAATCAGTGGGGGTCGATGCAGGCTCAGATGGCAGCAGATTGTGAGTTCATCGTGGGTTGTAGGCTTTTATTTGTGAGGTTCTCCTTTTTAATTGATGGCAAATTAAATAATGGGTCCCCTGTCCTCCAAATTTCCAAGCTGCTAGCGCGTCTCAGCAAGAGGTCTTGATTTGTGTGCACTACTGTGCCAAAAGATGGAGAAAGCAGCTCCACAAAGAAATCACATTTCTGAATTATACAAACAAAATAACTTCAAGGCATGGTAGCTATTTCTCTAATATCACAGCTGCAGTGCCTGTATCTAGTTACAGGATGCATGGCAGCACTACTGAAACTTGAAAAATAAATTATATGAGCAAATAAAACCAGAAGTCTGTAGTAGACACCACAACAGTGTCATGATTTGCTTTGCCTTCCTATTTACATTCTCATTTTCAGCCACAGCAATTAGCAGAGGCCTGTCTGTGGTGCTGTTTTTCCCCATTTATTACATTATGCTGTCCACAAACTGGTCTGTAAACACACACAAGCACAGCTGGAGTTGTCCACAGTGACTAATAATACAACAATATCTGTGCCCTGGTCTCAGGACTCAGGGTCTGTGTTTCAGACCAAGAAACCTTGATGCTCGCCTGGGGTTTGACCTCTGCACAGATGAACAGAATTTCCTGCAAAACCGAAAGAAGGTAGTTGCTGCTGCACTAAAGGACGTTCTTCATCTGGAGGAAGATCTGCAAGAGCATGAGGTAACTAGTTAAGGGCACTTTTGGGAGATTTTTCTCTCTCCTTTCCCTCAAGCCTGGAGATAAGGGATGATTTTTTTACCTCCATCTGGATAAGGAGTGAGGATTGTTAACATCAGCTCATTCTCCAGGGCACTTTGCCACCAGTGTAGTCTCAGCTAGAGAGTTAAACTGTCTATTTAGATGAGCAAAATCTGTGTTTCCACTCAGCTTTCAAGTGAATTAGTTGAAGGCATTTCAAACCAATAGTTTGGTTTGTGTTTCTTAAAAATCCTCTCTGAAGTGCCAAGACCTAGTTTATCCCACAGGGATGTACAGTATAGAGAAATGTTGCTTTATCTCTTAATTTATGTGTTTTATCTTACAAGTGTCTGGATGCTGCTTTTGTGTTTCTGTAATCTTTTGACATTATTTGTGCCTTAATGCCACTCTTTCATCTATACTTTCTGCTCTTTTTTGTGTCAAACAGGTGCCTATAGTGGCTGTGACCACTGCAGGGTGTGGCATAAGAGCCCTCACTGCCATGTATGGCAGCATTTTGGGTCTCCAAAAGTTGCGTGTTCTGGATTGTATTTCATACATCAGTGGTTCATCTGGCACAACATGGTGAGGAATCATTTTGATACTGTTGTTTGGATCTTGTTGTGTTAAGAAAAGCCTATGTTCTGTCGCGGTTTCAGAAAGGGTAAAAGTGATCAATTGAGTTATTGCTTCCATCTTTGGGCTATGAGTCACCTATGAAAGAATTATTGAGCATCGTGATCCATCCCTAACCAAAAGAGGAGACTTTATTGGAAGTTAAACATCCTTAATCCTACGGAAAATGATCTTTCATTGTTATCTACTCTTTGACAGAAACAGCATTGACAGCTGTTGTCTTGCATCTCAGATTAAGTGATTTTTCTCTGGTTGCCTTTAGACTTTCATTTCTGCTCAAAGTAAACTCAAAGAGAAGAGTAACTAAAAGATAAAATTATATGCATCCAAAACTCTACAAGGTTTTCTTTGAGTTTCAAAAGCATCTTGGTAATGTCTCCCTGCATTCCATTGTGTTTCCTCTCTGCAGGACAATGACAAAGCTATACGAAGATGCTGAATGGTCGCGTAAGGATCTTGGGGAAGTAATTATTGAAGCACGGAAGCAAGCAGCCAAGTGCAAGATGGGGGCTTTTTGCTTGAAAAGTCTGAGGAATTATTACAGAGAGCTGAGCCAAAGGACCCAAGCAGGACATAAAACATCTTTTATTGATCTGTGGGGGCTCATGATTGAAGCCATGTTAAATGATGGGGTAATGTCTATACATCTTTCTTCTCATAAAGTTGTTGACTTAATATTTACAACCATTGCAAGAAACTATACCCCTAGGAAGAGACACCTGGCCAGTAACACTGTACTTGGTGCATAGGCAGAACACCAATTATTTACATTAATATCTTGGAGACAGAGTGTATGTCTACACTGGAGCCTGAAGTGTGATGGAATGTGCCAGAAATGCTCAGACTAGCTCAAAAGTAAGCATACTGCTGATTAACACTACTGCTGTGCAAGAAATTTTTAAGGTTCTTAGGTGTTTTTTATGATCCTATGATTTTATCTCTCCACTGCTGCAATATTTGCACAAGTTGCAATCTTAACTTGATTGTACTGCAGATATACCCATTGTGTTCAGCAGTTTGTGACTTAGTGATAAGAAAGTATATAGATCCAGAGCTGGTGAGATATATTAGCTACAGTGGGTGCCTTTCAGCTATTTTGAATTTGATCTCCCAGAATCTTCAATTTCTAATATTATTGTAACGATACAAGCAAAAACTTTCCAAACTTTCTCCAGACTGATGATATCTGGAAAAAAGTTGGAAAGTTTTTTTGAAAAAAATTTCAAAATTATGTAAACATGGTTTACTTTTTAGATGAAACAGATAAGAATAAATACTCTCATTTCATATAATCCACACAGTGATTCCAGCCTCAGTGCTACATAGCAAAATTTGCTAGAACTTAATTTGGCTGAAGTATACTCAAAACCTCCATTTCCTGTATAAGTCATTAGTATTGGACAGCTCAAGGACTTTTCCTCTGTGGATTTTAACTTTCAATATAGTATTTAAAAAAAGAAATCTTGATTAGAAGGGTCATTAATGTGCTGCCTTGAAGAGCTCTTATCATTAACAGATGAAGTATATGATAACAGCTGAATTACCCAGATATGCAGTATATTCTAACTTACATTTAACCATACAAAGCTAGAACAGAATGTGAAGTGATTCACTGCTGTCATTGTATACTGAAAGCTGAACATGGCCAGTTATCTTAACAGAAGTTGTTCCTGCTTTCTTGTCCTCTGTTATTCAAGCACATGGAAGTAAATTTAGGAGCGAATTCAGGAAAATGATGTCTTCATCTTTATAAGCTGATGTTTTTAAGGAACTGATTATAAGCTAACTCTTTGGGTTTTTTTTCAAATCCAGAAAAGCCACCACAGACTTTCTGATCAACGTCAGGCAGTGAACCAAGGTCAGAACCCACTGCCCATCTACCTTGCCCTTAATGTCAAGGACAAAGTTGCCACCAAAGACTTCAGAGGTAATGTTTCAATTGTAAAAACAGCTATATTTTCACCCAGGGAGATACACTGTGGGGATACAGTAAATAATGATGAATTGTTTTAAATTCTCACTCCAAGCCCAGAGAAGCAGTGTTCAGAAATGTAATGAGTAACTGGGCATGATACATGTCAAGAGTTCAATATTTTGTAAGATCTCTTGGCATGTGATTGTCTATTTTCAGGTATTAACTTCAGACTAATAACACAACATAATTCTGTGACAAAGTCTCAGAGATGATATTAATTCTTCAAGAAAGTAATTCACTAGACCTTTAAGTTTGCTGAGTATATGTTCTGGTCCATGATGGGAACTATACGATCTTTAAAGTCCTTCCCATCCAAACTATTCTGTTACTCTGTTTCTCATAGCTGGCTAAAGGCAATAGAAGTCAACGTGAGTTCTAGTCCACCTTCCATGAGAAAACTTTGTACTCACTAAATATAAAGAAGAATTTGAATTTTCTCCAGCCCTGACATAGTCCTTCCACAAACCTGGGGACAGTGTGATTGCTGGTTCAGCAACAGCTGTTGGCAGGGTTTGCTCAGGACACACGCTGAGTCCGTTTTCTTATGAGAGCCAGTGTCTGAGAGGCTGATTCCAAACCTGGCAGCTGGGCTGTTTTCTATAGTGGAGCTAACCTTGGTGCATGCGTTGGCAGAGTGGGTGGAGTTCACGCCGTACGAGGTGGGCTTCCTGAAATACGGCGCCTTCATTCGCGCTGAGGATTTTGGCAGTGAGTTCTTCATGGGCCGCTTGATGAAGAGGATCCCTGAGTCACGAATCTGCTTCATGCAAGGTAACTCACCAACCTGGGGGAGTGACAAGATTTTAATAGAAACATCAACGATTCAGGAATTCGTCCCCGGAAACCTGCTGCTGTCAGCATAAGGCAGCAGAGGCACAGGGTGAGTCAGCTGAAAGGCTCCCCAGGGAAGTGGTCACAGCACCAAGCCTGCCTGAGCTCAAAAGGAGTTTGGACAGTGTTCTCAGGCACAGGGTGTGATTCTTGGGGTTGTCTAGGCAGGGCCACGATGATCCTTGCAGATCTCTTCCAACTCAGGGTATTCTATGATTCTATGTTTCCTGAGGCTCATTCAACTGCCCGTGTCAGCAAATATGGTTTTATCATTTGGTCTAAGAGAAAAATAAACTAAAATGGCAAAGACGTTGTCATGTAACTTTGTGAGTGCTTTTGAGGCACTCATTTCCTGTAGCTTGCGAAAACTTTTCAAAATTGAAAATATATGATACTCTCTGGAAGCCAAATAAAATGTTGTAAAGAAATCAGTGGGGTGAGAAAGAGGACAGTCAGAGAAGGAGCTGTCTGAAAAATATTTCTTTATGAAAGGAAAAAGGAATTGAAAATAGGAACATGAAAATTGAATTAAAAATATTTCCAGGTAAAACACGGTGAGAGGGAAAAGACTTGGACTTTTTTTCTGAAATAAGTTTGCCTAAATAAGTTTGCATTTGGAGTCTACTACTGAAACAGATTATGAACTTACACAAAAATTGAATAGAAATTTGAACAAGTTAGAGAAGAGCTGGGGAAGGAGCAGAAGGCAGTTTTAAAAGAACTTGTGTTTACATCTGCATTGCTTATTATACCTCTCTGACTTTCTAGGAATGTGGAGTAGTATCTTCTCCAAAAATCTCTTGGATGCCTGGCATGCAGCTGACAACTCAGAAGACTTCTGGCACAGGTGGACCCAGGACAAAGTGACTGAAATAGGTAAACCAAAATACTTTCCTACAGACCCCTCTAAAAAGGGCAACTGTATTCACATTTCCCATTTTTTTAGCTTTTCTGTCATCCTGTTTCTCTCAGTCTCTGGGTATGGGATATACCAGAAAAATGACATTATTTGATTTTACTGAATAATCAGTGGTTTGCTTAGATAGTGAGACTGTGACAAGAAGGAAAAGCACCATCAGACAGGCCTTGATGTAAAGGAGATAGGGATGGACACATATGGTGGTCTCTAAAGTGTTGTCCTTAAAAAGCTGGGAAAGAAATACTTGTGTCAAAGCCTCATGTAATCTATTTGTTAGCCAGAAAGAAGCTCGATTGTTTCAATATCTCCTTGCCCTGCACAGCACATCCCTCCCTCAAAATCTGAAAGACTTAGTAGACAACAAACAAGTTCAATGTGGTGGAGCTCTTACAGCAGCTGAGAGAAGCAGCTCCATGCTGAAAGAACACTCCTTGGAAATACTCATGAGCATCTTCATAACAAAATTCAAGCAAAGTTGGTCAATAGACTTGGGCCACATTTCTGCGGACTATGTTTTCATAAAATATCCCCAAAGTCTTATGTTTGAGTTTATATAAATAATTTGCAAGTTTTGTTGAATTCAGGTGTCCACAACTGAACCAAATAGAGCAATCTAGCTTTTTAAAAGTAAAAATATTTAGTTAGAAATTAAAATGCTGAAATTTTTCTATGCTTTTCAAAATAAGCTTTAAATTTAATATTTAACCTAAAAGCCGTAATCCCTTAAAATGTATTAATAAAATTATTTTCCCTGTTTGCTGTTTGCTTGGAAAAGTGAATTACTTCAGTGTGTACCAATGTCATATTATTTTATGAGAACCATATTCTTTTTGCCATGTGTAATCAACCAGAGTTTAGAAAACACAAGTTTATACTTTTGTCACAAAATTAACTGAAACTCACAGCAGGTCACAGGGAAAATCATGCAATGCTGAGCTGTGAACACACGATTACAGAAGACCCAGTGACCCTTTCTCCTCTTTGTGTCTAGCCTCTGCTTAATTATGGTTATAATTCACTTTCATGCCATTTGTGCTGTGTATCTGCAGAGGAACAGCCGGACCTGCCTGAGAAGCCGTATGAGATGGCCACGTGCGTTTTCACTCCCACGAGCGGCCTCTCCACCACGCTCCGGGACATCCTGACGGATCGCCCCGCTGTCTCCAAGTACCACAACTTCCTAAGGGGCTTCCAGATGCACAATGAGTACATCCAGCATGAACAGTTCACAAAATGGAAAGGTGTGGATGGCTCCCCTGCCTACAAATCTCATTGGGGCAGGCACAGGGGCTGGGAATTAGTGGGATGTTTGCATGTCCCGAAGAGAACTGAGTGGGTTTTGTGGTTTCCTGTTAGTGCTCACTGAGAAGAGGGAGAATGAAGGAACTACCCACACCTTTCACTTTCAGTAACACAAATGTTCAATTATTTAGTCCTTGGGTACTCAAAATCCACCCAGGAAAAAAAATTCCTCGGACAGAGCTCTGCATATAAGGCAACCTTTGTGTAGGTTTCAGTGCAGTTCATGGGTTTAGAAACACAACAAAATATGAGTGGAGAGGCTGAAGGAGCTTTAGGATTGCTGCATGCTACCTACTCTGGCGCAAAGGGAAAATCCTGGGTGGGAGGGAAGCTCACCTTCCTTTTGCCTTCTAACTTGACAGATGCCTTTTTGCAGTTTCCTAATAGCTCTGAATCTTTTACTCTTAAGACACTTTGCTAGACACCTCTCCCAATGACCTGAGAGGCAACTCTGAACACCTGGAGCTGGTGGATGCAGCTTTCTTCTTTGAAACCAGTTACCCACCCCTTCTGAGACCAGAGCGGAAGGTGGACGTCATCATACACTTAAATTACACAGGTGGATCACAGATATTGGTGAGAAATCTCAAAACTGATTTTCTTTCACAACAGCTTTTGCTTTGCTTTCCACTACTTTCAAACAGGTGTCTATGAAACATGGAACTTAGTGGAATTTAGTAACATGCTGTTTTCAAACCTTTGAAAAAGAATGGAAATTTCTAGAGAGGCAAATATGTGTATTTTTCTCAAATTACTTTTGAAATATCACTAAGTTCTTCACCAGTGAAACACAAACAGGCAAAGTGAAGTTAAGAAAGCCTTGCTGCAATGTTTATTATGGTCTTATATATAATATTTAACACCACAAATATAGTTGGGAAATGTCTGTTATTCAAGTGCTGAATTTAATCTGCATTTTGCTTATAAATGCATGAGTTTTTTCTTCCTTTTTTATTTTAATGTTGATTTTCTAGCAAGAACAGCCTAGTGATTAATGGATTTCTTCATCTCTATTTTATCTTTTTTAATAAATACATTTTTTCTCCCTAAATGGTGGACTTGAGCATTTACTGCTCTTGCAGGTATCTAATTTGGTTAAGATGGTTATATACATTTTGAAAGCAGTATTTAGTATTTAACTACAAAGTTCACTGGTGAATGTTCTGTCAGTTGTTCAAGTGGAAAACATTTAAATGGTGCAATTACACATGAAAAATACTTGTCTTTGTACTTCAGTGGAAATGATAATATCTTCAACTATATTTCTTTCTTATAGTCTGAAATCTTTTGGAAATACTTAATTCAAAATGAAGTGATACTTTTTTGTTAGATATTTTAACAAAGTTGGTCACCACAAATGGGCTTTCTGATGAATGTTTTTAGTGCTATATTTTGAGGTCTAGAGCATGTTATTTGAAAGTCTCATGTTATTTCTAAAATTCAAAGCTATAGACATGGGTAGATTGGTCTTAAAACCCTGCTAAAGTTTACTGAGGTCAATGCACAAGTTATCCTGCTATATAAACAGATAATGGGACTGGGACTCCTACTGCCTTAGACTGCAAATATAGTTTTGCTTAGAGGCATATTTTTTCTCATTCAGTTCTCATTTAATTAATGGTCTGTGAAGTGTTTTGAATTTATCTGTTCTGTTTCTACATCATATTCTCATTTTAGAGATGTGCCTTAGTACAGGTTTAAACTCTCTTTGCCATCTTGATATTAGGTGTTTTCCTGAAAGACTATTTCCAAATGGTTCCTCAGGCAACTGAATAGCAGTCCTTGGGGCTGCATGTGTCCATGTTATTTCTGCTGTCTGATTCTCAGTCTGTTTCGTGCAACTTTGCATGAACTGCTGGGCTTTGGCAGCAGTCTGATCTTTGCTCTTTTTTCTGTTCCTTGTGCTGCTGCTGTTGACCAGCCCCTGGAGCAGGCTTGCAAATACTTTGCAGAGCAGGAAATTCCATTTCCCTGCATTGGACTGACGGATGATGAGAAGAACCTGAAAGAGTGCTACATGTTTGATGGTGCAGACACCCCAGGAGCTCCTCTGCTGCTTTATTTTCCATTAGTGAATGACACTTTTCAAAAATATGTAGCACCTGGTAAGTTAACAGTACCCCGGTAACTTTATTGACTCAAGGAACATTCCCACTCCCTGGGTGTTTTTCCCTCAATCCAACAGAACCTCCTTTTGTTTGCTTGTTCAAACAAGTGAATAGATTGCAAAATGGGATGATTCAAACTGCAAAATCTGGTGAAGTCTTGTGCATATTTTTATTTGTGTCTTGGTGCAATTCAGGGAATAGAAGAAATGTGTTCCTCAACTAGAAGAATGGAAACTAATCTCCTCTTGTAATTTCTGAGAGTTTACTTTAGTGAATAGAACAAAGCATATTTTTCAAATTATGTGTGGTTTTATGACACTCAGATCTAGGTGAGAATCACTGGTTCTGTGAAGGGCCACTATGCCTACTATTTAGGCCATTTAAGATGCTGATTTAATATGCTGGAATATCAAAGCAATCGTACATAAAGTGTCCTTCTGGATTAGTATTTGAGACGGAGACTTTGCTTTTAAGATGGTATCCAGGCCAATGAATATTCTGCTTCGTCTTGTCCCGTATATCTCTATTCCTTTCAGTTTGTGTTGTACCAAAGAATTTGCATGGTAAGCCTCGGGCAGTGGTGACCTCACAAAATGATGTGCGTGAGCTGGCCAGTAGATGGTGCTGATTGCAATGGAAATTACACTTGTTTTATTCCAATAGGCTTTGTTCTGAAGCAGATTTCTCAGAGATCATAGCACTGCACTTATCTTCATAGTAACTGCATCTATGATCTCTCCCTAATTATTATTGACCTATCAAAGTATGGTATTTCTGTGGGACTATACAGACACATTCCTTTTTTCTCTTGACAGGCATGACACGTACTGCTGCTGAAATGGAACAGGGCAAAGTTGATATCTCCAGTTTCTCCTCTCCATACTCAACCAGGGAGGTCTCGCTGAAAGCAGAAGATTTCAACAAGCTGCTGAAGCTGGCTAATTACAACATAATGAACAACGAGAACATGATTCTTCAGGCCTTGCGCATGGCTGTGGCACGGAAGAAACAAGCCCTGAGCCAGCCAGCATCACAGGCACAGCCCTCTGCTTGAACAGCACTTCCCTGTCCCTCACTAAGCATTTACCAAGACAGCATACCTGTGATAAATACTTCACCATTCTTGACAGGGGCCATAGCTTTATAAGTAACCTTCTCAATCTTATCCAGAATTGTGGTATTAAACTCAGCAGTTTCTGTTGTTAATACCATCTCACTGTGATGTTCAAAAGATGAAGATTCAGCTGTGTGTGATAGGGAAATAGCATTAGCTCTCCTTGTCTGCAATCTCTTATGGTCTTGGTGCCTAGCTGCTAATATTTTTTCATATGCAAAATATTTTGGCCTTGGGACTATTGGTAGCAAAACCATAAAGCCCTCTTCAGACATCAAAGGTGATTGCCATGCAGTATCAGTTTAAAACATTTTACTTAGTTTTAATAACCTGAATGAAATGGGCTTCTACCTTTAAAGAGTTTTGTTTCCCACGTGCTTCTTTTTGCTCATAAATTGTCATGAAATCAATATTTTATGAAGCATGTTTAATTTTTCAAATTTGTGTTGGACAACAGAGATATGGATCAGTGGCCATTTAGGTCTTTGACCATCTATTCTTATCAGTTAAACCAAACTTAGAAATTTGATTTGAAGGACTATTGCTATTTCCTCTCACAACCAACTGTGTCCTATCTCAGATCACACATATGTTCTGAAGGTATCTCCCTGAAATGCAATTTTGCTTAGTATCATCTGGAACTTGTTCAGTACAGTGTATTGAACTATTTTGAAATCAGAGAGCATGTGAAGGGGATTGCAGGATGTACGGTAATTGGACACTGGAAACATGCAGTAAGATACCAATTTTCTGCTCACTGCATCACAGTGTATCCCACACTCAAACCCACTTAAGGCCAAGAAAGGTCCAGCAGAGAGAGATGTGGAGCTTCTGTTTCTGGTGAATTCTTCCTTAGAGGTAACTGGAGAGAGAGAGAGAGGTATTCTTTTCTAGATCTGGAGCTGGTTAAGAAGTTGATTTTTACTGGTTTTACATGAAGAAACATTGTGAAAGAAAGGCAGATGCTGGCATCTAGGAGTTTGTCAAGGGTCAGCCAAGATAAGCCTTACAGGAGTCCCTCAGAGCCTAAACAAGTAGGCAAGAGCTATAGAAGAGTATATTCTTTCCACAAATTTTCCAACAAGGTACATGGATAATTTCTGCCTTATATTCTGAAATCCTGCTCACTGTTTTATTTGAGCTCGTGAGCTCAAACTAAGGTACCTGAACTGTCAAAATGGGTATCATGATTGACTCCTTAATGCCTGCCAGGGAGGATATAATTTTATTTGTCAAAGTCCTCCCACGACTGCAAAGTTCCAATATCCTATTGGAATTCCAACTTTGTAAATTCTGCAGGTCCCGAGGAACTCTGGTGCAGTTTCAATTCTCAACTGTTGTTCCTTGTTGGAAATATTTTTGTCAGGATTAGATACTGTGATTTTTGCCTCTGAATTTTTCAGTGATGGTGAGCACCTGCTCCTTCCTGATTTTACCAGCCCCATACTGGTTGGAAAACACATATTTCCGAGACAATGAAAACAGGTCCCTGTAGATGTCTGGTACAGCCTGCTTTACCTTTTGTACGTCCCATCTCAGAATCTGTGATGCACCTTAAAATCTCAGGTGATCTGAAGGAAACCAGAAAAGGTTTCCTTTTCCTCAGCCACTGGCATGGTGTCTTGTAGGTTCACACTTGTTTTGTCCCAAGTGCCAATTCTGGCACTACTACTAGATTTTCTTCAAGCAGAGGCATTTGACAGCCTTGACAGCCAATGTCTGAGATGAGCTCTCTCCAGCTCCATGCCCTGCAGCACTTCCTGTGGAGAAAATTCCTGCAGAGAGAACTTGGGTAGGAGAGGTGACAGAGGCCTAGAGATTGGCCCATTGTTTCCCTTCCTTGTAAGAACCTGAGCTAGTGAACACATCTTTTGTGGGTAAAACACCTCTTTTTGTATACTTTTGTTACTAATATTTCTGCCGTTACTGTGTGTTTCTTATCCCACTGTTTTTTGCTTTCAGTAAATTGTTATCTCAACCCATAAATCTCTCCTTTTGTCCCTCCCTTACCGGATGGGAGGGAGGAGAGGGGGTGGCTTATCGAGAGTTTAATTTCTGGCTGGTGTTACACCACCAGAGGGTGGTCCAGTCATTCCCTACCTCAGCTGGACATGGCTGTGCTAACTCTGCAGGGCCAGGTTCCTGCAGCACAGGGTGCACCCATGAGGGCGGCCAATGTGAGAAGCTGCCAGAAGCTTCCCGCATCTCGAACAGAGTCAATGCCTGCTGGCTCCAAGACTCACCCACCTCTGGCCAGGGCCGAGCCCATCAGCAGCAGTTGTACTGCCTCCAGGATAATGTGTTTGAAAATGGGAAAAAACCCTGTGCAACATCAACTGAGAGGAGTGAGAACATGTGAGAAGCAGGCCTGCAGATATGAAGGTCAGTGAGGGAGGACTAGTTCTAGACTTTGGAGCTGCGATTCCCCTGATGCTAAACAATTGTTAAATAACTATTTAACTGGCTGTTCAATGGCCATGGTGAGGCAGGCTGTCCCTCTCAGCCCTTGGTGGCCCATGGTGTAGCAGATATTCACCTGCAATCCCTGGAGAACCCCACACAGAGCAAGTGGGTGCCTGAAGGAGGATGTGACACTGTGGGAAGCCTGTGAAGGAGCAGGACCTGTGGGCCCATGGAAAAAGGAGTCCAAACTGGAGCAGGTTTGCTGGCAGGGACCCACACTGGAAGGGTGTGTTTCTGTGGGACTGCACCTCAATGGAAAGGACCCACCCTGGAGCCGTTTGTGATGAATTGCTGCCTCTGGGAAGGACTCGGGTTGGAGAAGTTCATGGAGGACTGGTTTCTGTGGAAGAGACCCCACACTGGAGAAAGTGAAGCTGCCGGGGTGGAAGAGGTACTGAAAATCAGGAGTAAAATAAAGCCCAAGGAGAAGGGAGGGGTGGAGAAAAGGTGTCTTACAATTTAAGTTTTATTTCTGATTATCCTATTCTGATTTGATTTATAATAAAGTAGGCTTATTTCCCCAAGCTGAGTCTGTTTTGCCTTGATGATAATTGGTGAGTGATCTCCGCCTGCCCTTAATTAAATCCATTTGTCTTTCATTAAGTTTCCCCTCCCCTGTCCAGCTGAAAAGGATGGGGTACATGATAAAGTGAGTTGGGTGGGCACCTGCTATCCACCTAAGGTCAAACCACCACAGCTTCTCAGTGTTGCTTGGTTGTGTTTTGTTGAGGGTTTTGAGATTTTTGGTTGTGGCATTTTAGGAAGTTTTCTGTGTGCTTTTTTTTTTTTTTTGTTTGTTTGTTTGTTTGTTTTTTGTGTTGTTTTTGGTGTGTGTTTTTGTGGAATTTTTGGGGGGAGTGTGGGGTGGAAGGGTTTACCTAAGGGGAAAACATTTTTCCATAGTCTCGGTAACAGGTGTTCCTGCCCTCTCATCGTCTTCATGTCATTCCTCTGGACTTGCTTCAACTGGTCCATAATTTTTCCAGTGCCAGGACTCCAGAGCTGGGTACAGCACTGTTGGTGGGGTCTCATCCCAGCAGCAGCAGAGTAGAAAGGCAGAATCCCCTCCTTCAACCTGTTGGCCACACTTGTTTTGCATCTCTTTAATTGAAAGGTTATTGAGGGTAGATTCCTAACCCTAAAATGGTTGTTTACTTAAGTAATTTTCATTCAGGAAAAATTTTGTAAGGTCAGAAATTACCCTATTGCATATGTTCCTGGCATGTGAGGGTGGAAGGAGAAGACAGGTTGTGGCTGCTCTGAGCATACAGTATCACCTCCTGCAGCTCTGAAGAGGTGGTTTCATATCAGACACCTGGGCATGTTATAGCTGGACCCATACAATGGCTACTGATCTGCTCCTGCACAATTTTCTGACAGAAATTTGAAGACTTTGGTGTCATTTTAAAATCACAATTACATGACACTGCATTGTGTTTAAAATATCAAGATGTTAATATTTAAGATGAATCAATGTGTGCCTTGAAGTTTTGTGTTTGTGCAAGTCTTTTGAAAGCAGCAAAATTTAAATCCCATTAACAAATATACTAATTAATTAGGGAAAACATCTACCAATAAGCAACTTTAGCCCCTCTATCTCCAAGAAAAGGAAAATAAATATTATTTGGTTGAAGCAAAGGCCTTCTAAAGTTATTTTATTTATGATACTTTTGTTTGCTGATTGTGGTGCTGTGTGCCTACTTGTAGCTACAATTATCTTCTCTGGTTTGGTAATTGCTGAGGCTTCTAGAACATAGATATCCATGCATAAGTGCTGTGTGTTATCACACCCTTATCTTGAATGGCTGATAACTCTTGGCACCTTGGTGTGTACAGCCTTCCCCAAACACACATCTCTGGTATTTATCTATCAAATAAACCCAGCAAACTCCCTCCCCTTTTCTTCTCATACTTTCCCTTCCATGCAATGAGGAAGGTGGGGCTTGGATATACCACTTGCTCCTCACCAGGTGCCTCCTTAAATTTTGCATAGGTAGTTTGTGAATCACAGCTGTTGCCTCTGATAGTGAAGTGACAATCCATCTCTGACCTGTATGCAGCTGGGAGCAGGATGGGCTCATACTGGAGTGCTCCTGAGGTAAGAGTGTGAAAGCTCTAGGAACTGAAGATGGCCTGAGGTGTGTTTGTGGCTGGGATTCTGGTCAGGAGAAGAGGACTCGTGAGCTTTTATTTCTAAGTTCATGCATGTATTTACTTATTTATGTAAGGATGACTTGTACCTTTGCTGCTATTAGTTGCTTTGTGGAAGGCAGTCTTGGTAGTGAAGCTCAGCCACAATGGGTGGTTGACACAGAGGCTGGGAAGCTTCTGAGTGCCTCAGAGGAGCTTTCTGTGAATTTGGGATGAATCTGTGGTTTGACCCAAGCATTATGTAAGCTGTGCTCTTTCACAGTGCAGCATCTGCCAGCTGTGACTACTATAAAAATATGGTGTCCAGGTAGCTGTGCTGGCAACCACAGTAGTGATGCACTCAGGAAGGTCACTGCCTAAAACCAGTGATTAATGGTGATGGTCTTAGTTTCACATTTGTCCATGACTTATGCACAAAAAAAAATCTTGATCTGTCTAAGAAGTTGGGGCATGGGTCTTTTTTTCTTTTGTTCATTTTTTTGATGGAACATAAGTGGAAGAGAAAACCCTAAAACTGACTGTTGGGTTCCAGTGAATGAACATACTCTGTCTCCTTCTCAGTTCTGAAATTAACCTTCAGTTTGCTACGAACAAGTTATTTGATTATTCTGTGCCCTGCTTCCCTGGTTGTATAATGGAGATTATAGAGCTTCTCTCCATATACATGGATATGTGTTGAGATAAATGTGTATTGATGCTTGCAGATCTCAAATGGGGCATCCCCATGGCTTAAGAAATAACACTAATGAGCGTATAACCAATCTAGTCAAAGAAACACTAAGCATCTACAAATTCATCTTTTTAAACAGAACCTGGCAATGGTCTTTGTGTGGAAAGTATGCATAGAAAGCAAGGAAAGAGACTGTCCTCTCTGCTCTTCCCCTTTCCCTTGACCACTGAAACAGCATCAAGAATAAAAGTAGAGATTTCTTAGAGATAGGGGAGTGAGGGGAGACTTTTTCTACCCAGAACCTAAACCCAGACACATTACATTAAAACATGCCCTTCTCTTTTGGAGTTAGACATAAAAACATACCAAGGTCAGCTTATCATAATTTGAGAGTGATGGGAGAATTTGTAACTTCTCACCTGGATCAATTCCTAACTAGATAAAAAGAGAGGAGTGACATAACTCCCTTAAGGAATTTGGTGGAGTCATTTTGCTTGTAGATAATAGGAGAGGAACTCGGTAATGCTTTCAGTGAAGCAATAGCTAAAATTTCAGGTATTAAAATCTGCAAGAATTTATAATTATTTTGAGTCAGGTCTGTTATTTGCCTTTCCTTCTGCACTTGACATTTCAGCTAATGATCCTTCTGCAAATATCCAACATCTGGTTTGATTGGGGAAGTCTTGTTAACATCTCTTCCAAAGCTGTTTTCTTGCATCTACTTTTTCGTGTTGTGCTGCATTGTGCTAATGGTGCCTCACTCACTAAACAGTGCCACAAAAAAATTATTTCTTGTGTCAATGACATACATACACAGTGGTAGTCCTTCAAAATTTTTCCATTTTTTAAACTCTATGTAGATGTGATTTTAACTTCCAAAGTAGTGCAAGCAGTTCATAGTCCAATTTTGCTGCGTGGCTTTGAAAATTGCAACAGGAATTTGTGGGAGAGCATCTTTTATGAAGCATAAGCAATTTAATGTTAATGCAGGTAATAAATTTTTTCATTTTTCTGCAGAGTGATGAATGCCCTTGCTGTTCATTCTTTGTGAAAATCATAAGAATGAAAAATCTTAGAAAGGCAGATCTGTGTGAGTATTGCAGTCTTTCTTTGCACTTTTTAGTAGTTTGGTTCTGAAAGCAGAGAATGTGTGCTTGCTACTGGCATTGTAACTAGTATCTGTGTATGAAGTGACACTATGGTTTCAAATATTGATGAATACTTGAATTTGGACTATGCTTTGAATACATTTTTATATAAACAATACATTTTGGTTTATTGCATGTTACTATTATTAATGGAAATAATAAATGTCTACTGTGGTGTACTGTAAAGTACCTTAACTGCTAACAAGGTTCAGAGCCAGACTGATGAAAAAATTCAGGTGTTAATTCTCAGTTGCAGTTTTTGAATTTCTTTTTGCTTTAAAGAAAATAAAAGGTAGAAGGAGCACTATATGTCCTATTGTCAAACAGCTTCTTTTTTTGTCAAAATTTCACTGAAATGTATTCGAATTAGACTTTTCAGGATAAACAAATACCACTGAAATGTTTCTGAGGACTTGGAATGGGTAAAAGTGGGAGTGAAGAGAGAAAAATATCAGCTGTTCCTCAGTTAAGAGAAAGAAAGGTCAATATCTCAAATACCTGACTCAGAAATAACAAGTCAGGAACAAAATGGAAAGGAAGTGAATATAAATCTTTGTGTATCAAATAAGATCAAGTGAACACAGCAACTGTATTTGCCTCCATGGAGATTCCTATTTAATTCTTGGTTTTCTGCCATTGTGTCTAGCACAGGGATACTGTCTTTATTTGAAAACAGCAAATCTTTAGAAAAAAGTGAAAGGATGTTTCAATTTCCTCTTTGTCATTTCCATCTCAGGTGAACAGTTTTCTGGCATGTTACCACCCCAAGGGAATTTCTAAGCTGCCCTGACAGGCAATAGCATCAAGATAACCACCTGCAGAGCTGATAACCAAATGTGTACCTCTGGCCTTAAAATGAGGGATGTTTCTCTCTTTCTCAGCACTTTAAAATGTTTCGAAATTATGATCTTTACATTCTTACAGACAACAGAACTTCCAGAAATCCATAGCTATTTATCTTAGCTGCTTATCTTTTATTAGTATTTATCCTGTATCTTCATTTTGAGCAGATGATTGATTACCTGACTTCAGGTTTGAAGCTATAACACTGGAGATTTGCTTCCAAAGCCAGATGTGGAAGAAGGTCTTGGATACAAAGAAGCAGAAGAAGCAGTGCTAGGTGACAGGGTCTTAGAGGAGCTGCTTCATTCACTCCCTATTCCAGCTGCTTTTTTTTTTATTGTGTGCAAGAGAGCATCACATTTTGTTTACCCTCTGAGAATCAGGACCAAGTTACCAGTGTCAGTGAGTCAGTGAGTTTTTATCTCCCCTGTGTACATACACTATCTCAGAGGAAATAATTTTGTTAGTAGAGCCATGCCACATCGTGTGATACACACAGCACAAAAAATGAGACGGTTAGAAAGCATTATATTGAATAAGAAAACCAGTGTGAGAGTGTAATACACTTCTTTATGTGGCTCACATTTATTTGTTTTAATTACTATTTCTGTACATCTTAAAGTTGTTAAGAGAGACAGAGATGAGGACAGAGAGTTGAAAGATGGCACAGAAATAATTCCAGCTGCAAAGAGCCATTGGTGTTCTGTTGGAGTCAGAATCTGGTTTTGGAAGACTGCCTGTCAAGCATGAGTGCACTTTGCTTTCCTTCAGCTGTGGCATTGCACACCTCATGGGCTCTCTTTGTGCAGAGGGGCTGCTACCCACAGTGTCCATGTCTTCTGGTACATGGACATACAATATAGGACTTATTTTTTATTATGCTTAGCTGTGGCAATCACATATAATCTTTTCCCTGTGTATCAGACAAAAGGTTGTGTTTGAGCATGGTGTAAGTGTAATAACAAGGATTAGGCTGCTAATATGCATTAAAGTCTGTTAGGAATAAGGCTTACTTATGAACCAGAAGGAATGGCTCGCTAATGATGAAGGTTATCAGGTAACTATAATCTAAGTAGTATGTATAATGAAGACATAGCTGTTGCAACTTCTAGGCATGTTTGAGTTTGGCTAAATTTTCCTAGTGAAAATTTAAAAGAATAGTGATACCAGACCAGTCCAAAGTCTCATTTGAATTGAGAACATGTCCCCAGAACTGGCTTACGATAAATGTTTTGGGGTATGGCAAACACTGAACCATGCTTTTTCCTGCCCCACTTTTTCAAAAGGTTTGTGGTTCTTGAGGTCTGTGGCTGGGAGATCTGGCTTCTGAGTCAACAGTAGTGTTTGCAATTAATTGTCATACCCCAGATTATTCACTTCTGGAGGCCATTAAGGGATCTTATTTTGATACTTGTCATTTCACTTTGCTCTACACACAGATACTCATTTTCAGTTTCACAGGAAAACATCATTCCCAGTTTCAGGATGTTATTCTTTGGGGAGATTTATGTGATTATATTGCTAACTAAATAGTTACAGACATTTCTTTTTTCTCTTTGCCTCGGATGGCCAGCAGAAATGCCTGCATGAGAAAACCTGGTCCATCTCAGGCTGGTGTGAAAAGGCCTTTTTTGCATATTAGATATGTCAGCTCTTACACCAAGACAACTGCCCCCTTGTATTTATCTCAAGAATTGCAGAATGCTTATCATTGTATGACTGCTTTAAAACTGAGACAGCTTTGTGGCTGTAACAAATCTTCATAAATACATCCAGCATTTCTGCAAAATCTGCCTGAAGGTTGCAATTTCTCTGCAACTGTCAAACACGGCTTACCTGTGGCATCAGAAAAATGGGGAGTCACTGACAGCATCAGGAGCAAAAGTCACAAGCTGAGGCGTCTGAGCTCTCCCTGCTCTTGTTTTCCAAAAGCTTGTCCACCAGAGAAGATCACTGGAAGAGGGCACAGTTTTTCTGTTCACATCCCACATTTATTTCACAGAAGCCAGCTTTATGCTGGGCTCTGCATTTCCACCATTTAACCATGGCACAGTTACTTTCTGGAGAGACTTGTCTGCCAGCCAAGTACTGTCGAAGTACCACTGCATTTCACCCTATATGCTGCTTATAAAAAGAGATGGATGTGTGTTGTGTAGATTCCCCAGAGCAGATCTTGTTTTCAGCGTGGCTGCCCAGACCTGCCTTGTTTTGTACAGTCCCACTGGAGCACACCCAGCACTCACTGATCCCAGAGGCTGCCACCACTGCAGTCACAGCAGGCCATGGGCTGGCACAGCTGGCAAATCTAGTTTTTCTCAGTGGCTGGGCTCACTGATCTTCCAGGAGATAAAATATCTTCTACACTGCAAATTGGCATCTATGGAAGAGAAACCTGTTTGCTTCATGGGCTACAAGTGAAATATAAACTTAACATTTTATACATATATGTATTTAACAGAAATACTCCATTCAGAAAACAAAAAATGTCTTTAGAATTGGTGGCATATCCTAATTAGTATTTCAAAAAGTCCAAGGCTACAAAAAGTTTTTCCTGGAAGAGTCTACAGCTAATTTTTTTTTGTTTGTTTTCATTAGTCTGAAAAGATAATCAGCATTCTCAATCGATAAATCTTTAGGCTCCTCATTAGCTATAGTACTAAATCTGGGCCTTATTAAATCTGAGCCTGTTGCTATGTAATTTCATAGCAAGCTCACAATGCTACCCTACCTATTTATTTTAAAAGTTGCAAGGTAGTAGTACCAATGTTTTTCCTTATATCACCTAAAGCTCGTCTAACACCATCAAAACAACAAAACCCCTCTCAATGCCATGTGCTCCAGAGGAAACAAGTGTGTGTGGAAAGGACCGATTGAAGATGCGCTCACAACGTGCTGTGTGTATTTCCTTTTACTTCACCTCTGACTGTACCACTGGTGTGAGAAGGTAGCAGCAGTTTTTGTGCAAAGAGGGCAGTCAGGCCACGTGGTCAGTGCCAACAGGCAGCTGACTGGGCTGGCCAGTGCTAATGGCACTCTCACTTTAGGGTAAAATTGCTTCCTGTGGTCATTGATGTTTGCAATGGTTGAGAATAATCCTGGGATGTGATCCTTTTAAAGAGTGTTAGTGTCTTTTCAGGGCACCTAATTTAGGTTCCTGATGCCACTGCCTCCTCAGACAGGCTGCTTTTGCATCAGCGGAGAGGAAAGCCTAAAAGAGCCCAAAGACAAATGCTTGGCAAGAAGAATCTGCACAAGGACAGAGAAGTCGTTATATGGATAACTGCCAGGTTGCAACAAATCCTGTAAACAGGGATTTCCTAACTGGTTAGGAAACTGAAACAGGCATAAAAACAGCCAGTAATCACAAAGAAGATCCTCCCTGTGATGTCATATCCCGGAGCAGGGCTTTTTTACTGTAATTGTAAGCTGCTAGATCAAGTTCAAGAACTTATTGCACAACTACTGAGGTACCTGTTGAAATGAAGGCCTGGTCTCGACTGATGTTTGTAATGAAGTCATAACCACAGTTAATAATAGGAGTACCAACTGAATGGATAATCTCAGTGAGTATTACATGAATCAGTTTCACAGCGGCATTTTTTCTGTTCCTTTCTATTCAGTCTTCTTTTTGGTTTCATCAACTCATGTGACCCAAGCCTGCTCATGCTCTTGCTGAGTTCATTGTTACCAAACACATATATAAACCTAGTTTCCCTCAGGTCACCTGTTTTGTATTCTCTAAACCAGAAGATTAATTCCTTTTTCTTTCCTTTTTTCCGAGTCTTTGGTGGCCATGATGGAATGTAGCTTATATTGTACTATATACAATTTTACTCTATTGTATTAATGGTAAATAGTGTGGAGACAAAAAGTCTTCTCTGTGCCTTGATAGCAGCATAAGCTGCCACTAAAAAGGACAGTGCTATTTACAGTCAAGGAGATCCTTACTTGCTCTGCACACCTCCTTACAGCTGTGGGAATAGTTGCATCTCTTCTGCTAGGTATCAATGGGTTGTATGTAGGTGTACATGCATCTTCTTGCAGCCATGCTGGCTTCTGTGTGTTTCTGTGTGCAAGAACAGAAAACTGTTCTGGTGGTCAAAGGTATTGTGTGTGATGCTCCTTCATGGCTTCCTTTAGATTCTTTGTGTAGTCTTAAAGCAGAAGAGTTTTTCAAAGAAACTCAGAGCCAGGGCTTCAGCAAGGACACCAGAAGCCTCACAGAGGCATTAGGAAGTTGAACTGATTTACTGACTGAGAGACTGGTGAAAGTAAAGAACCTTAGGTAAATGGTATGCTCATCTCTGTCTCAAAAGGAAAGGTGTGATCAGCTACCGTGCTCTAATACTGTACCAGTGCAGGTGGCATTGCATCTCCTGTCCTTCCTTGAAGAGGTATGAACTTTAAGGACTGTGATGTGGTCCTAGTAGGCTTCATTATCATCTTGTTTAGTGGGGGCTTCTCGTTAATGAGTGGTTGAAACAGCCTTCAAAATATTTTAAAATGTCAAAACCAGTTTTAAAACAGGTTTGAGAAGGGTGGAGGCAATGGAAATGAACAAGGGAGAAGCTTAGGTGGAGAAGAGAGGCTGGAATGAGTAGGTGGTGATGGCAGCAATGCAGAACCACACGGTGCTTTGAGAGGACACGGGTCCCTGTGGTGATTCAAGATCCTTCATTCTTCCTCTGCCATTTTGCTTTCAGAGTTAAAAGGCAGTGGCAGACATTGCTCAGGAAGTACCTTTCTAGTTTGCATTCAGAAAACAGATAATTATGAAGTGTGTTCTTTGATTCCTGAATAGGACTTCTGTTTACACATTTCCTTGGGCTGAGCTGAGTAACACCTTCTCACCATTTAAGAAAATGAGCTGAGCATTGCCTTTTCCCATACTTATAGTCTCCCAAATCTTCTTTGAAATTATTATACCTTGGAATTTTTGATCATGCTTGATAAGGACCATATTCTACTCTATATCCTCCTTACTGTTGCACAGATGTGTATTGAGTCTAGGACCAAAGTATACTTAGCTTGACACTAACCACATTAATCACAAACTGAATATCAATAAACCTGTGTTGACAGTACTATTACTTGCTATTTGGACATTCAAAGAATTCATAAGTAACAGATGTTGATAATTAAATTATTCAATTATTATAACTATTGATAATTCATAAATAACAGACAATAGATAATAAAGGTTTACTCATTATAGGAATTGCTTCAGGATTTTTTGGGGTATTTGTTTGATGGGCTGTTGTGGTTTAGAAATGTACTTCCCAATTTAGTGCTCCCACTAAGACTCTTCCTACAAAGTGCCACTTGCTTCCCCTGCTGGGTGGGCTGGAGAAGAGACTTGGAGTCCAAAAAAGGTAAAGATTATGGGTTAGGATAAGAACAATTTACTGGAAACAGCAATGAGATAAGAAAGGAAGCAGTAACAGCAACTATATTAATGAACAGACTCCCTTCCTCCATCTCCAGGCAATAATCTCTGAGTCCTGGCCATACCCCCTCCTGGCTACTGCAAAAATTAACCCCGCTCTGGCTGGAACAAGAACACAGGGCAAATGTAGAGCTTCTCAAGTTTGATATTTTATTATGAAAAATACATTTTTGTTCATTGAATCCCAATAGATTTTTTTCCACCTCAGTGCCAGTCTTGGTTGTTCCTGTTTCATCAAAAACAGCAGCATCTGCAGTTCATCCAGTTATGTATTATGCAGTGTGACTGATATCTGTCATTGGGGATTCATTCTTTCTCTGCCCTCTGAGCAGACACGTTTTGTTGTATGCATCTCTCTCAGCCTCCTTACCAATGAACGTAGATGAACACTGCTGAGGTGGCTGGTACAATAAAGGCACAATGCAATAAGGCCTGTGGTACGTCTTGGTCACTGTGGAGGTTTTGAACACCTGGAGCAGTGCCAGGGAAGGCCCTGCCCATAGGCAAGATTCTCAGAGCTTGAGGTCCTTCATCAGTGATGCTCTGTGGAGCTGTGGGCAACCTTTTTGCTGAATGGAAGACACTGATTACCTTGTAGATAATGACCAAGAAGCCAGATGTGATTTGCTATTACGTGGGAGGCCAATGCAAAGTAGAGAGGCTAGATTTGACATGGCTGTGGTTGTTCGCACTGTTGAGAAGATACATGAGAATGTCCCCATGGGACTATGGCTCCTCTCTTGGGCACTTTCTATGACTGTATCCTCAGCAGGAGACAATAAAGTAGTGCTGCAGTAAGTAGCCAGTGAAGGTTAAAAGTAAGATTCACTCCCAAATTTTGGTGCTATTGTTTGCATCATATTCTGCAGATAAATTGACAGTAGTCCTCAATATTCTCCTGACAAAAGTGCTCATCTTTTCTTACTTGTTTAGGATCAATCTCGACCAAGAATGCCTTGTCAGAGGCATTTCTGAGTCAAAATAATGATGCTTAAGGAAACAAAAAGTATTAGCTGAACTTTTAAAACAATTTTGTTTCTATTCCCTTATTGAGTAAACACAATTCTTGTGAACACTTTCTGAAGAAAGAAAATTTGTGAGTGTTGATTTGGTAGTTTAGCTCTTTCTGGTATTGATTTTGTTCCCACTCCTGTTTTCTTTGAAATCCAAAGCATTTGTGTGTACTGCTTGCAGCCTGTTTCCAAATCTGTTTCTATGATGTTTTCTTCTGATAATGGTTTCTTTAGATGCTGTTACTACCCTCTGTATCTGCGCTGATGTCTGACCAAGGCTTAGTTTTGGCTAGTTTATTTTTAAAAGGAAATGAAAGAACCTTCCTAAAAATCCTAGCTAGCAATAGAGCTGAGATTGCACCACATTATCACCCCAAGATGGTCTCAGGTGGAACAAAGAAAATCTGACCGTTTGGTAAAACCACTTTTCCAAAAATATATGACATTTTGGGTCTTACTGGCTGATTATCTGAGGGTGGGAACAGTGAAAGAGTGGCAATACTTTAAAAAAGTCTGAAAAGGGAATGCCTACGGAAATGCATGATTTGTAGTTAAGCTGTGCATGGGCTTCTCTGCATTACATTGTATTGCTATTTGTGTTGTTTCATTTTGATGATTGTATTGTGATGGTACCTGGAGACTCTATGTATGGATTTAGACCTTGTTCCTCAGACACTGTATCTTTTTAAAATGAAAAGGGGGCAACTCTTCCAAGGAACTTACAGTCTTATTTCAAGTGTGTCAAAGAAGGAGTTTTGGAGTTGTTTTGGAGACAGCACCCAGCTATCTGGTAATTGATCCCTTGGGCTGGTGTACCATATACAGTTGTCCTATTGCTTCTTTTCCTGATAGTCAACCCTGGCAGGGAAATGGCTTAGCTGTTTTCCGTGACTGTAATTGGCCTGACATGATTATCCTGTTTTCTGCCTTCCAGCAAAAACATGGAAATTACGTGGCAGCATTTCCATATGACACCTTACAGGTTCACCTGGGCTGGTCCTCATCTCTTGAAGCAGGATGAAATTTAGCTTGTCTGTCACAGTTTCATACATGTCTGAGTACTAGAACAGTCTGAAGTGAGTTACCTAAAAAATTTATAAAATCTCTCTTGCTAGAGCTAATCCTTTAAGAGCTGGAGCAGTATTCTAATTTTTGCCTCTGTTCACACAGAGACACATATCATTATCCTCTTTGTATCAATCATTTGGACATTACAGAACTGATTATTTGACAACATTTTTGTTGCTGTTTAATTAGTAAACTCAAGTCTTTCAGCTCTTTCTCATATGCCAGGCTGCCTAACTCAATCCTCTTCAATTTGGGTATGGCTAATAGCTGGTAAGAGTTAAAGCATTTTATAGTGGAAAGAGGAAAAGAGTGGAAGAGAGTACAACATGGAAGACACTGAGTGAGCATCCACATGCTCTTCTCCAGGGTTAAAACTGTATGCAAAAGCATCTCAGTGCTAAATCTGATCACCTGCACTGACATTTAACATTGTGTGTTTGGGATCTGGTCCAAAATGTAATTAAATTTGTGTTGTTTATGTAACTTGCCAGATGCATCCTGCAACATTTTAGTTCTGGGGTATAATTTGTTATTCTTCATGCAGTGTCCTTCCTTTGATTGCTTGCTTTCAGAGTCAAATATCTGTCTCCACCTACATTCTTGTCTTAGGCTATGTTGAGACTGAGACCTCACTGGTTGCTAACCTACTTGGTATTAAATGTGGATCATCAGATTGTGGGACTCTGTTTTTGCTCTTATTAAGGGTAAGCAGCCTTGCTAAAGACTGAACTAGCCTTTCAGGTTGGTATAGGTCTGTTATGTTCAGGGAGGATGAAGAACTGAACCTACCACAGCTCTATCTAGATACAAGCGTGTAAAGTTTATCACTTCTTTGATACTCTGAAAATAATGAGTGTCTTTCTTCTAAACCAGGAGTCATAGCTCGTGTGTATAACAAAGAGGTATCCCAGACCATAAATGAACAAATTCTCTAAAACACCCATACATCATTAGTGCATAACTTGCAGTTGCTGAACAAACAGCCTGCTCCTCTGGTACCACTAACTATAGAAAAGTTCTTTTTCAAATGTTAAAAATCAATGAAAGAGTTTTCGAAAATAGTGTGTGGGAGACAGCTAAACAAATAGTTTCATTACCAATAAATTATTATCAAGAGATGTATTGCATACATTCTGCATTTTAAATTTACAAATGCAGATGTCTCTTATTATTGTGTGTAATATTAGGATATTTTTAAACATTATTGCAATGTTAAAGTAATTTCTTACCTACTATGGGAGTAAGGGTGTAACAATCAAGTGCATGCTGAAAAAATCTAAGATGTTTCATGTTCAGACAGTATCATAAGAGTTGAAAGATAAATCATACGTACGCTGATTGCACAAGTTGCTTTAAGTAACACCTATTCATTGCAGCATGGCTCACGCCACAAGTTAAAAGAAAATGTGGAAGGAGACCCAAGAGATTGGTAGAGAAAGAATAATATAATTACTGATCAGACTCTTCCTGGGTCACATCCAAGCAGATTACAAAAGTGGAAAGAATAGTTATCACTGTGTTATTAGTGGGGAAATGCAGATGGAGAAGCAAGATAAATTTAAATGAAATCAATTGCCCAGAGTGATTTAGCAGTCTGTGACAGGGCTGGGAATGGAACCAACCTGTTATGAGACCTTTTCCAGCAGGTTACCCAATTGGTCATGCTGCCTCTCAGCATGTCTGTATGTACAGTACCAAACTGCGTGTTACTATACCCAAATCTGAGCTATAGTGGGAATATATGAATTTTTAGAGCTGGAGACATTGGAGACAGCTTTAGTTGCCCAGAGAACAAAGGAAATGCCAATTCCCTTGAAAGGACAGCAGATTTGCTCAAAATGGGAGGGCTGGAAAGGGTGGATGACAGTGTAGAGAGACTGAGTCCCAGCATTCTTCACTGCATTGTCAGGGTCTCAGTTCATCACCACAGGTTCACAGGGCAACTGTTCTACACTCTTAGGAGCAATGCCCTGCTAAAAATCAATTATCTCCTTAGCGGTATCAAAGACATTCCTAACCACCGCCAAATTCTCCACATATATCAGACTGACACACAAAGGGAACGTTAGTTGCACAGATACCTGAGTACCCAACCCGCCTGTCACCTGAACTCTGGCAAGCCGCAGGAGACAATTCATTCACACCATGTGGCCGTGCCCAGCACTCTGAGCAGCCTGGTCTAGTGGGAGGCGCCCCTGCCCACAGCAGGGGGGCTGGAACTGGGTGCTCTTTAATACCCCGTTGGAACTGGGTGGTGTTTAATATCCCATCCAACCCAGGCCATTCTATGGTTCTGTGACAGCTGTGCCCACCCAGGCAGGTCTGGAGACAAAACAACCCCAAAGCAACTGCTGTGCATTAAGATTCAATGCCATATTTGTAGCTCACTGTGCAACCTTCTGTGACATTACCACCTTTGTCAGAAATTAGAATTTTCTTCTCCATCAGGGCTCAGAGTTTAAATCACAGTAAGATAAAAGTGCACTGCTATTTTTGCATATTTTTTTTCATGGTGAAGGTATGTGATCACGTGTTGGGTGGGACAGCTCATTACATGGACTGGATTACAGATATGTGGGGGCACCAGACCAGATGGGAAAGTTGGTTAAGAAAGTATTTTACTCTTGGAAAAAGGTTCTCTTAAAATGTGTAGGCAATTTTCTTCTCCATCACAGAAATCTCTTCATTTATAACCAACAGGGCACATATCAATAATGGGTTTGTTAAGTCAAACTAGCTCTGTGTGCTCTTTTCTTGCCAGTTGCATGTATTGCAGCAGTTTCTTTGAATCGCCATTCATGACCTGAGCTCCCACTTTCAGAAGGCGACAAATAGTAATGAATGGTTTTGAATAAAAAGCTGTCAGAAATATTATTGAAACACCTCCTTTTTGCAATTTGCCGTATACATGCAGTGCTATAAAGCTATGCTTTAAGATATTTGTAGTAATTTGTTAGTTACAACATACCTTTTCAAATACAGTTAGCCAAACTGACTGCTACATAAGCCTGTCCTTGCCCACTGCTTCCCCGGAGATTGTCCGGACCAAAACCATCAAGAACTGCAAAGATCCAGTGTGGAATGAAACATTTTGCTTCAGGATTCAGAGCCAAGTAAAGGTAAGATGCAGAGTGCATTTTTTTTCTTTTGGGGCAGAGATATCATAGTGTGATCAACATGTACAGCAAAATAAAACCAGAAATAAATATGTGTGAAGGACTAGAAGGATGCTGGTAGGAGGATTTGGAATAAAATGTAGCAGCAAAATTAAATTTAGTTTTCTGGTATGTAAAAATTAACCAAGATACTTCATAACCATTCCTATGGTGTTCTATCACTTTTCACTTTTTCTTTTCCTTTTTTAATCATGTCTTTTCACTAATAAATGTGAAAATTTCAGAGTAAATGGAATAGTGTAAAAGATATGTATGAGCTAGGTAGTGAAAGCATCACAGGGCGGTACTTTTTTATTATTTTATTCCTTTGTAATGACCAAAAATAAAAAAAAGTCACAAACCAACAGAGAGCTTGCAAAAGAGAGCTTGATGAACTTTTATCATGATGATAAATATTAAAGCTTAAGAAGATTTACAAGTCCCACTGTCTTCTCCCTCCAAAAGGCAGCATCAACATCAGGGTCTAGGAGTCCACAAAGATCAGTGGCAGGCTAAGCAAACCAAAATTAGTTCACACCAGAGGCAATCATTCTCTGCTTTACAGTTTGCACTGTTCATTTCCTAGTGCTGGGGCCAGATCAGGACTCTCTAAAAAGGCAAATCAGCAGGCCAGTCCCTTGGCTCGCTCAAGAATTGATAAAATCCTCCAAAGGAGCATTTGGAATAGCTCAATGTACTCCTACACCACAGGATCTCCAGTGAACAATCCCTCTAGCCTTTGACTGCAGAAGTTGCCCATGATGCATGTTCTCAGGCTTTCTGCCACAGTTAGGTGGTACTGGCCCTGTTTGGTAACTTTCACCTTTCACGTCTGCCCATCTGTGGCCTACAGCCAGCGTTTTCCCTGTAAACCTAAAAAAATTCCAACTTCTTTCAAAATTTCAGTGAGGCACAATTGCATGAAGCCCTGCAGGGTTTTTAGGGAGGTGAAAGGCAAGGGACAAACATTGCAGCATGGGAACAAACACCTACTGATCTGCAACTCTTGCACAGGAGCACCTGCTCTTCCTGAAAGATTTTTCAAAACTGCAATTCCACACAGAACAGCTAAAAAAATACCTTGGCCATGGAAGCTGCTTGAACTAGCTCTTCAGAGGTAGTGCTTGGGAAGACCTTATGTTTAAATTTCAGTAAATTTGCAGCAGGAGACAAGATATGTGGCATTAGCTGGAGTAGTTTTCAGTGTGTGGCAACTGCAGCATGGTGTTGGTGGCTGTGGCTTGAGTGTAGGCTGCAAAAATGTATCCTGGGGATCTGGGACAACCAAAGCTTAGCAGTTAAGATAAGGCTCTTGCAGGTTTCTCTGTACGTGCTGCAATTCCTGTGCTCATTATCCTCTGAGCAGAACCAGAGTTTGCTGATCTGGTTATTTGCTTCTTTCCTGTCCTGTGTTTTGCTGAGGTATTCATCTTCCCAAATTATGGTAGCCAGAGCTCAGTAAAACCATATAATACTGACACTGTGGAAGAAAGGAGACAGGGCATGGCTTGGGCATGTTTGTGCTGGTTTTATCCAGGAAAAGCAGTGTTTACTGATGGGCATCTGTTTTGATGAATGTCTGACAAACAGTTGGCTAGAAAGGGTTTCCCAGGCTTGTGCTAAGGCGCAATTCCCACAGCTGCAGGAGGGTGACCCTTCCCAGAGCTGGTGGCACACAGCCCTGCCAAGGGCTGTCTCTGTTCATTACCTGGCTCCCAGTGATGCTGCCCTCATATTCTCTGGCAGGAGAGTTAGAAAGAGTGAACTGCCCAGACACCCCTGGCTGCTTCCCCTACAGCATGCTAGGGGCATGGCCAGAGATCTCCCTTGGCCAGCCAGCGCCCTGTGCATGCCTCTCCTGGTCAGCTGGGAGTAGCTGGGACTGCAAATCAGTTGGTCACTCAGAAAATAAGTCAGGCATTTAAGCCAGATAAGGATATCCCAGTGCAGTATCACAGCTAGGAAAACTGATCTGGTTTTCAGTGCAAGCCTGACTTCTATTAACTGCAGACTATTATTTTTAGGCATGTCATCTCCATCACTTTCCATAATCCTTTACAGGCTGTTTATGGCTGGCCTATAAACCAAGGTGCTGTGGCTGATTGCCTCTTGACAGTATGTTTCTATTAGCAGGTGTCATGGACAGGGCTGAGCTCAGTGCAATACTTTTATGTAGGTGGCCTTAAAGGTCAACAACATTTCTGTCTTCTGACAGTAAATTGCAAACTCAAGGTTATTTGCCATCTCTCCCTTGGTAGTTTCTTGCAGCTTTCTTTCAGTGTTATTTGTCTAGTCAATCACTTATTACATTTAGGTATGGACCATTCTGAGATAAATTGTGAACTTCTAAGACAACAATGTTCACATGCTCACTCTCTTTTATCCATGTGTTTGTGTGTGAGACCATGAACCTGTGTGTCTTTAATAAACATCAAGCCTCTTAGCAAGTTAAATCTGATGCATAAGTAAGAATCTGAGATAAGCGCTCCCTGTAATTTGCATGAAAATGAGCTGCTGAATATATTGAGGGAGGCCTGAATTATTGCCCCACTGAGTTAAGGCTCAGCACCTGGGAGGCATCTCTGAGCCAGCCCATGTCGAGCTACTAATCGGGCACAGGAGGGGCTGTTACCCTCTCCTCTGCATCCAAACCGGCTGACAGAGCAGGGAGAGGAGGGGATTTATACTGTGGTATTTGTGCAATTTAACAGAAGCATATTGCTTTCTGTAGATTCCATAGTAATTATATGTGTTTAATAATTTACAGGATAAAATTATGCAACCATGAAGTAATTATATGGTACATTCTTAATGTATTTTATTTGCTGCTTATATCCAAGGGTTTTTAATCTACCAAAAACAAAGTCCTGACAACTAGCTGGTTTCCTACAATTCAGGAAAAAGTGGTGACCTCAAACCAAATTGGAGGCCAAACATGGTTTTCAATATTCAGCGATTCTACTAGCTTTTGTTGTTTAAATTACTCTGCAGGAAAACTGAACAACCAACTCGACTCTGTGTTAGGTTCAGAATATCTTTCTTCATCTCTGTGTGGATGCAAAGGTTCTGCATGCTCTCTCACTTCTCCCCACACTTTCCCTGTTTTCCTTAACATGCTGAGTGCATCAGCATCATTTTGTGTCTCTGTAAGGTCTCCACATAGGATCCTAATTATGAACCTCTGTTCACAGAATATTCTTGAGATGAAAGTCTATGATGAAAATGCAGTCACTAAAGATGACCTCCTCTTCACTGTTCTCTTTGATGTTGCTAAAATCCAGCTTGGAGAAACAGTTCACTTGACATTTCAGCTAAATCCCAAGGTGAGTGATAAAACTGCCTTGGTCACAGGAAGAAAATACATTTTTTGATATTACCTCATGAATAAGTTCTTTTAAAGCAATTGTAGGTAGGAGAGTTTGTTTCCTCTTGGTATGCACTTCATATACCCTGTGGAGAACCTTCCAAACCTAATCAGCAAAGTGGACAAGGGCATGATCCTGAGGGCTTTTGCTAGCTCATCAAACCACTTAGCAGATGGTTTTTTCTGACACCAGAGTTGCCTTTTCCCCCCCTCTTTCTTGACTCTGTTGCTCAAACAGGTTTTGTTGGAAATATAAAACTTCATCACCATTGCACAAAGTTTCTTTGTTAGAATTTCTTTTGCCAGCACAAGCACTTGTGAGTTTGGGCATACTCTGGCACAGATGTTGCAGTATCCCTTAAAAACTGATTCCTTGCCCTGTGATTCTTTTGAATATACCTGAAAATAATCCAAAGATCGATACTGAGGTGCTAAAACCAGCTGATGGCCAGTTGCTCAAGTAATTTCATTGTTTCAGTGTGCCTGAACTGAAAACATCATGACTTCAACGTGGGATGTGGGTATTCAATTTAAATACTTCCGTAGATTTGCTATTTCACTGACTTTTCTTACACAGTACATGTAGGTGTTCAGCTGCACAGTGATTTTGGCAGGCAGTCTGCCTTAACTTCTCCGGGCACTGGTCAATGTGTTGTCCGTGTTGTAGGAGTCCTTTTGATCAGAAGAATTGCAAATGCCCTCTTCTATTCAGCAGTATCCCTCTTCAGATAACATTACACAGTAAAAAGCCAAGCCTTTGGACAGTTTTAAACCAACAGTTACTGCTGCAGGACTGCCCGCCCTTCTACTCTGCCTCACCACCAAAAAGAATAGGGCGGTTTGGCCTGAGGACTGTTGGTTAACAAAGGAGAGAGAACACTTTCAAAATCACTCTAACTCAAATGCTTTTACTCCTCACACTATATCCTGGATCAGGAAGGAAATTTGATTTGATTGAAGAACTCTTTCAGGAGCCAGAATAATAGTTGACAGCCATAGCTAATGAGAAAGAAAATTAATTCAGATGCTTATAATAAATTTTTTTTTTTGCAGACGCAGGAGATGCTAGAGGTTGAGTTTACATCGGAGAGCATGTGAGTAACATCCACAGAAAAATGCCCCTTTGGAAGCAGTAAAACATATGCTAGCATTTAGTATTATAAAGTTTAAAATACTCAGCATAGCTGGTGTTGATGAAGTTAGTTGCATATTGGCTAAAACTCTGTATTCCTTATCTACCAAGAATCATCCTAATTATTAATTTATCCTATTACTCACTGAATGAGGGAAGATAATAAGAATTGCAGTCATCATACTTATTACAACTATTCTTTACCATTATGGTTAAAAGAAAAGGGGAAACCACCTTTCAGATGTGTCCCTAAATTAAAAATCAGTGACATGTTTGAGATCATGCTGGACAAGACAAACTTCAAGGAAGGTATCATTCCTTGATGTTCATTTAAGGATGTATTTAGGTGTTACTACTTCTGATTGCATTTTTTTTCTCTTTCAGTCCAGTCCCTCCTGAAAAGCTTGTGACTAATGGTGTATTAGTGGTAATTTTAAACTTTTGCTCTTTGTTTTCATAATAGTGATAGGAATGGTGAATCTGGCAGGTGCCCCAACACCTCACTGCAGGCAGGGCTGAATGGGAGGGAGGTGGGTGTCAAACACAGGTAGCCATCCTATTGTGCTGCTCCCTGCGGGAGGATGTGTTAGGAAAGAATGTGCACACTCATTTGGGATACTCAGAGACCTGTTCACCACCACAGGCTGATACCAAGCCTATTGACAAAGCCTGAAGTGGTCTTTCACTGACTCACTGCTGCTCTGTCTCTCCTTTGGGAAACTTCTTTTGTGACATGGCCATCCTGTTCTCCCCACTTCCACAGGATGATATGGAAGTTGCTTTCTCAGCTGCCCTTAACTCATTACTTAGAGGAGGTAGCACTTGACTGTCCAGCTTCACCAAAGCAGGGAAGCAAGGACATCCCTGTGATTTGGCCGACCCATCAGTTTGCTCTCAGGAGGTCTCAGCACACTCCCATTTCCCCCCCTGTCCTGTCCAAAACCACCACACCAACTTTTCTCTTTCTCTTCCCAGTCCTGTCCAAAACCACCACACCAATTTTTCTTTCAGCTGAAACCTGTCATATTTTCAGAGTGACAAAGTCTTTCTCCTATCAGCCTAACAAAGGGTGGACTGTTTTCCAGACCCCAGGGGCTGAAGTGACCAAAGAGAGATAGCAATGAAGTCACCCAGATATGGCATATACTTTAACCTCTCATTTTTTTATCCCTGCTACAGTCTCGTGAAATTTCCTGCTTGGAAGTCCTAGTGGACAGCAAATGGACAAAAAAAGAACCTTCAGGTTAGACCTCAAACTAGAAGCAAAACCCCCTTATTTTAGGTTAACTGACTTATCTTGGTTGGTTGGTTGGTTTGGGGGCTTTTGTTTGTTTTTTGTTTTTGTTGGTTTTTTTTCAATTATTTTTTGGTTTTAGTTTTTTGGGGGTTTTTTTTGTTTGGATTTTTGTCTGTGTGTATTGGTTTTTTTGGTTCTTTGTTGTTTGTTTTGTCATTTTCTTATCTGGCAATTTTTATACTTTGTTCTTACAATTAGAGCACAGGAACTGGATAGTTAGGAGTGTATATGCAAGTTCACAGATCCAACAGTTATAGTCTGTGCTAACTAACTATAAAAACTGGAATTTGAAATTAAAGGAATGAATCTTATAAATGCTGTAAAGTAAAAGAAAATACATATTTCTATTTCAACTTAGGTTTTATCCAATTTGCCTGTATGTCTGAGTTTTTAAAACATCTACTGCAGCTTTATAAGCTTTTTGGTGTTTTGTGGTTTGTTTTTGATTTACTTGTTTGCTTTTCTTCTCTTACTTCTTGTACTGTTCCCTTGCTGGATAAATAGAGTTTGGAAGCTTTTAAGCATTGTTGAAGGTTCTGAAAGACCATTTAATGTTCCATTTCTGGGATCATAGTCATAACTTCTTTGTATATTTTTCATGTTTGGTTTTTTTTTTTCAGAAAAAGACTTCTTGTTTTCAGTGAAGGGATCGTATGAGAAGAGCCAGACCCTGTCACTGGGCTCTTTCTGGCAACCTCTGAAGCCCCTGAACTTCCATTACATCAAGTACAGACTGTCAGAGCTGTGCATGGCTCTAGCAGAGAAGAAACCTCATTTCTGCTCGGTATGTCATCATCAGCTTGAGTAAGCACAGTAAACTCATGGTTTTCTACATTTACTGAGGCAAATGGAAAGAGTTTGTATATTGAATAAAGAAGTTCTTTAATGAACTCAGCTCTGAAACAGCATTGTAACCTCTAAGATATACAAATATTTGATGTCAACTGGAAAACTGCTGGACAGGGACCCCATTTGAAAAAAGCAAAGTGTTTTTGTATGGTTTATACATTAAATATTTCTCTACATTATTATTTATTTTTCAGTGTACTTCAGGTGAAGACAAAAACGACTGCCATGCATCCCTGACTATTCCTCTGGATTCACTTCCATTCAGTGAGAAAGTGGCAGTAGCAAAGGTGATTGATACCAACTTCTTAGAATAATTGTTAAGCTATAGACCAAAGATCAATGGGCATGAGTTAATTAGATCAGTGTAGGAAGGTAGGGATTGAGATATGTAACTGTTAGTGCCCTTAGCTTCCTAACAATTCCTAACACCATGGGCCTCTACATTTTCATATGAACCTAGCAGAACAAAAAAGTTACAGCCAAACACATGTCAAAGGGATTTCTGTGACCACCTCAGGCACTAATGCAGATCAGAGCAAATGCAAATGATGAGGCAGGATGGGGCACACTGGGAGAGCTGGTGTTGGTTTTTACTGTGTACTGCTCTCTTTATCTTCAGTATAAAACAATATAAGGAAAATAAAGTGGACTTGGAGAAATTTTAAGATTTTGATGGATTTTCTGATTATTATGGCTTTCTGGCTCAATGTAGCTTTTAGAAAAAGAGAAGGGCTTCAGAGCTGATGGTAAAGAAAGAACATAAAATGATCTCCAGTGTTTATATCCAGTGTTTATATTGTGTTTTGGGTTTTTTTTCCTAGGATGAGACAATCAATTTACATGTGAAGTCAAATGACTGGTAAGCAATTCTATCCTAGGGTTTTGTGATTGTGAAAAAGAAAATGCTTTTTTGCCTCCTAGCCTATTTCTGTAACTAAGGGAAAGTATTTAGTCAATGATTATATTTCCTTATTCACCTATGTTCATTACCCATGTCCAGAAGGTGGTTAACTGTGCTAGGTGAAATTTCCTGTTATGCTGCTATACAGAAGTTCAGTTTAGATGGGGAGAATAATATTTTCTGGTTGCAACATATGTAGAGCTATATATTTAGAAAAAGTTATCTTTCCTTTCCTTACTTGTAAAAAATACAAAGTATTTCTATTTATAAAATCTGGCAGTTCTGAGGCAAGAAATCCTAAATATTCCAATGTTTATAGTATCCATGTATCGATTGCAGTATTTATCTTAGACACTTCCTGAAAAGCAGTGTAGAAATAAGGAATATTTCTTTCTGTAAGATTTTGCTTCGTTGCAGTTCATCAGCCTTTTCTCTACCTTATCTATACCATCTGGTATGTGCTTTTGTGGGGCCACAGTAGCAGCTTTTCTAAGCCTCGTCATAAAGTTGCAACTTGTAGGCAAGCATCCAGATATTAATTTTAAGTTATTGTGCATACCCTGTTTAACCCTGGACTTTGCTTCAGGTCCAGAAACTTAGATGTTCGCTTAGAGTTCGATCTATGTACAGAGGAGAAAAACTTCCTACTGAAAAGGAAGAAGTTTGTGGCTTCTGCTCTGAAAAAAGCACTACATTTAGAACAAGACCTGGAAGATCATGAGGTATGGGGAGCACCCCAGGGACGGTAACATGCTATGTAACAGGAAAATATTATGCTCATAGCCTTTTGCATATTGTTCCATAACTAGCCCTGATACATTCACTACACCATGTAAAGCATTGAGGAATGCTTTTCTACATTTTCTATTTTAGATCAAGAGCCAGCATCAAACCCTCTTGATACACATTTTTCCTGAAAACATAATGTCATAAATCAGAATTTTTTCTCTATTTCTTTTTCATCTGTGCATTATAGACCTGGATAGTCTGACTGTTTTAGCTGATCAGTCTTGGTTCAGTCCAAGAAGAAGACCAAGACCTCATAATGTATTTTATCAGATTTTTGGAGGGAGAAAATCTAACAGTTAAAGTGATGCATAATACCAACCGATGAGAAGTGTCTTATTTTATCTTCTCTCCTCTGGTGCTCATAATTTCAGCTGTAGTTCCTCAAATAGAACAAAGACATTCAGCATTTTTTCTCTAATCTGCTTGTCTGAGCTAGGGTTCACATTTGTTCATGTCAATGCTAGCATGAGGATGGGTGGTGCTTTAGGGAAGGAGCATGGTCTGTGATCAGGAACTTGAGAAATGAAGAAGCAACTTGAGAGCTGGTTAATTTTTTTCATCTATGTTTTCTCCTTTGTCCCGGACAGTTGCACCAAAGTCATATTAGGTGATATATGACAACATGGTTTTAGACATTATAAATTATGTCCCTGCTCACAAACTGAACATATTACCACATTGTTTCTCATTGGCACAATAGTGAGAAAACCCAGACAGTTTCTTAAGTATAAGAATTTTTAGGAGAAGCACTTCAGATTTTATAGCAAGGGAATGTTTCCTTATAGTCAGGAAAATCCAAATCAGAATACTTTGCTTTTACCTGAAATGTTCAATTTGAATCAGGAAACTGTTGAGTATTTCTTTGATGCAATTGTCTGGAAATGTGTGTGGAAAATGTCAATGGGCTCCTCTCAGTGGGTTTCTTAGAGAAATTTGTCTTCCTGCAACGCAATTTAGATTCCATCCAATTAAGTTTCATCACTACAATTATATTCTCTAGGTACTTTGTATGAAATGTAATCTAGCTATTATGCTTGACTTACAGAGAGGATAAGCTCTGCTTGGTATTAGAATAGACCTCTCAAGAGAAGATGTTTTGCTAAGGAAAATGCAGTGTAATATTGAAATGCCTTGGGAAAATAAGCTTTGATAAGCCAGCGCGTAAAAATTTACAATCAAAAATGATTGATTTTATTCAAAATCTTAAAAATCTGTTTTGTTTTGTCTTTTTCCTCTGCAAAATACACAGTTTTCTTTTTTTCATCCCTGCTTGGGGAAATGGTGAAATGTTGGAATTTTTTGTGGTACTGGCATGCTACATTTCACTCAGCTCTGATCACTTGTGCTGGTAAACAAAGTGTTGCTTACCATTGTTGTGTTGATGATTAAACAGGTACCAGTTGTAGCAGTGATGACAACAGGAGGTGGCACCCGGGCACTGACATCTCTGTTAGGCAACCTGTTGGGTCTTCAAAAGCTGGGTCTCTTGGATGTTATTTCATTCATCACTGGGTCATCTGGTTCAACATGGTAAGGACACTCTGAATGAAGACATCACTCATCACCTCTCTAGTCTGCTGTGAGATGTTTATTCTCTTCATTTTTGTAAAGAAAGGCAGTCTCAAGCTTTTTTTATTGCTGCATTAGGAGCACACTGCCCAAGCCAGTGAATGGCCCAGGTGCTGCTTTGTTTCAGGTCTAGGATCTTTCCTACTGAGTCACTGGCGTGCAAATCACAGCCTTGTGCATCAACTTTTGTAGCAAGAAGGGGCATTTTTTTCAAGTCTTCAAGTTTCACTAGTGAATTGGGGAACTCCTCTAAATCAAAAAGTCTTTTCAATAGTATACTAAGCCCAAAAGATGCTTTTAAAGAAACTCAGCTAGTTCATTTGATGTGGATCATAAATCTGAGTCTAAAAAGTGAAAGTTTCTCTGTATATGACAATGCACTTCCTTTCTTTTCCCCAGGACTTTGTCACATTTGTATCAGAGTGCTGACTGGTCGCACGAGGATCTATCAAGACCGATTAGTGAAGTCCGCAGACACATGACCAAGTGCAAGCTAAGCTGCTTTTCCCTGGAGAGCTTGCAATACTATGCAAAGGAGCTAAAACTGCGGAAGCAAGAGGGATACCAGATCTCTAGTGTTGATTTTTGGGGCCTTCTGCTGGAAAAAGCATTAGATGATGGGGTAGTGTTCTTCCTATGTTTTCTCAAACAGCTGCTGAATACTATTGTATGGAAAATGAAGCTCCAGGGACTGATGCCTGACAGCATGCCAACCTTATCCAGCAGATGATTTCTGCTGATTAAGAAAGGGGTTTTAGAATTGTTAAGGTTGGAAAGGCCTCTGTGTCCAACCATTAACCTATCATTATCATGTTCACCACTAACCCATGTCCCTAGGTGCCACATCTACGCAAGTTTGACTTTCATGGGTGGTCATTCCACCACCTCCTTGGGGAACCTGTTCAAATGCTGACTAGCTTCCAGTGAAGAAATTTTTCCTAATATTCAATTTAAACCTCTCTGGGCACAACTTAAGTCCATTTCCTTTTGTCTTATCACTTTTTAATTGGAAGAAGAGAGCAATCCCCACTTTTCTACTACTTCCTTTCAGGAAGTTGTAAAGAGTGACAAGGTTTCCCCTGAGCCTTCTTTGCTCCAGGATACACAGTGCCAGCTCCTTCAGCTGCTCCTTGTAAGACTTTTTCTCTAGACATTTTCCCAGCTCCATTGCCTTTGCTCCGTGTCCTTGTCTGGACATGCTCCAGCACCTCAGTGTCTTTCTTATAGTGAGGGCCCCAAAAAAACTGGACAGAGCATGTGAGGTGTGGCCTCACCAGTGCTGAGTACAGGGGGACAATCACTGCCCTGGTACTACTACTATTGCTGACACAGGCCAGGGTGCCATTGGCCTTCTTGGCCACCTGGACACACACTGGATCATGTTCAGCTGCTGTCAGCCAGCATCCCCAGGTCCTTTTCTGCCAGGCAGTTTTCCATACCCCCTTCCCCCAGCCTGTAGTGCTGCATGGAGTTGTTTTAATCCAAATGCAGGACCTGGCACTTGGCCTTGTTGAACCTCATATGATTGGCCATTTGATCCAGCCTGTCCAGATCCCCCTGCAGAGCCTACCTGCTCACCAGCAGATCAACAGCTCCCTCCCAGCTTAGTGTTGTCTGCAAACTTGTTGAGAGCTTTGTCCCCATATATCTCTTAATGTTTAACTAGCAGCCCAAGGGGCTTCTGTAGGGAAGAAAAACTATGTCTCCTTCTACAAGTATGAGAATCTGAGTACCTGACTAAAGAGTCTTGGTTCATTTTCCTCTGTTCATCCCCGTGAGAACAAATTTCCATGTGAAGTGGATGTATTTACTAAAAAGAATAGGAGACCAGTTTTTTTTAAAAAGTGTCCTACAACTCTACCTGTAATTAAATAAGCCTGTGTGGATGTGTAAAGGTTTAGATGACTCCTTGGTTAAAAAAATGTTTGGACACAAAATGAGTTGAGAGAATAGTGAAATTAAGAGGGGAAACAGCTATGTATTTTGCTGTACTCTTGGAAGCCCATAAACTATGCCAAGAAGGTCCCTTAATTTTGCTCTTTGTTTTTCATCAATTCACAGAAAAATAACCACAAGCTCTCAGATGAGCAAGAGGCATTGAGTCAGGGTCAAAATCCCCTACCTATCTACATGATCCTCAACATGAAAGAAGATTACAGCCTTTCAGAGTTCAAAGGTGATGGCAAAAATGGGCTCATTTGGTGTTTGAGCTATCTGCATTATCAGTACTTCAACCTCTTCTACAGCTGACCCATAGCATTTATAAACAGTTTCTTTTCCTCCTTAACTTCCTTTTCCATTTCCAGACTTTATGCCTAGGCTATGGGAGGAACTTATCTTCTGCAGGGCAGGAGAAATCCTGGGGAGGTGTTTAAGGACAGCCAAATACTCACAAGCCTTACATCTACATTTGGGGTAACTCAGACTGACCCATCTTGGTGTAAACTTCCCTTATGTTCTCTCTGGAGAGGGTAATTGGAAAGTTCTGAATGAAGAACACTGCGAAAGGTTACTGATGAGTGGCTGACACCAGCTGAATGATAAATCTTTACCCTGAGGAAGGCCAGTCTGTGGTTACCCCACAGACAGGGTTTATCCTGCAGCTGCCTTTTTGCCTTTTCGTAGCCCTTCTAGCAGGGAAGTAGGGATAAGATTAAGATTTAAAAGTTTGTTTTATGTCTCTGCAGAATGGGTGGAGTTCACCCCTTATGAGGTTGGGTTCTTAAAATATGGTGCCTTCATTCATGCTGAGGATTTTGGCAGTGAGTTCTTCATGGGTCGCCTGATGAAGAAGCTTCCTGAGTCCCGAATCTGCTTCATGAAAGGTGATGTGGTCTATTGCAAAAATTTGAATTGCATAAATATGTTCTTTATTTTTAATATAATGCAAACCTTGCATATTACAACCAGTGCCCTGCATCATGCAGGACTGAAACCAATTGTACACCATGTTGTTCTCCCCTCTGACTGAGTTCCTTAGACAATGGAGATGGGCTAAAAGTACTGAGAGGAAATTTCAAACCACACTATTCACTGTTGCTCTTGTCTTGAATAGTGATGCTCGTGCCTGAAGTTTCAGGGCTGCTTGAAGAGGCTAGGTTCATTTTGAACCAACCAGCAGCAGAGTTCCACATGAAAAACATTTGTATTTTGAAACCAAAATCCCAAAATCAAATTTGTCTATGAATAGCATGATCTGAGATGCCAAAGCAATGTTGTTGCTGAGTTTATTACAAAATACAGCAATTTATAGTAGTTTTGTGAACTGCTACTGATACTCTTGCAAGTTTAATAGTATTCCAAATCCTCTGAATTTTGCTACCATTATAAATAATTGCAATTTTTCATTCTTAATTCAGTAAATTGGGTAGCACCCAGTAATATATGAAAAACAGTTTTGCAGATTTTATGCAATTCCTGTTTTAATTTTGCTTACTACTGTGCTCCTTTGTACATTGGTTTTCTGGGGTAAAGCTGTCTGCAGACAGGTCCATCTGCTCTTAAACAGATATTTTGCATAAAAATAATCACCAGACACAACAGGACACCAAGGATACAGGTAAAAAAAGGCTAACTTAGAAAGTGAATAATCCGTACAACCACCAACACCTCATGGTATTTCTTATTTGGTATTCAGAGAAGCTGTGAATGTCTGTATTGTGCAGGAGGACTCCAGAATCATATTATTCCAAACATGAGACAATAGCTGGGCATAAGAAAGAAAAGATTGTGCTCAGTCATACAAGCACTAAATCCTACAGCTTTATTAGCATAGCTAATAAAGCTTTCAGTGATGTCATGAATTAAGAAAAGAGTTGTTTGAGGGAAAAGACTCAGAAGAAAACACAGGATCCAAGAGTATTAACAGATCTGAAAAGGGCAGGAGAAATTAATGCATAGTAAATACCACTGGTGGCTCTGAAATCCAGTAGTTCAGATGCAGCCACCAGTACTAGAAATTCTAAATCCAGGAGCTTGAGATGCTGGAGAGTACGTTGGAGAAATCCCTTCATTCTTCCCTTTTTTCTTTTACTCTTCCATTAAGCGCTCTCTGCTGCCTGTTAGAGGTAGGAGGTAGGTCGCAGAGCCAGCTGGGGCTACAGAGCCTTCTTCTGAGCATGTTGAGCCTCCATTGCAGCTCCTCAATAGCAGTGGGGTAGTGTGTCCATACCCGAGGTGGCCAGGGAGCAAGCACACCCAATACATCCAGTCTGGGCTCAGCTCTGATCTCAGCCTTAGCACCTGAGCCTGGTGATCCCTCAGCCACCCGTGTATCTTTATGAAGGAAAAGGTAGAGCCTTAAAGCAATGTTGCCATCTAGTGATACCACACGCAATGCCCTCTTGGGTTACTGTTAAAATGTGCTGTTAGTTACAGCTTGATAGTTTAAAGATAAAAGCAAGGTGTCATTTACGGGGAGAGGAAAGGCTTTTTCTACGAGCAGTGGCTAGAGCTGGAAACACTGGATGAGCTTACAGGGATACAAGACCCTCATGTTTCCAGAAGAAAGGCTGGGGTGCATAAGAACTTGTTTACTCTCTTCAATTCTGATGGCCCAGTAAAAGACACCATCCCTCATCACAGTTCTTACTTCAGCCAATATAGGTACAAAGAAAATTCAGTGCAAGAGGTCAGGGCAACATTGCCATGTAATTATAAACAAGTTCTGAGGAGACAACAATGTTTGAAAGTCGTTAATATGCAGGAACAGTGTGTAACTCCAGGGGTAAGGGAACCAGAGGAGTTATGGAGTGAGAAGACGCCAAGACAGGAGAAACCAGAGATGTCTTCTCGTAGCAGGGTTAGACAGAAGCTTCTCAAGCTGCTGGGAGATGAGGTTGTCTTGACAGAAACTGGCCAGTCATTATGTGCAAATGAATTCTGCTTGACAACTAAGTGTAGATCCAGAGAGCCCCAACCTGATTTCTTGATTATGCATTTCTAATATTTCCTAAGTGAGTCTATTCTTACAAGGACTTCCTTTAAAAAAGAAGGCTCTTGGATTTCTGTCTCACTCTAGAAACAAGCCATGTTTTAAAGGGAGTTGTATTTCTCTTAATAATTTATGGGGTGAATAATTATTTCGTTGTGCAACTCAAGTTATTGCATCCTGTACAATGTATGGCTTTTGCAAAACTTTCACTGGTAGAGATTTTCAAGGCAAAGCACAGCCCTGCCTTCTCTGCTAGAGTTCTTCTGGGGGCCTGTGACAGTGCTGTGGAGCAAGAGATGCTTTTCAAAATCCAAGAAACTTCTGGAGATTTCTGCACTGTGAAGACACTTTCAGATGTTCTTTTACATGGGATGGCAAAAGTGGGAGAAGCACTATGGGAATAGAAAATAGAAGAAGGGTCTCCCTCAAAAGACTTTGTGCAGAGAGAAATTTTAGAGGGACAGCAAAGATGTCTTTTATTTAAAGAACTTTTCTGCAGACTATCCCAGACTGGACTGTACTCTAACCATTTGATTCTTGACTGTCCAGAACAAGCTTCCAAACATTTAACTGACTATCCACTTGTATATGACATATTTTGTAGACCAGATCCTTATTTTATAGGAAATGGTATGGTTTTGTTCACTTATGACAGGTGCTTATAGGATGGAAAATGTTGGTTTGTATGTGGCAAGGAATTACAGTGGCTGAAAGCCTCACACAATGTTTTAAACTATTTAGGCTCCTCTTTTGACAACAGAATGCTAATTGCTGAACAGAACTTCGTATAGGTTTTGGTGATAATTTTGAAACTTTGAGGCTTTCCAATACTCCTTTCAAAGCTGAGAGATTATTTTTTAAAGGGATATTTTCCATTAGAATGTTTCTGAAGAAGCTTCCCTGTTCTCTGCCATTGCACAGGCCTATGGAGCAATGTATTTTCGTACAACCTCTTGGATGCCTGGCATTCGTCAAACCCTACACAGAGGCACTCACTGAGGTGTACCCAACACAGCACTGTTGATACTGGTTAGTTATGTTTCTGTTTCTGTTTTACCTGGTGCCTCATAAATCCAGAGGCTTCATGTTGTCAGCTCTATCTAACTAGGTTTCCTCTCTGAATTTATTCATAGCAATATTATTTCCATTCATCTCTCTTATACTGAATTTACGGAAATATAAAACTACTGAAGGTTTTAAGCAGATTGTCTTTGCCAAGGGCCCTTTGGTGAACCACGTTGTAACAAACACTTCTGTGCTGTGCTCTGTCCGCCTCAGCAGCTGGTGCTTTTCATACATTGTTGCCGAAGACTTCAATTGCATGCAATGCCATTTCAATGTTCTTTGATCTTGATATAAACCTGTGTTTTTCTAAGAGGCCTTGGTTGTCCTTCCTGTGTTTAAGGGCAGTTAGTGAGTTTGGTTTATGGGTTTCTATCACTTTCTCTGTGGAAGTGTTGCAAAGCCCTAAGCTCAAAAAATCAATAAATGTATGTGATAGAAAGTCATTGCCTCTCTTCCCCATCTCATGAGGTACTGTTTGGCACAACCCTATTTCTTTGTTCTTTTGTGGATGTCTCAGTCTCCTGACAGCTTTTTTTCCTTGAAAAGCTGATATTTATTATTTTGAAAGGAACAGGTCCAGATTCTGAATCTACCCTAACCTTCACACAGGGAATCTATCTGTGAGTTCTATCAAAGAATGGATCACTTTTTCCAGTTTTAGCAAGTTTGTTGCCACTCTGTTTCTCATGGAATAGGCTTTACTGAAGACTAATTTTCTTGTTTTTCCTATTTTGATACTGATTTATTTGTATGTGGCAATGTCTTATTAGGATCTTTTCCCTAGCTAACACGAGATGCCCTCTATTATTTTAAGTATTGAAAAGAACTGTATCAAAACAACAATTTGTTCATCTCCTCTGTCTTTCAGGAGAAGAGCCTTCTCCATCAGACAGGAGACATGAGTTGGAGACTTACTTGGTCACCCCTGAATGTGGCATCATGGGCATCATTCGGCGGATCCTGACAGAGAGGGTGATGGTTTCAAAGTTCTACAACTTCCTGAAGGGATTCCAGTTGCACAATGAATACCTTCAGAGCAAAAACTTCTGTAGATGGAAAGGTAAACATCCTTGAATATAATTTTTGTACCTTCTTAGATGGTTGGTGTTTTCATCAGTGAAGAGAACGCAGATGATGAACATTTGGAAATTAATATTTCAAGATAACTATTTAAATTTCATACAGTCGAATCAGCTTCAGGAATTTCCTTGATTCCAGGGAAAGAAAATTACTGCTCATCTGGGGTGGAAGGATAGCAACACAAGAAGTGAAAGAACCCTCTTTTTACCTTGAACAGGTCTGTCTTTCATGTGTGAAGGCTGAACATCTGCAGTGTTTAAGGATCTTTTAGAAAAAGTAAATGTAATGGATAGCCAAGAGGCATTTTTCTCAACTTTTCCTTATTAGTCAAGCAACAGATGTACTGTTTCTTCAGTGAATCACTCATCATAACAAATATTTCCTTTTAGATACGGTACTAGAGCATTTCCCCAACCAGCTGACAGAAACAGCAGAGTTCATGTGCCTGGCAGACACAGCGGGATACATCGACATTAGCTACCCACCACTCATGAGACCAGAGAGGAAAGTGGATGTTGTCCTGCACTTAAACTATTCTTCTGGATCGCAGACCTTGGTGTGAAAAAACACTCTCTTTTCTTTGATAAATAACTGCTGCCTTCTAGCCCTCCTTAATTCCTAAAGATTCAGAATAATTTATGTAGAATAAACTGATTCTGGGAGAAAAGTATCCTTGGTCTACAGCTCCCTGTGCAGACACTTGTAAGTGTCTTGCAAGTGATGCTCAGGTAAATGCCCTGAGAACAGAAGTAATATCAGATTTCTAAATATTTTATTTGAACTAACCCTCTAATAGCTAAATGCTATTTCCTAGACCTATGTGCGCCTGTGATCTCCATTTTGCTATCTAGATTTCACTCACATTGTTTATCTAGTTCTAGTTACCACCGCTGATGAACTCATTATGGTTGTGTTGTGTTGTTCATATAAAGTTAGCCACATGCCATATAATTAGAAATATTTTGTCCAGTTGTTTTTAGAACAGTAACTGGGTTTTTTTGTTGTTGTTCGAAGTTGTGGAAAAGAATTGTCCTTTGACAACATTTGCTCTTTCAGATACCATCTAATAATCTGGTCTATAATTCCTGTTACTAGATATGGATAAGACAGAAATTCTTAAGGACTAAAATTTTCATACATGCCAACCAGACTCAGGAAGCAAAATCCTACTTTCAAAAATTGATTACACACCTGCAAGATTAACCTTTTAGTTAAGATACTATTTGCTCCCAGATCACTGTTTGCTTACATCACTTTTCAGAACCATCCTAAGGCATCTAAGACAGGGTTTTTTAAATACTTTATGCCAAGTCAAGAAAAAAATTGTGATTTTGCATTTAAAAACTGTACTATTTCAGATTCTTGCCCATGCTACTTGTTTCAGGATCTTCTCCAGACAAGGCATCTTTCTGTATCCTAAGCTGCTAGGCCACCCTTCCCATAGTCACAGACATTTTACCTATCCTCTAGAGATAAAGGCTAATGAGGAGAAGGAGAAGGTAGAGCACCAATCAGGAGTGCAAGTTGGAGGCTGAGTATTGAATTGTTCTGTTAATAGTACTTAATATCTCATGTAGGAGAGAAGAAATATTGACAGCAAACCCTGCTCCCAAATCTTTGTGGAGGTCTTTTGATGGATGCATTAGGAAAAGTGGTAGAGTGTGACAGAACTTCTGACTTTTCTTCTTTTCTGTCTGAATTCAGCCTTTGGAAGAAGCCTCCAAATACTTTCAAAAGCAGGGAATCCCATTTCCCAAAATCCAAATGAGTGAACAAGAAAAGAAAAATCTAAAGGAGTGCTATATCTTTGAAGACACAGAGACCCCAGAGGCACCAACTGTGGTGTTTTTCCCGCTGGTGAATGACTCCTTCAGAAAATACAAAGAGCCTGGTAAGCCATGGGATGGCTCTCCCACCACCTGGCAGCCCTTTGGCTGTGGAATGGGAGACATGGTGTAGCATGGTCTCCTCCCGCCCCTGCTGTGCCTCCCGTGGGAGAGAAATGCAGATTCCAAGGGAGCAAGGAGAAATGTTGTGCCTCCCTGGAAAGTAGGAGGTGGAACCATATCTCTACCCCACTGATGATGTTTCTTTATTTGTCAGGTGTGGAGCGCAGCCCTGCTGAGATGGCTCAGGGCAATGTGGATGTTTCCACCATTTTTTCCCCCTACTGCTTAAACAGCTTTACCTACACAGGGGAGGCGTTTGACAAGCTGATAGAACTGACCAGCTACAACATTCAGAACAACCAACATCTGATCCTTCAGGCGTTGAATTCAGCCATACAGCAGAAACGACAGCACAAAAAATAAACACTCGCATGAGTTTCAGAAAGATATCTGCATGATTTTGGTTTTTTTATTCTTCTCTGGAGAAGAATCAAGAGTTGTCTTCAAATGAGCATAGTAGACTTTGGAAAGTAAAGACTTGTCTCAGGCTGTGGTTCCTCTCTACTATATGGTGATCTTAAATCAACCAATCAAACAAAATAATGTTTAGACTTGTGCTTTATTTATGTTGGATTTCACTGCCAGTGAACTTTTTTTCATGCATATACATGTATATGCAGTAAATTGAAGGTCAGAAGACATTGGATTTATTGAAAAGTTTTTCAAATGCATTAATCTGGGACAGCAGCACAAATGCTTTCAAAATTTGTTATACTAATAGAAATTGTATGTGAAGACAAATGAGCTATGGATATTTAATTTATTCCAAATCTAGTGCAACAGAAAAATACGTGATAAATGTGGACAATTTCAAAGAACATGAAAACTGTCTATTCCTACAATGTCAGCAAGGAATTTTTGCTAGAAATAACACACCAAGCTAAACATAATAGATAATCTGGGACTTCACATGAAAAATACACATTTTCTATACTTTTGAATTTAAAAGTTTTATTATACCAGCAGTACTTATTTTTTGAAAATCTCTTGGAAACTACTGTTTCAAGCCATAATGTGAGTCAGGATCAGCTCTTCCAGTGCAGGTATAACTATCTAATCCACAGCTCAACTTTCCACTGACCTTTCATGGTATTTAGATGATCCAGCTCAGTATCCACATCCTGTTAATTTCAGCGGTTTTCACAGTATTTCTTGTTATTATGAGATGCTGTGAGAATTAAAACATCAAAAACAGAGACAGGTTTTGTGGTCAGAAGGCAAGCTAAGTACTTTACACTGATATCCATGGGTAATTCATGGGTAATCACATGACTTTGTCAGTCCCTGCCTGTCTAAAAGCAAGTTAGGATATATGTAACTACTATAAATTGCGCAAGGTAATTTGTTGAAACTGCTTATTTTTCAGATGAAGACCAAAATAATTGCTTTAGGAAGAATTTTAATAAGACAAGTACAATGTAAACCTCTTTCATTGCAACAAAGATACTAATCTAAAATAAAAAGATATAATGCTTCAGTCAGTATCGGTTGCCCTTAATTACTTCAAATTTAAATAAAATGCAGCAGCTTGTCTGTGCTGAAGTAACATGTATTTGCAAACACAGAGCTATGAATAATGTATCATAGCAAAAATAGAAAATAATTTTTAATTCAGAATGAAATATGAACTTCTAAAAGGCTAAAAAATTCTCTTCCTTCTTGCTATCATGACCTCTCTTCCTTCAATCATTCCTTTATGCCTTGTCTTCCTCTTATCTTTTGCTGTCCTTGGTCTCCCATGCTCACCTCTGATGACCTCAGCCCCCTTAGGGGTGCTGTGTCCTTACCCCAGCTGCTTTCCCAGGCCCTCACACCTTCATCCAATTTGCAGCCTGGGTTCAAACCTCCGGTGTGCTGAAATGGCTGTTTACTTGTTGGTGCTCATCAAGGGCTCCCCTCTTTGTGATCTCTGTTGCTGAGTCACCTGGTCCCTCCTGGCATTGCCTTTCCTCTGTCCCAGCTCTACTTCCCTCCCAGGCTTCCCTGGTTATCATTATGACAACCCCATTTGGAGTGACACATGTGTTTGCTACTTCTCCCAACTGCTCATCTTACAGCTGAGGTTTCAGGCACCTTCAAGAGCGGCAAATGGAGTTTCTACCCCTGCCATCCAAGTCTTTGATGACACCAAATTTCAAGAAGCCTGCTTCTCTCTTCCTGTTCCTGCCTTTAACTATACCCCTTTGCTTCCCTTGATGTTCTCTGGTTTGCTGGTTTAACAGAGTTTACTGAGAGTAAACTCCATTTACTCTCAGTGTGCCACTGAGGTGTTCTCTGCTGAACCTGCCAGGGTGTTTGTTCCACCTTCCAGGAGAACACCTGCAGAAGATCCTTGCCATTTGTCCTTGCAGGCCAGCAGGGAAGTTTTGTGTGGCTTTGTCTGCTGGCATTGTTTTGTTCTGGTTCAGCATTTAATGGGCTATGTTTCCTATGCTCTGACTCTGAGTTGTACTGAAGCATTTCAGGAATGTAGGTAACAGCTGCAGATGTGGGCATTTAAAAACGCTTTTTGGTTTTACAGGTTGGGAGTGTCCCTTTTTACAGGAAAGAGGAGTGACTTCATGGAATTATCCATTTGAGGAAGAAAACTAACTAGAGGGGAGAGAAGCACTGCAAAAATCTAGGCCCATGCTGTATCATGGTGTTAATACCAGCAAGCAGTTCACTTGATTTTTCCTAAATGTTTTGAAAGATAGAGCTCTTGGTTCATGTGGTAATAGGAGCTACAAACACTAACATGATGACCTCCTTAGTTGTAATTAATATGTTTTGAATCTTTTCTGTGTCTGTCTTTTCATTCTTACCTATTCATTATCTATAGTCAGTGAAGGGATTAGCATGCAATTGCAGCTGTGCCACAGCCCTTCTGATTATCACAAAGGTGCATGAAGAACTGGGCAGCTCAGTGAGGTGACTCAGACCACAGGAACCTAAGGAAAGCAGCAGTGGGATTCTTTAACTCCTCAGCAGGCAGGTGAGAACTTGGGCAGTCCTACTGGGTGAGTGCCACTGGAGAAATAGGAGCTGATGGGATGGTTGGCAGCAGCATTTTGTCTTGTTCTATAGTGCAAGGAGTGACCAAACAAGAGGTTATTGCAAACATTCTGAGTGAAATGAACTAGTCATTCGTGAGACTACAGGTTGCACCACGTGAGTGATGGGAAATGTGTTTGCTGCAGCAGACATAGGAGAATGTGGGTGGTTGAACAGCAGTCCTGTCTTAGAAACCCTGTGCTAAAACCTGCTCACATGTACAGCTCTGCTGTCCATGTGCAATATCCCACTGTCTTGCTAGAGTGATAACACTGCAGAGGAGGCCATCAGGGCCTTATTTCCTCATGTCCTGGTCATGGTATACTGGTCAACAGTTAAAATGGCTGAGAGTTCTGTGTTATTCATGCCACTGCAGCTTTGTACCTTTGAATTCCTCCTGAAAATCTCTCCCTTGTAGGGTTCCTGCTGGAGCCCAGCACTCCTACAGTCTTCATAAAGTACTTCAGCACTTCTCCCACACCTCCAGTTCATGATATCAAAACTCTGCAATGTGACATCTTGTCACGTCTCATGTTTTCTCCTCCTTGGGTCCTGAGGTGATCTTTGCACTCCCTCCAACCCACTATCATTTATCTCCTTTTCTCCACGCAGCCTGGACATTTCATCCAGATGTCACAGCCTGATATCAGCTACCTTAATTCTTGTAGTATTCATGCTTGTTCCAAATATGGCCAAACCTCCATCATTCTAACCTGAAGCTTCAGGAGAAACAATTACAGTACAGAGGAGATATGAGACAAAAGGGAAAGATTAAGAATGATTAAGTAAGATTAAGATAGTATAAGACGTGAGGAGGGAGAAAGAAGAAAAACAAATTATAATAACTGAGAAAAAGTGAAAAATTACATTTTAGCTATGAGGTATTGAGATGAAAAAAGAAAGAAAACATACTTTGTAATCCAAAAAGTCAAAGAAAATACGTCAGGAAATAGAAAGAGGAAAAGAAAGAGGAAATCAGGAACTAGAAGGTGGTAGACAAAAACAGAGATAAAAGTATATCACTCGTCTCTTTTTTTCAAAGCTGGTCCTTTAAAAAAAGAGCAACTAAAAATCTCTAATCTAGAAAATTTCATGGCACTAAATCTTACTGCTGAGGTTCTGACCATGGTTCTGACCATCTGGGCTTACTTGATATGCACACTGTGAGTACTTCCTAACTCCCAGCTCTCTTTTTTTTTTTCTGCCCTTAAACACTGGGAAAAGATGGTTCCTTGGCCCCTAGCAGTCTAACTTTTTCTGCAACTACTGCTTATTGCAGCCTTCTCTCTTCCAGCTAATAATCTGTTTATTAATTTTCTCCCTTCCTATTTCTTTTCTTCTGCTGAGGAAATTGAGCATCCTTTGTGACTATCAGATAAGGAGCTGCAAGTTTCTACATACATTAATATGTACTTTTAAATCTTGAGCAAGTCGTTTCTTCAATTTTGCAATTTCCGCTATTCAGCTGGATGACAGCCAGTCTTAAAAGCAACTCATGCTCCAAACTCCTCCTTGAGCTGCATTTCTCTTAACTTAATATCTACTTTGTTAATATAGACTATAAATTCGTTTTGACATTTAACAGGTTGTCTGATAGCCTAGAATTTGTTGAAGATTAAATGCTTTGGTCCCATATACAAAAAATAATTCAGAAAATCCTTCACAGATGTTTAACAAACACCTTTTCTAGTCACTCATATTCTCTAGTGCATGATTTCTGCTGGTGCAGGAGTTGATGGCCTGTAACCCACTGCTGGGTTTGGGCACAGGGAGGAAGAATTGTGCTCATCATACTGCACTTGTGCTGGTTTTCAGCTCATGGGGATATGATAAACTTGCATGTAGTCTGCAGAAATGTGGAGAATGAGCAGTGATTCAAAACCTTTGGGAACTGCTCTCATAGAGTTGAAGTCCTGGGAAACTTTCTCCAAGTACAGAAAAACATCCCAAAGTGAGAGAATTCCAGGCACAGAGGACTTTCTCACTTTACAAGTAACCACTGAGGACTCTGCATTTGAAACATGCATAAAATCTGAGAGAGATAAAACAGAGTATAAATTTACACTTCAATTAGGCAGCTCAAAAACTGGTATGGTTAAGTTTTGGGCTTTATCCAATGCATCAGTAACTGTAATACGAAAGAAAAGTACACAGGTGTTTAACTGTGAGTGCAGAGATGCACAAAATCACTAATGATGGTAGCCTCCCTACTGGGAAAGGAATACCTCTCAGTATCAGTGGTTTGTTCTAGTTAGATATGCTAGATGCCTACAAATGCTGATGCATCTATGCAATGGATACATACTTTTCTCTGTTATGAGCTTAACAATAATACATTCTAGTACTTTTTAGTTTAAAATTTGTTTCCAGAAGATTAATTTTTACCTGTTGCAGGGGTAAGATAACAAACAGCCCCTGTCTCCCATGAGTTTTCTCTTCTGCTCCAAATCTCCTTCCTTCACTAACTGCACAAGTGATGGCCTAATACACCACCACTCTCCTGCAGGAAGAGCACGCAGCTGAGCCAGAACTCCCATCTGACTCTGCTCTCCAGTGCTGGTTTTTTGCATAGAAGTATTTTTATGTCTGAGAGTAGTGAGGTGGTCACAGCCAGTCCTGGTTGTGCTTCTGCCTGGTTAGAATAATCTCAGGCTCATTTTGCCTGGCCTGTTTGAGGCTAGGCAAGCATATATTGTTGCAAGGCATTTAGGAGGGCACTGGCTGTTTGTGGTTTTGGTCCAGTCCAAGACTCTGATTAAAAGGAATTGCAAAGCTACATTCAAACTAGTTGAAAATTTTGTCATGTAGATCCATTTCTCCACAGCTTGTCTCTGCAATGAGATGTAATACAGGTTCCTTTGCCAGGTGAGTGATGCTTCTACAAACTGCATTGCAGGGTGAGTAAGAAACCTAAGCAGTGGAGGAAGTACAAGGTTGTGCTGCTTTTGGCACATTGTGTGATAAACAGATAAGACTCTGATATCACTATGCTAAAGGAGTAGTGTGCAATTTGCTGCCAGGGCAGCTACATTTAGATCTTTGAAACAGGTGGGTTATTTTCCTTCATCTATCCTTAAATTACTGAAATATGCAATGTAAACACATGAAATATTTCCACTTGAAGCATCTGCTTTTCATTCTCCAAGTTGAAAACCATCCAGCTTTGAACATTCAGATTTTAAATGAGATGGCACTAATTCAGTTGTTAATGAGAACCTTGCAGTTTTCTCTCTTTATGTTGCTCCCTGTGGAGTGACTCAGATGGGAGCAGAGTACCTTGATTTAGCTGAAGGTTGTCCAGATTATTATAGATAGCCAAGTGTGCCTGTAATGGAGAATTCACTCTGCAGACATGGAAGTCTGTAAATAGGATCCATCCTTCTTGTCCACAGGCTTTCTTGAGGACAGAGAATCTCAGCTTTCTTAAGATTCACCAACTTTAGAGGCATTTCTATCACTTTTCCTCAGTTATGCTAATGGTTCTCTGAACTAACCAGCCTTGGGAAAGTTGTGCTCTAATGAGAAGCATCCTGGTATTTTTAGTATCACATAGCAGGTTCTCCAAGGTCAACCAGGTCTTCTTTTCTGACCAGTTTTAAAGGAAAAAAACCCAAAACAACAAAAAAACAAACCAAACAAAAAACCACCAAAACAAGAACAACAAAAAAACCCCAAACAAACAAAAAACAACAAGCATTAAAAAAAAAAAACCCTGAAGACTGTTGTTCTCTAAATTAAGCTGCAAAAGGAGTTCTCCAGGATGCAGCTCCGAGTGTCTGTGACCTGAGGCCAAAAGATGCTCTTGTATTTCCAGTGTGGCCAGAGCTACTTTTCATGCTGGGAATGCAGATGCTATGACAAAGCCTACTGTTACTGGGGCTTCTAGTTTGTTATTCATTTGTTTTTCTGTGTTGAAGATGGTAATTTCCATTGGGTAAGCCTGGAGATGTTCAGCTGCTCTTTTGTTCATGTTCTTTGGTTGAACAAATCTCTGTAAAATAAAAGTGATAAAACTGAACCACTGGATCCTATATTGCATTCATCTTGGGATGAGTTTCCCACAGTTGACATTTAAAGTTCAACTGCCTTTCTCTGGAAAATGTATAAAAGCATAACTCTTACCTGCTTTGCTCAGCTATTAGATATTTCCTCGTGCCTTTTTTGCTATATTTTAGGAACTGCTGGGTGCAGCAGTGGTCCTGGGTCATGCCTGGAGCCATAGCACTGACTTCAAGACCTCTGCTACCCCCTGGAAGTGTCTGTCCTTCTCCCCTGCTGTCCTGTCACACCCTGGTCCTGCTGCTCTTAGCCTGTCAATCACCTCCTCCACTTTCAGCTCACCTCTGCAAAATGAAGCCCCAGCCCTGCACCCACACCACGGCCTCTCTCCCCTGGGAATAGGGAACAGGAGCAGCCCAGGAGGAGCTGGGAGCTGCATGCCCATGCAGTGATCTGGGGATGGCCATGTCCAGGGCTCTGCCCCTCTGCAGGCACTGGGCTCAGGTCCTCCCACCTGTGGGGAGACATTCACCAAAGTGCACAGGGCTGTGCCAGCATGCAGGGAAGTCACTGCCAGTTATTCAGATGCACAGGCCTTTTTCAGGGTCCAGTTCCCCCACAGGAGCTGTCCTTGCTCAGGGCAGGGGTTTGAAGGAGCAGGCCTCGGTGGCAGCACCTCCACACACAGAGAAGGGTGGCAGCAGGGCAGGACCCGTGGGGCAGGTGCAGGCTGGGAGAGGTTCCCAGCCAGAGGAAGGCACCACATTCCTTTTGGCTGTGGTGCTGGTGCTGCAAGGTCCTTCCCTGGAGCACTGTACCCTTGGTGCTCCACTGCCTTCACAGTGGGAGGGCAGTCCTTTACTTAGATGAGATGGGTGGAGCCTCGGGTAATTTTATAAAATAACAAGTCATTGACTCCCACAGGAGTACATCCTGCAAACATGTCTTGGGAAGTGCTGTCAGTGGAGGTACCAGAAGCAGATACTGAAAACATGTCTCTAGAACCACTGCCCACAGAGGTGCCAGGAGTAAATCCTGAAAATGTGTCTCTAGAGCTGCTGCCCACAGAGGTGCCAGGAGCAGAGCCTGAAAATATATCTCTGGAATTGCTGCCTGTGGAGGTGCCAGCAGTAGATCCTGAAAACATGTCTAAAGGCTTCCAGCCCATGGAGGAGCCAGGACTATATCCTGAAAAGATGTCTAAAGGATTCTTGACCATGGAGGAGCCAGGACTATATACTGAAAACATGTCTAAAGGCTTCCAGCCCCTGGAGGAGCCAGGATTATATCCTGAAAGCATGTCTAAAGGATGCCTGCCCATGGAGGAGCCAGGACTATATACTGAAAGCATGTCTAAAGGATGCCTGCCCATGGAGGAGCCAGGACTATATCCTGAAAGCATGTCTAAAGGATGCCTGCCCATGGAGGAGCCAGGACTATATCCTGAAAGCATGTCTAAAGGATGCCTGCCCATGGAGGAGCCAGGACTATATCCTGAAAGCATGTCTAAAGGATGCCTGCCCATGGAGGAGCCAGAAGTATATTCTGCAAATATGACTCAAGAATTGCAGCCCATGGAGTTGCCAGAAGAACTCTTCTACATGAATAGGAAGACCATGATACCATCAAATGCACTAGAGGTAAGAAAATAGCTTTAAAATTTCACTTAATGTCCTCTGCATTTGACAGAAAACAAAGTCCTGCTTTGTGAGTGTGTTTGTATTCAAGCTAGTGTGCAAATTTGCTGTCTGATGGGACTATACAGCACTTCCTCTGCCTGAAGGAGTTTAAGGTAAAATTTTCTCTTCAAGGCTGTCAGTGGAAAAACTCCTTCTGAATCCACTGAAGCCAAAGATCTTATCTTCATATACAAAATGAGAGAAGTCAGAGTAGTAGGGGACAAAATGATAAGAACGGGGAAAAAATGAACAGGGGAGAAACTTTCTTCAGGGGATTGAATTGTCAGCTGTTTTTTTTTTGCAATTAAATGCCACTTTTATTAAAAATTTCATATTTCTATACAAATAGCAAGATTTTGGCATGTATAATAATGTGTCAAACCCATTTTTTTATTGTTGAAAATGCGTTAAGGACAGGATAGTGACCAGGAATAGAGAATTCAGTTTCACTTACACATTCCCTTTTTTGTTCTGAATTTTTAAAATTTTGCTTCCATTCCTTGCATTGTTTCAAGATTTGCATTTAGTTTTAAATTCAGTACATTATGCACTGTTCTATGTGCTCCCTGTCTGGATGAAGGCACATCACTGCAGGAAGAGCTTTTGACTTAGAAGCGGAACAGCTTCAACGTTTTTTTGTAGAAACTGTCCTTTAATGGTGCTCTATGAAGTGCTTCAAAAGGGGGCACCCTACACTGTAGAAGTATTTTGGAACTTCTCTTTCCTGAAAAAGATTGAAACATTAGATTTAAAATTTTGCAACTGCAGTGTATCACATTCTGTGTTCAAAATCACAGATGATGTTCTGGGGTATTTTAAACTGAGGTATAATATTGGTAAGAGCAGACTGCCAAAAGATCACATTCAAAACAAAAAGCAAAATCTTTTTTACTGGATAGAGACACCTTCTGGGTACCTTACAGCTGTGATGGTCTTCCTTCATTTTCTCATTGAAAGGGTACCCCTGACATGGATTTTGTGCCAGTGTGCAACAAAACGTGTGGTGGTTTGTTCATTAATGCGAGTGCGGTAACGCAGCTGGGTGTAACCAACAGCCCTTCTAATCGAGGTTTCATCATAAATTGTTGCAAGTAGAAATTAATTATCTATCCTGACAATGCTGCTGCTGTTGTTTTAACATTATCATTTATTGTTTCTTTCTTCCTTTCTTCAGGATGGAAACTCAGGCCTCGGTTCCTTGGGAGATGGTGAATGGCAAAAGAGGAACGACGACGGTACTGGGGCAGACCAAGGTGATTTCAAGGTATTAAGACCAAGATAATTTAGAACCAAAGATTGCGAAGGGTTTTGTTTTTCTCAAAGGGGGAGAAGGCTCAGGTGGCAGCAGGATAAAGAATGATGGCCACAGCTTGAGTGTTGCAAGGGAAAGGCCCCTAAATTTATTGCTTGAATAATTTTATTCCTCTTACGTTTATAATTTTCATAGAACATAGTTTGAGTTGGAAGGCCCCTTTAAAGGCCACCTTGCTCCAAATTCCTGCGATCAGCAGAGACACCTTCAAGTGGACCAGGTGGCTCAGTTTCCATAATTGTTTAATTCCTTGTTACATTTTCTTTGGAACAGGCTGAATATTTAGTATTTTAATGTCTCACTTTCTTGTACAAGAAATCCACTGGTGAGCTTTCTGTTCCACAATACTTTTTGTAAATTAAAGGGCCAGAAGTAACAGTGAGACCTTGCAGCTCTGCTGCAATGGGTTTGGTAGCACGATCTCCATCCTTGCAATTTATGAGGGAGTCCTGGATTATTGAACCCTGATCTTTCACGACTACTGCGCTCCATCAGGAAAGAAACTGTAGTGGGATTCTGTAAAAGGAGTGATGCTTGAATGTGCTAGGGCTATTTCTGGGGCATGAGTGCCCATCAAAGATTTATTTTTTGTTAGAAATTACTGGTTTTGATGGGAGTTTTCATTCTGGTATTGTGTGGTGAGTCTGGGCATTATTTCCTATCTGTCAATGGAGAAGTTTGAGTAATTCATATAACAATTTTGTCCCATGAAGTGTTTGCTTCTGAGGCAGATAATTCTGTGGAAATTTGCAGTGTAGTCTATGCCGACAAGTTCTACGGAAGCAAAATGAAACTGAAAAGTCTGAAAGTTGAAATCATACTGTGAACAGGCAGACAGGTGAGCTTTGTGATAAGCTGTGTAGTTCTGCTGCAGTTTGGATGCTCACAAATTTAAACAAATTCTTATTCATATTCACTGAATTTTTTGTTTTTTCACATGCACTCTTCAAAGTTTAGCTATTGTGTTTTCTCAGGATTATTACTAAAAAAAATAGTGGTGTTAAAAGATTATACTGTATTTTCACAGAATATATTATATAATAAGTCTAAAGTCTTTGTGGCATTTCATCTTGCAAATATTTAAGTTACAATGTCTCGTATCTCCAGCCTGGGAAGATACTAATATTCTGGACCATGTCTGGGATGAAGAATACTGTAGATAGTAAAAACAGGTGGAAAAAAATATTGATCAATTTTTGGTATAATATCTGTTCCTTGTAAGGGGTCAGGAACTTTAAAGCACAATGAGAGAAAGAAAAAAGATTTGAACTCCTGGGTTATAATTACTTAGGATAATTATACATATGACAAGTAACTTCTTGTCTCCATTTCTTAATCCCACATAGTGATGTGTTTGTTTTTCCATTGTGTGCTCAGGATACAGACTTAGATCAATGACATTTAAGAGTCATGAAATTTAAGGGGACAGATGTGACAGTAGCAGACCAAAAGAATAATTTGATATATCCATAACCTTCTTCTAGACCGCTAGATCACTGTCTCACACTGAAGGATTACTTTTTACATTATAAAATTACAAAATTCCTGACAATGCATTGGTGATGGACTGAGTTGTTTTTGCATGTGGTTACAGAGGACTCTTTTCAAATGTGTTCAGTTCCACACTTCAGCCTATGCACTTGTATGATCATTATTTGGCTACACCAACAATCATTCATTCATGTAAAGGATGCATATATATTTTTCTGTCCTCCTAATTTTTTCTCAAATATTAATTTTTCATCTCTGAAACTACCAGAAGACTTAAACATGAGGGCCTCTGCCTGCTCAGAGGGATTGTCTGTTAGAAACCTCTTGGCAGCATTTGCCAGCAACTGCATATATCTTTACACCAACGTGCTGATTTTTATCTGCATTAAGAAATCTGTATTATTTGGGCCTTGGCTGGTACTTAAGCCCATGCTACAGTAACAGGCAGAGCCAGCTCTGTTATTTCAGACATTAGTGCTTGTACTAAAATATTTAAGGATTGCAGCAGGTTTCTTATAATAATGCATGTGAAGGAAGGGGAGGGGAACAATTGGATGCATAGTTCTAAATTCACCATGAGCCATGTTTTAATAAGGCTAAGATGCATCATATCTCAGGTCAAGTCATACCTCATTTCCCCGCCAGACATGGGCTTCTTGTTCTTTCAGGGTTGTGCAGCTGGGACAGCTGCAGCCCTTAAACAGAAGAGGGACAGGTTAAGCTTTGACCCTTGTGCAAAACAGGAGCTCTGGTTCCTGTTGGGTTTTGGAAGCTGGAAGCAGCTCTTGAGATGATGGGAAGGGTGGGGAGCTGCCACACTGCAGAGCGAGATGTGACATCTGCTTCTGGTGCAGGTTGGGCTCGGTAATGTGAACAGGAGCTGAGGCAGGCAGGAGGGCTGGGGCCAGGCTCCTTGGCATGGACATGGACTGGACTCCCACAGGGGCCAGAGCCTGCTGTCAGGAGCAGCTTCAGCCCCAGGCTCAGCATCCACTGGAAAGGCAGGAGTCTGCTCCTGAGCCACCCCCAGCCCCACAGTGCCTGCAGCAGCATGGCTCCAGCAGAAGCTCTGCTCAGCTGCAGAAGCTGGTCTGAGCCCAGGTGCCTCCTCTGCCACCCTAAGGGTCGGTATGGGGTTGCCTAAAATACAGACTGCTGAAATTACACGTTCCAGCACTCTTCCCACTTCAAAAATGAACCTCGCAGAACCAAATGGGGCCACTTCTCATCAGCTCAAAACTTTGAAATATGGCTTGTCTAATCCATATTTGACAATATGCAAAAGTGCAAAACATCTGTACCTGAGATAGCCCTATAAATGCCCTTGAGAATTAGTAGTCAGAAAGAGAGATTTTCAGAGTGTGATGCATGTCCTGTGGTAATGTCTACCTTAGGATGAGAATCCAGAAATGTTAAACAGCTGTTAGACACAAACACTAATTTTACAGCTATCCGGAGTTAGGTGTAAAGAGTCTCAACCCTCAGATGCTTCATGCTCAGCCTAGTTTTTTTCTGTCATATTTGTTCTACTTAGGGAGGGCAGAGCACTGTAAAAGACACTGAGGTTTTTTTAATGAGTGGACTATCCTATTGCTCTGGATACATTTTTACATATGGAAATAATTTTGAACATTCAGTTGAACAGTTGGAGTTTTCAAATAGACCTATTTTTCAAAATCTGAAGGAGTCTGTCTGATTGTTAAACATGTGCAAACACTAAAAGGTGAAGGTAATATTAACAGGGCTATGTAATTAGCCTGAGTTATCAATCAAATAAAACATCTCTGCAGATTTATATAACAAGGAAGAGAAATAATAAATAATGCTTTTATTTATTAAATATAATTATACATGTCTGCATTTATGGGATCACTGTGCAGTGAGAGTATTCATCTTATGTTGATCAGTATTTGAAGCTTTTGTTTTTGGAAATGTCTTTCAAGCACAGTATAATGTGCATAGTCTCATTCCTCCGAAGTTTTCTGAGTACAATGATGGATATATGATGAGGAAGCAATCATCTGAAGCATACAATTCTTATGACCTTGCACATACCTGTCATGCTCCTTTGGATGTGGAAAAATTTTCCCTGCTGGAACCAGGGTTACTGTGGCTGTATGCCTGAAAGGGGCTTTTCCATCTGGGTGTTGGCATTTTAAATTCGTTGGTATCCAACCAAGACTTCTGCTACTCCTGATGAAAAGGTGGTCTGATCAGAAGAAGAAGAAATGTTACTAACAAAGCCCATGAAACACACAGCTGTTGAAAAGCACTGCTGTGGCAGCAGTGATCATCAGCATCACCTGCCTGCCCACACACAGCCCCATAGCCCTCGGCTGAGGTGCCCTCCCCAGCCTGGAGGAGGTGAAGGAAGGAAGCAATTAGAGCATCTTTTCCATCGTGGAGCCTGATTTTGTCAAGAATGAGGAAGAACTTCAGAGAGGCGGCCAGGAGCAGCAGGTCTGGGCAGCCTGCCACGGGGGATCCCAGCACATCCCACAGCATCCCATGGCTGCAGCAAGCTGGGGCAGGGATTGGTGAGTGATGTTCACAGCCTGAAGCATCCTGAGTGCAACTGTAAAAAACTCACACACACTCTTTAAGGAGACCTGACTTTCAGACAGCTCAAGGTAGACTTTCATACACCACCAGCTCTAGGTGCAACATCAGCAAGGAATGATTTGGTCTCTGGCTACCATCTAGTTAAATTAGCACTTGGAGATGAAGAAAGGAGTGCCCTGCAACATCCTGGGAGTGATTTCATCTCAGCAGAATGCTTCTCTGAGCCAGGAATTCAGGAATACCTTAGACAAGGCAAGGAATTGATCTTTGCCAGGAAAGGCTGCTGAGCTAGTAGATGACATAGAAACACATAGAGGAATTATTACTGGGTGATTGCAGGAAAAATGTGTGGATAGAGAGGAAGTTTTTTTCCATGGGTTCCATAGATAACACACTCTTTTTCAGGTTGGTGTGTAGAAATGGCTTTTTCAGCCATTGTAAAAGTAAATTGATTGTGCTAGAGGTATTTTAAATCTTGTCTGATCTTTGCAGGATGGTTTGTGGAATAGTATGTAGTGCAATTGCACTGGAATAGGTAATAATACCGGCACACTGTTGCACATAGTTCTCTTTGCTTCCTCATCACAGTTTTGCACCTAGCATGAGACAGACCACCTACTCATGAGACCTGGTGAAACACATTCCACATTTCATGTAGAAAATCAACAGCTGAATATCTGGGTGGAGGATGCCTGCTTATTGGTGATGATACAGTTTTCAAACACACAAACTGAATGTGAATTTCAGGCTCTCTGCATTATTCTTCTGTTAGTTTATAACTGCTTTGGAATAAATACCAATCTAAAAAGAGGAACAGTCAAGTCTCAGGATGTGTTGACTGCTCACGAAGATTCAAAAGTAACTTCTCTGGGTCAGTGTTGTTGGATGACTGGTCTCTGTTTTGGGAAGGCAGCTACAATATTCTGCTATCTATGCTAAACCAAGCACCCAACACTAAAAAAAAAAACCTTAAAAGCATTCACCTAGCACACATTTGACTTTACTGTTGTGGAATTGTTTGACTGGGGTAATCTACAGTAAGTGAAGGGCTGAATGTTCATACTGTTGATATCACAAGCTGGAAAAATGTAGCTAGCAGCCGTCCATGCTGGCAGAGTCTGTTAGATGAAGAAGCCTAAAGGCTGAAGAAAGAAAGCTACTGAGAGAAAAGCAAGTTAAAAAAAAAAAAAGAAAAAGATACAGAAGTAGAGTCACCCTCTGGTCTCATGGATTCTTGGCTCATTAAGGAGTCCTGCCATTTTAGAGCTCCACAGCCACTTATGACAGGATGTGTTACACAGCTAAACTAGTGGAGTAATTTACAGCAGTGCTTCTTGAGATGGATGCATGCCACACATACCTACATCTGAATGTAAGCATGACTTTAAAGAGGCTGCAGAGGCACAAATGTTCCCGGAATGCAGGCAGCCTGCATCACCAGAGTGCTCATGACAGTAAAATTTCTGTTTTCAAATTCTTACTCCTCAGCTGGGAGAAAGTGGCTATCATTCACATGACAGAGGAATCCCTGACTTATACCAATGTAGTAACTTAGTGCCAAGTATCATACCATGTTGCTCTTTTTTATGGGAAGAGCTATAATATCAGAAGAAGAGACTATGAGGTCTGTTTTACATTAGATGGAGCTGCTGTTTGGAGAATCCCAGTAAAACTTCATTTCCCTGGGACTTCAGAGAAACTAGCACTATACAGCCTACTCATGCAGTGGCACCTCAGAGTGCTATACTGCATGCATACTGCATGTTACACACACAAGAGCACGAGTTGGGAAACACCAAATTGAAGACAAGCTGACAAGTTGGCAATTTGCTGTGGTGGAAACGTCTCTGTATATGGAACCTCATTAAAAAGCAGCAGCTTTTTTTTTTTTTTCTGGTAAAGATATCATAATAGGTGTTAAGCAAACAGAATAACAGAACCTCTGTCTTTTGTTTTATACATGCATGACTGCTATTTTCTTTGTCTCTATAACTAGACCCTGGTGCATCATGTTATAGTTGTCCCAGCTGCTATTTAAATACATTTCTTTTGTTTAAGATGTTACCGGAATTAATTAAAATGACAAATCCTCCTGAGAGCAGAAGAACTGGCAAGGCCTGATCCCCGGGTGCATTGTACCCTCCCTCTTGTCCTTGCTACCACCACTGGCTGTTGCTGGGACTGTCAGGACTGATGCCTGGCTCCTGCCTTTCCTCAGGGAGCTGCCTGGTGGCATCTGCCTCTCCCCTAGTGCAAGCATAGGTCCTGATTACTGCAGCTTCTGTAAGCCACTGATTTTTTTGGGTTTTTTTTCAGTAACTTTTCAGTAAATCCTTTTGTGAATCCTGTGTCTGTAAGAATTGATTTCTCCATGCCAGATAGGGAAAATCTGGCTAACATGTTAGAAAGTCATTGCATGGGAATCAGGAAGAAGGCGGTCAGATGGCAGAAACCATCTAATATTCTTTAAAAGAAAAAACCCAACCTAAGTTTTCTCCTATCTAAGAATCACAAATGGCTTTGCAAATAATGAATTCATTGGTTATCACTCAAGCAATGCTGCTTGTCAGTGGAAGTGTTGCCAGAGCTGATCCAGGAGCTGGCACCACCTTACACAATCTTTGGAGATAAATGCCTGCTACAATTTCCTCCATGTTTATGCAGAACCTAAGGAACAATGAGTTTCTGCCTTCTAGGGCATATGCTGAGGTGCCTAAGCTCATTCCTAACATGTGAGTATGGTGATCCACTTTGCTCATTACCCAGCTGAGAAGAAGCGTAAATTAACAGGGTGTAGAACTGTATTAACATGGATAATACTGTTTCTAAAATCTGAACCAGTGTCTTTGCACGAGGTAGCTCTGAGGACATATCCTTCCACCAGCTGTCTGCAAATTTTGCAGCTTCTGTAAGGATTTTTCTCTTTTGAGAACAATTAAAATAGAAGGTAAATAGATTTCGTTGGTTGAATTTCAAGAAGAAGCACTAAAAAAAGAAAAAAGTCATCAATTTCTTGAGACACATATAAGAGGGGTGGAAGCAGCAATGGTTTTTAAGAACTCTGTAAAAAGATTTTAACATAACATGATATGTTAGAGGAAAGAATAGAGGATTCCAATTGCATATTGGAAAAGTAATTTCTTGTGATGAAAGAGGCATAATTACCTTTCCCTCTGTAAATAAGACCCTTTTTCTCTGTTCTCTTGAGGAAAAAAAAAATTGGTTCAAGTGAGGTTCTTCCAGTTTCTGTCTTAACATCTATTTTGTCTGGTTGTTTATAATGGTTATAGGAAGTCTCTGAAGTGCTATAGAAATAGAAGGATGCTCCTAAATGACAGGAAACCTGTTTATAAAAATAGAAATTGTCAAAAAGAATGATTTGTGGGGCTCTGCTTTAACCACTTATGCAGATGGAAATGTTTCTAGGAGTGTGAGGAAATAACCATGTGTCACAGCCACAGGAAATGCTGATTTATTTATTGGCTTGGTCAAAATAACCTTTTGCATATAGTTCTGAGCCAGAGACAGGTTTATGGAATGAGCCAGCAGGAAATTGTGTTGCTTAGAAGAAGGAACTCACATTTATCTTCTAATAATAAATAGGAAGAGGTCCCTGCAGCCACAAAAGTTGGAGAGACTTGTTTTATAGAAGATTAAGGCAAATATATTTAAAGGGAACAAAGGAAGTTTAGCACTTTCAGTCTTTATGGTTTTTTTGGAGGACGGTTGTATGTTTTATTTTTCTCCGAAGGCAACCCATACCTAAATCTTTGGATCCTAAATATTTAGGTAACAATTTGTAGCCATTGGCTTATCTCATAGTTGTGGTTTACAAAAGCTCACATTACTATTACTCTTTTTCTTGTGCAATTGTAAATTGCAGTAAATCAATGTTTCTGAAGCAGAAAAACATCTCTTAAAAAGTGATACTTTGGGTTTATCCCATGGGAGTCCACAACAACAGATATTCTCCGCAGCATTTTATTTTCAATGCTATGGGACCATATGGGTGTTTACTAGGGGGATTGACTGTAGCTCTGACTAAGATTGATGGCATTTTGACAACTTCATCATGGTACCCACCAGTGAATTTAATGTGTTCAAGAGACTGTAGTTACGTTGTAGACTAGACTCAGAAATTTCAGAGTGAAAGGTTTTGCAAGCATCTCACAGGCTGTGTAAATTGTCAGGGATTTATTCCTTTTTGGAATTCAGAGTCTTTTCTGCTCTGATGAGCAATCTGGAACCTCAGAGTAACAAAGCAAAAAGACAGTGAAATATATAAAATGTTAAGACATTTTTAACAGCAGAAGCTTCATTCTGCAAAATAGTGAGATAATTGGCCCAAGTTTTACCAACTGTATTTATGCTTTGTGGCACCCAGGTAGTTTGCACATTTGAAATATTTCCCACCAAAGGCTTATTCAGATCCCATTTTTACTGTTCCTCTCTAGATAGAATCCTCTCCTTGCTACCTGTTGACGGTAAGGATCATCCGGATGAGAAATCTCCAGCGAGTGGATGCCTGTAAGTATCTCCATTCTTAGTGGTAACTCAGGAAACAGGCAAATTAGATCTTTTATAATTTTGTAACAGCCTTTTCTTAGTGTTTCTGAAATAGCCCAGTGTTTATGTAAACTAATTATTATAAACAAGGCCAGTCCTTGCTGCTGTTTCATTGTTCTCCCTGTGCTTTCTGACTGGTTTCAAGACTTGAATGCGCTTTTGGGAATAAATACTTTCTGTCAAAGAAAGGAGAGTTTCTGACAGAGGTAGCTGAAAGACTCCATTCCATGTTTTTAAAAACATGGGGTAATTCTGCTGATGGGTTGTAGCACCTTGGGAAATGTGCCTGGGAGGAGCAAACCTTTTCAACATCCTCAGTCTTGATTCTGACAAAGAGAAATTGAACAGGGAAAAACTTTTTATGATCATCACGAGCAGGCTAATGCCATCATTAATTACCCTGAGGACAGTTAAAAAAACATACTAACTGAGGGCTGGATGCTTGGTCCTTTCTAAGGCTTCTGCAGCAGACTTGCAGTTGAGCAAGAGTGTGAGTCATGTGGCAGGAAAGTGTTGGGAAGGAAGTAAGTTAGAAAGGAAAACACCACTGTTTTGTAAAAGAACGTGGACTATCCACATATCTGCTGTGGAGAGGTGTCCCACACAAAATAGACAAGTTAACAGTTTGTTTTGTTTGAGTAAAAAATAGAGCTATGTGAAAGTATGCCGAAATTAGTTTTAGCGTGAGCTTGGCTTGAGTTTGAGCGTAACCCTCACAAGTCTCTTGATTCTGCTGTTTTGCTGTGAGCAGCGGTGATTGACTCTATAATGTCTTGCACACAATGAGTCAGCAAAGATTTTCTGAGAGAGAAAGATCTGGACTTACCATGCAGTACCACTCCTGTCTTACCTTGTGGTTGTCACATGTTTTTCTGGAAGATGTACCAGAGGACCTCCCTGTGTCACAGCTCTGAGTGAGGCAGACAACAGCTGTATCCTGGGTCACATCACTGGGCTGCACGCTCTGCACCTCCCTCCTGGTCCATGGCTGTGGCACACGTGTGGTGAAGCAAGAACACAAAAAGGTCTCATCAGGGACTCATCTCAGATCTTCTGTGTGTCAGGCAACAAGGCAAATAATGAGGTTGTAGAAACAGATTGTGCAAGCAGAACTGAGGCAACATTTTGCATTAAATACACAGCTGACTAGTTTGGCTGCATCTACTCATATAATTAAGGATTGCTTGATTAAGGATTGCTTGATATGCTTTGTATCTCAAAGTACAGTTAAGATATACAGGAATCATGAATCACATCAGCAGAATAAAGTGCTTGCCAGCCAAACAGCCATCTGTCATTGATTTGAAGTGATAAAGCCAAAGTCATATAGTAGTTACAAAAAATCACCTTTAATGCATTTTAAAATCAGTAGCATTACTTCTAGATTATCCAAATATATTCAAATACATATTTTTGCAATTTCAAAATTCTTCAAAGCATTATTGTCTGCATGGAATTTCCTAGATTAAAATTAAAAAAATAAAACAGTTGAGGAAACAGAATAACTTGAAACAACTTTTACATCCAGAGGGACTGAAGAGTCTATAGTCCTTAGGTGTGAAAGTGAAATTATTGAGGAGGACATGGAAGCTCTTGCTACAAAACAGAAGAGACAAAGAAGGCGAATAAGGAGTAATTTTTCACAAGGAGGCTAAGAAACAAGAGTTGTGGGAAGGTAGAATTAAAGTAGATGTAATGACTCTAGACAAGTACAGTGAAATTGCTGTCAGAATCTCATTTTTAAAGCCAAACTAAGATCTGAAATGTGAAGTAGAGCAAGACAGGCAGAAGGCTAGGGTCTACTCAATATTTTCCAAACAAACTTCTCCAGTGGAGGAATTCTTTTTTTATTCAGTAGGAATATGCTAATTTCTCAACAGCTTTTTTTAGAAAAAACAATTGACAGAATTAAACTTCGTTGATGTTGTTTTTGCATTGTAATGTTAAAAAATTGAAAACCGATCATTGACCTATCACAATTCATATATCATTTTTCAAGCAGTTCCAGATTTTTTTCCCTCTCACTTGGACAGGAAAGCAGCAAGGCTTCTTGAACACTTTCAACAGCATAAAATGCAGCCTCCAACCAGTTTGAGAGAGTCAGTAGCTGTAGGGTGACATGGGGCAAAACTTGGTGGAGAAGGAAGGAGAAGAAGAAGAGAAAAAATGCTTGTTGCAGACAGGCAAGATTTTGCTTTTCCCCACAGGTCAGTGTACAAGCTCCTGTTCCCTGCTCTGCCTGCAGAGTCCTTACCTGCTGCTGAAGGATCTTCTCCATTTACTGCTGCCATCACGTCTCTCTCAAAAGTCTCACATCACAGGAAATAATTCTCAAAGCTAGTTACCTTTTGCATTACATAACAGCTGATAATTTTTTTGTTGAGGACTGCATCAGAGAGGCTTTCAAGGTGCCGAAGTACCTTGCATAACCTCCAAGAAGAAACACAGTAAATGGCATTTTTGTCTGTAGCTGTTTGAGATATACCTTAATTTAGGTGAGAAAAAGGATGTAAAATCTTTCACTAACTTTCTGGTGCCTTTTGGGAGAGAGACTTGGTCCCCCTTCTTCCTGTAGGTGGCAGTTAGTTAAATTCCAATGTCTAATTCAGTGAGCTCCTTTTGGAGGAAGCCTCTGCCATCACATACAGCAGGCGTAGTTCTGCAGCTCGTTTCATAAACCCTCACAAAGAACATCACTGAGGGCAAGGCAGAGATGAAGACCTTTTGCAGTTGTTCTCAAAAAGTGGAGGAAGGTTCCAACCCCTCTTATCAGAGAGCAGCTCAGGGTGAGTGTGTGTGTGTGTGTGTGTGTGTGTGTGTGCATGCACACAAGAGCATGGGAAAGCTTGTTGGCTGAGAAACTGAAGTGGCTGACTAGAAGAAAAAATTCTCAGTGGTTTTTTTTTAATGCACAATATCAGTGCTGTGTGTAACTCATACAAGGAAGAACAGAAGCCACCTCCTCTTCTAGGTCATCTTGTGGTCAGTGCTTTTTCCCTATCAGAAGGGAGTCGTGGAAAGTTACATGGCATCAGACTTTTCTATCTTTAAATAACTTATGCTTGTTTTTGGTACCAGTTGCTGCAGTAACCTCTCCAGTGTCCTGTAGCTCTGCTGCCTTTGCCAATTAGCAACTGTTTTGCCTCTCCCCTGCCCAGTAAGCCAGGCTGATTTTTTGCCTCTCCCCTGCCCAGTAAGCCAGGCTGATTGCTACGTGTCCTTGTGGCTGCCGACTGCGACGTCTGAAAGGTCACGCACGAAAACTGTGAGAAACTCTGACAATCCAGTGTGGAACGAAACCTTCTACTTCAGAATCCAGAGTCAGGTCAAGGTAAGGAACCAAAGTTGTCTGCTTGAAGCAGCCTGAGGATTTCGTGTATGTATCTCCTGAACCATACCCAGGAATTGTTTAAGAGATGGCACACAATAAAGGACTGCTCAAAGCATTTAACAGCAGAGATTACAGAGTTCCTGTGCCTGTTCAGTGGTGCTATGTAGGAGGGCCAGAAAGCGAGCTCAGTTTTGAAGTTTTAAGGAAACAAGAGACAGGTCAGTGCCAGATGGATACAGAATCTGGGAGTTACCCAAGCTTTGTATAGGTACAGCCAATGTATTTCATTACAGCAATTAAAATGAACTAGACAAGAATTAATATGCTGCTCAAGTATGTTTTTCTAAAGGGGGATAATGTTTAATTTCTCAGCTTTTCTTCTCAAGCTTATCCTCAGCAATACTTTTTGCCTGGAGCTAATGATGTCTAGCCTGAGAAACAATAACAAATTCTTCTCCCTCTTTTTCCAGAACGTGCTGGAGCTCACGGTGTATGATGAGGATTTTGCTACTCCAGATGACCATCTCCTCTGTGCACTCTTTGATACTGCTAAACTTCCACTTGAAAGAACAGTGATCCTGTACTTCAAACCTAGCCCAAATGTGAGTGCAACTAAGCAACTAAAGCAACTGGGAAACCAGTGGAGAGTTACAGAACAGTCTCAAAATCTTTCTGAACCTGCCATAGATTACTTACCCCAGTAATGAGTGCGTTAATTGCCATTCAAATTATAACCACAAAAATGTGATTAAAAATATGAATTTGAGAGTCTGAACTCTTCTTTGCAATATTTTTTAAATTATTAAAGACCATAGGACTGAAACAGTGCAGTAGGTAGGGGAGGGATCTAATTGCAAGCTACCTCTGAGCAACACCAAGGCCATACAGCTCTTGCAGGGTGAATAATCTGTATATTTTTTTTCACCGTGTAATTCATAACCTGAGTAATTCCCATAATTCATAAAGCCCTGCCCCTTTGCTTGTGTCTTCTTTCACCCCAAAAGGCGAATTTACCCCTGTGTATATCCCACTATAAATGGATGACAATTCACTCTGTTTCTTAGTTTCCCATCTATAAAATGGGAAAAATAATCTTAATTCCCTTTGAGATCTAAGGATAAGATCAGCAAAATATCTCACATACAACTTCTTGCTACCAGGGAGAAATTCTGGTATCCAAACTAGGTCATTCACAATCAGCTTGTACACATCAACACTGCCTTACTTGGGGTTGCATAATAGGAATTCTGAATCACTCACTGTTCTCTGTTTATTATGGTAAAGTAATGGGTGTAAAGTATGTTTAATTTCCAAGATAATATCCAGTACAGTAAGTCATGGCAGGACAGTGCCAGGAATAGTTGGAAGGAAAGGGTGGAATTCAGAAAATAAAGGAAGTTGCAAATTGTTTTTTTGCAGCAGCTTCACACTAAGAAATATAGGTTGTTTTGGTGATATTGTGAAGTCAGAAGGAGATGAGGAAGGAATCATTTGATCATCTGGCTGAATTTTTGATTCAGGCCACCCAGTCTGAAGTATTTATCACAGGCTACTCATTGCAACCAATAACTTCAATATTGCCTATCAGACTGTGGTTTAGACTAAGGACAAAGCATTATGTAGCTACTTCATTTAATATCTTCTTCTTGCTTTCAGGCCACGGAGGAGCTAGAGGTTGAATTCAAATTGGAGGTTGCGTAAGTGATAAAGAGACTATTTTAAAAATGCAAAAATCATTAATGATAAAACAAAAAAACAGTATTAGAAGTCATGCTTTGGGTATTTCTGTAAAAAAGTTTCAGGCTTCTCCTGCATTATTGCTGCAGTCCCCAACACCTGATGGATTAGCTTGTTCTGTAGCTTAGCTGCTCTCAACGATGCATCTACCAGTTACCCAGAGAGCTGTGTGGATGACCCACCCCTGGAACTGTTCAAGGTCATGCTGGGTGGAGCTTTGAGCAACCTGGTCTAGTGGAAGTTGTCCCTGCCCATGGCACGGGATTGGAACTAGATGACTTTAAAGATCCTTTCCAACCCAAACTATTCTATGATTTATCTACCTGGGGACATTTCAGAAGGCTTTCTGAGTGTGTAAGCATTCCTGCCTATCAATTTTTCCTTGCCTGTTTCAGGTCATGTATTTGACACAGTTTTAGTGTTGAAACATCCTAGTTAGGTTTTCAGTGTACCTCCAATTCCTTTAGTTTTCCCTTGCAGTACTCTTTGAATCCTAGTAATTGTGTTTTCTTTCTGCCTAACACAATCACAATGGGATGGGAACTCTTGTAAGGATGTAAAGCTCCTTCTCCAGCATGGTCAGCCTGCCACCCATGAATCACCCTTTTTGTCTCTGTGTGGCCACAAGGTAACTGAGGCATGGCAGAATTAGAGTGACTAGCTAAGGCCAGCTGTCATACTATTGGAGACCCAAGGCCAGAAGTCAAGTTGCTCCACACCATGTTCTGATTTCACATCTCCTTCATTCACTTGAATGATCTGGAAGGCATTTGGGGTTTTTTCCCATGTAATTGGTGCTGCCTGCCCTGTGCCGCTTTGAAACAGGCTCCCCAGCAAAGTGGTCACAGCACCAAGCCTGCCAGAGTTCAGGAAGAATTTGCACAATGCTCTCGGGCGCATGGTGTGATTCTTGGGGTTCTCCTGTGCAGGGCCAGGAGTTGGACTAGGTGTGGATCCTCATGGGTCCCTTGCAACTCAAAATATTTGCATGCCAGCAAATACATATAATTGTCTTCCCAACAAGGACATGCAGGTGTATCAGCTGAAATACATTTATTTCACATGTTACAGTGAGAAAAATTTGACTGCCTAACAGGAGATTCCATTTTAGATGATCATGAGATTGCACTGTAAAAAAATAACCATGTTAAACATTGTTCAGCTTTGGTACAGAGATGAGTCTCCTCAGAGCAGTGCTCAGTCCATGCAGGCAAGGAAAGGAGTTTGTTACATGCTTGCTGGGGTCCCCTCAGACTGTTGTTTTTTGAAGTGGGAAGAAAGGGCAACATCTTGGGTAAAGATGAATGGGATTTGTTTAACGTTAAAAAATCAATGTTTTTGTTTCCTAGATCTGGTCCTCATGAAATGATTGCTAGCAATGGAGTGCTGGTGGTATGTGTCTTTCCCAAGATATTTTCTATAAGTGATTCCTTAATGTAAAGTGCAAGGGAGGCTGGGGATTAAAGAAGCTAGTAGGCCAGTTCTTTCTCTTTCTTTCCTCTTTCCTATTTAGATACATTCAGAATGGGACATTTTATTTACCTGTTCATTGGAGATATCCCATTTGTCCTATACTTCCTTATTTCTAATTTTTCCTATACTTCACCACACCATGCACACACACAAACACACACACAGAGACAGAATTTTTCTCTGGTACTAGTACTTCAAAAAGTGTACTACTGTCTATCAGAACACAATGAGAAAAAGGCTGTGAAGTCACTTATTGATAATCTACCCAGACCTTTCCTATCCCTTGGGTAAGTTCTGTATGAAATACTGACTTGTCAAAACACAGTACGTTGAAGAAGAGTGAGCACCATTAAAAAATCAACCCCCAAAATGCTAAAAGCAATGCTTCTTCAGAAAACTCTTCCTACTACTGACTCTTGATCTCTCAGTGGCATATATTTATTTATTTCCTAGTTTAACCCTTTGTATTTATGCTACAATCATGAAAACAGTCCTGCTTTTCCTTCTTTGTATATTCCTCTCACTGTGCTCAATCTTAAGTCAGTGTCACACATGCGATTCCTGCAACTCCCTCCAAAGCTTTTCCTTTTCTTTAGTCAGCAGCTAATGGGAAAAAGCCTGGAGATGCCAGGGAATTCAGAGCTCCAAGTGACTCCAAGCTGAGGGGTCCACAGCTCCCTGTAACGAGGATGGGATGTGATGATCTTTCTCACAGAATCCCGCATTCTGTCTTTCACAGTGTCGTGAACTTTGCTGTTTGGAAGTTGAAGTGGCAGAGAAGACAAAGCAAAAATCAAGTAAGGTTATTGCTTTGTCATCTATTTACCAGTAATTGCATGCTTACTTATGAGAAGATGCCCCTTCCATCTAATGTGTTAGCGAAATAAATAGTGCTTAGAGTATTTAGTAGAGTTAATGTCAGGTAAACACATTAGGTTGTTATAGACTCCAATGACCTCATCTAGATATATGTTAACAAGGCCTATTAAATGCACAATAAAGTTGAAATCCCAGTTCTGTGTCACAGCAGGAATATTCAGAGTCCCCTTTCTGTCAGAAAAGTATCCTCTTTGCTCTTTACCCTGTAGTGCCAGCATTTGCCCTGGGCAAAGCTATGCCACCCTCACCCCACATTTAATCAAGCTAGCACATTTTTCTGCTTAATCATATTAATCTTTGTTTTGCTACTTTAGAGAAAGAGCTTTCCCTGACTGTGAAGGGCTCCTTTGAGGGGACACAGGATATCGTGCTGGGCCCCAATGGAGTGGTCAGCCCAGCGTGTCCCACCGAGTTCCACTACATCAAGTACGCAGAGCCAACGCTGGATGTCATGCTGCCAAAGAAGAGGCGCTACCACCCTGTATGTTGGAGTGGCCTCAGGGGTGGAGAGATTTTGAGTGGCTCTCAAGAAAGTGGGAGGAAGGAGAGAGGGTAAACTCATTCCTGATTGTGTCCTAAAGCATGTTGTTTTCCCAGTGGTCCTGTAGGTACAGCACAGAGACCGGCTCCCCAGTCGTGATGCTGAACTCGCTGCCCATGGGAAGGAAAACGACCATTGCAGAGGTAGGCATCACTTCCAGGTGTTGGTAATAATGGCTCACTCCAATAGAAACCATTCCTCATAAGATTGTCCCAGATGGCCACTAAGAGTGTCAGAAACATTCTGCTTTTCTATTAGACTTTGAGAAAACAGGAGCTTTGTTTCTCCAAATGTTTTCTCCACAGAGACAGGTTCTCCCTGTATTAATCTCCATTTTGTGCCGGTAGTGGAGACAGAGACCTAAAAGAAATACCATATTTGCTTCAGAACATCTCCCCCTGTTTACCCAAAGACTTGCTGACTCCCCCTTTGCTTAGGATCCAAACTGAAAGTTGCTCCTCGGGCACAAAATAGGAAAACATCAATAAACCTGCCCTTAGTCAACCATATATTTAAGAGGACAATATATTGAAAGATGCTGAAAATATTAGTCATGGGGTATGTATTTTAAATAATATAGTGAGAATATTGATTTAAAAGAGCCATTAAGATATCCTATCAGAACAGGGCACATTTTATAACTTAATATGAAGATTGGAATAATGATTTTTAAGAGAGAATAAAGTGTGGGCAGAAGCAAATGCAGACTTTGCAGTCTCTTCACTGTGAAACTATGTCTGGGATGTCAAAGATGTACTGTGTACTAGAGCATAAAGAATGGAAAAGGCACAAAAAATGGTAATTCGGGATGCTGCAGGAAGCTTATGAGTTGTACAGGAAATGGGACCTACTGTGTGAGGCGCAGAAACCTCTTATACCAGGATGCTTAAAGGTTTCTTCAGCCTGGGAGGATTTAGGATCTGTAGGTAGGGGTGTTCCACTAATGATAAGTGAATGCTTTTGGAAATATATGCCAAGATCCCAGACATTGAAGTTTGTGATTGCCAGACATTGCTGGGTTATAAATCAAACTCTGACCCCAAGACAGAAAGGGAAAATAGAAACTTTAAAATTTAAAAATTACACATTCTTGCTTTCCAGGAGAAAAGATTTGACTTGAATGTGACAGCAAAACCTTGGTAAGAGATTTTCTTTTATTCCTTTATACTTGGTTCATTGATTTTCATATTGTTTTAGCCACATGGAAATGACACAAGCAAGCATTCTCAGTCTGAAAACTAGAATGTGCTTATAATAAAATGTAAAATACATGCATAATATATAATGCATAATTAGCCTTAGGAAGATTTCACTTTAATCTGTTGATAAAGCATTAAATAAACATGTGTTTATTTCAGCATTATCCCTTTCATTCTGACCACAGAATATTTTCTTTGGTCAGTGTCAGTCTCTGAAATTCACAAAAAGAACAAAGCTAGCTGACAATGACAAAAAAAGAATAGTCAGATGTAAACATTTTGTTTAATCAGGAATTAAGAATTATTTTTTCGCTTTACTGTCAATATTCAGTGGTGATGAACCTTGTGTTCTGTTAAATCCAGTTATACTATATATTGAGTAGAAACTAAGGTAAACAAGTTAACTTGTGGTTTGACGTCTGTAGACATGCTCCTTAATACTCATCAGTAAACATGGAGATACTTCAGGTTATCTGTAGCTATGTGGAACACATAGAACTGGACAGACTGGTATTTTTGTGTGTGTCTGACTAAGAAATAAAAGGAAAAAGAATATTTTTGAATTCAAACAGAGTTTTCTGTCATTAATTTCAAAACAGCAAGTGGTCAATGATAACAGGAAAATCAGTGTTATACCACAACAGGAAAAACAACTTCTGCTTATTTATTTTATTTTCAGAGAACTTTAGAAATAGTTTGTTTGGATCTTGATTTACAGTAGAAACTGGCTTTTGCCACTCTGCCTAACTCAATTCCCATTGTGTGAATTAATTTACAAATAAGGTTAGAATAGTTTATACAAACTTGATTTTATCCAAATTTGGTGGTAGAGAAAGCTCATAATCAAATTCCTTTACTAGTTTCATAGAAATTATGGACCCAGTAGAAGAAAGAGGTTCTGTCACTGGAAGAAAAAGCAAACCCCTGTCATCTGGCAATGTAGATCTGACCTGACCGTGACCATCTCTTGCCTGTTGACGTCTTATAGGAGCAGGGCAGGAAGAACCAGGAGGGAGATTAGTGAGCAGTAGAGCAAAAATGCCCAGGGAAATAAACTACAATTGTGGGGCCTTAAGCAACGGCTTATTAAATTTCAAAATAGACTCCAGTGAAATCTTCCTCTAAGGTTGATATTCCATATCAACCTTACAATTTCTGAGTGAAGGTTGATGTGGAATAGAGCTTCCAGCGCTGAGCCCTGAAGCAGCCTGTGCACGTGTGGGCGCAGCAGAGCAGCAGGGGTGACTCCTGCCCAGGGGTCCATTCTCTGCCCGTCCCAGGGCCGGTGTCACCCCGGTGTCTCCAGCCAGCTGGGCTCCCCGCCACCCTCCCCAGCCGCGCTCACCGCTAGAGGGGGGTGCGCTCCCACTCCGGTTCCTCAGAAGGAGAATCTTCACTCACATTGAATATGCCAGCCTTTGGAAAATGAGTGTTATTTTTAGATTTTGAATGAGAAAATAACCTGTGAAATGGGAATCAATACTTTCACTTTTTACCGTTTCCATGGATTTTCTAAACTAGTAAATATTTCAGTTGTAGAATATTTATTTAAATATTTTTTTATTTGTAAACACTGTACATTGTTTCTTCCAGTTAGCGATAATTAGGAATGATGGCACTAGTTAGTCTTGACATGAGTTTCATACTTTTAAAAATAGTACTATTATTCTCTCTGGCTCCTGTCATGTTGCATCATCCTGTTTGAAGGGAAGGATGCTGTAGATTATCTTTGATCAACGTCCTAAGATTGATATGGGTGTGTTAATATTTAATATATGTATCTGTTTTTATCTTAGCAATTGTACATGCCACCAAGACCTGGACATGCGCTTTGGGTTTAACTTATGTTCTGAAGAGATGGCTTTCCTGGGGAAAAGAAAGAAATATGTAGCAAGTGCTCTCAAAAATGTTTTTCACCTACCACACGATCTGCAGGATCAAGAAGTACGTGTGTGCTGAGTGGATAGAACTTGAATCTCTAGTGTTTTCATGTACTCCTGTTACAGAAAGAGTGGTCAGATACTGGAATCATCTACCCAGGGAGGTGGTGGAGTCATCATCCCTCGAAGAGTTTAAAAAAAGACTGGATGTGGCACTTGCTGCCATGATCTAGTTGAACTGTTAGAATATGGGTTGGACTTGATGATCTTACAGGTCTCTTCCAGCCTAGAATTTCTGTGATTCTGTGATTCTATGAGTGGTCAGCAAAACAGGCCACACCTATCTGTTGTGCAGGTACCAGCTGCTCCATGTGTCTTAAGTACATTTGCTTCTGCTGCTAAGGTTTGTTACTGAAAACACAGTCACCATCCTTTATTACTATCAGTTTGGAATTTTTCATAGTTGAGGTGTGTTCATTCCTGCCAGGCTGAGCTGTCACTGCCTTGGTTCAGAACTACTGAATACATTCCACAGCAAAGATTTTTTTTTTCCCTTATTCCAGTTTCACTACTTTGTGAGAGTTTAGGACAAACATCTTTGAGTGCTTCTTGTATCTTCTGTTTCTTGCAGTTTTGAAATTCCTTAAAATGATGTAATTTATTTTAAAATAACTTCAAGATACTGAATAATAACACTATTGCTGAGGGTAACTTAACAGTAGCTGTGAACTGAGTGTTTCTTCATGGGATTGGCAGGCAGATTTTCATACGGAAGTAGTCAGTGTGTGAAATAAGTAGTGGAGTGAGTGATGCATAGATAATACATTGTTACTTCCACAGAAGGTTTATTCTTGTTCGTCTGTGCCTAAATTGCCTTAGAGATGAAGGCAATAGAAGAATCCGAGTTTGGGTTAATCTCTGAATCCATGTTTATCCAAAGGGAAATAAGTGGCAGTAGCAGCTGTTGCTGGGTTTTGGAGTCTTTCCTTCTGAAAAGGGACCTGGGCTCTGAGATCAGGACCTGGGCTGCCTGTGGTGACCAGACCCCATTGCAGTGTGGGCTGCAAAGTTGAATGCTGTCAGTGTGAATGTCCCATCCTCCCTCTGCCCTACAGGTGCCCGTCGTGGCTATCATCACGACAGGAGGAGGACTGAAGTCAATGACAGGATTGTATGGCAGCCTCATGGGACTCAAGAAGCTAAATCTCCTGGACTGCATAACGTACATCAGTGGGCTGTCCGGCACCACGTGGTAAGCCAGCTCGAGCAGGAGGCCTGACCAGGCTTTCTGAGGGTCACACTGATGCAGAGAGAAACTCCTAAAAGCAAACAAGATCAGGAGATTTTCTTCAAACATGATATAAACAAGTTTCTCAGTAACAGGCCATTAAGTACTAGCTTGATTTAGTGCATGCTTTTCCTGTAAGGAGCTCTTTACTGTGCTTATCAACTCCACACGTGCAGCAGTTAAATGTGCATATGACAATTACACTCATCAAGATGCTTTCCAGTGGTTACTATGGATGTAACTGTGGATGCCCATAGCATCATGCCCCTTCCTTTCTGCACTGAATCCCAGCTGTTGTGGTCCCGTTAGCTTCTGATACTGACTGTGATTTCTAGCTGGAAAAAACTGCTGGATAGTGCATACTGACCCCTGCAACCTGCCAGTTTTGTGTTTCCCTGGGCAGTGTCATTCCCTGCTCACAGGACCTACAGCTCCCTAATGTCTGATTGTTCTATGCAGAGGAGGTTGGTAAAATAGAGGTTGATGTTAAAATAAAGCATAGTGATATCATAAGATTAACAGTAAGTGAATCAAGGCAGGAGATAGCAGCTAATATGAAAGAATTTAGGGTTCTGAAAATCAAGCAAAGAAAATTTATTATAATTTTCTGCCTAAACTGTGCTTCACAAATATAAGTTCACACCTGGCAGTTTTATCCCTTAAGCTTCTGCCTGTTCTGCTTAAAAAAAAAAGTTAAGAACGTAAAACTCCCACCTTTTTTTTAGTGCCATTTTTAAAAACAGTCATAGAAACTCTGAAGTGTTCATTCTGCTGGATGGAGCAGCTAAACCAGAGTATGTGTGAGCAGAAGGGAATCCATAATGTAAACCTCTGTTCTGAAAGCACAAAATGTCCAGTCTTCTTTTGCTCCTTTTAATTTTTGCTGTCTGCATTTTCTTTCTCCAGGACCATGGCCAACTTATACAGAGATGCCTACTGGTCACAGAAGGACCTGGACTCACATATTGGTGAAGCCCAAAAACAAGCAACAAAATGCAAGATGGGCTGTTTCTCTATGGATCGCATGAAGTACTACAACAAGCAGCTTTGCCAGCGGAAAGAAGAGGGATACAGGACATCTTTTATAGATCTTTGGGGTCTCATGATTGAGTACTTACTAAATGATGGGGTATGATGGCTGTTCCATTTCTTAAGGAACCATGTGTTTTTCCCTTAGTGGATGGAGAGGAAACTAGTCCATCATTTCATAGAATGTCCCTCAAAACAGAGGGGAATTCTCTGTGTTAACAAAATAGCGCATTATGTAGTAGTTTTGGTTCGCCCAATCATAGACGTGTGCAGAAATAGTTGTCTCCCTCCTCATCTTTTTGTGAATCCATGCACAAAGCCAGGCTGGAGCCTGGGAGCCTGGTCTGTGGTGGTTGGTGGGGGTACCTGCAGTGCTCTGTGTGGCGGAGCTGCCAGAGCGTGTCCTGCATGCTGGGAGTGGAGCCTCCCGCCTCCTCCCGCACCGGGGCCGGTGAATTCACCATGTGCTCCTCTCACGTGAACACTTTTTCTTCAAAACCAGAAAGACCCCCACAAGCTCTCAGATCAGCAAGAAGCACTGTGTGATGGCCAGAACCCACTGCCCATCTATGTGTCGGTCTGTGTCCGGGATAGTTACAGCACCAATGATTTCAAAGGTAAGGATGTTGTTTCAGATCCTCTCAGGCTAAAATTGGCAGCTGAATTCCTGTCATCGCTCTTCTCTTCTTGGTAGCACTTGGAGTAAACAATCCTTATGTGTCAGTTGCTATTTGGAGAAATAACCATTGCCTCCATACCTTACAATTTTAATACAAGGGTTTTGGAGAGCAGCATTTCCCTGTCTCAACATACACAGTAGAAATTCTTCCAGAAAGGCCATTTTGAGAAATATTGGAATTATCCCATAATTGCTTTTTCTCAACAGCCAGTTATTGTTTCAGTATGAAGAAGACCACATGGTTATGGGTAGAGTTTGGGAAGGCTCCCAACTGAATCTGTTGCTTTTCTCATTGTTTTGTTTGTTTGTGTTTCTTTCCTATGGAGGATCAGAAAGAAGATAAGGGGAAAATAAAAATTCAGATACAATTTTTTATTGTTGAGGCAAGAAAATGAACCATTTCTGAAATGAAAACGAAATTACAGTCCATGACATTTCTGTCTCAGGTTTCACTCATGCTGCAGTTATATCAAACAACTGCACTTCACTTGGAGAGGATATCCAAGAAAGTCAAGAGCTAGTTCTGTTTCTATTAGTACCACACAGAGAGAGTATAATTGGTCTCTTACAGAAAAAATAATTTCTGAGGAGCTGAGTACATAAATATCTTTGTACATTAGCAATTATTTAGGGAAGATAAATTAACTGTATTGGTGAAGTACTGGTCACCTGGACATGGTGTATGGAAGGGCAGAGAAAAACTGCCTAGGTGCTGGAAAACCCTGGACTGGTGTGTGCACATGGGATGTGCAAGGTCTGGAGCCTTGCCATGCCCCCAGTGTGCCACTTGTGCCACCAGCAGCACCACCATGACCAGCACAACTGCTCCTGCCTCCTCATCACCACCATGCCCAAGCTGAGACACCTCCCTGGAGATCTGTGAGAGTGAGGCTTTGCAAAGGCAACAGATTAAACATAACTCAGACCAATGTATGCCCAAACTTCCCCTCTCTCCACACCTCTCTGGGAGCCCTCTAAATGTCCTGTTGTGGCTGTATTTATTGCAGAGTGGGTGGAGTTCACTCCCTATGAGGTGGGACTGCTGAAGTACGGCGCGTTTGTTCGCACAGAGCATTTCGGAAGCGAGTTCTTCATGGGCCGCATGTTAAAAAAGGTCCCCGAGTCTCGCATCTGCTACCTTCAAGGTGAGGTATAGTGTTGTCTTGGCACAGAGACACTTTGGAGGAGTGCAATGCTGTTAACCAGCAGGTAGATAGTTCTGTCCTAACATGCTGGACACTGCCTGCGGGGAAATGGGAGTGGTAGCTTATCCAAAAGAATACAGTAAAAAAACACATCTTTTTTTAGTTTCTTGTCACTGTCTTGTCACTGTCTTGGTAGATGAGTTGTCTGTATCTTAGAGATGGAATAGATGAAGATCCTTAATTCTTTCATTGTAAGTAATAACGCCTGCTTTTTTGGTTATTCTTCTGATTCCTCTCTGAATGCGCTCCAACTTAAGTCCAATTGTGAGTCAGATTTAAATTTACAATGACTGGTGGTATGGTGGCACTCTGTTTTGTCAACAGAGCCGCCAGTGCCCTTGTGGCAAGGCAGAGAGGGGTAATCCTGGATGGAGAAAAGAGTGCACAATGGAGCTGGAGCCTCCTGCATGTGTGAGCCTTTACAAACTGTGGTGTGAGATCTTGTCTTACAAACAAACATCTGAAAAGCCAGTTCATCCCCTTGTGAAACAATTCAGAGTGTTGAAAGAGTTACTGATCAGAGTAAGTGCAGAAAAAGACAAGATGGAGAAAGGAAGATGGGGATGGAAGTTATGTGTTTGTGGTGTGTTATCTGAATTCTTTGTTTTGCCTCTTGAGCAAGTGTGTCTTGTTTTCTCCTTTACTTGCCTGACATTCTTTGCTCTCCTTACCATGTGGCAGAGCCATACACTAGGTTAGGCACAAAGTTGATGGTAGCATGATGTGAATCAATGAGGCAGAAAGAGGAATTTAATAGCATAGAAGTTTAGAAATATTTGCATTAAGCCCATTAAAAATTAAGCCAGATGGTCAAAAGAGAAGGAAAAGGGCATTTTCTTGTTAAAATATGTCCTTGTGTTCGCTAATTCCTTTTACAGGTATGTGGAGCAGTATATTTTCTGTGAACCTTTTACAAATATGGGGACTGTCCCACAGTTCAGAGGACTTCTGGAAGAGATGGACAGAAGACAGAATAGATGAAGTTGGTGAGAAATTACTTAGCCTTTCATTTATGGTCATTTATTTTCCTGTGTGACTTTTGGCATCATCTTGTTGCCTTTGCTGAAGCTGGCATCATAGGATCTAAGAGATAGTGACTTTTCCTCACACTGAATAGAGTAAGAGGAAGAGGGTAATCAGGGGAAAAGGGAAAAGCTGCTGTAATTACAATATTTACTAAAGCTCTACTGGTTCCTTCAGAGGAAGTTTTAGAGGGGTGAGACACTTCTCAGGAAGTGTTCTGGCATTACAGCTCTCACTTAACCATACAGAACCAAGAAACAACAGCAGAGAATATGGTATTTTTTACTGAGGAGAATAAACCTTAATATCAACTGGTTAATCAATTTCCTGGGTTTTTATTTTTTTACTCAGTACAGTAATTACTGCATTGTATTCATACTGACACAAAGATAAATGAGGCCCAGAGGGTATTTTCTGAAGCAATACAGAAACTGTGATTTTATTGCTAAATCTCTTGATATGATAGTAACTATAATTACAGACATCCTGAAAAATGCAGAAATACAATGTGCAATCATGGAAACCACCAAGTCTCTCCTGCTCCACTGTCAGCCTCTCAGGCTGGCAAAGCACATTGTCATTTCTGGAATACCACACCTTGTGCCATATTTCTGCTTTTCACCCATATGCCATCTACCCACTCCCTAAAGTACCCATAGTTTCTGAATATGAATGTATGCCCCAGGTTCTCCTGGAGTGCTCTCACTGTGCTGATTAAGCATATGCTTATGGAGCCATGAGTGATTATTGGGTTGCAGCTGTCACTGTTGCAACGGACCCCGTGGTTGCTGTTGTTGCCCATCTGGCTGAGCAGCAGTGTATTCATCAGCCCCATTTTCTCAACGCTTGTGTCTGTTTCATGCTATCTTCCTGTGATGATATTTAAGTTCTGACAGAACATTTTCTGAATTGCCTAATTTCCTTAAGATGTCCTTTTTCCAACACTAAAGATTGCTTCTGATGAACTGTCTTCAGCCCAAAGCTTAAGACCATCACCAGAGCTTTGTCCAGCAGCCGTTCCTTTCCCTCCATTCCAGAAGAGTTTGTGTGCGTCCAGGGAATCATCCCAGAAGAGCCCCTGAGAACTCCTTTGTGCCAGGGCAGCCAGAAAGGAGCGTAAGTTACCAAGCAGTTCACCGGCTTTTCCCCCCTGCTCTAGATGAGGACCCGGTGCTGCCCACAAGACCCCACGAGCTGAGGACTCGCATGTACACCCCGCCCGGCCCCCTGTCCAGCGCCCTGCGGGGCGCGCTGACCGACCGCTTCTCCGTGGCCCAGCACCACAACTTCCTGAAGGGCTACCAGCTGCACAACAACTACATGGAGAACAAGCACTTCTGTCGGTGGAAAGGTGATGGCCACTAATGTCTAACTGGCATCCTTTTCAGGGAGTTTTGGCGTGGGGACTTTAGGAAAGAAGCTTGTCAGACTTGGCAGGGGACAAAAATCCTCCCAAGAGAACATTTATTATCTGAATAGAGAGAAGACACTAAGACTTCAGTGTTGTCAGGTACTGAAGACTTAATGTTTGTGTTAGTTTGCTTCAGCTGAGACCTCTGCAGTCCAGACTGAGAAGGTAGACTTGAAGGTGACACAACCAAATTTAAAGTTGCAGAGAGCAGAGTGAACATAGGAGAAAGCTTAATTTGGCAAGATTATACTTCTAACTTCAGATGCAACTGAAATATCCAGGAAAATATCACCTATAACAGAAAACTGGAAATGAATGGGGCTTTCTAGTCCAAAGAAGAGGGGACTGAGTGGGAAGCATAAGTCCAAATGTATAAAGGATTGAAAATACTTTGTTCTCCAAAGCAATGGCAGATAGCAGATGAAAAAATGACTGAAATGAAGCAAGGCAGATTTAAGTTAATTATTAGACGTAGCTAATTGGCATTAATAGGTGTGCCATGTTAATGCAGTATATTGCCTTGAAACTCAGCAATGATTTTTCATAACTGGAACTTAGGTGTTTTGCAGTCCTTCTCATGCCTGTTTGATTATCTAGTAGTATAGCAATTAAATTAAACCAGGCCTCTGGAATGGTCAGTTGCACCTTAAATTTCTTTTTCCAGTCAAAATACCCACAGATCTATTCTTATTCATAAAATATTTTCCTTTTAGACACTGTGTTAGACTCACGTCCCAACCAGTTGATGCAAAGTCCTGATCAGCTGGGCATGATAGATGCTGGATTTTTCATCAATACCAGCAGTGCACCACTTTTAAGGCCACAGAGGGAGGTGGATGTCATCATCTATCTAAGTTATACTACTGGATCACATACATCGGTGAGGATGCTCTTGTTACCATGTGTTGTGTCTCCTTTTACTTGTAAGTGCCCAGCCTGTAGCATCCAGAACTGCTGGTTTAATCGGCTGTTTGTTTACAACTCCTGCATTCCCCTATATGTTTCACTGTAGTGACTAATACTGTTCCTATTTCTTCCTGCCATTCCTGGACTCTTTCTTGCTGGTTTATGAACACGTTGAATTATTCAAGGCGGTGTCAGTATGGTGATTTCTAGAGTAATGGGAGGAGCCCCTTCTGCTTTATACTGAATCAAGTAGTATAAATAATAATAAATAATATTCCTGTGCATATTCTGGACCATGCACAGGAATATTCATAAAGATGAGGAATTTATTTCTTTTGACTTAAGTTAGAATATAAAAAGAGTTAATTGAATATTAGCAGGTGATCCTTTCTGGGCTGACAAATAAGACACTACAAGTAAAATTCAGTGATAAGCATCTTCCTGCAGAAAACCCATTTTGTGGAGATAAAGCTGATTAGCTGGCAGAAAAAAAGTTTGGATTTTTTACCCATCTGTATGTTGGATGAGACAGATGTAATGAAGTTTTATTTCAGCCTCATTCATTGTCTAGATAAACTTATAAAAAAAGACTGCTACAGTTTTAAGTATTTTAGTAGAAACCTTTTTCTGCTTGACAGTGTTTGCTATTAGATGGTGCAGAGTAAATAATACAGTGCATATTATTACATTATATTTTATTAAACATTTCAAGGAAAATCTATAGCATAGCCTAATACTTCAGATTTTCTCAGTAAAGTATTAATCTCAATTAACACTGTGCCATAATGACTGCACAGGCAGAGATAAAATTGCACATTCAAACTTAACTTTCTTATCTCCTAGCTTCCAAGCATAATAAGATACCTTAAACATTTTCTTGCTGGGATTTCCTTCTCTAGTTAATTCTATACAATGCATTAACACAGGCTCTTTCATTTGCTAAAACTAATGCTTTACCCTAAACTTCTGCAAATTGCTTCAATTTTTTAAAAAAGCTGTGCCCTGGGTGAACTCTTTAATTCTGAAATTGTGTTTGTTTAGAGCTTATGATTAGCAATGTAGTCACTATGTGTGGCAATTATATATAGAGTAACCCTTGATAAGACAGAACTCGCCCTATGGGTCTGAGTCACTAAACCTTAATAGTAGATGACAATTTGGGGTCTTTGCACAGTGAAGTTGATTTCCAGTGCTGACCATTTTTGTGATCCTCCAGTCTCTAGATAAGGCATGTAAATACTACTCAGAGCAGAAAATCCCATTCCCAACAATTTCTTTGACTGATGAAGATAAGAAAAATCTGAAGGAGTGCTACATCTTCCAAGATTCAGATTTGCCAGGATGTCCAATTGTGATTTTTCTTCCCCTTGTGAATGACACCTTCCAAGAGTACAAAGCACCTGGTAAGTTACAGTAGTAGCAAAGCATTAAACAAAAGACACCACTGCTTCCCTGACTCAGATAGAGACTTCTTCTTTGCTGCTGGCTGTCTTTGTTCACTGGGTTCATGGGGGATTCTTAGCTAATTGAACTTGTTTTCCCATCCCTGTCAAAGCTATTATGTTCACTCATGTCTTCATTGTGGCCTTAAGAGAACCAGCACAGCCTGTGTCTGCTGGAAGGTGTCTACCTTCACCTCTCTCCCATTTGTTACTTGAAGTGGTCCTACCCAATTACAAAAGGTTTTTTTTTCCTGTGAAAGGTATAGCTCTCTCAGATTATTTCCCACTGCATATATTGTCTATTGTTCAGGTTTTAATTCTACACTTGAGGAACCATAGTTCCTCCCCAATATGAGGGATGGGGGAGAAAGCCTGGCTTTCAGGCTGAATTCCAGTAACGTTAAGATTAGTGGGTCTCATTTTGGTACAGCATCAGCCCAGGGATCATTGTACTGACTGTGCTGTTTTCAGGGCCTGTCACTCCTTTTCTGCCAGATCATCTGCTTTGTACTCCTCTTCTTTACTGCAGGGTACTAGGATGCATTTGCTCTGCTCCTTGGTAGCTGGGAGGTTAAGCCCAAAATACTGCTGTTGTGGAATTGTGTGACACAAAAATCAGAAAGGCAGAGATGGATCCTGGTGGCAGGTGCCCTGGACCTTATTCAGCATTGAAGGAACTCTCAGTTTCCACATGTTTCTGTTGCTCCTTTCTCACTTAAATTCTATTCTCTTACTAGCAATAATCTTCTTTGACTGAGGTTTATAGAAATCCCAGCTGCCCAGGGTTCACAGAAATCCCAACTGCAGTGCATGGACACTGGCTTTTGGAGTGCCCTTTCAGGCTGACATCCTTGTCTGATCCATGGCTTTAATGAGACAAATGTTTCTGAGTAAGCTGTAGATGAACATGGTGATGCCATCCCTCACTTCTCCCTTGTGCCCTCCTTACTTCAGACTCACAATGTTCTCTTGACTAGGGTGGTGAATATGACCTGCACTGTTTGCATTCAAACCCTATGAATTTTCTTCAAGGGAAAAGTTGTGCTCTTTGACACTTTATGGACAGTTTGAAACTGGTTAAGATAAACATCATGTCACAGCAACAACAACTCTTTCTCTCAGGTGTCAAGCGCTGTTGCTCAGAGATGGAGGAAGGCCAGCTGGATTTGACCAGCTCCTGTTCCCCCTACTGCATGTTCTCAGTCAGATACACCGACGAGAACTATCGCAAGCTGCTCAATCTCAGCGAGTACAACATCCTCAACAACTCTCAGATGATTATGCAGGCCTTGCAGACAGCGATGCAAAGGAGGAGGCAGAAGATGTGCTGATTGCCTGTCCAACTGCCCTTATCTTCTCAGAGGAGTTTTTCATGCTCTGGGACCCAGAAGGGACACAGCTTTTTCAAACACTGGCTGTTCTGCACTACAGAAACCACCCCAGCCAGTGGAGTCGTTTGCTGGAGTTTTTCCATTCCCAAGAAGTGGTCTCTATAAGCAAAGACATTGTGTGGGAAATTTTTACTTACGTTTTGTTCCATAAATTAAGGTTATCTGTAGAACACTCTTTGCCTAAAATACTTGTTAGATTTTTTTAAATAGTGCGATTTTAAGCCTAACTTATTATAATATACGACATAAAGGAAAATTATTTTTTATTGCCACAGTGCTGCAGTTATACAACACAGCCAACACACCTAGAGGCCATAAGAAGGGAGTATAAATATCTGCTCCCACAATTCTGCTCTGTGGAACAAAAGGTATGACCAGCCCTGGAAAACAAAGAGAATTTGAGACACAGCTGGAAGCTGCTGATATTGGATCCCTGAGTCAACTCTGTTTTGCAAGTGTCCCAAAGAGCAGCCACAGAGGCTGGAAATGTAAAGAGGGACAAGTGTGTGCTCACAACCAGCCCCACGATTTGCATCCACATCCTGGGCTCTCCTGGGCTGTGAATGAATCATATGTGATGGGAAGGAGCAACTTAGGAGGAAGTGGCATAAGACTTTTCACATAATTTTTTTTTTTTTTTAAAGCAAAGGGTGTAATTTGGGCACATCAAAATCCCCTGTTGATTTATGTGAGTTTTAATTGGTTTGTACTGAGAAAATATATGAAACCTTAACACTTCAATTTGAAGCTTTCAGAATAAAACACCCTGGATCTTGTTTTCCCTGTTACTTCTCATAATAAAATACCATTCTTAAATTAAAAAGAGAAAGTACTTGAAAATATTTTACTTCCAATAGACAATGAAAACTTTGCTGTGTTACTCAGTGTAACAGTTTAGGTCATATGCCTATTTAAAAAAAAACCCTCTTATTTGTTCTTATTTGTTTAGTTCTGCCCATGCAAACTGAGTAGAACTGAGTCAGAAGTCTGAAACAACTAAGACCATCTTAAAACAACCTGAAGACCATGCATGGGATCTAGCACAAAAACACCAATTACATTTGTTGTGGGCTTGCATTTATAAACTTCCTTCCTTTTCCCTGTTATTGCAAGTGCCTTTTTTTAAACTATACTAAACTGTGCTGAGGGTGAGCTGTAAAAATTGTAAATCCATAACAACTTTGTATTCCAGGAGCAAGTCAAATTGAAAACACACTTTATTAATAAAGTTTTGTATCCTAGAGACAACTGGGAAAATTTTGAACAAAGAGTCTATTCAGTCAGAAAAAAAGTGTATCAACTACATATTATAATATGGGACTAAAATAAACCAGGGAAAATGCTTGGGTAAGTTGAAACATTTCATATTAATATTTTACAAAACATCTTTGTTTTAAAACATAACGTCTTTTTAATAGACTGCCTACCTCGTCAGCCCAGGGAACCCAACATGAAAATAACAGGGTTCCTTCACAGCCAAATAACCTGTTTGACTCATTACAAAATGACACTCTGAGGATTTTCATTTTAGCAAGGAGTGATGATGAATTATCTTTACAAATCGGTTCACAATGACTTTTCCAACAATTTAGTCATTTATTATGTCAAAACAAAACTTACATTTTTGTGCAACTGTAGCCCAATATTGCCAGCCTAAAGATCACGGCATAAATATTAACATTTGAAACTTGTCAGGTTTTGAACAACTATGCAATTCTCTTTTTATTTTTTGGGGGGGGGGGGGTTGTTGTTTTTTTGATTTTTTTTTTTTTTTTTTTTTTTTTTTTTAATATGGTAGTTTTAGTAGTCATAGTCAGAAATATAATGCTATGTGCTCTGCATATAATCCTGGGATTTACCTCCATTTTTACCTGAAAACCCTGTTGTGAAAAAGTAAACAGGTTCTAGCCATAAACTCTTGCCGCCTCCAGTTCTGAAGAAATGTTATTTCCATGCAAAAATTTTGTGTACACAGTACAAGACAATAAAGGCTTGTTTGCAAAATGAAAATTCTGCCTTGCTCCACATATTCAGGCATTTCAGTAATATGCTTCAGGTTCACAGTGTGAACATTCCTTGTTCCTGGAAAACAAAACTGTTTTTATCTCTGCAAAGAGCATACCAAATACTTGCTGTGAGCATCATGGATAAAGGAATGTCACAGAGTCGGATTGCAGGAGTGTGGAGTGAACTATGGTCCCTCCCTCATGCAAGGACTGTCTCTAATGTGAATTGCAAATGCTGTCCATGAAAATGAGAGTTTTTTGGCCACTGGCACTGAGGGAGTGAGAGCCTCAGAGGTGCAGTCCTGGTAAACAGTCTGGTTAATTGTTTTGCCCTCCAATGAGACATTATAGTAAAGCACTGTCTTTAAACATGACTGACATGCCAATGCTGCCAATTTTCTGTGACCTAATGAAAAATGCATTTCATCAAGCTACAGCGTTGAGCTGGCACCCAGAGGAAACATGCCATGTGTGACAAAACCACCCTTCATGACATCACAAAATACTGTACCCTATGGCAAAAATTTATTCTGCCAAGTTGGCTGTGATGACTGTTGGTATTATTTTGCATGGAAATGTGCAAAGGGGACCTGTGCTGGCTGGTGGCAGTGTTTGACCAGTAAGCTCAAGAATGCTCAGGGAATGAGCATCTTTTTGCTCAGAGATGATGTACTGGGGAAGCAGGGAAACCAAAAGAATCTTTTTCCCCAGGAAGTTTGATCTGTTATGATCCCTTGATGATGCAACAGTCTTTGTCTGCCTTTTCTGATCCTCTCCCAGCAAGTGTGAGCCGTGCAGTTTCAATGGCACGGGGGTCAGCAGTGTGTGGACAGGGGCAGGTGTCCTGCCCCAGCAGTGGTGCCACAGTTGTGCCAAGGACTTTGGGGAGGGCAGCGTGAGGTCAGGGCTGAGTTTTGCATCTGGCTGGCAGGTTTCATTGGGTCAGACACAGGTGCTTAAATGCAGCTAGTTTGCGGCCAGAGTCAGTTTGAGCTATAAAACGGTGCAGAAGTATTCATGAATGTGGAGCTAAGCTAAGGAAGGTCATTGCTTCAGGACTCTACATCTACACAAATAATTATAACAAGCAATAGGAAAGGAGAGGGAAAGAATACAATGACTTGAGGAGAGAACCAGCCCTGCTGGACCTTGGCTGAGTAGATATAAACCACCATATGAGTGTGCTGCTCTGCATGCCTAGACCTGGGAATGTAGGGGCATGTAGTTCAGAAAGCCTTAAACTGTTTTTTGCAATAACCAGCTTAGTCTGAGACCAATAGTGTTCTCTTTTGGTTTTTTTTTTCTCATTAGCTGTTTTATTGTATCTACTTACTGTCACAGATAACCTAAACTCAATTTATGAACTGTTGCTGTATCTTATTGCAGAGTATATATTTCTGTGGACTTTGAGGTCTTGCTAAGTTGAAATTTCAGTGCTCAGGTAAGAGGGCATCCTTCTCTTATGTTTAGTTTTAAACCTGCCATTGGCCAGTCTAGGGCAAAGTGACTCAAACACAATACTTCCACCTGCAATATGGCCAAAGGTATTTTTTTCCTACTTATTTGACCACAGGATTCAGCTTCCTACCATAAGAAAATGGGAGTGGAGTAACTGGTTTTAAGAAACCCGTCAGAGGTGGGGCTCTGAGTCAGTTTATAAAACAGTTGCTCACCTGCACCTGGGACATTTGAACCATTGGTGTCTGTGGAAGCTGGGAGATGTGACATTCCATTGCCACAGATAACACTGGATGTGTGCGTGAACGCTACCAGAATGGACCGAGATGGGATTTTGTCTCAGGTAAGAGGGGTGCAGAGCAAAGCAAGGCATCTGGGATCTCAAATGGTTGTGCTGCAAGTAGTGTAAAGATGACACTAATTTATTGACCTACCGTTGACTACAATGATTCTGTGCAGGATGAAGGAAGTCAAGGCTTTAATATTGAAACTTTTAAAGTTACAGTAATTCAAAGAAAGAAAAAGAAAACTACTTGGGGACTAAGAGCTTGTTTACAAGGGGAGCATTTTGAATATTTAGGGGTTTTATAAATTTGAGAGACACCATATATGCAACTTTAGAAGAAGTATTAAGTAACATGGAGGTGTACTTCAAGATGAAAGATTAATAACAGGGCGTGTTTATGGGAGACGGGTTTGCTGTTCCTTTAACAGCCAGGGCCAGGAGCTGCTTCCCTCCCCTGTGTCATGAAGGGCGGGCCTTACCTGGCTGCTACGCCTCTGCTCAGGCTTAGTGGGGCAAGCACAGCCCAGGCTGTGGCACTGGGCATTGCAGGGAACCCCGGTCCTGCCAGGGCTCTACAGCCAGCACTGACCATGGGCTCCCTGTCCCTGTGGCTCTGAAGTTCTCCATTCCCAAAGAGGATTGTCTTTAAGAGAAATGATGGTTTTTTCAGGGATAATGTTGGCCCTTCTTGTTCCAGGAGCTAATCACTCAAACCTCTCAACAAGGAGACGGAGCTATGCAGCTGAATCCTGATGGGAAACAGTGGACTTCTCTTACAAAGGTACTGCAAAGGAGAATTTCTAAAGGAAACTGTAAAGGCGACTTTCCTGATGGGTGGAGGCTGGGTGAAGGCAGATAGGGTTCAGCGTCTGCCAAACAATGTAATTAGCTACTGTAACCCATTCAGTTCCCTCCATGAGACACTGTCCCACTTATTACTTTGATCATTTTACTTACATAGTCTTGCTTCATGTTAAATTCCCAGTGTGGCTTCCTGTCCTTAGCACATGGGGAACAATGTCTGTTTAAATAAGACTGATATCTTTAAAGTGATGGGTTTCAATAGACTTTCTCCGTATGTGTCTTGCTAAAGCACAAGGACAAGTTTCCTGCCAGTGTAGAAAGCAAGAGCTGGGAAATTATGCCATTTATTCTCATAATAGTATGGCAGAATCTTAAAGTGGATTTTCAACACCTGATTTCCTGAATTAACCCCTCTTCTAGCCTCTAGTAAAAACTAGTAGATTTCCAGGAACCTTCAGACATGAAACCTCTCTAGGAAATGAGAGGACTAGATGTATAGATATGCTAGAAAAGATTTTTACCTTTCCTCTCTCTAGTTTGAGGCCATTTAGTAATAATTAGGAAATCTCCCTTGTTCTGTTTTGTGATGAGTAAAGTTGCTGAGCAGCAGGTGTTGTGCTCACAGTTTAAGAAACAGCCAACTTTTTATTGATTAGCTGGATGGAAAACCCAAAGATGAGAAAATACACCCTGCAATACAACTCTCTACGCTTCAGGGGTTGCAGCAGTTTCAGAACACACCAAACACCTCAAATTTTTAGGCAAAATTGACAAAGCTGACAGGATTTTTTGGTCATTTGTTATTTATAGCTCTGTGATGTGATTTATAGCCAAGGCTCCTTGGTTATGACAGGGCACATCCACATGCCTGAGTATTTTATTCAATCTGCAATGCCTTCTTGACGCATTGGGATTACCACAAAGATAATCCAGGCTCCAGGGGATCTGATCCATGAAACTGAGTTGAGCCCTTCCAGGAATTGTCTTCTCCAAACCCAGTCACTGGCAGCATCAGTTATTGGTTCTGCAATTACTGAGCACTTTCTGTACCTGCCTCATTTCTGTGCCTTTAGGAGTTAGGTTGTAGACATGAATTCAAGTGCCCTTGGTAGTCTGATCCACAGCCACTTTTGGGACCCTCTGAAGGGGTTTGACACCCTTGATTTGCACACCCAGTGACCTGGTGTGCGGCTACACAGTACAAATATTCTTGGTGCCTTTTCCCAGAGCAGGATACTTTGGTTACTTGAAGGCTGATTTTACTGTTTCTTCATTAGACTACTCTCTGACTGCCTCCAATCTCAACATCATTGTATTCATTAGCCCTGGCTGCCTGCATTGATACACTCAGATTAAACATTTGGAGAGACTTCACATGGATGTATATTCCATTAAGCCTATGAACACTGTGGCACTTCCCTTTTTGTGAATGGACATTATTAACAGACCACATACCAAATTGTTCTGCTCAGACAGTCCAACTCAAAGTCTTGCTCTCCTTTCCTGCACTGCCTGTGTCACACTTCTTTCTCATTGGGTCTGATGTTAGTGTCATGCAAAAGCCGCTTCAGGGCTGGCTATGGTGAAGTCTTTACCTGTCTTCACCTCTATAGGTGAAGTCTTTACCTGTCCATGGCCTTGTGCTAAGTGTCTTTCAGGTCTTTTGGAACAAAATCTTCCTGTGAATTTATATTCCAGTATGTTGTGTCTTTCCACCCCTCTCCATGACAGTAGAAAAAAAAATAAGTTATCTGGAAGGTATTTATTTGTTTATTTCATGGTAAAGGGAGAGGAGATATGAACTCATATCTCCAATATGAGATCAGAACAGCAATGTGAGAGGCTAAGAAGTCATGCATGAGGTCAGAAACATGGTCTAGTATGAAAGAGGGAAGCTGCAAGAGAAAACAGGAGTTTCTTATCTGGTGTGAACCATTGTTTACACTTCTTAGGCAAAACATTGCAAAGAAGCTCAAGACGTGAAGAGTTTACATACTTCAAAACTAGAGAGAAATTTCTCACAAGAAGTCAGAGGTGACCTTAGGTCAAGAGGGCAGCTATATCCCTGTAAATTAAAAACTCATGCATAGTGAGTAGCATGGTGGAAGCACAAAGCAGCAATCTCTTTCTCAGATCTTAAAATCAAGTGCTGAATCTTAGCACTTTGTGCAGCCAGATTTTAGATAAGAAACAAATAAATGCTCTAACAAGGTTAATCCTCATATCATGCTCTAGAATAAAAGAAGTATTTCTGTCTAGTACTCGATTTAAATGTTAGCAGGAAAACAAATGTATTGGCCATTTCATAATCAAATTGAAAATTCAACTAAATTTTTCCTGATTTGGGAGTTTATCTCTATCACTTCTGTCTTCTAAATATGCTATCTAATGTTAGCATTCATTCCTGTCTTTTGTATGTTTTTTCCCTGCAGATAGAATCCTCTCTGTGTTACTTACTGACTGTAAGAGTCATAAGAGCAAGAAACATCCACCAGGCAGATGTCTGTAAGTATCTGTAGTGTTCTACAGAGGAGCTCATGGAGGTCCTCTCACCTCTGTGGGCTATTAGCTAGTCCTGCTGCAAGAAGAGGTGCTTTCTACATTTCTTCCATGAATGGAGACAGTTCTGTTGTTGGTGTGCTGGGCCCAGCAGTGAACATAGAGTGTGTTGCTCTTCTTTGCATCAGCCCTTGTTCTGAGCTAACTCCATTAGGTCACAGCTGTGCCTATCAAGCACATTTCTCTGTGTCCCCAAAAGGAACAGTAAAAGCTCTGCAATCTGTTGAAAGCAAAAATATGTGGCAAGATCTCCCATGTTTTCTTCTGGAGTACATTTATGTGACAAACACAAAATGCTTGCATTAATTGAGTAAATACCAAAAGATGAGAAGGCTTGTCTCAAATTTAGCTTGTATTCAGTTTTCTCAATGCTAAATAATCCAAACTACTGTACCCTAATTCTCTGTGGGCCAGCATTCCCAGATAAAAGCCCATCAGGTGTTTTTACATTTTGTAGCTCCTCTGGCTTCTGCTGGCCTGGAACCAAAATATAATAGAAGATTGTATCTTTACTTATGTGGAAATTAGGAAGCTTTTTCTTAATGTTCTGTTTGGCTAAATGAGAAGATATCACTTTTTTCCTTAATGCTTCCTGGATTTTTTATCCTTGGCTAAACTTATTGTTTGATGACACAGAAGGAAGAGAAAACCCTTTTGTTTAATGTATTTTTATATTTATTATCACATTTATTTAGAGAAAAGTAATGTCACCCTTCCTTTTTCTCCATTCCTCCTACCTAAATTGTATTGTTTATGATGAACAAATATGTCATTTTGTATCATAGAAAACAGAACAAATATGGTGAAACAAATATGTCATTTTGTATCATAGAAAACACAACTTCATATTCTTCAATTAATTCTTTCTTCTAGAGCAAATGCTCATTTTAGATGTGTTTGTGTTTTTAATACAGTGAGCCAAACTGATTGCTATGTGAGCCTGTGGCTGCCAACTGCTTCAAACGACAAATTTCAGACTAAAGCCATCAAGAATTGCAAAGATCCAGTCTGGAATGAAACCTTCTACTTCAGGATCCAAAGTCAGGTCAAGGTACTGAACTGGGACTTTTCTGGTAACTGACCAAGGGAGCTACTGAGAAGCTTTATCCTTTTGCAAAGGGACATAAGCAATTTTCTCATGAGGCAAGGAAAGATGCAGAAAGATGTGAGAATAACTCATACCTCGTGATGGTTTTCCATGCCATGAAAGATGATTGTCTCTCTCAGCCGTAGGTAGAATATGGCATTTGAAATGTCTCTGATTTCCTCTCATTCCACCTCATAGGTGCTGGCATGGACTTGATTTCCTCTCCACTTCCTTCCCTTCTTGTTCTTTTTCTTTATGTCCTCCCACTTCTCACAACAGCTGAACTCAATCAGTTGTCCCCAGGATCTCCTGCTTCGAATAAAACCTGACATATTTCTAAAGGCCTTTCCTTCCTTTCCCAGAATGTGCTGGAGCTGGCACTCTATGATAAGGATGTGGTTACTCAGGATGACCACCTCTTCACAGTGTACTTTGACATAGCCAAACTTTCCCTGGGAGAGGAAGTCTTCATGCACTTCAAGTGTGATTCACAGGTGAGGTCCCAAATAAGAAATTAAATAGCTTAGCAAAAGAATGTGTTTGTTAGCTTTTCTGTCTAAAATGTTATTTGTAAACTTTTGCCTTTTTTCTTTGTTGTGTGCGAGCTGCCCAGCCACATAAAAATAAGCTGGTTTTCACTCTGACATAGGAAAACCTCTTTACTCCTGGATCTGTAGGCACACTCAAGGGTTTGGTGTTGGCCACAGAGGCTCATAAATTTCAGGTGTATTGGCAAAATTGTGACTTTGCTGAACCTGTCCCCATCGAGGGTCAAGGAGGGTGTCCACGCCAGTAGGTGATGCCTTTGTCATAACCTATTACTTAGCCTAGTAATTAGGAAGTAAAAGCTCTGTGATCAGAACTAAATGTCAAGCCAGACTAGTTGCTAATTATGGAATGTGGCATGGGTGTTTAAATAAAGTCTAAGTCATGCCACCCAGCTTGGCAGCAAGAAATAATCCAATTTTGAATGTCCAGGGAGACTGAAAGTTGTACATCCCATCTCCCAGTATGTTCTGTCTATCATTCTCCTTTTCCAATTCCCTTCCAGTTTCTTGTGCATCTCGTGTGTCCCTCAGTTGAGGAATTACCTTATCAACACACACCCAAGCTCCACACTGCACTTCTTTGTCTTGAAATGCCTTTTTTGACAATTTCATTCCTTGCAAAATACCAAAGGAGCAGTATGTGGACTTCACTAAGTGCCGGCGAAATTAAAACTTTGGCTAGTTGTAACCCAGCTGATCACTTTGAGTGATTACAGGTGCCATATCCAAGCCTTTTCTTTTTGTGTTTGCACAGCTACACCAGTTAGAGCTCATACTCTTCAAGCCTTTGTAAACTTTTTTGTTCTATATTATTAACTTCTTGGTGTCTTTAATTCAGTGGGCAATTTGAGCAACTAAGTAGCGTACAGCATGATCTCACTTTGCTGTTCATCATCCCTTCTGTCTCCACTTTTGTTTTCCTCTTGGCTCTGCTTTTTTTCCCCTGAAGATTATACTCTTTTCACCACTTCACAGACCAGGCCTTCATTTACCTCTGTCCCAAAGCCCTCAACTCTTTGCCAGACAAAGAGATTTTCCTCTTCCACAACTGCTTAGCATGTCACCATTTCTCCTCCTGACACCAGAAGGCTTTGGCTCTCCCCTTCAGCACATCCCCTTTCCTTTTGCTGGCAGACTCAGAATGAGACATCTCTTCCTAGGTCTGTGCCATAGGCCCCAGCAGAAGCAGGCAAGTCTAACAATTTCTGTGTTAAAAACTGCTATGACAGCCATCCACAAGCTTCCTATCACTAGAGAGTCTTGAGGCTAAAGACACACAGATGTGAGGTGGTGTGTGCCTCTCTTTTAAATGCTCTGCTGGTCACAAGCAGTGCATGCATAACCAGATTGTGAGAATGAGTTCCTGCAATTTGAAAATTGCCAGTAAACTAGTACCAAAATCATTTTCCTTTCTTTATTTTCCAGCGACAAGAGGAGTTAGAGATGGGATTTGTCTTGGATAATATGTGAGTAAACATGAAATGCAACATTAGCTGGGAAAAAAAAGAAACAGCAATTCAGAGGCATGAAATAATTTAGTCTGATTGTTCAGAGTGCATCATTCCCAAGGAATCTGTGCTATGAGCTGTGTTGACAAATGGGTGAATGCCAGGATGACCTCCCATGAACTTCAGGCAAACAGGGAGAACACACTAAAACCTTTTCTTTGTCTAATGTAATGAACACTATTGAAGACCAGAATGTTGCTGGTTTGTTTTGTGCTTGTGTTTGAGATCAGCAAGAGGGTCCAGCTCCCTTTGAAACACAACATGGAATAATACACTGGATTTCTGATCCAATGCCTTTATTGTTTCATTGTCCAACAAAGCATGATTAAAAAAAAAAAAAAAAAAAAGTGGATTCCATGAAACCATCCTTGGCCTTAGCTTGGGACTCAGCACAAATCGCTACATGGTTTGGCCTCAGAGCACCTTTGGCTTTTTTTTTGCTGAGCTCCAGGACCGGATGAGCCAGTAGGATGACAATTGTGCCTTGACATAGTAGAGTGAGGAAACTTGTACAACAAGTCTCCTGGGACTTTTCTTTCAAATCCAATATGCAGGTTAAAATATACAAGAGGAAAATCAGGAGAAGGGTGGGGCTCATGAACTATACTGTAATTTTAATGAGTTAGTAAATGCATTTGTGTTTCTGTTTCTTAGTTCAGGCCCTCCTGAAACCATCATTACTAATGGAGTGCTAGTGGTAAGTGTTGTATTTCATCATCTTTCTTGTTCTGTTGCCACACTTGTTTCACTTGACTCACAGTCATCAGGACAACATACTCCTTGACTGAGACAGCCAGCACTGAAACATTGCCATTTTCCACTTCATCATGACACATCCGTGTGGATGTTACCTCTGGAGATGCTGTGGCTGGAACAGCATGGAAATCCTCCATGCCAGCACCCTTTCAGGCTTGCAAAGGAAACACATGGTTTAGGTCTGAGACATCAGTGCAGCAGTGAATGCTTCCTTAGACATCACTCCTCCCAAATTCCCATATTGCTGAAGTGAGAGGGTTTGTCCTGTCCCATGCACATATAATTCCCCACATTCAAAGCTGTGCTTTTCACACAGGGACTTCCTATCCCTGACATTTTCTCATTTATTATCTTTGCTTGCTCATGAATTGTGTTTAAAACAATCCTCACATCCCTGGGATCCTGAAAGCACTGTTTTTCACTTTGTCCTCATCTTCTCCCTTCTGCAAGCCCTCTTCATGCACACTGCACTCCTGCCTTGCCCTGGTTGTGTCCTGTTTAGACTAGGAAACTGAATGTCATATTGGAAAATTCCCTGCCATGATGTATTTTACTGCTCACATCTTACAGTCTCGCAAAATCTGCTGCTTAGAAGTTCAGGTGGTTGAGAAGAAAAAGAAGAAAAAAGAGAAGAAATCAAGTAAGGTTATTTCTCCCTCAGCTATTTTTAACTGATATGCTAATATTATGAGCACAATTGGATTAATGTAAGAATTAAAAAGCCCCAACAAATCTAAAACATGAGAAGAGCCTTATGATAGACTCTGTATGAATTTTTGTTACCAGTTTTGATGAGAAAACTAATCTGTGTCTGCTTTTGTGTCATTTCCTTAGAAAAAGAATTCTGCTTTAAAGTGCAAGGCTCTTATGAAGGCACCCAGGACATTGTGCTGGGATCAAATCTGCTCTTCAGCTCCTCCTGTCCTGCCAAATTCCACTATGCCAGATACAAGCAGCCAATGCTGGATGTTACACTACCAGGGAAGAAAGGACCTCCCTCCTCAGTATGTTACAACTGAGCTTTAAAAAACATAATAATGGCATGTAAAATATTAGACACCATAAAGAGACACCATTAATTTGCACTGTGGGCAGAGAGTAACATTCCTTACAATATAAACCTGGATTTATTTGTATTTTTTCAGCACTCATGTGTGTACAATACAGGCTCTCCAAATGTGGAACTTCATTCCATTCCAAGTGGAAAAAACATGATCTTAGCAGAGGTGAGTGCCTGCATTTTTAGTGGGAGAGGCTGAGAAACCTGGATATGGAAATCTGCATCCCCCTGATGATTACCATGGTACTTTCTAACAATGAAAGCCTGCAGACAAAATACCACAGCCTAACAGAGGTGGGTCTTTCAGCAATTAGGCCAGGTTGTACCTTGTTCTGTTTGAATAGAGGTGGGGCATCTTGCTACTCCATCCTGGTATTACTTCACGTGAATGTTGAAGTTCTGCTCTTCCCCTTCTCACACACCAGCAAGGCACCTGAACTGACTGAGGCAGCGTCAGACTCCTGCTGATGCTGACGATGCTTTACAAAACACTTTGAGATTCATGGTTTTAAAAATCCATGTAGAATAAAAGGATCATACTGTTGGGTAGTATAAGCCACAGAAAGAGGGGAACAAATACTGCTGTGTAGAATCATAGTCCTGGCAGGCTGCCTAGGAGGTACTGTTAGTAGAGATGGGTAAGGTGTACATTATCATGACTCTGTAAACAGCAGTTGTCCTCCGATGTTACATTTACTGCACAGCATTAAAAATTATTGAACAGCTTCCCTTTCAGTAAAACACTGCAGTCAATTTGCATAGGGTCCTGGATTATTTGAGCTCCTGATTATTCAGAGCACCTATTTATACCCACATTGCTAGGATAGCACAAGCCAAAATTCCTCCTCAGGCTGCCGGGAGGAAGCAGGTTGTCAGCACTCACATTGTTCACATTCTTGCTTTCCAGGATAAAAGATACGGTTTATATGCGAAGGCAGAAGACTGGTAAGAGACTTGACCACTCTTGGAAGTTAACTTTTACTAAGCTGAACTCACCTCACCCTAGGCTCTTTACTGGGGAGGAGACACAGCTGGACTGTAGGTGGTGTGACCAGGTGATGTGGCATTCACATGAGCTGAAAGCAACTGCATGTAGTATAGTGTAATACATCTAGATAACCCATACTGAGACCTGAATAATGAAAAAATATGCATAAAACAGAGAACATAATATTACAAGTCAATTGTGCTACCCAGTGTTATGGTCAGCACAGTCTTTTACCTTTAACACTGGGCTAGAGCGCAGCCTATCACATGGCATTGTTGATTATGAAGTAGGAAAAGTTTCTCCCTAATTCAAGAAAGTATGAGAAGTTTTTCCTATAGCTCTCAGTTCACTAAAATATGAGAGAATCCAGACAGCAGGTATCTCAGAAATTAGCTGCAAAAATGTCTTTCCTTAGGTTTTATTTTGACAGCTGCTTAGAAATTTATCAGTCCCTTTTTCTATCCTTCTTTCATGCAGCATTGTATACTTGCTTGGGAGTGTAGGAAAGGGACCTCCTGTAAATGTAGCATTTTGTGGATCAGGTTCATTTCATTGCATTGGAAACTCCTAGTTTTTCTACCAACACTAAAATGGATTTTTTTTTCCTGATCTCTGCTGCAGCCCAGACCACCTTGATGTGCGTTTAGGATTTGACCTCTGCATACAGGAACAAGACTTTCTCTGCAAAAGGAAGAATTATGTTATTCCTGCTCTGAAGAAGGTTCTGCAGCTGGAACAGGATCTGCTGGACCATGAGGTTGGTAGGGAAAACATTTAAAACATCTCACCAGTGCTTAGCAGTGAGAACTTAATGGCATAATACAACCTCTTTTTCTTCATGGTTAAAAGTTTTTCTGATCTTTCCTCATCTTAAAACCTATATATACCTCCAATACTGCCCTATACCTCTAAATTCACTCTGCTGTTTATGTCCTTTGCAGTTGCTATCCTGAGTTTAACCCTTTTCCTGCTACACCTGTCTTGGAAGTCAGACCAGATATTCCTTATATAGGAATGGCTTCTTCCACACTCTTTACTATTGTTATCCTTATTGATAGTCCCTCCTTTCTTCAGCCTGTGAGTTTTCTTTTTAATTCCTGTTGTTTCAACTGATTTTTTTCTCTCTTACTGTCTCTTTTGGTTTGAATTAATGCATTTTTATTTGTTTCATGCCAAACATCTCTGTTGAACACACTGGAGACAAGTGTCAGATTTCTAATGGTCATTGCTTCTATTCCTGCTCTCCTTTATAAAATAAATGGTAGGTTATATTTCAGTAGAAATCATTTAGAAAGGAGTCTGTGGCTGGGCACAGGTGGTGGTGCCAGGCTTTATGTATCACTCTGAGGTCAGGTGCAGCCACCGTGTGACGCCAGCCCTTTCTGTCCCTGTGTTGCACAGAGCCCGGTGGTGGCCATCATGACCACGGGAGGAGGGATGAGATCCTTGACCGCACTCTATGGCAGCCTCAGGGGGCTCAAGAAGCTCAATATCTTGGACTGTGCCACCTACCTGACTGGCTTGTCTGGTACCACATGGTGAGTGGCACTGGGCAGCCCTTGGCTGGAATCTCCCTCAAGACACCAAAGTGCTGAAGGAGGCTGGGACTCATGTACAGTAGTTTACCTATACCAGCTTCTCAGTATATTCTTGAGCATTCGTGATCTTCTTCCAAAATTGACAGAATAAAGTCTTTTCTTGGGGGAAAGTCACATAATTTGCAACTATATGAAAACAAGCGTTTTTCTGAGAATGGTCTATAGAAAATTGTTCCAGCTGTTTTGAAAGGAGTAATGACTGTGACTTCAAAGGGAACATGACAGTTTCATAGGGAATTGAAGAAAGGAAGCATTAATCAAGAACTTAAACCAGAAACATTAAATGTAGCTATTGCCTACCTCAAGCCTTGGTGTGCTTTTTATCCCTCTTCAACATGGATTTCTCTTCCTAGGACCATGTCAAACTTGTACAGAGATGCTGACTGGTCACGAAAGGATCTCGACAAGCAAATCAGTGAGGCTCGAAAACATATGACAAAATGCAAAATAAATTCCTTCTCCTTGGAATATTTGAAGTATTACAAAAAGCAGCTGTGCCAGCGGAAAAGAGAGGGCCGCAAAACATCTTTTATAGATTTCTGGGGGCTTGTCCTGGAATCTTTTTTGCATGATGGGGTACAGTATATCATAAAGCAGCATTCACTGTGACTTACCATTTTCTGAAAATTTGTTTCTAGAGAAGATATTTTTCTGTTGGCTCTGAGAAAAGGAGTTTCTGAGACTGTGCAAGCAAATATGCAGCCATTTCCAAAACTTTGGTACCAGACTTGTAGATGCTCATCCATGGTGGAAATCAGCATTCTTGCTTGTAAAATTTTGAGTATATTTTTCTGAGAAAATTCCAAGACTAACATTCAGTTAAATGAAATAGTATTACTGAAATAGTATTACAGTTTAGAATGTTTTCAAATTCTGCAAATACTTGTTTAGAAATAACAAATTTGCAGATATTAGGCATGCCCATCAGAGGTGTTAACAAAAGGACCTGCAGAGTTTTATAAGGTGTGAGGTCCTCCATAAAGCTGCAGCACAATGCAATAACATGTTTTATATTAAAAGTATTGCTTTCTGCTCTGTATTATTCCTTTCCATTTTCATCTTAATCTGTCATCAAATAATCTGGTATCGGATTGGATGGGTGCAGCTCTTTCAGTAGCAAAATGTCTAAGGGAATTTTGAAAACTATGGAACATTTCAGAAGATAAGCCAAGCACACATCATATATTAGAGGCAGGAATTTTTCTGCCCTGCAAGCTTAGATGCAGAGAATATTGCCATGCTAATTTTTGCCTTAGTGTAACCATATTTTTGGAATCACAGAAAGACAACCACAGACTCTCTGATCAGCAACGGGCCATTGATCGTGGTCAGAACCCACTTCCTATCTACACTGCAGTCAATGTCAAGAACAACTACAGCACTCTGGATTTCAAAGGTAATTATGAAACTTTTTGGAGTCATTTATCTTTATATTTAAGGTGGTAAACCATGGAACAGTCTTTTTAGACAGCCTAAAAACCCTCTCTTATTTGAAGACCAGAATCTCAGCTGATGTGTGTTCATATAATACCCTTGTGGTCAGGTAAAAGTTTGACTGTCTATGCAACAGACTCAAAAATATTCCAAAGCCTTTCCACATTCATGAGTTTTCAGTTGTAGCATGCTTATAACTCATTGCTATTGGTCCAAAATATTAGAACTCAAAAATTATTTTGAGGGCTGTAATAAAACATTGTTCTCTTCTCTGGGTACTTTTTTACAGAATGGGTGGAGTTCACCCCATATGAGGTAGGATTGCAAAAATACGGGGTTTTTGTTCGCACCGAGGATTTTGGCAGCGAGTTCTTCATGGGACGATTGATGAAGAAGGTCCCTGAATCCAGGATCTGCTTTTTGGAAGGTAAGCTATTAAAAACAACAAATTATTTTATTGCTTGTTTTGTTTTGGGGGTTTTGTTTTGGGATTTTTTTAATTTTTTTTTTTAATGTGAGCTATATAAACTACACTCTAATAAAATAGGTGGAGGACTAAGATGGCAGTTTCACCAGAGAGGATAAATATATTTTTGCCAAATTAATACTTACTATAATGGATTCAGTTTACAGTAAAGAAGAAAATTCAGAGGGACAGTCAGTTATTTATAGTAGTTATTTACACTATTAAACCTAGTTTTGAATTAAAATATAGTATGGCTTCCAGTACAACAACAAAATTGAGGTCCCTGTGAATCCATGGTTCAGCCCATGCTACCCCAGAAGGGTGAACTTCCAAGCCTACTGCCTGTCTCACAGGTAGTCAGTATTTTGCATGCTCCCTATAAACATTTCACATGAGCCTGTCTCACGGGTAGTCACTATTTTACACGCTCCCTATAAACATTTCACATGAGCCTTTATGCTGATTCTCTGCATCAGGGTGTGTTTGAGCGTGCCAGGCCCTCCAGCTCCAGAGGAGCAGCCACACGTCACTGGCTCCAGTTTCCGCAGTGCCTGCGCAAGGCTGGGGGAGAACAACACAGCCATCCTCAAAACATTTTTGCTGTTGGCTGCAGCAGAGTATGGCTATGTGTTCTCCTGACAAACAGACAAGCTGTCAGCTTGTGACTGACTTCACAAGCAGACTTCTCTTTGACTGGCCACTTGACTGAGCAGAAGGAGACTGAGCAGAAGGTGTACTATTCCACCTCAGTCTGTGCTGGATTGTCCCACATTTGCACTCCCTGAATGAAGAAACAGTGAGAACTTGTGCCCTAATGGATAACCAAAGAAACTGCTTTTCAAGCTCAAAAATTCATGGTCAAAACTGATCCCTTGGTGTGTTAACAGGCTTATTCTCAAAAAGGGAATACTACAAAAGCAGAGGCTGTAAGGTTATGTTGTAGTTATGCCCTTAACAGTATAATTTCACATCAAATCTCTTGGATTAAAAACTTTCATCCTTTCTTTTTGTACAAGATTCATGATATTTGGGAGTTTTTCCTAAAAATACAAATTCCATATTAATTCACAAAGATCTCCACAAAGATCTTTTTGTCTAACATAGACAAAAAAACTGGATATCAAAAATAAGGTCTAAAACCCAGCAGCCAAATAAAAATGACACACCATGCTTTTAAAACAAAATGACAAAAAACAAACTGCACGAGTTTCATCATAACAGTTTGAGATTCATGATATGTGAATGTTTGAATTAGAAAGCTCTTTTCTTTCACAGGCATGTGGAGTAGTTTATTTTCATTCAATGTGTTATATATCTGGAATTTGTCCCATTCATCAGAAGATTTCTGGCACAGGTGGACCCGGGACCATATTGACAATATAGGTAAACAGCCATACTTCTTTTTCACTGTGTATTTATCGTCAAATGGAGTTATATGTCTCATACTGCAAAGTACAAATAAATAATTTCAAAATCTCTGATCTTGTGATCTATCAGGGGTCAACACTGATGCTAGCAGATGATTAAAATGTTAAGAAATAATAATATTGATCTGTAAATTATTACTAAAGCAAAACAATTTTGACTGCTTCAAGTGGGAGGTACAGTAATACAAAGAAGCTCAATACATGTCCTTTTCCAAAGCCCGTTCCACAAACGTGTGTATGTCTGGAGCGGACTTTTGTTGCTGCTTGACTCTGTATCTTGGGGGTTTTTATCCAAGTCCAGACTGTGTAAGGAAATGGTATTTGTCTAGTGAGAGTAGCTTCTCATTTTCTGTTTTGTTTGGTCACCTATGCTTGTTGGTCCTTTAAAAAAGAGAGAGAGCATCATCAGGGTTTATTACTTTCCTCGACTCCATGAGGGCTGTCCCTGCTCTGGGCAGGTGGACTTCACCATTTTTCCCCGCAGAGGAGGAGCCGGCGCTGCCCGCGCAGCCGCAGGAGCTGCGCACGCGGCTGTCCACGCCGCCCGGGCCCCTGGGCTGCGCCCTGCGCGCCGCCCTCACCGACCGCGTCTGCCTGGCCCAGGAGCACAACTTCCTCAGGGGCCTCCAGATCCACAACCAATACCTGGAGAACGCCCACTTCCGCAGGTGGAAAGGTAACGGGAGACCTGCGGGCCTGGGGAGACGATTAACCAGCTGAACAAAACAAACCCCAAATTTGACATTACTGGGATTGGAGGCCAGGTTTGGGCAGAATCTCTATAACATCAATCTATGGTTGATCGTACTGCGGGACGTAGCATGGCGTGGTGTTGAGTTACGTATCAGTGATTTGCTGGTGGCACTCACCTCCGGAGGCTGGGCCACCAGGTCCTTCCTCTTTTCCAAGACACACTCCGTGGGGAGGCACAGTAAACCCCTTTCATGAATCTTAGAACTGCAGGTCCAAAACTGCATGTGGAGTGAGAGGGAAGAAGAGAAGGGATATGGCAAATCTCCCTTCCCCAAGGACTGTAACCAGCTCTATGGACATTGTGTAAGGGTGGAAAAACAGGCCAACAAGTTTTGTGGTATTGCACTTACAGCAAGAATTTCTTTTCTTTCAGATACTGTGTTAGACACATTTCCCAACCAGCTGACACAATCAGATGAATTCCTCTCTCTGGTAGATACTGGATTTTTCATCAATACAAGCGTCATGCCACTTTTAAAACCAGAGAGAAAGGTGGATGTCATCCTGCATTTAAATTACAGTGCAGGATCCCAGATACAGGTGGGAGTAATTGAAACAGTCTTTATGTCTTCTTCAATATGTGTATACCTATAATTTTTTTAACACTTAGGTGCTTTTTATATTGGTCCTACTAAAAATCTTAACTTTTAGCATTTTTAGCTTAATGGTGAAGCACAATGCATCTTTTATAGGCTGAATGTAGTCTTGTTTGTTTTTCTTGTAGATAAACTGTATTGTGCTAAGACTCAGGAAAACATTAAATCACAAAAAATCTTCTGCCCAGTGTCACAGTGCTTTTTATTAGGGGTTAAGAGCTTTTGCACAAGCAGCTTAGAAAATATCTACTTTATTACTGGACACCAGGAAATCCTGACCCTTAAAATCCTATTTGAAGTCTTAATACTGCTCTGTTCCTTGATCCAGGCTTTGGACCAGACCTGCAAGTACTGCTCTGAGCAGGGAATTGTTTTTCCCAGGGTGGACTTGAGTGAAGAAGACAGGAAAAAGCTGAAGGAATGTTACCTCTTTGATGGTGCTGAGACTCCAGGAGCACCAGTACTGCTATTTTTTCCGCTAGTTAATGATACCTTCCAGAAATACAAAGCACCAGGCAAGTATGCAAACATGTTAAAAAGAAGTTTTACATCATGGACAGCCTATTAAAAGGAGTGTGTATAATACTCGAACTCTTGAACTTCACTGTTGACTCTTTTCAGTACATCAATCATTTCTGTTGCTTAAAGTTAATTTTTTTAACCATGTGAGATTTGATGCAAGGGCTGTGGTGTTTCCATCCCTAAGCTAGTTATCTTGCAGGTAATTAGCTTTTAGGTAACCTTGATGTTTCTACTAACGTGTGCTTCCATAGATACATACTGTAGGTACCTTCAGGTACAGCTAAGAACTAGGCTGCAGACCCATATAAGAATAATCACCCTTTTTTCTCCCCTCACCCTGTGAAGCCAGTCTGGTATGCACTTGAGCCAGGGACTGAGCTGCCAATTTGAATAAGAATTGTTTTTTTTAAAAATAAAGTCAAACAAGTAATTTACGCTGTGAACTCTCTCTGTGGAGAGACACCTCCTTTCCTTCCTCTGTTAAGAGTTTGCTTGCTCATGACCAGGGTGATTTCTCTCAGCAGTGATTTCTCACCCCTCCTTGTAGGTCAGAAGCGCTCAGAGTCAGAGATGGAAGATGGCAAAGTTGATCTCTACGGCTGCTGTTCCCCGTATTCAACATACTCCCTTCAGTACACTGAGAAGGCGTTCAACTGCCTGGTTCAGCTGGGTGAATACAACATCCTCAACAATGAGGACCTCATTTTACAGGCCTTGCGCACAGCAGTGGCACGGAAAAGGCAGATGAAGAAATAATGTCAGACAAGACAGGGCGCTTTTAAGTCCTTTAACCTGCTGAGAGACTGAAGGTCTCTTACTATTGACCAGCAGGCTTCAAAGCATTCCTGCTCAATCCCACTAAATGGTAATCTCAGGTGAACAAAAGACTGAAGAAAAACCTTTTCTCCGAAGAATTTCACTGCAGAAATCTGTTGCAATTCAATTACAACAATGGAGTATGAATCGTTGTATGGTACAGAGGATGGGCAGCCACAAAGAAGAAGGTGCTAAAATGATAATAAACATGGTGCTCGTTGCCCTGAGAAAGAGCTTTAAGTGTTTAAGCCTGACATCTTCAGGGAAGACCACATTAAAAGCATATTTTATTAACTTGGCTTGTGTTTTGTATTTGCAAGGTGGTCTTGAGACAAGCAGCAGCCTTTGGGACAGGTTTGTGACTGGGGTCATGGCACGCTGCATGCTTAGAGAAAAGCACATGCAGTCTGGAGAATAGCACTGTGGAAAGGGACCTGGGAGTCTGTGGCAAGCTGGATATGAGCCAGCAGTGCCCTGGCAGCCACAAGGGCCAAGCTTGTCCTAGGGTGCATCAGGCCAAGCGTCACCAGGCAGGCAAGGGAGGGGATTGTCTCTGCTCTGCACTGGGGTGGCTTCACCTCTAGTCCTTAGTGTTTTGGATGCTACAATGTGACAAGAAAGATAGAAAGCTATGAGAGGGTGTCCGAACAAGGGCACTGAAACCATGCAAAGCCTTGAGGGGAAGCCCATGAGGGGTGACTGAGGTGACTAGGTCTGTTCAGCCTGGAGAAGACAAGGCTGAGGGGAGACTTCATTGCAGTCTGCAATGTAAATATCTTGTTGGCTTGTCAGGTTTTGGGTTGGTTTTTTGGTTGGTTATATGTTTCTCTGTGGGTTGTGGACTTTTGGGATTTGGGTTTTTTTTGCTGTAGTGCTTTTAGAAGGTTACGTTGAAAGGTTAAACTTAGATTGAGTTTCTCAGAGTACTTAACAGTAGGCTATCTACAATTTGTTGCCTATTGAAACCACCTGTGGTACCATTTAAAATTCTTTGGAATGCAGAAGATACAGACTAGAATATGAAATGCTGTGCTTGATGCATCCCAGGCTGTCAGTGCACACTGCTGGCCCATACTGAGCCCACCGCTGACCAGCACCCCCAGGGCCCTGTTCTTGCAGGGCTGCTCTCCAGCCACTCCTCCCCCTATTCATACTTGTCTCTGGATATCTTGTGTCTTCCTGTATTGGGTTTGCATGGCAAAGTGTTGATAGCAGGGTGGGCTGCTGCTGGCGTGGCCTCTGTGGCTGCCAGCTGCATTTCAAGGCTAGCGTGGAGGATTTTATCTTTGCTTTCCAAACAAGTTGATAAAGATGTTCACAGTGTGCTTAGCTGAGTTGTGTTACTCTGAAGCTTTAATCAGCATCATCATTCTGGCAGAGGCAGCAGGACACGGTGTTTCTGCAATGACAGGCTAGCCAAGGACAGCAGTGCTCTGTGCAGCTCTCAGTTCTAGAATAGAGAGGAGAAGTGTTAATGACAGGGAGGGGTGCCTGTGAAATGCCTGCCTTGTGCCTACAAGGGAGCTCTCTGGATATACTCATGCTTTTATTTCTGTACTGCTGAAAAGTTGTAGCTTTAATAGTGTGGTTTGTCTGGGGTAAATTCTTGGAAGATATTTTTTTTTGTATATTATAAACAGGTTTTGCCTCTCAGCAATTCTTTACTTTGTACCTATCCTTCCAGAATTAAAGTCTGAGAATTTGTGTTGTTGTAGTGAGGCAGGACTGATTTTCTCATGACCAGTTCACTTTCTTTGCAAGGTAAGTGTGCACATCTCAGGTGATGGTTCTTATAGCTACAAGCAGGGCAGATGCGATTTCCTTACAGATATCACCAATGCTTCCAGCTCCAGCCATTCCCAGGCTAGTGGGGAGCTGGGTATATCGTATGTGGCTCTGTGCTTGTCTTTTCTTCTAGGATGCCCATCAAATGGATAGGCTTTTTGAATCTACTGTGGTCATTTAAAAAAATGTCTCATTTTATACATTTTCTGGTAGGCCTTACTGAAGATTCAACAAGTTTGAGGGAGGCTTTTTACACCTTTTGCATGTGAAACCTGAAGAGGAAGTTCAGCGGGGAGTGCAATAAATAAGTCTGGAAGGTCCTAGGAGAGGGGAAGAATGCTTGCAAAGTTGTTGGATGTAAAACTAAACCTGGAGGGATACCTAGCTTGACTGCATCCTTTGCCTTTGCAATCCTTGTTTGCAAGTACATAATAAGCCTTTAGCAGAAAGTCCAGGGACAGCTTTCTGGGCTTTCCCACTTTTGCTTGCTAAATGGTCCTACCAGCTTGCACTTCTTTGATAAGTTCATTTTATAACACTGTACAGAGATATTCAATTGTGTAACTCTGATGAATTGCTATTAGGCTGTGGAAGAACAAGTAAAATAACAAATGAGCTTATATTATACTAGATTATTAATCTGATTTCTTTCCATGGCTTATAAAAGCCAGAAGTACCATCAGATCATGTTGCTAGACTTGATAGATGTCAGACTGCTACCTGCCATGCAGTTACTGAAATGTCAGTCTTGATGATCTGTGGCTGACCAAAGTCTATCTTGATGAAAAATGATCCCTCTTCTATTATAGATATCAGGAATGGTGAAGTCACCACATTTTGTGGAGCTATGTTGTGATCAGTGATCATCTTCCAGCAATGGATATGCACCTTGTTTCCAGCCTCATTTATTTTGGTCAGAGCCCAGATATTAGCACATTACATCTTTTCCTAGCACCTTAAAAGCCATTGCATAACCACTGTTTCTTTATTAGGATCAATTTTATAAAAAAGTTTACATCACAGCCTTCTTTTTGTCAAACCACTAGATGCAACCCTTCAAATTCTGATTATAAACCGCCCCCCTTTATCTGATGTATCCAGCTTTTTCTCATCTCTTGCACACGTTCCAATTCTTCATTGTCCCTTTATCAAATGCAGACTCCAGTACCCTTCCCATTACTGCTACACACTAAGACATTAACATTGCTTTGTTATTCTTATATTCTTACACATAAATGAGTTCCCGGTTTCTATACATAGAATCCAGTTGTCCTCATTTGCTATTAAAGGCTTCTCACCAGTTGTTTGTCTTCCATAAGCTGGTTAGTTAGATTTTTCCACACTCCAGTCTTGCCTTTTGTATGGGGGAGGAAATTAAAACATACATTTGGCAATTCTTTAATCATAACTCACACTCCAGTGCATTAAATTTTACCATGGTTAATCAGGCCAGTCTATCAAGTAGATCAGATCATTCTTTATGATTTCCTTGTCCTTAGTATTACTCCCTTGATCTTTGTTCTGCAAATCTGGCCAGTCATGGTGCCTTGTTTACTTCCAAAGCACTCATGAAAATGTTCAATAGAGTTTGAGACTGGTAAACTCTTAAAAATTCCTCAAAATAAAACTTTTCAGTGATATTTATCACTAAGGACTGCTTCTGAAATCAGTTAGAAAACATATTCTTTACCTTCCGAATACAGACTTTCTTTTCAGTCTTTGCATTAAAAGATCTTACTATCTTTGTACGATACACTTTAAAAAATGTGATATTCAGCATAGAACAAAGTCTGTTTCTTCATATTGAAAAACACTATTTCCTACTGACTGGCTACCAGAGACAGCTCGGGGCTTACCAAAACTGCTCATCACCTTACAGGGAACGTCTAGCTAATGCTAACCCCAGAAAGATCTCTTCCATGCAGTTACCTTTCATTGCCATTTTGCTATGCCATGCACATTTCTGGGAGGACATCCTGTAATTACTTTGGCATCCTTTTCAGCCTTGGTGCACACTGGTGACTTAAAGGCAGCTTCAGTAACCTGCCTTGCAAGATCAATGCATCCGTAGGACAGCACATGTTTTGGTCTCACAGTGGCTCCACCTCTATAACATACCTAAAAAGAGGAAATTAAAGAAGAATTTCTTTGCATAGTCCAAATATAAGTAAGACTTTTACAAAGTTTAAAAAAGAAAGAAAAAGGAAAAAAAATTAAAAGAAAAAGAAAGGCACAGTTATATCCCTTTATTAATATCAACTTCCACCGGCTTTCCTATCCTTTTTCCCTGTTCTTTTATTTCACAGCTACATCGTTTTTATGCTCTTTACTGAACCATATGGATAGGCATTCAGTTCACATGCAAGGGAGGTAGGTCTTTTAATTCTGCATTCATGCAAAGTGTTTCAGACATAATTTTTTACTCCAAATATTCCCTGGTGTTTTTATACACACATATATATGGAATTTGATTGGGTGGAACCTGTCCAGACAGTAAATTGTACTAGTTAATGACTGTCCTAAGGCCAACTAATTACACATCAACAATCTTTTTTTGGCAAAACACTCCCTTGTGTGGTGGAGCACAGTTTTCAGTGGATAATTGCTTTGTATGCTAAAAGTTATATATATATTATAAACATTAACAAATGCTGTACAAAATGTATGAAGCATAAAAGTAAGGAATGTATGCAACTTGAAACCAACTCTTCCTTTAACACAGAGATTTCTATCAACTACTTCAGGGATGATGGAGTATTTGGCATGCATGACTACCATCCCACATTTTGAGGAATAGCAAGAGAACCCAGAGTGGTAGTATATGATAATTTATTTTTAATTAGTCAGATATTGTATTCATTATGCCAATGGCAGCCAGGGTAAACAAACCACTGGCACATTACTACATCCCCCTTGCTACTTTTAAAAATTGGCACAATATTCACATTCTTTCTGTAGTTCTGCAGTATACCAAGAATTAAAATAGCTGAAACATAGATAGTCAAGAATCCTAGACAATGTTTTAGAAACTAATTGGTAAGAATGATCTCTGTTCTGTCTTATTACATGTTGGTTGACTATGTGATCATTTTCATTATTCATTGATGAAACATGTAAAGTGTCTTCTTTTTGAACATAGAATACAAGTGTTTTATTATCATTTCTGATTTAGTTGCATAATTAGTAATTATTTTTGCTTTTTATATGAAGTAATAAGGCCAAACCTTTGATAGCATTTTGCTTTCTCTTCATAAACATTTCCTTTTTATTTGCACATATGAGCTTATTGTTGTCTTGGACTTGTAGAAACACAGCGAATAATTAATTTTCCTTTCATGTTGTATCTGTGCAATGTGATCTAACTGAGTAGGTTTTAGTTATTACATCACATAGGGTCAAAATATCAAACACATGTGAGAGTTAATGCAAGAGCTGTTTAGACAGGTTTCCACATGCTTTAGTAACGCGTGGCTCCCTTACATTTATTGTAATGGCTATCCAGCAATGTTTGCCACTAAGAATTTGTTCTTCTTTAATCTGTTTTCTTGACCTGACTTAGGAGTCATGCTTGACTTTGATGTCTGTGAGTTTTAGCACAGTATAGTGTTGCAATGGTGATCTAATTTCACATGTAATAGGATGTACCTACAAAGTTGCCTATCTTGATCTCCTGGAGAATGTTTCTTTCCTTACGCATTTCTGAAACACTTCCTTAAGATGTTTTGCAATGGTTTCTTTAAAGTCGTTCCATACAGAGCTGTCGACATAGTTTAATCTTTGTGATCAGCCCTTTTGTGAGTAAGTGGCCACACTAGATTCCTGCACAGGTTTGTATTTTATCCTGATGGAGCATGTGTAATGATGGTGAGACTCTTTTGCTTACCAGTCCCAAATTCTCCCATACAGCTGTGAAGCCATGTGGAGTCCCCAGGAAATGGCACTGTTTCGTTAAAGCCCATGTGAAGTCATGTATTGTAGCATCACTGAGACCCCATCCCATGGGCAGCTGGCATGAGGCACGGTGATAGCTCAGACGGAACAAGGGGAAGCTTTGACTCCCAAAGGAGCCCGGGTTTGTTAAGCACTGCTTACATGACCTACCAGGTGCCCTGGAAAGGCTATCATTCCATCTTCCCAGTGACAACATGCTGTATATGGGGCAAGATTGGCTGTCATGCGCGTGAGTTCAGATTGCTCAATGAATGAACAGCACGCAAGGCAGATACTGGATGTGAGAGCTTCTGCAACAGCCAGGCCTTTCTCAGACAAGGAAGGGACACAAGGAATTTCAGCACTGCAAGATGAGCTGGAGTGAGTACATCACCTAACCCTGTGCTTCCTTTTCCTCTTCAGGCAGCAAATGGGGTGGGAAATGCCCACAGTGGCTGGCAGCCTTTCCTCCTCTGGGTATGCGCATGTCCTCTTCCCATAGCTTGTGTTTTGTCACCAGGGCTCTCACACTGGAGACATCTGCATCAGATGTGAGCTGTGGTCTCATAATGCACCATTCTATAATCTTTTGTGATATGGAAAATGACAGCTCACATTATACCAAAATCCTGAGGCATTGCCGTGTTGAGAAAAGCAGTCTCCTGATGTATGCTGAAACATGCTGGCTGTAGATCTCTTGGCTGGAAAGGCAATGCACTCAGAAAGGTGCTGTGGCCACTTTTACACTGAGGAAGTAAAAGAGAGCCTGCTTAACAATGGGGAAGGCTTGGAGGAACAGCCAGGATCAGGAGTGAACCTGTCACCTGCATTGGGGTTCCCTTACCTTGCCTGGGACTCTCAAACAGTTCTCATGGGAAATGGCATTTTTCTCTCTGTAGTCAGGAAATGCACTCTGGTAACCAGCAGATTTATGCATCAACTAGATTTTGTAATGTACTTTATCCCTTGGAGCTAACTGCAATGAACACTGGAAATTTAAAGCTGGTGTTAGCCTCTGATGTCACATATGCTAGACAAGGATAGTAAACTCAAAAGTATACCTCTCCAGCACTTGCTGACTTTATTAAGACAGCAAGATACCATCAACTTACTGCAGCTGAAAAGGTTTAGAGGCCAGTTATTTCTGGATAAGTTGCTTTAGCAACCCCAACGTCTTCTAGTGTTTGATGGGATACTGCAGTGATGCTGGCAAGAACTAGAATACTCAAGGCAGTGTGTGCCTTACAAAGAAAGACTAATTTAAGAAATTTATATATAGGCTCCATAATACCTCCAAAGAAGTATTGTATTTTTGCATATGCACAGGTCTTCTATGAGTCAGATCAGAAGAGAGATTATGTTCTGTGAAAGAATAAACAGACCAAATAACTCTGCAGATATGAGGTACTATCAGTATTTGTCCAGTACAAATATTGTCTGAAATATTGTCTGAATACATATTTTTTCTGAGTCTGAGTAAAGTTATGTTAGCTATATAAAGCTAACTTTACTCAGACTCAGTACTATTTAGCTTTATATGTAACAACAAATATCTAAACTCCCTATTTGTCATGGGGAAGAACATACAGAGACCTTTTAAAATCAAGTTAATATTTGAAGTGAATAGAAGCACTCCTTTTCCTGCTGATTTTACCTTATGGTCCAAATTTTCTCAAGCCATTTCCCTTTTTCTATCCTAATGCCTTCATGGTTTAGTGGTAGACTCAGTGGTGTTAGATTAACAGTTGGTCTCAATGGTCTTAGAGGTCCTTTCCAACCTGAAAGATTCTATTAATCTATATTTGAATTACAGATAAATATGTTTATGTATACCTTTCTCATTATGACATATATATTTATCTTGTTCAAATAAAGACCATATGGGTCACCAGAAGCAGCTATGTGGATCAGCCTGATTCTTGTGAGCAATATTCAACATTGCTCTTGTGGGGATTGTTATGATCTGGACTTCAACATTTTTGCTTTTATTCAGATGGGCCCGAAGCATCATACTGATGCACATTAGCTCCATTTACCTGTATCCCTGAACAGAACATGGATGTTTCTAGTAAAGGTAGTAATCAGGAATAAAACAGAAGGGATTTCAGTGAAGCTCCCTTTCTTTTATGTTCAAAAAGGTGGTCTGAAAAGTCTGAGAGGAACATGCGCTGGAACACCTGATATCAAAAGCCCATGGTATAGGGATGAGACATAATGAAGAGTCTGTAGGCTGCAGAGAAGCTGTAAAGGATGGGAAAGAGTCTGAAGGGAGCAATCATGAAGAATGATTGACAAAAGTGGAAAGATAACACAAAATCTAACTCATCTTTTATTTGTCCTTAGCAGTCACTTTAATAAATCTTTTAATAATTAAATCTGATCCATCCCATGTCTTTGAGCATTAATATTGAATTCCTAACTCAGTTGTAGTGGTAGTTTTATAATGTGTTTATTGTGGTCTTAGACACCATCAGACTAATTAGGGAGAAAAAATCATTGCAGAAAAAAACCTTAAATGAAAATCGTTTCAAGGCAGAGCAACTTTGGGTGAACTGTGTCTCACCACCAGCCCATCAGCTGGCAGACAGACCCCAAAATTTCCATAAGTGTAGTATCTTGGGGTGGCCCAGCAAGGTTTCTCTGCTCTTTGAGCTGCAATAACTCCATAATTTGGCCACTGAGGCTCTACCCCACAAGTCAGGAGTGCATTTTCTCAGAGGGTTGTTGCAGCCCTCTGGTGTCAGTCTTTCCCTCTGACATTTCCCGTTGGTCCCAAATTTGTCTCTTATAAATCTGCTGCTGAACATCTTCAGATGGCAGCCTGGGGTTTCACAAAAAATCCAGCTTGGTATTACTCCCTTAATGCTCCAGGACATGAGCTACCGCTGCACAGCCTGTGCTTTATGGGCAGCAGTCCCAAGTCAGGCTGCCTATTTCACCACCACGGGGGCCTTTGGTGATCCTTAACCTGAGTGTGGCGGGAAGTTTGTGCTGCTACTAGCCACATTGAATTTTGCATTCTCTGCCACCCTGGTAATCACAAAACTTCTTCTTTGTTATTTGAGTGGATACCAGAGAGGATTTTTCATTTATATGCTAATAGAGCTTTTGCCCGAGGGTGTTTTGCAGCTTCACATTGCAACAGGGTGAATCACGTGCTAACAACAAATCCAGGCTCCTCAATGGCAGGCTCCCTCTGCATCAGTAACTTTGGAAACAAGTGACTGAAGAGGACATGCGGATTGCCCAGGGTGGGATTCATCTCAGCTGCCTTCAAATATAGGGAAGTTAGGTTTCAAGTGTGGCCTGGACATTAAGGCTTCTCCAGAACAATCCGTGTGGAGATGTTTAGTCACTACTTGCAGTTGTCATGCTTTTTTTTCATCGACTCAATATAGAGAAAACACAACCAGCTTCTACTATGAGTTTAATTTCCAGATGACTTAGTCAAGTCATAGTCAAGTATATCCTGAGTGCACACCTTGTGAAAAGGATGTGTTTGCCTCAAAAGGAATAGTGCTTCATAGCAAAAGCAATTTTGAACTTTGAACTAATTTGGGAAATTTAATACCAGTGCCAGCTTTGAGTCAAAGGTACCTTTGGCCACCTCTGTCTTGAGCTTAAAGAAAAAGAATTTCATATAGGGAAGCTTGAGTTAGGAAAGAAAAGTTAGTTTCCAGGCAACAAGCAACTTTTAGTCAACTTCCTAAGGGATGCTGAAGGATTCTTCCCCCAACTCATTTCCTTTTGTCTTAAAAGCAAAGGTGCAATATGACAAGGGAAATGAAAACAGGATCTCGTGCAAAAACCTCACACCCATTAGCTTCCATACATTTCAGAAACATGACCTTGATCTGACAGCTTTAATAAATGTTCTCATTCCTCAGTGAGGTGCTGAAACTCTTCTAGGCACTTCAGCCAGGGACACAAGTAGGTTGTAGCAGAAGAAATAGAAAATGTGTGTGCTTTTGTGTATACAATCACTTTTGTCTAAATGGTTTCTTGTCACCATTCTCACAGGAAAAAACAAAGATTCTAATACTTTATTTTACAGAAATACAGATGCTCACATTAAGTAAAGCATCAGCCAAGGAATGGGAGAGACTTGTGACTCAACTTACTGCTGTAGATTATCTAACTCTGGCTTCAGTTAAGCAGTTCTAGAAAATTTCAATACAATGAAGGTGAGAAAGGAAGTTAAAAGCAAACTTAGCACTTGTATTTCATGAATAAAATTAATGTGCTTATTTCAAAAAGCATCAACAAAAAAAGATAACACAGATAAAAAATGAAACCTAAGAAATCAAACTTTAGGAAGGATAGAATACTCCATGTAAGATGATAAGATTGTCTTAACTTGTTCTTCTTGTAAGAACAACTTTTCATATTGTTTCCTCTGTTCACATAAGAAAAGTATGTAATGAGACTTCTAGAAGTCATTGGGTTTGTCTCTAGTTTCTGTTAGTCAAGGTCCTGGTACAAAACTCATACCCACAGTCAGAGTGGCAGTGATTTCACACGTTTGCCCATCTCTAAGAGGAAGCAGGATGCTTTGTCATCCTATTAATCTCAAGTTCTTTCATAAGCACTAATTTTAATCATTCAGGGGGACTTTCAATGCGTATGTATGTGTGGCTAATAATGCTTGCATAATGTCTTAGAAAATTTAATCACTGAGCTTCCTAGAGGTGTCCTGAACACTTGCAGATCCTCATTAGATTAAAAAAATTCCAACAAAAAAATTGTTCAATCAGTCCATTAAATTCCAATAATCTGCTAATAGCGTCCAGCCAGATGACAATTTCAATACAGTTGGTAAGAAATCTGGAGCTTTTCTTCATGAGAAATTGATATTGTATTTTGTTGAAATATTTAATGATTTTTTAAGGTGAAATGTTTGAATCTCATTTAAATTTGTTAAGCTGCATGCTGTATTAAATGTGAAGCCCAGAAATAAGAAAGACATTTCAAATGGAAAAATGATAAAATGTAGTTTAGGGAGCAGAGAAATGTTACTTATCATACCTTCTTTTATTTCTTTTGAGATCGAGTGTGTACGCAGAAATCATGATGCAACAGCACTTTTCAGGGAAACATGTTCCTTCAGAAGAATTCTTATTCTCTTCCTTATGTAAATGTCTTCATTCTAACAACCATCTCCATAGCTGTTTTTAAATTTATTTTTTATTGTGGATGTAATTATGTATGGAATTCAGGTGTTTGCATGGAGAAAATACACTGATGTGTTTATTAGACTATTGCTATCATCACTTTTAGAATATCACTGTTAGGCTATCTCACACAGATGATCTCTATCATATCATCAGTCAGGTTACAGCTGCTACTGCATTTCCTTGAGCCCCAGGTGGGAACAATTTGGTCCCTCAGCAAGCTCTGCTCAGCCACAAGACCTGCAGATATGAAGGCTCACACCTTACAGCAGCTGCTCTTTGGACAAATAATGTGGGTGGGAAATTTCCCTGTTTCAGAAATCGTGGAGGGGTGGAGCTCTGACTCAGTGCAATAAAACACCTGTTCAGCAACTTCTGAGACTTTGTCAAGATTGTAAATTTGTTTCAGGAGGCACTGGCGCCTGTGGAGCCCAGTACTAAGGTGCCATTCACAGCAGCTGCTTTTAATGTAGCAGCGATCTCGATGGCATCGACCTCTGCCTTATCTCAGGTAAGTGGAAAACAGAATAACCCTGGCAGGAGTCTTGGAGTTTTGATTCAGATTTGCCCCTGAACTACAACAGGTCGAGTTCCCTGTTATCTATAGGACATAAATTTCCAAGAAAACCAGATTATCCTTTCTTGGATATTTGCAGTTACCAGGACATGGAGTCAGAATCTTTCCATATAGCACAGAACTGGTACATCTATTTTATTAGCCACAATGAGGAGGTGCCAATTGCCTGTTCCACACTGAAATGCTACAGTGGGGAATTGAAATAAGTAAAAAAAAAAAAAAAAAAAAAAGAAAAATCTTTACTCTCTTTTTCATCCACGTTCTTCTTCTTTCAGCAGCATTCAAGCAGAAAATCAAGCCCCTTGGAAAATGAAGAAAGAAAATGGATGATGCACTATGTAGCCCCAAGTGATGATGCTAAGGTACCATATTTTTACAAACTAAAAATATAGAGGACTAAACCAATACTTTTTTGAGCAGGGTAGGATCTTCCCCCCCTGCCCAGATTTGGTTATTAAAGATTCACGTGGTTATGTAGAAATAGGAATATTTAATGAAAGACAATTTTCTTTAGAGGCAACATCTGCATAGTATTAATAATAAAGAATGTGTTGTTTCCATGGATTTATTCCTTAGGGAAATCTCTTAGTGGAAAAGTTACTGATTTGCTGTTAAAATGAGACTCACTTTGGCTTTCTTCTAATGCTATCTATTGACTTCATGGAGCTTTACCCAGAACAAATGGAGAATGTTGGCATAGGCAGAAAGTCAGAGCATGGTTGTTGGCGAACATTTGGGGTTTGGTCAGTATTGCCAGTTTTCAGGACAAATGCCCACTTTGATCCCTGTTTACTTCCTCACAACAAAAGAACAACTCTGGACACGTTTGCAGGGCCTCTGGCAGAGGCAGAGTTGCATCAAGCACGTAGCAGCTCTATCAGTGATGATTTTTGCTGCTGGCATTGTGCCAAGCTGCCTCCAAGTAAAACATGGGGGCTACAAATGGAAAGAAAACTTACTTTTGATGGCATTTTAAATGATGTGTGATTCAAGCGTCTATAGCTCATATATATTTGGTTGGGTTCTTTTTGTGTAACCAGACTACCAAATGAACAGAAAACCACAAACACTGTTTTGCCTGTGTATGTCACAACCTTATCAAACTGATTGATCAAACTGATGTCTTGTTAACAGCATGCTGACAGCTCCTACAGATGGATATTAGTGTACAAAAGGTACAAACTACCAGTGGGGAGTGAAACTTGCTGTAAGGGCAAAGTAGCACAGCCAAACCTGACATGGCATTCAGGTGTTCCTAATTTACTCTGTGTGTGTGTGTGTATGTGTATGCTAAAGCTCGGCAACAGAATGTACTAAAGCAGGAAAAGCAGCTGTTGGGGGAAAATGATGACCCAATCTCCTCAGCAGTTTTGTAATGATTTAATGTATTCATACTGAAGTTCTGTTTTGGGTTAGAATATCCATGGCTAAAAGCAACCAACCCCCTTTACCACTAATGTAGTTACATTTACATAAAGATTGTTAGAATCCAGCATATGTTTTAGAACATACCTGAAGTAATAATAAAAAAATTATTCTGTGGCCATAATCTCCAGTGTAGAGGGGGCTGTGGGGCCCTTTCCACAGCTTCAATTCATTATTCATGCCATAATTTCTTCCTGCTAAATGAATTTCTGAAAGTTCTGTTTGCTGTGCACAGGCATTTAACAACAAAGACATTCTCAGGCACTCTTTATTTACCTCCTGGTTTTGAATGCCCTCTCTCCTTAAGTAATAAATCTTGGCAGAACACTGGCACTAAAGGCACAGACTTGTCTAAACTGGCCAATTTCTGCCTCTTACAGGTATTGAGTTTCCTAGGTAGCTTTGGTAATTGCCTCAATTTTTGTAAGTCATAGCTTACATAGGTAATCATTAGTAGGGAGCTATTAGAAAGGATAACATGCTTGTAGCAGACCTTGACTTCCAGGAGAAGTAAACAGGTATAAACTTTCCTTAATGCAAATGCTCAAACATTTGCCTAAGTACTTGTTTAAATTTGAGAGGGCTTTGCATAGCTGTGTGATAAACTGAATTACTACTGGATTTGGTTTAGTAAAACATGCCTGGGGCTGTGCATGGAATTTAGCTATAGTGCAAAGTCAGATATGTTCCACTGCTAAATTTTCAGGGGAATGTAACAACAATTCACAATTGTGTGGAGCTGGCTCAGCTGATAATGCTGAGATCTTACCTCCCCTGTTTAGAACACAGCCAGGTAAAATATCCTGGGCCTTACATATGACTTTGAGCAACAATGATTAATTTATTTTTCAGTTTTGGAATACACCCATCCAGAAGCCAAATACTCTATTCTTTGTAGCCTGATGAAGATAATGCATTTTTTTTGGCACTTAGCCCACTTGTTTTGATGTGCTGCTTCTGTACCTCACAACAAAAAGTGTTAGCATTTAACAGTCAGCTCACTGAAGACATTCTGGTACAATTCCTGGTCATAAACTTGAGCTGATGGGCAAGCAGGATGGTTATATTAGGCACTGGCTTCTATTTAACATGCCTTTCAATTACCCAGTGTTTTATAAAAACATCAATCTTGCCATTTTTAACAACTTCATAGCCTGGAAATTACTGCATTTTTTGTGCAATTTCCTTTGATGACCTTCATTCTTATAGAGATGGAAATGATTTGAGAGGTTAAGCTAAATTTTATCATGATGGATTCCCCATGGTCCAACGCTCTACACACTTCAGCTGATGTACTGTCTTGTCTCACTGATTTCTTATACTTTGACCTTTTTATCAGCCTTTGACTTTTGTCACAGTAGCAGCATGTTTGTAGGTGCTTTCTGTTATTTCACTCAAGAATTACTCCCTATTATTTTAATTGAAGTCTCTCAGAAAATATCTTCCAATAATTTCATCATCTTCAACCAGCTCTGCTCTATTTCACTTCAGATTGTCTTTTCCAAATTTTAGTCATTAGCTTTCATAACAGCTTCTTTCTTTGGCCACCCCCTTTTTTTGATGATCTTGCATATTGTGACTTTTTAAGAATTACTGATCTATTTGTCTTCTGCCATTATCTGAACTTCTCCTTGAGCACTGTCTGAATATCAGTGACCACCTACCTATTGGTCACTGAAGTGGCCATTTGTTTCTTTGCCCACTATATGCTGTGCCTTCGGTATTATTTGTCTGAATATCTTTTTGCAAATACACAAGTGGCATTATAATAAGTTTGGCCATTTTATAACTTACACAGATCCTTGCTACTAGAACTGCAAACTAACACTTCCCTATTCCTGAATCTGCCTCATTTTAATGCTATAATATTTTTTTCATTAGTGCTTGCTCAGAAGTCCTTGAAAATTTCCTTATTATTTCATAGCCTAAGTCAAGGTGACTTTTAAAATTACGTATTATTTATAGATATACTATTTATACCTTCCCCTTTTGTTGGAGAGATTCAGTTCAGGATCTGATGATAACATATTTGTATGCAGATTAAAGCTCTTCATGTAGCAGTTGCAGTCAGACCTCAGGGCTGTTTGCATTTTCTCCCCTGCAAAGCCTCATCCTCAGACATCCACTGTAGTCATTTTATGTTACTTCTACCAAACAAAGACCTCTTACTACTATAATCATGCATTAACTGCAGAACTTAATACAATCTGAAATTCCTTCTTTTCTTCTGCTTCTGTTCCTAAACAGTGAGAGAGGGAGCCATCCCCAGCGCTGCTTTACCCTTTGCATTCAATCTCTTTAGTACAATCATGATTCAACTCTCTTTCCTTTCTATAAACTTGAGCTGTTTTGATAAATATTCCCCAACTGTTTGCGCAGTTAGAGAATCAATATGAGTACCTGTGCTGCAGCCATAGGAAGCATTGTCTGTTTTCTCCTTCTTTTTGCTGATATCCTGCTTGCTGTATCTGCTGCTAGGGGACATGATGGGTATGTTCTCTGAAGATGTAAAATCCATTAAGCACATGTGATTGTCACAACTTCTGCAGACCCAGATGGTCAGACCTAGCACCTTCAACAAAGAATTGGAGATAACCTTCTTTGAAATTAAGGATTGTAGTCAAAACTATTCCATGTCCATCAATCAGATAACCATCCTTGGTAAAGAAAACCTCTGTTCCCACAAAGCAACTTGGAATATTTGTCCAAAGCCATGTGTTGTGGAGTCCTGAGACATTCCCTAAGGTGCTAACACTCATCCTTAGTCATCCCACTCTCATGAAAATTATTGTTTTAAAAACAAGCAAGAAAACTTAAAAAGAACCCTCCTTCTCTCCAATTATCCAAGCACTGCATTAAAACAAGACTTTTTTGCATAAGCCTTTATTCTACCTACAGCACAACACAGGCTGTTGGCCAATAACAAACCAAATTTGAAGCATCTCTGATTTCCAGATTCACTGAATTTTGTCTTCACATTGGCTGCTGATGGTCATGTGTACAATTTAATGTTACTGGCTAAATGAACTTTTTCAGCTTATTTACACCAACTTAACTTTCCTATTCACCCTCTCCCTCCACACCTTCTCTTTATGCTTAGATAGCTACAGGCTTTAGGGGTCAACAAAGTTTGTGAAGAAAGTGCATCTTGCTGCCTATTATATTTTTGCTGTGATGCCAACTGGAAGAGACACCTTTAGCAGAACCTTGGTTCTTTTCAGTGTTTGGTTGTGTTACAGTCAATACATATATTCAATGTATTAAGATACATCTCCTTTGTTGTTTTTTTTTCAGCAGGAAGAAATGACACCTTACTCCTTGCTTACTGTAAGAATCATAAAGTTGAAAAATGCCCATCAGGCAGATTTTTGTAAGTACCACATTTTTTTATTGATGTTACATTGTTCTCAAATTACTATATCAGCCTCTGTTTCTGCTAGATACTGCACAGATGCAAAACACTGAAGTCATACTAGCTAAGAAATCACAGTTGAAGGTAGTTTATGCCACATAATATCTTTTTGCATTATCAGAGGTTTATTTTGAAATTGGAGTTTTTTCCACTTTATTTGTCTGACAAGTTGGCTGTTTCAGGGGCTTGAAAATATCTTAACACCAGAGTAAACACACAGATGTTTATATAACATATCCATGACAAATGCATAGAATATAGAGATGATATACTTACATACCAGTCCCTCTTAATTCTTTGGTTGTCCTGAGCATCATGACATCAGCTGACTCTTGCCCCCCAATGAAAAATGTCTAACAGAAATCTTTTGGGGACTGTGGTACATGGTACATGCAAAGTGTTCTGAAAATGTGTGGTACTTGTACCACCAGCCCTTGCCTGTGGTTCACATTCCCAGAGATTTTTCTCTGAAAATTTTCTCCTGCCATTCCTACGTGTGTCTCACGAACTTGGCACATCACTAATTACACAGTTTTGCATATCCCTTTATCAAACTGTTCTTCCTCCTCTTGTTTTGCTTTTTCTTTCCTTTTGGGGAGATCATGATGAAGTTTGCTGAAGTGATAAAATCCTACAGATAAAATTTCTCACCATCCCTTTGTATTTCACTCATTTTGGTGTTTCAAGACCATGGATGTCAATGTCACCCTTGTCAATTTTCCAGTCAAGTGGAAAGAAGTGGTCTGTTCACATTGTCTGTAATACAGGGCTGAGAAAATAGAAGGAATATTATAGTACAGCAGAAAAGGTCAAATTAATTTCTATTCCTTTTGAGAGCTATGAAACACTGCATATATGTGCAAGATCTCACCTTCATTCCTTGGAACTGCTGATTTAATTTTTCTTAGTATCACCTTTGATCTAGAAAATTGAACCAGGTAAGAACCATGATTCAGCTGCTTATGCAAAGGGATTGCACAAAGTAAAATGATGCTGCATTCTCAGAAAACAGTGTTACAGTTGTGACCTTGCCCTTCATGCTGAAGATAGGGAGATTTCTGAGAAGCCTCACTTAGTGAGTTGTAGACATTTTGAAAATTCCTATTATGACCAAAATGTACACCCCTGGACTAGAACTCAAGACATGTGGGCTCAGTTTTTAGCTCTGTTCATGGACTTATTGCATAAGAAGTTTAGGTAAATTTATACATCAAAACATTCTGTGCCTCTGTTGCCCTGTCTACAAAACAGAGTATCTTCTCCAATACCTGTTGTTTCTCTCTTATCTATTTAGGTGATGTGCTCATTTTGAATCTCCTACTACTGTAGAGAGATTTTAATTAAGGTGTTAGGTAAGGCCTAGAAACAGTGGGAAGTATTTTCAGATTCTTTTGTTAATTACCAATCAATAAGGCTTGGGGACCAGTTGGTGAAGAAAATTGTCTTTTCTTTCTGTCAGTAATTCCCCAGCTAATCTGTGAGCCTGTTTGAGACTGTTTCTTAAGGATGTCATAGAATGAAGTGCTGTAGACCAGGGTGCTGTTGAACAAGGAAGATAAATAAACATCAGATAGGTTGTGACTTAGTCAACAAAAAGCTATCTCTGCTTTCAAAGAAGTTGAAGTCTCACAGGAAAAATAGTGTGATACTGGAATTTAAAAACTTATGTACAATTCAAAAAATATATATTGTACCTTTCAAGTCCTTGATTTTGCACTGCTATTGATGTTCTTTTAGCTTAGCGCTTTTATTTTAACATTTGAATGCATTTGAATTATTGGAAAACTAAAATAACTAGACATGCTTCTGTGTGCTAATGAGAATAATAAAATTATATTTAGATAGCTTTTTTCAGCAATATGATCTTTCCCCTGTAAAACTGATCAGAAGCATCTGATACAGATGCTATCTGACTCTGAGATATCTGTAGAAGAATGGCAATTTTTGTAATAACATATGCCCGACTTCCCTAAATTTTCAGTTTCCCTGTATCAAATCCAGGAGCAAGCCACCTTTTCAATCAAGTGCAGCCACTTCTAACTTGCTTTTTCTACCTGAATGCTGGCTTCCCATCTTTTTCAGCATATGCAGTGCTCCATTCCATGATTTTCTCTATTTGTTGTAAGTGCAGTCACACCAGGTTATTTGGTCATAGAGTTTCTACGTTTTTCTTTGACTTACTTGCCAAATCCTGGCTTCAGGGAACACTACTTCTGTATATTTCCACTGATATTCCTCATGATTCCGTGCACCCAACTTAATCTTGGCTGGTTTTTTTAAAAATATGCACCTCAAGATTCATGGGATGTGTGTTTCACAAGCCTGGGATGAAATTCAAGTTTATCCTGAAATCTGATGTTACACCTTTGCCTGTGTTACACCTTTGCGTGTAGACAACACATGCTGATGGAGTTTGGCACACAATTAAAAAAATTAAACCAAAAGGAAAACAGTTCACTCCTCCTGAATGGGTCAATTGGCCCCTTTCATATCCGTGCTGTCACCCCACCCTTTTTGTGGTCTCCTCCATATGAGTGATGTTCCTCTCTAGCATCTGCTTCATGCTGCATATAATTGGTTTCTGTCTTGTCTTATCTTACCGTGCAAATGCTCTTGACAGACCTGGGCTAATTATTTTGCACTGTACTCCTAACTAACCTTTATGCCAATTAGTAATCATGGGTCAGACTCAAACATTTCTGGCACTCCCTGACCTCACTGCGGGCACTGGAGAGAAAGGCACCCAGATAAGATCACTTACACTCATCCTGCTGCCCTGCAGGCACTGAGTGTCATCACCAGGCCCCAGTGCTCTATGCAGCTTGGCTGTGAAGGTGGTACCAGGACTAGAAAGGAATAAATCCCATTAAAGTTTGCAGTCTGGTGTCTATTTTGCAGTGGTATTCCCCTCCTCAGTCCAAGACTGCATGCAGCCTTTGGTAAAATAGTGACTTTTTAGGTCACCGGTGTGTCCATTTGCTCCTTCTCAGCTGGAAGTCAGTGCTAGTGCTTTTACAAAAGCTCGTGTTTCCTAACTATTCATGGTGTCACTTCTAAAGAGCTCCCCATATGTAGGAGGAATATCTGGTCAGGATGAGAGGGAAAATAATCTATTATCTTATTTTCTTGCTGATGATGCCCCTTCCCAAAAGAAAGGAAAGGGAGCTGGTTGATGGGAGAGGAGGACCATGGTGGCACAGATTCTCCAACACTTTCCAGCTGCTCTCCTTAAACAAGTGAGTTATTGGGTGGCCACACAGAGCTGCACCAAGCTCCCAGCCTGGCCATTTTCACCATCATTAGTGTTTGTTTTATGGCAGCCTCTAGACCCCGTGGCTGAAGCTGACACCTGCCCCACAGACAAACAGAGGATCAGTGAGAGGGTCTGCCTCATCTGGCATGCCTGAAGCCCAGGCACCAAGAGAGGGAATTGCCCTGAGGCAACAGAAGTGGAATAAACCTCTTCCAGATCCTTAGCACAGGTGAACAGATCTGCAGTTATGTCATCTCTCCACCACTACTTAGTGCCATGTGAAAGAGCAAAGCAGCTGGACTCCACTGGATCTCACCTGATCCTGAAGATCTGAGTAAAGAGGTCTGTGTGACAGTACTCCTGTCTGAAGCTGTGGCAGCCTACGTGGGTACCAACTGGTTCCACATTCCAGGAGATGACCTTTGCTGTTGGAGTGCATGTTCAGGCTCGTTAACACAGATGAGGTGAAGAGTGGTGGTGTCAGGTCTGGCTTGACACATTTAGCCTCAGTGGTGCTGAGTGTTTGCAATGCTCTTCCTGGACTGCTGAGGTGGATTTGAGCTCTGTGTCCCAGTAAGAAAGTACCCAGAGTGAGCTTCAGATTGGCAGGTGCTTTTTATTCTGGGACACAGAAGCTTCTCTGAGAGAAGTCTTGCCAGATCAAGAGGCTGTCAGAACTGAGGTAGGAAAGTCAGTGCTGGGCTGAAATGTGACTGCACTCCAGTATATTTTCTGCTGTAGAAAATAGGCACATATGGAAACCTTCTCAGCTGTGGAAACAAACCTGTTAGTCTTAGCTGGGATGTTAGAACAATCACTCCTCTTCCTTAACTCTTCCTTCTGTTTTCAGATCTTCCATTGGTTTTTCCCCTTTGAATGAAGAGAGATCTCATGTATTTATAAAAGAGGATCTCAGTGACTTTGTCCTCTAAGGTCTTATGAAATTATTTTGTGAAAGCTTTTATATTATCCCTTCAGAGAAAATGAGTCAGTTCTGCAACACTACACTTGGAACCTTTGCAAATCAGAGTCATTCTCCAGAGGCATTAAGGGTTATTTTTGCTATAGAAAATAAGTGCAAAAAAAATTAGGGAGATTACAGCTAGTGCAGGTGATACTAATGGCCCTGTCCCAGGAAAGCAAGTGGTGCCAGTGGGAGCACAGTGGCACAGGAGGTGACCCAGGATATGAGACTTTGAGCTGGGACTGCAGCAGGTACTGCACCCACTGAATCTGCTTCAGGGAGAAAATCCTACTTTGCCACTTGACTTAAATGGCTGGACTGGGTAAAGGGCTCATTCACAAGAGGACTCTGTTCATCCCTGGCCAAAGACATCACTGATTAAGCACAGTTCACCTATGAGCTTTTGTTATTTCCACAAGTAAGGCACAGAGAGCAATATTGTGCTTACAAATGAGTGGATACTGGTAGAGCTCTCAGCTGAGTCCAAATCCTCTCTCAGATAGCAGTAGGAGGTAAATCCTCAATACTGTTTGTGTTGTACTAAGCTGGTGAGGGAAAATGTTCCCAAATATGTCCAGCAATTGAGAAATGGGAGTAGTACTGCTGCTCCTCTTAGGTGAACCCTAGTAAACTTATAGAATTCAAGGCGAACCTGTCTGTGCAGGTGAAGAATATTTCACTAGGAGAAAATTATTTGTTCGTTTTGGTGTTACGAAATGCAGCAACAGGACGGATGGGATTTTGTAGTTTACCTTCATTGTTCCTATGAGACTAGTTTTTCTTATATGCTTTACTTTTCAGTGCTGTAATTTTCTCCTTATGGAGGTGAGTGATTTTAGCATGTGATGGTTCATCTCAGGTGCACGTCACAGGACTGTACTCTCACAGACTAGCACACATAGCTGCAGTTCTGAACTACTTCTTTTGGTCTTGCATTTTTAACTGATCTTTAGCTGTCAGACAGAGTTGAGGAGCAGTCTCACCATCATAAAAATTGAATCAGAAGCTGCAAATTGGAGAAGGACACCAGAGTCGCTTAGTGCTGGCTTTCAGAGAGACTGTGAGTTCAGATGTCTCAGCATTCACATGAGGTGACATTATGCCATCAGGGAAGTTGCAACACGTGCACTAAAGTAAGGGCCTGGCATGGCATGAAACTGCTAACAAAGCCCAGCAACTGCATTACAACTGGAGCATGAAGAAAATGTAAATAGAATTTTTATGTATTAGCTCTCAGGTAGCAATGAATAAACTGGAACATTTTCAGTAGCTCTCCTGTACACTTTTTTGACAGATAAGAGAGAGCAATGTAAGGTGATTAGTCATTTCAAGGGCTGCCATATAATAATGGTATCATAATTATCATAGTATTCAGCAGACATTCAACTATCCTGCTAATTTTTTATTTATCTCACTGTTTGCCTCACAGTTTAGCCTCAGTTAATATGAAGTGGCACTTCTACAGAAATACGTAAGCTCAGTTAGAACCACAGCATGGGAATACTGTCTGTAAAATTAAAGGAAACCATAGAAAATCACAGGAATCCTATGGAAAACAATAACATCTCCACATTAGTAGGGACTGTAGATAAATTGTGGCAAAACCAGATGTGGCATAGTCCCCTTTCTTCACAGGAAGAGAATGTTCTTTGTCCTAGTGGTACCACCTCACCCCAAATTCAAGGTCAAATTTGCATACAGGAGTTACTAACACTATTATGTAATTTATTTGTGTGTGATAAACTAGCCTTGTTACAGCAGAATCACTCAAAATGGCTGAGGTGTGAAGGCACTTCTGGAGATTGTGTAGTCCAGACCCCTGCCATAGACAGGATTGGCTTCAGTAGTTTGTTCAGAGCCACATTCATTTGGGTTTTGAACATTTCCAAGGGTAGAGACTTCACGACCTTTCTGGGCAATCTGTGACAGTGTGTGGTGGTGTTTACACTGTCATGGTAAACATTAAATTTTTACTTATGTTTCAGTGGGATTCCCTGCATATTGGTTTGTGTCCTTTTACCTTTCACTGGGCACTACAGAGGAGGGTCTGACTCAGGCTTATTCATTTTCCTCTCCCCTGATCAGGTATTTACACAAATTGATAAGACCCCGTAAGCCTTCTCTGCTTCAGGATGAAGAGCCTCAGCTTCTCCCAATAGAGCAGATGATCCATTCCCCCATTCTCTTTCTGGACTTTTTTGTTCAGCTCGCTTCAGCATATCCTTACCTCTCTTGTACTGGGGAACCCAGAGATGTGGCCTTGTCAGTGCTGAGCAGAGAGGAAGGACCACCTTTCCAGCTGCTGGCAGCACTCCTGATGCAGCTCAGGAGGCTGCTGGCCTTGCTTGCCACAGGACAGCTCACTGGCTCGTGTTCAACCTCACATGCACAGATGCTTTTCTGCAGAGCTGCTGTCCAGCTGGTCGGCCCTCAGCCCATTCTAGTGCTGGGGGTTTGCCTCCTCCTGTGAAGGACTTTGCATTACGTCCCCCCCCATCCACTTTGGCAGTTATGGAGATGCTGGATTCATGGTTTTGAAACACTTGAGATTGGCAGTTTTGTGTGCATTAATGAGAGGAGGGATGGTCCAGGTGCCCTGAAGCCACATTTAGTTCTTGGCCATTGTACAGGCTCTGTAGATCAGAGGCAGTGATACCATTTATAAGGATTAGTACATCACAGCTCAGCAGGCTGTCAGGCAGCACAGGGAGGGAAGAACTTTCAGTTATCAGACAGATCAACAAACAGAGCCCTCCCACTCCTAATAAATTAAGTATTGTACTGGTAATTGCCAAAGTCAACATATTATCCCGTCACCTCCATCATGTTAAAATCTGAGATTCTGTCGTCAGTGGAAATAATTTCAAAGACAGAAAATCTACTACCTTCTAGAGAGAAAACTCCTGACAGTGTCAAGAAATGCCTTCAAGATACAGCATGAAGTGTTACATGGGGATCTCCATAATCGACAGGCATCTTCCCCTGAGGATGCCACAGTCACAGGGTCTCTGGATTTCAGGCCCCCAAAAATAAACACCTTATGTTTATGCAAAATATCCCAAAGCCATGTGTTCTGAACAAAGACATGGGGATGAACTCACTTCTAACCTTGAGGAGCTGCCTCAAGACCTGTACCGTGCTTACAGATGGTAGGTGCTCTTCTCCCTGCTTGTGAGGTGGTTCTCTCTGTTGACTGCACGGCACCAGACTCCTCCTGTTTTCTGGCAAAAGCCTGTGTTTACAGAGCAGGATGGATCAACCCTTTAGCTGCCACTGGAAAGCTTCCTGTACAAGGTCTGCGAATCTCTTTGGTGTTCACTTGGTTCAGGGTCTGTGTGAGATGGTAACTTACAGCAAGTGCAGCCTCACTCCACTCCCTCCGTCCGCAAGATGTAAATCCTTTCTGCCACTTCACTTTTCCTGGGAAGAGATGTGAAGTAGAAATTAAATTCCTGGTCTTTCAAGCATCAGCAAACACCAGGAAAAGGCTCCAGTTCCTACTGAGCTCCCGAAGCAGCAATTGTACTGCTGGTAGGCCTCTCCCTTCCTACCCCGCCTAGGGAGACGAGAATCAAGGTCACTGCAGTAATTAATTTTCTGTCATAAAGAGTTAATAACCAGGTATGCCAGACATCTACTATCTGAATCAGACTTAAATCTGATTCTTTTGGTATTTCTCACAAAGTTCAATTGCTACAGAGACAATTTATGTGCAATCCCTCTCCGGGTCTGAAGTTAATGCTGTGCTGCCTCTGTCACAGTTTTGCCTGCCAAATTTTGTTAATATGGAGCAATATAAGACTTCTGAATATACATACTGTTCTATTTGCTAGCTAGGATTGTATTTTTTTCTTTGAATGTATAAGAATTATGCATGATTGTTTGAATACACTGCTTATTAAAAATAGTGTTGAGATGAGCAAATTAATTTTATCCAGCAGTGTGATTTTTATCTTCCTGGTTTGGCCAATCTTTATCAGAAAGAACTGGCCATTTCTCACCCATGTTTAAGCTGAAGAACATATTGAAATGTCTCCACTGCTTGTATCATGCCTCCTCTGCCAGATACTTTCTGCCTCTGTTTCTACAGTAAGCCAATCCGATTGCTATGTGAGGCTCTGGTTGCCAACAGCTTCAGATGAAATATTCCACACCAAAACCATCAAAAACTGCAGAAATCCTGTGTGGAATGAAACTTTCTACTTCCGGATACAGAGAAAAGTCAAGGTAAGCAACCCAAAACCTCTCCTTTTTATCTAATCTCTGTGCAGAGTCTTTCAGTTTAGCCCAAAACCTCTAAACTAGAAATATCTTCTAGTGCATTTCTGAGTTTACTTAAAATTCCCCACACAAGCTGAAGCAAAGCAATTCTAGCCTTGCTGGAACCCAATTTACTCCTAACAGATAGTTTTTATTTACGTATGGGTAATGAGAGTCTGACCTCCTTGGGGAAGGCTTGGGACCCGTGACAGTGACAACACAGGGAAACTGAAATGAAAATATAAAATTACACTGTAACAGAAAAGCACATCTTTTTCTGAAAGGACATGAAGTAATGGCAGGAGATGATGCCAAATTCTTGTATGATAAAGATCTTTACACAGTTTGCTGCTAATAATTGAACTACACTCAAATACCTGCGAACAGGTGGCTGAAAGCAGAAGGTCCAAGGATCTAGAAGAGTGATTATTGATATGAAGTAATCTCTATTGCCCCTGCTGATATAAAGCAATATAGAGCTTTTGGTAATCCATATTCCTCCCTAGCAGATGGCATTTTTAATGAGATCTATTTAAAAGCATAACAGCTGACTCAAAAGAGATCTCAGTTCAGCTTTAATTGATAAGACTAAGACATGGCTCTTTATACTTGCTTTCTTGCTCTCCCTTCTCACACTTTTTCATCAATTATTTTCTATTTCCTCTCTGTAAAGCAGACACTAAGCCTGGAAGAGCTGCAGAATGTCGTATTTCTTGTATGCCATACATGCTAGTGAACTGGATATTTTTCATTTCTTTTCCTAGAATGTTCTGGAAATTACTGTTTCTGATGATGACATCATTCACGATGATGACCATGCAATTGTGCTTTTTGATGTTGCTAAAATCCCTCTTGGGGAAAGAGTTTTTACAGCATTCCCACTAACCCCAGAGGTAAGAGTTCTGTCAGACATTTGGTACAGCTTGATGTCCATTCTCTCCCCTCTGTTAAAGAGGTGTACTGTCTCTTCTGGTTTTACCAACAGGAGCAGCTTGATGCTAAAGATGTAGCAAAATTTATTAACATCCTGGAAACTGCACATCAGTGACAAAATAGATGGCCTTCTCAAATTCCTGTTGGTTTCCTTTCACACTGATCATGGCCAAATTCGCAAGCCCCAGAGTACATGCAATTTTGGGGAAGCTTTGCACTTTCAATAACCTGATAGAAAATAACAGTTTATGTAATCCTCACAAAGACTATAAAAACCAAAACAATGCAAGCACAGGGAAATGGCCCGTTTCCACAATATCTTACTAAACACTAAGCCTTAGCATATCATGTTCTTCTCTTCCTGCACATGGCAGCTGGCAGAGAAGAAAGTGTGAAATAGGTTTGTTAGGGAAATTTACAAGCACCAAACACCCTTCATTCTTCAAGTACAATTGAGTTCCTTGGGGAAGAAGAAGCTGCCTCTGTCATTTAATGCTGATAATAGCAAGTACAAAACAGAATATTTTTACTCGTTAAAGGTAAATGACACAGTGCTTGCAAAAATTAAGGTCACTTTGATAACCTCTACACATGCTACTTGAGACACCTTTTTTTATTTTCAGGGAAAGGAGGAGCTGGAAGTTGAGTTTTTATTGGAGACCACGTGAGTAAAACTCCATTACTGTTGGCAGCTTGGAGTTCTGCATTAGTGCAGGGAAACCTTTTGTAGATCCAGTACCATCTTAATAGCCAGAGACAAGTTTTTCCAGACTTAATATGTGCATTAAAAATCATTATATGAAAGGGAAAATGCCATGATGTGGAGAAGGGTTGAGAATTTTTAATTCAGTGACTTTCTCTTAAGATTTTTGACTTACATAGTTCAGAGTTGGCTGGCAAACCCCACTCCAGTAAGTCTGCAGATTTACTGTGCAGTGTTTTCTGGGAAAGTCATGGCTGAGGAGAATGTTGCTACCCAATTTGTGTCATGCCTTTGCTACTAAGGCTGTTGCAAGGACTTGCCAGGTGCCTTACAGCAATTTAATAATTTCTGCAGGGTCATTATGTGGCATCTAGTGACAATGGAGTATACTTACAGAAATCACAAGAAGGAGTAACACAAAAAAATAGTAATAAAAAATTTAGAGAGAATAATGTGTCCTGCTCAGGACAGTGTCCAGAATGTATTGTTTATAAAATACATATTGTTTGTTTTTGTTTTCCAGCCAGGATCCTCCTGAAACCATCATCACAAATGGGGCAATAGTGGTAAAATAATGTTTTGTTCTTTTGTATTCTTTCTTTACCACATCATTCCTTACCACAGCTGACTATAACGTCAGTGAGGGAAACATTGCAAATCTTCATTCTTTAGTGATACTTTCTCTTAGGAGCTTTATCTTTAAGGAGAACAGCATGATCTTAGAGGTGCCCTCTAAGATCAAAATTATAATTTTCCCTTGTTTTGTCTGCATCCATTGAAAATGACAACATGTTTAGCATAGCACCATCTTCCCATGTGACAATAAATTAATTCTCACATTCACTGTGTCTGGCAAAAGTGTCCAACACAGCTGGCCTCCCCCCTTCAAACCTTTCCTACAATGATCAAACCTTTCAAACCTTTCCTATAATGATCCTTTCAACATCTGTCAGCACTGGTGGTGAGATGGCTGGATGAGCTATCTAATTAGATAACTCATTAGATAATAATTAGCTAGTGAGTTATCTAATCTGTCCTCATCACACCTACCATAGTGTCGTGAAGAAGCCTGTTTGGAAATTCACTTGGACAGCAGGAGACAAAAGAAGCGTTTTTCAGGTAAGATTATTACTTCTTAAAATAATTATTGGTGATTTTATTGTCTCTAACAAGGCCTGGACATTGCATCAGCAAAATACTAAGGTTTTAATTGATCACATCTAAGGTGATTTGTACAAAATTTGCAGTAGGGAATGCCACCAGTCCTGCAGCAGTTCAGGGCTCTGACTTCATGGGGAGTCTTGTGCCAGACTAGAAACAACTAGAATCAGATGATTATACAGAAGGTATCTAAAACCCAAGTTGAGATTCTGCAAACCTCTGCTGCAGTACTGCTGAACCCTGAAGAAGCTTAATTCCTCAGGTATTATAGTTATATTATAGCATTAACTTTGCTCAGGATCTCTGTCACTTCAACTTACGCATGTGCACAGAAACACCTCATTTTTTGCAGGGGTTAGCCACTCAGCAGCTGGCTCCTGCCTGACCCTGGTCAAGATTCAGAGTCTAGAAGCTCCTCTGCCCACATCCCCTGAGGGGCTGGATCTGGTAGGCAATCTCAGATCATGCATAATGCACACTGGCAGGATTAGCTGAACTATTCATATAAATAGGGTCATCTGCTGCTCATAAGAGTCAGATCTTATTTTAGGGGACTGAGAACTTCTTCAGCTCATTATTTGGCCTGGGATGAGGATAATTTATCATGCAAAGTACCTGGTTGTATTCACTGTGTCATGATGAAAGTGCAACAGAAAAGCAGCAACCTAAAATTCAGTGCCGTCCATATCACGTTCCCACCTGACTCCTTGCTCAGCACATTATAACGATACAGTCACCTGAACTGTCTGGGGTTTGGATCACTTTTAGAAGGTAGTTTTCCAAATACAAAGGAAGTGGAGAAGGAATTTATTCAAAGCTACCTTTTGCTTCTTTTTTTCCTCTCTCTCTTTTTTTACAATTATAAGTAACTTTGTGTATGCATTTTCTCTCATTGTTTTAGAGAATGAGCTAACGTTTACAGTGAGAGGATCCTTTGAAGAAACTCAAACAGTTTCAGTGGGCTGTGACCCCTGCTCCCCTCTCCCAGATCCCACTTTCTTCCACTATGCCAGATACAAGCAACCTTCCCTGGATGTTGCACTCAGAAAGAAGAGGAAGCTTCCCACCTTTGTACGTTGCCCCAGAACATGGTAGACAACACAGACAGTTCTGTGACCTGACATTTATGTGTGAATAGGGAGCAAGAGGAGAACATTTCTGTTTTAACCAAAAAGCACTCCATGTTCCTTTTCAGTGTGCTTGCATGTCATGTGGGCCAAGGAGGAGAAGTGTCCCCTTGACAATCCCTCTGAAGTCTCTCCCCTCCGAGCAGGAAGTGGTTGGTGAGGTGAGTGTCTGCTGGCCATGGGGAATCCTTTGCAAGCTTTTTAAAATTCTTTCTGATTTGCATGAAGCAGAAACCAAGGGCCAGTTCTCTTTTTACAGAGACCGTTGTTTTCTTACCTCCCTCCAGCCCAGGGCAATGCATAGTGAAGTGAATTATTTGAAGCAAAACAAAATGAGAAATCCATGGGAAAAGGGGGAAGAAGAAAAACATCTAAGCTGTTGCTAATGCTCCTTGTACTGTCCATGTACTAACCAGGCTGGAGGTGACTGGGTGCCACTGGGACAGAGTGGTGAGTCCTGGCACACTGTCCCAGGAAGCAAACCTGAGCCACACGTGTGGGGTGCTCAGCCTTTCAGGCTTCCCTTTGTACCTGACGTTGTTGTGTGAGAGGCTCTGGTTTCAGCACGCATATTCAGTGCTGGATCCGTCCAGGGAGGTGAGCTGTAGCACTGCAGCTCTCCTGGTATTTATTAGTGCAGCTAACCAGTACCAGGCAAGCTACACTGTGTTTTATGAGAGAGATAACATGGGGACTACAGATGATAGTGTACTAAAGTCTTATCTATTAAATCAGTGCACATCTCTGGTTATTATTGAAATATTGAGAGGAGATCTCAGTTTTTTGAGATTCAGAGTTTTGTAGGCATAATGATGACCCAAAAGATCTGTGTCTCAGTCTGAGTGGGGTAAAGGAACTATTTTAAACAAAATATCAATTTTCATCATTTTACCTTTTCCATTTTCAGCACAGAAAATTTGATTTGCTCCTTAAGGTGAAAAAATGGTAAGACACCTGTGGTTTTCGCCTTGTTTTCCCCTTGGTTATTTGTATTTAGATAGCTGTAAATCAAGTTCCAATCTCTTTGTTACTACTGCCTTTGAATGCTGGTCCATCCTTATTTCAGACTATTAAAAAAATACACTCAGTGCATAATGCAAAGATTTTAAGCAATGGAGTTTTTGCAATGGGAGAGGGAGTTAAGAAAATGTTTTATAAAGAAAAGACCAAATTTCTATTCATGCTGTGCTGCAATCAATATTACATGGCAAAGGCTACTGTAGACACCTCTACTATTTATTGCCAAATGCAGATTCTCAATAAAAGCAACATTTCAAAGCTGATTGAAAAAACATTTTCTGTTTTCCAAAACGTCTCTTTAACTGTTTTCTTCCACTGAAAGATCAAAATCAGAGTGCCTGGATACTCTAAGATGTGAAAAAAAATGAAATAATAAATGTACTGGCATTTAATGTTTTAATGTCTACTCAAAGAGATAAATGCAAATAAACTCAGTGAAGTGATTGCTTATTTATAAAGGCGGAAACACATTGTGTGTTTTGGAATGTTGTTCAGGCCTTAGTAAAATTTATAAGATGGCTATGTTACATTATGTTCCATATTGTAACAGAAGAGAACTTCCAGAAACGTAGGTGCTTTTCCCATCATGCTGTTTATTTTCAGTAAATATACTATGAAATATACAGTTTACAGCTGCCATTTGAAAAGTTCTTCCTTAGAAGCCTATGCAAGATTTTCACAGCAGCTTTCAAACCACAAATGTAGTGCTTTTAAGCATCAAAAGAACATATGATCATGCAAATCTACGACTTCAGTAGAACGTTTCGCTGGTATCAGTGGCAGTTCACAAAACTTCTAAAAGCCGCCTTTGAAACACTGCCCTCTGCAGGCTTCTGGATTTATATCTGAAAAGGAACGGCTGCCATTTGTACTTATATTTAATTCCAGGCGTCTTTGGCAGGGAGAAAAAAAAAAAATTCCTTTCAGTTCAAAGGCAGATGGGCTGTTTTTCTCCAAGAAAAAACCAGAACATTTAATATCTTCCACCTTTGCTTTATGTAGACCTGGTAGTGAAGGCATGTCTATTTATCAAGTTAAGCAATTAAGATGCTGGCTTAGACTACAAATGTGATGTATGATACCTGATCCTTGTTGCAGCCAGGAAGACCTGGACGTGCGCCTGGGGTTTGATCTGTGTGCCCAGGAACAGGATTTCATTCACAAGAGGAAGAAGGTGGTTGCAGCTGCTTTGAAGGACATTCTCCATCTGGAAGAGGACTTGCAGGATGATGAGGTATCTGAGACATAATTGTTCTCTGCTTTCTGCACAGATAAGTGTCAAAACATAGCATTGATGGTCACATTTTTATGGAAACCCTGTAGTTTCATGTACAAGCTACAGCTGAGTTCTTTTCTCGGTGGCTGACTTCTTTTCTCTCTTCTAGGGAAGGAATGAGTACTCATCACAGACATGAATAAAAAGCCTTGTAGCCCTGAAGCTAGAGAATCTAGCCTTGTGTTCAGTAGCAGTCTGCCCTATAACACAGAGAAGGGCTTGGTGCTCTCAGAGCCAAGGCCAAAGTTTCTTTTTGGCCAGATCTGAACAGTGGATCCAGCACTTCATTCCCTCACGGCTAAATCTGGATTTTGTGTATCATTTGTGCCACCATTTAGGGTCCTGTTGTCTGAGCATAGCACGCTGCCAGTCTGACTTCATCTTGCTCAGCAAGCAGGATTGATAACAGAAATTTTAAGGCAGGGGAAAATCAGGTGTCTCTTATTTTATTTATGCACCTATGACTGTAGTGTGAAACCTAAACTCAAATGCAGACATGGTAATTTTTTCTTGTTTGGACCTAAACTGAGTTCAGCTTTTCTTGCATAGCTAGACCTTTCAGACACAAGACTCTGCCTTTCAATGCCAGCACTAAGCCATGTGTCATTCCCTTCCCCTCAGATGCAGAGCCCATACTTCCCTGCAGAGCATACAGTCTCTCTATATTTTTCTGATTTATATATGACATTCATTCACTCCAATGCACAGTAACTGTCTTTACTGTTAAAGAAGCCAAGTCATGCTTATAAATTAATTCTGTTTCTAAGACTGCCCAGAAGTCCCTGGATTTCTGTATGATCACAGAAGCCAGTAATTGCAGCTCACTTGCCTACCTAGTACTGTAAATACATATGTAGCAGGTGGAGTGAGCATGGTTCCTCTTTCCCTCCAGAAACTTTAAAAGTTTCTGGAGGGAAACTTTTAAACCAGCCTGTGGTTTCAGGGGTTCTGAACTGACCTGTGTTCTTAAATCTATCAGTTATGAAATTTCTAGTATGGCCTGTAGAATAACTGTACAATAGTTTCAGCAAACTTCAGGAAAAGAGAAGTTATTACTGCCCACATGGAAATTGTGAGACAGCACTGATATTTTCTGGTCTGATAATAATCTGATTCAGATGAAAGAAGGTAACACTTCCTCTAATTTTTTGCTGCTCTGTTAATGGTTTTCAAACAGAGCACTGAAAATGTGATAATGGATTTCATGTTCTATTGCAGAGCTGCTTGACAGAGGAAAAAATGATGTATTTCTTACTCCTTACATGCTCCATTATTAATTCAGGTTTTTCTTCACGTTGGACTTCACGTTCTTCACGCTGGTGGCATGTTTTCACTACTTTATCAGTACTGTAAATTTCTCCTTCTAATCAGAGTCTCTGTCCCTTCTCAGGCCATGTCACTAAATCCATGTATTTTGGGATTGAACAGGTACCTGTGGTGGCAATCATGACAACAGGAGGTGGAACCAGAGCTCTGACAGCCATGTATGCTCACCTCCTCAGTGTGCAGGAAATGAATGTCTTGGACTGTGTCTCATATATCACTGGTTTATCTGGAACAACATGGTAAGAGCAAGATAAGAACACACGAATTTTCCAAAATTGACGTCAAGGAGGGATCTTGAGTTATATGATCTTAACTATCAAGAAGAGGCTTTCTTTTTCTGCTTCCATTTTGTTGTTGTTTCTTTCAGTGGGTATTTTCCCACATTTCTAATTAATTAAATATGTGGATACTACCAAACACGTGATGTTTTTTCATATAAATGAGGACAATAATACACAAACCTCCATAACTTCCCAAAGCTCTGTTTCAGAACTCACACTTTTCCTTGTGGGGTTCTTTTGTTTGTTCTTTTTTGTTTTTAGGACCATGTCAAACTTGTATGAAGATCCTGACTGGTCCCAAAAGGATCTCAAGGAAACCCTCAATGATGCCCGAAAGCATGTACTTAAAAATAAGTTTGTCACTTGTTTTGCCCCTGATCGTCTGAAATACTATTTGGAAGAGTTGTGCCAGAGGAAACAGGAAGGACATCAGTTGTGTTTTACAGACCTGTGGGGACTCATCATTGAAATCATGTTACATGATAAGGTACAAAACCAGCACCTTTCTCTTCAGATTTGAATATCCAGTGAATACAGCAGTGAGGAAAGAGAGTAAATCAAAAACTAGTTGAGACTGGAAGGCACTTCTGGAATCATCTTGTCCAAGCAGGATTAGGAAGGGCCAGCTACCCTGAGCTATGGGCTTTGAACATCTCCACAGCTGAAGACTCCAGAAATTCTCTGGGCAACACATACCAGTGTTTGGCTACCCTTATGCAAAATAGGTTTTTTTGCATGTTTGTTTTTCATAAATATGGCTAAAGCATGTGCCTTGGCAATACCATTCATTGTACCATTGTACCATGCTTGTTGCCTGTATTATAGAGATCTTAACTTCACACCTGGTACAGAAAGGATGGGAATGAAAAGAAATAACAGGAAACTTACAGTATGAACCTCTTTTTAATTATTCCTCACAGGATGTAGAGGGGGCTTATATAAAAGTTGGAGAGAGACTATTCACAAGGGCATGCAGTGGTAGGACAAGAGGGAAATGGCCTTAAGATGAAGGAGGGCAGGTTTCGATTAGGTATTAGGAATACCTAATACCTAATAAGAATAAGAATTCTTCACTATGAGGGTAGTGAGTTCCCAGAGAGGTTGTGGACCCCCTGTCCCTGGAGGTGTTTAAGACCAGGTTGGATGGGGGGCAACCTGGTCTCGTAGAAGGTGTCCCTGTCTGTGGCAGTGGGATTGGAACTAAGTGATTTTTAAGGGCCCTTCCAACTCCAAGCATTCTGTGATCCTGTGAATTCACATGTAAATATTTCCATGAAAATCCTGCTGTTCTTTTAAAAGAGCTGCACAATAAAACAAGGCAAAGGAAAATCACAAGCCCAAAGACAGTATCTCTGAGCTGTTAATAAGACATCACCCTGCAAACATTTCCATCAAGAGCTTTGTTCGGGCCCTATTTTAATCTTCATTAATATTTCTTTCCCACTAGGTCATTTATGCTTTAGAATGAGAAAACATCCCCCCTGTAATGTTTAATAATCCCCCACACAGCCACATTTCTACTGCCTGGTGATAGCACAGTGGGGCTGTGTTCAGCAGGGAGCTGTGAGTGTCCCCAGAGCAGTGGCCCAAGGGAAGCCTGGTGGCACTGGTGGCACAGCCATCCTTCCACGGGCTCTGCTGAGGGGGAGCACCTGCAGCTCTGCTTGTCGGAGCACACTCCCAAACCTTGGTTCTGCTCCCAAACCATCCTGCCCTTCCACCCTGCCTGAGCTCTGCAGCAGAAAGGCCAAGGCTTGCTGCACACTCTGCATGAGCCTTGTCTCTGTCACAGCTCTGAGGAAAAGGTGTTTTTCTAGGCAGTCAGAGAGGGGCTCACTCTTTCATAATGAAATATTTCCTGTCAGGAGTGCTTTTCAAACATTCCCAGACATTTTTTGTGAAATGAAAAATGTGGGTAACAGCATTTTCTCCTCACCACATTCTTTCAATATATGGATTTAGGATTATTCTTGTGCTGAAGTGTTGGGGCAGGGGAGGGGCAGGGATAGGGATGACAGCACCTCTCTAAACTAAGCAACTGGGGAATGTCCTAGTTGGAGTCATGTATGGCCTGCATTGTCAGAACCCAGGTTTAGATTAAGTGGCAGGCTCTTTGTGTCATCCAATTGTCCTGAGCTACTGTCATTTTTCAAAACAGGAGGACTACCATAAGCTCACAGATCAGCAGCAGGCACTAAATCAGGGTCAAAATCCACTGCCCATCTACCTCTCTCTCAATGTGAAGGATAAAATCAGCGACCAGGATTTTAGAGGTAACAATACTCCAGAATTGCATGTAATATTTAATCCCAATTGGGGTCAATTTAAGATTAGATAAGGATATCAATTCAATAAACAAATACTCTGAAGGCTAATCCACCTCAAAGGAGACATTTAATAGTTAATATTTTAAAGACCTTCGTATAATTCAGTATTCAGGGTCAAAGGCAGGACAACAGAAGACACTATGTACTTCTACACTTTTGTGCACATTATGCACAGAAACTGTCAAAAAGCTTATATAGACATATAGATGTAAGAGGACAATTTGTTCTGCATGTTCACCACCATGAAGTGTACAGTGAATAAATGCCTGTTGCAAAGGGTGTGAATTAGAAACCAGTCTGCCTTAACCTGGCCAATATCATGTTTTATTAAAATAATTATGCCTCTGCTGCTGTAATCAGTCTGTCTTATGCCTTTTCTTTTAGAATGGGTGGAATTCACCCCTTATGAGGTAGGATTCCCAAAATATGGTGCCTTCATTCCTGCAGAAGATTTTGGCAGCGAGTTCTTCATGGGTCGCCTGATGAAGAAAGTCCCAGAATCCAGAATCTGCTTTTTGGAAGGTGATTTCTTGTACTGGGAAAAAGTAGTATAATATAATCTGCTCCTGCACAAACACCTCTTCTGAAATTAAACATTTAGTGTGTTTTTATCTACCAGGAGCATTATATGGTAAAATACCAGAACTGATAACAGGTCACAATCTGCAGGATTTTTCATTTTCTCTGTGATTTTATTCATCTTAACAGATTTATTGATTTAATCTGTGGTTATGTGTACTGACATGAGACCTTTGCAATACATATATATATATATTTGTCAGCAACAAAAGTTGTGTATCATTGCTGCTAGGTTAAATCATCCATTTCTTTTGCAGCCTGAGTCTCTAAAATGCACCTTTTTATCTACAAAGTTCTTGCCACATCTAGTCCTGATTAGTTCTTAAGATAAAATTTCCATTTCAGAGTGCAAATAGGTTGTAATACTTATATTTTTTCCCCATCTTGCATAAAAAAGTGAAAGCAGTAAGGAAACCTTTCTTCCCTTTGCAGAAGCAATCTCTTGCCTCATTGTTCTTTCTACTTCCACTAACTGCATAAAGGAAAAAGGAAGTTTCAGGGTTTTTTTTTTAGAAGTTGAAACTTTTTGCTTGTGTGGAGATTTCACTACAGCTAATGGTGAGGTGTAAAGAAGCAACTTAGAATCTCTCTGTCCCTGGCTGCAGTTTCTAGTAAGGACCCAGATCCTTCTGTGATCAGAAACGAAAGTGGATGTCATTTTGCATCTCAGGTCACCACCCCCTTTCTACACCTTGGCACTTTCTCCTTAGCTTCTCTAGAATGATTAAAGGACATTTATGCCCCCGTTCCCTGAAGTGTCCAGTGACACAGTTATTCAAAAGTTTTATATCAAATTCCTTTGCACCCCATTTATTTTTTGTCAAATACATCCTATGCCACAGGGATCTGGAGCAGTGTATTTTCCTTGAATCTCATGGATGCTTGGTATATATCTGTTAATTCAGAAGACTTCTGGCACAAATGGACACGAGACAAAATTACTGACATAGGTGGGTTATTCTTATGTGATTATTTTGTGGGTGTTTTTGGGGGGGAGGTTTCCCCTCTGTGCTGCTGCTCTCTTACTGAATTTTTTTCAAAGTCCTTTTAGAACATTCTCTTCCGGCAATTCCATTATCCCCATGTAAACCAGAAGGAAATTCATGCCATGTACTACAATTATTTCAGTTGTATGTGAAAAGAACCCACAGGATCCATCACAGAAAAATAAAAGAGACAATGACCCTCTTATGAGATGTTTTCTGAGCAGGAGGGTAAAACCAGAGAAAAATATCCCTGTAGATGGAGGATGTTCACATAGCATTCCACAACCCTCTAGCTCCTCACTCACAAGTTGGAGCATCAGAGAAATGGGAGCAAACAACATCCTTGCATCTCTGAAGTCTACAAATCATTGACACAAACTTCAGTACTATTGGAAGTCATTCCAAACTACTCATAAGGATGAGATTTGCAAAACATGATACAAAATTACGAAAGATCTCTGCTGGGTCAGATTTCAAGTATAAATACTCTAGACAAACACATTACAAAGAAAAGATGACAAGGAAGAGAAGTATTTCAAAAAGGCTTACTTATTTTATCTTCTAGCACTTTTAAGGGAGTAATTTCTGGTTGTTAAATCAAGGATTCTGTATTTGCTAGTGAGGAACATTAATTATGTTTGTGTGGCTGAGAGATTGTTATTGTGTGGCTTTATATGTGCCTGAGAGAGAAAATGTGGCATGGAGTAGCAAAGGAAGACACAGGTAAGTGCAATTTGATAGATAAAATCATAGCAGAGCAAAGAAATTTCTATTTAATAGATAAAACCATAGCAGAGTAAAGAAATTTCTAGTAGGTGGAGTCTTTTGCAGTACAAAAAAAGCTTTTATCACTGTGAAGTGAGAAGAAGAAAGGAATTTTTCAAAGCTAAGCTAAAAAACCCATGAGATTTGTGAAAATCCTGCCAGTAAAAAGAGAAAGAAGTCCAAATTTTTCAAACATACTAGACTAAGAGATGACTGCAAGATTGACTGCACATATATAAGCTGTTATTCTTTCTTCTGCAGATGATGAAGCCCTATTCCCTACAAGACCAAATGAGCTGGATACTCGAGTGGTTTGTCCTCCTGACAGCTTTTCAGAAATATTCCGAGATGTTGCAATGTTACGTCCAGCAGCCTCAGAAATTCATAACTTCCTGAAAGGCCTCCAGATAAACAACAACTACCTGGAGAGCGAGTTTTCCAAGTGGAAAGGTGTGGTAACAACACCCTGCTTTCAGTTACAGTGAAAACCATCCTTGTGAAAAAGAAACAATCCTTTAAAAGTTATCAAGCTAACTGCTTTTTTGTTTTGTTCTGATAGTATTTGACACTGTTTGTCACTGAAAGCTAAAATTAGTTATCAAGAGAGGCTTCAAACTAAGTTCCTCAAAAAAATCCATAAAGTCCCACAACTGATAGGTGAGAGGAGTCCCAATTAGTCACCCATACTCAAGGGCTGCAGCAGGGAGCTTTGTTTCCTGTCACATTTTTACTTCTAAGTAAGACATAATCTTTGTAACAGTATTACCTGTTGTCCAGGTAGGGAATTTTTTTGTTCAGTCTGGCACCAGTTATTCCATGTGAAATTGTAGCTGTGTGCTGGTTCTCATAGTGAGCAAGGCACCCAGCACATTTAGTCCTTTTACTGTGTTGAGAGAGCGGGCTGCCATTTTGATTTGTTTCATATTAATAGAAAAGACAAAAAAAAAGAAAACAAAAAAACACACCAACCTGATCAGAGTCACACACAAGATGAATTAAGTCTACTCTTCTGAGCCCCAAGTTAATCCTTTTTAGTCAGAGGAAAACCAAAGAAATTGCAGAGTAAAGAGAGAAAAGAGGAAGCCAGATGAGGAACTGAGAAATTACCGAACTGCAGCCATCAGCTAGATGGGTAGGTCTAGGACCCAAGAAAAGTTGAAGTCCCTTTTGTTAACAGTAGACCTTCCTCAGCACTTCCCTTGCATTGGGCACTTTCTCTGAAAAAACGTGTTTCTTTCCTAGACTGTGAGCTGGACTCCCAGCCCAACCACCTGACAACAGCTACAGACTACCTCATCCTGATTGATACTGCATTTGCCTTTGCTACCAGTTACCCACCCCTTATGAGGCCAGAAAGGAAAGTGGATGTCATTTTGCATTTCAACTACAGCTCAGGTTCACAGACAGGGGTGAGTCTTGCACATTCTTCTTCAATGACTTCTCTGTTTCATCGCTGAATTCCCAGAGTGGCTGATCCTCTACTCATAGAAACTTTTGTTTTTCCCCAATATCTGGGAAGTGTTGATAAGTTAACAGTTTGCTGTTAACTGGGGGTCACATATCTTTATGGAACAGTACAAATGTTATCAGGAAGTAATAATTTAGTAAACTATACCTGCCCCTTTTTACATGTAAGTGGTTTTAGCTGATTTGAAGGCAGTCAGAAGTAGAATGAATGAAGCTAATTGCCTTTAAACATTGTCTAATATTTGTCAATGCAATATTGAGAAATATTCCCTGTGCAAGGGAAAATGTACCTTCAGGACAATATAACTGCAACAATAGGTTTAATGTAGAAGACTAGATATGCAAATAAATGCAACAACAGTTTGCATTTAGGAATGTTAAATTCCTCAGGAATAAAAAGTTGTTTAAAGGCAACTTTTTCATAGCCAAACGTGAAACATAGCCAGTGTAGATTTTCAGAGACATGTGGAGTCAGATCCATCTCACTTAACTCTGGCCTTCCAAGGCTTGGCTGCATAAAAAACCTCAACCTAGACCTAAATTGGTTATGTACCATAATCTGTCAGAACCTGTCCCTTGCCCCACAAATATTCCCAGTGAAATTAGATTTTGGTCAAATTCAAAGTTCTTCCTGTATGTCCTGATGTTTTCTTTTGTTTTGTTTTCCTATTGTGGCAACAAGCCCCTCAAAGATGCCTCTAAATACTTCGCAAAACAGGGAATTCCTTTTCCTACAAAGGTGCCAGATGATCAGGAAACTCCACATCTGAAGGAATGCTACATTGTTGGTGATAAAGAGAGCCCAGAAACACCTATTGTGATATTTTTCCCTCTAGTAAATGACACCTTCAGGGAATACAAAGCACCTGGTAAGTTAACAGTTACCCATCACATTAACAGACAGTGGCCACTTTCTTCCTCTTTTTTACTGGATAATACCTGGTTTTCAGATCACACTGTAATAACAAACTTGAACTCTCTTTGCTTACATATGAACCATATCAAGAAACTTAAAATATGTGATTTTTCCTGGACAGTAGAGGATCATGTGGGATTAGCCTTTGCCACATGTTTTCCTCTTCAGATTTTTTTGGCTTTTCATAAGCAGATTGCAGTTAATTGAGGAAAGCAATATTTTTTTTATCTGCTGTAGCAGAAATTCACAGGGTTAATGTCCTCTCATACTTGTCATCCTCTCCTGTTAGAGAATGCTCCAAGGAGTCTATGGATTTCATTGTTTAAAATAATTTCCAGGCTTACAGTTAGGCAGATAACCTTGAAAACAAAAGTATGAACTAGCAAAGTGATGAAAATGTAACAGTGAAGCACAGTGAAGTGATGAAAGTGCAACACTGAGCCATTCCAACTGTGTCTGTTACCTTTGAAATTTAAAGAGTGTCAATAGCAACATTGCCTGTCACTTCTAAACAGATGAATTATAAGTCCTGGTACCACATCCCACATGCCATAATATTCTCTTGCTACCAAAGCCTCAGTTGCTCCTTCTCCAGATGCTAAAATTCCTAACTCAGATTGTGAGTTCACTTCAAAGCCCCACAGTATACTTGAAAGCCAGAAGTTCCATGTTAGTACATGGTACATTCAATTTAACACCAAAACAAATGCAGAAACTATGGTCTCAATTGTATCAATCCTTATTCTTTTATGTTAAGTAAGTTGTAAAAGATAATATGGTACTTTTCTTTTGTTGATTGACTTCATTGCACATTTGAGGTGTACAACTGGGGTTTTGAGCAGGATTCAAATAGACTAAGGGTATTTATACAGGTACACACACCATTCTACTCCAGCTCTCACAAATGATGAGATAGCCCAAAAGTTGCTTTCTGCAGTTGCCTTTTGTAGAGAGAATTAAAGAAAGGAAAAAAGAAGAAAGAAGTAGAAGGAGAACTGAGATTTAGCTTCAGTTTTGCTCTTCTATACTGAACTGCTCTTGTGTACTGCTCTGTGAGGGAGTTTGCTGGCCTTCTTCCCTTCACTAATTTCCAGAAATGAGGGATGCCTAGCCTCAGTCAGTTATCTACTATCAGGTGTACGTCTGATGATGTGCAGATGTTAAATGTCAACATAAATTATCAGCAAGTCTAAAAAGGGGTGTTGCTAAGAATGAAGAAAATTCATTTGAAGACCTGCACAATATCTGCCTATTGCATACCCTTGAGGCAAGCTTGTGTTGCCCAACCAGTTCAGCTGGTGGCTGCAAGATGAGACTAAACAGGAAGAGAAAGAAGGGTCCTCGTCATGCCCCCTCGAGCAAAGGGTCAGCTGAGCTGGCATGGAAGGGCTCTGTGCAGGCAGATTTTTTGGGAGGACTGACACCTTGCAGCTGAGACCTGACCTCCATAGCAGCAGGATGGATGCTGCAGAAGGTCCTGTGATGCTGGAAAAGGATGTCTGCCTTTTGTTAGTGACAGGCAGAGATCAGCTTAATTTATAGGGCTTCAGTACCATGCCCTAGCCCAGATCTAAATTGTACAGCATGTGAAGTTTTAGTACAATCACATGAACAGGCAGTTTTTCCATAGGCAGTTCATCCATCAGCTTGTTCAGAAGGGGAATTTAGAGTCTGGGCAGTAAAAAAGTAAAACTGACATATTCAAACTGCTTAACTTCTGCACTCTTAAGCTATTCCATAATTAAGTAGAAAGGGAATTCTCTGTGGGACACTTAGACTGCTTCAGTTGAGTGGCACCAGTTCACTGTAACTGTCTGCAAAGCTGAGAGGAGTACATCTATTGGACACTGAGAGACCCCTCAAGGAAAATCAGAACCCTTTGATTGATGTTGTTAGATCCATGTTGGTAGAAAAGATTCCCCAAATGCATGATGTACTGTCAGGGAGATGCTTTTCCCAGTGCCTATTCCCCTGCCATGGCTCAGGGGGTGCAGGTATCTGTTACTGTGGAGGGTGCTTGTCTCCTACAGTAACGCCCTCTTGGTCTCACTGGAGGCTGACAGAAAAATTCTCATGTTTCTGATACTCTCTCTGACAGTATTACCTACCATTTCTGGGTTGCTAATGCTCTCTTTCCCTCATGCCACCTGTCAGAAAACCAAAGCGTCTGTGCAAATGATGAGGAAGCATAAAAACATATGTGAACCTGGTTTGATCTGGGAAAGAGTTAATTTTCTTCCTAGCAGCTGGAATAGTGCTGTTTGGGATCTGGAATGAGAATTATGTTGCTCTTCCTTTTCCGTCCCATTAAACCGCCTTTATCTCCACCCACATTTTCTCCCTTTGCTCTTCTGGTTCTCTCCCCACCCCCTGGTCAGGGTGTACTGAACAAGCAGCTGTGCTGCTTAGCTGCTGGCTGGGGTGAAACCCTGACGTGGGATTGCAGGATACCACGCAGCAGTGGATCTCCACCTCCTCAGGTCTCTGCCCCATGGCTGGCATCTTCAGCTGTCCTCTAGCAGTTAAAGGCACATAATGGAATCCAGTAATCTTCAGAATCCAACAAAATTAATTGACCTCTTCCCTTCCAAGAACCTATTTATTCTATGTATTAGCAGATAGATAGAAGCTCAGCCTGCTCATATGCCGAGTCCCATTGGTGCAGAGTCGAGCAAAAACCTGATTTAGTTTAGGTTTGTGATCCACTATTTGTGCATGCCTGGGAAACACCCAGACCCCAATTGTTTTGTGCAAATGAACCAAGCCATTGCTTGTCTGTTTAGGTGTGAAGCGTAGTCCCTCAGAGATGGCAGAAGGCGAGGTTGATGTTACCAATGCCTGTGGCCCATATTACATAAACAATCTGAGCTATTCAGAGGAAAATTTTGACAAACTGGTGAATCTAAGTTACTACAACGTCCAGAACAACAAAGATTTGATTCTTCAGGCCTTGCGTACAGCTGTGGAGCGGAAAAAGCAGCACAAGAAAGAGCAAGCGCTGCACAAACAACCCGATGGCCATGGCACGCCTGTGCCTGCCAGAGAGGGAACCCAGCGCTTGGCTGGCTGCCCAGCACCGGGGAATATGAAATAAAGGATCGTCCTATTGATGAAGAAGAAAAGGAATTTTATTAGGAAGTGAAGACAAGCCAAAGAACGCTAAGAATAGCACTTAATTTGTCATCAAAAATGTTAAGCCTGTCTATCAGTGGAGGGAATAAACTCAAAGAACCAGCTCCTCCTTAATGAACTCATGTCCTTCCCACGTTGACAACCTCAGGAACGTGGCTAGGTGAGGCTCTGCTCCACTGTACTTGCAGAAGTGACCTGCCAAACTGTGTGGACAAGGAAGTGTGAGGGAGTTTACACTGACTGTTTGTGTTCTACCTGTGCTATAGAAACAGAGGATTGCCGGTCCAGAAATGCAGCAGAGAACAAAATCCATTGTCTCTAAAAAAAAAAAATCAAGGAAGCCATTTGTGAACTAAGAAATCTTTATGTGAATGTAAATAAATATTGAATTTATATAATAAATTACTACTTCAGAGTAGAAGTTACAGCAAATAAATAATTTTCATATCAAATACCTGTTTCAGCTACTTATTTTAGGTGCTTCTTCCTCTAATAGCAAGACAAAGAAAACATGTGGACATTTCATAGCTGCTGAAGAATTATTGAAGAAGAACATGTACCTGCTCCAGACCTAGATGTAAGCAAGTGCAAGATTCTGGAACCCCTTGAGTTTAGGATTACAACTAAAACCCATCTATACAAGAACCAACTCATGTTAATTTGTTTTAGCAAGCTGGATTTAAATGCTATTGATATTATCAAATATTCTTTAAGATTGATTGAGACTATTACATCAAAAACACAAGAAACACAGACAAAGCAAAACTGAGATTGTGTACCTAATATCACTCATGCAAATGTGATTTTTTTAAACTTGCTGTAGAGTATAGCAAATGAAGTTAACAGAGCATCAATTTTCAACTTTCTGATCCTTTGGTTGTGAGACTAACATATCTCTTTTCCAGCAAGCAGTCTGGGTTTTTGACAGATGGAATCTGTAAAAATCTACATTTATTATTCTTCTAATGTTTTAAATTCAATGCTATAGTTTTATTTATTAGACATGTTGTATCCACAAGCCCATGTTTCCTACAGGCCTCCCCACTCCTGAATTCTGCTGTAGTATTCTTTGTCAAGAAATCCTGTTATTGTGGGCCAGAAATGGAATGGCCTTTGGTCTCAAGGTCGAGGCTCTCCTCCTCTGTGGTGCACAGAGATGTAACCCCTCTGTTTGCCACTTAGGTCAGTGAACACTTAGCTGCCTGCTACAGGAGCCCAGAGAGCTCCTGGACTGTATGCCCAGAGTTTATGTCCCATGGAAACGAGAGAGCAAACAGGACTGCACCAGCAGTTATGGATCTCATCATAGTATGGGACGGGATGTAGTCAGAGGGCACAGCCAGACCTGGGAATTTGGAAGCACTCCCAGGTTCCCATATACAGTTAGAGCTTTATTGTCTGAAGGGCAAAAATTATTTCACCGACAGCAGGAAGCATCTAGGCAGGAAGTCTGAAGACAAGCAGAACGAGGTGTGTGAGTGCAAACACTTCCCTGCCCTTCCTGCTGCTTTCCAGCAGACACGAAAGGGTCATGGAGAACAATGAGCACTTTGCCACATTTCAAAAATCTTGCATGGAATAATTACTCAGTATTTCAGTTTTCTATGTTCAAAAAGAATACAGAGGAAAATGTCAGGCCTGATCAAGGAGGTGGAACTGCTTCCACCCAAGGCACAAATAGCTGAGGAATCTGCAACCCAGAAAAAGAACAGGAGGAGTGAAAGGCAGAAAAGAGAGATGCATGAAGTCAGTGCACATCTCTTCTATCACAAGGCCTCGAGAGGATCAGTCAAAACTAGTGAACAGCAGGTTTAAACAGAGTGAGGTAGTTCTGCACACATGTAATTAAGTTTTCTTGTTGGTAAAATTTTATGCATTCAAAAAACTGACTGAGACATTCACTGGAAAATCTTTAGGGACTGAAAAAATACAATGGCTCTGCATCTGCCTCAGTCCTGCACTGAATCATGAATTCCCAGAGGCTTGGAGGACAGTCTGAGGCAGTATCATACCTGCCCTGTAAGGCATGTGAGCTATGTAAGCTTCTCCAGTCACTAAATACTGGATTTAGCACTGCAGACAAGGGGGAAAGGAATCTCACTCCACACTGCAGTACTTAGGTTTTCAACAGCCCAGATATTTTTGCAGATAATTAGTAATTAGGAGCAGTCAGACCTCTAAAGATGTGGTGATACAAGACTAATTTAAAAGAAATTACTGAAGTAAAATAGAGAATGTGTAAGTGACTACAAGGATAACTTGTGTATTAATTAATCCATAGAGAAAATGAATGACAATTAAAGGAATACTATGAAAAATAGATTTTAAAAACTGAGGAAACCAGTCAGCAATACCCTACGTGAAATGGTATAAAATCTTTGGACTCAGCATGGAAATTGCAACAAGAAAGTTGCAAAATATATGCACAGCCCTAAATAAAATGCAAAGCAAGGAACCAAGAAAAGGCAAAGTGGTTAAATGCCCAGAACTGAGCATTGCTAAAGTCTAACATCTGTTCTTTGAGGAACAGCATAGAGAGGAAGGAGATTAAAAGAGCACATCTAAACCTGCTGATGTATTTAGAAAAGACCCAGGACATATCGAGAAAATGCAGCATTCAATATGGAAATGAGGATGAAGAAAGGTACATAGATAAAAATGTGAAACAGTAGATGTACTGGACCAGCAAAAGGGGATTTATATGATATGGGTGCTCTGAAGGAGCCGTAAGTGCCACAAAAGGCACATTTGTAATACAGTGTTTAAACACAGTTTCAGCAAAAATTTCCACTCCTTTGCTTTTAACGGAGATCCCAAGTTTTTGTTTTGGTGTTTTTTTTTTTTTTTTTTTTTTTAAGTTACTGAGCAAAAACTTTAATTTTAGAGGACAAAAAATACTTGTTTTATTGACTTCCCCAAGATTGTAATGAATCCGGTGTTACCCTCCACTAAAATCTCCTGTAAAATCAATGGGCAAGGTGGCAGGACCTAGGGTTAGAACTAACGGTCGTGTCTTCTACACACGTTCTCACAGAAAGATTTCCCTGTTTTACTAAGATTTTTCACTGTGTTTAAAACTGTTGCCTGGTGTCGCAGCTAAACACCACGGCGCTTAGTCACACATTTCTTTTGCATCCAAAGACAGCAACCATCATCCCAAAAACACGAAAAGCATTTGGGCCATTCTACGTTCAGATCGGAGCTGTCAAAGTGCTTCGGGATTTAATCGCCAGGGGCTGAGATTTTAGCGCAGAAGAGCAGCAGGCACAATTAAACCTCCAGAGACGGACTTGTGGCCAAAAAAAAGAGAAAAAAACAAAAAAAGAAAAATCATCGGATTCGATAAAAACCCCAGACGACCTCCCCTTTCCGAAGAGCCCCAAACGCGCCCGGCTGCCAGGGCGTGTGCCGCAGGGCGCGGGGCCCCGCCCGGCCCGGCCGCTGAGTGGAGCGCGGCAGCGCTGCCGGCACCGCCTCTCGCCGGGGCCGGGCGGGTCCGCGGCGGCGGCTGCGTGCGCGGGAGGCGCGGCGGCAGCGGCGGCACCAGCGGCGGCGGCAGCAGCAGCGGCGGGATGTTCAGCTGGCTGGGGAAGCAGGGCGGCGGGCGGGAGCGCGGCGGCGGCGCCGACGTGGTGCAGACGGTGACCGGAGGGCTGCGCGACCTCTACCTCCGCAAGCTGCTGCCGCTGGAGGAGCACTACCGCTTCCATGAATTCCACTCGCCCGCCCTGGAGGAGGCCGACTTCGAGAACAAGCCCATGGTGCTGCTGGTGGGGCAGTACAGCACCGGCAAGACCACCTTCATCCGGTAGGTGACCCCCGGCGTGCGCGGCCCTGCCCGGCCGGCGCCCCCGCCGCCCGCTCGGTCATCCTGGCTCGGCTCCGGCCCGGCACGGTGCTGCCTGCGGTAAATCCCTCCCACGCCCTGTGCGGGCAGCGCTGCCCCGCGGGTGCGAGCCGGGCCGGGCAGCGCCGCGCCCCTGACAGGCGGCGGGGCTGGAGCCGCGACCCTGCCGGCGAGCGGGGCTTGAGAGAGCCTCGGAGCTGTGCCGAGGGTGTGCCGCTCCCCGCCCTGGCACACGCTCTGTAGCTCGCCGCTTGCTTCCCGGTCAAGAATATTATCTCCATTTCATGTTCTGCTGAGAAAGTGTAACCCCGTTGTCTACTTCCTCTTAGTTCTTGTAATCCCCAAATTGTTTCAAAGGAAAACCAAGGGCTTCGTGTTTAAACGGTATGACTGCATCGGCCATGGGGGATCACTTCACCTTACCTCCTCCCCTTTCTTTCCCGAAAGTGGCTTAATGCACAGATCAGATGTCATCATAGAGGAGTAAGGTGACAAGAGTTTTGGGCAAAAAACCACGTGGTATCTGGAAAATCTTCCCTTCCATGTGTGTTCATTTTGATCAATTACATTGAAGAAGCAGTATCACTACTAAGGCACCTTAACATTGTTGTTCCTGTTGTAGTATTTTCTGTCTTTCCTATATTCCTTATTTCTAAGTTTCTGGTAACTCATTTTTAGGAAGCTGAAGCATATCTTGGGTAAGCACAATGCTATCAATCTGTAAATATTTTGCATAAGTTTGTCCCTCTCACATGCCCCTTACAAATCAGTCTAATGATTTGCCCAACTCTGCAAGAGACACTGAGGGGTCACTTGGTTCACATTTTGACCTGCTTCTATCTGAATTTCATTGTAGTCTTTCTGTAAAATTTACAAATATTTATCTTTCAATTCCAAGGATTACAGGCAGCCTTTCCATAACACTGTTTTCTTTTTGCAGTGCAAAATACCTACCTCCCTCTCCCCTGAAGATTGATGTTTACCTTTAATCACCTGAGAGCTTTTCAGATGTTTGCAGAACTAATCATGTGTGTGTCTTTTCAGATTTTACAGCTAGTTAATTGAAAGCTTGAAGTCAAACATGGTTTCTTTACTGATTATTACTGAACTCCCACAAATACATAAAGAGGTGTTGCTTAGAGGAATATTTTTAAAATAAAAATATGTCTGTAATTAAAAGAAATTTAGTTTCACAATCTCCACAGACAGTCACAAGGTGATGAGTGGGGGGAGAGGGTTTTGATCTGGATTTTGCCAACGTTTCTCTAGGTACGTTAATTCATTTTCTTCTTTAAAATTACAGTCGCCTTGTTAGTCTGTATATATTTCCTGATAAGTGTTGTTACTTGGCTTATAGACAAGGGATGGGGAGAGCACAGGTAATATAGAGGGAGGCAGAGTGGTCAGAGATATGTCCGTACCAGAACTTGTGCTGTCAGCAGCATTGTTCTGTTATTTGCAATTCATAGAAAACTCTGGGTCTCCCCTCCTGTAAGAGTCTGCCTTGGTTCAGAACACAGGTTCTGGATTTAGGGACATTCAGCTTTTCTGTCCTTTATAGCTGCCCATATTTGACTGAAGTACAAGTCAGTACTGTGCTTAGAAACATTAGTGTTCCTTGCAGTGCCTTAGGTGTATTTTTGCTACTGTTGCTTTGTGAGTAACTTATCACTTTAACAATAAAATGCTGAGCAAAAAGGTTGATTGATACTAATATACAGTCTGAATGAGAAAGGACCTATACTTTATTACAGCTCTTACCAGCTTTTTTAAGCATTTGTCGGTGCCAGATGAAGATGCCTAGACAATTTTGACAGAGACGAAGTTTTCAAAAATGGTTTCTCATGTGTTTTGTTAAAATACTTGACTTGATGCAAGATGTGGCTTCTACTGCGATGTGCCCTTCTTTTTATCCTCTTACCCCTTTCTGCTGTGCCCATTTTAGGAAGCTTGCAGAGCAGTTTAATCTTGTACAAGGTATTGGAGAAGACAGGCATTGACTACAGAGGCCAAATCTGTAGCAGAATATCTTCTATTGCTTCTAAAGGCTCTCACTGTGATCAGCATTGCTTACCTCAGTGTTTTCTATAGCATAGATAATAGTTGGCTAAATCAGCATTAAAAAATGCTCACTGAATATGGGCAGCAACTTAGACAATAGTGTCACAGTGACTGCTACTCAAAATCCAATTCTGAGGAGAAAAAGAAGGGCAAAAAAAGAGAAGTTCTTGTATGCTGTGTGCAAGACTTAGAAGATGATGTGGAAAAATATTATAGTGTCCAGGTCATCCAGAAATAAATTTATCCTCTGGTAGCCTGAATCTCCCATGGAAAAATGTCATACCCTCTCAAGATTATTATAATCCTGTATTTGTTCTAGATTTTTTTTCTTAGGATGAAATAACACTGTAGGGGACTTATTCCTCCAGACCTTTTAATAAGAAAACATTATTTTAAATTTTAAATAAATAATTAGAAACTGCCTTTTGTTCACATTTCTTGACTTCAGAGTCAGGAGGGCATATTAGGTCTACTTAAGTGTTTACTTTGATTGCGACGTTATCGTGAGAACTTCACATTTTCATACCTCTGACACATCCACATCCACCCAGTTCCTTCCACTAAGTCTTTATGGAAAACACTGATGTACCAGTGACTGAATGTCCCTAGGGATTAAGATATGGAAACAAACACTTCCAGGTTTCTAACAGCTCTTGTGTTTTTTCACTCAGTGCTGTTTATCCGCTTTGGCACTCGGAACAATGCAGTGAAACCAGTCAGTTTTGCTGTCTAAGGTGTAGTGTGGTGATAGTTTTATTCACTTATTTGACAGTGCTGACAATTCAGACAAATACATCCAAATCTTAATGCTTGTCCAGTTGTGTTTAATGAAGTGGGAGTATGGTGAGAGCCAATTGTTATCTTACATGTGAGCTGCTCGGCCTTGCAGTTTCTGTAGTTGTCTCAATTTCTTGTGCCTCTTTTAGAAAAAAAAGTGGGGTCAGGAGAGGAGAATTGTACTGTATGAAAAAGAGATAGGAGGTAGTCAATGCAAATAGGTAGCTTCTTTCATTCTGTTTTAGAAGTGTAGGAGACTGATTTTTTTTAAAGAACTTATCAACATGAGACAAACCAGAAGTAAATTCCTCAGATTGCCAAGCTGCGCTTTTACTTTGCTCACAGGTATTACTCAGAGGTTAAAAATTGTAAACTTCCTGCTATTTAACTCAGCCAGAGCTGACTTTTGTGAAAGCACACTTTTGTATGCATAATGTCTGGAGTCTGCAAGTGGTGTGTGATCACTTGTGCAGCTGCATCTATTTATTTGGGGGTGAAGTGGGAGGAAGGTCCCTTTTAATTTCTTTGGGTGAAGGCTGTAACTTTTTCACTATCTCTACATGAAAGCTTTGGATTATTTAGAGCAGAATTCTTACACTAAAGTAAACATCTAGTTTTGCTGTGTTAATAAAAACCCTGAATACTTGGTGCAGTATGTAGTATGGAGGTGAGCAGCCCTATAAAGGAGCCATAAGTTTATCTCCCAGTGCATCACAGGGTATCCCTGTTCAGTGCTGCTCTGTCCAGCTCACTTGCTTTTAAGCATTAGTGTGGCCTAGCTAATACATTTAGACTTCAGATGATAATTGGTATCTGCAACTGTGAGTAATCTTTTCTATCTCTGGGAACATTGGAAGCTAGTTCCCCCTAGTCTGGCTATCCATCTTGCAGAGGAACCTAGATGAATGTTTATTGGCAAAGCTGAAAGGTTATAGCCCAGGTAAAAACAGAGAAGAATCAACAGGATGTCTGTTGTTTGATCTAGACTGTCTTTGGGGCATTGGCTATTTTTAAGCATTCTTCCTGTGAACCTTTTTGAACTTCTTTGCTGAAAATTCCTGAGAAGAGCATGTAGTTGCAGATGCTGAAAATCCAGGTATTTTCCTGTGCTAATGAAGCATTTGGTACAGAAACATTGACAGCTTTTCAATGTACAGAAGACTGCTCTTAGCTTTTGTGTGGGTGGGTAAAACTGTTCTTTCTCACTGAGAAGAGTGATAGATTGTGTTGTGGCTTTGCCCACCCCACAGCTCCAGCCTCGGCCGAGCACCACACAGCCACTCACACCCTGCACAGTGGGATGGGGGGAGAATCAGGATGGTAAAACTGAGAAAACTCATGGCTTGAGATAAAGACAGTTCAGTAGGTACAGTAAAAGAATCACAGGCAAGGCAAAGCAAGGAATTCATTCACTACATTTCATGGGCAGGCAGATATTCAGGTATTCCCAGGAAAGCAGGGCTCTATCATACATAGCAGTGACTTGGGAAGAGAAAATGCTATCATTCCAAGTGTCTCCTTCTTCCCCTAGCTTTATATGGTAAGCACAATGCCATATGCTACAGGACATCCCTTGGATCAGCTGTCCCAGCTGTGTCCCCTCTTAACCCTTTGTTCACGGGATGGGGTGAGAAGCAGAAAAGGCCTTGATTCTTAAGGCCTTGAGTGTGAGTGCTGCTCAGCAGTAATGAAGATATCCCTGTATTGTCAACACTTTTCAGCACATATCCAGAACACAGCCACATAGTAGTTATTGTCCCAGCCAAACCCATCACACTTGAGCACAGCCAGTGCTCAAGAGGAGGCTTATTTTAGTCTGTACTAATTCTTGATGTGCAATTGTGAGCCTATCTTAATGGAAAATACCTGTGATGCAAAGTGATTTCTGCGTCTGTTAATAGTTGTACCAGGCATTGTGACTGTTGGGTGGGGCTTGGTATTTGGAAGGAGGTCTTGCCTTCCTGGATTGTTATCACTATAAAAGTCTGTTTTTTAAAAGCTGCCTTTATGACATTAACTTGAGAGTATCAATGCAGTTCAGTAGCACTTTATTCTGGTTTAGTCATTTCAATAAAGTGCTAATCGGAATTTGCATTATCAAGTTCAGAGCAGCAGAAAGAGATGTTGGAAATCATGAACTCTTTAAAGCTGCTACAGATTCATGAACAGGCCATGAAATTACCTTTTTCGACACCTAAAAGTCTGTCACCACTGAATTTCCACAATCATGCCATAATTTATGAGCTTAGGATAGATGGCAATTATCCTGTTACCCTGGAGGTGTCTGCTGCTGCGTTTAGATCCCACCATGTAGTTTTCCTTGACCTGGGATGTGGGACTTCACTCCTGTGCATTTAATTCAATATATGTTCTTTACTGCTGCTCTTGGAGCATCTTCTGGTATATGTTGTCTGTCGCCTTATGAGTTGCTGCCTCTGTCAGTAGAAGCCCGGGAATGACAATTTGTATCTATAGAGGAGCTTATTTACAGAGCTCTCTCTTAGAGACTCTTTGTCTTTTAAAAGAAGGGAAATGAGGAAAAGCAGTGTTTGAAATAGAACATTTTATTGTGGCAAGTTAAAAACTTATTTTTAGAAGACGAAAGTATAATTGATCTTTCAAAATCAAAGCCATGGATAATGCCAAGCTGGAAATTTTTAGTGGCTCTTGTGAGTTAGCCTTGGCACCCTGTTTTAGAGAACTCTGGTGTGCAATGATGTTCTGTAAAGAGCTGGGAACACACTTGGGCATTTCATGTGTTCAGCTGTTTGCCAGAACACTTGAAAACCCTGGATTTCCATGAGGGCTTCAACTGGTGAGCAATTAAAGGAGTTTTGTCTTCATTTAATTCAGATAATTTAATGATTTAATTTGTACAGTGAGGGATCTGCTGCATTTTACAAACCTGTGTGGGCAGAGAGGTTTGAGTGTTGTTTCATTTGCTTTTGGAGAGGGGTCAGTTTTATTTCCCTGTTACTGTGCATTAGGTACAGCTTATTCTAGAGATAAAATAGATTGTCATGTTCTGGCATGATTGTTCCTATGTTCCTCCTCTTATGTTCCTCCTTCCTCACAAGTTTTAGTATTGGTATTTTTTTAATTTCTTTTTTTGGAAGCAGAAAGCTACAGGAAATCTCATGTAAATAACTGTTCCATGCTCCCTGATCGTAGGCTGAGTGAATTGGAGCCAATTTGCTAAGGCTCGTGGAAAACAGTCTTTGAAATATGTAACGTATATTTAGTTTCTTAAATTCAGCTTCTGTGCACTGATCTATAAAGTTTGTGAATGCTTGGGTACTTTATTTGAAAACAGAGATTGATCAGCATGTATAGATACTATGTAAAATGTTTTTTGCAGCAAAAGCAAACAGTAAGTGCTCTCAAATCAGTATTGATTTAGGAAGCTATAGCAGAGTAGACATAGCACTGTTGGATTAAGTCCAGAATAAACCTTTATTAAAAGAGCAGCATTAATATAGATGCACTAAAGTGTAGCTAGTGCTGTCGCTGCGTGCAGGACCACCACCTGTGACTTAAGAAAAATTCTCATGTAAATCCAGTTTTGATTATGTAAATAGTTAAAATATACTTGATTAAAATGGTGGTGTTTTGGGTTTTTTATAGGAACTGCAGGATGACATTGAAAACGTTTCATTTTAGTCTGGAGCGCCAAGATGGTGCTGTTGTGCCTGTGGACAATAACACTCTTGCTGTAAAGTTAAGCAGAGCTGTCTGTGTCTCTGTGAAGGATGGCAGCTGTCATAGAGTGTGTGCTAGAGGGAGGTTTGCTCAAAGGACTTGGTGCTGCTTTTACTTCTTTGCACGTGCCATCCATGAAGGGATGCAGACAGGCATTTTATGTAAATAAATGCCCTGGTTCCATTAAGTTTTAATACTTAAATACACACTAAATTAATTTCAGACCTTGTTGTCTGGAAAGTCAAGGCCCTCTGAGTTTCTGCCGTATCTCCTGTCAGTGCACTACTCAAAGGGAAGTGCAGGATGGTTTCTGGTGGTAGAGCGCTGCCTGACTTGGTGCCTTTTGGAAGTACTTTAGTGTAGGCCTAAATTTCTGCAGATCTGACTTAGTTAACAATTAATTTTTGATGTGCAGGTCAAAAGAAAGAAAAAATTTCCTCTCTCCCAAAGAGATAAAATTTTATTGTCTCATAGTGGTTCTCTCTGCCTCTGACAGGATGAGTTAAAGTTCATGAGATCACACCAAGTTGATTAAAGGGTTGGATCTGTCGAACTGAATCTGCTCATTTGCAGCTGCAAACCATTCCCTTTTTGTACCAGCAGCACTGGTTTAGGCTTGGAAACACTCAGAAAAGCAGCCATGTGTTGTAGTGTAAGCTACAGCACTCAGATCTTTGGTAGGAAGCATCCACTTAAATCCCTGCAGTTTAGGGAGTGCTTTCCACAATATTTGTAAAGGGATTTACTTTATCCTTTTACCTAGATGTTGTGGAAAACTAAGTCAGTTCTTTTCCTCCTTCCCCAGTTAACAGAAATAATGAAATAAAGGAAAAATATCATCTTAATCTTATAGAATGTGCATATCCTTGGGAATTTTCAATCAAATTTGCTTTTGCCTTGGATCCCAATCATTCATTCTTTTGGAATATTTAAGTACAAATATAGCAATTGTGTATAAATACATTTATGTGTTATTTACCTCCAGGTACCTGCTTGAGCAAGACTTTCCAGGCATGAGGATTGGTCCAGAGCCTACCACAGATTCCTTTATTGCTGTAATGTATGGAGAAACAGAAGGAAATGTTCCTGGAAATGCCCTGGTTGTTGATCCTAAGAAGCCATTTCGGAAACTCGGCCGCTTTGGAAATGCTTTCCTGAACAGGTGAGATCATCTTGCTTTCTGTCTTCTGATGATTACATTTAAATTTTGGCACGTTCTGTTTTGAACAACATGGAATAAATATAGAAGTACAAGCAGGAATGGTGACAGTTCAGGTGAATTAAATGAAAAAAGGCAGTACTAGGTAGGGTGGCATTATGACAGAGATATTCAGTCATCTGAATAATAAATAGCTGTTAAAACCAGTTCACAGAAAACTGTAGAAATGATCCACTGGGTGACTTGTTTGTGACTCCAGATGGAACTCAGGATAAGTTTATGCAAAAATTCTACTCAATAAAACTGATAGGTTAGTACTATTTTTTAAAACTACCATTCAAAAAAAAAAAAGAGAAACAATTATTTTCCCTTTGGTGCTATCTTGTTCCTTTCCACTGATCTTGTTCCTTTCCACTGATTTCACTGGAAATAGCTCTTGGTATAGCTATTTGAAATTATGAATTGCTAGGATATATAAAAAGAGATACAAGAAGGAAAAAATTTGAATGTGTCCAATGGATAAAATAAAAGATCAAGCTGTTAAGTGTTTAATATTAAACTGCCGGGGTGTTCAGCTAGTTCCATAGATCAGGGAGATAGTGTTAGTTTTTGCTGTGTATTTGTAAAAAGGGAAGAGTTGTTCAGGGACTGTGAACATTTTGATAGTAAACTTAAGTAGCATGCTGAATATTTTCAGTTGGAAGTTGGTTACTAATAACTGTATTCTTATTGTCTGAGCAATCACCTTGTTTTCTTCCTGTATTTGATGGTAGCTTGACATGGAGGCTTCACTTTGCAAGCCAATTAATCTAAATTGGTTCTTTTTAACAATACAATTTCCTGTTTGGCTGATAAATATTGGCATGCGTGTTAAAAGTTCATCATGTACAATTTTATCTGTTGCTGTGCTTATTCAAAGAAGAAAGTTTATAGCTGCTTACAGTTGGCTTGGCTATCGCTTTGCAGAGATAAGAATATGTGCTGTGGGAGACTGTAGTCAAGTCCCATTTTAAATAACAATTTAGAGATGATTGGTTAAATTCTGTCTTCCACATCACTATTCTGTTTCTCCCTTTCCTCACCATTGTGCTCTCTCTACAAAAAATTAATATGCTTATAATAAAAATTATATAAATTGTATTTTGCATAATATTTATTATTTGCACAGAACATTTAATAATGGTATGTGTTTGTTTGGATGAGTGGCGATGCAATTTTTTGCCTAAATCATCTAACTAGTTGTGTCAGGTTCCAACTGTTATGCAAGCAAGATTATTGGCTAGCTAAAAAGATGTACTTTCAAAGTAACTGACCAAATTACTCCAGTTCTTTTGGTGACTGTGATATTGTTGTATTGAAGTGCTGTGGGCACCCTTATCTTCCCCAACAGTCACTCTTACTCGTTAGCTATTCAGCAGAGATCTGGGTGCTTATCTTTCCCTAGCATTTTTCAACACTTAGCAACTCCTTTCTCTTTATGACTTAGATAAAATTGTCTTAGGCTTCGGTATCTTTGAGTTCCTCCCAGTTACCTGTAATCATAGTACACATTTTACTTTGCCTTCTCTTATTTGCCATGCTGACAGTTCTTTTTATCCAATATTTTTCATACCTGCCTCAATAGATTTCTCTCTACTTCCTTCCACACTGTGTCCCATTTTATTTTTTGAATAGTTTCCCAATCCTTAAGTTTTGTTTTATGGAGGAACTTAAGGCTATGAACACTTAGACTATGAAGTTGAGTATCTTTTTTATCCAAGTCTAACAATCCAAACGACAGGAAGCAGGGACTGAGGTAATGGAAAAAATGAAGCAAACAAGAACACGGTATCACAATCAAGGCTTGTACTTAGTAATTAGCTGCATTAATTTATTATGTTACCTTGTTTTTGTCTTTTTCCATGATCCCTTCTAATTGCCCCCTGTATCCCACTGATTATGGGAGGTGTTCCTCTATTAAACTCTTACTTATCCTGTATACTTTTAAGAAAAGTTGGGGAGGAAACCGAAGGGGGACAGGACCTAGTGTGTCCTTGGATGCTGGTGAGGGAAGAATACTGCATTATACAGTAATTTACATGCAGAAAACCTTGTAAATAAATTAGTGCTGCTGAGAAGAAATGCATGGTCCTAGTCTATTTTAATATGTCATAAGAAATTACAGTCATTCATACAACTGGTTCTGTAACACTTTTTTAAAGAATCTCTCATTCAGGTGGATAGCATGTAGTTCTGTTTTTTGTGATGTAGCACTTACTTGACCTGTATGAAGTGGTATGTTAAGAAATAAGTCTCGATGTTGAAAAGAGATATTCAATATCCACTATCATTACAGTTGTCTAAAATATTAGTTTGAGGCAAGATTTTTACACCATCTTTCATCTTTATCTTATGGACATATTCTAAAAGCTAACAAGCAGTTAATTCTGAGCTCATGCTTCTATTTCCTATGTGTTTACCCATATGTTTACTTATCTCCTCCCATTGCCACTAGTGACTGCTGCAAAGAAGGCCGTGTCTGCATTTCTGAGGCCTGTAATTCTCTATTTTATCGCATGGTCTTTTCCAGCTGTCCCAGTTTGGGTGGTGCCTGAGTCAAGACACTGCTGTATTGTTCAGCTGGCATAACAGTGCCTTTCTTCCCATAAGATAGGTCTGGAAACATCTTGGTGATACTGAACAAACACTGGGCTTTCTAAGGTTGGATGAGAGTGATAAGAAAAAATCTACATGGAAAGTCAGTCTTCAAATATATATGAAAGCTACTTTATGCTGTAGTAATGTATGTATTTTTGTAATGGTTCACATGATTAAATGTGTTTTCTTTGTCACTTATGCACATCCATTATGCTTCCACATGTTTGCTTTGACACAGCACTGCCTTTAGGTTTTGGCAAGTTCAAATAATGTAATTTATGTTTACATACCCTCCGGTTCTTTCAGGCTTGGATGGCTGCTCTTTCCTTTTGCCCTTTTGGGTTTCAGGGTGAGGTGCAGGTGATGCTGCCATTTCTGTTTTATCCAAGAAGGCGCACTGTGTGCTTTTGTTGAAGGTTCATTGCTACAAGGTCTCTTGCAGAACAAGGTGAAGTGAGGTGTTAGGACTTCTTTTCTTCTCAATTTCCTTTGAATAATTTGCGTTATATAAAATATCATCTAGACTTTGATATAGTTTACATTTTGTATCTGATACTTGACTGGTTGAACTCTTCCTAACTCAGATCATCCAAGGCCTTAAAGGTCTTGTTTAACCTCAGCACAGCTACAGTTTCCTGTCTGTGATACCCTGTTTTTTGAGGCATTGTGCTTTGTGAAGCCATAGGTTGACATATGGCAGCCCCATCTTGGAGCCTGAGGCTGCAGCTTAACCCTGTGTGGGGCAGCCCTGCAGGAGGAGGCTGGGTTACTCTGTGTGCTCATTTGTATCTTCAACTGCTCCCTGATAAGAAGATTAAACTCTTAGGCAAATCTCTTAAAGGCAGGTTATGATGAAGGGCAGTGAAGTTCTTCAGTCATTAACTGTCACAGAAGCATCATTGTAGCTTGCGAGTAACGCACCAAGTGTTCTGCGCAGCTCTGAGTCCTTGTCAATTATTTATTCTTCTGTAATACCACCATTGAATTTGCCTCTCGTTGCAGAGGCAGGAGGTTATTGTTTAGAGTATACTGTGTGTAATTTGAACTCCTGCTTCTGGCAGTGTGACAGTTTTGGCTGGGTTTGTGGGAGGAATACTGGTGTTTTTCACTGGTGCTCCAGCTGAGGTGAGTGGTGAGTTAGGGAGTAGAGATCACTCGAACACTGCTAAATCAGGCAAGAGGGAGATGTGGCAGGAACTGGACCTTAAACATATTGTCAGTATGGCTTTCTGCTTCCTCCCCTTTTTGGCCTTTGAGTCTGGGCATAAGCTGGAGTACATGAAGAATTTTCTCTTGTGTGTACTAATTTTGGTCCTAGCAAAATGTGTTTGATGCAATCTTTTTGATGTTGCATTTTCAGCCCAAGTTGTCAGCGCTTGCAAAATTTGAAGTCTTATCAGCACTTAGATGTATGGTTTTACAATGTTTCCCTGTGGGGTTTTTTTGAAAAGCTCTCTTCATAATTTTTGTTAAACACGTATGCCTGCGAAACATAGCGGTTTGCCAGAATTCAGAAACTGTTTTGAGTCTCACTTGAGTCTTTCTAAAATCAGATATGTAATGGGGAGCTCTCAAGCAACAATCTGTATGTGAGCTAGAGGTATTGTTAATGGGTTTTTTCCCTGCTTTCCTGCAGGTTCATGTGTTCTCAGCTACCCAACGAGGTCCTGAAGAGCATCAGTATCATTGACAGCCCTGGCATTCTCTCTGGAGAGAAGCAGCGCATCAGCAGAGGTGAGTTGCAGAGCTTTATAGGCACCAAGCTCACTGAATGTTTTCTGCTCTACTGGACAAATCAGCATCCTAATCTCTGGGAAGCCTGTTTTAGTGGTACTGTATGTACTTTTGTATTGCAAGCCCATATTTTAAGGCTGGATGCAGCTTTGGAATTTTTTCTCTTGAAAGCTGGTGGGGGTTGGTATTTCTGTCATCCTGCTGCTATGGCTGCAAATGGCTACAGTTGCATGGTCTGTTGACTAATTAGTGCTTTATCACTCCCTAGAAATAATTTTAATTAATTAATTTAATATTAAAAATTGATAATTTTAATTGCTTTCCATGAAGTATTAATGACTCATACATACTGTTGAAGTTCATGAATGAAGAAATGTTTCATAATAGCTGTAGATTGGTTATGTCTGAAAAATTCAGGGGTGGAGCTATGAATAAGGTGGGTTTTTGTGGGCACACCTGCTAGAGCAGCTTCTTAAGGTTGCTCAGTCATGCCATGATATAATACAGTCAAAAGAGGAAGTCAAATGGTAGACGGAGAAAGAGCAAATGAGAATATTTTTAATAATATGAAAATTCTGCAGAGAACTGAGCACTGTTTATCAAGCTGTTTTAAACATTAGCCTGTCTTGAGAAAGTATTTAAACAGAGCAGCGTAATGTAAACAACTTTCTTCCTTGCATTCTTCAGCTGCATTTAAGTGCCTGTTGCTTTTCTGTGGAGTTGTAAATGGTAGTGATGCAGGGTGTGGCTTATGCTGCCCTCTGTTTGCAGGCCTTTGCTTAAGAAATGGAAACTTGTGCTTCATGTCTCTGTCAGAGGAAATAATCAATTCTTTACCATACCACACCTGGAATTTTTTGAGGAAATCATGGTACAAGCGCAATATATGGCAGCTATGCAACAGTAGTCTTGTCTTTATAATAAATTGATAAAATAAGGGACTAACTTCTTAGGACTATAATCTAAATTATGCTTACCTAATAAACTGGTCACCCAGATGCTTCTGGATTCTTTATTCAGTGATGTTTTGTCCTCTTTATTACTCATAGTCATGGCATTCCTTTATGTGATGTGTTGGTGAAATAGTAGAGATGAACAGCATGAGAGCTCTACATCTCTGCAAGCAAAGACTTGAATGTTGTGAAACCAGAAATAAAACAAATACTGCATGTTGGCACTCATATTTTGGACAAAAGCTTGAGAGTACGACTAATGATCTTTAGTCCTGAAAAAAATCTTCTGATAAAATGTCCACAGAATATTTAGATTGCAGTTTACACAGTCTGATAAAATCAGTAATGGTCTGCTTTTCCATTGCGGATTCCAGCTCCATTTTTCCTCCTCAAGAGAAAACTGACCCCTTCTTTGCTTGTTAAATCAAGAGAAAATTATATATGGCAGCATCTGTTGCTACTTTCATAATAGTATGAAGGGAACATAGAAATGAGCAGAAAACTAGAGTATTACATTAATATACCACTGAAAAAGTGAACAATTGTGTAACCAAATTCAAGACCATTAGGTAATGCTGTGGAAGTCTCAGACTTCCGAGTGCAGGACAGAGTTGTGTTTCTCTCCAGGTTATGTTTCACTAGTAGTCCTGTTTTGACTGAAGAACCATGACTCTTCACTACCATCTAGAATTGCTCCTGGGATTTAACAAAACATGGCTCTTGTTCCCTTGTTGTTCAGAAACTCCTTGTCAGGATGGTATGTGCCTTATCAATTGTTACAGCCTAGCTGGCCTGCCCTTTGATATGATAGACTTCCACCTAATTTGACATAGTTCGGTGATTACCTCAAACTCTTACCTGTTTCACAGGCTTTAATTTGATTAATTTTTTTACATGTGATAAAGATTGTCTTGAATGTGTCCCTTGTCATAGTTCTCTTATCAAAGTGTCATTCTCCTGTATGCTGTCAGTTTTAATCATGTTTAAAGTGTCATTGTACCAAATATGAGGTTTTGGGAGTTGGCTTTAGAGCACTGTTCTCTCAGAGTCCCAGGCTTTGAGGGCAGGTTAAATAAAGGTTTCGTACACTTAGGCATCACCATACAAGGAGTTATTTACAAGTGCCTATGAATTTATTGCATGCACATACTCCATGCTATCATGATCAGAAATTCCTACACTCAACCTTGGCTGAAATTCTGCATAGTCAGATACATTTCCTGTAAATGGCTTTTGGGCTGCTTATGCAGTTTGCATATAGGTGGTTTTGTGGGCCACAGACTTGACTTGTCCTGTGATGCTGCAAATAGCAAGGTTAGTCTGACCGGCTTCTTGAAGGAGTCAGTCTGACTTAGACATATGTATGCTATAGGTCTAATTTAGCACATTTTGAAGTTTGAGTTGCTTTGATGACTTTCTAAATTTTTGTGTGTAAATGTAAGCAGGATTGTACAAGGTGTTTTCTGCTGCCCCTGAATGTGTCTGTCAGAGAGGGTTCTGCTTTCTAGAAGTTTACCTTCTGTCTAACATTGGTAAGCTACAGCTTTTCTTATTTAAAATGTTTGATGGAAGACTAACATTACAAGGCATCAGTGTAAGACCATGTCTCTGCTGTTGGTGTTTTTTTCCCATCTCACTAGCTACTGCTTAACTATTTACCTACAAACGAATGTAACATCTGTACAATATTAATATTTGACAGGTATCGCTAGGAGTAAATTGAAGCCTTCTGAGTCCAAGAGAGGACTCAAATAGTAGCTTTCATTTTAACATGCAGGTAAACAGCAAAGGGACTAAATAAAATTTGAGGACATACACTATTTCCCAGCATGCTCTATTTTTAACTCTGGAAAGCATCCAGGATGAAGGAGCTGATTTCTTGAAGGGTCAAAAATATACACAGAGGGCAACATTTAAAGATGTCTCAAGACACACCTTTCCCGCTCCTGTTGTCGCCAGGAGGGTGTGCCAGAAGCTTCCTGCCTGTCAGTTCAGGGACAGTGTAAGTGGCTGGAGGAGAATGTGCAGATGTCTGCCAGCATTGTCCCCTGGGCAGACAGTGCCCGTCCCTGTGCTGCTTCTGCAGCATCACTGGTGATGTTCACGCCCCTGCAGACAGAAATGTCTGCATGGGCTGCAGGATTTGGAAAAATGAGTGTCTGGCAGGATGTAGGGAGGAGCCCCTTTAGGAAGGGAGGGGGTGTTTCGTTCATGACTGAGTGGTGTGAGGGCAAGTGTTTCAAAGAGTATGGGGAAAGAGTTCAGAGGAAAATGGATTTTGTTTTTTTTTTAAAAAGCAAAAGGCTCCCAGTGCATACTTAGCTGTTCCTTACTCATACTAGATGAGTCACATCCATGCCGAACCCAGAGCCTCATCGCCAGTGGTGACTCTGCGGATTAGATGTGTCACTTCTGAGTAAGGAGTTCCTGAATACTGTTTGTTGTGTGGATTAGGTACCAGCTGAACCTGTAAAAGCATTTAGACAGGTGCTATGAATAGGCTTTCCTTTAGAATGTGATAAAGCTTGTTTCAGGTGATGAGGAAGGTCGCTGCTTGTGTTCTGTAACCTGTCATGTCCTCAAAGCCATCAGCAATGTACTCACATTACTTGTAAATTGTACTTTTTAGTGTGCTGTGGCGAAAATAACAGCAAGTGTTGCAAGGTAAGGAGAGATCATTTTCCTTCCTAATTCAGATAAGCAGTGCTAATAAAGTGACCAATATTGCAGTGATGAAGAGAGATTGTGATTAGACCCCCACAGCCCTATTTAGCTTTGGTGCTGTGCTGGAACCAGACTCCTGGAAAGAGGCAAATGTGGGTGTGGGACAGAAAAAAGGGCAGTGATAAAAACAGAAGGCGTTAATAGTGAGACTGGTCCAAGGAAATGCAGGATACAGTTGTCATGACCTCACTGCCCAAATATACTGTCCTCTTGACTAATAAATCTCCTTTTTGCCCCCAGGCAGAAGCTGTTACCCTCTTGTTCTCTATCCCCAGCCCTACATTCTCCAAAACTCACTTTTCTGAATGGTAAGAGTGTAACAACGTGTTCTTCCTTCAGGCTACGACTTCTGCCAAGTCCTCCAGTGGTTTGCTGAGAGGGTTGACCGAATCATCCTGCTTTTTGATGCCCACAAGCTGGATATATCTGATGAGTTTTCAGAGGCCATTAAGTCATTCCGGGGCCAGGATGACAAGATCCGAGTGGTGCTTAACAAGGCTGACCAAGTGGACACCCAGCAGCTGATGAGGGTCTATGGTGCTCTCATGTGGTCCCTGGGGAAGGTGATCGACACGCCAGAGGTGCTGCGGGTCTACATTGGCTCCTTCTGGGCCCATCCTCTCCGAAACACAGACAACCGGAGACTCTTTGAAGCCGAGGCACAGGATCTTTTCAAGGACATCCAGAGTCTCCCACAGAAGGCTGCTGTGAGGAAACTCAATGATCTCATTAAAAGGGCAAGACTTGCAAAGGTAAGAAGAGAAGAAAACAGAATTGAATGAGCCTTCTCTGCTGCTCCCAGTGTGTCCTTTCTCAACCTTGCCAATTTTTCTCTTGCTATAAAATATGTCTTTTTAGCACAGTTTTTAATCTGGGATTGAATTGTCACTTTTTCAAGGAAAAGATAGTCACTTGAGAAGAAAGCTATTGGTAGAAGACAGGATCTCTAATTTCCTGTGCAGTTATCAAACCAAATGCATTTTCCTTGAAATATATTTTAATGTGAACTGCTAATCAGAAATGAAGAGGACTTGAAAATCCGTCAGTATATGAATAGTTGTTTGGGGATGTGTACCACTTCCTGTGTTGGCTTATTTAAATTTCTGAATAGGATGATAGACTTTCAGGAGTTTTTGATGGGGTTATTTTTGGGGGTTGGAGGGGGGAATGAGGGAGGGCTGTTGGTTTGGGGGTGTTCTGCAGCCTAAGCTTTAGGGCACCCTGTAGAAGTTGCTGCTTTGAAAATTCCATTTAAAATCACAATGATGTTGTGTTAAAAGTTGCTCTGATCCCAGACCAACCTCAGATCCAGTCTGTTTTGTAAATGTTGGCAGCATTTTGTTTTCATTTGTTATAATCATTTTGGCATTTAAGGAGGGTCAGTTGAGTAATTTTTAGATATTTCTATGAAATGTAAAATAAAAATTTATAAAGGTAAACACAGTACACAGTGGTCTTAGGGATATGTTAGACAGTCCCGGAAGGGGAATAAACTGTTTATGTGCAGGAAAGCAGCAGTGTAATCCAGTGGCATTTTTCTGCCTTTCAAACTGCTCTCAAAGTATTGACAGTCAAAAGTAGCTTTTTACAGTGTTGAGTGTGGGGTTTCTTTTACCTTATTTCTGTGCTACCCTCTTCTTAATGTTTTCTAAAGCATTTACAGTAAATTGAAACAAAAGCAAACTCTTAACAGGCTGTCAGATTTAGGCATTAGACTTTTTTTTTTTTCTTCCCTAAGTCCTGTGACTCACTATCCCGTTTTGGAGATGGGGACTGTTCTTATCTACAAGAAACACATGTGCATACTGGCAGACCTTAGGCCACTTAGAATACACATGTGAAACTGTTGGTGCTTATGAATTATAAGCATATTTTTCTGAGTTTGATAGAAATATTCTTTTAGACATAAGATGCATAAAATTGCTCACAATTATTTGTAAACTCTCTTAAAAATACCCTTACTGAATACATTCTGTAGTTCTGGAGAAATACTTACATCTGTGCTCTTAGAAAATTTCATGGTTTTATGCTTCTTTATGCTGAAGTTTTTTTCTCCTCTATAGAAATGTACATTTATTTGCCATTAAAATGCATACGCTTTTTTTGGATATAAGGAAGTGTTGTGAGAAATTTGTGAACTTAAGATGTGCAAATAAAAACTGGCTACATAATTTTTCTTTTAAAAGCAAATTTTTTTTTCTGTTTCTTCCTAAACAAGTAAGGAAATGAATGGGCAATTGCCATGTGCAGATTGTGTAAGGTTTGTGTGAAATGTTACAATACACACATTCTGTCATGGTTTGGTAGGTATTAAGTATTACACTTACACAACACTGAAGCAATCACTTGTTTTACTGATGCTTTTTAATGGTAATTTGTCTTCCCCCAGTCTCCAAAATTTCACCTGTTTATTGCTCAACAGTTTGATAGACATACATAATTTTTAACACTTTTTTTTTTTTTCTGTGTGTGTGAAAATTATAACTTACTTCTGATTTGTGGACAGCTACATTCTTTTAAAATGAGCAAGGACCAGATGTAAAGACATCCTGTAGTGGGGCCATTTGGCTGCTGTGGTCCTGCAGCGGTCAGAGCTTAGGGCAGCATTACTTCTAAAAGAAGGCTTTGCCCTGCTGCCTTCCCTCTTGTGTGCAAAATGAGTATCGATGTCCACACAATGAGCTGGATAGGTGAGCTCACCTCAGTTAGGAATTGCAATCACTGTTTCTGTTCTGTAGCTGGTCACTTGTTCTGTGGCCAAGCAGATCCTTTTAGTGGGGAAACGTGGTGGGAGAAGAGATGAATGGTTCAGAATAGAGGCATAAGGAAGGTGGGCAGGATGGATATTTTGATGGCAATGCAAGAATCAATGTGTTTAAAGACATCCTAGATTAGTGTCTTTCCTTGTAAGCTGGAAAGGCTCTGCTTCTCTCCCTAGGGCTTCACAAGGCAGCCATGGCATGCTGCTCCTGTTGGAACTGGCTGCTCTGTCATCTGCATAGGCGGCTGCATAAATACAGACTATAGGTACTCACTTTTCTGTCAGTAAATAGGTAGGAATGCAACATCACTCCAAATAGATAGCTCTGCCACTTAGCATACTTGGATTGCTGGAGGAGTTATCCCATTGATACCCACAATGGCTGGCTGCTGTGGCAAATGAGCTACAGATCATACAGATGGACCAGTGTGGCTGGAGCTCTGTGTCAGGACGTGGGGTTTGTGGTCTTGCCTTTTCTCTTGCTGTTGGTACTCGTAGAGTGCTGTACCAAGCTTCTTAAAAGAGCAAGTGTGCATCTGTATTTCCTTGAAATGTGTTTCCTTTCTCTCTGCCCCTCAAAGGAATGCTGAAAGCAGCAAAAGCTAATAATAACTAACAGGCAGCTAACTGTTCATGTAAACATGAAGTTCCAGAAACAGTAGTTGATAACATCTTTCCTTAGGGAAACATATTTCTGTTTCTTTTTATCACCTAGGTGAGGAAACCTACTGCTAAGTGTTGGTAAACAGTAGTTTTGATTTTGGTTTTGCTTATTTTTAGGTTCATGCTTATATCATCAGCTATCTGAAAAAAGAGATGCCCTCTGTATTTGGGAAAGAGAATAAGAAGAAGGAACTGATCAACAAGTTGCCTGAGATCTACATTCAGCTGCAAAGGGAATACCATATTTCAGCAGGGGACTTCCCTGAAGTCAAGAAAATGCAGGTAAGATGGTAGATTACCATTCCACTGAAATAACTCTTAACTTTGTAGCAGGATTGGCAAAATTGAAAAGGTAGAACAGAGTATCTCCGTGTCACAGCTGAGGGTGTAGAGCAGTTGAAATGACAGTCATTTGACTGATATGACATTAGAGTGACTTGGAAATGCTACAGACCAAAAAAAGAATGGTAACTTGCTTAGTGTGCATTCACTGATACAGGACTACATAAAGACTATGAAAATAAGGAATAAAAAAATCTGACCTACTCTCCTTTTAGTCAGTACTTGGTCTCTCCTGGCCAGAAGTAACAAAGACTTTGTGCAAATAAAATGGCAGTGAATACTCACAGCTTAAGGGGCTTCTTTTGAATCCTAAATGTGGTTATATTTATCATTTTTGTGATAGTATCAAATATTTGTGTAGGTGAAGATATCATTAGTCATTAGCTCATTTTCACTCTACTCTGTTCCTGTTCTTACTGGTACTGTTTCCCAGTGACTAATAAAGGCAATGTGTTACTTGAAAAGTCCAGCTTAAAACCTCTTGCTTCTGAAAACAGTCTTTGGCTTTTTTCTTGTCTACGAAGGAGAGAGAGAGAAGTTCTAGGTTTACGCTCACAACTTATTTTTAAATACCTTTTGTCTCTTCCTCTTTTGGGTTTTCTGCAGTCTTTCACGCAATTTTCTGTCACTTTCTTGCCTATTTATTTCTGTTCTCTGATTCGAGATGAGTTGGAAAATATCCCAGGGAAAAACAGCTAGTGTCATGTTAGTAGTGATTTCAAGCATCAATTGGCATTTTTTTGCATCTCAGATCATAGGCTTATTAAATGGCATTTGAATTAGAGGATAATTCAGCTTGAAAGCTGAAGAACAAGAGATCCGGGGCCTGCAGTTTGCTCTGACCATGGACTAGTCATGAGTGTGATGGAGGATGTTTTCCAGACGTGTCATTCTGACAGCACACGTGGTACACTTGCACAGCTATCATCAGGAGTGATGATTGGCTGATTATCTATACAAAGGCACACATTTCTTTCATAAACTAAAGTATTTAACCTAGGAATCAGCTACTGGCATGAGATAGCAAATCACTGATGAAACATAAGATGCATTTTAGCTAAGTTTTCACAGGCAGGATTGGTGGAGGCATTTCGTGAGTTAGGCTTTGAAAGGGGATCCTGTGGCAAAAGTTGACTCTTTCTTCCCTTGCTGCTTTTGCTTGTGATGCAGAGTGAGAGAATGAGAGATCTGAATATTGAAACAAAATTTGAATGAAACTCTTTCAGACTTACAGTACATGTCAGTTAAGCCTCAGCAGCAGATGGCAGCAAATATTACAGGATACTGTGATACAAATATCACAGTCACTTCTGCAATGAGGAGCAAAACTGTGAGAAAGCAAAATTGTGTGAAAACAAAGTTGTGCCAAAACCAATAGCAAATTGATCTTTGTTTCCTGGTATTTATTCCACTACATACATTTATTCTGATCATGTGCTGTCAATCAGGTGATTGTGTATAAATGTCACCTGAACAGAGTTGCTGTTTGACTGTTTTTACCCTGTGTTCCAGGTTTCTTGGGTTCATGTCATGATCATTTTGATATGTATAGGAGCAGCTTCTTGAGGGGATAGATGGGATTTGTTAAAGCAATTTAACATCATTTTACGGAAGGTGGGAGGTGGTTTTATCCACTGCACTTTGAAATTTGTATTGTAAATGAAATTTAATAAATAAACTCATACACTGTTGCAAAGTTGTCTTAGTGTGTATGATGAAATATATTGGTACATGTGTTTTGTTTCACCATCAAGAGGAGTTTCAGCTATAGAACCAGCTTCAAAAAATACTTATTTTAATTGAATTATCACTTGACTATTTTAATTTTAAGCCCATTCTTTAAACTTTTCAATGCATTGGAATGGTTTTTAACTACTGTCACTGTATCATTCACAGGAGCAGTTGGAGAATTGTGATTTCACTAAGTTTCATTCTTTGAAACCAAAGCTAATTGAAACTGTGGATAACATGCTGGCCAACAAAATTGCCTCCCTGATGAACCTAATCAGACAGGAAGAGAGCAACATGCCCACAGAGATGGTACACGGTGGAGCGTTCGATGGCACCATGGCCGGACCTTTTGGCCATGGATATGGGGAAGGTGCTAAGGAAGGAGCTGATGAAGAGGAGTGGGTTGTTGCCAAAGATAAACCTGCCTACGATGAGATTTTCTACACTCTGTCACCAATCAATGGCAAAATATCCGGGATTAGTGCAAAGAAGGAGATGGTGACTTCTAAACTACCCAATAGCGTCTTGGGGAAGATCTGGAAACTTGCGGACTGTGATGGCGATGGGATGTTGGATGATGAAGAGTTTGCATTAGCAAAACATCTCATCAAGATTAAACTGGATGGATATGAACTGCCTGGCACACTACCTTCCCACTTGGTGCCACCATCTCACAGGAAACCTTTCCAGACAGCAGAATGAACAATACAAGGAAAAGAGCGAGGATTTTGAAATTCCAACAGGAAATGCGTTGAAAATACCAAAATTTGAAGTTAAGCTTAGATCCTTAAACCTCACAGCACATTTCACACAAGCTACTGCAGTTATAAGCATGGCAGCAGGGAAACATTCGTGTTGCTGTCCCTGCTGACCCTCACTCAGACATGCTTATCACAAGTGCCTTATAATAGCTCTGTCATAAGGTGAAAATGTTTTTGTAGTCCTGTGTCCATGTCTTGCTGCCTTCACAACCATAAAGCAGAAAAGATCATGCATAAAATTTGCTGACCTTCACCAAACCTAAATACTTATCAACCCTGTATCCAAACTATCCTAAATAGCACACTGAAGCTCAAAATGTTAAATTCACCTGCATATGCAAAGAATATTTAGATGCTAAAAATGTACTTAAGCCATTAAGTGAATGTAAGTATCTCTATAGTCTAAGAAAAGGCTGATATAAAAGGAAATCCTTTTCTTTCTTTTTATTGTGTAATTGGAATTAGAAAAAGATAGAATAATAATGAGAAGAGTCTTGTAAGTGCTCAAAATGTGAGCAAACCTGTTTTAAAACTTCAGATTCTATCTAGAACTGCAAAAAAAGTAATTTTTTTTCGATCTGTCATTGTGTCTTGTCTGAAGACCAGCTTCTTCAGTTTTACACAGCACTATATAGTCAGTATTATCAATAGAAGAACAGAGATCTCCTTTGTTCCTTGTATTTAGAGTTTTTTTTGCAGTTTAAGCTTAGCTTCTGTGCAGACTATGAATTTCTGAATGGTTCAAAGTGACAGCAGAATGGTTTCTTAAGCTGAAAAAACCATGTTTGCATTGAAATTAAGCCTCACTTTCTGTTCAGAAAAGATGTATTGCTCAAATTCAGCCTTCTCAAAGCATATCAAATTGTCTCGGAATATTTTCATTGGTATTTAATTTCTATTTACAGCTAATTATACAGTTATGTCTGTGTATTTTTTAATATATAATATATTTAAGGGAAATTTTAAACTCTTTTGCCAACACGTAGCTGACAACCACAAAAAGAGTTTCAATTCTCATGGCAGCAGATTTGAAGGATGGGGAGGCTAACAGAAACTGTTACATTGACTGTAATAAGTGTAACTCATCCCTCCAAATATTACTTCCTTATTGAAAACAATCCATGAAAGGAATGGATGTTTAATACATTTATTTTCCAACAACACACAATCAAAGTTGAACATACTGTCTGCTTACAACTGATTTTTATCAGTACCTTAAAAGAAGGCAAGTCTTTGGCCCTGTGAACTTGAGTCTTTCAGGGAGGGCCAGTTCTTTCCTAAAATCAAATTTGGCAGCCAGTTCTGGTATATGTGTATGAGCAGGAATTGATTTGTATTCCATTTGTAATAGGAAAGATCCTACACATCAAAGGTACTGTAGTTTTGAGCACTTTCTTGTGAAGTCTCAATAAGTGGCAGCACCAATGCCTTCTGAGACAGAGCAAGCCAAAAAGTGCTTTAACATCCTTGTAGTTGGGGTGAGGAGGAAATAGTTTGGATATTGTCTCCCAGTTAAGGTTTTAGTCACACTTCCATGTTCAGTTTTGTGGGTGATCTAAGAAAAGCCTCAGCTTCTTTTTTCAAATCATGTATTTGTAGGTTGTCGGGTTTAATACTTCACATCTTTCTGGACCTCTCATCTTTCTGTATCTGTTATATTCTGAGGTGCAATTTCCATTAACTGTGTCAGGGCACTTGCAGGGGAAAACAATGATGCTATTTTAAGTAATGGCAGAATGCCACCTTTACCTCGCGAGGTTTCTGGGCCTGTATCAAGGATGTCCTGGCATAGCTGAATTGTTCTGAGGACTTGATTTTTTTGGGGTGTTTTGTTGTTTGGTTTTTTTTTTTAATTCTTAGGTGTTTTTCCTATCATTCAAGCATACTGACTTTATTTCTGTTAGACCTAAATTAGGAGCCAAATTAACCTTAGTGCATCTCTGTGCACTTCAGTAGAGCTGTGAAACTTGACGCTGAGTCTACCTGTGTGACTGTACATCTGCAGAGTAACTATTTTCTATGTAATTTATTTTTGATTGAAAAAAAAAGTAGTCTATAGACATTGCTGGTGTTGAAAAAGAAAAAGGCTGCAGAAGTAGTAAGGTGTGTTTGTTTGTGGGTAGTGTCTGCAGTCATTACCACTTCATACACTACTGACCAATTCAGTACTAGTGACTAGTTTAATCAGGACACCCACCAGGAGAAAGAATGCAAGCTTGTGTATTGTGAGTCTTGGAGTGTAGGCAAAACTGAGAGGATCTGGGAAGCTGCTGATTTTCCCACTCTGCCTTACCTTGCTTTGCAGCAGCACAGAGCTGCAGCAGGGGACTCCTGCTTGAGTTCCCACCACATGCAGCTTCCAGGGGTGATGCTCCAGATATATTGGAGCCATGTGATCCCATGCCAGTTGAAATATCCTCCTTCAGTGAGAAGAGCAGGGTAGTTTCAGTGGTTTTATTCTATTTTTCTAGTTTTGTTGGTCGTAAAATGGAGAACACAGCCTTTTCCTTGATCTCTGTGACAATATGCTAGCTCAATCTTAGGGCAGACAAATTGAAATACATCCTTTTGATAAGTTAAAAAATTTTGCCTAGATGGGGTTGTAGTATTTTGCTTTGTGTTCCTGTAGAATTTGGAAGATGAATGCATGAAGCATATATAGGAGTAGAGGTGGATTTTCTCTGGCTGTCTGGAGAAATAGGAGTGTTTCGTGGTTGGCATCCATAGCTACATAAGTCTATTTCTAGGTATGTAGTACCTAGGTACCACTTAAATCTAGGTGTGTGGTACAGTGAACTTAGATGATAGGAATAAAATACATTTCATGGGAACTTTAAACAGCAGTTTCTTGCACAACTAAACTGATGGAGTAGCTTGCTGTTGCTCAGGGGAGGGGTTTTCTTCTCACTGCATTCTCACAGGTCCATGGGCCTCCCCCATTTCCCTTGCTCAGGCTATCTGCAAGCCTGTTCAGTTAAACCAGCCACACACAAGCGTTTGGGTAATGTTCTGTGGAGTTAGTGAATCCGTGTGTTAGAAGCATGGGAAGTCAGCAGGATTGCCTTCTCTCAGGATAGTATGCTCTAAGTAGTTATTTTAACAGCAGTGTGAGGTAATCTCTCGTGTTCAGTTTGTTGCTAATGTCTACTGAAGAAAGGTGAAGATGTTGAGTTGGTTAGATATTTTATGCCTAGGATTTTAATAACGTTTTCTGCAAGATCATTCAAAGCTGTCTGTAATTCATCCTGTGAAATCTGTGCCCACTGATGTAGCCCACTTTCTTAAACTAAAAGAGAAACTGCTGCTTTTACCTTTTCTCCAACTATTCCACAACACAGTATCAATTTACATTAATTTTTAAATCAGGATGAGGTCCCTTTTGTTAATTAGGTGTGGTGTGGATTTGTGTGGAACCTGGTCTCAAAGCAGCAGGTATGTGGTCCCTGGCTTTCAATGTTGTTTATTGCCAGCACTTGAAATGCACCCTCTTTTTCTTTCCATCACTTTTTTCCCTTCACAATGTGTACTCATTTTAGTGGCTCTTTAAATTGTTGCATATCAAGCAGAGTTTGAAGTGTATGGTTTGATGGATATGTGTAACTTAGCACTGAGGAATGATCATGAACTTCATTTTCTATTTCACATGCTCACGTTTTCTAATATTTTTGTTAAACACTGTTTTCACTTAAAAGGCACTCTGATTTTTGAGGAAAGGCTTGATCTGTGCAGTGTGCTTCAGTTTGTCCAATTAGGCAAACAAAGTTGTAAGTTCATTATTGTTGCACTTTTATTACACAGTAAATTCTTTGCAGATACTGTAATATATTTTAATATGCTTTGTAATCATTTTTAGAAAGCGGTGATAAAAATTGCTGATTTAATAAACTAATATTGAACTACCTGAGGTTCTGGTTTGTATGTTTCTTTCTGGAAGATAATCTTTCAGTGACTCATATTTTGTAATCCTGCTACTTAAGGCTCATAGGCAGAGTAGCTATTTGGCAAGCTGCTGATTTTCCCACCTCAGTTTATGTATCCGTAATAGGTTCTGGCTATTTCTTTTCTGTGCCCTTGAACTTGTTGCTGAAATTACTGCTTGTGCCATGGCTTGGTTCCAGAATTAAATTTATCTGTAAAGAATTAAAAAAACTCCCACAAACCTCCAGCACCTCTCTGTAATTAGCATGTTATAGCAGAATGTAATTTTGGAACTTCCTAATGTCTAAATGTGGAAGTACTCCAAAGTCCAAGTGTGGAACATAAATCTAAAACTTCCTGTGTGGATTGAAGGTTTGAAACTTGATCTAACTTCAGTGGGGGTACTAAGCTTGAAAAGTAAGAGTAGATTGAAAAACAGCTTAGCAAAAAGCACTTTGATGTGTTTGTCCCAAAAAATCTGAAGACGTCTTCCACACCGTGCTGCCTACTCCTTGAGAATAACCAATGGCATAAATAGAACATTGATTGTAACACTGTGCTGAAATTAATCCTCCGGCCCCTTCTTCCTCCTCTATGCACACATCTTTCTTAAGGCATTTCCAGAGACATATCTGTGCCATCAGGATGCTAGAGTTTAGCCATGGCCCCAAGTGGTCAGATTTCAGCTGCTGTGGAGTTCCTATGTAGCAGTGTTGATGCCATGTGTCACATGAAAGCAAATGTTTCACATGCAAGCAATCTGTGGGTTCCTGGAGGCTCCCTAGAGCTTCAACTGCAGCGACTTGCTGGAACTGCTCCTTATAAAAGTAAAAAATAATCTGAAGAAGAGGAGGTTTTAGTGGTGTCTGTAGGTGGGAGGGGTTGCTCTTTGTGGTTTTATTTTAATGTTGTTTTACATGCTCTGCATATAAGATATTTCAGACTTTGAAATATTTACAGCACACTTCAGCAGTTGTTATCTCTAATCCACAATTCGTATTTGGATAATAGGAAAAGTGGACAGCTGTCCATGCTACCAGTTTGTAAGTTTTGCAGCAATTGTTGTTTCTAATATTTGGCCCTATTAAACAGTAAAACATTTCTGTTTTAACTCGGGTGCCAGTACTAACCTTGAAAAATAAGAGTACTGGGGAGCCACTTAGTTTCTCCAAATCTTATTTGCTCCCGTGTGTGGTGCATTTGCAAGGCCTTTGGAGCAGACACTACTCTGGGTTTCTCTGATCTTGCCATGCTGCAAGTACTAACTGAGAGTGCAGAAGATCTTTTGAAGGCTTGGCCCTTGGCCCTGCCTGCCTGACTTGGCCAGGAAAACACAGGAGAAAAGGTTGGCTGCCCTGCCCTGCCCTGCTCAGACAGGTGTACAAAGGCCTCTGCTGAAAGTGCCTTCTTTCACTCAGGGATCACAGCAATGAGTTGGAAATAAATATCCATACCAAATAAACACAGTCAGGAAGATGAGGTGGTTTCTCACCAGTGTGTTCAGAAGTCCTGAATCTATGCAACTTTTTCTGACCTGAGGGAAAAATATGGATGGAAACCATGGTTTTGAGGCAGAATCTTCTCCCTTTTCCCATTGGAGGACTTCATACTAGCACAGATTTGTACCTGCTGATAGACTGGGGGCTCAGTTTCTGGTCCAGTGAATACTGGAAGCTCACTAATGCCACATGTAACTTGTTTTCCCACCTTTTCTCTGAGATGGAGCTTGTCCATGTTCTTTCCAAGGTCTTGCTAGCTCAACAGCCCATATTCCACTTCAGTCTGAAGCTCTGAAGATTTCATTGTAGCGAAAATAGCTCATGAATGGTATGTATCTGTCGCTAGGTGCTGTATTTCAGTTATACTGTAAGATTTCTATGTTCACCATTTTGCAATTTTTTTAACAAGGAACTGCTGAAACATGCTGCTCATGCTTAGTGAGTCTCTTCAGATAATTCTGTGGGTTTATTCTCAAAATGCATTTTTTTGTGTCTAGTCAGAAAGTAAGAAATTAACAAATAATGTAAGTATAACCAGTAAGCTCAGGGCTTGGTAATTTTTGCCTACAATGGAGAGTAATTGCTATTTTTATTTGTGTTGTATTAGCATGTCTTACCTTGCATCTGCTAAAATTCGCACCTTTAATGTTAACTGTTTATACATTTTTATTAAAATTTATACAGTGTTTTTGCCAATGACCTTCAACCATTCCACATGACTGGACACCTTCACATGGAAACTGAGATGGGCTGGGCTGGTTTGCAGTCAGTAATCTGCTGGTCAGGGCTGTGGGGGACCAAAACCTGAGAGCACACCATTGGTGTGCACTGTTCCTGGGGGCAGGTGCAGTGCTCTGGCATTGAGGTGCTGGGAGCCACTTCCATCTGTGAATCCCACAGTTTTCTTTCATCAACAAATGGAGCTAAGTGCTTTATCAGTCCAATATACAAACAAGCCCCTAAAATACAGCTGTGAATAAAAAGTTTCACTCTCATGCAGCAGTCTTCATTAGTTGCTGTGGAAAAAATGGAAATATCTCATTTAAATGATACAAATACGCTAGTTAGATCTGGCATTGCCAACATGGTGACTTCTAAGCCCAGTTTCAGTTTCATGTTCAAAATATTAAAGCTATTTTGTCACTTGAAATCTTTTATCTATGTTTGTATGAAATGGAAAGAGACTGAGAGTCCTTTGTCCCATGTGTTCATCTCAAAAAGCCTTTGAAGCTCTTATGTTAACTATTTGAGGTTCAGAAACAGAAGGGAAATTTCAAGATAATATAAACAGCTCCAAGGAGAAAATGTCTTTAACTCATGACTAAACAAGCAAACATATATTTTCTGTTTCAAAATGATGACTGAACTTCTTCATGCCAGGAAAAATAAATCCATCTGATTTTGCTTTAAGCTGTCCTCTTTTTCAAACGCAGTGAGGGGCTCCAGTTCCTTTGGATGATGTAATTCGACTGTTCTGCTTGAGTTCTGCTCCCTGTTGATGTCATGTCGCTGCTAGCCAACTATTCAAAGAGAAAAGCAACTTCTAGTTTAGACTAGAGCACGAGGAGGCTGAGGTTTACAACAACCCAGCATGCTGGGTTAGATCCTCCCAGGCAGAGCCCAGCTTTAAGAGAAGCTCATCCGCTGCGGACCCCGCTGCCTGCAGGTGGGTGGCACCCCGGGGTGGCTGGTGACAGCAGGTATGTAGCGGCAGGGCACCGGGGGTGCCTGGCGGTGGTGTGCTGAAGTCCTTTGGGGAAAGAAGCTGAGAGAAATACGTGGCTATTTTGGGACAGAAGTTCAGCTGAGAGGCCTGTGAAATCAGGGAGCCTCTGCAGACTGAGCTGGAGGTTGCCGTGCCTCTCCTCAGCTGCTTTTGCCTAACTCCTCCCAACTTTTCTTCAGCTCTGGTATTCCATTCCCAAGTGAGTGAACAGCTTCTTCTGATCCTCCCCCGTGTTCCCAATATCCAAAGTATAGATCCTCTGTGCCGCTGTAAGGTCTAAGATTACATGTAATGCATGGTTAGGAATGTGCTTAGATGTGGTCAGGAAACATTCTGGGATCATGGTTCAGTTCACTTGTGTCCACACTACATTGATGAAACTGAACATCAGCTGTTTGCTGGCATTGGGAAGGGTGGCAGAGGGAAAGGGCCACCTGTGGGACCCAGATTGCTGGCCCCAAGTAGTAGGATAGTTTCTCTGCTTGCTTGGAACACTGTGAGCTACAAGACTGTAGTCCCAGGAGGGGGCTGCCTTTATACTCGTGGAGTCAATGTCCAGATGTTTTGGGACTCTTGCTTATGGAAGTAACATGGCTGGAAACCCAGTGGGGGATAAAGGGCTAAGCTGTCATGCACGTGTTTACATTTAACATGATTATTTTCTTTGAGATTTGGGGAACCCTCTACTTAGCAGGGATCAGACAGGATTTTCCTGTACCTTCAGAAAGGTGTGTATGCACAGCTTGTGTAAGGGAGGGTGACGGATTGTGCCAAACCTCCCACCTGACCCCTGTGAACAGACCCGGCCCCACCCAAAGGGCAGGTGTGCGTGTGGTCACACGGCTCTGACATTGGACATCGGAGCTGGCTTTGCCCAGGGGCGGCACAGAGCGGGGCTGGGGATGCTGTAGTACAGGAAGGCGCCTGCACCCAGCTGTGTGTGTGTGTGTGTGTGTGTGTGTGTGTGTGTGTGTGTGTGTGTGTGTGTTCCTCGCTGGGAGACTGCTCTATCCCCGCGGGCAAAGGCAATGAGGAGAGGAAGCCGTGCTGCTGCCTGGAGAGCACAGCCTGCTCTGGTGAAGCTCATGGTGGGGAAGCTCATGGTGATCAGCCCACACCTGAGATCAGCAGTGGGAGTGGTAGCAGCAAACTCAGCATCTGCATCCCTGCAACTGCCACTTCTGGGCTTTTTATGGCAAGGGAATTAAACATTTCTTCCCATCTTAGAGAGGTGCTGAAAATTCACATGCATGTTATGAGAGGAGGACAATAATGACATTTAAGAAAAAGAATTCAAATAGAATGAAGTATCACATCCTTCTTTGATGTACGTGGTGTTGCCAGGAGGGGAGGAGCAGTGGGACATGGGCTGGGAACTGTGGAGTTTTGGGGACAGGCTGCTTGTGCATGAGGTCTGTTTGATCTCCATGGTCTCCGTTTTCCTCTTAAGCAGAACAAGATTGTGGGCAGATAAGAAAGGGTGGTAAGGAATCTTAACACATCTTACTGGTGGCTATTTTGTAGAGGGAAATCTGGCATCAGGATCCTTCCTGTTAGGAAACAAACACATCTGCCATCATGGAAAACTACTTCAGGCTGGAAACAAGGCGTGGGAAGGGTACTCTTTGGGCCCTTCTTCCTGAGGTCAGTGGAAAGGCTTTCCTTCTCTGCACAGGCAGCAGGAGAGGGCCCATAATTATCCTAGATGGGTGATTTTTTTCCTGATCCCTCCAGGAAACTGCAAGCAAATACTGTTGTGCCCTTCCTCTTGCTTTGTTGGGATATAAATAACTGAGGAAATGGCTTTATTTATCACTGTCACATAAGTGTCCACCATTTAACTTTGAACTTTAGAAAGATATTCAGGAGTTAGTGAAATTTTATACCATATCTTTGATTGCCTTGTGTCATCATAAAAAGCAAAGGGAGTGATTTGCACATTTTACTATATAGATAATAATTAACTTGCAATAAGGACAAATACCTGCATCCAGGACCAATTCACCCACTGGTCCTCTACCTTCTGTTTGAAAAGAGCAAGGAGATTTTCTCAACACACAAAATCTAACCAACTTGTGCCAGATTTAAACCAACTGCTTACAGTATTAGTTGGCTAGTCCAGGACATGAGCCCAGGAATTTTGAGGGAATATTTTGGGAAATATCTGTAATGTAAATATTCAACTTATTTATTTTTAGCAGTTTTATGTTACATTGTATATGATATTTCTAGTGTGCATATGAAGACATAGAATCTACTGATAAAGTTTTATCTATCCTGAATTTGGGTGAGTTCCTAATTTCTTTTTATGTGTCCTCCTGTCCCTTTTGGAGGCTAGCTAAACTACACTTGCTAAAAGGGAAAACACTGCTATTCCCTTATCTCAGCTCTGAGCTTGATATCTTTCCTTACAGCCTCTGATTTCAGATGTCTGCCCATTTTCTGGTACTGGCTCCCAGCAGAAACTTTCTGATTCCTGGCAATGATGCCAGGTAAATGTGTCCTGTGCACGTGTCACCTTGCAAAGGCCAGAAAGACTCACTGCTATCTATATAAGTCACCAGAATTATTTTCCCTTTTGTTATTAATGAGAAGTCCATGAATAGTAAACTTTGGAATCAGCTGGCATTGCCAGCTTGACTCCAGTTGCCCAGCCAGCAGCAGGTATCTGTGCACGAAAGTGTCCTCAAAGCAGTGCTGAGCAAATTCCTAACACTTCACAGTTTCACCTTCTCATTTGCTGTGTCCCAGTTTAACCACTTGGCTATCACTCTGATCTTTGTACTCTCTGCTGTGCTTTCATTTCCTGAGTCCATTGTCAGGTTCAATTTTCCAGGTAAGAGTTTCTTTAGAAGGGCAGAACCTCCAGTTCAATTGTGCAAGATGCTCTTTACCAGAGCCTCAGAGCTATGTATGACATTTCAACGGGTTTACAGCAATTTTGTTGACTTTCATATATTATTTTTGAGTGTAAGAATTGGACAAGACCAGTGAAGACGTTTACTCATTGTGTCCTGTTGGGTTAATTTCTTTCAGATCAGATGGGAGGTTCAGAGGTAGATCATAAATACTTGGTCTCTGTTCCTGAAAGCAAAGGTCACTCTGCATTAAAGCAGTGAGGAGAATGTAGAAGTGGATCCAGTGGAAGCCATTCTCAGAAAAACCAGCTGCTGAATGTCAGAAACGACTTCCTCCAAAACTGGGTAAGTCCATTTTTTTCATGTTCTTTGATATTTTATTTTCTTGTAATGTGAAACTATGACTAGTTTTAGTTCCTAGCAATGTTTATGCATCCTGAAAATGCAGATAATCTACTATGGATGTGTCCTTTAGGTAACCATCTACCCATGCAGGGAGCATTTCTAACTTGATGAAACAGATGAGCTGTTACGTGAGGCAGTAGCTCAACAAATAATCTTCCTTTGTACCTAAATGAAACCAGTTCTATCATTATTCAGGGTGACTGCAGTGTTTGGATAGGAATCCTTAAAAAGAAAATAAGAGGCCTGCAGATGTTCTGAGAAGCATTTGGCAAACTCAGAAATGGCATTATGGATTACTCAGATATGGATTGTTACATGGGAGCGAGCTAATGTCACCTCTACAGCAAGGAAAGGCAATTCTTTGAATATCTGCTCTTCAAATGGAGAAAACAGGCAGTGCTGAACTAGCCCACAAAATAAGAAAATGTTGAGAGAATGTTCTCCATAATTCTACATGAGATTTTGCTCAATTCTTCCTTTCATTAGGCTTTCATCTACAGTGATGACCCTTCCTTGTGTGGTTCCTGAACCACCAGGCTTCAACGCTGTCCCTGTTCTGAGGAAGTCAGGCTCTGAGGGTTAAGAAATATCTGCCCCAAAAAGAAATAACAAAAAATGCAGTAATAAATCATTGCTTCTGCACTTTCCACACCTCTAAATATTGTAAAATGGCAAATTTTTTGTAATACTAATCAGAGCATGGAAAGCTATTAGGTAAGGACTTTCCCATTTACAGTGGCTGCTGTTGCTGGTTCCCTGTTGCTGTCTTCTCATGCTAGGACAGATAAAGTTTTCTTCCTCAATATTTTATGTTTTATGAATTAAGTGGGTACAAAGCCCATAACTGTTCAGAACTTTGCCTTGGCAAAACAAACATGGAATTTTGGGAAGTATGTCACACTGCTCCACAGGTTCTCAGATGTTTTAATTTTTCATTCTTTTCTCTCTTTGCAGTGGGTTGACAGCAGTAGACTCCTCTCTCCTCTCCCGTCACTATAACAGGTTTATTGGCTTCCCAGCCAAGCTGATATCCAGGTTATACTTATCATTATAGCAGTAGTGGTCACTAAAAGTGTCCGTAGCCATGAATCGTGCACTGATTTTTCTTTTTTTAATTTTTTAAAAATAATACTCTTGCCTTCATAACAGCAAGGCTGCTGTTAAAATTTACAATGTAAGCCAAGTGTTTTCAAAAGAGATATTCAGCTGAGCTGAAATCCAGTTTATTGTGTCACAGACACTAAAGGCAAGAGTCCTCCTTTCTAATCTTTCTGAATGTTCATCTTGGGTGCTGTGAGGAATTACAAGCCTGACTTTTCACTGGTATGGATGAGGTAGACAAGAGTAGGGAAGAGGAATAATGTTTCCTGACACCAAGGCTAGGACCTTTTTCATGTGATTATGGACCTGTGTTACCATCCTTACTGTGATAGATGTGCAAAAGCTGAACCTGTGAGAGGAAAGAGTCAAGATGGTTCCATTTCCTTTCTAAGCAGCTCCGATTTCTGTTGGAAATAGTGTGATGTGAAAGCCAAGAACAGAATCTCAACCAGCCCTCAGAGAGCACAACACGCTTTTTCTTTTCTTTGGAGGTGATTTGCAGATTCCTCCTTCTGGCAGTGTCTAAGATCAGGTCTCTGTGAGGTGCTTTCAGCACACCCAAGGAAGTTATTGATGGCTTTCAGGTAGAAGTGGTCCTCATGGGATCAAGGAGGCTGAGTGGAGGCTGAGAGCAAGAAAATAAAGCTGCATAGGTACATGTTACATTTTCGTCCTGAAGCTAGAGATATATTTTTAAAGGGTGAGGTCAAGCAAGTTAAAAATAAAATTGGTGAAATTGAAGTGCAAAGTGCAAGCAAAAGGAAATGAAGGTACTACACTGGGTGTGGTATTGAATCTTGTACCTGTTGGTGCTGGGTTTCCTATAAACACTGGTGTACACTGTTTTTTGTAGGTGGCCTGGCAGATCTTTTCAGCACTCAGCAGCCCACTGAGGTTTCTGGCTTCCTAGGTGACCATGGGCACCGAATATGAAAAAGATCATATCAAAAAGCTGCAGGAGCAGCGAATGTCCATGCAAAAGAAAACCTTCACCAACTGGATGAACAATGTCTTCTCCAGGAATAGTGTAGGTAGCTCCTTCAATGAGAAGATTTTTTTTTCTGGTTTTTGTTTGATTTTATTTTCCCACTGTATCCTTTTTAATGTTATTGTTAATGTATTTTTTCCTGGATGTTGTCACATGCAAGCAAGGAAGGATTTGACTAACCAGAGTGCTTCATCCTCTATCTTTTACCTCTCATCTGTCTCCTTTGTCCATGGTACCAGTCTTCTCTGAAATCAGGGTTCATTATGTGGACTGTATAACCCCATCATATTGTGATGTCCATTGTACAGTGGTGATCCTCTCAGAGAAAAGTCCTCATATGCTTCTTTTACCTGTAAATAAATTATCTGCAGATGTCACGGTTTCTCCAAGCAATGCTCAATTCCTTATTGCCTGGTGAAAATTTCTGACTTTGTGCTATGCCTGATCAGTTCAGTTCAAGTTGCTGCTCAAAGGATCTGAAAAAGTAGCCCCAATTTTGGGAATTTCAGACATACTGCCATGCAAGTCCTGACCAGTTTGTTTTCTGTAGCTCTCAGAATTCAAAAAATCTTCAGAGCCAGTGTGCAGTCCATACACGCATGCAAGGTAACGCCAGCATGTTCCAGGCTCCAGACTTACTGCAGATAAAGTTTCAGGCATGAATGATGTAGCTGTGTCACAGAAAGGAATGATGTCATCCAAAGCAATTCCATTTTCTGGGGTCTGTAGTAGATAGTAATGAAAATGGATACTGGGGACACCAAGCAGGACCAGGCCACTGGGTCCACTATAGCTCATCACTGTGTTTCAGCACCAGATGTGTTTTTTCAGTGTAATGTTTTGAGTTTGTGATTCATACAAAGGCAGCTGCAGAGCACAACAAACTTTCAAATTTATTTTTCGTAACGGAAACGAACAAATGCAAAACACAGGCTTGTTTTGCCACCTGCAGAAAGTTAGGTTTTTATGGTGTAGGAAATTAGTTCTGTTTAGCTGTAGACATATATTTTCTCATTTTAAAAATACTTTCAAGTTCAGAGATAAAAATGCCGGTCCGAAGTTCCGGCAATGTGCTTGTTCACGTATCATAAATGTCTGGGGAGCAAAGCCTGTGAGAGATTTCCAGGCCATATACGGCAGAGACCGCGCAGAGCTTATCTGGGTCTTCCTGGCAGCTTAGTCCCAGCTTTCCAAGGCAAACTTTGAGGGGATTGGATCATGCTACAGGACACTGCAATGTTCTCAGTTATACTGTTGACTGCTCCAAGCCTAGCACTAAGGATGCTATTGGATTGAATTTGTTAAGCTATCTGTGACTGGTATCTTTATGAGAAGAATGAGGCAACAAAGCTATTAAAGCAACAGCTGGGTGAGACATAAAGCAGATGTATGAAGCTTGTCTTTTTACAAATTCAAATGGAACTATTTTTCATTATGGAAGTGTCACAGAATGCAGCAACTTTAGCTTTTTTTATTGTAGTATATCATAGGCAGAATTTTAAGTTGTATTAAATATGCAAAAAGGAATAAAGTTGGCAACTTAACAGGGAGGTGTTTTTTATTAAGATAATCAGTGCAGCAAGTTGTAAATCTTTGTGCCATACACAGCAGAGATTTAAACACTCTCTAACTTTTTTACACTTCCAGTGTTTTTTCCTTTCTCTGGAGAAAAGATCTCTTAAGCTAATTAGTAACTGAAACTAGAAGGTGCATGCCTGTTGTCTGTCCTTTCCCCCCTTAGCATGTAAATACTCCCCTTAACATGTACATTTAAAACCGATAATGGCTTTTCTTTTTTCTTTTCTTTTCTTTTCTTTTCTTTTCTTTTCTTTTCTTTTCTTTTCTTTTCTTTTCTTTCGTTCTTTTCTTTTCTTTTCTTTTCTTTTCTTTTCTTTTCTTTTCTTTTCTTTTCTTTTCTTTCCTTTCCTTTCCTTTCCTTTCCTTTCCTTTCCTTTCCTTTCCTTTTCCTTTCCTTTCCTTTCCTTTTCCTTTCCTTTCCTTTCCTTTCCTTTCCTTTCCTTTCCTTTCCTTTCCTTTCCTTTCCTTTCCCTTTCCTTTCCTTTCCTTTCCTTTCCTTTCCTTTCCTTTCCTTTCCTTTCCTTTCCTTTCCTTTCCTTTCCTTTCCTTTCCTTTCCTTTCCTTTCCTTTTCCTTTTCCTTTCCTTCTTTTTCCTTTCCTTCTTTTTTCTTCTTTCTTTTCTTTATCTCTTTCTTTTTCTCTCTTTTTTTGATTAAAAAGATGATTTACTGTAATTGCAAAATCACAGTAATTTATTCTTAGGTGTGGTTTATTCTTAGGTGTGGTTTTAATGTCACTTCTAGATGGCAAGTGGCATAAGGCCAAAAGGAAACACCCAAGGCAAGTTCTTGTTAGGTCAGAGTACAGAGTGTGTCATGTTGTATCACCTAAGCGCTGGGTGACCTCATTACTGGCAGCAATAAAGCACATTCTTGTAAATGATCCCAACCTTTCACTTAGTGTGAGATTCTGGCTAAAAATATGGAGACTTTGAGTGGTAGTGCAGGTCCAAGGAGGACGTGACAAACTTTGTTGAGACTATGGAGTATAAGATGAGTCACTGAATGGAATTATCAGCTCAACTATTAAATGAAATGCACAGCTCAGAGTAAAATTATTCTGATAAAATAAAAGATTCACTTGAATTGGAATAAAAAATGTCAGCATTTTCAAAAGATTTGATTTTGAAAATGCTCAATTTTTTATTTTTCAAAATCTCCTACTTTTTCCTTTTTTACTCTCTTGTGGGTTTGCAGTTTTGTTTGGTTCTTGGGGTCTTTTTTAACTTCAGACTACTTTCATAATTAATGCAAGTCCTCCTGCACATCCATTTTTTCTGAATTAAGACTCACCACTCTGTGGATATACGCGCCATCATAGAGAAGACTCACTGGAACATCAAGAAGGTGTTGTTTGTTTCATTTTAGAAGTACAGGGTTCTCTGTGCCAAATGTTAAGCTGGAGTCTGTACCTGGTCTTTACAGGTAAAGATTGAGATAGAAGATATTTACACAGATTTGAAGGATGGCATCTCCCTCATGAAACTCCTGGAGCTGCTCTCCGGAGAAGCTTTGCCCAAACCAAGCCGAGGACAGATGAGAGTGCATTTTCTAGAGAACAACAGCAAAGCCATCACATTTCTGAAATCCAAGGTAAGTTAATATTGATATTAGAGATCACAACAGTTTATGTATATTATTAATTAAGTATAGCCTCATGTCCATTGTGGTTTCCCCCTCTAGTATACAAAACCATAACCTCTGAAGACAGACTAGGGATTTAATTAAAAAGAAAAAAAATAATCAAATTTTAATTTCTTTGTTATTTGAGTAATGTGTTTTAGAAACAGCTAATATTCCATTCCTTTGGAGGAAAGAAATGCATTTCTTTCCTCTCCCTAACCACCAGTTTTCAAAAAACATATATAGAAATTTTAAATTTTTGAGATCACTATCCCTTTGCTAGCAGGTCTGTGGACTGATGAAAAGGTGTAAACATTAAACCTCTTTTCTTAAGAAAAGGCCTGAACGCCCTCTCTAGTAACAGTTTGTTACACTGAGAGCTGGACACGAGTGCATTTATGCTGAACAGATACTGGTTTATTAGCAGGTACAAGTAAAAGTGATTGGTCCTGAGAATATCGTAGATGGTGACAGAACCTTAATCCTGGGCCTTATCTGGATCATCATACTTCGATTTCAGATTTCATCTATCAAACTTGATAAGGTAAAACTGTATCTTTGTCTTTTCGCTCGTGCAGTTGTGAGGTTTTTTTCAAAGGGACAAAACAGTGACTTGGAGATAGAACATTCATGTTCTTCACCCTCTTCTACAAATTTTTTACCAACTTTTGACTTCATGTTGAATTTCTCTGTCAATAGTTCTCTCTAGATTTGAGTCCCATGACACTGCTCTGAAGAAGCACATGCTTTTTAAAATTGTTTAATGTGTACTCTAAGAACGTGAAAAAGAAGGTTCTATAGGGGTATTGTGAAATCAAAGTCGATCAATTCTAACATTAGACCTGAACACATAATATTTTGTTTCTGAGTTCTATTTCACAGCTAAGGATGCAAATAAACGGAACTTTCCTTTCTGCCTGATTTCTACAGACCTTACAGAAGAGAAACATTTAAAATAATTCAGCACCTACATTTTACCTTATAGTTTCTGCATTCATTCATTTCACTTTTTTTTTTTTAATTGAAAACTTCTATTTTCATGTTAAACTTTTCTACCTTTATGACAGACACAGTCTGTAAGTCATGACTTTGAGTGAATCTGTGAATTGAACAAAAGTAATACAAAGTGACCTTTGGGAACATAAGTGTAAACTCACTGATAATATTTTCATACATTGTTGACACCAATTTTTCTTTTCTCTGTTCTCTTCACAGGAAGAGTTTGGAGGTAGAGCTGATGTTCTATTTGCCAATGAAGCCTTATTGCTATGGTGTCAGCATAAAACTGCCAGCTATTCCAATGTGAGTGTGAAGGACTTCTCCAAAAGTTGGAGTGATGGGCTGGCCTTCAATGCACTCATACATGCTCACAGGTAAGATTTGATGGATCAGTTTGGGCAGAGTTGCTCATTGCTCATTCTAGCTCTGACACAGGTTGTTCCAGGGTCTGAATTACAAGTTTTGGTAAGAAACTGTTAGATACTCTCTGCCCTTTCTTACTGAGGACTCTTCTTTCTTAAATTCTCTCTCTCCTTGGAAGGAAGAACAAAAAGCTCCTACTTGGAAGCTCCTTTAGTTGGGTATAATATTGAATTTTCAGGGGAATATCATGTATCTGAACAGTACTGCCCATGTGGTCTTAACCCCTCAGTCATGTTCCCTTTGCTCTTTTTCTAAAATTTTTTTCAGGCAGTGATTTTATTGTATGGACTTTGGAGCATGTATATCTTCCTCTTCAATTGTAATAGAGTAAGCAACTTCTCAGTCTCTTTTTTTCTCCCTTCTGTCCCTTTGAAAAAGAGTGAAGGAAATAGCCAAAAGCAGGAGAGAGAAACCACCTATGGGAACCTTGAACACTTCTTTGTCCTCAAGAGTTCTGCTATATCTTACAGGGGATACCATAGTGGGATTGTGGAACTTCCCCAGCTGGGAGTCACCTCCCTTCTCACAACTGTCTCTCTAGTGGGCTTTGGTTTTCACCCATTGGGGAAGAGGAGAAATAAGGGCAGACATTTGTTGGAAGTGGTAATTCAATTTCATAGAAAACAATTTTCTTCCTGCTATGTGGGCAAGGGACAATGCTCTTGAATAAAGTTCAGGGTCAAAGTAATTCCAGCGTTAATGTCACATAACATTAACAGTTACATGACTATTAACTTAGTCTCATAAACAGTTTATGGTTTATGATCTGAAAGAACTTACTACAAACATGAATCTTCCTTCATCTCCATGCCCTCTTTTTCTGCTTGCCCAGGCCTGATCTTATCCACTATAGCTCACTGCGGCAGGAGCAGCCCATTAAAAACCTGAACAATGCCTTTGATGTTGCTGAGAAAGAGTTTGGAATCAGCAAACTGCTTGATGCTGAGGATGTGGCAGTGCCCTATCCAGATGAGAGATCCATCATGACTTATGTGTCACTCTATTACCACTACTTCTCCAGACTGAAACAAGGCCAGACAATACAAAAAAGACTTAACAAGGTAAGTGCATTGCTATCTTTGGAAGTTATAAGTTAAAAAGGTAAAGCTAAATTTAATTTGGAAGTGTGGGGGGTTTTCTGCAAGCTCAACTTCAGGATCATTTTAACTGAATCAAGAGGCATAGCTATCTGAAAGACGTTGTACCTTGAGACTTGTACCTGTACACTCTCTGATGTCCAAGAGGGTTGCAATTATCTCTCTGAAAATCAATCCCTTTTTGACCTCACAGTTTCTGTTTGAGAACAGATATGGTTCCAAGGCAGCTTGAGGCATAGAGATCTCAATAATATTTGAAGAAGATTAAGACTATGCAAAAGCAGACCTAATCAACATTTTTCTCATTTAATAGGAATGATGATCCCTTCCTCTATAGAGCTACTTTGGATTTTGATCTCCTTTGAAAATCCTCATCCTTTCTTTCTAACTCCTTTGGTGAAAAATGAAAAAAACCCCAACCAAACAAAAAGCCCAAACAAATGAAACAAAACCAAAACAATTTAATACCACCACCACCAAATAAAACTGAGAGAATGCTAGCTAAATTGGCTGAATTTGTAAAAATTTTATTAATTTTTAAAATTTTTTTATTAAATTTAGCTAAGTTATGGGTTTTTTCTGTTTCCACTTACAATTCACCTCACATAAAAATGAGCTATATTAAAAATTTCTTGTATCCCACTGATGGAAAACTAAAGTAATTTTGTAGCTGTTCCTCCAAAGACCACTTCCCTTGAGAGAATTTGTCTTCTATCTCCAGAGAAGTCTGTTCTTGTTTTGACAAAACTACAAAAGAAGTAGCCTGCAGAAAGACTACACATCCAGGATGGGTCCTACAAACATCTGGATTCAGAGAACTGCCTGTGCAGTTGAGAGGGGGGATAAATTGCTTAGAGAGAGGAACAAAAATTCACACTGAGACTTCCCTGGTGGTGCCAAGGTGAAAAAGCAGGGTTTGGTCAGCTAAATGTGGTTTGTGTCAAGGATCAGATGATCCTGTAGCATGGCTCCCCACAGCACCAAGCCTGTTAGTGTGGAAGGAGTTTCTGGAGGATACTTTTTGTCAGAAACCCAACCTTAGGTAGTCCTGCAAGGAGCAGGGAGTTGGACTGTATGGGCCTTAGGGGTCCCTTACAATTAGAGATACTCTAGGATGATACGTATTAGAGCAGCATGTTCTCCAAAGAGATGCATTAGATGAGAGCAGGACTTGGAATTCAGTCAAAGTTTGGGCATCAGTGAGGAGAGTGGGCAGTAGGACTCCACAGCTCTACACATGGGTCACTGGATTTTGGCCAGGAAGCATTATTTATCTCTTGATAAACATGAAATAGTCCTTGAGTCCACAAGCATGGATTAGAGGAACTGTAAGGACCAAGCAGGCCATAACTTTTGTATTTTATGAGTAAGCAGTTTGCTTGCTCTTTCTTTTTTCAATTCTCATTGTGTTCCACAGTTTTTCCCATTTTTTCATAGTTATAGTTATTCCTTCTTTTCTCTCTCTCCACTCACCTGCTTCTTTTTCTCCCTTTGACTCCTTCCCTATTTCTAGCCTGTCTTGAATATTGCATTCCCATCATCCTGCATTTCTGACACACACAATCAGAAGGAGAAGGAAAGAGATGTTAATCTCATCACGTCCTTAGACCCCTCAAATAGATGGCTCTGAATTTACTAATAGGATTGGGAGGGAAGCCTGAATGTGTCAAGGAAGCCTTTGGATTCAGACTAAGTGTGTGACCAGGATGGCAGAGAGAAACAGCTCTGGAAGGCAAATCTCCTTTCCCTCTGCCATCTGAGGTCTGGGATCTACATTTGCTTGGGTCTTTCAGCAAGAACTGGGTACGATGGCAGAAAATTCAGAAGCGAGCCCTGATGTCATGGGCTGCTTTTCCTGCACTAAAGGTTGGTGCTATTTTGCTGCTCTTACAAGACTACAGCACTTAGTGATTGCCCAGTGCACTTTCTGGTAAGCAAAAGCAGATTACCACTTGGAAGGACTGGGTCTTTTCCCAGTGCCATCTCCCTCACTATTTTACCTGGCTGGGGCAGGTAAACTCAGGAGAATGATGGAGGCAGACAGCATTGTTCAGCACTACACCTGACATTTGCAGGAGTAAAGATCTGCATCTTTACTAAGTTAGGGTGAGGAAAAAAATAATAGGAAGTAAAAAGACAAAGTTGGAAAAAATGTAAAATGGAAAGAAATGATAATTTGATTCTAACACCTTTTGTTTCATAAGGATTCAATTCTAGATGTTTGCTCCAGTATTTACCTGAACTTGAAATAAAGGCAGGTCAGGCCACAAATGAAACAAATAAACCTCTTGGTCTTGAAAAGTTAGTATTAAATCAGAGTTAACATCCTTACTAAAACCCTGTTTGACCACAAAACGTTTTCTAGTAATTTTAATAAAGAGAAACAGTTCCAACAGAAGAGATGGAGAAGGAGATGTTTGACCACAGTCTGCTGTGTGCATGTGAGAGAACTAGGATCTTGTCAGATGGTCTGCTAAATCCTAAGTGGTGAAGCTGAAAGGGTGTAGTTACGGATCAGCCTAGAATTGTTTGGGGTTGAGGAATGAGACTGGTAAAAAAAATCTGGTTTTTTTTCAATTCTGAAACAAAAATTGTGAACCATGCTGTTTATTCCCAAATGTTTTCTTAAATAAAAACTGAAATGAAACATTAGGTAATATTGATTTATCTGTGTTTTATGGAAGGCTGTTCTAGCATTTCACCTAGCCTCAGATGTGACAGCTATCAGCACATCAGTATAAAAATGTGATGACTGCTGAAGGCACTGCTTTCTGTTCACCCACCATGCTTCATTCTGTTTCTTATGTGGCTTGTCATTTTATCTTCCCATTACAGATTGTGTTCCTCCTGAAGGAGATAGATGACTTGAAGCTTCAGTATGAGCAGATGGTCTCTGACCTCCTGAAATGGATTAGACAGAAGGTGGTGGAACTGGATGACCGTCATTTCCCCAACTCTCTTCAGGAAATGTGGCTGCTCATGGCCAACTTTAAAACCTTCCGCACTGTGGAGAAACCCCCCAAGTACCAAGAGAAGGGCATGATTGAAGCTCACCTCTTCAACATCAGGACCAAGCAGAGAGCCAACAACCAACGGCCATACTTGCCCCCAGAGGGGAAGACGCTGCAGGATGTGGAAAAGCACTGGATCATCCTGGAAAAGTCGGAGCACAACCGTGGAAAAGCACTGCAGAAGGAGATGCTGAGGCAGGAAAGGCTGGAACAGCTAGCCCAGAGGTTCCTGAAGAAGGCAGCCCTGCGTGAGTCCTACTTGGAAGACATGAGGAAGGTGATTGGGAAGCAAGACTTCTGGCCAGAGAGTGTGGACAGGATGGAAGCTGCCAGTAAGAAGCTGGAAGCCATTGTGGCAGATGTGCTGCCCAGGAGGGAACGCTTCACAGCTTTGGATGAAATGGCCTCCGTTATCAGCCAGGAGAACTACCACAGCAAAGATCAAATCTTGCAGAAGTGAGTGATGGCTGAGAAACTCTGTGGTAGTGGAGGTCAATATTAGTTGAAACTCTGTGGTGCAGTGGAAGGAAATTAATCATAATTGTGAACCCTATCTTTGCTCCTCATGAGTAGAACTGTCAGCAATTTCTTCTACCTGTGTACAGCAGATAAGACAAACACTTAACCTTCTTCAAAATTCCAACTTTTTTCCTTGAATGATCAAATCCTCAGACCAATTTAGAGTGAAAAATATTTTTAAGGTATTTTTTTAATATATGAAAATATACCTACAATTTTCTACTGAATATTCTATCTGCCATCAAAAAATGCTTAGAGAGGTACTATTTTTTTTCCCAAACCAACACATTTCTATTTCAGTCTGCAACTTGGGGAGATATGAATTGTTTAAGGCATGGTATTCTCAGAATAACTTCATTTTGGAGAAAAATTATATATTCTGTGATTATCTCAGGTTATTATATAACCTGATTTGTGAGTATCTAAGAATGCCATCCAAACAACTTCTCTTATGGTGCTTTTCTAAATTCAGACAAAATCAAGACCCTCTGTGAAAACTCAGAAAAACAGTTTAGAAATAGTAAATCAGACTATGAGATCAGGTTGTGACTTATGATGTTTAGATTAATGTTTTACTTTAAGCAGCCATTTAAAGAACACTTCTTTATTTCCAAGCCTTTCCACTGTATCAAGCAAAAGCACTGTAGCAAACAAAAGGATGTTTTATGAACATCCTTAAAAATAATGTCTAAATTCTAAGAAGTCAATGACAGTTGATGTGCTAGTCAAAATTCCTATAATAACATTCTTTTGACCTGTTTTGTGTTCCTGGCCTGTCCTTTTACACTGATGTCAAGAGTCATGTGTGTTCATTTAACTCCTCTAAAGCTGCAAGCACTGAGAATCCTCCAGTGATGCCCAAGGTCTTTGGTCCAAATTGGTAATTTCTTTCTCTTCCTTTGCAGGCAAAGGAACATTTCAAAGCAATGGCAGGATCTCCTGGATCAGCTGCAGAGACGAGAACAATCCCTGGGAACCATGCAGGAAATTCTGGGCCTCCTGAGGGACATAGATGCCATTACAGAGGAGCTGAAAGAGCTGCAGGTACTGAGCCCTCTCCAGCAGCACACAACTTGCAGTGCTGCCAATGTTTGTCCCCCGTGTTCCAGGGACTGGCTGCTGCCAACAGGAGATTTGTCTACCAGCTATAGAAAAAATAGACAGTTTTTACCTAGATGTCTAATTGAGTATTTTGGTTCATCATCACAGATAACTACACAAGGAAAAACAAGCTTTGCTCTAGGGGATTTCCCTAAAAGGAAAGCCAGGAATCCTATTACATGGAATGTACTACAGGTTCAAGTTATATGGTAATATAAAGATGTGAAACAATTTTTTCTAAATTTACGATTGCAAAAGCAAAATTGGAATAAACACACTCCTGTTTCCATTCCACATAATTCTTCTGAATAGCTTCTGGAAGTTCCTGCAGTAATTTTACAGATGGGAATTAGCTCAGCCTTACAGGTATATAAGCTCATGAGAAAGAAAAGTTCCACTGTAAATGCATAGTGGCTGCTTTTAGCAAGAATTTCCAGCTGTTTGTTAAAGCACAAACTATCCAGCATGAGAAATAACTGGGTTCATATTGATTTTGTAATGGAAGGAAGTATGTGTACATTCTTTGCCTTGAAGACAGAAAAATCCTCATGACTACAGGTTGCTTTGTACCCAAGCTGAAAGAGTCAGTATGGTATATGAAGCTGTGAATTTCAAATTAAAGATAAGAGATATCTCTAAGTTACAAATATTTCTGTCCTAGTGCTAGTAGGCAAAAAATAGCTAATGGTAATATTGGAACAACAATAGTCTGAGAATATGGGAAAAGTTTGGTAAGGAGAGATAGTACCCTAGGATTAATGGTTGTATCCATTGATACAATTGGGAAGAAGACAGACTGATAAGCACTTCTCATCAGTCACCAATTAACTATTATAAAGTACTTATTTTCATTATTTACATAGGCAAGTAGGCTTCTCAAATGAAAGAACATTGCAGTTAGAACATATCATAGAATGGGATATTGTGGAATTCTTCAAATACAGACTGTGAATCAATCTGCCTACAGTTGGGTCTATAGCAAAGAGATATTCATTGCACCCACAAATCCTGAGACCTTGAGTGCTTCATCAGAAGAAATATCTTAGATACCTATGTGATGAGACCGTTATTTACACTGCAACAGATCAAAACTCTGGATTGTTGCTATTAGCTTCTAGAATTGAAAAAAAAAGTATAATTTCTCTAAATAGGCAGGTTTTTAGCTTTACCTATCTGACATTCTAGGATATTTAGAAGCTATGAGAGACAACAGGAGCCTTTTAACTGATTTATTTGCACTGAGACCCTGGATGGACTCTCTGAAAATGTCTATTTTTTTCTTCTCATTTTGTAGGTGCTGGTGAATTCCCAGGACTGTGGGAAGCAGCTCCTTGAAGTAGTAGATTTGCTGCAGAATCACAACTTGGTTGACTCACAGATCTCTTCCTATGATGACAGATTGACACACATCACCCAGAGAACAGCAGAAATCAGCAAGGACAGCACAGTTAAATCAGAATTGCTTTATGCAAAAGTTCAGATGCTTCGTCAGCTGTACCAGAACCTCACAGCTCAGAGCAAGTCACGGTAGGGCTGTGCTTGTGGCTCTGTTCTTCCTGATTAGGATGCCCAATGTGCCATTCTTTAATGAGAAGGCACAGCTTCCCAGCATTTGAAATTTTGTCATTTCTCCATTTATCAAGACATAACAAAAGCAACTTGAGTGTCTTGATTGCACTTGTGAAAGAATCACTCACTTTCATAGATGAGAAACAGATTCACTCTCAGCATTTATTATAACTTGCTTTATGAGAAGTCTGAATAGCAAATGGTTATCTCCTCATCTCCTGGAGAAAGAAGAAAATATAATTTTGTTTCTTTTGTCTTATTCCATGAATAAATTAATATATGACAAAGAGGAACTAAAGGCATTCAAATTCTCAATTTTAAAATATTTCTTCAATCAATCTACCACTGTCTTCATGAATCTTAATTCTGACAGTCACATACTCTTTGTTTCCTTGGTTCAGTAAATCTCAGCTAGAAGAAGCCTTGAAGCTTTTTGAATTCTTCCGTGATTGCAAAGAGGAAGAATCATGGATCTCTGAGAAGTGGAAGCTGGCAAGAATGACAACATTAGGGAAAGATGTCAGCCAGATCACAGCCTCCATTCAGAAAAACAAGGTATCTTACTCTGTTGCTGGTGCCTTGTCTTTGTATTAAAGCAAGATTTTAGATCATCCATGTCTTTCAGTTCAGTCAGTGCAGCACTTATAAGAATGCTGTCAAACTAATCCTTATCTTAAGGATAAGATAATCCTTGTCTTATTTCAGGGTTTGGAATTTTTAAAAAATGTATAGAGTAGGCATTTTTTTTCCAAGGAGTGGAAATAAAAGGGTATAGAAGGAATATGCTTCATTCTGGAGTAGAAGTGGGCTTTCTTGTGAATACACTGAGCTCCATATTAGCTAATTTTTGATGGGCAAAAAAATGGTTGCTAGTTTCTGTGTCTCTTACCTTTTTTTCCCATCCAAGAGAGATGAGGGTAAAGAGAGAAGTGGTGAAAATATCAGACATGGGGCTCTTGGAAATACTTGCATGACAGCAACAGAGAGTAGGAGCCACTCTTTTCTCTTGGCTGGTGGGGAATGAGCTGTGCTGACAGGTTTTCTGTCCTTGTGCTAGGCTCTTGAGGCAGAGTGCAATTCACACAGGGCCCTGTGCACAGAAGTGATGAGGAAGGGCTGGGAGCTCAGCCAGAAGAACCCCATGCGCCAGGACGACATTCTGAGGCAGACAGACAACCTCCAGAAGCTGTGGCAGCAGCTCCAAGATGAGATTGCTGATCGCAAAGGCCGCCTGCAGGCAGCAGCCCTCATCAAACAGGTAAGAGGTTCTGCTGGGGTGTGTGATATGTGGGACATGCATGTAGCTCAGTTCTGCCCCATGCCCCCACGTGGAAGACAACACTGGCAGGAAAGACTTCATCTGTTGGCCTTCAAAAAGATCTCTGGCAGTGAAGTCTCAATCCTCCTGCAAGCCAGGCACACAGGAGATTTGAGCAGCTGGGAGATGCTTTAAAGGTTAAAGTGCTAATGGAAATAACTCACATGACAGCGCTAATGGAGAGTCTTTTTAGAGGGTGGATCAGGTAGCTGCGTGATATATTTCAAAAATGAAAAAAATTCCAAAGACCACCAACCAAAGAAACACATTGTAAGACTTAAATTGACTGCGAACTTCACAAATCCTTCAAAGTGTTTGACCCTTCCGTTCTGACCTACAGTTTTACTCCCACAAACATTCACACATCTGCAAATAAAGAATTTGTATAAAAGCAACATTCTTAAATCTTATCACATTATCTCAGGTATTCTTATTTTCCCCTTCTTAAGATTTTTCTCAATCTGTTGTTTCCATTAAATGTTTGAGCAAAACTGAACAGCTTTTTTCTTAAGAAAGTCTAAATGCTCTCTTCTCTCTATTGACACCATTATGGTGTTTTTGTTTTTCATTGTCCCTCATTACTATGGGCATTCTTTGTTTCCTGTTGTTCCTTTATTCTATGTCTCAAACCCATGTTTCACCCTTCTACAACCATAGCCAGGCAGACTGCAAATTCTGGAAAAAGTAAACTTCTGTTGTAGACCATGTTCATTGCTTGTTCCTTAAACAATTAGAAAGTATCTGTTGGTCTTACATAGTGATGCATACCAACATCATACATTTTATTGCTGCTGTTATGTGCCACTAATTTTTAACTAGTTAGGAGTTTTTAAGCAGCTACATAGGCAATCCTTGAATCTCTTTACTCACTATAATTCTGTGAATTAGCTGTGTTGTGAGCAGGAAACACATCACAAGCTTAGACTTACCTTATCCATAGCTGTCACAACACCTGGAAGTAGCCTGAAGACTACAGACCTAACGGAACTTCCCCTTATTCATAATTTTACAAAGAGGAAGGAGCTGGATATGCTACTTCCAGCATAAATCCAAGTGTTGTTCTCCCTGTGCTCCTTCAGTACTTTGCTGACGTCGACGAAGCGGATTCGTGGCTGCGCGAGCGGCAGCCCCTGCTCGCCAGCAAGGACTACGGCAAGGATGAGTCGGGCGCCGAAGCGCTGCTGCACCGTCACCTGCGCCTGGAGAAGGAGATCGCAGCCTATTCCTCCGAGATGAGGCGCCTCAGGGAGCAGGCTGACATCGCAGCACAGCACGCTCCAGCTGCAGTAAGCAGGGGGGGGATTGTGTCACACTGTGTTGAAGAATGTTGGCGAAATGGTTTTCCAGTTATTCATTTTTTATTTGTTTTACCTAAATAGAGTATTCCAAATTAGGGTTTTAATTAGAACTGGGAGAAATTTTTAGGTGAAAAAGAAGTTACTTTCTGCTCATAGCACACCTAGTTAGTATTCTTTAAAGTGCTAGAAATGCTCTCATCCATGTTAGTACCTCTAATGGTCCTCAGAAATACATTCTCATTCTTTATTCTCATAAAATGATTAATTTTAATAATCTTTAAAAAGCAGACATTTAATCAAAACATCCTTACAAATTCTTCTGGTACCTTAATGTAGTGAAGAACTATCCCACAGCTCCAGGAGCAGTTCATTCCATCCCTTATTATTAAAACAAATGAGATGAAGTCAAGCTCTTCAGATGCCCCTCTTTTTCACTGACTAGAAAAGGGACTTTTTACCTGAAATCAGCTCATTTAATAACAGAATTCGGGGAGATGAATGAATGACACATTTCATAGTTTATGTTAAATGTCTATATTCACTCAATGTTTAGCCCAGTAAATTTGAGAGCAATGGGCATCTCTTGTGGCCGTTCCTTTACCTCATCAATCCAACATTAATTTTTATTAGAAAAATATTTTATTACTTTGCTGTGAAATGTGAAAAAGTACATGACAAGATGGTGTTGATGCACAAATAGAAGTATTGGTTCACTAGGGCACTCATAGATTTTGAAACTGGAAGTGTTCAGCTGCTGAAACATCACCACAAAGAGAACCATGAGTACAGTTAGTTGCCTTGCTTTGTTGGCACTCCTGAAAATAAAAAAGCTTCTCCAACCAAACAACTTTGATTTGGGCAGAAAATGAGAATTTTTACTGTATCAATACATTTTAAAATGAGCTGAATTAAACTTCTTCTTTAAACAAAACCAGAATATTTTTCAGGTTTTTAAATTAATTTCTCAGAATAAAACAATGGAAACAGTTCCCAAAAAATACTGGAAGTTTTTGGTTTAAAGGGTCAGAATGCTGTGATATGAACTAGCAAATCCAAATTTTCCTTCCAAGTGAAATTTTATCCAAATCAGAAATTCTTATCCATTGATTTTGTTAAATTTTTCTTAACAGATGACAAAGAGGGAACCCCCAAGTGACTTAAACCAAAAGACAGCTAAGCTACCATTCAGTCGAACCTGGGCAACATCTGAAACTGCATCCACTGGAACCTCAAGTCTGGATGATCATTTCCTTCCAGAGAATATCCGGAAGACCCAAGAAGAAATAGATTCACTTTATGAACATCTACAGAGCATGGCTGAGGTATAATATCCCCTTCTGCTGTGCAGTTCATGAAAAAATCCAAACCAGTGAAAAACTGAAATTAAGTGCTTTGCTGGCTTCTGCTTTTCAGTTTAATAATGTGCCTCAATCCTGTTAATTCCTGAAGGACTTCAAGCCCTGAGATTATCACTGAAGTTTTTTATCAAAATAGATTTTATGTGGGCAAATTTCCCATTTATATTCCAGGATTTTAGTCCATGAAAAGCAGATTCTTTTGTGTAATCCTTTTCTTTTCCCCCCTTCATTTTTGCTTCTCGTAGCTCCTCAATCACCAGGCTGACACCAGAAAAAATAAACTGCGACCTGTATTTTGTTAATATGCTGCTCTTCACTCACACCTGCTCTAATCATGCCCTAAAGACTGACACAAACATGTTCTATGTGACTTTTACATATTCTAGAAACTGCTGCCTTATGCCTTCAGCAAGCAGTGGCAGGTTGCACAGCAGCCTTCCTAACTGTCCAGAGGCTGAGCACTCTCCAAATTATTCTCTTATGCTTTTAAACCACTGTTGCTCTGGAAGAAATATTGTGATCTTAAAATTTCATGTTCTGTTCTCTTTCAGCAGTGTATGAGAAAACTGCTAAGGTACTAATACTACGTGTATTGTAGCTTAAATGGAAGGATCTTTTTTCTGTTTCTTCAAATGGTAAGGAGTTATTGCAGCAATAGTTAAGTCTTCATCTCTCTTATAGGACAGAAAAAAGGCTCTGGAGGAGATGATTGGATATTATCGCTTCTGTAGCTCTTGCGAAGAATTTCAGTCATGGATGAGAGATAAAGAGAACATTTTCCGCACTCTTCAACCACAAGCAGACAATGTGGAGGTCATGCAACAGAAATATCAGGTATCCCTTTTTCCTCTTCCCAGATGACCCCTTTTTAATCAATTTTACCTTAAGAAAAAAGATAAAGTTGAGAAATTATGTTTTGAGAGCCTTTTCATTAATTTCAACTTAGAGAGTCATGCATAGGCCAGATATTTCTTTTGTACAGACTATGCCAACTTACTGAAGCTGATGTGACTGTGTCCCTTTATCTTCCTGTGAACACGGTATCCTGTACAAGTACCATGGTACACAAGGATTCTTTCTGTCATTTATCTTGCATCACTTTTAAAAATTATGAAATTTTAAAAATTATCACTTTAAAAAAATTATGAAATTACCAAATTATGAAAAAATCCATCAGTGCACTTGCATCCCAGTGGAGCGGGACATATGTGCACAGTGTGCACACCAGGAAGGGCAGGGGGATGCAGGGGAATTGTGTGCACATGTGTGCATGGAGAAGGCAGGCAAGGGAAGAAGCCACCTGTGGAAGAGGGATATGAGTGGATGTAAGAGATGATAGAGAATTGTGTCCACAGAAACAGAAAAACCTCATGTTCTTCATTATTGTATTTTTCCATTTTAGAGATTTTTAACGGAACTGGCTGCAGGCAAAGGCCAGCTGGAAGACATTGAAAACTTAGCTGCTAAATATGAGAAGATCAGTCCCAGCAAATATTTTGAGATCCAGACTTGGATGGAAAAGATCAACATCAGGTAAGCACTGATAAGCAGAGGATTGTTTAACAGGGATAATTGGAGAGCTGACTATTCTAGACCCTTCTAGACAGCAGTGCCACCGATGGGAAAGGGGCAGCCCTCAGCTGGCTGTAGGCTGGCCCTGAGCTCAGTGCTGTGTCTCCAGGACTGAGGCGGGCTCCTAGGACCCTGGTACCAAATTGCTTATACTGTAGAAATGTTTGGGTGCCTGTTAAAGCACAATGTGAATTCATCCACAGGTGACGATGTTGTATTCAGAGTAGTTCTGCTGTGCTGCAGCTGATTTGGTTACTTAAGCATCAGGGTGAGGACATACTTCACAAATCTTGAAAGGAGCATCAAGCCATGTTTGACTTCACTAGGAGTATTTAGTATCTGTTGTGAATGAATTCCTGCTACCATGTCACTCAGTGGGCATAGGCAGGTCCTGATTTTGACCATGGTTATTCAATTGCATTGTGTTCACAGTGTTCTGGTCACCTGAGCAGGTCCCGATTTTGGAGATGACACTGATATGAACTTTGATGTTGTGAGGGAGTGCTGGTATTCACCCCCACCCATCCCAGACATTTAAGACCTGATGTAATCTTTATACAAGACTCTTTCTGAACAGAAAGCAGATGCAGTTCATTTATAACAATGGCTACAAATTATCATCTCGCTTCAAGGTGGCAATCCCTGGAAACACTGAAGGAGGAGAAAGGCTCTGAGCTGATTGGAGTGGCTGATGTGAGGACGTTTCTTCAGGACTGTCAGAGCATAGGGGTACTACTGCAAGACAAGATGGTCCAACTCAGGGATCTGGAACCAGGGAACTTGCCTGCTGGACTGGAGTCAGACAAGCGCAAACTGTACACAATTGAGAGAGAGGTCCTGGTGACAGAGAGGAAAATTGAATACTTGAGGAGTGTTGCAAAATCGTAAGGAACCTTCTTTATGTTTTCGCTTTCTTTGCTAGTTCTCTAAGATCATGCTGCAAATTATGGCTATAAAGAGAAAGAGCAGCTTTTGAAGTTTCTCTTTCTAGAAAACCAAAGAACTCACTTGCCTGCTGGACTGAGCTGATTTCTCTTGAGTGTGGCTGGGTGACTGGGGAGGTGTTTTTTTCCTGACTTCGCAGTTGTAGAAGGATGAATACCACAGGATTGTTTGTAGCTCTAAAAAATCCTCTCTTACTAGTGTTAGTTACCTACTTCAAAATATGGAGGTATCACTTAGGTCCTGAAAGAGGGTAGTTAGGGGAAGCAAGGGTGATGGTAGGAGAATAGCAGATAATTGTGCAAAGGAAATTTGCCCAAATAAATTTGAAATATTAAGGTTTTTTACTTTAGTTTTCAGTACATTCACAATGGGGATATGTTGCCTTAGCTGACTTTCTTTTTAATGGAATTCTAAATATCCAAATCCATTCCTTTTAAAGAGTACTGGTTCAAGCTCTAAGTGCTCATACAGTTGAATGTATTTTATTGAAGGATCAAGGACACCAACCCTGCAGAGAGCAGGGCCATCACTGAGCAGGTAGAAAACATGGAGAGGCTTCTGGCAAAGCTCAAGCTGGAGATCCAAAAGAAGCGAGACATTCTGCAGTGGGCCCAAAACCAGCAGTCCTTCCTGCAAGACAGCCGCAGGCTCCTGCTGTGGGCAGAGGGCATTCGGGAGAAACTGAGCAGTGAAGAAATGGGTCTGGACGTGGGATCTGCAGAGCAATTGCTGAAGGAACATCAAGACCTGCTGATAGAAATTGGCTCTCAGAATGAGAGGTAGAGAGATTCTGGCAGGGTGGGGTGATATGACAACTGTACTGTGAAAATGAAATGTGTAAATCATGTACATAAATTGTGCATGAAGGTGATACCGAAATTTTATTCACATTCACTTGAATGTTCATGACAAAAGGAGACTGCAAAACATAAAATCTTGTCAACTTTTGCATGCTTATCCTGTAGGCTGAGGGAGGGGGAAGGAGGAGCTGTGTGTTTGCAGTAGTAGAATTCCACAACCTCTCCTGACACTCTCAGAAAGTGCCATCTGTACTTCTTTCCAGTACCTCATTCCTTCTTGGGCCTTATGCTTCTGTTTGCCATCATTTTCAGTTCTTCTGCACTGTTATGAATTTCCAGATACTGTTGGCCCTCCTTTCCCTTTAAATATGGAAGCCTGCTTATGTGGGCTTTCAGTCCCAATGGGGAAATCTCACCTACTGCTTCCAGCATGTATCCCTGAGCAATAAAACAGCTGCACTTTGTAGTGCATAACCTGCAGGGAAAAGGTAATAGGGAGGGAGGGAAACTTGGTGTATGGGTGCTGCCAAGAGACCAAAGAGCTGTGATGAAAGAGAATTCATATTCCCTCATGCAGTGAGGTCTCATTTTTCTTTTTGACTCTGGGAAGATTTCTGCAGCTTGAAGAGCTTGGGCGCAAAGTAGTTGACCAGCAACCCAGTAACAACAGGAGCCGAGATGTCCACCAGACCATGGAGAGGCTTGCCAAGGAGAACAAAGAGCTGGAGGAAATGTGGGAAAAGCGATGGAAAAAGCTGCAGGATGGCCTGGAATTGCAGAAGTTCAATAGGGAGGGAGACCGTATCAACGCAGCCCTCTCTGGCCACGAGGCCTTTCTCCGGGGGGATGACCTTGGGGTATGGACAGCAGCTGATCTTGTTTCCTCCTGCTTCTTCTCCCCATCCAGGGAGTAGTAACAACCTTCTTTATTAGAATGGCTTCTTTATTCTTCTGATCACAGCATTTCCATGCTTGGGAACTGGACTTTCAGGATCTTATTAACATTCTCATGTTCTTACTCACCTTAAAGAGAACAAAGCTCATTGTCCCTCAAAAAAAATTTAAAACAGCTAGGGTTGTGATTTGTTGCTGTTTGTACATGTCATATAAAATTTCTATAAAATTGACTCATCCATTAAAAAAATAAGGTTTCCACTTAAACACAGTAATTTCTTTTCAAGTAAAAATGCAACCTTTTTTTTAAAAAAAAACTTTTTATTTCATTAATTTAAGAATATTAAAGCATATGAAGCAAAAAAAAATGCAGACAATATTTACAAAATCAGTGAAGAAGGAGGTTGTGGTCTCTCACTGCCTCTTATGTTCTCAGCTGAACCCAAAACATTGAGACTTTGGGATCAACTGAGTGGAATAAAGTTTTGCAAGTTAGTCTTTTGTAATGCATATCCCTACATGGGCCAGAGTGGGGACATAAATTTAGAATGCAGATTTTCTTAGAAGGTGAAAATGGAACCATAATGGAAACATAGAACAGAGAAACTAGATATGATGCAAACATGCTGCTTGTTTGTAGCCCTGAACATCCTTGGGCTCATGCAAAATGTATACCATATTTCCTGCCTGAGAGAGAAGGAGGAAAGTAAGGTCCAACTTTTTTTTTTCACTGATACAGAAACAATAAGAGCAAGAAAAGTCCTGACCAAATTTTCTTTTTCAAATGCAGGACCATGTAGATGCTGTTCGAAGCCTCCTGAAGCAGCATCAGGAATTTGAACAACTGCTGATGGCACTGAAGAGACGAGTGGAAGCACTCAATGAAAATGGGGTGAACCTACTAGAGAGTAGGCACTTTGCATCTCATGTGTGAGTCCAAACCCATTGCTTTTTTATTGAGCTTAATAAATGATCCAGTGTGATCATGTGAAATGAAAAATTTTCTTTGAGGAGAAATTAGTTGACCTCCAATGCACAATTTGATGGATAAGGGAGCCAAAAGTAATTATTTTCAAAAAATAGATTTCCTGTGCTCTTAGGACAAATGAGCTTTAGGTTAAATGTGGCATTTGGCAGAACACTAGAATAATTTGTTTTGTATCATAAATTACACATGGTGATAAAACTTCCTTAGACTAAACTCATCAAATGCCTACAGAAAAAGAACTCCTTAATTTGTCAGTATCACATATACTGACAAATGATAGAAATACGGTTTGCTTTCAAAAAGTTACTGAAGCAAAATTCTTCAGGAGCATCTCCTTCGTGTTTTTGTCCAAGCTGAACTGTTAACCTGTAATTCCTTTCTCTCTGCTAGAGCCATGAGGATCTAGTAAGGGGACTCCTTTGCAAACAAGAATTAGAAACAGAGGTTTAGAATGGACCTCTTGGATCAGAAGACTGTGTTCTTGTGATCATAAGTGATAATGTCTTGAACACTCCCTCCCTCCACAAATTTATAAAACTGCCCTTAAGATCTGTTTTCTTGCCAGCACTACTACCATTAGAAAACCATTCCAAAGCCTCATTGCACTTACACCCAAGTGGAAGTTATTAGTTAATTATAAGTAATATAACAATTACATAACTATGGAATATTCAGAGCAGAGGGAGGTCTCAGTGTTCCAATGTATGGCTGCAGTGCACTAATGTGACACAGCCATACAAGAGGAAAATCCAGACCAGCTAGCAAGCAATACCTGCTCTCCAGGTGAGCCCAACATGGTGATGGGACAGGGTCTTATATCCCTTTTTCCTGTCAGCAAAGTTGTAGAAACTAGATTACGTTTATATCGCAGTCATGACTGCAGCATAAGCAAGGGGAAGCAGTATTAGTACAGCATTGGACTTTCTGTTTTTCATGGTAGTATTGAAGAGAGAATGGTCACTCTCCGGAGAAGGTGGGAGCAACTGATACAAAGCAATGCCAAGCGAAAACAGAGGTTGTTGGATTCCCTGCAACTACAGGTAACTGATACTGCAGATTTGGTCAGGCATCTGTGAATTTGGAATTTTATCCTTTGTCTTAATATGAGACAAAAACTCAAACTGCTGAACATTCCTACTACAGCTCTTTGGCTGTGGGACAGAGCTTTGTTTTCCAGGAAGCAGATGATGCACTGGCAATTAAACTTACAAAGCTATAACCATAGAATTTTTTTTTAAAAGAGGAGATTCTGAATGAAAAATATCAATAGAATGCTTTGTCTACTGGTTGAATTTATTCTGTTTATTACTTACTATTGGTCTGGGCCTTAATAACTTAGTGCAGTTAATCAAAGCTTTGGCACCAAGCTTAGTTTCTATGCTGAGATATGAAGTTATACTGGAGGACTGGTCCTCTTCTGGTTAAAATATTCTATCAACAATGCAAAACTTCGCTGACAATTACAGGCAACAGATTAGTAAATGTGGTAAAAAAGAGACCAAGAGATATTATGATGGCTTAAAACCTCATTTATAGTTCAAGATCATACTTCTTCATTAGTTAAATCAATTTAATCCTGTTTGTTTGCTGTAAGGAGTTTAATCGTGATGCTGCTGAGCTTTTGATATGGATGGAAGAGAAGTACAAGATTGCATCAGATGAATCCTATCGAGATCCAACAAATGTTCTACGCAAGCTGAAGTGGCATGAGGCTGCTGAGAAGGAAATGTTGGCTAATGAGGAGCACTTTACAACACTGATTAAGGTGAAGGCAGCTTTGGAGCTGTTTTCCATCTTGTACTGAAATTCATAGATGCTGACTGCTAATAAAGTGATGCTCTGTGTTTCTCCAGAAAGGAAATCAGTTGATTCAAGACAACCATTACGCTGCAGTTTCTGTCCAGGAGAAGATGTCAGAGCTTCAGAAGAAGTGGAGGGAATTGTATGGCAAGATGATAGAGCGAGGTGACAAACTGAGACAAGCTGGACAGCAGGAACAGCTCATGGAACTGCTGCAGGTCAGGAAGTCATGAGGAACAGACGGGAGGAATAGCTTAGGAGCCTGGTTCCTCTATTGTGTGGACACCACATAGAATAGAATACCATCCAGACAGAAGTGGTTTTTAAGGTCTCCATTTTGTCTACAGTTCCTGGAAAGAAACCCCAATATTATAGTATCCAAGCTAACTTCAAATTTATGAGCATGATAACAGCCAGCAAAGCATCAGGCTGTTGAACTTGGGCTCAACACTGCATCTGTGTGGCCATCCTGCACTGGGAAAACAACCCAAACTCTATAGGGGTCAGTGCTATGCACACATAAGCGCTTGCCTGGAGGCAGTCTGGGGCTGCAGACATGACACTGTATTAAGCACATGGTCATCCAGTCTAATTTTATAACAAGGACAAATATGCTGTGAAGCTGTTGTGAGACCATTATGAATGGAATTGCTGTTGAGTTATAGCTACAATCTGAAGTCTTTGAAGATTGTGTAACGCTTTTATATTGTGTTGCTGGAAGATATTTCAAAGAGACAGTTTTCAATGATGTGTTTTAGTGTTTCAGAGAGAAGAGTACTCCAAAATAGTTCATAAAACAAAATATTCCCAGAAGATGTCTCTTAGAGACATCCAGACATCATATTACCAAGAAAGGACAATTGGATTTAAAAATTGTGCCCAGGAAGCTGTCATAAGAGGGAGTGAGTGACAGAAAGTGTTGAAAGGACAGTATGAGTGTGCTGTAATCTTTTCCTGGCAGGATGCCAAAAAGAAGATAGAAAAAATTGAGAAAGTTCTTCAGGAATCTGAGACAGGCCATGATTTGCGCTCGAGCCGTGATCTACTCAAGCAGCACAGACAGCTGGAAAATGAGACACGTGAGCTGGCAGAGAAAATGAATGCCATTGTATCTCATGCAAGGAAAATGGCCACCAATCACTTTGACTCCCAGAGGATTCTGGATGAAACACAGAAATATCTGAAAAGGTACAGTGTCCCTCTGTTTTTTGTTCCCGTCCACGTCTTGTGACAAATAGCATTTTTTATTCTACCTTCTAAAAAATTCTCTTGGTTGATTAAGTTTAACCCATACTCAGGTAAGATTTTTCCTTCCAGCTGGACCTGATCTGTACCTACACAGCTGCTTGTTGACCCTGACTGAACATTGCTCCTTGCCAGCTGCACTCCTCCTCTAGTCCCTTTCTTATCCCTACTTCATCCACTGCTTTGTAAGAGGTACAGTGATCCAGCATTCAATACATCACAGGACAAACCTAGGACTTTAAAGGTGTAAATAATTTTTTCTCTGCTTACATTTAGCGGTATCATATAGGTCTGCTTGCCAAGGAATCCTTGTATGTGCAGCAACTACTAAACATTGAAATTTAATTGCAAAGAAGTGTCCAGTGCTTCAAAATCTCCATGATGGTGTTGTCGTCCAATTCCCTTGGCAGAATGAGGATAAAGCTTTGTTTTAACATGTATTTAATGGATGACCCCTAGGTTTGAGTCTTTGCAAGCGCCTCTTTATGAGAGGCATAAGTTGCTGGAAGCTGCTGTGGATCTTTATGAGTTCTACCATTATCATGACATGGAACTGAACTGGATCAATGAGCGCTTGCCTATTGCCCATTCCACCAACTGCGGAAAATCCTTGGATGCGGCTCAAAACCTGTTGCAAAAGCACAAGGTACCTCCTTTATTCAAGTCTTTTATAGTGTGGTAACCCACTGCACTTCACCTCAGCCTACAAACCTGCACCCACCCCTGCACAGTCAAAGCATTCAATGAGTACATTCACTGATTCCATCTCTGGTCCAGATAAAATGGTTCAGTTGGATCGACACCAATCAGCAGAGTGGTGATGATTTTCAGAGCAAATACAACATTCCTGTGAGAAGTGCAAAATTTGTCGTATTATGGAGAATTATTAATGTGAGAAATTGTAGAGCTCTTCCCATTAAAAAAGGATTAAAAAAACTAGTGCATTTGACACTACATGGAAAAGAGTAAACAAAATAAAACTATTGTAGTTTTCTGGTTATGGCTTCATTATAAATTGTATATTGAAGTTTGTGGATGCTGGATTTTCTAGGAGAGCATATAATGGGCATTTAGCAATTATCTTAAATCTCTACAGATTTTACAATGGTCTGGACAAGCTACAGCCACTGTATTTATAAGGACAGGTTAATATTAATTTCTGGGGAATTTGATTCTTTGTAGCAGTTCCTCACAGCCAGAGTGGTACCTCAGCTGTCCTGCACCACAAGCAATGCTGGATTTTGTGGCACCTTAATCCCAAATTTCATGAGAACATTTATAAGACTGGTGGGGAGGATTTATGGAGCAGTAGTCTGATAGTTTTCATGGTACTGATGACAGCGTCTCTCTTTCCATCATCCTCCATCCACTTCATCATCTTGGATATTTTATTTTTGCATCACCAGCTCAACATTTTTTTCTGATTCCACCATCTTTTTGTCTCAGCCTGTGATCTGCTCCTGCTCCCAAATCTCCCTGGCTGCTGGACAGGGGAAGGGGCAGGAGCATGGTAAAGAGAGGGCTTTGGTGCAGGGAAGTTAGGGGATGTGTGCTGCTTCCTTACACACCCTTCCCTCGTCCCTCGATGGCAGTACCGAGAGCAGAGCATTATGTGTGGGGGCTGGCACCACTGACCAAGGCTGCAGGAATAAGACAGTCCTGGTGTCCTCTTGCTGTACTCTGCCCACTGTCATCAGCTGCCAGTTTTGCTTAGGATTAGGAGCACGTAGAATTTACTTGTCCTCACATATCCTTTATTCTTAATTTTTCTTTTCCCTCATTCCCAGGAACTGCAGGCAGAAGTGAATGCCCACAAACAGCAAGTCCAGCGGGTCCTGGATAAAGGAAAGGCAATGATTGTAGACCAGCACCCATCAGCTCAGAAAATAAGTGAGAAATGCCAGGAGCTTCTGACTGCCTGGCAGGGCTTGGAGACATCCTCTGAGGAAAGGATGAAGCAGCTGCAGCACTCAGTTGGCTTCCAGGAGGTACAAATTAAAGCAAAGAGCTTGCACAGTAGCTTCTTCAGATGAACAAGAGAACCAAAATGTTATAGTGAATAAAAATCCAGCTTTGCTGGGACTGGTATTCTCTCCAGCTGCTGGAGGCCAGACTCATGGGAACAGAGGTCTGGACTGCCCAGCTGAATGCAGACCCACTCTCCACCTGCTGCCCTACAGGTTCCCTTGGGTTCTATACCCATCCCATACAGCTATGCACAGAACACACATTTCTCCCAGTAGTAGCTCCTTTCTCTGTGTCTTTACACAGTCTCAGGCTTCAACTTATTGATGTAATGAATCCTGAACTGGCCCTTCATGCTGGAGAATTATGAAATGGAAATCAGAAAAGAGAGGATTTCTTGTGCTATCCATTCTTTACCTGTTCCATGCAACAATTTTCCAGGCAATAAAATGATACTGAGGAACAGATATTCTCAAATACTCTCAGATACTCTCCGAACAAGTTAGGGAGTTTGACTTTATTCTTTTCAGTAGGCTTCTGGACCTTCATGCTTATTCTGTTTAAAAAAATAAAACTAAAAATGGCATGCAAATATTTATATTGATAATCCAAATTTTCTGTCATCAGTGGGTCCTTTAGGAGTTCAGTTACTCAGGTGGTACATGCAGTTTTGTAGAAATAAACAGCATTTGCATGGAGTTCACAGCCCCAGTTAAAGTTTGTTCCATTCGATCATCTGGCCTTTATTTCCTCTATATATGAACACACTTGTCAGGACTGTAGACTTTATGAAGCCTGATTCTTACAGTGATTTGAACTTCTCAGGCAGAGGAAGGAGAAATGTCCCGCTGATATTATACACTTAGTTATCTTGCACTGAAGTCTTCCATCTGTGATCTCTTAATTATTTTATGATTTCACAGAGAACAGTGAATTAAATAAAACATTACAGTAAGCCTTACAGTGCACCATCTATTTAGAATTTATTAGGTAAGAAAAAAATGTCATTAATGTTTTGAAAGTGGAAGCTTATTTGTTTTCTCTTTAACTGATAGTTTTTAATGAATACATCAGACCTGGAGGCTTGGATAGCAGAAAAATATCCACTCGTGACAAGCAAGGACTATGGTAAAGATGAAGATGGAACACTGAAACTCATCAAGAAACATAAGGTATTTCACTGCCTAAATTCTGTGGGCTAGCCTGATCTTTTGGTCCCTCTGCAGTCATAAAATTGTTTGTCTTATTGGTAGTTGAATGCCCAGCTATCTACAATGTTTTGCATTGATAAATGTCTACATATGAATAGATTGATAGAAGAGATCAGTGCAGTTTACTAACTTGGTTGGTGAAATGTAGTTTGGGGGAAAAGGCGGATAGTGAATATTCTCATATTCCTCTGAGGCCAAATCTGACTATCTGCTTTTCAGTTTCAGCAGATGTGTGCAGAAGCCTTGTAATTTTTTCCTAAAATCAAAGATACAGATAAAGTATTAATCCAGGAATACTTTACCTAATATTCCATCAGGGAATTCTAATTGTCTTTATTCATTTAATTGGTTTGAATTTCTGTACAATTTTTTTTAATGTTGCTAGAAAATACTCTGAAATTATTCAGGTCTTGGAAATGTCCCATCCTTCCCAAAAATATTTCTTTTTCAGTCACTGCACCCTAGGCTGTTCGCAGGCAGTGGCTATCTCGGACAACTGGCTCTCAATTCACTGTTTTGCTTTGTCAGGCACTGGAGCATGAGATTGCCATTTACCAAGATTTGTTGAAAGAACTGAGTGAAAGTGCCCAAACTCTTCCTCTTGTGGGCTCCATCCAGTGCATTGAGGTTGATGCACCAAAGGAACAAGTTCATTCAAGGCTCCAGGAGCTGCAGGAGCTAGCAGCAGCAAGGTATAAACCAGAACTCCCCCTTGGATCCTAGATGAGATTCAAAGCCCACTGAAATCCATAAAGGATATCTCCAGTTACGTCACTGGAATTTATATTCATTATATTATAAATAAGTAATTCATTATAGTTATAATATTGTTCTTGTTATCAATTTTATTTTACTTCTACATTTTATAATTAAATTATATTATCTCCTCTTTTTTCAATTATATTTAGGAAATTGCTTGTTTCTATATTGTAATTCTGTGCATTTATGAGCTTTTCATTTTACTGAACATGATTTCTACAATTTATTCAAGGAGTTTTGCTACATATTAAGGATTTGATATCTACCAATTTCCTCTTTATTCATCCTCTTGTAAAATGACTTCAGGTGCCAGATTCTGGCTTTCATTTGTGGTATTTAGAACCTGCTATCAATTGGAAAAAATGTTTTTAGAATGTTCCCTTAATGTTACTTTAAAATTGCTCGATTTTTACATATCATAAGAGACACAATAATGAATTCACTTATTTATGTACCCAGTGACTGTGCTAGTATAGGAAGGCTTTTATTCTTGAATGATTCTTTACTTTTAATTTCACTTTCTTTCAGTTATTATTACATTAAGATATTTACAACAGGAACAGTTGGCTTGTACAAAGGATTTTAACACTTACAGTTTTTTTTCAGAAAGAAAAAAATGTCTGAACAACTTTGATTTTTCCCCCACAAAAATTTCACTCAGAAAAGGAAGAGGATTCTGCAAGCAGAATAACAAATAAATTAATCTGAATACTAGAAAAATTAAACCTAAAGAAAATGCTGGTATTTTACCTTTTATTTTTAACCTTGTTTGCAGTTGAAGAAGTAAAAGCATCTATAGAAAAACCTGTGACTGAAAATTTCAGGAAAAGAAATAATCTAGAAATATCAAAACACTTCTGTGTGTTGAACACAGAAATGTTTTCATTTTTCTAAATGTTAACCTGTGTCTTGTGGCATCTTATTGGTGCTCTGGTTTGCACCTCTCATCTGCATTCTCCTTGGGCTGGACTCTTAACAAGTTACATCTCTTGTGATGAACATTTGTGACTCAAACTGGGAAGCCAGATTCTTCTTTTCTGCAATATTTGCACAATGGCAGGCTGATAGATGGAAAATTGATTTTTTTTTTTTTTTTTTTTTTTTTTTTTTTTTTTTTTTTTTTTTTTTTGCTGTGGAAGCCCTGTAATGTCTCTGGCTGAATTATAAAGTAATCTAGATCATTGGAAATATGTAACAGATTGGAGCAATTCTGCCGAACAGGCAATATGAGAATTGCATGCAAAGGCTTTCCTAGCATCTGCTTTCCTGATGCTCATTTTCACATATTTCCTTCTCATTTTCACAAGTAATTCAATTATCTTTAGAAAGACAGATCAGGACAGATCTGGAAAAAAATAAAGGGGATTCTTTCTCATGGAAATAAAAAAACCCGGCAAAAGCAATAACAAACCCCAGGCAAAATCAAAAACAGAGCAGAAAAAGAGTTCAGATAGGCACAGTACCCTTCTGGGAAATTCAGCTCATGAGACGAGCATGACCTGTCTGACAGCTGTCATCCTACAATCATCATTTCCAAATCTGAGAAATAATCAGCTCTTTCATTACAGAGAATGAATTTTGATGGTGAGAGGTTTTGGGGATTCATTGGAAGAAAGTAACTGATAGCCCTTCTCTTCTATTATTAATTATATTATCTTGTCTCCTTCCCCCAACAGAGGGAAGAAGCTCGATGAAACTCTTCTCTTGCATGAGTTTCTACAAGAATACGAAGATCTGGAAGACTGGATCACTCAGCAGAAACAAACAGCCAGCTCTAAAGACTATGGAAATGATTATGAACACGTTTTGGTGAGTTTTTTGAGTAGCAGATTAAAAAATCAAATAAACTGTATGTAGTGAGACTGTAAACAGATACTAAGATTGTCCTTGAAAACTTAAAAGATAAAGTAAGAAGTAAGTATAAATACCTGGAAGATGGTTGGGTGAAGAAAAGGGTGAAGTGGATGGGAAGGACTGAAGAACAGGCAGATTGCATCCTGTTACCATGAGGTCTGAGCTGTCTGAAACAACTGCATGCTAAAATGTCTACACCTTCAGAGAGCAAATCTTTTCTATTTTTAATAAGTAGATATTTCAGTATGGTACCCATTTAGGATTTTTTTTTCTTTTTTTTTTTTTCTTTTTAATTGTGATTGCTGATATACAGACCTCTCACATGGCATAGAAACCAATCTAATGTCAGCCTGCTACAAATCACTGCAATGTCAGTCTGTTAGAAATCACTACAATTCACCTGTTCATCTTAACTTTTATAATATTTATTATTTATTTCAAAATAGCTTGTCTTAAACCTGAAAATCAGACTACATTATCCATTTACAGCACTGAATACGCATTTGCATTCATTAAGTAAAAGCACATAATTTTATAATTTAAATTCATTGCACACAGCTTATTTCTGTCCCCAGTAACCATGTTTATGCCTCCCATCTGCATCACAAACCTCATGTTTCGCTAAGAGTTTGAAGCTTCTCATGGTCTTTGAAAGTAGAATCCAGTCATTCTCTGAAGTTTCTCTACCTCTAAGTATTATCAGCTTATTACATGTTTTACGGCTGTGTTCTGATGAGCAGGTATGTTTGGAAAAAGAGAGCACTCAAAAGGGGTTTTCTCTTTATTCTTGTTTTCTCTTCTAAAGCAACTTTGTGCCAAATACGATGCATTCCGACATCAGTTGGAAGCAGCTGGGAAAAGAGTTGTGGCTTTCCAGCAGCTGGCAGACAACTTGCTGAGCCAAGGGTATTCTGAGTCCTGGGAAATTCGGCAGATGCAGAAACAACTAAGGTAGGAGCCTTCTGTTAGGTCTAAAATGCTTTGTCCTTTCCACCTGCTCTCAAGGAGGAGGAAGTAACAAGAAACTAGGAAGGGGTAAGGCATGTCCTCCTGATTCTCTAATTGCAAACTATGTCGTTTGCTCACACAGAGTTGCTTCCAGCCTCATTTAAAAATAAACATAATACTTGCTGTTCTGGCTTTTTGTAAATTGCTTTGAAGGTGTTTTACAAGGTGAACTTCCTTTGCCCTTTGAAAGAGGATCACCAGATGAAAGGCTCAGAGTTTAGATGCTTTTTATTGCTCCTTTTTTTTCGCGTTTGAATCCCATCACTGCACTGCAGAGTAACATTGAGATGCTCTGAACTTCTTAGTTCTGGCATCAGTCCAAACTGGCCCAAAGGAGAAGTGGGTCTCAGGCAGCTGTGGTCACCACAATATAAGAGAGTTATTAAGCTATTAGTGAGTGTCCAAAGGACACGCTGTGAGGATGATGAAGGGCCTTGAGGGGAAGCTCCTCATATGAGGAGTGGCTGAGGTCACTTGGTCTGTTCAGTCTGGAGAAGACTGAAGGAAGACCTCACTGCAGTCTGCAACTTCCTTGGGAGGGAAAGATGAGGGGCAGAGGTTGATCTCTTCTCTGTGACAACCAATGACAGGACCAAGGAAATGGCCTGAAGCTGAATCAAGGGAAGCTTAAGTTGGATATTAGGAAAAGGTTTTTTACCCAGAGAGTGGTTGGGCACTGGAACAGGCTCCCCAGGGATGCAGTCACATCACCCTGAGTTCAAGAAATGTTTGGACGAGGCTATCAGATGCATGGTGTGATTCTTGGGGTGTTCTGTGCAGGGCTAGGAGTTGGATTTTAATGATTCTTGTGGGTCTTTCCCAACTCAAGATATTCTATGATTATATGCTTGGTACTCCAAGTACTGCATATAAAACCTGAAAAGTGCAATTGAGGGGGGAACTCTTAAGTAGGACCATTTCTTTAAGTTCCTGGAGCAAACAGGAGGACAGAGTAGGGTAAGAGACACGCTGCCATTCAGAGAATAACTCCAACAGAATTTAAAGGCAGGAATTAAAAACTAAGCAAGAACAGGTTCTATTTTCAGTATTTCTTTAGACATTTGGTCTCCTTTACTGCTAGTTTAAGTGTTTTACATTGTTCTTTTCCCCATTTTACCTTGAAGGAACTCTTGGGAGGAACTGTTGGAAATGACCAGATCACGAGGTGAGCAGCTGAGAGATGCTGAGGCGATTCACAAGTGTTACCAAGATCTGACAGATGCTCTGGCCCATATTGAGGTAAAAAATTCATAGGAAAATCTCATATAATGCAAACTTTATTTCAGCTTTTTTTTGGTGGAATATTCTTATGATTCTCAGCATTCTTACTGCTGACTTCAAATCCTGGGTAAATCTTTGACACGTGACTGGTTACCTTATGAGAATCACTGGTGAAACAAGGTGGAGCTGGAGTTGCTGATCTGTGGGGAAAGCTGAGAAGATCAGGGTTTGCACTAAGGTGCCTCACAGTGCAATGCATACAGTGATGTAGTTTGCAGTCATCAGGCCTAAGAAACTACTGTCCCACCATGGTGGTTCTTTGTACACTGTTGTAGTTTCATGTGTGCTGAAGAACTCTCCTCTGAAAAAGGCATTTGTTTGGATTACAGTGACCATTAGCCTGGAAAGTTGTCAGGCAATCGTGATCTGAAGCGAAAAGCTGAGCCAAAAATATTTTCCTCTCATTCCAGTGCCCAGTACTGGCAATAATTTCAAACTGTCCCAGCATGAAAACTAGGGGGAGAAGTCTCCCGAAAAAAAAATCTTCAGCCTTCTGTTTTATCTGAACATCCTGAAGAATTTCACAGAGAAACCACATCCTTGCTGTAATGAGAGGTGTGGTTTCCCTAACGCAGATGTTTACAGGAGGCAGTGATCCAAGGGGTTCCACTGTTTGCAAGGCAACAGGGCTTTGTTTGGTTACATGTGATGAATTTTCTACTTGTTTGTGCTGCCAGAGGCTGCCCTATTCAACCATGTTATTCCTGTTTTCTTCCCCTGTCATGAAGAGAAAATCAAACACAATATTTCACTATTTACTATTTATTGTGAAAAGCTGGGCTTTTCACAATATAAATAAGCACCTGGTGCTTATTTAACTTCAATGATGAAGTAGTTAATGATGAGACAGTGACAAGTAAGGGTTCAAAAACACTTCACAGACCAGCTGTTGGTTTACCCCCATGCTGAGTTTGGTCCAGGCAACCACTACACCCTTCTTGCATTGCATCTTGTTAATAGCTTCACACCAGGGAGGGAGAGCAGTCATCTCATCCATCCCTTCCTGTGTACCCTGGTCAGAAGCCCACCAAGGAAAGCTGTTCTCAGAGGAACATAGTACTAGAAGACCTTGCTTAAGTCACCAGCTCCAGTGCCATCACAGTACAGGCAACTACAACATGCATCTCCTTCTATAGCACCTTACCAAAACACACTGCTGGTGTCCCAAACTAGCCTGTGATTCTGTTGCAGAAATGCAGTTCTTCAATGGTAAGAAATGTTCTGCTAATTTTCCCTAAACTGACCTGGAACAAATTTCTAATAATTTTAGTGACAGTGAAGTTGTCCAGCTGAAATGCCTTTTCATTTTGCATAATTTCCAATGCATGTCTGGGTAACAACTACAACCATTCAGAACCTTTGCTGAATTAAAAAAATGTTTACATTTCCATTTATGTAGTGGTCCCTCCATTTCTCTCATCTTTACAGTAATTTTTCTTGTGCATATATAACCAAAATTATATCTAAAGATGGTTCACAGGAAGAATGGACTGAAACTGTTGCTTGTTAATGCTGCTTTTAAGAATTCACTGTCCCTGCAGTAGGTACTCAAGACTGATTCCCAACACAAAGCCTGTAAGAAGTTTTCTTGTATTGTCTGATCAAGGAAAGACACAAACCTTCATTTCTAACAGTCCATTTGAATAGTTTAGCCATTAGGATATTTAAAAGTGAGTTACTAGGAGAGATTTTTCTGGCTTTGTTTTATCTATCATAGTTGAGTGACTCAGAATGTCCTCAACTGTGTAGTATCAGTTAGAGTACCCAATATAATTTTATGTATGCTTTTGATGAGTTTTGCTTGGAAACAGGAAAAAAACCCAAAGCTTTCTCTGATTTCTTATTTCCAGGAGAAATCCAAAAGTATTCCAGATGATGTTGCCAAGGACATGAGAGGTGTCCAAACCCAGCTCCGGAACCATGTGGCCTTGGAGCACGAGCTCTCTGGGAATGAGCAGCAGGTAATGGCAGTCATTTGTGGTCTTCAATGTGTAGCCAAAGTTCAGCTTTCCAAGAAAAGCATAATAATAATAATTTGGTATTGTGAACCAAATTATTACTGTCTCTCACAGAAAGCCTGGAAATCTCTAGTGATTTTCCTTCATTTTCTGGGGTTTTTATATAGTCAAGGTCTGATGGCAGTGATAAGGTAGGTAATTAAAACTTATCAAATAAGATGCATACTGTAATAACTACTGACAGTAGTTCAATATGACCATTGAAGTGATTCACAGGAATATTTTTGATCATGGTTTGAAATGTATGATTATGCCAGGCTTTGTGATATGCTTATTTTCTTCTTCAAAGGGTTTCAAGTGATTACAAAGAAAAATCCAAAATCAGTTTTATGTGCAGACAAAATTAATATTGGTACAAATTGGATTGTGAGAAAAAGGATGGTGCTCACAATACAAATATGTAAATGTCATGTAAATAAATGTAAATGTTACAAATACGTAAAATTTTATAAGAACCTGTACCTTGTATATGGGAGACTTGATTGGCTTCAACAAACTATTGAAACCAGCATGAGTTTTCACTCTTGTATAATATGTGTAATAGTATACAATAGTATATACAGTGTAAAACACAGCATGAGTTATACTGAGATTACTGAAGTTATCCCAGTGTTACTTATCAGCGGCCTCAAATATTTTGGCCTTGGGGTAGTAACATTAGAATTGATCCCATCAGCTTCTCATTACTTTTAAGAGTAAAAAAGCATGAGACATGCATGAAGAGAATGTAGTCACAGTTAAGCTATATAGTCAATAAAGAAAAAATTTTTTTGCTATTACTTGCATTATAATAGTAATTATAATACTACTTTCATTGTTCATATAATAAATGATGTAGTAAAAAAGGGAAAACAAATCTGCCTCTGAAAAATCACTTGTGATGAGCCTTGACAAACACTGGATGTCACTATTACTCCATACAAAAGACATTATAGAAGTTTTTGTTTAATACAAGAAGAGTTAAGTCAGAAAATGGTGTATTTTCGTGTACAGAAAAGATAGCCCTTATCAGAACTTCTCTAATATTAGCAGGATCTCCATGATGCTCTCCTTCTTACCCTCTTCTTTCGCCCCCTGTGCACAGCTGCAGGAGCTGATCCACGCTGCTGACCAGGTGCTGCCCCATTGCTCCAGGAAGCAGGTGGAAGACCTGAAGGCAAAGCAGCAGGCAGTAGTGGCCAACTGGAAGGCCCTGAAGTCCAAAGTGGAGCAGCGCAGGAGACTCCTGGAACAAGCCCACAAGCTCTATGAGTTTCAGGCACATGTAAGCACTTCTGCCCTTTGTCCCTCACTACTCAGGGAAGGTTGCCTGCAGTGGGTGTGAATCAGAGGTTCACTTCCAAGCTGGTAAAAGGCTGCAAGTGCTCTCTGTGTTATCAATCAAGCATTTAGTGCTCATAGATATTTAGAAAGGCATTAGAGGATAAGGGTCTTTTCTATAGGATAAGGATTTTTTTACCTTCTGTAGGAATAGAAGCTTCCATGCAGAGGTGTAAGGAATAATTGTCAGCTGTCAGAAGCAGTCACCGCTTTGCAGAATAGCAGTAATCTTTTCAAAGTCTTTGCAATTTCCACTGAGTAAGAGTGACAAAAAGAGATGTTACTGTCCCATTTAGAATGCATAAAAGTTTGTTCTCTCTCTCTCAGGGCATGCAATAACCCTTGGTTCACTTACGGCACGTATCAAATACAACTCACTGATTTTTGCACTAACCTCTCAAGCTGCTCAGACAGGGACACGGATATATCAGCATAGCATCAAAATCAGCAATGCACAGCTGCTTTTTCTCCAAAGAACTCAGCAGGTCACTGAGCTGTGATTTGCCATGGAGTACTCTGCAAACGTCAATAGTCTCAGTGAAGGCACTTGAGCTACCCCACTGCAGATCAGTAGATTATTGCTGCAAGCACTGCAGGTGCTAAACCAGCGAGAGTACCCCCTTACATCATGAAAGGAGTTGCTAATGTAGATTTCAAGAATGCATTTACATTTTTTTATTCTTCAACTGTTCCAAGTGTAACTATCGTGTCAATTCAAGATACTTCTGGTAGTTCACGTTCTGCTTCCATTTTTAGTGGGGAAGCAGAGAGTGTCCAGGTTATGTTCACCTGAAAAAAACTAGCTGCAAGTTTATGTTAGGGCTGTGATCTGGGATCAAGACCACAACAAAGTGTACATGGTTGGTTTTTTTAACATGAGAGGCATCTGCATATTCAATTAATCCGCTTTAAGTCTAAGTGTTTAAATTAGCCTTACCTGTCTTATTTTATACAAAGAAATGTTATATGGTTAGAGATAAAGGATGTTTATGGTAGTTTGGGGGCTTTGAGGGTATGGTTTGTTTTTCAACTGCTACAAGTTCCATTATCATGTGCAGAACTGTTGATGGGGAAAATTAGTGTGATTCTCCTGGTGTAGGTGAAAAGTTCATTTGCCCACTGTCTTTCTAACAGTATCTAGGACTCATAGAATGAACAAGGCAATGTAGAATGTACAATTTTAGAATGTATTTTTCTATCATATATATTGGATTCTTGAAGTCTTCGGCCTGGAGGCATTTTCATCAGGAGGTGGATCTTGGTGGATTTGACCATTAAAATGTAGTCACTCAGAGTTCACTTCTTTATTGATTTACTTCATAACTTACATCATAGATTTAGCTTTTGACTTCAGATAAAAAATTTTAAGTTGTCCCCATCCTGTGGGAGTGTTAGTCTAATTTTTATTGCTGGAATGATGCAAAACACCTTTGGTTTGAATTTTGTCTGAAATGTGTGATGCAGCCTGTGGTCTGAATGACAAATCTATAGTTCATGTCTTGCTCTGCCAGTGTGTCCTTTGATCTTCATGACTCTTGACATCATTAAACAAAATGACAAAGCCATGTGACCATATTCTCAGTGATGTGTCTAGATGGCACTATGCCTCAGACAACTCCCTCTGTCTCTGATGTCAGGCTGATGGCAAAAAGTATTCCCAGTCCTCTCAATTTTCACCTCCTTATGTGACAGTAATTCCTGATGAAGTGAAGTGCCGGTTCTGCAATTTGGTAAGCCTGTCTTGCTGCCCAGATGGGACAAGGCAGGATTATGCAGACATGGCTATATAACCGTAAAAATTTCAGAAACTCTACAGTAGGTAAGAACAGCTTTGCTGCAGAATATTGCCCAAACTACTGAAGGCAAAGAGGCAACTTTGCCTTTCCTCTTTCAGCTGTGCCAAGAGGTGCACAAATTTAATGTTAGTCATAGCTGCTCAGAGTACCTTTTCCATTATATTGTTCATTTGCCATCCACAGGGCCTTTTCATTTAAAAATCATCCACAGATAAAGTGAAACAAACAAACAAAAAAATCAATTTCTATAAAATGAGAATTCTGCACCATCATCTAGTGTATCTCCTTACACCCCAGCAAGTACAATTTTAATGTGATGAAGTAGCAGAGCTGAACCTGACAACACACAGCACAGCAGAGGGCTTCAGATCTTCCACGGAACTTTGTCAGGGAAGATGAGTGTAGACACAGACTCAAAGTATTTCTGAATGATCTGAGGCCCTTACTGTGAAGTTTGTGCTAGGATCTGCAAAATCAGAGTCAGGCTCTGCTCAGGAGTTTCCTGCAGACTGATGCCTACTCTATCCTTAAATATTGCTGGCAGTGGTAGTCCAGTAACCTCTTATTGGCTCCTGACTCGTTCCATTGCATTATATATCCTGAGGCTTATGGACTTTTTCCTAATGCTTAGCTCAAAAATCTCAGGGAGTTTTAGACATTTGCAGTGCCAAGTGCAATGTCAGTGTCTACAGTGACACCCAGCTGGGTGAAGGAATTAGTTCTACAAATGGAAATTATGCCAACAAGTGTGCACTACCATGGGCCCCTTTAAAAGGACCACAGTCTTTTTAAAGAGTCATTTAGTAGCTGTGTTCACTGGCTTTAAAAAAGCAGTATCTTGGCTTTAAAGGCTAAAGTCAAGACCCCAGATTGGCCAGTTTCAATTTTGTGGTGCTTTTCTGAATTTTTTTCCTGGCTGTCTTTACAAGATTTTCATTATAGGAACAGAAATCTATGGGTAGAATGGAGCAGCCAAGAATCTATTTCCATTACATATTTTCCTTCAGTGAAAAAGCCAGCAACCATTTAAAAGATAAACAAAAAATTTATTTTCTGCAATAAAAGAGAATTTTTCTTCAGCACTTACTATAAATAACAGTACTTTAAAATAAATGTTATAAACCTGAAAGACCATTTACTACCTAAAAATTGAATAAACTAATCCAGACATAGCTAAACTATAACCAATTTTAATCACCATAGATAATCCCTTGTATATCACTCACAGTCCTAGTTTTTACCTACTGACATAAGAGCAAAACTCCTCCTGCAGATTCAAATAAGATGCCTGAAGTAAGAGACTGTTGAAGTATAGAATCAAATGGAGAAAAAGACATACAGAGAACAACAAATTATTTTTACTTGTACAGTTTTCTTCAATCACAATTTTAAAATAAACCTCAGGGATTTGTTTTAGCATTTCCATGCTCATAATTGCTTCACACATTTTGAGTTATTGCAAATATATTTATTGGTTCATCAGATTTTGAAAGTAAGCTGCATGGCATACTTGTTCCTCCCAATCTCAGTCCTATACTTCTACATACATAATATGCTTATGCAATTTATTCTGACCTGTGATTTACCCTTTTCCCAGTTCTATTAGAGTGCATTTGTTTTTTTCCTGAAAATTCTCATTCTCATTTTAGAATATGTGCATAATCTAATTTTCCAATAGGCTTGTATAAGCAGAAGTTTTCACAGAAATGTAAGATGACCTAACAATGACCATATAAACATAGGTTTATCCTTTATGAGGGAATAACATCAGAAAATACTTTAATAAAGATGGATTAAAGGGCAATAAATGATATCCTGCTGCCACTGATATGATATGACAGTTTGATTATGATATTATAAATCATGTAACACAGTATATAGGAATTCCTGTAGTCGTGTTGTCCATCGTTATAAAATTCATAGAAATACTGCAAGCACTAATGAAATATTTTATTTATCTATTATTTTATTACCTATTATTCACTTAAAGTTGAAGAGTCAGCCTTAGATTTTTCCTACCTGCTAACCTGAGTTTGAGCCCTAACCTGAATTTTCATATTTTGTGGGGTTCCAGGTGTGGGACTATTTCTTATGGACAGCAGAAATCATAAGGGAAATGAGAGCCAAGGAGTCTATTCGGGACATATCTACCAGCAGCCTGAGACTCACCCAGCATCAGCAGCTGCTGGCAGAGATCGAGGCACGAGAGGAGAAGTACAGTCACGTTGTACAGCTAGGACAGTCCCTCTTGCAAGATGAGGAAATGCCATCAAAAGAGGTAATGGAAACTCCTCTGAGCTCAGTCATACATATTCAGCACTGCACCCCAAGGTAACTATGATTCTGTATTTTATCACACTGTGAGATACAAGTCACATACTCACTTGTCCCTGTGCATGACCTACATTTGCCTCGGTATGTGACCTATCTTGGGCACAAAAACATCTGCTTCATTTCTAACTCCAGCAGCAGGTGTGTAGAGGCATTTCCTAAAGGCCCCCGCAGCAAATCTCGACTTTTTCAAGAATTTCACCATGTTCTGAGCCACAGAGTCAACTCTACAAACTTCCCAAACTGGATTTTCAAACAAGTGCTACACTTTGTATTACAGTGGTATACCTACGCCAGGACAGTCTGGACAAAATCCTGTCAACCAAAGAATGAAAACACTCAAACATTTGAGAGAGTTTAAAGATTGATTGAAACATTTTCTGTAGAAAAACATTACACTAGAAAATACACTAGTAAAATACACTCCCTGGAAATGAAAGATTTAAATCAAAATGTCAGTTTACTCAAGAGAAATCACTTCTAAGATTCTCACAGCATTTATTTCTTTTCCAGTACCTACCAGCTCATTTCTCCCCTGATAATTCATTAACATGTCTGTTGAATACCTTCAGAAAAATGCAGAGTTTGTGCAAGTTACTCTCCCATCTCACCAAGCTATTTCCTGAAAATTTGCTGAATATGAATTGCACTGTATGACTATGGTAGCTAGAAATCTTGCTGACTTTAAAGTTCTTTGCCTGCAGGAAAAAAAATCATTCATAGAAGGCATGTGGATATACAGTGTTAGAAAGCTGAATAAAGTCTAGCCTTGTGGCATGAATTCACTGACTAGAAAATTATGCTATGTTGATAATTGTTATTTTAATATCTATCATATAAAAGTTTGAAGTTCTATAATAGCACTCTTAATGCTTAAAGATAATGAAGAATTAGGATCTGATGCTAGAAGTCACACTTGAGAAACAGTTACCTTTCTTTGCTTTTGGTTTGGACTGCTCTAAGAAGCACTTCTCCATTGCAGAAATGAGGCACCTTTGATTATCTCTGTGCCCAAACAGAAGTGCTAGAACTTGTTCTAGTTGTTTGGGGTTTTTTTCTGTTTAATAATTTTCTGCCATTTAAAGGCATTATCCACCACTCCACTTAATCCTCTCTTCTGTCAACTTACCCAGATCATGGGATATAAAGACCAACACAAGTTTTTAACTGGGATTTTTTTTCAGATTCAGCAGAAGCTGCAGGCTTTGTTGGAAGAGAAGAAAAATGTGTACAATGCATGGAGACAGAAGAAGGAGTGGCTGGAGAAAACACACCAAGAACAAATGCTCTACAAGGATTGGGATCACCTTGACATGCTCCTGAACTCACAGGAGGTGAGCAAATTATAAACTTGAAACAAGCAGCTAAAACCTTCAAGCATGTAAACTCTTTCAAACTAAAAATGCCACTAGTGTTCACCTACAGCTTGAAATCCCTGTGCCTGTGTATAGAAAAGACAGTCTCTTATTGGTGTTGTTTGTGTTGTAGTATCACTTGGAGACTGTAGCAATGTGCAAGAAGCCTTCCTTTCTCATTGGGGCTGAGGTGTGAAACAGAAACAAGTAGATGATCCTTACCTGAAAGATAATTCACTGCAAATACACCTAAGAGGGAACATATGAGCATCACAACAGAAGAGGGAGACAAGAGTCCAATATTAGTCCACTTTACAAACAGATCTCAGCTTGCCAGCTGCTTAACCACTGACAATTTTGGTAGGATTCAAAGAGAAAGGAAATTGTAAAGAGGGTTTGAAGGGATTTTACTTTGCAGGTGTTGCTGGAATTCTCACCTCAGGCTGAGAGTTATACTGGGAAAATGCAGCTGGAGGGAAATGGATGTCAGCAGTGTGAGATAATACAGGAAGTGAATCGACTTCTCAGTTCTGCAAGGGCATTGATAGGAGTGTGTAGAACAACAATGAAAGGAGCATTAACTTCTGTTTGATGCAGTTGAGAAAAACAAGCTAGTGAAAAACGCCGTCTCATGAAAAAAAAAGAGGGCAGATATAATCAATGCAAAGAGACAGAAGGTTGTTCTTATTATCAGCATTTTGCAGCTCTTGAAATAGATATTTTTTCAGCATTCTTGAATTATGTTTTGTCTTCCTTGCACTTTCTTTGATTCGTGTAACTATTTCAAAAGGTTCCATTTTGAGGTCTGGCATTTGCTATTACAAAACTGAGTGCAGTCACTGAAAATTCATGAATTGATAGATTGCTGCAATTGTGCTGAGACTTGGCATACAAACCACATCAATGGGTTGCAGGTTGCCAAACTGAAGGATTGGTGCAATGCTGGAGGAGATTGCACCTCTGGGTCATTTTTCATTAAGGAAAAATAATTCTTAATTCTCCAAGACCTCTGAAAGCAAAATATAATGGCTCTTATTTTGCACTGAGCTCGATTTTCCACCAGTGCTTTCCACTGGCACTAAATAAAGGCACTAAATCCTTTTGGAAACTGACTCTGAGCTGTGCCATGCAGTGATACTTAACCCTTTGGAGTACATGGGCCTGGAGATTTCTGCTACTCCTTCCTTGAAGGAAATGCATGTCTATATAGTTCTTCATAATTGGTTCTTTTAGAAAATGTGACCTGCATTCTGGATTTTGTAGCGTGAAGCAGAAAGTTTCACCTAGGTGTAAGATATTACATAATTCTGACCACTATTTGTTGCTTATATAGCAAATGACATGATTTGCATTATATCTACCTCAATTCCCTACCAAGCAGTGATACATCATTGTTAAGCTCCTGCATGAGAGCTTATCAGGGACAATGTAAACACTACAAAAGTTTGGCCACTGTATTTTTTTCTCTTTTCATTAAATGGATATCAGCCAACACACAGAGACACTATCACTACAGCATCTGCTTTGCTCTGTGTAATGCAGGGGTAAATGTGTGGGAAGTTACTGTGGATAGGTGATTTTTTGCTCCTCAGTTGTGACTCCTGGTTGCAAAAGTCTGTATTACTCATACATGAAACGATATGAAAGGATAATGCACCTGGCATTTCTGGTATGGCCCCAGCACTTTCTCTACAGGTCAGTGGCACTTCACATTATTTCTGTGTTCGGATGGATTTGCCATTGCCATAGGTTGTGACGTAGACTGCCACAAGAGGGCTGGTGTTCATCAGAAGCTAGGTAAATTCTCCTGGTGGGATCAGAAAGCAGAAGTTTCTTCAGCCAAACCTGAAGAAAGCCTGAGAATGAAGATTGTGACCTTGAGGACCATGAAGAGCAGTTCTGTTATCAGAATCTTTTTCCCACAGTATCCTCTCTATGAACTTCAAAGGAGCCTGGTGCTCAGTTTTTCGCACTGACACTAAGCATCCAGAAGGTGGAACAGTAAAGTGAGGATGCTTGGCTGTCCCTTGCAACAGCTCTTCACACAGACCACACTTTACAGTCAAGCTGTCTTTTGCAGCTGTTGCCATCTGCCATGTAGATCAGAATAAACAATTTGACAGCGGAATGATGTTCCTTAGTCACTACTTGTATTTCACTTTTCTGCAGTTGAAGAACTCTTGGAAGAGAAATCTATTTCTTTTGGATTGAACTCTGTTACTACTATATAGAGTTAAAATGTGGTTGCATAGTGATACAGACAAGCAGGATGATAGGAAAGCAGTTTTATTCAAACATGTTTTTAAAAAAGAACTCAGCCAGCACATCAGCTGAAGAATCTCAAACCATTTTCCCAATAGGAATTTCATAATTTGCTGCTTTCAGAAAGAACAAAAGCAAACACACATTCAAAAAGGATTCCTATCAGGCAAACAAATAGAAGCAATCTCTTCACCCTTTTCGTTTCTTCTGACTTTTGTGTTTGAGTTAAGGCTGTTATGTGCATTTCACTTCTTATGTCTGCAAAACATCTGTGTAAGAAGGCATGCCATAACTTTTCAATCCTGTTTTGGCCGTACTTCATATGCCATAGACCAGAAGCAAGAAACAGGCGAAGGAAGAAGGTAACAGAGGAGTATTTTAAACTAAGAATTACTACTAAGAATTGCTCTTTCATTCGCTGTCTGTGCCACTGTGACAGGTTTGACTTTAAGCCAGCATCTTACATTACATCCAAGTTACTTAAGCCTTCAAAAGATTTCTGCAGAATATCATCTACCATTGTTCTGTGCTAAGGAAAATAGAATACATGTGAACAAAATTAGGCAAAATCAATTTTTAATTTTTTTATTGTTGTTAATTCAGTTGCGCCATCAAATGGAACTTCTGTAGGAATCTCTTGTAAGAGCTGCAAACTGAGATCTTGTCATGCAGAGTGCAAACAATTAACAGCTGAAAAAGGGAAAGAAAGAAAAATTTTTTTTTTACTTTGAGCAGAAACTGTGTCCAATACTCTCTACTCTGTTCTGATCTTTTCACAGCAGCAGATCCACTGCTCAGGTTAGCTGTGGTTTTTTTTTCCACAGATGAAATAACAGTGAGTTTGCAGGCTGTCTCTGGCAGGCACTTTTGGCTCCCTCCTACTCTGTCTGCAGTCTCACTGTCAGAACACTCAGGGAGCAGAGCCGTATGCTCCGTAATTTATCTTTCAGCCCATCCCACACTCATATTGCTTTGCAGACATGACAAGAGGTGGTAGCAGTTTTAGAAGAGCTGAGATTTTTTATTTTGAATGTGGATTTTTTTTGTTCGCATTTTTCTTCCTGGAGAATGTTTATTCATCTCCCATTCCTTTGCTTCAGAGGAAGAATGGAAATTTCCAGTGCCAAAGGAAAAAGGATTAGGACTTGGTTTTAAGCACAGGGGGGAAGGCAAGCTCTGTGGATTTGAATTGTGCATCATTTAGGACTAAGCTTCAGAATGTCATACAGGGACCATTGCTGCAAACCTTCATCTGCAACCTACATCTCCACTGTGGAAGTGCTGCTCTCTTCCTGTAGAACAACCCCACCTCCTGCTTTTGAATCTGCCGTGCAGGACAAGCCTTTTCAAAAGATGCCAGTGCCAGCTCGGCATCCTCCCGCTGGTCAATCAGTTGCCAAGCTTGCTCCAGGAAATGCCATCTCACCACCTAGCAGTGTGTCTTACTGCTCAAGGCTAGATGTCATCCTGGCCCACACAGACCAGAGGAAAGGCTTTGGGAGCACTAGTCCCTGTGTCAGTCCTTCTGATGAGACATCCACATGTTCTAGTGCTTGCAAGGATCCTTGGGACCATGGATATGAGAGGTCTGGCACTCAGTCAACATCTGCATCTTACAAGCAATATTCAAAAAGAGAAAAAAGTGTTCATCGTATTTCCCCTGGAACCAGTGATCCCTTGAAGCTTGCTCTGTCTTTGCCCTCAGATGTTCTTTCCTGCAAAGCTCCATCAAGCTGGACATCACACCTAAATGTTGATCTGTCTGCTCTTCCATCTGCTTCTATGCTCCACACCAAAAATCTCCAGTCATCCCTGGAAACTTGTGATTCACTGCCATGCCAACAACATTGCTGTAGCCAGTGCAATGTCCAAATGTCAGACCTCCACACTTCAATGAAGCTTTACATTTCAACGTGCAGCTTGATGATAAAGCCTTTTCGAGCAGGTTCCCATGGAAGCAGTCATGCTCATTCAAGTCTGCTCATGCCACAATTAGAGAAGGTGCCTGAAACTCCCTCTGGTCTTTCAACACCTCAGAAACCAAAACAAGGTTTCCCTTCAGGTGGGTCTCCAGCTCTGCAAATCACAAGATTTCATGTGACTTCCTCCAAGCATCGTGGCCTTCCCCAGCAGACTTTATCCAGAGACATATGGCTGTCCCCAGCTGTGCTGACTAGAAGAGAAAATTCAGCTAGCAGGAATGAGATTGTGAGCAAGGATTTAAGTCCAGAGCTGATTGTCTTTCAGAATTACCCCTCATCTAGGCCAGAGTTTAGGAAGACTCCATGTGATGGTCTAACACCTGCTCACCACAAGGTTTCCAAAATCACCTTGATACTTGCCACTCCTTGGACTGCTGTGCCTATCCAGGTGGTAAGAGAATTTAGAAGAAGCCCAAATCCAACAATCTTTATCAAAACACATGATTCAGATAGAGCTGGCCCACCCTTTCACCCTGTGGAGATTCAGGCTGGCCTGTCTCTATCAGTAAACCCTGTTTGCTGCTCAGGATTGCTTTCTAGCCACTGGACAAGATCTGGTTTCAAGCCTTCCCAGGAAACATGCACTGTAAAAAGTGTATGTCCTGACAACCTTGTGACAAAAATTCCAGCTCCCACCACAGCTTCAACTCACAGAGACACAGCGTGCCCAGGGTCTCCATCTATTGCCGTCAACATTGCATCCTTTGGAACTGGGAGGAGAGTGGTGAAGATTTGCATTCCATTCTAGGAACATTTGCAAACAGAAGATCTAAGTTGTGTTTAACCAAGCCATATGAATTTCTTTTTGTATGCATCCATGCCATGTTCCAACTCCTTAGAGATGACTTGCAAGACAAGAAAGCCACGTGTGTTCTGCTGTCACCAAGGCTGCAGCTACAGATTGATCCAGCTGAGTGAAGATAAGGACTCTGCTCTAATCGAGCACTTAACAAGAGTTTCATTTTAACCATTTGAGTGCTGCTGTCAACACAGCATGCAACTGCTTACAGGCTTTGCATGATTGGGCCGTAGTGCTCAGCACTTTGAAGACTCAAGATTCTAGAACCAAGAGCTGGTTTTCTTCTCTGCTAGGTTGGACTTGATGATCTCAAGGGTCTTTTCCAACCTAGTCAATTCTGTAATTCTGCAGTCAGATGGGACCTGGGAAAAAATCCTCAGTGTAGTTTTTCTTAGTTCTTTTCTGCTTCACTGTTTTCATTTCCTTACTTGTCAAATTATGCTGTATTTCTAAATGGTTAATTCCTGGGTTTGTAACTTTAAAAGCAAGGCTTGTTTTCAAAAACCAAAGCACTTAAGTATGTAGCAAGAAATCACTTTTTTCCCTTCTTGGAAAAGGAGAGGTACCACCCTTTCCTGAGGGAAAAGAACAAAGATAATTTAATATCCACAGCACGTCAAATTTGGATATCCCACCAAAGTTTCCAGCCGTGAAACTATGGGGAGTTTCAGAGGAATTTAGCCTGCTTTCAGACAAGTGTTTCATAAGTAAATATTTAAATGATGATGTTGTATGGGTGTAAGATTCTGATATAACACCTAATACTTACAGGGTAGGGATCGATACTGCAAATTTTGAAGAAGGAGGAAAGAGGTGTGAGGAAGCAACTAGTGCAGTTATCAGAAAAAACAGCAGTTTTATCTCTGTGTTTTCCCATATATATTTCCAATATCAGATAACTATATTCTTATGCCCAGGAGACAGCATGCAGTAGGGGGAGGGAAAGAAATTTTAAATACATTCAACATTAGAATTTTGCATATAAATGGTGAGGACAGATGCCAATGATGTCACCATGGTAGAAAAAAGGTATGTTTTCTTTTTATAAGCAACTTTAGTATCTTTTATTCCTCTTGTAATAGTATGATACCTTCTTACAACTTTTACTGAAATTAAGCATAGTAAAACATTTTTGCGAACCTTATATATTCATGGTATCAAGAACATTTACTTATTTGCTAAAGCAAATTTCAGATTATTTTCATTAGTGTTTTTAGTATTTACTTTTATGAGAATTAAGTCAAACCACACCTTATTCTTCTCTGTCTTGGAAGATTGTTTGGACTTGCTTACATGCTTTAAGTGAAGGTTTTTAAAACTGATAACAATTCAGACTTCTAGTACATGGTTAGAGCAGAATGATTTTCTGTGGTTTTCCAGCAATCTCAGCAGCAAGCCCATGACAGGCAGTGAGAGGCAAAATCTGTGGAGCTTGTTATACTTGGAAGAGAAAAAGCAGAAGAAGGAAGTGGATTTGCACAAATACCTAAAAAATATTTTATTCTAGAGAAATAAAAACTGCTCTTCTTGGAATAAAAATTTATTTTGCGGCTGTGTCATTTTCCAGTGCATATAAATGTGAAATTGTGGCATCCAATTTCAAGTTGGAACATAGTTAATGACTGAAATGTTTCATTCAGTGTTTCTCCAAAAGCTAGAGCTGGCAGATGCTGTCACATAACTATGTAAATAGCATTGGTTTATTTAAAATTATTTTTTTCTTAATTGGACTTTGTTTTTAATTCTGCATTAACTTGTACAAAAAATGCAGCAGCTATGCAATGAACTCAGAAATAAGGAAAAGCTCCAGAAACAAGGAAAGCTCCATGGTTTACAATGTTAGTAACTTGAAAATTTATTCCAGAAAATTTCAGAAATCTCAAAAACCATTTTGTGGTTTTAAGCATCTTTGGAAGTCTTCACTTAAATATGTTTTATAGTGAGTGGCTGAGTCTTTTGTGCTTTTTGTGTCTGAATATTAAATTCCCAATGATGAGCCATGATGCCTAACAGCAACAAACTTGAAAGAAAGTTTATACCTGCTGTACTCTGTGGGAGACCTCAGTATGTTACCTGAGGAGAGCTATGCAGTGTTTTGTATTTGAAATCAAAGTGTCTCATTCAGAGCAGGAGTTAGGAGACCTGTCTAAAAGTGAGCCAAAATGTTACTGGTGACAGGCCAGCATTGTGGCATGGGAGCCAATTTTTATTCTGCTTTCAGACTGGTATAGCAATTGCTTGAAACCTTGTGGTTCTGATTATAGCAATGGCTGTTGTCAGATTTCTGTGTAAAATACAAATGGAAATTTTTTGCCTCAGCAGCTCTCCAGGCAGCAGCACTGTTGGTGCTACAGGGGCTGCTCTCCTCTGAGCACATTGCCATTTCCTACCCTGCAATGTATGCAGCCACTTCCCTTCCACAGCAATTTTCTTTCTGAGCACCAGTTTTCCTACTCAGTGTCACAGCCTTGGTTGCCAAGAGCATTTGCACAGACTTTGCTTGGGGGACTTAGTCCAAAGCTTTCAGTAGTCAGGAGGACCTTTTCTCAGTGCTGTAACATCCAAAGGAATTGAGCTTTGAATGCCAAGTGTCATTTGTGCTCAGTGGATTTCAGTGGGAGCAAGGCACTGAGCTCTCTGATGGCAGCTGCTCATGAGTCACCACCCCACACCCCTGCTCTCAGATGTCTCTGTTCTCTCTCTCTAAGGAAAATAACCATCATTACCAGTAGCTGCTTCTTGCCTTTTTCTTCCATCAGAGGTATACAAACAGGAAAACTAATAGCTGACCTTTTCTTCAGGTATCAGTTTCACTGCTAACAGCTACAAAATAAAAGTCTTGGAGATAAATCTTTTTGACCAGAAATGGTAGATAAGCCACAAAATGTATCAAGAAGCGGCAGTATTTTTAAAGCAAGGTTTAAAAAACCAAAATACATGATGTTCAGGGCTAAGCCTCAGAGAGGTTCCCAGATGGGAGCAGGGGTCCATCCAGGGCATTTTAGTGCAGTCAGACCCTTGCAAGTAGGTGTGGATTACCCTGCACATGCGTTCAAACTTAGGAAGCTTCTCCTACAGAAGATGCTCTGTGAGGTTAAGCAGTTGTCCAGAGAATGAACATCATGGCTGGTTTTCTAAAACACCTTACAAAGAACATCTTTTCCCTCTTACGAAAATCCACCCTGTTAGACTGCTACAGGATTGTGATGCTTTGCAAAGCAAGAGTGAGCTCTCTAAATGGTTTTTGTTCCTGTGCACATCTGTGGCTTAAAGGCACAGATTTACCCATGTCCTTTACTAGCCATTTTCCAAAACATTTAGCATTTGTTTAGCAGACTGATTCTGTTTCCTTCCTGCCTCTTGATTCTTTCACACTGTATCACTGATCTCAAATTCTTCTTCCATCTCTGTTAATTGCACTTTACCCAGGCAAAGTTACTGATTGGAATTTCTCATCCTCATCCAAATACTTGTGATTCCATGAGCTCAAAAATTGGATTACACATTATACACTGCTGATAAATGCCATCAGTCACAGCATGCTGATTTCCCAAAGTCTGTCCAGCCACAGACACTTCAGTGTGAACCTTATCTATGAGTAGTCCTTGCTCATGTTCCATCAGAGCCTGTAATTGGGGATTTTATCCTGCTGTTGTCTCATCACTGAAGAAAAAGCCTGTGGGCAATTACATCCAATGAAAAAGAACAAATTCCTGTCAACCTGCAGAAAAGCATATTTTTTTCTTGATAATTGATAACTGTATTTATTCTTTTGCATTTGGCAAAACTGAGTATAACAGAATGTATGGGACAAGTAATTGGGCATTCATTTTTCTTAACACCAGAACAGAGTAAGGGAGCAATGCAATGCCTTTGAAACATGTGTGAATTAGTTGGAAAAGACGCACACTTGCACAGTGTTAAAAGGTGCAGAGGTCAGATTCTTTAAAACCACATTTGTTATTTGTTATTTTGAATGCAGTCTTTCTGCATCAGATTGGCAGAACAGACAGTAAAAAATATTAATGCAGATAGGTTGGAAGGATGGCCTGAGAAAGTGACAGGTGCCATGCACTTGATACAGGTGCCAGCTACGACATTTTTTCAGGAAGGATCAGCTGCGTAAATACAGGATGGGGACAAGCTGGTCTGACAGCACTTCTGAAAAGTTTCTGGAAGCTCACAGTAAATTGCAAGGTGAACTTGAGTTCATGGTGTTGTATAAAAGACAAGCACTATATGCAGATACCTGCTGAAGATTGCAGCTTGAAAGTCACTCTGTTGTCTTCCCAGCCTTTACTCTGGCAGCTTTATTGCTTCTTGCCACTTATTACATCAAGTCTCAAAATAAGTGGAAGTGGAGAAAACCCAGAGGAGAGTGAAAAGAATAATGAGAATCAAAAAAACCACAGCTGTTGTGGAATGATCAGTCAGATCACTGTAGTTTAACCTTGAGAAGACAGAAATCCCAGTATGTAAAAGGTCTAGGCTGAAGCAAACATAAAACATGCTCTAGGCTGAAGCAAACATAAAAGGAATGATCTCCTGAGTGTGGTTGAGAGGGCAGTATGTAACAAGGTGTAGCAATAGCCATGGTTCAGGCTAGGTGTTTGGAAAATCCTGCTAATGGCTGAGGTAATAAAACACTGGTAACAGGCTGCAAAGTCTCTGGTTTGGGAACTCTTCTAAGAAAGAATCATTTGGACATCTGTCAGACATGACAGTGATCTTGCTTGGGATTACAAGGATGGCTTAGACTTCTGGAATTCACTGCCTTGTGACCTAGTGATTAATAAGGACTGACAGGTCACTTTCCTTAGCTAGACCTGTTAATGCTTCTCTTTCTTGCTCAAGACCATGGACTTCTAACAATTAATTTCTAGCTTCTGTTGCCTCCTCTTCCTTTTTTCCACTGTCAAGTGTACTCTCAGCAGCAGAGTTAATACCTCTTCTCCCATTTATGAATCAAGATTATGAGATAATTGATTCACTGAGAAAAATAATAAACTTTTTTTATAGGTTTATTTGAAAAGCAGCGACCTCGGAAGGTCTGTAGATGAAATAGAGCAACTGATAAGGAAACATGAGGCTTTTGAGAAGCTTCTGGCATCACAGGATGAGAAGGTAAAAAAATAACTGATATTCTACCAGCTAGAATTCAATGAGCTAAAATTATAGATATGTTTTTTTTTTTTGTAATTATGGTAACACTCTGAATTGGTGACAGGGATGAAATGCTTGGTAGGCCTGATATGTTTGAACAAAAGATAAAATGGAGAAGCTTGGGGAAATAAGAGGCAGAGCATTGGAGAACAACTGTCAAAATACTCCATGTCCAAGTCCTTGCAACAGATAGGAAAGCCACTTTGTAAGCAGAACAAGGGGACTTAACAAGAGGAAATATTTAAAGCAGGCCATATTGTATTATGGATATCAGAAGTTTCTGCTCTTTTTATTTAAAAAAATAGTGACTTTTAAAGCAAGTAAAATGGAGTAGGTATTTTACAAAATGCAGTAGGCATTTTAACATTAAAAGAAGTTGTCAAATTCTTTAAACATTCATTTGGTACAACAGCTGTACCAAAAAAGCAGCCTCTCTGCACCTTTGCAATAGCTCCTGAATTGCTCACCCATGTGTAAAGGAATCTGCCTGGCTGGTGGCCACTGCTGTAACTCACCCAGGCTAGGGCTCAGCTGAAACCTGCAGCTGTGCCTGGGTTCCCCAGAATGAGCTCCAGGACTCTTGCCAGCTCCCTGCCAGGCTGATTGCTCATTTTGAGAGCTACATTACAACACCTGGTTTCCAGAAAGCAATAAAATCTGAGCACTCCTGGATGTCATGCTTACTCCATGACTCCTTGCACTGGATAATCAGCGGCCTAGGGACTCCTGAAGCTACAACTTCAATTAATTTATGTAGCCAGAATGCACCATAGAGTCCAATGACAGTAATGTCATAGATGTAACATAGTACAGGGTGAGGGGGAATGCTGATTGGCTTCTCCCTGCACTTCTTGCTTCGTTACAGAAAAAAGAGAGTATTTTAACTATGAAAGAAGCTTGATTTTGTTTCTTTCACACCACTTGGAAGCATAGAAGTAATTTCAGATCTGTTGCCTCCTCAGATGATGTCTCTTCAAGAACAGGCAAGCAGGTTGGAAAAGGCTGATGGGCTAGAAGGGCAAAAGATTCAGCACAAACTGGATGTCATTCATGAGAGGAAGCGTCAGATCAAGGCTCTATCCCAGAGCAGGCGAGAGAAGCTGCAGACTGCCCTTCTTCTGGCACTTTTCTACCAAAACTTGGAAGAGGTAAGAGGGTTTTAGACTGGGATGGGGATGAAAAGCAGAGGAACCATCTACCACTATTGGATGAAGTGCTTGCTCTTGCCAGACATTATTGAGTGGATGGATGATCTAATCTGGTGTGTCAGCTCCTGCCACACTCATGCAAAAAGATGCTCCAATGCCATTCCTGTTATTGTACTATTGTTGTGGCACATTACAGCAACTTCAGTCATCAAAAGCTCTGCTAAAATAAAACAGTTGAAAAGAAAACTGCAAGCTAATACATATTTTTCCTTTAGTGGGAAAGAAAATGTATTTCAAATCAGGATGAACACAAAGTGGAAAGCATTATGGCCTGGGCACCGAGCTTTATTAGTGGGTGTTCATTGAAGGCCTTCAAAGCACTGCTGTGGCTCAGCATAGCTCTTGAGCTACTGTAGACTGGCTCTGCAGAACACGCTGCTCTCTGTATCCTGCTCTGGCCTTAGCCCTGTAACTGAGTAGCTCTGCTCTGTCACTACTGTTGGAAAGATAAACTAGGTCAGCCTTTCAAAGGGCAGCACAACATGTGGGACTGAGAACTGTGCTGGCATAAACAAGAGCACACATACTCAGGGGCACATTTTCAAGCACTCTTGCTGGTCTGGTATCCACCCCTTCTTCTGCTGTCCCATGAAATGTCCTCAGTGATTTGCAAAACCAGAGCTATACTTATTCCTTCCTTCCTTCCTTCCTTCCTTCCTTCCTTCCTTCCTTCCTTCCTTCCTTCCTTCCTTCCTTCCTTCCTTCCTTCCTTCCTTCCTTCCTTCCTTCCTTCCTTCCTTCCTTCCTTCCTTCCTTCCTTCCTTCCTTCCTTCCTTCCTTCCTTCCTTCCTTCCTTCCTTCCTTCCTTCCTTCCTTCCTTCCTTCCTTCCTTCCTTTTTTCCTTTTCCATTAGGTAGGAATACTTATGCATTTCTTTCTATCTCTCTGTAATTGTCAAATCAGTGCTTGAGCTGGGGTCCCCTTTCATTCTTGAATCACACACTTAGAGCATGAAATTTGGCTCTGCATAGAAGAACATTTCCCTATTCTCATCCACTTTCTCCACATAAATTGAGCCAGGAGTTCTTTGCGGAACTTTTGCTCTCAGGTTATGTGCTCATTTACCTCACCAACATAGAATCATTGCCTACTGTTGGAGGATGTGAATGTCACCAAGGAATTACAAAACAAAAAATCTTTAAAAATCTTACTCAATCAGTGATATCTTTCTTTCTCTTTGTTGGATAGAATGGAATGTTTAATTTCATTTTAATTATATTCTGGGCATGTACAAGTTCATATATGAGAATGGTCCCCACAGGAATGTTAAATTTGGACATGAGTTTTGAGTTTAGCTGTGAAATCAATGAGGTCATTGCTTATTCTTACTTATTAAGAGAACAACACCTATAGCTCAGGTCCCACTCCCCTGAAAACTCTCAGTCCTGCAAACATGTTAAGTAATTTCTACTAAACAGAATTTTTTATGTCAGCAGAAATTAGTGATCACTGTCATCATTAAAATTCTTCTTACTCTCTAAAAGCATAGAGAACTGCACACATTAGTGCAACGAACCACAATCATTAACTCAAGAGATCACATACAGATTACAAAATAAAACTCAGCCTTCTACTGTTGAAATTGGCGCTTTTGTCTCACTCAAAAGAAGCAAGATGGACTTACAGACTACACCCTATTGCCAAAAAGTCTGTAGCTCAGTGCTAATCTGGAAGGGAAATGAGCAAGTTGCTACTTAGAAATATGTGTATTTAATCTATTGCAGAGGGAATACTATAAAGTTAAAAGTTTTGATTCTAAAGTTGGCTCTGGGTTTTAATGCTGACTTAGAAACTTGCTCATGGTATTAGTAGTACTTCCTTTCCCTTTCACCCTCTACATAAGAATAAGAAAACCATTCACATCTTTAACTCAGGGTAATGAGAGAAAGAATTAGTTGTCTCTAGATGTCTGGAGCAGGCACATCCCTTTATATTCTTTGCATACTTCTGTCATTAAAAAATCAGTGTAATTTACCCTTTGTACTTGTGAGGTTACAGTAACTGATATTTTGAAAGAGTAAGATTCTAAATTGGTAGTGCCCACATTTTTTATGACTCCCATAGAAATAAGTCTGGTCTTGTGCCTATACTGAGCATAACACTGGTTTTTCTGTTGCCTTCAATGAAGCGAAAATGGCCATCCAGACAAATCTTTCCATAGAAAGATCTTGGAAAAACAGAGCAGCTTTGCTTCACGTCTGAATGTGGGCAAGAGGCCAGGAGCAGGATCCCTCACTCTCTAGAGCCATCTTAAACAAGCTTTAAATAAACCAAGGCACTAAGGATGCAGATGTTCAGTCTGTCATTAACGCCACTGCTTCTAATTAAAAAGTAGGAGGGAAACTGACCTTAAAGTCGTTTTATCCGGGAGACTGGTTTGTTTCTCATTCCAATTGTATGGGTGAGCCTCCATTCAAATGAAGAGTCACTGAAGTGACACTGAAGCACGAGTGTGTGGCTGGGAACGGGAGAAGGCCATCAAGGAGGGTGTTGGAAATGCAAACAGCACATGGCAACGTGCAGCCCTGGGCAAGTTTGACATGGCCTGTCTCAGTCTCTAACTGGGCTTTGGAGGGAAACAGTTTCTGGAGAGCATGCTGCTAGTGAGAGCTATTTCTGTTATTGTTTATGGAATCTCAGCAGCTGAAACAACATTTCAAATCATTAATTAACAGAGAAAATCCTCCAGCTGACAAGTCTTGTGTGCACATAATGCACAGTTCCACAAGGACAGCCAAGATATTTTGAAGCTAATAAAGCTGCCCTTCAATTTGCAGCTCTTGTGTTGTCAAAACATTGCATTACTTCAGTGCTCTGAGGACAACAGGATCAGTTACAACATTATGTCAAGTGTTCAATTCCCAGTGTTTTGATAGATAGAAAATATTTACTTCAATGCTAAGGGCTAAAGTTCAGCAGAACTTCAAGAAAATTGTAGAAAACTTGTCATCCTATTCTTCATTTTATTCTGCATACTTTAAAATCCCCTTAAAAAATAATTTCCTAAGAGAAACATATAACTTTTGGTTTGTTAGGTGTCATAAATCATCTGCTTTTCTGATATTCCTGACCAGACCATTTTGAATTTTATGAAGTATAAAAGCAAATACAGTTGTATTTCCTTTCAAATAATCTGACTAGTGCTTGGGCCCTGTGTGCAAATCTTTATTTGCGTTGCATTTTCCATTTAGGTCTCACAACACCACTGACATGAGGGAATGTTAGTGCTATTTTATAGGTGAGGCACTGAATTCTAAAGAATCTTTACCCAGTTTGCAGGTAGGTCAATGGCAGAGCTACCAGATGACTCAGAGCCCTAAACCCCCAGAATCAGTTGTCATAATCTCATTTTAAATATATACCATGCTAAGGCTCAAAGATTCTCTCTACATAGTCTAGGAGACTGTATAATCTGTTAATGTCTTGTGATAAAATCTGAGGTATTCAAGGAATTTTTCATTACTCCTGTGGTCAGATAAAAATTCGTTTTGTTCCTACCTGCTTTTAACGAAGTAGAATGAGTTCAGAAACTCGAGATCCACCTCAACTGTCAGCTTGCACTCAATCTATCCAGCCCAGGTACAGACACTGGGAGGCCCCAGGATCCCAGGCAGTTATTGTGCTAACTCAGGTGCTTCTCAATGCTGCAGGCAGAGGATTGGATCAGTGAGCGCATGCAGAAGCTGGAGGATCCCTCCATACAAGACCCTAGCAATCTGCAGGATAAGATGAAGCTGCTGCAGAAACATCAGGTCTTTGAGGCAGAGATTCTGGCAAATGAAGAAATCATCACAGCTGTTAATAAGGTGACCCTCTCACTCTGTTACTGTTTTTACAGATAATTACTGCTCATCCAAAGACAGATTGATGAAATGTAAAGGACGAGTTTGGTTATCACTTCTGCATCAATTATCCTACTGGATCGACAAGAACCCAGTTGCTTTGCCATGGAAATGTAATGCTGTTAATTTACAACAGGGAAATACTTTATTTGCTCCATTCAGTGAGCTTCCATCTTTCCTTATAGCCTAAATAGGAAAATATATACTGACTTCTTCCTTGCCTGACATGGTTACTCCTACAAAAGGAGATAATAAGATTTCATGCCCAATTTTGAATATTCTTGTTGGAACTGGGTGAATCATACAGCTAAAGGGCACAGTCATCTGTAATACTTGGTGCTCCCATTCCATGAATATCTTTCTTGGCAGGGAAATATTCAAATCCCAGTTTTCAATTTTCTTGATTCCCTCCAGATGTAAGAGCTTTCCAGCTGGCTTTATCATTTGAGCAATAAGAATTTATAGTAGTACTTTATTGTTCAGTCCAGGTTAGGAAGGTGAAAGACTCCTCCTAGGAAGGTCATGCAACATGGTAATCCCATTAAAAACTAGTGGCAACTTTAATTTCTAATTTCCTCCTCTGTATGTGAAGAAAGGAGAAGCCCTGGTATCAAAAGGCCACCCAAAATCAGGAGAGATCCGTCGCCAAGTCCGCATGCTTCAGGAGCACTGGGAGAAGTTGAAGAGAGCTGTTGCTGCTCGTGGAAAGATGCTGGAGGACAGTCGGGACTTCCTAGAATTTCTCCAGAAGGTGGACCAGGTGGAAGCCTGGATCAGGGAGAAGGCAAGTGGATTTTAGTATTTAACCCAAGCAGCTCACTAAAGACTTGATATTTAGCAATGACATTCTGATAAATGTGTCATCTTCCGGGATATTTTCCTAGTGATTTTTGTCTGGAAGAATCATTACCTGTTCTACAAACAATATGAAAGGAATGATTGAACAAATTCTATGGAGTCTGTCTGTACCAGAGTCAATTGGGCAGTATTAGCACATTTTCTCATGTAAACTGTGCACATTAAGAGTTTTCTGTGTGATTATTTGAGGCCATCTCATGTGCCTCTACTGAGACAGAAAAATGAAAGCAGATTAAAATGGAAGAGACTTGAAGCATTTGGCAGCTAGTCTTCACCCTAATTGTATATCAATTCTGAACGTTTCTCTTTGTAGGAGTGAAGAATCGCTTTCATTCAGAGGTTGTTTCCATAGTTAGTAATAAATGGAAAAGGGAGTTGGGACCAAGTCTTGTAATTATCTAAAGATCAGGAGAGACTATTTCAGAAGCTGTGGGATGGTGATTTATAGACCCATCACAGAACTTATTGCATCAGGTTAAGCACTGGGAGTAACTGTGTTCTTGTACTCTTCACCTACGTATTTGTCTGCTGCTTGTTTCCCCAGGAGGTCATGATTAATGTGGGTGATGTGGGAAATGACTATGAACACTGCCTGCAGCTCAAGAAAAAGCTGAATGAGTTCCGTGGAGCAACATCAGGGGTAAGAGTTGTTTTCCATCCTCATGTCTTGCAGGGCTGCAAGCAGCAGGTAACTTTTCAGTCCAGTTAGCAAATACAGTTCTAGTGCAAATACAGTTCTAGTGCTCTGAGGAGGTGCAAGACCAAAGTGATAGGAAGCATCACTACCTCAAAAGTCATTAAAAAAGACAGAATTTTCTCTTATTATGCCTTCTGCTTTGAAGATGTCTAGGCAGAGCTGTCAGGCACTCATGACACAACACAACATTTCAGACTGCATTAAATGACTGGAAAACTTGCTGTGTGAGCCTGACTTTGAGCAGATTTTGTTTGTTTCATGCAGTCTGCAAAGTCACAGTGATTTCCACCCAAAAGTGGTTTAAAAATAGTGGTTTCAGCCATGCTTGTTTGAATCTGAGAACTGATCTGGACCTTTCATGAACAAGCATGTAAAAAAAGAAATACTGATTTCTCTATTTCTATCCTTTATTTCTCCATTTTCCTCCTCCTGAGGAAGGGTCTCATTCTCATACTCCTTCATCCAAATTAAGCACGTAAATCTGGGGGCCTCTGTTTATACAGCACACGTGGTTACTCATGAATCATAACATTAATAACCAGACATTCAGTAAAACAGAGCAGTGGTTTATGCTTTGGATAACAGCCATGTGACAAGACAGCTGCACTCTTCACGTTTCAGTGCTGAGCGCTCTGTCCCTCTTTCATGGTGCTGAGTCATGCCAGCTGCCTCTGCTGCCCCCAGAGAGATGTGCCAACTCAGGCACCAAACCTGAGGAACAGGGGCCTCCTTGTCGTGTGTTCAGCTCCCACCATAAGAGCTGTGAGGCCACATATGGAGGGGATGCATTTGCAGCAACCCCCTGTGCTAATGTGCTAGTCTGGAAATTGTGGGAAAGTTCTGGAAAGAGACGTGTTATGAATTTGTGAGCGATGTTTACTCTAATGTAGTCTCCTGATATTCTTTATCCTTTGTTTGCCTATTATCTTTTTGCCCATTCTTGTTATGGCAGCTCCATCTTCTATATTTGTTGCCTAGTAGCAGAAAGAGACAATCCTCTTCTATGCAAACTAACAGTGTAGATGTGACACCAGGGAGAAACCCTAGAGTTCCTTACTCCAGAGCCCAGCAGAATTTCGTGACAGTGCATTCACAGTGGATTTGGATAGAGAGCCAAATTATTTGGCTTCAGTACCAGGGAATTAATAAATTGAACAGACATTCATTTTACTCACCAGCTGACTATGAGCTAAGGGATTGAGCAAGGGCTCTTCTACAGCTTGTACCAGCCAAAAGAAGGATGATTAATAGGGCAGAAACAACCCAGTATTCCAGCCAGCATAACTTCTGAACAGAAATATTTTTCCATAAACTAAGGTAGATCTTCTATGTGCCACTCTTGAAACTCTTGGCCTTAGACAGTATCAGCTTGTAGCCACTGCTCCTGTAAAACTCTGAACATGACTCCTGCTGATAAAAAGTTGGACAGTTATGCAGTTATGCCCTGATAGCTGATGCTCAGTTATGCGGTGCTTCCTAGGGAGATACAAACAGAAGGAGGCTGCTTCTGGCGCACTGTGTGCATCCATCCAGTCTGGGTTTTCCCACTTGAAAAATCTGAGATCAGGATAGGGAGTAATCCTCCTGCATTGATGGCTGCCAAATTTTCTATTAATTGTGCTGCTACTATTTCCCAAGACAGGAGGCTGCAAGGTTTCTGAATAATATCTGACTGCTGGTTTCTCTAGTTTACTTTATGGCTGTACGTAATAGGAAAGCACATGTGGAAGCATACATGTTGGTATGGATGCAGCACAAACAAAATAAACATTCCAGTGAATGCTTACATTAACAGCGTGCTGGCATCTTGCAGCTGTGCTTCTTTACACTAGTGATTGTCTCCCTGCTAAACTTGTGATTTGTCCCAGAAAAATAGGGAATGTTTTTGAATCTTGGAGCAGTGTTCAGTATTGGCCATCTGTAGTACTCCAAAATAAAATTCTGTGCTCTAGAATAATGTGCAAATATAATCCATTCTATGGTATGTGCATGGGAAGCAAGTCTCCTAGAAGACTTAGAAGAAAACAGAGTGGCATAGGTTGTCTGGGATTCTCGAGGCTGTATGGATTTTGAGCCTGTTGTCTACAGTGCAGAAGGCACTCTGGGAGAGGAGCTCACCTAGGTAAAACAGACCCAGGAGCCCATGAGTCACTGCCTGTCTGAGAGAGGAGCAATCTGCCACACATCAGCTCTTCCACAGCAGCCACCTGTGTAGCCAGCAACTGCAGCTGTGCTTCTTCACCAAATGAACCCCTGCTGGAACGTCTGCCTTAGAAATGAAGGTCTGAGGGTCCAAGGGCCCTCACCTAGACCAAGATCATTGCTGCATCTAGAGCCATTAATGTTCTTTCTTGCCTTTACTGTCTAATCATCAGGCACATGGTAACACCAGCAGTTGTAGTAGAGCAAACTCCATGTGTCTGAAATGTTACTGGGGTAAAACCCTTTCTTGTTATTGCTTGTGTTGATTTTCACATCTCAGTGGAAAACTGGATCACAAGAAATTTTTCACATGTACCTTTGTTCCCCTTCTCACTTTACAGGAGTCAACAGTGGATGATGCTCACATCAGGACTATCAATACCCTGGCCATGAAACTGGAGAGACAGAACAAGGAAGAAACAAAGACAATCTATGAGCGCCGAAAGCAGCTCAATGAGAAGTGAGTATGCTTTCAAATGTTCCTTGTAAAGCAAAAAAACGAAGGGAAAATTAGGTGTCTTCAGCTGAGATAAATGGAGGAATTGGAACATTTGTTTTCGTCTTTAATATCACGGTTACCAAATATCAGACACTGGAGTTGTCTTTCGAGACTCCCAGAGCAGGTCTCTTAGAAGGATTTTTAATCCAGGAGTGCCAAAGTTATGTTTCTAACCTTGGAATCAAATACTCTGTTTCACATCACTTGGCATACAGGATTCGTGAAGCTTAGACACTTCCATCTATTCACACAGTTGTCCTGGTGAATTGCCTTGTGCTTTTGCTGTTCCACAGCCCCCTATCTAGGAAACAAAAGCATGAAGGTATCGATTGGGAGATTATTGTAAGTTTAAGGAAACTGGATCAGTACATTTTTAGCTTTAACCCCCATGCCATCCTAAAGACATGGAAAAAATGCAACCAGATAGTCTTCTCAGGCTAATGCTTTATCCCTGTGATGAGTCCCCTTTTATGGAGAATTGGGAGATCAATGCATGAGGTAGTTCAGAAAACCTGTGGTTTTGTTTAAATATGAGCATCACAAATCTCAGTTGTGGAAATCCTTACCTCTGAACTGCATCTCTAAAATATTATTTCCAATTAAAGGTGGAACAGTTTTCATGGTAACCTGAATGCATACAGGAAGAAGTTAGAGGGAGCCCTAGAGATTCATGCCTTAATCAGAGAAATAGATGACATCACAGAAAGAATTACTGAGAAGGTATGTTTTCCAATTTTGATTAAGTGAAATGGAAAAATGTTCTGTCAATCTTATTCATTCAGAAAATGGAGGTAAAAATGCTGAACCTGAATTATAATTTTGAAATTAACAGAAAAAAGGCTATATAAAAACCAATTATTTCAACAATGTAAGTGAAGTATATTTATTTAATTATATATATATTTAATTATAAGTCAGTAGGCATTGTACTACTTAAGCTTATAAGACATTTGGCTTGATATTTTTATAACAACTTTTAAATTTTTTTTCTTCATTTTATGGGATTTAATTTCTTAGGATCCTAAGGATACATTTTATTTTTTATATTTTCATAACACACTTGAATTTCTGTGCAACAATTTATTGTGAAATATTTTTCTGCTTTGATATATGGAAAAAAACCCCCCAAAATTATAAAAGAACTATTGAGAAATTCAAGGAGGCATGCCTGTCCTTGTTTTACATGTGAATGGCCAGAGGGACCTTAAGCAGGATTCAGTGTTCAACAGAGATGTGGATTCTTGTTTCATCTCTGTAAAGAGAGCAGACAATGTGTTCTATTGATATTTTAAAAGACAATAAGAATATTTAGATGGCAATGCAAAGAGATGAAGGAGGAGGCTTTTTGAAATAAAATACAGATTCTTTTGTTTGGTGTTACCTTCACCATCTTCACATCCCACTGCCCTTTCCAGAGTGCACTGATACAAGCACTGGATTATGGAAAAGATGTGGAAAGTGTGGAAAACCTGATTCGAAGACATGAAGAAATGGAGAGAGAAATCAGTGTTATTAAGTCCAAAATGGAGGTAAGAAGTAGGGAAGTACAAAGGATAGTGAAAAAAATTCACCTTTTCTTCTTGAAACTATGGTGCAAAAATCATTGTTACCCTTCAGATTGATTCGCAGGAATTTTCAGCAATGCAAGTGCAGCATAAATTTCTTCTCATGAAAATACTGTGCTGCTTAATCCTACTTTATCTTATCAAATATTATTCTTCCTGATGCAAAAAATCTAAGAAGAAAGGTCCCTTTTCAACATCTGGGTCTCTGGCCCTCACCTACAAGCCAGATCAGACTGTCCTACACATTTTGGAAAGCATGGACTCCATCTTTCCCCCCAGTTCCTGTACTCAGTTTAACCAAAATCACAAGTCTATTTCTGTTCAGAACAGAATGCAAACCCCATACTGCATGTAGTTTCCTGACACAGACATCCAACACAGAAATTCTAGGTTATAACTGCCTGCCTGATCCAGTCTGGCTTTTGTGAAAACTGGTCAGTTTGCATCCTCTAGGACTAAATTAAACTGAGCATTAAATATGGGTCTAAGCTCCTTTATATTTGTATATTTTTACTAAAAAGAAATAAATCCTGTTGAACAGTAGTAGAAATTCAACCTCTCACATTTTTTCACTGTTGGCCCTTTCATATGGAAAACATGAAAAACTTTTTCTTTACAACAGTATAATAACTGCTCTTTTTTTAAGGAGTAAAACCAGCCTGTTTTATTTTTTTGTTCTGCAGAATTAAAATTCTTCATTTTAATCAACTTGATAGAATCTTGCAACAAAGTTTTCAACTTTAAACCTGAGTTGATGAGCATCCATCGGACTGCTAATAGAAGTTAGAATTAGCACTTCATTTTCCAATCTGTTTGGCCATATTCTACAAAACTGTTTTCTAAATTGTAAATTAACTTTTGTGCATACAAAGCAATGCCTGCACATGGATGTTTGCTCACAAATGCATGTGTATTATTTTTTGTATATTATATATCCCTTTGTATATTTTGTTACTGTAATTTAATTACCTGCCTTTGAGAGCTGGGGTCTTAAAATGAACTATTTTTCCTGAAAGGCAAACTCAGGAATGAATATAAGTGTATGGCATAAATTTACTCCACTATAAATCTCTTCCCAGCCACTGGAACTGGAATCTTTCCGTCTCTCCACAAGGAATCCATCCATAAATGACAAACTGACTATGAAGCAACAGGAGATGAAAAACAACTGGCTCCGACTCCAAGGACAGGCCAAACAAAGGTGAAGAGTTAGAGTTGTTTGAATATCTCTCAGCAGGAGCAAAGCTGCTCCCTGGGGTCTAAACCGTACTTGTCAGAGGTCTCTAAAATTTTTAAAGGATTTTTTACGAATTTTACATAGGCAGCTAAGACATCTGCATTGGAAAAAGTGTGACTTGAGACACAAGAAGTTCCACTGATGTGACTTTGGGAAAAATAATACAATGTTTTTGTGGTTTATCCCATTAAATAATGTTACTAAAATGCCTCCAGACTATCAAATTAAATCTATCATAAAGCCTTTGGGAAAGACTTCTTTTTGAAGGGTGCTTGAAGATTATTTTTTTCCTCAAATCTTTCCAAAACAAGAAAGGCTTAAACCCGATCTGTAATCACTGCTGTAAGCAACAGATATGAAGTCTTTTTTACCTTTCTTGTGCTAATGGACTGATGTAAAAATATTTGTAAATATGTGGTCTCCAAGGCAGTGTGCATCTCCTGTGGTTTTGGTTAACGTGAGGAACTCTTAGGAACTGTAAGGGAATGCTTGAATTAATTTCATTTCGCTTCTGTTAAGATACTTTCCTCTGCAAATGGGGAGGGAGAGGCCACTATATAATTCCCTCTCAGATGATGCTGAACTGCACCTTGTGTGGCAGGAAGGAGAAGCTGGCGGCCTCGTACCAGCTGCAGAAATTTAACTTGGAGATGAAGGAGATGCTCGACTGGGCGCAGAACACCAGAGCTGTAATGGAAGCAGGGGGGCTGCCTAAGAGCGCCAGTGAAGCCGAAAGCATGATAGAGGAGCATCAGGAGAGAAAGGCAAGTATCTTCCATGGCTTTCACATTCTGGGAATCCTTCTGTGTGCACAGCGCGCCTCTGTCAATAACAGGGTAAAAAAGCTGTTTTCAGTACCAGGCTGGGGATAAAAATCACCTGCATACTGACAAAACTGTTCCATGAGCTGTTTGGCAGCTTGTGTCTTTGCAAAAAGGCTCAGAAGCCCCATGAGCTCTCACCTCTGCTGCTGTCCAAGCCTGATGGTGAAAAACAGGTTCAGTCTCACATCATGCACGCTGCTTATCTCCTTATTCATATTGCTAAAGAACTTCATGCCAGTTAATCCTTGCTTCCAGCTAGATTTTTTCATGTGAACTTAATTTACATGAGAAGAAAATAAAATCAGTGCTTTATTTCACACAGCAAAGCAAATTACCAATGAATGGTGCTACATATTCCCTTTGGAAACACTTCATATCCCAGTAATAATTACCTTATGAATGTTTTGGTGGCTAATTCGGCTAATATTTTTGGTTTCTTTTATGAAAGGAGTGAAATTTTAATTAACATTAGGAAAAAAGTCAATATTATACCTTTTCTCAAGAATCATAGCTATCTTTCAGCTGCTGTGCTACATTCTCTTTGTAATTACTTTACTTCTTCTAAAAATCCTGTTCACAGAATAATTACTGATAACCAGTGCTTTGTGGGTCCCATTATTAACACAGTTTGTGGACTCTGATTAATTTTAAACCTGAATTTATTGTGAAGTACCTTAAATACCCTCCTTCTTAAGAGTAATCCATTTTTACAATGCTTTCTCCTATCACTTAACAAAGTTTTTGGTAATAATTATTTGTTATATTAAAAATATCACAAGCCACTGATGTAGTGTGCTCCAAATTTAAATGGTGGCAATATCTAAGTCTTTAATATCTGTTAGTCAAGGAGCCCAAATGGCTCTAAGGAGACAGTCACGGAATTCTGTTCTTATGCATTATGCTCTTATGCTGACTAAACTAAAATTATAGACAAGGCAAGAAGGAGGGGTTTTTCATTTTTGTTAGTGACTCAAACCAAAGTCCATAGGAGAGACTGGAGTTGAACACAAGATGCTCATGTGAGTTTCAAAAATATTTTAATTACAATTTTATAACTCTGTTATCTATGAATGGGCAACACCACCACCCCAAAAATCTCTAAAAGCAGCAGTTCTAATTTCAGAAATGTAATAGTACATGCCATAGTGTTTAAGGTAGTTTATGAGTTAATACATGGCATTATTTCAGTCCATAGTCCATGGTATTATTTCAGTCCATAGTTTCATTTTGAAATTGCTTACATTAGAAATTCCACATTCAGTTTGCAGGGATCATAATTGCTTTTTATGCTTTCACCTTCAGGATTCAGTATAGGGGTATAATTCATTTCTAAGACCAGGTGCAAAAGTTAAGTGTGTTTCATTTTAACAACACAAAATGAAATAAAAGAATATCTTTAACATAAAAATCTGATGCAAGCTTCTTTGTCGGGAGAGGAAAAGTTCTAGGCACTGTTTCTTAAAAGCACCACTTCTGTGTAGGAAGACTGGGGGATGATATTATGGATGTTTGAAATTGTGTTCATTTATAACTCAGCATTTTCTAATCTGTGTCTAACTAAATCTCAATTTTCATTTGTAGGAAAACAATTGTTCCTGGACCAATAAACTCATTTATTATTTACATTTACTCTCTCTTAGGCAATTCTATGCACTTCCAGTAACATATCTCAAAGATGAATTATTTTCCATGCAAATATTAGTGCTGGAAAGTTACAGCCCAAGCTCTTCCCCTCAAGGCCTGTATTCTGAATAACTGGCTTTTCATAAACCCTTGACATCAACCTCAGTAATGTATTTCAGGAGGAGATTGAAGCCCGAGGGGAAAGGTTCACCGCTCTCAGTGACTATGGTAGAGAACTTGGCAATTCTGGTCACTATGCAACCCCTGAGATTCGCCAATCCCTCTTCAGACTGCAGCAAGCCTGGTCTGAGCTGATCCAAGCATGGAAAGAGCAATATATTAAATTGTTTCAGGCACAAGATTTACAGGTGAGTAAAATGACATCCAAGAGAGGATAAACATGCCACTGACAGTCTTTTCTTGATAAAAGCAGCAAATTTCTGAGATGGCAGGATGAAAAATGTGCTAATAATACCCAGTGTTTTATCTATATTTCAGTGGTTTCTGGAAGGCATGCTGAGGCCAAGCACATTCAGTGGCGACAGGACTTAGAGAAATTTTACCTCTACAAATCATAGAAATTTCTGTGGAAAATGTGCCAATATATTTTTCAAAGACTGTAAAACTTAGCAAATTTTGGTCAAACTCTCATACATCTGGAAAAAGACACATACTTATAACACAACATCACTATTCCAAATTCTAAAACCTGCCCAAAAAGACATGGTGCCAGACAAGTATTTTTTAAAAACTGAAGAAAAATTTAGCATGGACAGAATAATGTATTTTTTCCTGGCTTTTTTTCCTTATAAAATAACTACTTTGGCTGCAATTTTCCAGAAATACTTCTCTGTAACAGTCATCTCACTTTAAAAATTTCTGCTCAAACAGAGATTCTACAATGCAGAATGTCAAGTATTTTAAATAAGAGATGGGCTACTAATCCCATCTAAAATCATCACATATATGGGAACTTAAATCTTATGGTATGGGCAGTTTCAATGCTGTTTCATGTACTACATTAATTTTTGAAATCACCAATAAGTTTCATTTTTTCAGTATACTCTGCTGAAGTCATGTTAGCTTCTGCTTTATAGCATTTCAGCATGTTGTCATGTTTGTGACTGCTGGGTTTTTTTCCTACACAGAAATTCTATGGCTACGTGGAACAGATTGAGAGCTGGCTCAGCAGCAAAGAGGCCTTCCTAGCTAATGAGGACTTAGGGGTATGTGCTCTGAGAAATTACAGTTTTCTCTGCAACCAGTCTGGAGGAGAAGGGACTTTACAATGATGCGCTCTGAATCTTCCTGTGCTCTTTCTTCTTCTGAAATTACTGCTCTGCCCTGTTGGTGGTTTAGAATCAGATTTCTTTCCTTGGTACTTTACACAGGATGGGACTCCAAGAGTAATGGAACAATTCAACTGCTCTCAGTATAGCAGGAAAATGAGACTTCACAGAAACATGGAACTCTAGCATGGTTTGGGTTGGAAGGGACCTGAAAGACCATCCATTTCCAGCCTCCCTGCCATGGGTGGGGACACCTCCCAACAGCCAGGTTGTTCAGTGCCCCATTCAGCCTGGCTTGTCTTATCTGACCCAAATACATTTGCCAGCAGTGTGCAAGTCAACATTGCTGTCACTGCTGGCATACCCAGTGTAGCTTTAAATTACCTACCACAGGTATCAGTAATGCTGCAATAACTGAAACTGCAGACTGATGCATGGGCTGCAAAAGCTGCTCAGGATGCTGGATTTACATTCTGACACTTAGCTCACCCTACACCTTGTAGAGGTAGTGCTACTAAATTAGTTGCCCCTGCAGGTGCTACAAAAACATCTCAGAGTTCAGTGTATTTGCAGTCCGTTCATTACAGTACAGACTTAGAAGGACTCATCCAATCATATTTAGCTTAACAATGTGCAGAAAATGCTCTGTGAGTAATTTCCCATCCAATGACTCATGTAAGCACCCAGAAGTTTAGTGGTTTTTTTTGACCCATTTGATGTGAGCTTATTGCTTCATTTAGAATAGTGGAGAAGCAGAATTTACTGGGATAACAACAGTTTGACACCACTGGTTCTATAATTAAAGTGCAGAGAGGTGATGAAAAGAGAACTCTGAGTCATTAATCTTGGGATTCACAAACATTACAAGAACTGTTTCTCTGCAGATTAAATGTAATGTCAGACTCCAATCCTCAAATTCAAATCTGGATCTGAGCTCTTCCAAATTCCATGGGTTGAAATTGAGACTCTAATTTTAAACTCCTTCTGTGACATATTTGTTCACTTAACTCTGATTTCAGTTTGACATCCCACGCTTTCTTTCAACATGGCATCTGTCTTAAGACTGATTTAAAATTAGGGGCTGACGTTTCAATTCCTGAGACGTTAGGTGTTCTAACCAGCACAACAATGTGCACGAGAAACTAAGCATCCAGCACTGAAATAATGGCTTCAGACCTTGCACGGAACAATATTTAGGTCCCAAGTGTCAGATCAATGCCAGTCAATTCCAAGGAACAAAAAAATTTCTTGACAACTAGTTTGCAAATCTGGGGTAAATGCCATTTATCTTCTGGATTATCAGTGTTTTGGATGGAAAGGCTCTGACTGAAAGCAGCTTCCCTTTGTTGAATTCTATCCAGGACTCAGTGTCTAGTGTGGAGAGCCTGCAGCGGAAACACGCACAGTTTGAAAAAGCCCTGGAAGCTCAGATGGAGAAAATCAATGAGATGGCTTCATTTGCTCAGCAGCTAACACAGAACAAGCACTATGACTCAGAAAATATCAACAGCAGATGCCAGGCTGTTCTGAGGAGGTAAAGTCAAATCCTTCCCATGTCAGCCACCAATCTCTTCTGCAATGAGACCCTCCTCCTGTGATCATTATCTTTAAGTGAATTAAGAGAACTATAAGCTGGTTTGCATTTGCTCAACTTCATGCTTTGCACTGGAGTCTTCCCAAATTGGCTGTATTTCATTCCAAAAAGCAATTAAGTGGAGGGGGAGCAGGATTCAGAAAAAGGCAGTTTCTCTTTAATTTTGGCCTGGCCTTGGGGACAGTGCTGTGATGCTCATTCTGGACAGTGCTGCAAACAGAAGGCCTGCCAAGCCATTAAATACTTCATTATCATTAAATACCATCATTAAATACCAAAGGTAATTTCCTAGACAACTGCTTTACTCTGCTCTAATGGGGTTGATCTTTAAGCCCCACTCAGATTATCCATTAGGGCATTTGCAAATTTTCTGATCACATCTTGCCCTCTCGCGTGAATTACTTTATTGCTACTAACAATTTGCATATTGTTCATCTTAAACAAGTGCTGAAGTAAAAGCAGTTGTATTCCCTGCTGTGGTAGATTAAAAGAGCTACATAAAAGTTATGAAAAGAGACTGGAAGTCCCCTTTGATTCTAGTGAACATACTGATTTGTAAATGTTTTCAAATTTTATATGATTTATTAATATCTCACATCTGCATTAACACTAATAAAGGGCTGCAGGTCCAAAAGTGGGGGAAAAAAATTGAAGGATGGTGTAGCTTTAGTTTATCCATGACAAACACCATCACATTTGTAGGATTTCCACATAAGAAATGTGCTGAGTTTATGTTCTCTTGAATCCTGAAAGGCAATAATGGTGATTTCCAGAGGCAGATACCATATACACAGAACTTGTAGGATATCTGTCAGCTCACAATCTTTCCTACAGTGTCCTGGGCATCTTCTCTGACAGCTGGATCAAGGGAATCTAAATATCATGGACATTTCCCTTCTAGGGAATGGAGGATTTGATCATGTGTGTTTTAGAGGTGAAATTTGAAAACCCTTATCTATCTAATTCATTCTGTGACTTTTACCTCACATATCTGTCCTCATCTCAGAAAACAGAGACTGCTGGAGAATACTGCTGCTCGCAGACATTTGCTAGAGGAATCAAGGCTTCTGCAGAAGTTCCTGAAGAATTCTTTTGAGGTAAAATTACACAGGATTCATAATATTCTGATTTCTTAAAATATGCTGTGCTGCATAGATCTGAATGCCCAGACAGATTTGCTGTGAGGAAAATCAAGGAACTGAGCCTGGAATGAGATAATATTGGGAAAGATGAGGATAAGGATGAAGGGATATTTTTCAATTCTTTCCTCTAGTCTAGTGTAGTAAATGAAAGATCTACTGTACATTGGAAAACAGCAAAATGCAGAAAAAATAAATGCATTACAAGGGAATGTGCCATCATTAAAAAAAAAAGGAAGATTTTTTTGTGAGGTACTGACAATGGGTTAGAAATAGGGTGATCATTGTCTATGCTCCCCCATGCACACATGTGCCCATGCATTTTCTCACTGCATGGGGGCTATCTGATGGAGAAGCTCCCTTTCCAGACAACAGTGCTAGTAAACAAACATATAGGGGTGACCTCATGAAGGGCAGGAGGAGCTATGGGAAGCAGAACCTCAGAAGGACAACTCATTTTGGTCCTCATTTCCCAGTTCCCTGTTTTATATATATAAGAGGAGAGCCTGCAGGCTGGAGCGGAAGAAACTGAAGAAACACTGAAGATTTTGTTTATTTCTGTTCTTCCCTCCTCACAGGTGGCTGCCTGGATTAATGAGAAGAACAGCATTGCCCAGGATGATAGCTGGAAGGATCCAAGCAATCTGCAGACCAAACTGCAGAGGCATCAGGCTTTCCAAGCAGAGATCATGGCCAATAGAAATCACTTGGACTCCATCAAATCAGTGAGAGAAGCAGGGTTTTGGGCAAGGGTGGGGAACTGGCATGAAAGACTCTGCAGACAGTGTGAGTTACAGTGATCTCAACCAAGGGAGGGGGAGTCACTGTCCTCTCACTGGTATTGTCCATGTTGTCTCTGAGTATACTGAGAAGCTTATTCTTTTAGTCCACCAAGAATTTTCTGTGTCCATCTCTTTCTTCACTCTCTTACTATCTAGTGTGAGCTTGCTCTGCATGTTCACTGTGCATGCAATGGAAACAGATGGGGACCTGCAATAAAAGATGCAATCCACTGACTTTAGGGACATCTCTCAGGGTGAATGCCACTTTAGAGGTATCCTTGTTTATTTCCAGCAGAGAATCTATCTGATTGGATGTACAGCCTTAACAAGACATGTAAGATGTATCCAACAAAAAGGATAGTTTTCAAGTGCTTCCTTTGCAGAGACACGTTAGTAGGCGAGATACGAAGGAAGCCTGACAAGACTTGTCAGATATTTGGCAGAAGCTGTGATCAGATGATAAGTTTGGAAGGACAGACTGTAACATGTTTATTAATTTTATTTTCAGCACAGTGCTTACTGGATGTATTTTGCAATAGATTGCTACATTAAAAGTAGATTGCCCCCTCCAGATTCACCTGCATCTTAGAAACACCTCTCCTTTTCTTTTTTGCTTTTTCTTTTCTCTTTTCTTTCTTTTCTTTCCTTTCTTTTCTTTTTCAATCCCCCTGTTTGCAGACATGACAAGAGGGGGTTAAAGGGTGGAGCTACAATCCTCAGTAAAATTATCTGGTTTTATAGACTTGTTTGCACAATCTCTCACATTATTTCATGATGCCCTGCCTTCTTTGTTGGGAATAGTCCTAGTATTTGTGCTAGTCCTAGTAGAACACCTACTGACCTAGTATAGCACCTTTCACTTGCTGTGCCTCTTGCTTCCCTTGATGTGCAGTTTCTGCCCTAATTTCAGTAAGCCTTTTGTCTTTATTAGATTTTTCTCTGTCTCTGCAATATCTCCATCTATTATGTCAGGAGGTGAAGGTTGCAGCTGGCCCTTTACCAAAGAGTGCTGGTAGACTTTGATGATGAAGGCAAAAGTGATATATTCTAGTGCATTCAGCAAAGGAAGAATATGTTGCCTGTTCCTTCTGGCATAGGAAGGGGAGAAGATGCTCCATGAAAGGCACTATGCCCCAGAAGCCATTCAGTCCAGACTACAAGAAATGGAAGAGCTGTGGGAAGAGCTGCTAGCAAGTTGCCAGGATAAATGGACCAAACTGCAGGATGCTTACAAGGTAATGCCAGTGGCAACAGGGATGCCAGTGGCTGGCTGGATCTTGGTATCTTTTCCAGAGATAGCACAGCTGCCTTGCTACATGTCTCATCTACAAGTGTCACTTGATACAATCCAGCCTGATTCCTCAAGGCCATTATTGTAAAGAATCTGCTAAGTGTGGACTGACTGAATGGAATTGGCAGGAAAATTGGAGATCCCTATGGAGGGAAGAGGATTTGTATCCTCTGGGCTCGATTCTGCTTTCTGCTGCTGGTTTAGATCCAGATTCCAAAGAGAGTTACTGAGGAAAAATGTGTTTACTCAAATTGTGTCAACTCTGCATCTTTCTCAAGGCCATCTTTTCTCTAGCACATTGAGAAAGAAACCTACAGCTGCTTTTCATTTTTCTAGCTCCAGGCACATGAATTGTCATGACTGTGAGTTATGCTTGCTTGGGCTATCAGAAAATCTGTGGTTATAAAACAGAGCTCTCCCTTTAAATGTTCTTTTTTTTAAAGGTGCTGTGTCCATGATCTGCATTTGTGCAACACAAGTAAGATAAGCTAGTGATGTTCAATGCGTCTGTTCTTGTCTTTACCATGACTGAATTCTCTTCTTCATTTGCACCACCATTGTGTATGGGAAAAGTTCACTGAGCACTGTGTGCAATCTTTACTGCGAGTGGCTGAGATTTTCACATCACATTATCTGTCCTAAAGGTTTAAATTATCTTTTCTTCTTGCTTGTTCTCAGGGTCTTCATTTTCAGCGAAATGTAGAGGACACGGAGAAATGGTTGGAAGGTGTGGAAAATGACCTGAAAGCACCATACAATGACAATGATCTGGTGGTTTTGAACAGTCATCTGAAGAAACAAGAGGAACTGGAGGAAGACATTGCTGCCCATAGGGACCGGCTGCAAGAGCTTGTGGTCACAGCTCAGCAGTTCCAGAAGGAGAAACATTTCCTTGCTGATGAACTAGAAGAGAAAGTGGATGAACTGGTGCAGAGGTGTGTGAGAGCCTGACCTGTCTTCTGCCAGCTTTTTTCTTCCCTGAATATTCTTTTTTCTTTCCTTCTCTACACTACTCTGAAATTAGTGTTTTGCGTTCATTCCTTATCAATCTGTAGTCCTCACTGGATTACCTTTAAAACCTACAGGTACAAAAGGCTACGTGACCCTCTGCAGGAGAGGCGGGGAAGTCTGGAGGCAAGCAGACTGCAGTACCAGTTCTTCCGAGATGTTGATGAGGAGCTGGCTTGGGTTCGTGAGAAGCTCCCCATGGCTTCCTCCAAGGATTATGGCCAATCCCTGGTAACCATTCAGAGTCTACAGGAGAAGCACCAGGTAGTGTCATGTCTTTAGAATCAAATAAAGAATCAGTCTTTAGAATTAAATAGAAAACACTTAATTCAATTTGTCTCTAGCAAGCTTCATCTGCTGTGCTTTGGCTAACAGGAGGCAGCATGCCTGGCATCATTTTTATCCTTTTCTTTTTCAAGGATCTGTCCATGACTTGACAACATGCAGGATGCCGTCCTGCTTACCATTGCAGGGGTGCAAGTACCACACCACAGACCTTCTGTGGTCACGTTGGCTGTTTCTGTGAACTGAGTTCAAACCCTGGCCCTTTCAATACAAAATAGATTTTACAAACTTGTGCATATTTTCATAGGTTCTTTGGTCCTAACAAAATGCTTTCAAACTCAGTAGATCCAAGAAAGCTCATTGCTCAGATGTCTCAGGATAAGCTCCCAGGAAAATATTTTTACCAAAAACTTTTTCAGCTCTGATGAAGGGAGGGAGGGAGGGAGGGAGGGAGGGAGGGAGGGAGGGAGGGAGGGAGGGAGGGAGGGAGGGAGGGAGGGAGGGAGGGAGGGAGGGAGGGAGGGAGGGAGGGAGGGAGGGAGGGAGGGAGGGAGGGAGGGAGGGAGGGAGGGAGGGAGGGAGGGAGGGAGTTAACAGGGAATTATTATGCTAGCTGACGTTCACTCCAGTGGTAGCTTTCAAGACAACTGCTGAAATATTTCACAAGGTTCAGATGGGCCATCAGAGAAAGCAGTGCCTGGAATACTGTCATCTCAAATACCAATAAATACCTTCCTGATGGTTCTTTAATAAGGAGTACTCTCTCTTGGCAAATACAAGGTGGAAGAAAAAATATTCCTGCTAAGATTTGCCAGCAGCTATTGGTATTTAATATTAATATTAGTATGTGACATCCCATTTAAGTGCCATGTCAATGACTTTTGGAGAAATCTGTGCAAGCTGCATTAGGATTGGGAAAGACAGGAGATCCTATGAATTGTCAATGTGTGTGATAGACACAGTCAGAAAGAGAGAAAGCCCAAGCATCTGGTGCTATCATTGTGAAAAAGTAAGAATGAAAAACTTGTTTCATCATGATTAATAACATAAATGTTGTTTTGTGTGCAATTACTCCTAAAATTTATGAACTCTTTGGCATGGTAAGAAAGTAATTAAGTTCACAGAAGAAAAGAATGCTTGAGCTGAATTAATCTGCGAAAATATTTCAAATAACTGAAGGAACAGAGGAGATACTGCTTTAGGCTATGATTAATTTTTGTTAATTGGCTAAGTCTCAAAATGTTTCGACTAACTGTGAAAGTGGGAGATATATACCATAAAATCGGTGCATAATAAAATTCTCTGACATTTTATTTACTATTCTTCTGGAAACAGGATTAAAATATAAGCTTTTAATTCTCAAAAATTGTTAGCTACAGCCTGTGCACTTTCTTTTTAATGTTGGTTTACAAGCAAGCAAATGTCAGAATTGCCATAACAGTCAAGAATTGAATATTCTGTTAGCTTCACCTCTATTGTTTGTCCTAATGAGCCAGATTTGCAAAATTCATTCCTTGATTTGTTGCCACAAAAGAGATTGTGAGTGAACTGTATTAACCTTCTTCCTAAAGAAGAAAAAAAAAGAAGCTGCCTTGCAAAGCAGCATTTACACACAAATATATTTTGCCTTCAAACAGCTGCTTGGCTTGGAAAAGATATGGTGTTACTTTTCAACAACATCTTGAAATCAATAGGGGGAAGTTAAAGGCAAGATTAGAATCAGAGCTTTTTCCAGCCAAGTTTGACACTTGAGTTGAGAAAGCAACTCCCCTCCTCATAGAGGGCATCTCATTTACATTAACAGAGCACTGCAGTCTAACTCTGAACCTGCTTATTCATAGCTGTGAAATTAAACAGAGCAATGGTAAAATAGTGGGGCTTGTTTGTGCTCAGGCACAGTCAGCCAAAGAAAGCATGTATGCTCACAGAAATGCATGTATGCTCACAGAAATGCATGTATGCTCACAGAAATGCATGTATGCTCACAGAAAAACCACAGCATGGGCCTTGCCTACCCAGGGGAGAGTATATGGAGGGATGCATATAGTTTTAACATCTACCAGTCTTCAAAAATTAATGCCAAGGAAAGCCCTTGAGAATTGGTTTGAGGTGGTTTTCTTCTCTCCTTGTCCTGTTGGCTGCCTGGCACTGGTGTACCCACAGTGTTTACAATGGCTGCTATGCAAAGATGCATCTTCTACAAAAGCATTGGCAAGTGATAAACAGTAACGTGCAGGCAAGTTGAACCTTTTCCCTCCATACTCTGAGGTAGATATACATCAAAGTTCAAACTTCATGGCTAAATTTGATTTCTATGATCACTGCTTCACCCCAAAAAAAGTCCTCCACTCCAATCCAAGCATGCACTCAGACTTTGTACCTCTGACCCACCTTTGTGAAGAGAAAAAGCAAATTTATAAAGGAATTGCATGACTACATTTTCTGGAATAAAAATTCCGTAACTTGAAATTTTGGTCTATCATTTTACTCTTTACTCTTTCCAGAATCTGGAGAATGAGATAAATAGTCGAGATGCTTTGACCAAAGCAGTGATCAGTACAGGACAGAAACTGGTAAGGGGAGGCCACTCAGCCTCTCGCAAGATTTTAGAGCATCTGAAGGAGCTTGAGACTTCTGTAGAGACCTTGAAGGCAGAAGCTCAAGAGAGGAGACAGAGGCTTATGCAGTCCTATGAGGCCCATCTGTTCCTAAATGAGGTAAGGTTGGTTCCTGGGAGATTTTATTTTTTTAATTTCTTTTCTTAAAACAACTGGCACCTATATTGTTGAATGGATGTAAGTGCTGAGAAAGAAGCAGAATTCACACTGCCTTGATTTTTCATATCTGGTAAATAAGGATACAGTGGAGAAGCAACAGTTATCTTCCCAACAAATGGCAGTGAGTAATATGTAACTGCAATTACTGGATTCTGGGTACACATTTTTTGGAACGATGTCTGCTAGATTGCATTACAGGAGCACATCTAAGGTGCTCTCTGTCTTCACTGATGTGTCAGTGCACCACTGCTTTTAGTTTTCTTTGTCTTGACTTAAATCAAGCTGTATCAAGGCTCATCCCTGTATTTTATACAGCTGCTGGAGGTGGAGGCATGGCTGGCAGAGAGGAGTTTCATTCTGGAGACCTCTGATTACGGGAAGAATGAAGAATCCACACAAGTTTTACTTCGTAAACTTGAAGCTACCAAACTGGACATGGATAGCTTCAGGTTGAGGATCGAGAAAATACAGGAGACAGGAGCCAGCTTAATAAACAAAGACAGTCCAGAGAGGTATGAAAGTAAAAACAGGTTTCTCCTCCACATCTGACAGAAACTCCCAGAGAAGGCAAATAAAGAAAAGTTCAACTATGTTTGATGGCTCATTCAGAAATAAGATTTCAGGGATCATCCATCCCTCCATCATCATCACGGACACTGAACTCCCCAAAAGCTTGATGATTGTTTGATTGTTTTAATGCTTTCATGAGTTGTTTTTTTTTTTTAACAACAGACCATTTAATGCAGATCAGCTTCTTTGTCCATTGTCTACTCCCAGGAGTAGATATCTAACTTAATTTACCACAAATGTTCAAAAACCACTGTGCTTGGGAAAGGAAATGAACATTCTTGACAGTTCACTGTTTTTTATTGAAAGTTTGTTTCTATATCTGGGGAGAAGGATAGGAAAAGAGCAGCCATTTGTATGATTTACTTTAATTTCCTGAGCTAGCTGGGTTTATTGGCACAGCATAACTCACTCCATGATCTTATCTGGTTTATTCTGTGTTTTAAAGGTGTTGCAAATTAAACCTGTCAGAAAAAGCAGCGTTTAAAAAGAACCATAAAGCAAAGACATACTTTCTGCTTCTTATTCTTTGCAGTTCGGTAATACTTTCAAAGCTCCAGGGGATCCTAGCAGACTATCAGTCTCTCCTACAGAAGTCGGACACCCAGAGAAAATGCCTGCAAGAACAACTCCAGCTCTATCAGTTTGAAAGAGAATTCCAGCTGGTAGATGCATGGCTTTCCAGTAAACTGTCTGTAGCAGAGTCCGATGACTATGGGCAAGACTTAGATGATGTTGAGGTAAAAGAAAATAAAAAGTATTGCATGTGTGGTGTGGCAAAGCAGGGATATATTTGCTGCAATTTTTATATAGCTGCTGACAATGAAGCATGTTACAATGACAAAAACCAAGCAGAGCTGTTATCTCTACAGCAAGAACTCAGACTGGCTTCTGTCTGCTTTGACAGGCTTGCTGAGGTAGCATCCTCCAACAGAAAATTAGATGTATCAGAAAGTTAGCTTTTCTTGGAATGAGATGAGGTCAGCACACTCCATTGCTTGCCCTGCTTATAAATTTGACAGGAGCTAAAAAAATTGACTATGGTCAAAAGCAGTGGGCTGCAGTGCTCATATCTCTTGCTGCTGATTTCAAGGATAAATTTCTCCCTGGGGCACACAGTGCAGAGAGGTATAATTAGCAGTGTCCACTCCTCCTAGGAACTGCTGCATATGTAGACAAGTTCTGTTCATTAACTTTTGATGTGAGCAACTTCTGCTTGTCAGGACATGGTTATTTTTTCTCTGTGACACAGAATGTTAAATGATCAAGACAAAAGATGTCTTCCTCTGACTCTGGGTCATTTGGATTTACCAAGCAATTTGCACTTGTAGCTTGCAGTGCATAGCTTTTGTGTTATACAAAGCAGAGAAAGTGATTCCTTCTGCCTCTCTCATGGAGGTAGGCAGAAATTCTTTATCTAAATTTGTGTGCCCATTTATTCTGCAGGTGCTGGAGAAGAAGTTTAAAGATTTTGTAAATGAGATGAAACCACTGGGACATTCCAAAGTTGTCTCCTTAAATGAGTTAGCATCTAAACTGGATAAGGAAGGCCACAGCAAGATGGATGTTATCCAGAAGAGAACTAAGCAAATCAATGAAATGTGGGAGAAACTATGCAATGCCATTGATATAAGGACAGAGGTAGGAAACACATTAAAAACGGGGGCATTGATTTCCTTGCAGCCTCCCATGCCCTTTCTTTCCCAAACTCATGTTGAAACACATGGTTTACAGGGGCAATGAGTACATATTGTTCAATTTTTTCTATATTCATTTCCCTTTATAGCCACTGCTTACCCTACTGTTCTTGGCAAGGTTTATACTTGAAAGATGTTTATCAGTGCCAGGAAATTGTTTTCCTTAATTCACTGCTAACTCCAGTTTCCTGAAAAACAAAGCCAATCCAACAATTTACCACCACTAACAGGAGTCTGGCTCTGCCACTTATCAGTCTTTTTATGGAACTACTTATGTAACATGATCAAAATTCTCCAGGATTTTTGCTGAGTTAACTTCTTGAAATCAAAGAAGGCATATGGAAGAGAATGTGGTGGAGGACACAGAGCCAGCCCTCTACCTTTAGTTGGCAGTTGGGTGTTAAATCTGCTCACTCCCCCTCAGGAAACTGCAGTCACAGATATGTATGGAAAAGCAGAGGTGACACACAGAAGTCAACGGTTTTGTTTGTGTTAAGGAGAATATAAATCATCAGATGTCCTCAATCATTTTTTTCACTACTGTTGCATGACCTGTTGTTTATGAGGTAACTCAAGCCCACTATTGTCTGTTAGCAGAAATAAATGCATGACAATTGTTGCTATAAAGTTTGACTATAAACTGGTATTAGAACTTTTTTTAATACTCTAATTTCAGAAAAGCATGATTTTTGCTCAATTTATTTTCACTGTTTGTAATGTAGACTTTATTCCAAGTAGTATTTTAAGACAACCTCTGTTATGTAGAGAGCTACTTTTAGAGGGCAATTCATGCTCTCCATTTTGATAATTCTTCTTATATAGGGATAAATTGCTCTTTGGAGACATTTGTTTCTTTCCATTGTCCAACAGAACTTGGGGATCCCAGGTTAACACCTCACTTTCAGGTGACTTAATGGGGAAGATATTTCATTCCCTCTCAAAATCCCCAGTGATTTTGTACTGCATTTTGACATATTTGGGTTACTTTTCTTCATGTTGTAGACACAAAATGCTGTAGAGTATTACCATTAAATTACTTTCTTATTCCAGAATCTAAGAGCAGCCCGTCAAGTTCACCAGTATGACCATGATGTGGATGAAGTAAAGGGCTGGATGCAGGAGAAAGAGGCAGTGGTAGATATAGAAGATTATGGGTATGATCTTCCAGGTGTACAGACACTTCTCAGCCATCTTGAGGGAGTAGAGGTAAGAGGATCTGTGATGAAGCAGTAGCAGAAAAGCATAGATGGCAAAAAAAAGAGACTGCTTCTTGACTGAAGCCTCTTAAAGGCCTTACTTACAAGACAAATTTATTGCATCCTTAAAGATTCTTTGTGCCTCAGAGAAGAGGGCTTTTTCCTCCTGTTTTTAACATTGGAATATTATATACTTCTTTATTATATGCTATGATATATAATAATGATATTATTATATATGCTATGATATATAATGATAATATATTCTTCAAATCAAATGCTTTTGCTTTGAAGGATGAATTCTCTTCTAAAATCTGCTATGATAATTGCAAAGGTGTCAGCTGAACCATGGGAAACTTCAACTCCACATTTATCAAAATAATCTTTCTCATGTCTAAAGAAGTTTCTTTTATATTTAATGATGAACAAGGCATTAAAGGAAAACTGAGAGGCATTCATATTTCCAGCCTCTGTACAGCCACAGTGTAGAAAATATATGCAGCATTGTTAAATCCACTTTTGATAGAACTAAGTAGTGACTTGGTCTTACAATGCATTCTGTCTCCATTCCAGAGAGATCTGGGAGTCATCATGAAAGAGCTGGAACGGATTCGAGGAGACGCTTGGCACCTCAGCCGCACGTACCCTCAAGTTAAGGAGAACATCATGGAGAGACTCACAGATGTGGATGAGTGCTGGGAAAACTTGGACAAAAAGTTTCTGGAGAGGAAGGCAAGACTGAGCCAGGCAGAACAAGTCCAGCTCTACTTCAATGACTGCAGGGAGCTGATGTATGTATTGGCCCCTTGAGTTTGGCAGTGGGCCTTATTTCTTGTCTTTTCCGTAGAGCATTTTCTAAATTATAGCTGTTAGTTATTTGATTCCTGCTCCAGGTGCTCTGCAGCTTGCTTTCAAATCTCTTTGAACAATAATCCATGGCATCTCCTCAACAGCACTTCACGGAATTTACCAGCTATCAGAGGTGACCATGATGCCTCAGCACAGTGTGCATGACAAAGACACTTTTTTTAGAATAATTCCTACACAGTCCCTAAACAGCCCCCTGGAGAATTCCATCCCTGTGCATAAATTTGGTAGTTTCACAATTTCAATTGAAAATGCTGTTGATTCTGTAGGAAGGTAGGGTTAGATAGTGAAGTAATTTGTACACCTGCATAGACACGAGTGCCCCTTTGTCTCAGAGTTGAAACAGCTGCATTAAAGGTAATCTCCTGGAATAGGTAATGAAAAAGTTCACCTATGACAGGAGTAGAAATATAAAGACAGTGGAATGGTTACCACTGACTATTGGACACTTACTATGCTAAGGGATAGATCCTGAGCTCAGGTAAATCATGAGTAAGTTTGTGCCAGCTGAAAGTTATGGAGTAGAAAATGTTTCTTAAAAAGTACCTATCAATATGCTTATTTTCATGAATGCTCTTTGTGCACATGAAGTACTTTCATGTGTGGTCCTTTACAATGTATAAAAATACTGTTAAACTGTGTTGTCTAGGCAATTGCAGTTAGTTCTTTCTGAGAATTTGAATGCACAATGCTTTGGTATGTGCAGATCTACATCTTTATTTTTAATAGGCTACGTATGGAAACAGCACTGGGAGTATTATAAATCCCCAGATTTATAAACCTTCATCAACATATTTGTATATTGCTGTGGTTTAACCCCCCCAGTGAGCAGCAAAGCCAAGCCGCTCACTCCCCCAGGTTCCCAGTGGGTTTGGGACGAGAATCAGAAATTAAAAACAAGCAAACAAACAAAAAGCAACTCATTTGTTGAGATAAGAACACTCTAGTAATTGAGAAAAAAGTAAAATATAATAATAGTAAAAAAGAAAAAGAAAAAATAACCCTCCCAGAAACTCTTGATGCACAATACAGTTGCTCATCACCACTCACCGGTGCCCAGCCTGTCCCCAAGCAGCCATTGGTCCCTCCTGGCCAGCTCCCCGCAGTTTATATATGGGCTGCGATGTTCTGTGGGATGGAGTATCCCTTTGGCCCGTTCCGGTCAGCTGTCCTGGCTTTGTTCCCCCTGCCTGGCTCTTTGTGCACCTCCTCACTGGAGAGCCTGGAAACTGAGACACCCTTGGCTTAGGGTGAGCACAACAGAGGGCTGTCAGCATTGTTCTCATACTGAATCCAAAACTCAGCACTGTATCAGTTACTAAGAACAGAATCAACACTATCCCAGGCAAAATCTGGACAATATTAATATCTTTTGTGAACAAATAAAAGTCTGCATACATGTATCCACAGCCATGGGATGTATGCATTCCCAAATGTCCAGCAGACTCAGATTCCTCCCCTTTTTACCCTTTTTCCCCGTTCTGTAGGGCCTGGGCCAATGAGATGCATGCTCTGGTGATATCTGAGGAACTGGCGAACGATGTCCTGGGAGCAGAGCTGCTCATCAAGCGCCACGAGGAGTACAAGCGCGAGATAGAGAAGCAGTGGCTGAAATATGAAGAAATGCAGCAGGCAGGAGGTGACCTGATGAAGAAGGGGCATTTCATGTCTGTAGAGGTGTGTTGAAGAGTTAAATATTTTACAAACAAGAGTGAACAAAGAGATGAAACAGACAGGAGGTGCAGCTTTGTCTCTCAGAACAGAAGAACTAAATGGGACAATGGGGTTCTTTGCTATTAAAAGCTACGTATTTCATGTGACACACAGAAGAAGAAAACACATTTTAAAGTTCTTGTGCTACATTACAATGCAATCACCTTGCATTGCTAATGTCCCTGAGTTCACCAGAAGAGATGTAATTCTTCAGAAATGTCCAAAAGGGGAGGAATGTTAAAATTTCTGTGATTCTGTTACCTGTGTATCTTTAGACTTTGCCCAAGACACTGTCTGTAGATCCAGAGATCACACCATTGAAAACATCTTCAGAATTTATGCAAGATCACGTTACTTCTGTTGTAGAAAGAACAAGAAAACTTTCTCCATTGTTGCCTTGCCATACGTGCATGCATTTGTTGAATCTCCCAGTTCTCACTAGTTTCATGGTACAAGCTGCCTAGATATAAAGTTTCATCTTGGGAAATCATATGGCAGAATATTTGTCATTCAGTATGTGGAATACGCCTAAAGTTGTATTATCTAGCTGCACAATTTACATGATAAATTAATTCAAGTAGAAAAAAGAGGACTCAGACATCTTTTCTAAATTATGCTAACATCACAAAATTATCTAGAGATCATCTTCTAAATCATGAAGGCAGATTAGTGCCTGCCAGACAGTTGACTGTCATGTGTAAGTCTGATCGGATTTTTCAACTCCTGGCATTACAAATATTCTTTTTCTAGATTGAAGAAAAACTGTTAGAGCTGTCTGAGCTGATGAAGAAGGTAAAGGAGAGCTGGGACATGAGGAAAGTGTTATATGAAGAAAACTGGGAGATCCAATTGCTCCGCAGAGAGCTTGAACAAGCAGAAGCGTGGCTGGCTGCCAAGGAGAGCTTTCTTTCAGACCCATCCTATGGGGTGAGTAACAGCCCTGCAGCATTACTGAGCACTGGCTGCCTCAGCATGTGCAGAGGGCCTGGCTCATGGACCAGCTCAGGCCTGAAATTAATCACAATCTCAACACCAATGAGCCCTTGAGATTAGAAAGGGCAGGAGCTCTGTCCTCTTGCAGAAGTGAGCCCAGGGCAGCTGCTGCATTTAACATGGTGATGGGCTCCTGGAAGTGGTGGCTTCCAGGGGGTAGTAGAAGCCCTGGAAGGATTCCAGATCATTTTTTCAGATACCTTGCAGAAGGTTCAAACTTCCCTGTCTTGCTGAGAGCCTGATTCAAAAGGAAAAAGAAGTTTTCCCTATTTTGTAGGGAAAAAAAGGGGGCTTTTCCCACATTTTTATTCCCATTAAGTGGTAGAATGTTTTACACAGGCACGTTTATAGCTAGTTTGTAAATTCCTTTTAAAACACTAGCATTCATATTTTTGTTTGTTTTGCTGAGATTTTTTTTTCTCATTGTTGACTGTCTTCTATAATTTATAAGATTGGAAAACAAAGTCATGAACTTGAGTATCATAAACTCAGAGGACATGAAAGAAGTCTCAGATGCATTTGTTGTAGGGCAGGAACAAACTGTGTGCAGCAAAAGCCAGAATCCAAGTACTCAATCTGCACAAAAACAGTTATAGCTGGAAGCCATGGTACTACATGGCCTTGCAGAAAAGGGAAGTTTGGTATTTGAGCCCTTTTTCTCCTTCACAGCAAACAGACTGCAAGATATAGACCATTTTTTTAAATGTAAATTCAGATTTTCTTAATACACAAATGAAAAAAGTTTAGACATCCAGTTACAAAATTTTCAGAACCTTCACTTGGCTAAATAGAATGGATCAATCTGAAAATCTTAGGTGTGATCTCTTCTGATGGACTTTATTTTGGACTTCTGTATGTGGCAATTTTTCCATTCAGGATTCAGTGTCTGAAGTAGAGGAATTATTGAAGAAACATCATGATTTTGAGAAGATGCTTGCAGCACAGGAAGAGAAATTTGCTCAGCTCAGCAGGAAAACCAAGGTGAGTAGTAGAAGGCTGATGAGCTGTGCATGAAACAAGATGATGTGGGTCATTGATTGTTTGAATGTCACTCTATGTAAAAGATGGGGTAAATGAGAAACCAAAGCTGAAATATTTCAGACATAGCAAGACCTATATGTGGATCAAAAGAGACTAGCTAGCTTGAAAAAGCTGTAGGGGAGAAGTACAAACTTTCTTCTGCCAGGACCAGCAAACAGGGTGTGAGAAACAGGGTGAACCCTTGCTACACAGATGGAGAGATTTTACTTCATTCAGAATTTCAGTAAGGAGCTGGAGCCACCTGCAAGTGACAGAGAATAGCAAAGGTCTGAAAATAAATGGAGACCAATGCACAGATAGGCCTTTTTCCTTCTGGCTTAAGATTTTTACAATGGATTGTGTTAAACACCAAAGATATTAATACAGTGAGCCTCTCAGGTTCTCTTTCATTTTGGGGGAGGTTTTTAAAATTATTTTCCTGAAACAACCAGAAAAACATAGTTGTTGTGTTTTTCTTTAGGCTGAAAATTAATCTGTTTTTTGTTCAGTGACTTGAAATTTGGCTTAGTGAAGGGACAAAGGCCCTTCCTGCTGAAATTTTCCACTAGAACCACCCCGGATACTCGGTGTTCTTAGAGAAAACTTAAAGAAGCAGTGCCACAAGAGGAGAACAGTTTCTCCTTAGCTTATTAAAAAAAATCAGCCTCCAGAGAACTTATTAAGGACAGAATTCACCATATTTGAGGTTAACTGCCACTAGTATTCTTGATCTGGACAACAAAATAATGCTTAGCACATAGCAATTAAATTCAGATCTAACTCAAAAAATGCCAATGGAGGTGCAGGCCTTAAGGTTCATTGCCAGGAGACAGTTTATTTGGAAAACCATTCCTGCTTAAAATAAAAAAAATCTTAGGTAAGTATTCATGAATGTATGAAGGCAATTTAAAAAAATTTAATACTGCTGTCCTACAGAGAGAGATGAATCTCCTGAAACAAGTGGACACAGAAGAAAGTGAGCAGAAGGATAAAGGCAAAATTGTCCGGGTTCCATCTCTGAGAAGAAAACCATCTGACAAAAGGAATGCGCCACCAAAAGTGACAGAGACCAAGAGCACAACGCCACTGCCACCTGTGCCCACACACAGCGTGTCCTGGAGGGTCCCACTTGAAACTATTTTCTCTCCCATTGAAAAATCTCCAACAAGGTTCCAAGAATTCACTTCCTCGGAAGTCCCTGAAGCGCAGAGCAGCAACAAAACAGAAATGAAAGCTGAGACAAGGCTTGGTGAGATTATCACTCCAGCCACACCAAAGGCACTGGGCCCACAAGCTGCATCTTTAGAAAGTCACAGTTCTTTAGGCTCTCCTTTATCTCCTGCTCCTATAAGCCAACAACTCAGCAGCAACGTGTCAGAATCACAAGCCACCGACCACAGATCTCCTCAGGAAAAAGATACTATAGGCTCCTCTTTCTCCAGCCTGCAGACCACACCAACAGCAACACCACCCGAGCCTGGACAAAGGTCACCAGATAACTCACCAAACTTACTGCTGTCTAGCTCCTCTTGGGAGAGATTAAAGAATACATCTTCAGTAAGTCCCAGGAATTTCTGGTTCTCTCCTCACTATCCTGTGAAAACCACTATCCTGTGCTAGTTAAATAAGGCAGTAACAGGAAGTTCTGTGGGAAAGTCACAAAGAGCACCATACAGTAACATCATGATGGATACACTCCTGGATTCAAACAAGAAGCATTTTATGTGTCTTTGCAATTCAAACACTTTCCACAAAGACAGTTGATGTACAGCTTAAAACTGATTTTGATTTACTAAGCTTTATAACCTTGGTCTTAACACCTATATTGGTTTCTGTTTTTCTCTTCCTGAACTAAAAGCTATTCCTGCTGCTGAATACTGAGCAGAGCACTTAAAACCAGGTGATGTCTCACACAGAGAATGATTTACCTACAGCCTCTGTGTGAGGTGGCAGTGCTTAGTGTCCACTCTGTTTAGAAGTCAGAGAGAGGCAGGACTTCATGGCACATTTGTCAAAGAGCTGACCAGGTGCCAGATTAGAACCAAAAGCTCCTATTTGCTCACCCTGGCAGGAAATTCACTGTTACCTCATTGGCAGATAAAATTCACTGTTACCTCATTGTTTCCTTTTACTCCTCTGCTTTTGAGAGGAGCATGTTTGTTAGATACCCAAGTGTACCAGTACAACACTATACATTGGTGTAACTCAGCAGTTGTGGAGATGGTATGAATAACTTGAACAATTTAAGTTGTAGAATGCAAGTAATAATATAAAAATAATATTAGTTAATTAACACACTAAGGTAGAGAAAATTCCATAAGTAAATTGTTCAAGAAGGATTTGAATTCTCTTCATTTAGGTGGTCTATCAAACACACAATTGCAACCTAGGGAGGATTTCCAGCTGTGCTGTCAATATAAGGGCTAGAGGAACCAGAGATCCATTCTTTGCATGGAGTTTATCTAAAATATACCTTCAGAAATTTAACATAGGCCCCTAGGGGCCATTTTAAAGTTAAGTAGCATTGTGCTTGTATATCCCAGGTTCCTGCAAGTCTCCAGAACATGGAGGGTTTCCTAGAGAAGCGCGACCAGCTCCTTCCACGAAGACAACAGGTAGAAATAAATACCACCACTCTGGGTTATTTCATTGCTCCTTGAGTTATAGTCCAGATCTGCTCTGACTTTTTCAGGATAAGCTCTTGCTGAAGAGGAGCTGAGTAGTGTGAGTTTGCTTCAGCTATCCCTAAAATGCATGAGGAAGTGTCCACTGGCTTTGGCAGTACCTGATCTCTCAGAGAAAGAGACAATGGAATTTTTGCCTTTCACGGAAACCATGTAGAATGGGGTCTGTCTACAGTTAATGAATTTATAAACCAAAGTCTAGGCTGTATGAACATGTTAATTACAGTTTCCTAATTATAAATAATATAGCAACTGGTTTCAATATTTCAACTGAATTAGGAGGAAAAAACCCAAATGAAACGACCAAAAAAAAAAAAAAGGAAAAAAATACAACAACAAAAAAAAAAAAAAAAAAAAAAAAAAAACCACACAAAAAACCCCTAAAACTTCATGATCCTGTAACTGTTTGTGATAGTTTGTCAGCAATGGAAGCCCTCAGTCTCATGCTTCCAATATTTGTAATTTCTAGCTGTGCTAGAACAGAATTAAGGTCCTGTTTATCTTTGAAGAATTGGTTTCTTAAATACAGGTTTGAATGAAACTGAAATCTAAATTCTCATCCTGGGAAATAATATCACTTCAAAGCAGTAGCCTAACAATCATGACAGGCCAGGAAATTTTCTACTACTCACCACCAATCTACAGACATCCATTTTTGCTGAGTGTTTGCACATAAACAAGTTGTCTTGGATTATTTGCCCCATAGAATATTTCCTCTGAAATTCTTAACTTGAAAGACCTCTTTTAAAAGGTGAATCTGGTATGGGACTCCATCTTCTTGAAGAGAAATTTAGTTTTTCTTCACTTCTGGGCACACAGTGTTCAGAGATACTGAACTTCCATATCCCCCAACAAGAAAAGCTATGACTTAACCTTCCTCAGAACTCTTTCCTTCCTTTTCTCTGAATTTCTCTAAATTGTCAACTTTATTCACTGGCATAACAAAATATGAATATAAGTTAAGGATCCTTTATTAAGAGGAGTCTCATGGCATTAGGCTAAGTTTCAGTGGTGCATACTTGGGCTTGAAAATAGCTGCTACTTTTGCACATTGCTCAGTAGCATTCCACTGGGGTTAGCTTAGTAAATGAAGAATTCAACAGCCACATTAGATAGTAACACTTGATAAAATTAGCCTGTGACCAGCAGGCAGGGGCTGGTGTTCCAGTTAGGGAAAAATGTGGAGTTTTGGTGGCTGAAAATTAGACAGAACTTTGATTATCCACCTTCAGCAATGTTGCTGACCACATGGTATAGAGTTTGCTTGAACCAGATTATGTCGTTTCTTCAGTTCTGACACATAAAGACCCTTTCTTGAATCACTCACACAGAAACCATAGCAGGTCCTGTTTTTCTAAGAGATAACAATGACTGTGAGAACTTCTGTGATCATAATATCAACAGATCATGGCTTCCTATGAAAGTTGCATGTGAAAGATTTCACTATAAGATTTTCCTATAAAATATATACCTCACAAATGAATTTTATTACCTTTTCTATTCATATAGCCACACTCAAGGTCTTGGAAATCCTTCTATGTAAAACTTGATGGATTAAAGCTTGATTTCTATGATGATGACAAAGAAGCAACTAAGGTAATTTGGTTTTTTAATCTTTCTAGCAAACTTTGTGTCTACATATGTAAAAATGAATTTTTAAATGTCACATTTGGTTTGGGGCTGGGGTGATCTGTTCCCTTTCAAATGTGAGCTGAGTGAAAATTCAGCAATTATTCAACTGATACAACTGAAAACAGACTGATAAGCTTCCAGAAATTTTCAAAGATACTTCTTTTAAGGCAAATCTAATTCAAGGGTTGCCTTCAAGATATAATTCAATTGTCCATGGTTCCTCTGTGGTTCACCCTATCCAGTGATCCTAGGATTAAAGTTAGAAGCATAAAGAGATGGGTGTGTAGTCTGCCTGCAGGTTGGTATGGAATTGAATCCTAGCAGAAAGGACGCAGAAGACAATTTATTTTAATTTTATCTCCCTTCAGAACATATCCACAGTCCTGTCCCTCAGCATTTCTGGTGCCAAATGTGAGAGGCTGGTGAATTACAGCAGGAAGGAGAACGCCTTCATGCTGCGGTGAGTCTTACAGAGAAGGGCACAAACAAAAGCCCGTGCAGCTCCCTGCCCACAGGCACCCAAGGCTGTATGTTGTTAGGAGGCATAACTGGAGTGTCTCACACTCACAAACACAGAAGGTATAAGGCAAAACTGACTAGAATTCACCTTTTCCTATCCTTATTTACAGGCTGAGAGATGGGGCAGAGTATTTCCTTGCAGCACCTTCTCAGACACTGATGGAGGACTGGCTGCAATCACTACAGAATAATATAGGTATGTTCTCATTTCCTTCAAGAATGAGCTGTGCTTTTAGCAAGTGATGGTAAGAGAAAGAGAAGAGAATGACAAGATGTCCTTAGTTTGGGGCGTTTTGAGCCATCATTTTTGCCTCTGTTAGAAAGCAATACACAAGTCACCTGCTACCTGTGATGTAGTGACCTGGCAGAGGAATGTCCAGGGTGACTTGCAAAGCAGTCTTGCAGTTGTACTGTGGCCAACATCAGGTTATTCTCTGCTAGGGGTGTGGTATTTGTCCTTTTATTAAGGAGCTGCTTTGGATCTTGATCAACAGCTTTTCTTCTGGACATCTCTCCACATAGTGGCTTACTGGGAAGGAAGCCATAGCATAATTATAACTATGATGGTCAGAGAAAATAGTTATGGACCCAGAAGTGGCAAACTCTACTTCTAATGATACTTTTTCTTTGTTTTGTTTTTTTTTTTTTAATCTGTAGGACATGGTAACAGATCCCATTCTACAGTGATGGCGCAAACTTTCCTTTCAAACACAGAGACCTCCCAGAAAAGAGTGTGGGGTTTTCCAGACAGGGACTCTGCTGAAAGACTAAGCAGCAAAGGCTCACTGCTGAGGTATGGGCTCTGTGCTGCAAAGCTGAACAGATGTCAGTGCTCTTTGTGCTAAGGTAGCAGCCACCTACAAAGAGACTGCCCTGAGGTCCAACAGTCCTGCCCCTCTGTCACTAATGTCACAAAAGGAACGTGGCCAGCAGGAGCAAGGCACTGATTGTCCCCCTGTACTTGGCACTGGTGAGGCAACACCTTGAGTGCTTTGTTCAGTTCTGGACTGCTCACTTCAAGAAAGTTGGATCGTGTCCAGGGGAGAACAATGAAGCTGGAGAAGGGTCTGGAGAACAAGTCCTGCCAGGAGAGGCTGAGGGGGCTGGGGCTGTTGAGACTGGGGAAAGGAGGCTCAGGGGAGACACAGGCAAGGAAAAGACAGCTACAGCCAAATTTAGAAACCTGGCCTGTTTATATAATTTTTCTTGCATTTGGAGTCTGTACAAACCTTACAGGCTATGATGTGAAATCCTCATCCCACAGCTGGGCAGACTTTTGATGCTGAGCTAGGCACTTAATGAGTCCTTACATATATAGAGACTTAAACTCCTCTAGATTATACCTGATTTTCTGATGATGCATTCTCTTTGTAGGAGAACACCTTCCTTCAAAATCAAACCAGAGAGAGAGTCTGCAGAAATTTCCAGAGATTTTAAGAAAGATGGACCCACAGTGACACAAGCCCCAATCACTACCCTAAACCTAGAACAAAGTGGAAATAAAACAAAACTGCTTCCCTCTCTACTAAAAGCAGGAAGAGAAAAATGACATTTGCCTCAATGAATTGCAGACAATTATAACTTAACTCATCCCTCTGGAAATGTATTAATATGTTTTAAATTAATAATTTCCCGCTGAACTTTTAAAATTATGTATTTAATCTAATAAAATCTTTAAATATAATTAAACGGGATTCCATCTGGTATACTTTTGTGTGTACAACAACTTTGTCATTTGCCATTATTACCCAAGTGTTATCTACTCCAAGGTACTAAACCAAAAGGCAGGGGGACCTTTAAGCCAGACATGAAATAATTCTGTGAGACAGGAATGGGGAGCAGTGAGCAGTGCCTGAGGTGCATCTGTGAGCTAACTACAGCCATGTGCAAGTAGATTTGCAGATACCAACAGAATAGATTTATGATGCTTGGGTGGTCCGTGCAGCCAAAGATAATGTTATATACTTCCTACAGCACTTTGTGGTCTCCACAATCTTTTTTACAACACATTAACCAACCATACTCTATTTGCCAATTCTTTCTGGATGAAGCTACCAGGAAAAAAAAGTCCTGCAGCATTACTCATTTATAATGGAATCTGAAACTTAAGTAAGGCATGAACAATCAGTGTTTCAGTGTAAAAGGAGAAGAAAAGTAGGATAGCAAGTAGGAATTCTAGTCCCCAGACAGCAAGCTTCACATGCTAAGGTATGGTGTAATCATAGGGAAGAATATATATTTTTTCCCCCTACTTATCTCTGTTTCTGAGCCAAGGCATCCAGTAGGTGAGCTAATAATTTCATTTTTTTGGCTAGTCCATCGCTCTCCTCTGTTTACCCCAGCTGGAGCTGCTGTCTGTCATGAAAAACAAAAGACCCAGCACATCAAAGTAATGGGAAACTGATGCATTTCATTATTGTTAACCATTTTTAACTGATAAAAAAAACCCAAAAAAAACAAACAACAACAACAAAAAAAAACCTAACAAAACAACAAAACACCAAAATTAAAACAGCTTCAGTATTTTAAACTTACCATGTAATTGAACAAAGATGTGCCTTAGCTGTGGCTCAGTACAGCTGCCCCCTCACCCCCTTTTGCCATTCCACTGAAAGGGTTTTACCCCAGGAGGTAGATTTTGTTCCAGGTTCTCCATTCCTTTGTAAGCCAGAAGATCTCCCAGATTTCTTCCATTCAATCTTGAAACCAGTAAAAGCCCTGTGAAGTTCTCAGCAGGCATTTAGCATAAGTAGAGCTTATACATCTGGAAAAAGCCTTGTTTTGTGTTTAAGTGCATAAGGAACTTCCATGGGTCTGGTGCTCTTTTGCAATATTTTATTTTTAATTAATATATTATTAAATAGTTAAAAGACACAAGCAAGCAATTTCTATGACGAGCAGGTAATAGTTTTAAAAACAGTCTCATTTCCTTTGTATTTGAGAGCAGATAGAAAGCTCTGTATTTTTGGGGGTTTTTCCAGCAAAATGTTCATCAGAGAGCAGTGATCTGGGGTGCATTTTGGATAAGGTTTTCAGCAGGCACACCTTCATCTTCAATGGTTAAGCAAACACAGCACCAGACCAGCAAGGCCTGGTTTCTAAGTATGGCACATGCCTTTCCTGGTGAGATGCAGAGAGAGGCAGCTTTCTCCTGGAAGTGCCTGCTTTGGTTTCCATGCACTCTGTTCAGTCACAGCACAACATGTGGTACTAGGCCAGGCAAGAATGAGGACAAGGAAAAAAACAAAGCCACAGCCTCGGAGGAACAACAACACAAAATTTCAGAGGCCCTCAGACTCCATGTTTATCCTAAAGGGAACAAGGACCAGTTCTTCTTATCAGCCTTACACCACTGAAACTACACCTTGTATTTCTGTGGTTCGGGGGCAGTGCAAGCCAGCATGCTCTGAACCCGAGCTCAGGAGTGCTTTGAGGACACCCTGTGCCAGCCACCCCTTCCCACAAGCTGCACAGACAAGACTGTGCAAGGTGTAGGTCCCTCCAGCCTGCAGAGTTCTCCAGCAGCCTCTGTCCTCACAAATGCCCTCCAGGTCCTCCTACTGCACCATCAAACCAGCAACTCCTCTATTCTATGAGGAGTTCCTATGATTCTATGACATTGACTCCTCCAATATCACAGAATCATAGAATCAATTAGGCTGGAAAAGACCTCTACAACCATCCAGTCCAACTGTTAAACCGGCCTTGCCAGGTCCACCATTAAACCGTGTTCCCATATGCCACACCCACATCATGTTACAAAAACAAAGAGGCAACCAAAATGAAACAAAAAGACACTCTGATGGGCAATGATACAGCCCTCACATAATTTCAGGCTCTGAAATGCAAAACTATATTTGAAAAAGCTTTTATAATTTAAGGCTACAGAGGTACCACATGGGGCACCAAGGAAATGAAGGGGCACATGCCTGTCTGTGCCTCTGGCTCCAAAATTAGGCAGCAGTTCCCAACCTGATTTTAAGTGTTGGCAAAATCTCTGGTGATAATTCTCCCAGAAGAGTCACACCACCTTCCCCACCCACAGCTCCCTCCCTCCCACCCTCCCTTTGTAACAGGGTTTAACAGTCCCTCAGAACAGTAATTCCCCACCAGCTGTGGGTTACCTGAAACCTTTGCGGTTTTGTGACTCCTTCATATTTTACTGGGCCTCTCTGTTTGTATTAGCAGCACTATGAATGCACCAAACATGCTCCAGTTGTTAGTCTGTGGAGCATTTTGTAGGACCAAAATAAAATTTTCTCAGTGTGGCTGAGCTGCTTCACTGCTGGGTACATGCTGCCAAGGTTCACAAGGGTTACATATTGTTCTCTGTAGCCCATGGACACAACAGCAATATCTTTTTGCAGCATCAGAGCTTTCTAGGACCAGCCAGAGAAGCATGGAAATGCTGCACACCCTGTGCACATGTGTGCACAGAGCCATGTGGGCTTGTATGTGCCACAGAATGCTGGGCCAGGACATGCTGCTCTCCTGAGCAAAGGTAACAGATCCAGCTGGATCAACTCCCAACTCAAAATGGCTCTTTATGTTCTGTCTTGCAGCCAGTATCTGATTAGTTGTTAACTTCTCATGATCTGAATCCTGAGGTACATTTGCATTCCAGCCGTTAAGGCTCCTCAGTTCTGGATGGTGTTCCTCAGCTCAGCAAGTAAACATTGTACAAGAAGCATTGCTGAGCCTCAGCCATTGCAACAGAAGCAGTGTTTAGTAGATGCAGGCTTCAGGCAATCATGTCTTTTGTAAATGCTCTCTCTTTAGAGCTTCAGTATTGTCTGTGTATACCAAAAAGACAGACCCCTCTTTTTCGTTCTTTGTCTGATTTTGGATTTCAAGTAGAACTAATTCTAGATCTCAAGTAAATTTCCAACACAGAAGAAATATGTAAGATTTTCCTTGGAAGTCCTGATGAATATGCTGTATTTGGAAGAAATAATTCAGAAACAGGTCTAAATCCTTCAGTGTGAGGAAGTCTGCAAACTTCCCCAACTTCTGTGAAGCTCTGTTTTATATTGCTCAGCATCCTTCCCTAAGATCTTTTTAATCTAGTGGAAGGCTATAAAGATGTTCCAAGCTTCTGGCTCAAGGCAAAGTCTCTCACTGCATTCCAGAGGAAATGAAAGCCAGGTGTCATTTTCCAAATATTTTCCACGAGAAAGGAGGAAAATGTGTGTCCTATTTTTTTAAATTTGTGCTCTATTTTATGTAGCACCTATTAAAAATACTTTGCCTGTGATGTCAGGGGTAGAAGACTATAAAGGGAAAAATCTTCTGTGTGTGAAAATACAATGGCTCTGCACTCTGTTCATGAGTTATGTTGTCCTACATTCAGTTTATATCTGTAAGGAGAATCAGCTTACGTCTCAGTCATCATCACTAAATTAAATGTACTTGAGTCTATGGTAATTATTCCTCTCAAACTTCTGCTATGAAAAACTTGTTTCAGGCTCTTGACATTTTAATCAAAAAAGGCACTGCTGATATAAATCAATGCAATCACATGTGCTTTATGCAGAACCTTTCCTGCAGCCAATGCTCGAAGGAGCTGTGCTCACTCACTGCTGCTACTGCCCTCTCTTTTGAAATGTAACTGCCCCCTTTGTGGTAGTCTGGAGCAGCATTTCTGTGCCAAAGTCTTGCAGGGGAATGGAAAAAAGGAATAACTTCTAAATCAGCAAGGGAAATAGGCCGGACAGAGGGCAATTGTCCACGCTGCAGTTTGGCTGCTTTTCACATATATATATGCCTGACTTCAAAGCTGATCCCTCCAATTCAGTGCAAATTCTAGTTGCTCAGCCTATCTGAAAATCTGGACATCACTGAATGCAAATGGCCAGGACTCGATCTGTAATCAAGTATTGAAAGGACACCAACAATGGGCTCAGGGTTGAAGGGACAGGCTCATACAAAGAACTATCACCACCACCACATACTGTAACATCAAGGAGATCCTGGGAGGTCTCTGCCTACCAGGACCCTAATTTCTTAATAAGAAAGACCACATAGTGAGACTCTTGTGGTCTGAAAATGTGGGGGAAGGAGATAAAATAAACCCTTCTGAAAGCTGGGAGCCTGAACATGGCAAGGTGAGAAATGTACAGGTTTGGTCAGTTTTCTGCAAACAATGAACACTGTGATGTGTTGTAATGTGACTGTGATGTGTTGCAATGTGCTGCCATAGCCTTCAGTGGGGAACAGGGCAAAAATAAGCTGGATACCCAGCTTAGGGGTATCCAGAGTAGCTGGGGAAATTCCCAGTCCTTCTGCTTCTCTTTCGTTCTACAGCACTCCTGATTGCCTGGAGAAGCAGGTCTTTGTTATTGAGGATGTTGTATTTGCTCAGGTTCACAAGCTTATCAAAATTTTCAGAGGAATAAATTAGCCTAATGAGGTAGTAGGGTGAGCAGTTGTTCTCCAGATTTACTTTGCCTTCTTCCATCTCCGAGTGACCACGCCTCACTCCTGCAGAGAAAGAGAAAACCACCACAGTGAGATGAATCTGGAGTACAGTGTTGTAGGGGACTGATCTACTTGGCAGGACCCCCTGCTATAAACAGCCCCCAGGAAATACTGCAAACCCACTCCACAGCTTGAAAGAACCATTTCTGGTGTGTTTTCCCAGTTCCTCTTCCTTTCCCTCCTGCTAAAGCTCAGATCTGGAAATCCCTCAGCAGAGCTGGACCAAATTCCTCCTTGACCTGCCCCTGCAGACATCATTCCTAGGCAGCATGCCCATGGGTCCATATCCATTTCCAAACCCTGTAAGTCTGATTCTCAGACAAAGACACGCACATGGAACACTTTTAAAAATCCATGATTGCCCCTGGATTAGTGGTGACAAGTGCAGGTCTGCCAGCTAGAGTGAGTGGACAGCCTAGTACACACAAGGAGACCTTGTGATGCCAACCACACAGGACTGCCTGTTGCAGAGCGCAGAGGGACCAGAGCATCCTACATCAGACTCTCAGCAAACTCCAGCCTGGCCTCAGGTTTTGCCTCTTGGAATTGGCAATATCCATACTCCCTGTCATGTCAATGCTTTTGTTTAAAAGGACCCCCTAATTCCCTGCAGTGAGGACTTCAGCAGTCTCATATTTATGTTCCTACAAATTTTTTTGCTTCAGTTTTTCGCTGGTTTTTTTTGCCTATCTCCTTGCAGTCTGAACCAAATATGCCCAAAACACTAATGTAATGTGAGATGAGTTTCAGCAGGGCTACAAACAGACTGCTGAGATACTCCTTATGATTTCAACCAGAACCTCATGAAAAAGACACAAGAATTGTGTCACCTGCTTGAGACACAGCAGGTCTTAGTCTAACCTAGTGGTTTCTGAACAGTGTGATCTCAGGGTGCTAGGCACAGACTACCACTAGAAGCGTCTGAATTAAAAATATCCAATGTTGCTTCACTGAGCCTCACAATACTCAGAGAGATGTATTATCTATGCTGTCCACATCCAGATAAAGCTGCATTTGCCTCAAGCACACCAAAGCACAGTCTGTAACTGCTGCACTGCAAATGGGCACTTCACAGGCTGAGTCCTTTTAGACTGTAAATAGTTAAAAACAAGAAAAATAACTACCCACATTCCACAAGATGTCTCTCATCCCCCTAGAAACAAAAAAGCTCCACTGTTAAACTTGAGATCCATGAAAGCAAGTTGCCAAGGACCCCCTCCTCCAACCACCCACATCAGTTGCTGGTTGTCAGCTTGATGCTGAGAGACGTGCAGGTGAGTGTCAGAGCTCACCAGCTTAGGCCTGGAGCAGAGAACTGGCAACAGCTGCTCTGTCTGCAGCACCTCATCTATTTTTCATTCAGAGAGATTCCAAAATCTTCACCTGCTTTACCTGCCACCCACTGCTCAACGGCTGGATCTCACCCTACATTGCCATTTGGACCATTTCCAGCCTCCACAGCTCCCTCTACAGAGTATCTCCTCTTTTCATCCACTGAGTTTCTAAATGTGATTTTCTTGATTTAGCTCTTACTGTACATATTCACTGAGCATCACTGAATATCAGAGCAGAAAAGTACCTTTACTTTTTGCTGCTATTCCTACCCTTCCCAAATGCTCCCTCGGAGACTTCCATTTTGCTCTGGTCCCACTATGGGCCCCAATAGAATTTTGGGTGAAGCTGGAAGGAGCTCACCCCTGTCACCTTACTCTCCACCACAAGCAGCCTGGGGAAGACAGGGGTGCAGGGCCAGCTCTAGGGCTGGATGGCCCAAGGGTCCCCAGCCCCCACCAGCAGGTCCTTCAGGAGGCCCTTATCTCCCTGTTCCCACAGCTCTCTGGGCCTTTCTTTACTCTCCCTCATCCCAGTGCCAGAAAAAATTCCAGCACTCTGCACATCTCCCTTGGCAGGACATGGCAGCAGGCGCAAGTGAGGAGGACCTGCAGCTCTGCTCCAAGGGACAGCGACATGAGCCATCTGCCACAGGCAGGGCTGGAGGAGGCACTGTGGCACTGAGTTGCCCAGGACCGTGTCCTCCATGCTTTTCAAGTGGAGAACAACAGCAGGAGTATGGAGGCTGCTCTTCTGCCTCCCATAGGAGACATGTAACACATACCAGGGGTAGAGCACAGTGCCCTTGATTGTGCTCTACAGTTCTGTTGACTGCATTTACCTGGCTCCTTGAATTCCTTGAAGGTGTCATTCACCAAGGGAAAATGGATTACTATGGGTGCTCTGGGGTCCTCTGCATCCGCAAATATATAACATTCCTTTGGATTCTTCTCTTCTTCTGGACTTAGCTCCACTTTGGGGAATGGGATATTTTGTATCTTGCAATATTTGTATGTCATCTCTAATTGCTGTGGACACAGAATGGCATGGAGTTAAAGCTCTAAAAAAAGAATCAGGTTTACTCAGGTATCCTGGAATACAATGGCATCTTAACTCATTCCCTAGAAACACTATGGAATGTGTAGTCCAAAGTAGCCACAGTACCAACCTTACTTTCAACCAAGTCAGACAATGACAGTTTATTACCCTGTAACATTTTTTACAAGCCCAAGTGAATGACCCAAAGTCACACTCAGAATTCATCATGACAGACCAGGAGAGGTCACAGGCATGTCTCCAGCAAACAATCGTTACTGCAACTCCCTGAAGATTATAGGAAGTATATGTTGTAATCCCCTACAGAAAAAAAGAGCCTAACAGTTTCTATAGTTCCATTCTTGAAGGAAGTTTCTCTCCTCCTTCAAGGTATGGTGATATTTGATTAAGATTTAGACAGCCACTTACTTTAAAGTTTTAATAAGACAAGAAGAGTTTTACTCTGGAAAGCACAAAGTAATTTTCTCACCTTGAACACATGTCCCAAACCATAATCAAGGGATATAATGACATCTACATTCCTCTCTGGCTTGAAAAGTGCTGCACCACTGGTGTTGATGAAGTAGCCAACGTCTATCAGACAAAGATACTTCTGCAGTGGTGTCAGATTGTTAGGGAAACCATCCAGCACAGTGTCTGAAAAACATTTTAATATAGTTAGTGGTGCATTTTTAGGAAAGAAAGAGTGACTAATTCTGTCTGTGCTACATGCTAAGGGCAGCTCCTTGGTTACCCTCCAGACTGGGGTCACCTCCCTCCACAACATAAGCCCACTAACACAGCCTCTGGAGCATGCCCTTCAATCTGCACATCTGGACACACCTGGCCTGTTTCCACACTCTCCCAGGCACACTCACAAAGGCAGGCCGTGGGGCAGCCAGACAGAGGACAGGTGAGACACACACTCCACTGACCTCACAGCTGCTCTGGGGAGTCATTTTTCACAGAATACAGACTTCAACAGATTTTTATTTTTCCCCCTAAGAACTGGGGAAAATGCAAACAACAAAAACAATTTCACAGTGTTGCAACACAACTAACAAATGCAATACATCATTGCACTTCTGCATTGCTCTTTTTTTGCTTTTGCCTTCTCAGGCTTTGCCTTCAACCCCTCTTTCAGGTAGAAAAGTCTGGCTCCAACTTGCTTTCAGTGATGCCATATTAACTATCAGCCAAGCTGTAAAAAAATACCACATCATGCATACAACATCACCTACCAACAGCTTAAAATACTGCTTGAATTAATTAAACCTCACATTAATGCCAAAAGGGGATTACACCAACTGGTAAGTTGAAATCTAAAGCCAGTTTCTGATAGCTAGACTCCTACTTCTCTGCTAGCAACCTCCCCAGCTTGCCCTGTAGACAGCAAGTCCTTTACTGTTCCTCTAGTGCACTTTCAGTCCCATGGAACAGGGAACATTTTGCCACGGTTTTAACTATCAAAATAGTGGTTTGAGAGTGTTCCTCAAGTTCATAAAATGAGGCAGCAAAGCCCAGAGCAGAATACTTGAGCTTCAAATAATTATGTTTAGGCATTTTAAGAAAGTGCTGATCACAGAAATACTGTTGCTAAGTTTCAGCATTTCAATTAATTTAATTGGCCTCATTCTGTAGTGTTGATTTAAACCATGCAGAGTAAATGTAGCTTGTTCCATAGCCTGGAATGTTTCACACCAGCTTGAAGTAATAATTCATAATTTTTCCATTCCCTCCCTGTCAAGTCTTAACAAAATGTGCTTATTTTAGCATTCAAGGCTGCTGAGAATTCACAGATTCAACTGTAATAAGAGACATTTGCTTGCAGTCCCTCACAGAAGAAAGAGAGCACACTTTTTAGTTTTACTTGGCCTGGTGAACATTTTTAGATTAAATTCCATTACCCCTGTTTTCTTACCACAGAGATGGAACTTTGCAGCATTTATTCATGACTGTGTATGTGAACTACAAGTAGACACTTCTCTTGTGAGAATCCCCTCTTTCATCCCACATCCAAATAGAAATTTTAAAGAAATCCTGTCTCAGAAATATCCTTTGAAGCCTGAATGCTACTGAAAAGGCATTAAATTAAATCCAGATTATTAGTTCAATTTCTCATGAAGAAAATTAGGCATGGAAAGTCTTGTTTTAATATGTCAGATAACCTGAGCTTCAGGGAAGCCTCTAAAACAAAGCTCTATTCTTAAGATTTCATCTACCACAAGATTCATTTCTGCTCACAGACCTGGCATTTCCTCTTACTCCTAGAGATGGATCCATACCTGGGTTTAGCTTGATCTTACACAGGCAGCAAAAAGAAGATGGAAAACCTGATAATTTTTCCCACTCCAGACTTTCAGTTTCCCTTTTCCCACTCTGGATTTCATGGTTTCCACATATTTTACTTTATTTGTAGAATATCTACCTTGAGATAGTAATTAGTGTTCCTATGCTCACTTCCTCAACATCCTCATTGAAATCTGCTTCTACCTATTTGTCTTTACAAAATTGTCAATAAATATAAGGACAGTTATGTTTTTTAACATTTACTGACTGTCAATTTCATCCTTCATCCACCTTCTGAAGCTACTTGCTTGTTCCTTCTCTCACCCACACTTCTTATGTTACTTGTTTTTTCTCCTTCTTTCATTTGTTTTCTTAGTGCAGACCCTTTTAGGACACAGACATTTTGCTTACTGAACATTTTAAAAGCAGATAGCACACTGTGGGCTCTGCCTTAACCCACAGAAATGCACCACCATCTCTCCAAGTTGTCAGCAAACTGTGTAGCAAGGGCAGAGAGGGACAAAACACGTTGTAACTTGCCTAAAATGGGAGAGAAAATGCAATTTGCCAAAGAGGAGGGCTCAGAGAAGGCAGAGAACGTGTGCTTTCTTGCTGAAGTCAGATTAACCTCAATAATGTGGGGTACTCCCACATTGCTACATGTTCATGGAATATATGAAGATGCTTGGATTATGGGAAGATTTATGATGCAGAAAATCTCAGCTCTATCACCTTGCTATCATTTCATAGATTGTTTCATAGGTTTTGAGATAAAACCATTGCTGCCTGCCTAGACAGCAAGGGCCATAGAAAATGGCTCTTCAATTTTTAAATCAAGTCTATATATCTGTTCTTTTAACATTTAAAGTCTAAACCTATGTTAACTTTCTGTAGCTGGATTTTGGTGTTTCTGAGACAGGTATCTGGATGGTAAATTCATCAGGCAGAAACACCAAATATATGGAAAACCACATGCTTGCAACTAGTCCTTTCCTTCATCTGATCCACATAATAACCTGCTATTTTATGCTTCTGGTGTTCCCTTTGTTTCTTGACCTCAAAAGATTCTGCCCTTCCTAAATCTTTTTACTACTGTACCTATGCAGAGCAACAAAATTCCTGTAGAAAAGCACTTCTTGACCCAAATTACAGGTATCTTCTGGAAGTGAAAGAGCAGTCCATGGACTAGTTAATTTTAACCTGTTACCCTAAAGAAACAGATACCATGAATATAGGTCAAACTCAGCCAATTTCCAAACCCTGAAACAAATATGAGTTTTCCATTTCTAAAAAACAAAATTTGAGATGTTACCTGCACAGTGCAGCTAACTCTTTGTTGCAGTTACCTTTCCATTCAATAAATTTTTTCTGATGGATATAATCCTTGTGAAACTCTAAGCCTCTCAGGAAGTTATGAGACTTTCCCAGCAGCGGACGCTTGGTCATGATGTCCTGAAACATTTCATACAACTTTCCTGACAAGCAAGACGGAGGCTCAATAACACTAACATCTTCCTCAGGAGAATGTTTTTCTGAAATAGAGAAGAAGCCATGAAATAGAGAAAAAAAACAACAGCAATCTGCCCTGTCAGACACCTCTGCTGGCTAGCTGCCCTTGTTGTCCTCCTGTGGGTCACTCTCATCCCTGTTTCTTGCAGGCTGCTGGAAAACATGTGCACATGACCCACATCATTTACCAAAGAGATATTTAGTTTTCTTTAAGGCACAGTTTTTGTGTTTTACTCTTTCAAATGACATGCTGGCTTTGTACTTTCAACCACAAGTAAAAGCCAAGCTTCTTATTTGCAGTAACAGGCAGAGCCATTTAGCAGACCATGAGGAAACTTTAAATGAAAAACATTTGTACTAACATGAAGCATGTTTCTGGGGAAAAGAGAGAAGAGAAAAGGACGTAGCAATCATTGTGATACAGATTAAAGTCATGCTGGAAGATCCACAATGAGGCAACTCTTTAGAAACTCTTACCTATATCTACCATATCTTGGGACCATCGCTCCCAGAATTCATTTGAATTTGAGGACCAGTACAAGCCATCCAGCAAATTCCTAGTAAAGATGTTTGTCCAAAGACCTGCAAGTCAAACCACATGGGAAAAGTACTACACTACCACATGTTAACCACTGACTATTGTAAATATCCATGCTACACATTATTAGCCCACCTAACCTGACCCCATCATGACACAACTAAGCAGTAGTTCCCAAGAAGTTCAAACACTGTGGTGTAAGCACTTCAGTGCTCTTTCTCAGGAGGTAACTACACACAGAACATTCACTGCATAGTACGGAGTAACAGAATAAGAGGTATCAGTCACCCAAAAGATGTTGTAGAAAGTTTCCTGTGTACCTGTGAGAGAAAGGAGGCTTTGAAAGCATGGTGAAGCCATGTAAGCATAAAGGCTTTCTTTAAACTGATTTATTATTTAAATCAATCTAAGACTAATTTTCTTCTTCCAGGCATGTTTTGTTTCTGTGGAGTGCAGCTGGTCCAGGTTCAATATAGAATTGGCTCCATCTGTGAGTCTGCTTTTGGAAAAGAACTATCCCTCCTCATTAAACTCTATGCCAGGTACTTACATGAGGAACAAACTGAATCTCTATCAGACTCCACAGTGAGATAAATATGGGGGTTTTATCCTCTACCCTTGTGTTTGGTATCAAAACTAAAACACTTATAAGGATTTAGGGACTGAGACTGATAGGTTCCTCTAGTAGCTGCTTTTTCTTCACCTTTGGTGGCAAAATTGCCAGTCAAAGTAGTTGTTGGAGGTCAAAAGGCCCTCCTTCAACCTTATGGGCAGAGAAGATTAGTGACATCCTCAAGACACAAAGCTCAGGTAGCTCCTGCCTTGTTCTAGATGACATGTTTTATTCTCAGCTCCTTCCAATTCTACCCCAGTAATGCTTCGTCTAGAATTATAGTTTATGAGGTTGAAGAGTTGGAGACTGATCAGGGAAGCAACACTTATTATTTCCTCAACTTGCTTCTTCCACCATCTTGTTTGGTTTAGACAATGGAACAGGAACTATGCTGCAACTTTTCCAAATCTACCCAGGTGAAAAGGGAGGACAGAAGGAAAGAAGATACACAAAGATGATTTAAGACCTAAAGCAGAAGTGCTGGCAAGGAGCGTTGTGCCTGTGGCTAGCAAATATCACACTTTCTACAAGGCTGTGATTAACTACATAGCACTGTTATGTCACCTTCCAGATAGCAGATCCGAGATTCTGGCAGCTTCTTCACTCTCCTTCCCATGAAGAACTCGCTGTCAAAATATTCTGAAGGAATGGAGACTCCATATTTTGGCATGGCCACTTCGTAAGGAGAGAAATTTGCCCACTCTACAAAGAATTTACATGAGGCATGTTTGCTGCAATAAAAATAAAACCCCCAAATCTTCCCAAGGATCTTGATTGTCTCAGCAGCTCTGTACTTTTGTACTGCAAGCTCCACTGTCTACTTCCCTAAAAATTGAGATATTATTTACAACCCAAAGGAACTAGCCTTTCCAACTCAGAAAAGCTCTAACATTCAGTTCAAATGCTTAGATATTTATTTCTATATAAAGATTCTGGGATCACACTTGTCTCTCTAAATCAAGAGCACCAACTGTACTTCATGCAAGAGTGGTGTGAATTGCAAGGAGTGACTGGCATGAAAGCTCTATTAACCCAAAACTGCCAGACTACAGGATATAACAAAGCAGCCTGAAGACACATCAACATCACACTAGAAATTACAGTGTGGCATGGATGTGCAGTTACCTGGCTCAAGCTGTCCTGCACAGGCATTACAGTAGAACAGTAGTTGTAAACATAAACAAATATAAGGATTAATTGCTTTTCTTTCCAGTATCTACTGCTTTTAACACCTTTTGTTGAGTGTGGCCTGTATCCAGTCAAAGGATATCATATCATACCCACCACAGCAATCATATTCCACTCCATTCTCATACCCTCATCAGTGCCATATTTAGGAAGTGACACTTACATTTCACAGCGCCCCTAGAAACTAAGGAAGCATCAAAGCCATTTTATAGACATGGCAAGAAAAGATCAGATGATTTGCCCACACTCACTCACAGTGTCTGTTGCAAAAATAGGATTTCACTGATTTTTTTATTAATGTCCTGTTTATGGCTTAGGATGCTATCCAGCAGACATGCTCTTTTGCTCTTTGCAAAAAAGACAAACATTTTATTAAAAGATGAATTCTGAGTGAGGGCAAGCAACTGATGTATTCCCCCTTTTTTGTCCCCACAGAGACACCTCCTTCCAAATCCTCTTTAATCCATACCCAGAATCAGAAGAAACTCCCTGAACACCTACCTCTAAATTTGAAAGTACCAAACTTCTCCTCTTTCACATTGAGGACTGCATAGAAAGGCAGTGGGTTTTGTCCATGCTCCAGTGCCTTGCGCTGGTCTGTGAGTTTGTACTTTCTTGGCTAATCAGTGAGATAAAAAAATCACAGTAAACCTCTGTAAGAGCATAACACTGGCACAATCTACCCAAGTAAAAATTTAAAGATTGATAACAGATATTTTACAACACAGAGGAATCTTAAGTCACATTTTCTTAAAAGACCTTTTCCTTCATGTTCCTGCACTTTCCTTCCTGGCTGCCTTTTGGGTACCCAGTAACTTCTTCATTGGAATATCCAAGTGCCTTGACTGCCTGCATCCCACGGATCTTTATTAAAGTTGAGATTAATATTCACATCAGGATACATTACTCTAACTTTCAAATGTCAAACTAGAAGCAGACTTTAAAAATCTGACTTTTCAGGGAGAGTGGGGGCTGGGAATTCCTCAGTTCTTTCTGGGAGTTTGCCTACTGAAGTCACTAGCTGTTGGGCATCCTAGGACAGAGGCACCTTCAAATGATTATCTACTCTGAAAAGTCCTGACCACGAGATCCTCTGTCATAGTTTACAAACCACATTGGGATGGCTCAGTCTCTTTGGATTTATTACACACATTACCTTGTGCCCTCAAAGAGTAAGGCTCTAAAGAAAGTGGTGTTTCCCAGATGTGTGGCAGGACCATGTACCTACCCGTTCATGCAAGAACATCTCCTGAACAAGTGACCACAGAGTTGTAAAAGATGGCACATGTCCTGCTTTTGCCCTTTCAGCAAGTTCCTTGTGATAATACTTCAGATGGTCTATAGACATAAGGTTGAGTTTGCATTTTGTCACTTGTTCTTTTACTGCTTTAAGTGGCCCCTCAAGAGACTTCTGTGACCAGTCAGCATGCTCATACAGGTCTGCTAGGGTCCTAAGGAGCAGAAATGTTAGGAAATCATCCATTTATTTAGATGATATTGGAAAATTGATACATTTACACAATTACTTCAATTAATTAAAGAAACTCAGTGAGCCCGATTCTCTTCAAACTGATTTCATAATTGAGAGCCAACAGTAAAAGCTTCATGAGGGAATTATGTTCACTTGTTAACAATGTAAGTCTGAAAGAGATTAATCTCCTACTGTGTGGAAAAGTAGTCACAGTCATTCCAAATCCAATCTCATTTTCTATACGTACCATGTTGAGCCAGAAGCCCCAGTGAGGTAGGTGACACAGTCCAACAGATTTAGCTTCTGAAGAGCTAAGAGGTGGCCAAACATAGCTGACATTGCTCTGAGACCTCCACCTGTTGCCATAACAGCTATTACTGGGACCTGTCCAAAACACAAGGATTATTCTCAGAAAGTTACTCCCTTGCTACTTGGAAAAGTCTAATTACAGCTCTCAGAATTTCTTCCGCAGGCTCATTGGAGGACAATGAACTAAATCACCACTTAGCCAATCTTTACCAGTACCCTTCTGAAATTAACCTCCAGAGACTCTTAACCTCAATGCTTGGATGAGTTTGAAAATGCAGTCATTTTAACCTTCCTTCTTACCTTTGCTCCCTATAATTGGAATTGCAATGATTAAAAGTATGTTTACTTTTTGTAAGAAGTGTTCTGAGAATGAAGAAAGAAAAAAAGTAAGTCTAAAGAAGTGACATTACACTGATTTTATAAGTATTTTTGTGAGGTGAATTTCCAATACTCTTGTTTTCCTACTGGTTTGGGTTGTCTTACTAGGCTGTATCTAAGACAATGCCTCATGTCTTGCTGACTTGCAGCACCACACTGTTGGAAACTTGTGTTTGAAGAGTGCTATTATTACATCCTTGTTATTTGGCCCATTGAAAAGATTGGAGGGATGAATACTTGAGCTGAAATTTTACACCAGTCTGGGATATGCCACACTCAGAGCCTCTGCTCTGTTGCCATTCAAATCAATGGGTTTGTTAGCAACAAGCAAATATTACTAGAAATTTCGAGGGGAGTTGTGCCTATCCTAATTCCGTAGACCCACACCCCATGCTTGGATTCCAAAGCACACACCTCATGTCCATGTAGATCTCTTTCCAGGTGAAGAACCCTTTTCAGGGCTCCGGCAACAACTCTCTTCCTCTTATGCAGGAATTCCTGCTCTCCTTGGCACAGGTCATACCCTAAGCGCACATCTAGTTTTTCTGTGCTGCAACAAATAAACCCAGAGGCACAGGATTGGTGTTTAAAATGTATATGGATCTATTTCCAGCTACTGCAATCTAATGAATTCATTAAAAATCCTGATTCTTTGTTCTGATTTATACAGAAATGTATCTTTCATTTGCAAAGAAATCAACTTCTTTGCTTCTACATGGTCTCTTTATTGTTTCAGTGTAAGATTTACTGTCAGCTAAGGTTAACAAATATGCAAAACAAAGAAGGGCTTCTTTGACTTTCAGTAGCTTTGTAAGCTAAATCCTTTCTATTTCTGCTTCATACAATTTCTGAGCAAAGGATGACTTTAACCTAACAAAGTCTTTCATAAGCATTTGTACTGCAGATTTATACAGAAACCATACAATGAAAAAGATATTCAAATAATTTTTGTTTGTTTCTTGTCTGACACATTATTTTACAATGCAACATTTTGTCTTCCCTAGTTTATACCTCTTTGTCTTGATATCATCAGAGACACAAGTCTATTTTCTTAAGAGAACGTGTCATTTGGGTAATACATGGACTCTGATGTTTCATTATTTCAAATTCTCTTTTCACTCTGCCTTTTTTCTGTACCCCTTTTGAAGAAGTCTCTAATTTTAGTATTTGATTCTTTGATGCAAAAGATACTCAGTGACTAAGTCCCTCACTGTTTGAAACTCTCACAATTTTTTTTGCATCTTGGTGGGACTCCTTTGCCCCAAGGATATTTAGCTTTGAACTGTTGTGGTGACTCTTTAATGATGACTTAAATATTGCCACATTTTGCCCCTAGTCTTGTGCATTCCTTATATCTAAATAAAGGATACTTGGTTCAAGATTTCACAGTTCAAAGAGCAATAAAACCTTCAGAGAAAAAAAAACAAACCAGTCCTCTTACCAAGCATTCAGTTGGAGGTACAACTGTAGTGGCACATTCTGTAAACAAAGAGGTGATAGCAGGAACGTGAGTGGAGGTAAAAGAGAAGTTCTGAATCCAGATTTTCAGTGCCTCCTGAAAAATCCCCCCCCTGCCACCCTGCATACTTTTTGGCTGTTGTTTTGGGATTTGTTTTTTTAAATATTAATGCGCTAAATAGTGAGGGTTATTCTACTCTTCTTTTCAGACACAAATTATGAAACACTTACATGTCTTACGGGAAGGGTTACTTTCACTTTATGTCCAACAGGGAGAAATTTCAGTGGTACTGTTAAGGTGTCACTTAAATTGCTGTTGTCATCTTCCTTATCAGAAACTTTCTATAAAAAATCAAGAAGCATAGGTTGTATTCACAGAGCAGAAACAGCGCAGTTCTTCACTGTTTTGGTCACACCAGAAGTAAGCAAGCAGTATGAACAGTAGCAGTGTGGGGTGCCCATTACCTGCAGCCTGACTTTTAGAACGGGCTCCCAAGCCTTCACGCAGTGGAAGTAGAAAGTATCGGTGTCCTCTGTCATCTTCTGGGTTCTCTCATGGGATGCAGGCACCGTAAGCACGAGATTTTTACCCTCTAGTAAAAACAGGTTTGTTTAGAGAATAATACTGCTGTTCAGGCAAAAGAGCTAGCGAAGTTGGCAAACTTTCTGGCGGAGTAATTTTCTGTGGTAGCTCCTCTGTAAACTACCCCACCAGCAGGTCTTCTCCAGCACAGGACCTGGTACTCCTGCCTTTACCCCCATAGCTTGGAGTGCTCCCAGAGTCAGCATCCTCTCTTACCACCACCAGCAAGTGGAAGTGTCCAAACTTGATAGCTCCAAGGAAAAGACACAGAAACCAGTCCAGGGCAGTTCAGGGCATTTCAATGCATTGCATTTTATTATTTAGATCATATATATCACTACCTATATATAATTTAGAGCATTCTTATTTGTCTCTGTACTCTAAAATGCCTCCCTCTGGATCTGAATGACTATAATAGGGTTGGTTTGGTCACGTCCTAAGTTCACAGAGAAATTGCCATACCTTTCAAGTATTTCCTGCTTTCATTAATGTCCACATGCACTTCCAAGCAGCAAACCTCACGAGACTGTAAAAGAAATGGAAAAGGGTGAAGAAAGCAAATAACATTTCTGCTGCAAATAGTGAAACATCCTGCAGACAGCCACCACCTATAATACTGAGCCAGCTGAACTGGTCTCAGTGCTGGGAGTGATCCAAGAGAAAATTCAGAGCTCATTATTCCAGGACAGTAGACCAAGTTGCACTGTGTCAGAGTGTCAATACAGTGGTGCATTGTCAGAGGCTGTTAACACATTCAAATTACCCCAAAATCAGGAAACTCTGTACAACACACTGGTGCCCAAACACATATATCTAATAACTATTTAGGAAGGGTGGGTGAAAATACCTGATGATGAGTTTCTGTGTATTGTGGCAGTGATTAGCCTACAAAGCATCTTCTTATTGGCCCTGATGTAGGGAAATCATTAATTTATTCCACCCTACCCTCCACCTGAGTCACTCCAGTTCACCTTTAATAACTCATGCTAGGACAGTTTTCCAAGTCATTTCAGGAACAGTGCATGCCAGTCATTGCAACTCTTGTGCCTCACACAGAAAATGAGGGGGAAAGAATACAATATGTGTTACTTTGCCTCAGGGGTATCAAAGGCTAGCATCTGGGAACCATGACAGGCTTGGAGGAGTTGGCATGAAGTTCTAGGTACTCCTTAGCTGCTGGGCCAGCCCGAGGAGACAGGTAATGTACCACATGCTGACTAACAACAAAACAGAGCTCTATATTTCAACAGCTAAAATAACTCTTTATTAAAAAACTCATTTCCCAAAAAGCTGTTACATTAGATACCCTTCCAGTCATAAGCACACTGAACACCTACTATTGTCTTCTACAGACCTTTTATAACCTCTGTTTTTCCTGCCGAGTGCCATGCTGGGTTACGAGAAACACAATCAGTTTTCACTTTGAACACCAATAAATATGGGGTTCTGCAAGAGTAACAAACCACAGCTTGGCAACATATTGACATCTGTAATAGCTGAGGACTTCAAGGACTCACAGCTGCTGGGTTTTTTTCTGGAGAGGGCAACAGGTGAGCTGTAACACAAGGGCACTGTCCCATAATTCTGACTTTAAAATACACACCATGCTCTTATCTATCATGGTAGGTTGTGTTCTTTCTACAAAATGGGGGGGAAGAGGAGAGGACCAAAATGAAGCAGATGTCACTCCAAGATAAATTCTTATGTGAACCTTACCACTAGGACATCATTGGTAATGAGATGCTCTGGAGGGCCAGGACTGAAAAGATAAAAACAAGTAAGAAACAAAAAAAACTGCGTGAGTAGATGGATTTGGTGTGTTTTGTTTCGTTTTTTAAATAGCAGTTATATGACCTTTCCCACTTGAATATAGGTAAGCTATCACAATTTGTTTTCTAAAAGGCAAAATACATGATCCTGTGCTAAGCATGTGAACCAAAATACAGCAGCCAAACAAAAGACAGACAGGAAAGCCCATAAAAATCTTAATGCTTAAAACTATGTGCTAAGTTACAGCAGAACAAAGGCATATTGGTATATGTGGAATCATGTCCTGCTATTAATAAAGTGACCATATGACTTAGGGAAAGCAAAGACTACTATTAATGTGTTCTGCAAACATTTATTAGGAAAGACATTTCTGACTAGTTCATATTATAACTTATGGCTGATCACAAATGAATGGCAAATAAGAATTAGCTCCCACTGTGCTATATATATATATGACTGCAAAACACAGAGGTAAGCAATAAAAAGCCTTTGTCCCAGATATTTTACCTTTTAAGACCTTTGTCTGTCACTGAATGGATGTGGTCATTTAATTATATGAGTATTCTGTAGAGTCTACCAAGAGCATCTTTCACTAAGGCAAATATTTCTACACCTCTATGTTACACACATTCATAAATGCTTTCATATATCTGAGAGAGCCCTTGAAATTATGTAGTACATAAACTTTGTATGTCCAGGTTATTTCACCAAACACCATTTCCAGACTTAAAACTTCTATTTCAACTGTAAAATGTATTTAAATAACTAGGTTTGATTCCTAAGGATGGTCATTGTCCAAATGCCTTATAACTTGAATGCGAAAGATGTTCTTCTTATTTCTAGCCTGAATCCAGTTCCCAAGCACTGCCTCTCATTCTGACCTTTCTTGTGTCTGACTGTGACTGCTTCCACAGTTGCAGGAGATGATTACCATCATCATACATGATACCATCTCTAAAGGCACCTCTCACAGATAAATTAAATACATTTTGAGTTTCACTGTGGGAGAAATTAACCAAGAACACAAATTCTTTTTTTCTGCAGTTTCCTCATGTTTAAGAATAAGAAGTCTTATTTGTCTTACTTACAGTTCCTTCTCCTGATCACTCAAGTTGGACAGTTTTCACTGGACTACTTTTTTTTGGGGTTTTTTTTTTTTTTTTTTTGGCTAATGCTAAACTCAAATATTTCAGAATGTGTAGTTTAGGGTGTTCTCTTCAACCAAGCCTGTGATGGGATTTAAAAGACAGATGAAGTTTATCTTATGGGACTTGTTTTCCTGCAGACAATGATGATTACCATTTTGAGGGGGATGGTCTTATTTTCATTATTTGTTGATTTTATGTTTTTTCAGTTTAGCTAAGCTATTGCTAAATGGGTGAGTTTTCTGGTACTGTCTACATAACTCCATGTATACATTGTTATAATAACACAAGACAAGTTTTAGGATCTCTAAGAAATTCCACAATGTTCTAGGCATTGTTCAATTAATAACAACAATTTGAAGAGCACTCATGTTAAGTTTCACATCCCTCTTGTGTAAAAGTTATCACATTGTGACAATTTTATTACATCTCTGGGATCTAAATATACACATTCAACAGAAGTTTAAGATTTGTATGAAATATACTGAAAGGTGGAATTAGCTAGAAAAGGTAAGGTAAAAAAAAAAGTTTGAAACTGTAATTTAGGTTCACTGCTGGGAGAAAGAGCTGGAAGAAGTTTCTAAGTTTCTCATCCTCAGAGGTATCATTACTCCCTGGCAGATCTATACCTTTTAGCTTTGGAGTTTTACTCACACTCTTTCCATCCAGAATTCCACTTCCAAACTTTCCCATTTCTTAAAGCACCTCTCTGTCTAAAAAGAAATTGGTAAAATAAATATAGATTATTGAAGGCTGCAAGAATTTGGCAGAACAGATACACCTAAAAAGCACTTCAAGGCCTGACATCTTTTCTGCTAATGATACCAAAAAAAAGTTTGGTTTTGTGTCTTTCCAAAGCAGAAATTGCAACAGAAATCACAGACTTGTGAAAGTCTGGCAATTAAGATTAATAATCTCCCATTGTGTGATATGTAGAATTATACATATTTCCCTCTCCGACTGAGAGGGAGAGCTAGATTGAAAAGGAAATATGATGGCTCTCTGCAAGATAATGTGCATGGGGGAAAGGCATCAAAGCCCAGCAAGTAATGTCACTAAGACCAGAGACATTTTCACATACAAACCATTTATTTGAACTGAATCCAGAAGAGATGAATGAGGCAAGTGACTGAAGTGGTTATTGAATGAATTGAATCATTGTATTTCCCAGTGACTCACCCACTGGCTGAGAAGTGCACAGCACCAGCCAGCAGGGTCACAAGGAAAATCCATGTTAACAGCTTTCATTCAGCATGTGGGAAGTAGCTGTTTTTATGGGCTGTCTCCCTCCTGTAATGAGTGTGTAGCAACACCTCAGCAACAGCTCAGACAAGCCCAGAAGTTGTCAGAGGCCTATCCCAGCTTTGTTTACTGGACAACTCTCTTTCATGGTCTCCTTAATAAAATACCAAAGACGTTAGCAGGACAGACATTCCTTTACTATGGACTAGAGAAATCTGAACCAACTAGGAGGAAACCAGCCTGAACACCAACAGGGAAAAAAGCCTGAAAGAACCACTTAGTTCAAGTGATGAGTGAATTGTTTTCATGCTTTTAATAAATAAATTGCCATTTATGAAGAAATTTCTCCCAAGCATGGCAAAAGTGGGATAAAGCCGAAAGGTAAGCAAGTATTTCTTCAGATTCTAAAATATACAAAATTATTATTTACAGATGCTTCCTGTTAAAATATGTTGCCCTCAGATAGCATGAGACAGAAGCGTCTTCATTTTCTGAATTTGTAAAAAGAAATTCATGAAGACACAAAAATAAAGCAAAACTATATCTGCTTTGATGAGGTATTGATAATGATATTTAAGGCTACCTGTTCATGAAGATCCAAACCCTACCTAACATAGAAGACAATGTAGACAAACGAGGTCTTGTCAATCTCTCCCTGTGTTTTCAGCCCTTACCTCTGGTTTCAAAGCAAAAGTCTCGCGGATTGTCTCCCCAGGTCTGATTCTAGCAAGATTAAAAAGAACTGTGAACTGCATGTCATCTTTGGTGAGTGCATCTTCATCACACACTGCCAATTCTAAAATATTCTGGTAATAGAAAAAATAAGTAAGAACACTTATTGAGCTTCTGTTAGTCAGAAAGAAAAAAATAATCTTATAGAAAAAAAATTTATTATAAATTATTTTTGCAACTGTTTCACTAGCAGAGCAGTAAGAATAAAAAAGCATGTCCTTTTCTTCAGTAGTCTGCTAATGTAGAACATTATTACACCCAGTCTTGGGAAACCGGTGAAATAGAAAACAACTACCCATAACAGAGGTTCCCGCTCTCCTGAGACAGAAAAGATGCCAGTGCTCTGCACCCCACTGATAACCCACCCAAAGAACAGACTTAGTTTCTTCATTCCCAAAGTTCTCCAAATTCCACAATTTAGGGAAGGATTAAATTTACTGTCTTCACCACAGCAACTTCTCTACTCTTCCCTTAGAACCAGTGGGTAGAAAGCTCTTTCAAAGTTAGCCATGCCAATACAGCACCGAGGTATGCTACAGTAGTGTTTAATTTACCAAGGTGACAACAAAGGGAATCTGGACTAGCTTAGATACAGGCATTTACATCAGCAATGTCTGTAAATAGCTGAGCAAAGTACTGCTTCTTATGTCTACTGTTCTGTGCAGACCAGTCTGTTAAGCAAGCATTTTCTTAAGTTATTTAGCACAGAGAATCAACATGGTGTCTACTGAGGATTCTGAGCTATTCAAATTGGTGAAAATTCTATTTTTTTACTACCTCAACTTCTCTCTGGATCCTAAAGTAGAAAGTCTCATTCCAGACAGGGTTGTCAGAATTCCTGATGGTTTTGGTCTGAAGCTTTCCAGGTGAAGCAGACGGCAGCCACAAGCGTACATAGCAGTCTGATGCCGTCACTGCAGCAGAGAAAAATTAAAAACCTGATGCCAATGTTATAGAGGAACAGTAGGGCTAGGTCATAATCCTGGAGATTAATAAATATTACTACCTTTTTTTTTTTTTAATTAGTAAAGAGATCACCATTTGGAAACAACCAAGGAAAACCATCTAATTACTGAGTAACTACAAACTGCAAATGTACACATGCACACACAAGGTACATTAAGAACCACATTTCCCATGTGAAGAGAAAAAGGAAAGTGGACTATGCTCACTGACCATTCCTCAGGCATAGTCCTTACAATTCCAGTCCATGATGTTAAAAAGTTAAACTGAAACTACAGCTGGTTCCACAAAGGGCTGTTAGGATGATTACAGGAAAGAAGAATGCATATTACAGCAAGATCAGAGTCTGGCTTGCTCAGTTGAGTCACACAAACATGCGGAGGGGACATAATGGCTGTCTAGAGGTGTTAGGCACTAGGCAAGATGATCTGTTGCAGCTCAAGGCCAGCATGGGCCCAAGAACTGGAGGGCACAAGCAAGTTGGAAATCTTCATTTCACTTCCATCCTATATCTATTCCTTATGGTTAGTGCAGGCAGTGCCTCGAGCAGCCATCCTTTGGGGAAAGCCAGGGTGGGGAAGCGCATTTACTTTGTGAGGCTTGGCAACGGTGTGAAAGGAAATCTCCCAGGTGATGTCTTTCAGAGCTGGAGTCAGGACTTGACGGAAGATTTCCACTGCAGCCCGAGATGCCTAAATACTTCAGACTGGTATCAAGCAGTGAATAACATTGCCCCGCAAGGTTTTGGCACGAAAGTGGAACTGTCCCTTCAATAGAGTAGATAGAAGAGATCATTGAAACTCAGAAATACAGGCCTTGTCACACTAACACCTTTCTAGTGTCCACCTCTGGATGATGCTACGTGGCACTTGCCACGGGAGCACAGGAAGTCTTTGGCAGGCAGTTATTCAACCAACAGGGGATTCACTCCCTCTGGTCTCCCTCACATCCAGGCTTGGTCCTACATGGCAAGGCATGGATGGTCTCAGCTGTAACTTGAGTAAATCATTGCAAAGTGATGCTTTTTTTTTTTGCTGAGTCATTTTTCACTAGAGGAATGCACTGGCCAAAAGTTACAAAACTGACAAAAGGCAGCTCAATGCCTCTGCTCTAACTGAGGAACTCATTGGAGACCTCTGCAAAAATGGCAGCTGAATAGCTGGTCCACAGCACACCTGGAGAAGGAGGCATAGGAGGCTGTGAAGGGGAGATAATGAGTTAAAGACGCTTGAACACAAAAGTACCCAGCAAAGTCTGTTTTGCCTGCATGCTCAGCATGGGCTTTGAACTGGATCTGCAGAGGTCCTCCTTAAACAAAACTATCAATATAGTTTATTGCGACTGGTCAACAAATACCCTGAAAGATAAAGTATTTTAGAAGGCTTGAAATTCTCTAATTTATGTTTGATTATTGTGTATAATTGGTACATATCAATAAAAGGTCCCTAAATGCACAGACTAAATGACAAAATTCCTGCCCATGGAGATTCATAGATTGCAGTGTCCTAATGAAGTCTACCTTCCCTTCTTGGCCCAAAATATTAATCTGGGTGTCTTGTTTTTCACCAGTTCCCTGAAATGCCACTAGAGATGTACTCCAATCTAATGATACCTGAGACATTTGATCTAATTACAGCCCTGGCATTAGTATTTATATTGCTGTGCTTTGCGTACGTTGCTTGCATACCTTCGGAACTAAAGAATATTGCTCACTGTGTAAACTCTGCAGGTGACTAAAAACACAATCAAACCACAACTCACACAGGTCTCTTGACTTGATGTTCTTAGCTTGTATGATTCTTACAGAAAGCATGTGGATGGGGCAAAACTTCATCTGCAGAGAAAACAAATGCAATAATTTGATCAGCTCAGAAAGCAAAAACAAGATGTGTTTTGAACAATACAGGGGACAGTCTGCCCATGTCTGTTTGAAATGAGGTGACCACCTTCAAGTGGCAGTACCCCACACTAAAATGAAAACACAGCAGCACACTGGGCTGTTTGCTAAGGAGCTTGAGGAAATGAAGACAGAGAGAAAACACAGGCTCAGACAGTGGTATGGAAAGCTTTCTTTGTCACCCCACAGGCACTTGTTTTCAGGCAACCTGATGCGTGTATGGCCACAGTGATGGTTGTACTGCCAGCACCCCAAGGGTCCTGTGCCACCCATAGCTCAGAATGGGGCCTTTGGAAGGGGGTATTAGGAATTGCAGCTGCCTGCCCAGGTCATGGCACAGCTGACCTACCTAGACTAGGACATGGTACTTACCAAAATGTGCTATAAACATCTGACTTCGTATCTGAGCTAAGATTAAATTTCTGTGATGCTTGTAAATAGGGCAAGCTCACCAAGTGGCCCTGCTGACTTTGAGGGATCAGACCACAGGCCCAGCAGAGACCTTTCATACAAAATAAAAACTGCTCTGCTTTGCAGGTATGATATCACAGAATTCCATATCATTATGCATCCTGAAAATACACAATGGGAATGGAAGCACTTGCCTTCCAGACATGAGATTTATTTCTATCACAGGCAGGCTATCATTTTAACACTATTTCAAGTTACTTGTTCCTAATTTTTAACAGTTAAAGTTTTCCAGGCTAAGCTATTCAGAAAATACTTGCCATTTTCAAAAGACATTCTGAGAAGCATGAATGAATACATACATAAATGTAACAATCTTAATAAGAGAAGCAGGGAAAATACTTTAATCTTTTTTGAAATTGATACATTTAAATTTCCTTTTAATTTTCTGCTAGGTTTTTTCAGTTTTTCTGCATGCTATACTAGCATGATTTGTCAGCAATATTAGGAAATAATAACATGCAGTTATTACAATCCCACTACCACTAATAAATTAAAACTTAAAGCTTAAATTACCAACTGAAATAATACCTCTATTTGCTTAAACAGATAATCGCATTACACCATCACTAAATAATTTGACAATTTTATCTTGAAAGTTAGCAACATGACTAATTTTTCTGACAAGGAAATTATTAACACTGTAGATACAAACTGTTGGGGAAGGAGGAACCTCTCTACAGAAAGAGTCACTCACTACAGTTAACCTGAAATTCTTTTAAAATGAGGTGGAGACTGTTATTGGACATGTTTATTAGAGAGGAGAATAGTCTGAATTCAGCTTTATTCAGCCTTGTTTAGAGGTAAATTATGTTACACAAGATGGATATCATCTGAACTAGCATGTGAATTAGCATGTTCAAATAAAGGCCTAATATTAAATTTTATTATGTCACTTAAAGTTACATACTTTTAAATTTCAGATTTATATTTAAGAGCTACTCTGACCACATAAACCCTTGTTAAACCTATCAAATCACTTTAGTCTATCTCTTGGCTTGTATAAAATTGCAAAGCAAATTTGGTTTTGTGTGACAAGAACTCTTTCTAGTATGCTTTCCTCCAAATTTAAAACTGACATATTTAAATCTTCCTCAGTTTAATGCATTGTGGACATTACAAGTTAAATTGGGACACTTCCATATTATTCCACTTGCCCGCTGAAAGAATTTGACTTCAATATTCCTGTGCAAATAGTTATTTATCATAGAACTGCCAGGTGGAACACTCACTCAGCATTCTTAGTGGTTTTCATTTACGTGAATTATTGGATTATGTAGACAATTACAGAGGTGACTAGTTTTAATTAATATGTTAATTCTTAGTCATTTTGTAATCAACTTCTCCCTTGCTCAACAGAAGCCCAAACCATTCATAGGATCTGCCTTCACTGAAGAAATACACGTTGGCATAAATTTTGCTTTGAAACATTTCGTGATGAAAATTTCCTAACTACTTATAAAAACAGTGCATCTGCAGGTCATCTTCAGAGTACTCTCAGATGTGACAGATGTTGTGTTTTCATCCTCTGCCACTACAGCCAGAGTGCCTCACTCCTTCTCCCTTTCCCTTCCAACAGCAATCACCTTCCTTAAACATGCCAACATTTGCCAAATGATGGAAACATCAAAGGTGACTTTTCACTCCTCCTGATTCAGTGCAGCTTAGTCCTGGTGTGATTGCAGGATAAAAAGCAAACAGATTCAGATGGGAAAGTGTGGCCATAATAAAACCCAAGGGCTCTGTAAATCCCACAAGGAAGCCAGAAACCATCCCTCTCCCAAAACTGCAGTTACTCCAACCTGTGATAACCATTCAGAAGCGGGCTAATTCCTTTTTTCATCAGATAAAGGCAGAGCTAATTTTATTCAACAACAGTCCAGAGCAGACCCCTAGGGTCTGATTTGGATGATGTAAAACAACATCTTTGCCTGAAAGGGCTGGTACACCAGAATACCCTTCTACAAAAAATAATTACAGTTAGAGGTACCATTTGTTGTTTTCATAACATGAAAGGCAACATGTAACTTCACAATTAATGCAATTTGATGAGTGCAGACACCCTATCCAGACAGCTCTTGACAGACTTGCAGCTGTACTGGCCTTGTTGGTTTTAGTTCACTTCCTTGGGAGAAACATGGTTTCTTGTACAGGCATGCAGAGAGTAAAAAAACCCTCTGTAAACATCCAGAGTCAAAGGTAGCTTTCCCAGAAGCACATCACTCAGTTTTTGCTGGGAAATTACTAGTGTGACACTGGGGCCAACAACAGAGTGCAGGGCTCAGCTACCTGGGTATTGCTGCATCCTAAGCAATTACACTCCAGGCCAATAAATAGTAGCATCTCCAGAGTACCAAAGGGAAGGCTAAAACTTGGGGAAAAAAAAAAAAAAAGAACCAACAAACTTCTTTTCACTTGACAGTATTTAGCATTAAACTATATTTCTGTAGTCTCAAACCAAGCTTTGAGGGAGTAATTTCTGTTTAAAATACAGAAGAGTCAGTAATCAGGAGATAAAACTAGCATGTCAGAATTGCCACAGCTGTATCAAACCTTAACAGACTGAAAATTCACATCTGTTGCCACCATCTCCTTGATTGTAATAATACATGCTCACTGACTTCCTTCCATAGGAATGTTGATCAGCTCTGGAAGGACACATAAATCTTTTGTTTACAGGCAGTTAGTCACTTAAGGCTTCATTCCAAAAAGACAACTTTGAGCATACGAAATCTTAAAGCTCATAAATATTGAGGAGCATACCAAAACGATCTGTGGATGGCAGTAAAAGAAGAAAAACCTACCAAGAGCTTATATATTTGATTTCAGTCTTTATTGCCCCTCCATGCTGCTACTAGAAGAAGATCTCAAGGCCACCTTCACTAGAAAGTCAGTATTCTAGGGAAGATTTTGCAGTCTGGGAACTTCATCCCATAATTCCCTGTTCTCTTCTTTTTAAATAAGTCCTTGGTTTGTACATGTTGGAAGGCTGATTGGAATGTCAGTGTTTCACTTTCTCTGCGTCAAACTCAGACAGCTCTCTGAGCAGAGTTATCACCATGGGATAACACCAAATTATATTAAGCTTTAGATGAGGATTTTGCTGTCTTCTGGCATTTTGATAATAGCTGTAGGATTTGTCACTCAGCTTTATACATATGTTTCAGACATGAATAATTATTTTCTTTCATGGATTACTTCTTCCTCCAGTGGCGTACTAGAAGCTGTAGAATATCATGCCTACAAGATCTCACACCAAATGTAATTATTTGGCATATTCTTACCATTATTTTATGTTAGATACTGAGGATTTGGTCCAACTACAGTTTGGCAATTTACCAAATTGAGATTAAATCTATAAATGTATAAACTATAAGAAAGCTCAATTACCAGCCTGGTTCTAAAGCACTTCCTTCCACTAGATCCTCTAACATCTAGTACGGGCTATAAGCCCTTCCATTGGTGAGAACACTGCTAGAAATTTGTCTTTCCAACCAGCTGCCTACTTTCATTAAAATTAAAGGGATGAAAAGTTCTAGTGGAAAAAGTGACTGACTGAAGAAATATAGAAAACTATGAAAGTCTCATTTTGCTTGGGAATCACAATTGTCCCAAATTTTATCATTGGAATTTAAACAATTAGTGAGGAAATCTAATTCACCTTACAAACCTATACTGTAATTTCATGTAATCACTGATGGATTACTTCAAGAATCCTTGTGGATTTGGGATGTATCTCCTGTTCATATATATCAGTTAGCTCTTTATACGTGTGAGTGGGTCCCTCGGGGCTTTGTATTGACAAAATTTCTGAGTATTTTGCCAGATGAAAATTATTCCATAGTCCACAAAATAAAATTTCTAAGGAGGGATTATTCTTGTCTGAGTGGAAGAAGTTGCTACAAATATAAGTTGTAAATTCAATCACTTCTGTGTCAATTTGGTAGCTCTCTTAAAGTGCAAAAAACTAACTGGGAGATTAGGAGATCTTCATAGATAGTTCAAAGTACACACACATTTCTAAACATGTGGGTTTTTTAATGTAAAAGAAAAAAAACCCACTCTATTCTTATTTCCATATCTATTTACCAACTTATACACACTGAAACACAGGCTTGCCTGACACAACAGCAGTACTGAATTAAACTCTCTTTCCTTGGGAACAGAAGCTTTCTGACCTGAAACTATGCTTGCACTCAAACCTTTTGGCAGTGGTGTCTATTTACCAGGAGTCTGTCTGTACTCATGGAACATCAGTTGCAGCACTGGGATGAAATGCAAGAACTTTGTCATTAAACTTTCTAGATAAAATTATACCTGAGCTATCTACCCATGTGTCAGCTCCAGAACTGTCTTACTAGATACAACACTGATCTTTAAAACTGACAGATAATATTCATATCTACAATAGAGAGATACATCTGGATCTAACTGGTAGATGGACTAGATACAAATTTTATCCAGAAAGTACATAGCATTTACAACTCATTTTCTCTTCCTGAATGCTTGCATATTTTTAATCTATCCCTTAAGCTATCTGTTCAAGCTACTGATATTTTTCTAATCTTTACCTTTGCCTTTAATATTACCCTGTCACCATTAATGATCTCTATAGGCTGTAGCATGTAACATTGTGTCTCACTATATTTTAAGCCCATGAATGCCCATATATCTTTTATTAATATATTATATAAATATTAATAATATCTATATAATAATATAGATATTATTAATATCTTCATAAATTCGACAAAGGATTTGATACATAAAGAATGATTATCTGTAAGTAATTCATGCCTTGCATTCAGACATGCCTTGCATTCAGACATGTCGATTTTAAGATACACATGAGAAAAGAATTTTCAGCTAATAGTTCTGTTGATTTATACTAAGAGCCATCAGTTAAAATCTCTGAATGGAACTTACTATTAGAAAACTCAAGTCCAGACATGAAATACTTCCACAAGAATTGCAAAAGCTGTAAACAGTACGTTAAAAATAGTTAGATCTAAACAGGTCAAACAGGTCATTAGATGTCTCCCCTGCAGCTAAAGTAATATAGATTATGCTTTGTTGCTAGATAAAGCTGTTGGTTTATTTCAGCTGGGGCAAGCAATGAACATGTGCTATCCAAAGAAAAGGACCTAGGAGGCCTAAAGCACTTTCATTTTACGGAAGGTAAACTCTTCAAGAGCAGCCTCCTCTTCCTTCAGGGACTTCACTCCGGCATGTACACCAAGGGCAAAGCAAAGTATCCCATTTGCTCTGTGCTTCCACTGAAGCTCACTGAGAGATCAATTACTGGGAGGTAAAAGAGGAGAGCGGCGAGGCTGCAAAGCTCAGGATGCCCCTGCCCCACCACAGCGGCCTCTGCACCCCAGCAGATGCAGGGAGGAGGGAGTTGGCAGGGAGAGCTGGAGCAGAGAGGCCCGAGAGCGAGGAGCCCGGCCACGGCGACGCACGTGGCTCCGCTCTCTTACCTTGGCTGGTGGGCTCCCCATGGCGCCGAAGATGGCGGCAGCGACCGAAACCCCAATTTGGTTAACAGATCTGTCAGCTGACAAACAGGCTGGCAGCTTGTTGTGCTGCTGCTGCTGCTGCTGCTGCTGCTGAAGTAACCTGAAGGACACATATAATTTATACAGGCGCCGAGCTCCACCCTCTGCCTCCTCTGTGTGGAGGAGAGCCTGCCTATATCTGAGAGGGAAAGATCTGCAATGTCAGAGGTGAGCAGAAAGGCCGACACTTTTAGTATTTCTCACCATTTGCTATTGCCCCAACATCCTCCCAACAGGTTTTTGGGTTGATTCTGACATGTACAGGAAGTCTTCCTTCACTCTCACCTCTTCCACAGATCTAGTCAGAAGATCTGGGATTGGAGAACTAAATCTCCAATCTCTGGTGGGAGACCTACAATCTCTGGTGGGAGATCAACCCACTTCTGAGTGCTCTTTTCAACTTTTTCCACAATAGGGACTCAATATATTCCAAATATATTATTGGGAATCTTTTTGACAACCAGTAAATCATGACTCCTCAACTGGAAGTACCTACTGGCTGATCACCCGGCCAAGGCAGAGATGCTGGTGAAATTGAGATAAATATTAGCAGAGAAAGGGAAAGCTGCAAGCCTTCTGGCCTTTTTCCCTCTACCTGCTACTGATATGAATATGATAACTTGACATTTCCCAGTTTCCCATCCTGTTCCCCCATCAACTTGCTGTTGACAGTGCTGGGTCAACAGGGCATCCCTAAAGATGGCAGAGGCAGGGCTTCCTCCACTTCTCCCATGTCTACTGTGACCTGCTGACACAGTTCCTGTCAGGACACTGCTGACACTGCTCCAGGCAATCTACTCTGTCTGTACCTTTATCCACACTTGCAATTTCATGGTGTACAGACCCAGACTTGGAAAAGGCCTGGAGGCCACCATAAGTTTTCAGTAAGGTATGTACTCACTGGGGCATAGTAATTCCAGATAGGATCAAGCCTCACAAAACAGCCAGTGGACACCTTAAACTAATGGAGAATGTCAAGAGTTAATTTTCATCAAATAGTATGAATTTGGTTTTTGACAAGTGAAAAAAAATTAATTCTAATCACGATAGTTTGTTAGGAAAATAGGTTTACCTGAAATCTTTGGCTTCAGATTATTCATGAAAGTCAGATACACACTGTGGATCATCCACTTCGTAAAATATTTTCCACAAAACCTGCCACCAGTTAAAATCAGTTTTAGGCAGATGCCCCTGGGCTTCTGCAAGTGACAACCAGCCACTCCAATTGACATTTTGCAGACTCTGCTCTGGAAAGCAGCACTGTGCTCACCACCAGGCAGGACTAGATGCACTCGGTTGAAATCTTTGAAATACTAAGAAGAAAAATATCTCAAATAAAGGTCTGGTGTTTACATGCAGTATATCAAAGGGCAGTTACAAAGCTCACAGAAAAATCAACTAAAACTCATTTGAAAGCAATGTGGAGTTCAGAGCAATTAACTGTGGAAGCCTGCAGGACTGCTGCAGTAACACTGCTTTAACAGCCTCACTTGGGCATTTTTATAGCACCAGTTAAGACTGTAGTGCACACACTCATCTTCTTGCTTCCATGGACACAGGAGTCTGTAACATCCCATTTCCAGAGACAAGGAAAAAAAGCAGACAATAAAGGAAAAAGGCTCTATTCAAGAGGAGTCTTGGTTTTCTACTTTTGTACTGCTATTGCAGCTTTAATCAGACAGTCTGCTGCTATAGTGAACTGAGACACCAAAGTAGTACATTGACAAATTTACCTCCTAAACAGAAGGCAAGTGGAAAACCAGCCAGAGAACAATGAACTCCACTCAAAGAGTGGTATGTCTGCCTGGAAACAGAGCAACACATTAAAAACAAAACAGCTGTTTTAATGCAGGGAGACCCATGTCTTCATGGAACAGGAAAGAAGAAAAAAATGCTCCCAGAATGCTTTCAAATCAAGGTGCAAAAGTTATTTTGGAGAGCTATGGAACTAATTTTTCCAATAGCCTCTCCAAGAACTTAATGTTTCCAGTAAATCAGCATGGCCAAAATACATAAAACGCTTTGTGTTTCTTGTCAACAAGCACACTGACAACTACTACATCCATTTTCTCCTGGACATCAGGAGATGGGCTATGTGACATCAGGGCTTGCTGCAGACATTAAAAATGTACAGCATGTGGAAAGTAAGACAAAGTCAGCTGCGTAAGGAAGGAACAACAAAACTTAGAGGTTAAACCTGAACCAAAGAGGGCACAGCAGAATATGTCAGTGAACTAGAAAATAACCAGGAAATAACTTTAAGATGGTACAGAAAGTCCTCCCCCTCCCCTTTTTAGAGGGAGGAAGTCATGCCAGGCTTATACTAGTGGAGTTAGGCTCAGAAAATATGATACTGTACCTGCAGCAGCAGATTGTAAAAGACAGTTCAGAAGATAAAGAGAAGAGATATTCTAGAAAGATTTTACTTGTTAATTAGGACAGTCTCATTCCACATTTGTGACTGAATCTTACTTCTTTTCCAAACTACTATTAAGAAAGTACTTGGAAATAAGCTGGGGTGGGGGAAGATATAAAAAGACATATCAAATTACAACGAGGTTAAATTGGTTCATACACTACCTGTTGGCATTTGGATAATGCACACAGGAGACTGTGTGAAACAAAATCAGAATGGAAGGAATGCAAGCCCATGCTGCAAGCTCAGCATGAAAGAAATAAAAGTCAATTAATATAGCATTCAGCTAAAAGCAATTTACCCAGTGGGCTGCTCACTAATTGCCCCTTGCAGGAAGTACTGAGCTGCCAAAAACCAAGCAGTAGAGTGGCAGCAACTCCAAATGATTGTAAACTGGACTATCCTACTGGTGGCATAAACTGTAAAGCCAACAGGGACAGAACCTACAAAAAATACAGAAGTTTCATTTAGCGGAGATCATCATTTGCCCCAGCAATGGCCCTGCAAAATTTCAAACTCAGCTTTGGTGTACAAAAACTGCCCTCACTGAGGCACTGTCTTCAGAGTCCTTCCACCCTTGGTCCCAGCAGCTTTGTGAGGAAGGATGGCAGTTACCAGAGCACACTCCTATAAATATAAACCTCCCATAACTTTGTTTCAGAAAAGTTTTTCATCCATCCCATAAAACCTTTTAAATAGAGATAAGTGATGGCTCTTTCTAGGGCTAGATGCAGCCACACCACTGAGTAGGTGGAGGTGGAAGACTGCATTTTGAGGAGATGTATTTTTTTGCCAGACAGAGACTATGGAAGATAACAGTAACTTTCTTTTTACCTCATAAGTCAATCTGTAGCTTGTTCAGCTCAGTGGCTAGATTATGAAAATTATATTTATCTAGGAAAATAAATGTGTACAGTCAAATACAAACCACATTTTTAAAAATTTTCTCAGAAATTGAGGGGGAAAAGTAATTTTTTCACTAGCTCATCACCAAAATATTTTTTCCTTACTTGTTTTCTTGAACTACTGTAAAAAATAATCCAAATAACAACAAAAAGTTTATGAAAGTATATCTCAATTTTTCAATTCAAAATTACCATGTGAAACTAGGAGCTATAAAGCAAGCTTCAGAAATGCCAAATTTAGAACATGTAACATTTAATTGTGAAATAAAAGCTAATTTTTCATTGTTTTCCCCTTGCCCCATTCTGAGCAAACAACATAGCCATTCTGAAATTATTTTAGAACTTTGAATGCTTTCCAAACAACAATTTTCAGAACCTGCTGTTAATTAGAACAAAACTACAGGTTGTCTATCTGAGCAACAATCAGGTGATAACATTTGTAAATGAACTGTCCTTCTGGCTATCAACATCCAGCCCTGTTTTAGAAAAGTAAAAGGTGTTATATCCTCTTCCCTATCTCGTGAACCACTGTTATCTTAAACAAAAACTTCATACAGTAAATCCAGTATCACTGGCTCTTTTTCCTGGCCAGAGTAAGGGAGCTACTAATTTCCTTAGGTGCTTTGCAGGTGTGGTTGTAAATAGGGCAAGATAGTGATCTTTGCAGCTTCACCACAGGAGGAAGCTGCTTATTACTTACCTGGGGTATCTGAGGACTGCAGTGTTACCTTTCCAAGACACGTCAATGTAGAGCCACACATTGAAACCTACTGTGTTTATGTTTAGAAATTGTTCTTTTATTTTAAACCAAGCAATTGCAGAGCACCTAATTGAAATGATAATTGAGTAAGATATTTCAATGTCATTCCACTCAAGCCAGTTTCTGAAACCTTTATCTTTAGATCTTATTCAAATAGTCTGACACTGATGTCAGTATAAAATTGCTTGTGCAAAGACCTCAGAAGAGTTAGGTAAGTATTACACTTCACCACTTGGCTGACAGGAACACTTGACTTATGGTAATGGTATTCAACTTCAAATTATCACAAGAAGGGTTTCCTTCAAGAGGTAGGGTTGCCACCTACCTCTTGTATTTATTTAATGGTCACTTTTTAGAATCAAGAGAGTAACTCTTGCTTTCTGCTATTGTTTTTCAGCCTCTATGATTGACTGTTCTTTGGGGCAGGATCTACTAAGGACATGTTTGCTACTGAAAGTTATTATACTGGGCAAGAGTAATTAAAACACAAAGGTTGTAGTGATTGTATGACACATACAGCATCATTTCTTTTCTGTTTCTGTCCAATTCTCTTTCAACTCTGTATGTGGGTTTTTCAAGGTCCAACCTTTACCTGAGCATAGCCCTTAGATGTTGGCTGAGAAAGAAATAAAAGATATACAATAATTTCTTTCAAATAATACAGAAATCATCAAGGGTTCAACTAATGCATTCCTACCAGTGCCTTATTGACTCAGAAGACCTTCAAAAATAGCAAGACTAAAACAGTAGCAGGCATCCTGACTGTGCTATTCTGTAGGTTGTTATTGCCAGTGGGTAGGCTTCTTAAATAAAGCTAGCATCAGCCAACTAGCCAAAGCCTGGCCAAGGTAATCTGGAAGATTTTAATGAAGTGCAAAGGTAAGAAAACCACTGAGCTGAGCATAGAGGCAAGGCAAAGAAATATGGAAACAGCCAGTTCAGGGAGAACTGAATGCATTCAAGTTTATCATCAGTAGCTCTGGAAATACCCGCAAAGTGCCTTTATAGCAGGCACACTGATCACTAAGAACAAGTGAATGCTGACACAGAGTCCTTGGTAAATATCCAAAAAGGAGCAAGTCTTAAAAATACCTAATGGCAAAGTTTCATGTTGCAGCAGGAAATCTAAGGGCTAGCTGCTGCTAAAACAGGAGGTTTTGCTCCAGTCAACCCACAAGCTTAGAAAGCCCTGCTCCTACTTCACAGTACTGGCTCTGAACTCCTCTGGCTAAATGCTGAGCTCATTTGAGGAGCTGAAGCAACAGAAAACTACTCTTCTCCTTTTCCTGAGGAATTTCCAGGGCTGCCCTTCTGTAGTGGCATGCAGCCATTACCTCAGCTTGAGCTCAGTAGAGGTAATGTGACCATGGACAAGCAGCATTATCCATGAGAGCTGTCTAAATCATCAGAACTCCAAGGGAAATGAGTATCAGAGGTGGAAAACACGTTAGACAATTCAGTGCACATTCCTGCAAGTGGACCATTACCCTCCACTGATCCCACTACCAGAAAGTCACAGGGCTTTTCACCACCTCTCTGTAGGTAGTGTAGGTCTTCTAAGTTTACTGAAACACTGTCAAATTCAAAAACTGAATTTTTTCCTTTTTCCTTTCTTCACTTATGTGCCTTTTTTTAAATACAAAAACTCTAGACATCAACCAAGCTATATTAACAATTTAAAATAAAATAACCAGAGTTTGACTTAGTCATTAGAGTTATTATGAGCCTTGCAAGCTTATTTACAGTAATTAAAAGCTCTTTGACTCACTTCTGGTGAATTATAACTTCTGACACCAGAAGACAACTTCAGGAGGTTCTACAGAGGATTTTAATACAAAAGTTCCTTCTGCATTGATGCTTATCCCTGTAGAAAATATTTCTGATGAGAAAAATTTCTCGCTTAGGCATGTTTCTCTTCTTCCACTCAACTTGTAATATTTCTGTGACAAAAAGAAGTCAAAATTTTCCTAATACAGCAACTGGGAATTTGCCTTGCTGAGAGCACTCTCATCTTAATTCCCGTGGTATGAAAGCAGCTTTCTGCCACCTGCTCCCCTTAAGCAGCAGAGAAAGCAGACAAGTGTGAGCAGAGCCTGGCACTTGAAACACAGTGAGCATCTCAGCTGGTCTCAGGAAAGCTGCTTTAACCTCTGCCAAGGCAGAGTCATCCACAGAGCCTGATATTATCTCTGAATCTCTCTGTGTATGCATATTAGGTCAGGGTTAATTCCTCTGTTTCAGCAGCACATAAAACATGACACTTGCATAACACTGCAATTTTAAAAGATTTTGGTCTAGTAGAAAAAATATTTTTACAGGCAGAAATCTTATTTAACCTCTTAACTTATATAATACTTTGGGAATTCTGAAACTCTGAAGATTTTTTAAAAAGTACTTCTTGAAACCTGAGAACATAGAATAGAAAATCATACCAAGAGAAATGTATAGCCTTCAGCATCTCAAGGAACTAGGGTGTTTTAACTGTAGGCCTCCCACATTCATGGTCTATGTGGCAGGTAAGGCATGACATGGCCAACAATAGAAAAAATTTTTGAGTAGGCCATGAAAAGCATTGAGTCTGTTTAGAGCAGAACATTAAATTAAGTTACCTGCACTGCCTCATTTGGCAGAGGATTCCAGACCAATGTGCCAAAGGCCCAAAATTAGATCTCCTGGCCCTAGCCAGGAAGAGTCTGAGCTGGGGGAGAATAGTCACTCAGACACTCTAGCTTCCAGGGGCAGAGATCTGATGGAAGACAAGATTTCAGATGATCACCTCTCCCATAAGCAGCTCCAGGAAGCTCACCCACAGCCTGCCAACGCAGCAGGGCACAAACCACTGCTGGTGCCCTCCCTGCAACACGCACAATTTGTACTCTGCAACCCTTCCCCACGCAATAGACACATTGCAAAGTGGCAGAGACCCTTGCTTTGTATGATTCAAATCCACTAATTGTTGGTCTTCCCTCCTGTGTAGTTACACACATACTGAATGCATTTGTCAGCCAAGCAGTAGCAAGCAAACTGAACCACAAAAAGGTAAAATGTCCTGCACAGTGCTGGGAACTGGAATGTTCATTCCACAGAGGAAATCATGTTGGCACACCTCCCTAAAAAGATTTCACTCCCATATATAAGAAAGATTTTGAAATATTTCTGGGTTGATGCCTCAGCTGACATGCCGGGACCCTGCCTACAGAGCTGTTTAGGCTCAGCAGCTCCCTAGGCATGCTGGGAGCTTCACAGCTAAGAGATCTAGGAAGATGGAAGCAAAGGAATTGACCAACAGCCTAAGAACATCTAATGGGCATCTCATTCACCTGCTGACCAGCCTAGGGGGTAACCCCTGGTGAGTGGGAGCATGTCCTGTCATCACAGAGTGATGGGTAGCCAGAGGAACAGGCCAGGTGGGTCAGCAAGGCATACGGAAGCATGACAGCTTTCCAAGCAGGTTCCATGAAGCAGGAGAACCAGCCAGCCCAGCAGTACAGAACCCAATCACCATTTTCAAACAGGGAAGGGTTGCATCAGAAAAGTATGATGGGCTCTGCTCATCAGACACCGCTTCCTCACGTACGCTGCATCTGGGAATGGCAAGGACCTGACTGCTGATAACACACAGCATATTTCCTCCTCCTCCTCCTCAGGCCTCATGCACAAACAGCTGACAACATGGACAGATATGTGGAGTATGGAATGCCTTGTGCAACAACTTGCTTACAGTAAAAAGAGAAGAAAGGAAGTAAGATTTAAATTGGTAATGTATCCCCTGCTCTTTGACCCTGTCATAAATCCTTTGTACATCTTAGGCAAGTTAGTGGGAAATTTGTTGTGAAATGGAAGTAGCAACAGCCAGTTCACCTGAGATCACAGAAACTGCTGCAAGCCAAAGGAAAGACAAACAAATATTGTAAAGAAAAAAAAATATTCTGTTGTTGTAGAATACACATTCTATTTATGAACACAATCATTGTATACCGAGAAATTGAGTGTATTCCCCATCAAGTGTCTATACTTTGGAAGGCATCAGTTTAACCAAGGTCCAGGGAGCACCAAAAGGTCCACTAGTCATGGTGTAGATCAGAAATGTGTCCCACCCTCTGAAGTAATGCTTTGAGGTGCTTCTTGTTGCACATTGTTTAACCTTATGTGGCTCTGAATCAAATTAAATGAATGGTTGCATTACATTATTACAGATGCAGCTAAATGCTGTTCACTTGTCCCAAGCAAAACATTCTTCAGCTCTGGGGGGAATAACCTGGGAGTCAAAAAGGTAATTAAGGGTTTCACAAGGCACCAGGGACAGTCTGCAAGAAGCAGTGAGTAGGGCACCTTAATTTTCATTCAGTATACTCATGTACAAGGAAGTCTCTATTAGTAACTCAAACAGAAGATACTATGGTCTCCATTGCAAAACCAAGAAACAAAAATACTGTAAAGCAATTTGATGCTCTCCTAAATAGGAGTAGATCTTAACAGCTATTAACAGCCCCTTTCATCCCCATCAATTGAAAGAACTGTACAGGTGAATCCATGCAAATCCATTTCAGACTCTCAAGATAGATATATCTATTTGATATCTTAATTCTAGTTCTGGTCATGATCATTTGAGCTCCACTTCCTTCCTTCTGATATGTGTAGTCATTGCCATTATGTGGTCTGTCCGTGTCAGGACAGGGTTTAATGAAAAACATTCTAACAATGGAGCATCTTGGAGTTTTTATTACTAGCTGTGTAGAGCTCAACAGAAGTAAAACCCTCATTCCTCACACTCTGTCTCCTGCCCCTCACCACTCCAGATTACTGAGGGGATCTAGTCAAAATTCAGCCAGTCAAAAAACAACCCACAGTAAACGGCTGAAAATTCAAAGCCATGTCTTTGTTGTTGGAAAAGATGTGCAAAAAGAGTAGAAGACATCTTCCTCATCTGCAGCTACTGGTAATTCACTAGTAGGTCTTGTGCTTAGACAATTCCAGCTTTTCTGCTGTCCATTTAGGAGTTAACATAAGCATTTAAAAAGCCAAAAGCTTTGATCTCCGCAGACACTTGCACACATTCCTCTCAGGAACAGTCTAATTTATATTAATAGGATAATTCACAGGTAAAGTGCCACCTCAGATGCACCAGTGCTTAATGAACTGGAGCACAACCAAACAGATAAAAGAATATACACAAAACATCAGCCTGTTTCCCCCTCTCTGCTCCCTGAGAAAACCAAATGTATCACATTTTTTCCTAGGTTTAATTATTCTTAAACTCCTGTTCCTCCTATTTCTTCATATGTGTTGGTGCTCATGCATTCTATTTAGACTACAGATCTTTTTTGGAGCAAGGTCTACAGCTTTTCTGAGAACTTCTATCACTTTTAACAAATCATTTCTCTCTTGCCTTTTCACAGTGCCACAGTGCCACAAACGTCAATAAATTCTATTTCTGATCTTGAAACCTGTGTTAAAGCTAAACTATGTATCTTCCCTCCTACACCTTCCTTTCACATGGTGACCCCTGACTTTTCTCAGCCTCCACATCACATTTCCCCCCCATGTGATAACTAAATTTAAATTAAAACTGGATGATTCTCTTTTATGTGAAGCTCAATCAAACACAAGGAACTTGATTCAGGAATTACTGGGAAAAATGCATACATTGGGTAGGTACAACTAAATATTCATAGGTGGTTTTTGTTTTTAAAATCTCTTTTTTTCCTTATTCAATATTTTCCTTATATCAAACATATTTTAGAAACCTGTAGTTGACCTATATCTACAGATAGTGATGGTCTCTGTGCTTCATAAAAAGCTTCAGATGAAGAGACAAGCTGTTCCTTATTTCATGAAGACTCGCTTTTTAATCTAACAGTGTTAGAAACTAACATTGAAATGCCCTTGGCACTGATATACAGTGCACCTCTTCCAAAAATATGGAGTACTAGAGCTTCCCAGATAATATCTTGCACAAGACAGCACATAAATGCTTCCTCAGACAGAGCCTTGGTTCCAGAGCCTGAGGTTCACAAAACCACAAGGGAAGGAAACACCCATCCTTCCCCTGTTTCACAGCTTTCTTCCCTGAGCAAACATTTTGAAGGCAGTTCCTGGAGACAAACCTTGAAGGATTTCCTCAGCCAGTTTCCATTTCTTATTGGTATTCCTATAGCAGAGGCACCAACCCCTCATTTGCATCTCATTTGTGTCAGAGGGTTTCAGTCTTTCCTGTTTATAGTTTATATGCCATCATGGCAGCAGTGCCATTAGGATAATTATATATATTGTTATGTTAGGACTCCCCTGCACACTACCAGGAGACGCTTTGTGTCTTAGATAACGAGGTCAGCAATTTCCAAGATCTGCAGAACAAGGACAAATTGTTTTGGCAACACGCCCAACTTACTCCCAAGCTTGACCTACCACCTTCCCCTACAGGAGACCCCATCTGCTCTTCTGCATTACTGTTTATACAACCTGCTTTAAGCTCTTCCTCCAGGATCAATCATACCATGTTTTATCCTCTTCAGAAGCTCCCATACTGAAGGCTACACCAGCACAGAAGCCAACAGAAAATTCTTCAGTTAAGATAATCACAGAAGCAAGGGTGAGGGGGCAATTGAAGAAATCATATGCCAAAATCATATCTGAGTAAGTTTTTCTAAATCACCATCAGTGGAACACACTTCTAAGCTGGATTTGCATTACAAGTAGGAAGAGGAAGCACAAAATAATCTGCTATTCACAAATGTACACACAATGGACTCACAAACAGTCTCCCAAACCCTCCCATTGCACTGTTGCTGCCTCCGCAAGGAACAGGACATCTCAGCTCCACTGTAGCTTGTGAGATCTGACAGTCCAGGTTTTATTTAGCATTTAATCTCAGGTCATATTCAACGCCAGCTAACACAGCTAATTCCTCAATTCATACCATTGCACTGAAATTCTGAGGCACCTGAATTTTCAGATCACCATGCTTCGTAGACATAATAATTCTAAGTATGACTTGACTGTGCACTTAAATTGAAGATATGGCCCTCAAAACAGACATATTACAAGGGAATTCCTGGTCCAAACAGAATTGATAGTGAAACGATTACTAAGAAATACACATCTTAAACCAGAGCTGTCACGCTCAGCAGCTCTGCAGAGAGTAAGCTCCATACAAAGCAGAGTGGCTGGCTTAGGGAAAGCATTGCAGCTACCTAATGTGCTAACCAGCAAAACAAAGCACCATGCACCCTCCGTGGGTGTTAAGCCGCATGTTTGCTTCCTATAAAACAATCATCCAACCTACATGGTCTACCGAGGTGTAGCACAGGGCCTGCTACCCTAGGCTCACTTGCCACTCACAGAAGAAACAGTGCACCCCAATACTTAGCACTGCATGAGATTTGGCAGCCTTTTGACACACCCTGAGCCAGATATCATCTCCTTGGCTAAGGCTTGTACTGTATCTGTACACAACTGTTGCTCTCACTGTTGCTATAGCTGTACGTTATGAAACCCCTCAAATACGCAATACATCCATTTTTGGCACAGCTCTCTTGAGCAGGTGTGTTGTGCAATGCATTCTTCAGAGCTAGCAGGGATTAAACAGCATTTTGTGGGTCCCAGGAGATGCAGTTTATATTCGTCTGAGCACCATAAGGCCAAGTTTGCTCTATTCAGCAGAGCCAAAGGCTGTTGCAAATTCAGACACACAAAGACAGAAGGAGAAAAGAACTATGAAGTTTAGGACAAGTTCAGCACAGATGAATTTTTAAGTTTCCAACTTGTAACAATTTAAGATAAAGCTTTCTATATAAGCATGTTCCAAAATGCAGACATTTGGAGAAAAGTGTTTCTGGGCTAAAAATGTTCTGATTTATTCCAGGGAAGGTAAAGGAAGCTGAGAAACAGATGTTTTGTGTAAAATATCTTCCTAAAACTCTGCTATGTGAAGCTTTTGGGATCTTGTCACTTTTGTTGAAGTGTCTCCTTAGATAATACAACGTGGTTGGGATAGTTTGAAAACTTGGAATTGCTAGGCTTTATTGCTAGAGGGTTTGGTGCCTTAAAACACAGTGACACCATGTGGCCAATCACTCAGGATGGAAACAACGTACTCATGGAAAGGGCAGTGTATCTCATTAATCTTTGGCTTTATTGAATTTGTCTTAGGCATGCTTGAAACTATATTAACTACTGAGAGCAAACTAGGTTAGAATCTTCATCTGGGCAGGTAAACAAAGCCAAAGCCAATGATCAGTTTGGATTTCAGCATATGTTCAGAAGTCTCAAGTTTGCAAAATTGTCCAGTAAAACCTACCTCTAAATTCAGCAAGCAAATACTCATAAGAACAGTTTGCACATATGTCAAAACTCATATTCACTTGCAAGCAATTTGTAGAGCTATGATTCAACATTCTCAAAAAAGTGCATCTGGAAGTTGCACTTAAATATCTATAGTTTAATTCTGCGGTAGTATCACAAAAACTTGCAATCTATTTTGAAAATGGAAATATATTTGCCTTGCTCTCATGGCTTGTTTTTCTTCCAAATGGATACAGTTACCCCCACTTATTTTTATAGATATTTCTGCACGAAATATTTAAAGTTGCAAGTGGGAATATTGCTGCTAGCAATCTTCTCAGTAGGTTTGTTATCACTCTGCATAATATAATATGATGGCTGATGTGATGAATCATCTCTCCCTAGCACAGTCCTTTTTTCCAAATGAGGTGCTGCACATTGGAAAGGTTCAATTCACAACAAATGGTAAGAATGGGCAGATCTCTTTGAAAGACAGACACACACATGGGCAGGCAAATAGGCAGATGAAAACTAAATACAGAATACCCCTTAAACAGAAGGAGAAAAATAGACTAATTAGCTCTTCACAGGGAATATATTCACTCAGTAGTACTAATGCTCATCAAGAAATGTGTATTTTCAGACAGCGTTCAGAGCACCTTGATCTCAAGGGCAGAGAGGAAGTGAAAATACAACAGTATGACTCCCAGTTGCACAGGCTTGGCAAAGTCAGTGTGCCATCAATGTCTTTTTTGCTGATGAGTTACATAACATGCTGGTGTCATTTTTTCTATTCCATACTGAACTCCCGGTGAGCAATTTATGTCAATACTATCACAGTGCATCTGAATGTAAATGAAATAGGTTAATTTGAAAGGCGATCTAAAAGGATTTTCACCTACATATATAATAGTTTCACCTCTATACATAGCAGTTAGAGCCTAGGAAGCACCAGCTAATTAGATACAGGACTTTCTGACTATTCAAAACAGGAATTTGAGCTGAGGAAGATTACTGACCTGACCCTTCAAATTTTGTCACCCTCACTGGTGAGATGATGCTGCCATCTTGTGACTTGCAAATTTTACTTAGCCACAGGTGACACTTTTTCCCCTAGACTGGGAGGATAGAGTACACGATCTCCCTGGTACAGAAGTGCAGTAATGATGCTTTGAGCAGCCAAGCCTTCTTTTATATTCAGACCCACATTGTCTCTGCTTAGCTTTCTTATCTGTCTCCCCTGGACTGCACCCTTCAGTGTCAACATGGTTGCTAAAGGAATTCCTGTCCATGGACAGGCCAGGTTAGAGGCAATCCTGCAGAGGGGCTGAAGCCCACAGTTTAAAGGACTAGGGGTTTGTAATAAAAGCTAAAGAATATCCCCCTGCTGCCAAGAGAATCATATGTGCTGGAAAGCAAAACACACATTTAGTCAGCAGTAGAAAATTGCAGTATACACTGAAAAAAAATTAAAAAGACATATTCTTTACAGCTGGGAAGCATTATTATAAATTATTACATAGTTTTGTATATTGAGGATAAAACTTTCCTCTCCATCATCTCAAGTGTAAAGTTTGTATATTTATGGTAACATTTTTCTTGCTTGAAAAGGTTGTCGCTGTATTCTGAATCTAAATAGGGTTGTTCCATCTGCTCACATTAAATAAAATAGCTGTATGTCAAATGGATATGCTGTTCCCTGAGCAATACAGGCTTCAGCTGTGCAATGACTGCTTACCCAGCATTTTGAAATACCTGTAAAAAGGTTAGTATTACTGCAATCACATTGAAAAGCAAGCTGGGGTCTCCTCTCCTAGTGAGGCCTCGTTCTTTCCTTATACCCCAACCACATGTGCCTCCATCAGTGTGTACTCCCACAGCACTTTTCAGCTGAAGACACAGAATCAAGTCTTGAGCTGCTGGCAATACGAAATGCATGGCAAGGCAGGAGCAGGCACATACCAGGAACAAGCAGGTTTGAGGGCTCTGAGCCAGCAAGGCAGATGCTCTGAGCTCAGATAGATTGTTTGGGAGAGCCCCCAGACAGCAAGTACAGGTAAAAGGTTCCCTCAACACCTCTACCTGGAGACAAAGCATCAATCCTTCCTCTCTACCAAAGCCTCAGTCATCATTGCACACCCAAATCATATTTCCTTTCAAATCCTTGCTTGCCAAAGGAAACCAAAGCACCCTGCACTCAGTTTCTGATCAGAGTTTCCAGGACATACTGTATTCTCTTCCGGATATGGCATAGCAGAACAAGAGCTCCCAAATAGCCACTGAAGGTTATGTTTACCCATACGGTAAACCATGACTCTAGAATATGGAAAAAGGAAAAATGAACCTCTATACTCACCTAGCATCCATTTCTGTAACATGCTGATCACTTTGGCATCAATCTATTACTCATAGATGTGTAAAATCCCACTGATAATAATCTGAGGTCCTTCAGGATATGTACCATATTTTCTCATATTATCTCATGGTCAAAAGTCCTAGTGACAGTGTTTAGGACTCCACCTAGTGAGGTAAAACAAGAAGTCTTTAGAGAAGATAGATATTGCTGAAGAGACCATTCCTTTCCTCTGACAGGGGTAGAAGACCAGCAGAAGGTATTCCACTGTCAGAAAACCTTTACAAATCCAGGCCATGTTCAGGGATTGCTGATGTTTTTAGTACTATGGAAGTAAGTCAAGGATACATCGGAAATCCATACCTGGCAAGGATATATCCTTTTTCTCTTGCAAACTTAATCCATATACAGAAATGTACAGCCACATATTAATGAAAGAGGTAATATTTCCCTATGGAAATCCTTGTCATATCAGCATTTGCATCTCCATATTCTTAAAGCCCAATTCCAGACATACAAGATACTTTATTTTATTTTTAGATAGAATCCACCTCTGCAACAAGAGTTTGTGCTGGGTCTGCCATTTCTTCCTCATTTCACAATGAGGTCTTAAGAGCTACCAGAAGCATTGAGCAAGCCCTTCTGCCCTGAAGCAAACACAATCTTTAAATCCTTCTAATATATAATCTCCTCTCTCTTGCAGTAATATATCAGGCTCTTCCTTTTCTGATACAGTCTGCTCCCAGAATGGATTCAGGTTGCAGCAGCAGTCCAAATAGTCGGTGGATTAACAGAGGAGCAAAGTCCATATCAGTGCTAAGTATGTTGTAGTTCAAAAGGTTACTAATCAGACAAAAACCTGATCATTAATAAATTTCCTTTCAACAAACCTCATCACAACAATCTGATCCCCTGTATTACAAGAGATACAGAATTCATTTTGCAAAGTTCGTTGAGAATGAGAACTCAACATAAGGCTGGAATTCTTCTAAAGAGAGACAAGAGGAAAGAAAGAAAAGCAGAATTCAGGAAACCTAATGGAGGAAAACAAACTAAAATAGATGGAGAATAAAACAAAGGATCAGGAAGTGATAAACTGCAGAAGTTCAGACCTCTGGTAGTCTGGGGGCAACTGCAGAAGAGAATTTTGGTTTGGTCTGTGGCTATTGCCTGAAAGTAGGTACCTGCTGCACCTGCTGTTTCTATGGTACTGGCAGAAGACAGAGCTGAGGGTGCTGCTACCACCATATTGAAAACATCTTTAAATATGGTTTCAGTTTTCACACCTCTTCAATGAAAACCTAAAATCTTTCAAGAGAAATCTTGCAAAGATAAAAGTATTCCTGACTGTCTCCACGTGGAATCTCACACTGGAGAATTGGGGACTGCAGCAGAGAAACCATCCTTACCATCCACAAACACTCCTCTGCTCCCAGAAGAGCTGTATTTCACACACCAAGTAACATTCTGTCGAGAATCTCCTGGACTCTGGGTTCTGTACATGTGGTGACCCTCAGAAAAATCACTCTGTTTTTTGGGTGTAGCAGGAGGCTCTGTCCTCCAGGAACACCACCTCATGAGGAGAATTCTGCACTGTTCCACAGACAGAGTAGCAGGAAAGCAGCTGAGACACGCACAGGCACTGCTCAAGTAACAACCATATGTACACTGATTTACCCTGAACAGCCTGCTCAGAGGCCACAAAAGCAATGTGTTTTACTATGCGAGTGCTACATTAAATGACCCTGTTGTCAAACCTGACTAGGAGCTGCAGAGTATACACAGGATTTATGAGACTAACCTCTGGATTCCCCCAGAGCACAGGAAATTGCATTCCTTTGAGATCTGGACTGATGTTCATTGATAATGCAAAATTATGTTCCTCTGCAGGGAGACGAAAAGCAAAGTGAAAGCACTGGAAAGCCAAATAGCCTTATGTGGAGAACTGAGAGGAATGAAGAAGAATAACAGTCTTAAAAACTTCTACTCTCCTCTCAACCCAGCTGAAGGGAGAACTTGCACATGCCAAGTACCAGGAGCAAATTACTTAAAAAGTCAAAGCTATCTTTCTTAAATGTGTGATTTTGAAAGGCAGAGTGGTATTACCTGCCTCAGCCCATCATGATCCTCTGTGAGGTGTCTGTTTTAAGGCTAATAAGGCAGACAGAAATTATAAAAATACCAGAAAGCAAATGGAACAAGCAGTAAATGAAGCAGAGAGGAGACAGCTCTGGCCTGAGTATGACTGAACTCTCACTGGGTGGTAACTATTAGGCACCAGTATTTTCTCAGGCCATGTAAGGAGATGAATGGGTTTGGCTTTTCCCAAGCTGTTCTTCTGCTAGTGGACAGTATTCTTTAGGCTATACAAAGCACACCTTAGTAGCCAGAGACAACTGGAAAAAAAAGAGAGAAAGGTTGTGTTTATATCTGCTCTTCCTCCCTCCTCTTTTGGGCACAGTGTTCCAGATGAATCAAGGGAGACACAGACAAGGCACAGATTAAGCCATATATCCTAAGGAAATTAATTACCAAATTACTAACGTTGCTTTATATTATGTGAAAGGTAACTCTTGGTAAAATAAAGCTCTCATCTCATGACAAAAACAACAAGATTTCAAAACCTATTGGTCTAATGAGGAATAAAATTTAAGCCTTTTCCCTGAACCCACCATAAGCACTAATGTACTAACAAACAACAACCTGCTGACCAGAACACAAATCTGGGAAATGGAAGACTCTTCTCAGGCAACGCCAAGGCATGAGCTTCAGCCTTCTAAATCCCATGGAGAACCCCAGCTCTTAGGTGAATGGTTATTTCAAGGAGACTTTTAACACTAGTCCTTAGGAGGATAAAACAGAGTTACTCAACTAAATACTAATCTTCTCCCCAGTGGGAGAAAACCTATTTCTTATCTCAGAACTCTCTAGCCATTAGAGAACAAAAAACTACATTATTTGCAAGTCTGATGAGTGACTGGAAAATCTGAATGGAATCAACCAGAGATAAAATAAATAAAATTTGTTCCTCGGTTTCTACATTGACCTCAAAGTGAGGGAGCTTGAGAAAACTTCTATAACTTGTCACTAGAGCTACAGCAATGGAAAGCATTTATTACCTCTCCATAACAGCATTCGTTCTCAATGACAGTAAGTGTACTAATAATGACTGATTGCAAAACCCCTTAGTTGAGAAAGCAAACAAAACACAGGTTTCAGTGACTTGTTTGTAAGTAGATCCTGTGTCCTGTGTTAGGATTAACCCTGTGGCTGAGTAATGGGCACTGTGCAGAGCCCTGGAATCCTGGAGCAGGCAGGGTTCACTGTACACTCACCTCTGGCACTGCACAGTGAAAACATCTGGTTTGTGGACATGAGCCATGGTACTTTCACTTGTACATGTCTGTCTTCTGCCAGGAGATTTCTGCTGGAGAACCTACATTCTATGGAAAAAAAGAAAAAAAAAGAAAAAAAAAGAAAAATCCCAAGTTATTACAAAACAGAATTTTTAAATCATATAATATCTCTACTTGAAAGTGACCCATAATCTTTTGGTTTTCCTTTGCTTTTCTCTCCCCATTCCTCACTTCCTTTCAACCAACATTTATATATCCCCACACACTCACATACTTCCCTTGATGAGGGGGAGAAATTTAACAATTGATATTCCCTGAATGCACACTATCTTTCTTTTCTTTGTATGCATAATTTATGTACCTCTATTTTGGTTAATTTTTGATTTGTCTAGCTAGGTTACAATTTTGATTTTGGGTGCTCTGGAAGTGGTATGGCCTGGTTCATGGTCAGTGGGACAGAAGCGAAACTGTCAAAGATAGAGGGGAAAAAAGGAAGCAGACATTATATCCTCAGGTGAGGGAAGGCAGACACAGAAAGAGCAAGATTCCCCAGAAAGCTTCAAAAGAGCAGAAGTGCCCCAGCACAGTGCTGATCTAAATAGAGCCTAGGAGGTCTCAGCTTTACAGGGAGTGGTATACAGACTGCCATGGAAGCAGTAAGTGCTGGGCTGTTTAGTGATTTGATGATATTTCCACCAAAAAGTACAGACCACTGACCTCCTGTTCTTCCACTACAACAGTAGTGATGTCATTAGGTATCAAAGTAGTTTTCCTGTGTCAAGATGATATATCTCTGATCTGAAATAACCCAGAGATGGGAGAATGGCTGGAGTCAGAGCACTGTGCAGCCAAAAATAATCTGGTTTGAGTTAGTGCTGGATGTTTGAGGATGTCAGAGTGACACTGTCCAGGGACAGACTTGTGTAGATAGCACAGGATTCTTGATTCAAAACTACCTTGCTGAATTCATAGCATATTAAAATGATAGCAGGGCATTAGAACTTCCTCTTCTAGATGAAAGCAGAGATATACACATGCTCTGTTCCTATCCAGGGCATTTCCTTTGAACTATCTATCCAGCTTATCTCTTATCTGACATCCATATTTCACAATTTTCTCTCTACTGTCAAATACCTCGCTCCTTCAGGACCAGATCCACTGCAAACAGGGGCAGCACACAAGGAGCCAACAAGCACTCACTTCACTGGATACAGAAATGGATTCATGATTTGCAATCAGCTGGACTAGTTGCTACAGACATAACTAATAACTGTACTAGTTTCTTACTTATCTTGGCACAGTATGGCTCACCCCTGCTTCTCCTGATAACCCCATACATGTTCCTGCTGTTTCCTTCTTTGATCCAGCAGAACATTTTAATCTTCTTTTTGTTCTGTTTTGTTTTCCACAGGATTACCTCTTAGATCACTAACCAGAAAAAAAAGCATGACTGTCCCTCTGTGCAGCAAGAGTATTTAAGTACTCTTTTAGGAGTTAAAAAAATTTAAAACCACACCTTTTACTGAAGTGATTTTAATGTAAATATAAATACCCAGTCTAAACACAAAATATTGAAGTTCAGCAGCTTAGGTAATTGAAAAGATATAATCCTTAATAAATAGAATGTATCTCATTTACTAATTTTTTCTCTAAGTATTATCCAGAGTCAGGTACAGACATTTTTAGGTTTTACCCAAATTTTGCACAGACGATTTTTTAAGACTCAGAATTTCTAATTTTTGTCCTCAACAATGAAAAATAGCAGGGATATTTCACAGTAAATGCTGCAAGGAGCACTAGTTCATTGGAAATATTAATCTTTCTTCTCCCCAAACTTAAACAAAGCATCACTTTCTTTGTGCTTAATACTACATTTGGATCAGATTCCATTCCAGACTCCATTTCCGAATAATATGTACATAACACTAAAAAGTGCAGCATAGTAGGGTTTTTTTAATGAAATGGTAGAATTATATTTTTTGTAGCAAAATATAGAAAAAAAATTACTATTTGTATTTTCTCATTAAACACTGGTCTTATCCTTCAGCTTGATAACAAATGATCTAGTAATGTATTACAGAACTAAGCTTTGAATAAAAAAAAAAACTAAATCTATAGACTTTCAAATACACTCAGGGAATATAAACCAGAAATGGGGAAAAGTGACTCCTAAATTACACCACACAACATATATTCTCATCTTTCACTTCATTCCTGTTCTGTGGCCATGAAACCACCTCACTTGCAGAAGCCATCCAGAGACACTGCTTCACCTGAAGAAGCTCAAGGCTTAGAGAAGCACATTTGCATTGAAATCCCTTTGCTCAGCATAATCCTTATTAAAATTCCATTGAAGCCTCAAATACCCACTACTTCTGCAGAGACAGCCAGTTTCTCAAAGATGTTTCACCTCCTCTGCACCTGTGGTTCACTTTTTGCTAATAAAGGCCTTTTGTCTACTTTCATTCTGCAGTTTCCTTCAAATTATACTGTATGTGTATCAAAATGCTTCAGGGTCAATCTTCAATGCAAAGACAGAAAATCTTAAGAATGTATTGGGCAAATCAGCACTCTCCATTGTTGCCTGATTCCATGACAGCTAGGGAAATCATCCTACCCTAAAAAAGTATTGCAAGACATACTGTTCTCGTATAGTAAACTTGTTCATACCAGCTTACATGTGGGGATATTCTCAGTTCTTAAGAGGCTTGTCACAAGCTTTTCTTATTCTCAAAATAGAAATGAAGTGCAGAGCTAAACAGTGGGTGACTAAGAATAAAGACAAGATCCTTCAAGCTAGTCCTTTGATACTCTGTTTTATCTGAAGCACTTTTCAATTAAGCAGACTACAAGAACAGAGTTTCCCATCCAACTTCTATTAGATTTATCCATTTTGCTTGGCAGAGGATCTCTTGCAGCTAAGGGTCTATTATCTTTAATTAAATAATAACTTTCACATTGTTCTTGAATATTGTTGTCTGCATTCAGCAGGCCTAGAGAGACAATATGAAGCACTCTGATTCAACAGCCTGCAATTAGTAGAATATTGTCTTGAAAAAAACCTATGATCTTAGCCCTACTGGTCTAAACCATCTCTTCAGCAGAAGAAACATTAAGTAGTAGAAATCTTCAGCAAAGTGCTGAAGAACATTCTTAAGAACAGGCAGAAGTGTGTTACTGATTTAAGCCATTTCCAGTCATTTTGTATTAGTCTGACAACAGTTTCCAGTTTCTATTTCCTGAAGATAAGTTTCAATTTTGAGTTTAATTTTAAAAGTATTCTCAGTGCAACTGAGTCGCCTTGAATATTTTGCTGTATGTGGCACAGAGCTGCTCAGCTACATCAGCTTTTCCAGACTTTCTTGTCAGATGTCATCCAAGTGATAAAGGGCTCTTAAGTGGGTAGCAAAGCTGTCATTCCAAAGCAACAAAAGAAAGAAGTCCTATGTGCTGTTGTCATCAATGGAGTCACCAGTCAGCTCCCTTCATCCTCTATTTTGAACACTCTTTTCCATGAACCTGACTGCCAAATGTAACAACATAAAAACTGGATGAAAGCATCACTGAGCACACTGTTGATTTACTGATGGAAAGCATTTTTATTTGTAATGGTAGTTTCCTATAGATAATGTATTTTCTCAGAAGGTCACAATTTTGTAAATCAAAGTATAGATGTGTAAACTGCTCATTGAAGGCTGGGAAAGCTTCGCTTCCCCTCAGAAGGGAGTAAAATAAATGTGAGTTATCCCACAGGCTAGAAACCAACACACTGCTTTTGTATAAACCCCACTGTATTCAGTAAAAATAAGAGAACTGAATTACTCATACCACAGAGAAACTCGCAGCCTAAAGCCCTGAGTCTGAGGAAAATGTGGATCAGCAGCCCAGGGTTTTCTGAATGCTTCAATAAAACAGAAAAATTAGGGAAAAGAAAATGTGCCTTACTCAGATGGAACTGCTTAAATGTGTTTGACTTTCCTTGCTGTTACATGTTACTCTGCTGCCAGGCCCCACTCAGTCACTAAACACCTGTAACAACCACAGTCCATGCAGGACACAGGCACACAAGGGACAAACAGAAATCAAGTAAGAGGCAACAGCATAAAACTTGATGGATGACCAGTATGGCTGAGCAGGAGAGAGAAGTCTCCAAACTAACTACTCACACCTTCAGGTAGGTGGTACCCATCTACCAGTCTGAGGAACAGGGGGCTCAGGAAAACCAGAAGTACCTGAAGGGACAGTCTGTGCTGAATATATTGTATGAGAGAGTCCCCACCCCTCCGAGGTCCAATGTGCTCATTTTGAGTGACCATTGCCTCCCTGAAGCAAGAAAACTAAGGGCATGATTCCTCCCTCAGCAGGATCCAGGCTCCTACAGGGCTTTTGCCTCAGCAGGAACTGGAAACCAGGGACTACACTGTCAAAGGCAAGATTTCTCTACCTCAGTGCAATGCAGAGACTTCCAGCTCCTGCTTGCTTCTGCTGCCAGGGTGTGAGTCTTGACTGCTCCAGGAGGGACAATCTGCTCCACTATCCCACAAATGCACAAGGTGGATTACAGCCCCTCCTTGGCAGGTTTGGACACTGGTAAAGGGTAAGAAAATGCCCATTCTTCCCAGAAGGTGAGGTCAGTCCTCTCTTGAAGAGTGGCATTTCTCAGCTATCGCTGAACCCACAGCTGTCTGCTAAAGTGCAGGACAACTGAGGCAGCCCACCTCACTGGGCTCCTGGGAACTCAGCAGCAGTGGCTTTACTGTTCCCCCCCAAAATGGAGACAAACTAACTTTCATCATATGAGAGCAAGTACTTGGCACATCTGTATCACCCCCATGTTGGACACTGTGCAAAACCACAGACTCCACCACTTGTCTTCCCAACAGGAGGTGAGGACTTCTGCTCATGACCTCCTCAACTGAGTGAAGGAACAGCTTGTGGCCACACCAGAATTGTTCCTTAATGTATTGGCAGGTGCACAGATGGTTGAAGGCTTCGTTCAGATAATCTCAAGCAAACTGTGCACACACAGATATAGTGCACATTGCACTCACTGAGTGGTGCAGCAAAAACTTTACCCTAATATGGAACTTACATGGAGTCAGCAGGAGATATACCAGGGTAACCTGGGTAAGATTCACTTCTGGATTTTGAAGTACCAGAAAAAATAATGTTATCATTGCACTTCAGATTAAGCCAGAAGAGTGCCTCTTCCCTTAGCTGAGATCAGAACTACTGCAACCTTTTTACTATGAAATGGGAGAAAACAGTATACTAGGAGGAAGGATGAGTGCACTACAGCGTTGTCCAACAAAATTGCTGTTTTATCTATGTTAGTTAAAGGTGCAAGACTAAATCATTCAGTGGATAGCTCCTCTTGTGAGAGTATTTCCTCTTATGAAAGGAGATGGTGGCAGATTGAGGGCAAAGATAGCTCAGCACAAATGTGATTTAGATGATGGGATGCTGGGATGTTTTTAGACTACAGCACAGATGGTGCTAATCTACTGTGAAGCTGGGGTCAGAAGTCAACTGAAATTCAACTAAAAAATGGGAAATTATTTGGGGAATGAAAATAAACAACTATGCAACAGAGGGGTTTAGAGGAAGGGAGTCCAGCAAACTTTTGGTGAGTTTCCAAGATCCAGTGAGTGCTGAAATACCATCCCTGGCCAGAATCTATGACAGTTTCCACTACAGCTTGCTCTTAGGGATGTCTGAGTCCATCAAATGTTGCCAGAAAAAGGCCTGTATCCTGCGCCATGCATCTTCTTGGGCTTTAGCATGCTCTCTCCACTGCCCTCCCCAATGCATCAACATCCCAAGCACCCTGTGGATTGAAACTTTGCACAGAGGCAAGTATGGTGGCTCCAGGAGGTGCCCTGCTCCAGCATAGGAGTAAATCTCCACTTCCCGGCCGTGCTGCTGAAGGCGCTGAACAGCATCCTGGCAGTAGAGGTCACTTTTCCAGTTCATGTCATCCAGTCCACACAGGAAGAGGAACTTGGCTAAGGACCTCTCCACAGGAATGCGACAAGCCCAAGTTGCTGGGTCCATGTGATCGTCTAAGACATCTGAAAAATCTACTATTCCAGACTCATCACTGATCTTCACCCTCCCCAAGTCATATGGGTGGACAGGAATAGTGAAGCCATCCCCCTCCAGGGGAATGAAGGAATTAAAACTACTTCCAGATATGCTGACAGCTGCCTTGATGCCAGGTAGAAATGTGGCCATGGAAAGGGCTAGATCACCTCCTTTAGACAAGCCCAAAACACCAATGCCAGTATCTTTCACCTGAAACAGAATTATGAAAATAGTAATATTAAGTACTCTTTATTTCCTGAGCTGACATAACCTCTCCAGTTCTTTCTCACTCATCCAACTATGACCACTCACATTTTACCCCTTCCCTCTCTCTGTTCAGGTTATATTACTCCTTTATCTATCCCTCTGCTGAGCCTCCAAAAGAGCGACTTTGAATTCCACAGCTCCTCAACATTCCTCCTCCTGTAACACACTTGCCTCCTGGTGACCTGCACAAAGTGTCCTTGCTCCCTCCACATCTCAGCTCAGCCTGCTCTCAGTACAGTGTCTTTTACTGCTCCTCTCTCCAAGACACTTTTTCCCGGATTTTCTTGCATTGAATTTCTTCATTGCAGTTTCTTCTCTCCTACAGCTGACCTGTTATTTTCTGTGTTGTCTTGGAAGACATAATGTTCATTACACCTGAGGCTAAGTGAGCCCAAAAGCTGTTTTAATCAACTTATTTCTAGTGAAGGCCCTTCACACTGAATTCTAGATGTTTCAGAACTCTCTGAGGAACAAGACAAAGAAGCAAGGCTGAATTCTGCTCTCACACTGCCTACAATGCTGGTGTCCATGTAATAGAAAGTAAATAATTTTGCAAAACAAATACACATTAAGTAGCATTGCATTAAAAAATTAAATGCTACTTGATTTCTCTTGGTCACTTTTAGGCTAAGTATGATGATACATTGCCATAAAATGTCTTTCTTGTCTTGTCCCACACACTTGTTCAAATACAGCCTCAGCCTCTTAACATATGTCACACCTCCAGTGCTACAACTGTGAAGGATTCTGTTGTTAGAGTGTTTTATTACTGTCCTGCAAAACTCGGGATCAAAAGCCTGTAATATCTCAGAAACAGTAAAAAAGCCAATGGATTCTTTTTCCCTTCTAAAATCTTAAGATATGCAAAACTAGTACAAAATTAATGTTTCCTGCTTAAGCAATTCAATAGTTCTAGTTTAGGAACCAATTAGCAAACTGGAAAATAGTTTCAGGAAGAGCACCATAATTTGTCTCTTACCTGCTGCTGCTTACACAAAAAGTTCACAGCCTCGTCAAAATAGCTCAGTTCAAGGGTCTTTGGCATAGCAGGGATGTCTTCAAAGGACATGTAAGCAAGGGCCAGAGTCACAAAGCCTCTGCTAGCCAGGAGACTTGCTCTGTATTCAATAAGACCTCCTCCAGATCCATACAAATCAATAAGTCCAGGGAATGGGCCAGGTCCTGCAATGAAAGGAGGGGGTATGCATAACCAAAAGAAAAGTTCCTCTGGGTGTCCTTTGGTGGTGCCTCCTCAGCACACATCAGGACAGCAGATATCAGAAGAAAATCATCCTCTGAAGCTTTCCATGGTGAGTATCGTTCTCAGGAACAAACAAAATTACTGTAAGGACATGAATTTGCACATTTCTTTCTCTTAGGAACTCATTATAGGAAGTTCACATGTTGGACATCCTTCTCTCATTCTGAATTTCAGCTGGCATTGGCCTACAAGTCCTCAGGCCATTGAGGATCAATGAAGAAACAGTATTACTGCAGGAGTGGCTCTTCCTTAGGCACTATGCTGGCAGGCATGCCATGAAGGGAATACTTGAGTTATGAAATACTCAGGTTATGAAATATTCACAAATGCCAGAACTGACCTGTGCCAATTCAGGCTTCAGTAAGACCTGAGTAACTGCTCCTGAGCTCCTCACCTCTCCTGCAGCAATAGGACCTTCGTTTCCTGATGCTGTCTGCCCATTCTCACAGTCAGATTTCCCTTACAAGATATGGTGTTGCTGCAGCTGCAAGGGACTGTTTGTCAATTACAGAGCAAGACAGCCATGTTTAAGGGCCATTCAAGGAGCAGAAACACTTCAGGCTTAAAGCAGCTTTGCACAGGATCCATTCTCAGCACTGTCTGTGTACAGAGTTGTAAAATATGGCATCTGTTTAATTAAAGACCTTGCTTTTCCCATTTGTCTCCTATCTCCCTAAGTAACCCATGCAGTCCAGCTGCCCAGTCAGGAAGAGACTTCTTTCTTTGGCTTTTCCTTAGCTAAAGAGAGACAGGTCCAGAACCTGCAGGAAGACCTGTAGGAGCTGCTGAGGGCATGGTTCTTCAGCCTAGGCTGGCTGCAGCCTGAGTCCAGTGCTCCCACCATGCCTTGCCATTCTTCACCCCATGGCCAGAGCTGTCACGCATCACAGCTCTGCAAAGGACCGGGGCCTCTTCGTCCTGGCAGCTAAACAGAAAAGCTAAGAAATAAACACACCGTTTGACAAAGCTCTCACTGTAAGAGAGGTCAAGACACTCAACTAGAACAACCAGGGGGCACCTTGTGTTACCACTGCTGTCCCCTCTGCACCACCACACCCCTGCCCCGCCTGTTTGCTCTGCTGTGATGATCCAGGTTCGTGCACCAGGCACAGGCTGAGGGAAGTGTTAGCTGAGGCTTTGCTCTGGGTTGCTGAGTGCATTCAGGGACCACGGGGCAGAATACCTGGTGTCAGACATACCTGCAAAAACAGAATGGAATTAAACTCACCAGGAGGGAGGAAGAGGGTTGCTCTGAGACGACCTTCTCTGACCGGAATCCTCTTCACTCCCTCTCCTAAAAACCATCGTTCATTGGTGCATTTTCCCAGCAAGCGGCTCGTGTCCTCCCCGTGGCCCTCATACACTTCCAAGTCCACACAGAAAGGGGTCAGGACGTTCCTCTTTGCCAGCCGCTTATAGGGCGTTTTGGACTGCAGAGCCCAGAGCAGCCCCATGGGCTCCACTCCCAAATAGCTGCCCCCCAGCGCTGGGGAGCGGCTGAGGTCCAGCTCCCCGCTGCTCCCAGCCCTGTAGAGAGCGTGGGATTGGAAAAGCTCCCCGCTCTCGTCCAGCAGGCTGGCCCGGAGGGTGACCGCCTGCTGCGGCTGCAGTCCGGCCACACGGATCTGCACCGGCTCATCGAACAGGCACCGGAGGGAAGGCAGGACGGACATACGCGCCGCCATCCCGGCTGGCCGGACGGAGAGCTGCGGCCCTGCCTAGGGCGAGGCGCCGACCGCCTGAACCGCGTGAGACACGAGCCTCAGCAACCTGTCCCTTCTCGGGATTAAAATCTCGGCTCAAAGTCCAGGAGGAATCATCGTGAGCACTTCCTCCACTCGGCCGGCACGGGCTGCTGGGAGCCGTAGTTCAGAGCCGCCTCCCGCCAGACTCTCCGGCTCGGGTGGCGCGGTGACACCGGCCACTGGCACGGGCACAAGCCGTCACTTGTTCTTGGCGAGTGCTTTTACTTTTGATTACAGAGAGAAACTAAATTAAAAACCCCAAAGCAGCAAAAAGAGATATCGAAATTGCAGCGCCCCCCCCCCACCTGCAGGAAATCCCAGATTTGGAAGGCTTGGGAGACTTTGCCAGGGCATAGTAAACACAGACAAGCTGCAAAGCCTAAGCAGCGTGACATCTTAATCTCACCACCTGCTCTTGATCCCTCTTGAGCTTTCTGCAATTTTTGGACAAGCACCACAAGTTAAAATGAAACTTTACACTATAACTATGTTTCTTTTAAAAAGCAAAAGAAACAAAGTCAAACAATTACTATATTTTTCCTTCCCAATAATTAATTTCCCCCGTGTTAAAAATGTTTCTAAGGATCTGCTTGAAGATTTGACAATAAACACCAGTTTTTGGTTTTCATAACCAACAATACTACATTTTTACAATGTCTGCGTATTTAAAAAGACTTCTTGTCCTACCCTGGGGGTCTCAGACACGTGAGTAGTCCCATCCCATTCTGTGGAAATAAAAATGGGAATTATGGCTGTTTGAACCAGGCTCCTGGTTCAAACAACTTGCCTGACCATGCTCTAAGCAGCAATTAATGGCAAAGGAATGAAACAATCAGTGAGCTTACAAGCTGTAGAATGACACATCATGCCATGAGACCACATGAAGACTGACAGCAGATATGGCAGAGCAACTACAAAATCATCACTCAGGATGCAAGAGAATGCAGTTATGTTTAAATACAACAGTGAAAGGAAATAAAAAACAGTACTAAAAACGTGTAGCTTTTTATTGGAAAATAGCCAACATTGACTTTTGCATGTCCTCCTAGACGTCCTTCAGCCATTGTTTACTTTGGAAAAAAAAGGTAAATTATTACAGAAATAAGGCTTAAACTGACCTATTTATTGCAGAAATTGTAGTTTCTCACCATCAAAACACCACAGCCACTGAACTTAAAGAATTACAACAGGACAGACTTTTGCCTTAAGCAGATTGCATAGATTGGACTATTGCAGCCTGATGCATAGAGCAGATCCTTCCTTCTCCACTTGGGTTGTAATGAAAACAATCTGTAGATCTGAAAAAACAGTCAGGGCTTCCCTTTTGGGATTTTCAAAACCTGGATTATCTCCCTTCACATTTTAGTTTGCTCACTATCACCAAGACAACATGCAAAGGCCTAAAAATCCTATTATCAAAGTTCTCTTTACAAGCCAAAATATCTGGCCAATTGGTCTGGACTCTGAAATCAAGAAAAATAGCCATGATGTGTTCAGCAGGCATTGTTGACCATAATTTAATGTTCAGTTCTTTTTGGGGGAGTCACGTTTGTACTCCAGTCACAGATGCTGATGATTGCATCGCATCAGAAACAGACATCACAGGCTCGAGTCTCCCACCTTTGCTATAGCATTTTCACAGCTTTTGTGAGACAATCTAGTAGTTGATAATAGCTGTACTTAATGTCATATTCCATGTCATACCAATAATTCACTGAGGAGACAAGAAAAGAGAAATACATTTTAAGGCTAGAATGTAACGATTTACAAAAATCACTTCCTCAAACCTTGCAAAACTTGCACAACAATAATACCTTGCACCATCCCCACCCTTCCACATGTACCCAATGAGCACTGATCAAAATTCTGGAATTCACTTGGGGAGAGAAGAAAAATAAGAGCTAGAGAGATTATGACAAATCCTACAAAGCAAACGATGACAAGACTTTTGGTAAGTGCAGGGGAACAGTAACACAAACACAACCTTATTAGCAAGGTAAAGATTAGGTCAGAACAGATTTCAGCTCATAAGAAAAGAGAGTGTCTTCCATGTCTTGTCAACAAAGCTATGAATTATAAGCAAAACAGGCTGAAAGGGACAGCCCCCATGGGATCTGTCAAGATTGCAGAGAGGCAGATAACCTTAAAGGAACTTTTGCTTCCACTGGTGCTTTGCTGTGGGATATCTACCTGCACACCCACCACAGTTCCAAAATGTATCTATAAATACTGTCTATTTTACCTGCAATACAGCCATGTGATTGCTGAACATGATGGAACCAGAGAGAAGGTAGATATAACATCTCACCAGCTTTCACTGTACACTTCAAAGGCTTTGCCTGAGCATACTCTGGATACAGTTCCAGATCAGGGTTCAAGGGGTCCAGAGGGATCCAGGGCACCTAAAGGCAAAAGAGCATGCGTATATGGTACTGACCTTGGAAAAAATTCCAGCAAGCTTCCAGAAAAACAACTGATAATCAGACTCACTAGGTTACAAAACATGTACTTTGTCTAGAAAAACATGTACAGCTACACAGCTTTCCACATGCAATTGGGAATAGGTCAAGGATGCAAAGATGTTCCTCCTTTGGTGATGCATTTCTATTTAGATAAAAGGCAATAAATATCATCCATAAAACTGCAGTCTTGTGGCATACTTTCAAAACTCCTCCAGCCCCTTAAGTTTCTTGTTCTCCCTACATTCAGTACTTGAATGCTTTATCTGCAGCACTCTTTTTAGAAATTCCTTTCTTCTTAGGCTCTTTGGTGTAATTTTTACTCCCAGCAGCTGAAACATCCCTCCTTTCTGGGAAGTCCCTCACGCCTGCATTAATTCTTTCCCTGCCCTACAGTATTGTAAACTTCAGCATTCCAACCTTTCTGAATTACAGGAATGAGATTCCATGGGCACCACTCTGGAAACAGAGAACAAGCCCCAGTTCAAGTTCTGTTGTAACATTACTCACATTTTCCAGAGGCAAAAGGCAAAGGATTAAGATTCTACTGAGATTTGTAAAGTGCTTCCAGATCTAAACATTTTAATCAAATAAATATTGCTACTACTAAGAAAATACGACTTATTAATTTAGACAGGTATGTTCTATTGCACTGAGTGATACTACTGTGGACCTGAGTAGAGGGCCAAAAGAAAGTGAATGTAGAGGGGTCTATTTCAGGTATAATGAAATCAATTTCTTTATTGTCGATGTATTCAAAAGTTCTTTAGTGGATCTATCAAAGTCTGGTGCAATGCAACACTTAATTATATTAGTCGCTTCGGGTGTGCAGCAAAAGATTTTTCTGGAAGCTGGGTATCCTTTTCAAATAGTAAAATACAAGTGAAATATCTGGACATTCTCTTTCCAATAATGCAGGATTTCTAAATATCAATCAATATGCCGAGTTTGAGGGCTCAGCAATGTCCCAAACTCTCCCTACTCTATTAACTGCATTCTCTATAGAGCTTTTACCTTCTCTGCAGTAGTCTCATCCACAATTTCAAATGAACCATCTTCTGATACGTGGTAGGTTGCTGGCTGATAGAGCTCTGGAACCAGAGAAAGAATTAAATGACAATTCAGAGAACATAACAGCAGTGCATGTCACACTTTCATCAAGAAAAATTAAGACAAAACCACTTTCAACTTTCACTATCCTTCTCTTTTTCCATTTCAAATTTTATCCGGTTTTAAATATAGTTTTTTTGCAGTCAGTCTGAATAACACTGATTCTCCTCCAAGTCCATTTGTATCCCAGTCCTATTTTGTCCCAGTAACTGTTTTCTTTTGTTTTCAGAAGGCATAAATGCACCCCTGACTTACACATCATTCTATAGTTGGGTGTTTCATCTTAGGTCAGTCTACCAAAGAAGCACTCACAAGAGTTATTAGTGACTCGTGGCCAGTCTTTCATTTCTAATTTTAATTGACAGGGCTCATCAATTGCTTCAGATACTGCTGGTTGCTTTTCTTTCATTGCTTCAACACATGTGGTTTTCTAAGCCCTCCCTTGAGACAGTTTCTCTCCATTAATTAACCGAATGCTCAAAAAGATGGAATTCTCTTTTTACTACACACCATGAAATGTAAGCATTATCTCTGTTCTTTGCTTTAACAATAACTTGTTTTACAAAGTAGGACTCCTATAACACACATATATTTCATACACTCACATACATAAAACACCACCTGTCCAAGAAAGGCTGAGATGGGGTTGTTCAGCCTGGAGAAGACAGGGGGCTAAGGAAACCTCACTGTGGCCTTCCAGTACCCAAAAAGTGCTTATAAGAAAGACAGAGAAGGACTTTTTACCAAGACCAGGACAAGGGTTAATGGTATCAAACTGAGACAGGGTAAATTTAGATTATATATAAGGAAGAATTTTTTAACAATGAGGATCATGAGGCACTGGAACAGGTTGCCCAGAGAAGTTGTGGGTGCCCTGTCCCTGGAAGTATTCAAGGTCAGGCTGGATGCAGCTTTGAGTAATTTGGTCTGTTGAATGACAGGAGCATTGACTCAATGATCTTCAAGGTCCGTTCCAATCCAAACCATTCTATGATTCTATGGCATCAAGGTTGTAAACAAAATAAAAACAGTATAAATAAAATATTGTAGCAGCACACATCTAGCCAAAACTATACTTCCATCATAGAGCACTCTGCATTCACTTAGTCTGATAGTTTGAAAGTCAAGGAATGGGCAAATTAAGTCTTACGAGGCATAAAGTTAATCTGTCCATCTTTTAGATGACACTGCAACAGTAACTACTGCTGTGCACATAGGAAAGCCACATAAAGAAACAGAAATCAGGCAGTGTGAAGCAACATTGCCATAAGAATCTCTTTCTTCATTTCTCAGTTTTCAGAGATTCAGTTAGTATCTTGAATATTTCATTAAAATACAAGTAATATTTTAGTTTCCTGGCTTTTTTTTTCCTAGAGAAAAGCAGGTAGGCAAAATCCAAACCTGTAAAAAATCAAAGATGACATGCTACAACACTGCCAATATACTTAAACAATTTAAACATTCTGAAGCTGAAGAGACTGCCACGAGTATCGCAGAATCAATTAGGTTGGCAAAGACATCAAGAAATAAGATCCGAGATCATCAAGTCCGAGCTATGACTGAACACCCCCTTGTCAACTAAACCATGGCACTAAGTGCCACATCCAGTCTTTCCTAAATCACCTCCCTCCAGACACATGATTTCACCACTCCCCTGGGCAGTCCATTTCAATATCTAATCACATTTATGTGGACAAATTCCTCCCAATGTCAAATCTAAACCTCCCCTGGGCACAACTTGAGACCATTACCTCTCCTTCTGTCACTGGTTGCCTGGCAAACGATCCTGACCCCTATCTGGGTACAACCTCCTTTCCAGGAGTTCTAGAGAGTCAAAACCTCCCCCCTTTCTCCAGGCTTTTCTCCAGGGTAAAAAAACCATGCTCCCTCAGCTGCTCCTCAGAGGAGTTACCCTCTGGAACCTTCACCAGCTTTAACACCCTTCTCTGGCCTTGCTTCAGTATCTAAATGTCCTGCCTGAACTGAGTGGCCCAGAACTGGACACAGGACTCAAGATGTGAACCAGTGAGCTCATTACTTTACTGGACTGGAAAACCTGGCTTCAGAATAACACTTGTATTACAAACTACCTGCAGCATGAAGTAGGAGAGATTTCTGTCCACACTTGAAAGCATAACACTGCATAAACATCAAAATGTTACCACTGCTTCCTTTTTTCACATCTTTCAGTGTTTTAGTCTGTCCTCCTTCCAGCCTTCAGACACATTGCACAGCAAAATGATGTACCATATGGGATGAAGGGACGGTCACTTGGTGGATGCAGCAGAAAATATTTCTCTCCAGATACTACACAGTACAAGTTCTCATAATGATCTTTATGTACTAGGATTGAGAAAAAAAAGAGAAATGGGGAGAATGACAGAATATCATAGCTATTTCCTTCTCTGCAGCAGAAACTACAGTAAACTGAAAGTTAACAACTTTCCCTATTACTATCAGACTGCTTCTTCCTCTTGCAGCCAGTGGAAAGTCACAACATCATGTTATATGATGCCAAATGCATTCAATGAAGCAAATTGTCAGTGCTTTGTCTGACAAAATGTCAGGTAGATGCATCCAGAGATACTGCAGCAGGAGGCTGCAGAAGGGCAGAATAAAGAATGCAAAAAAAAGCATGTTAAAATAGAACTGCCCTCTCAGAAAAACCACACCATTCTCCTGAGCTACTAACTCAAAACAAGCCAGCTTAAATTTGTGCTGAAATCACCAGAAGATTTACACTGCCATAGGATACGTACAAGATGTCACAGCAGCTGACTCCCCAAGCCAGAAATTTACAGCATCAGGCTTCTTCCCTGTATAGTTAGAGAAAAGAAATATGATGACAATAACAAATCATCCTTTTTTTAAAATTCTGTCCTATAACTTCCTTCATAACTATGACAGATTTCATGGCAAATAGCACTCTGTGAACAACAGCAACCTCCTTCTACACTGTGAACACTAAGCCAAAACATAACTCTAGATCAAAGAAAAGCCACTCAATGTAAAGTGTTGCACAACCTCTTTTCAGCTGTGAGGGTCCCATTACACAACAGAGATACTGACTTCAGAGTAATCCAACCCTAAAACTTGGATTACTCTATTAGGTATTTTACTACTTCTCTTCCTAAGAGGATAAAACCAAACTGAGCTGTGGCATTCAGAAAGAGAACAAGTATTCACCATGTAGTGAATTGTTTTAAATGTGTTGTGATTGTTTTAAAGCCCCATGCAAAATATTTACTGAATATGAGAGAAATTGAGGGTTTACCCAGGGCTTCGCTCATCCATGGTATGTCAGGCTGCACATCACAGACAAGTTCAGGGAACTCCTCAGTGAGGTTTGAACACTGCTTCTGCACATAGAATACGTTGGGAGAGGTCACTTTCTTCTCCACAATGTCCAAAAAGTCCATGAAAGGCATTTGGCGCTCCTCTGGCATAACAAAACGGTCCTGAAACACTGCATCTGCATAACCATTTGGTGTCACTGCCACACTCACCACCTTGGGACCTACCACCTCCCTGCAAAACAAATCAAAGGTTTATACCCAGGCCTGCAATTAGCTCTTGTATTACATACTGGTTATTTTAAAAACATGCTGCAGGGGCAGCAAAAATAAGATGCCTGTCATTCCATGGATGGGTGTCTCTAGATCAGATTTTCTGCTATGTGGTAAGGACTCCAGCATTCTGCTTCAACTGCTCCCTGCAGTCAAGGCAACTCTAGTTTCTTTTTCCTCTCTGAATTCTCTCCTAACAGGACAGTTCACAAGGGATCTCCCTTTTCCTCCACGCACTGGTCCTCTTTGGCCACTTCTTTTCACCAGTCATGGCAGAGCTTGATATTGTAGCCATTAAACTCAGCCAAATCCACGTGTTCACAAGTTCAAAAGCATCTGAGCAGGGAGAAATGGTGGACAGAAACTGATAGATACACACCCCATGAGGCTAGCAGTCCTTAGTTCCATGAAATATTTACCTTAAAACCCCACAGAATTTGACTCACAGATACTAGGTCTAACCACAAATCCTCTCTTAAAAGAAGACCTTTTGTTAAAATTTCAGTCATTCTTAAAATGCTCATCATTTAGTTTTTGAAGAAAACAAGGTGTGCTCAGTCACAAACAAGTCAGTCTGTTCTTAGAGCTTTACAGCTCTACTCCAGCTGTGTGGGTTTCAACAGCCTGAGTCTGTTGGTTGCACACAGCCACAACACTCACCCTCCTGGCTGCATCGGAACAGGGAGGGCAGTGTGTGTGCAAGGAAGACACACCTGACCTTGGGAAGACTGAGCACCTTCAGCCAGAAACAGGAAGGAATCTGGGCTAAACTTACAAATAAAAGCAAAGATTAACCAAGGGGTTTTTGGTGAGGTCACCAAAACTGAACACCAGTCCAACTCCACAGCTCGCTCATACCTGAGGTACGCTGAGGTCCATTTCTTCAGAGCCGGCCAGTGGCTGATGGCGTTGCGGATTACGCAGGGTTTATTCGGACTCACCCACTCTCGATAGAACTCCAGCGGGGACGGAGGCCTATCAAGATAGGGCACGGACTCCGGCCAGCCCAGCTCTGTGCAGGCAAACAATAAACAGTGTTACTCAGCATCCCGGGACAAGCGCCTCCTGCCAGCACACGGGCTTCACGCGCCTCAACACGCTGACACCAAGCAGCGCTTTCCACGGATCCAGAATCCCTCTGCTAAAGCCCAGAGAGTGTCAGGGCGCTTCCAGAGCCAGATGGAAACCTCAGGCCAGCGCCTGAGGATAAAGGGCCAAAGGGCCTGCACCATAGAAAGTGCACCTCCCACACAAAGGTGATACCACGGGATGATTTTTTGGAAACTGGAATAGTGCTTTGTTTTGCTACTTTATACACAGAGAAACAACCATTAAAGGACCGTTTTCTCGAGTTTCTCTTTCATCTTGCGGGGGCCTTTCTGCTTCACCTTGACCTCGGAACCACCACACGCCGGCAGCACAGTGGGTGCCGCTGATGGCCCCACGCACCCGCCGCCCGCCGAGGCGGCAGCACCGGGCGGGCCGGGCCCCGTGGCGGCGGCGGGGCCGGCCCAGCACCACTGCCCGCCCCGGGCGGGGTCACCGCGGCCTCCCCCGCCCCGCTCCGGCGCTCACCGCGGGCCTCCCGCGGGAAGGCGGCCAGGCAGCCCCTCACCGCCCGCAGCGCCGCGCCCTCCGCCATGCACGGCCCAGCCCCGCAGCAGCCTGCCCCGCCCGCTCCCGCCCCCTCCCCGCCCGCTCCCGCCCCCTCCCCGCCCGCTCCCGCCCCCTCCCCGCCCCTTCCCCTCCCGCCCCTTCCCCTCCCCGCCCCTTCCCCTCCCCGCCCCTTCCCCTCCCCGCCCCTTCCCCTCCCCGCCCCTTCCCCTCCCCGCCCCTTCCCCTCCCCGCCCCTTCCCCTCCCCGCCCCTTCCCCTCCCCGCCCCTTCCCCTCCCCGCCCCTTCCCCTCCCCGCCCCTTCCCCCGGAAAACGAACCGCGGGCGCAGTGCCCCGGTGAGTCGCGCAGCTCAGTAGCAAATGGTCACGTTTTTATTGAAACAGTTTAAGACACGAAGTACAAATGGATACAGAGTTAAAAACAGCTCCCGATGGAGCCTCACAGTGCAAAAAAAAAAAAAAAAAAAAAAAAAAAGAAGAAAAGAAAAAAAACTACAAAAAAAAACTACAACAACAACAAAAAAAAAAAAAAACCAACCAACAAAAGGAATTAAGGAATTTTTAATTCTTTCCCCAAATAATAATTAAAAAAAGGACAAAGTATTATTTTGCCTAAAGCCGAAAGTATAAAAACACGCATTTATAAATAAAGCAGGAAGGGTTTTCTGTTTGCGTTTCACAGGAGTGAAGGAAAAGGGCAGTGCAGGAGGGGGACGGGGTGAGGAGGCGCCTGCCCTGCCCTACCCGAGGCGCAGCAGGACGCGCGGGGCGCACATGGCTTGTTCCGGGCGCGGCCGCCCCGCGCGGTCTCCGTGTGACACGAGCACAGCCCCAGCCGCCCCGCGCCCTTCACACGCGCGACCTGAAACATGGGACACGCCGGACCTTACCCAGAGAAGGAACCACTTGCTCTCTCGGGGGGCTGCTACAAGACCTGTCTACCATTTCAATGAGGTTTTTGTCATTTAGTGTCCTGGATGCTACACATCCAACGGGCTGGGGGAAGACACTGTATACATGCATGAGTTTACCAAGGGTGTTTAAATACCTGCATTTCTTTTTTTTTTTCATTATATATAAGTATATACATATTCGTTCTTCTTAAAAAATTAAGTTGGTATGTTTCTACTCCCAGAAAGAAACGTCCCAATTCCTCTGAGTCATGATGAAGTCTGCAAAACGGGGAGGCTGGGGAAGGGGCTGCTGTAAGGCCATGCCCCAGTCATCACTTGGGAGATGGCATGGAAAGGAGAGGACAACCTGAGAGAGGAGGTGGAAGAAAGGGATGCCCATACACACAGCTCCCGAGTGCCACTGAGGGATGGGGAGGATGAAGGTGTTACCTGCTTGCAGCAGGAAATACAACAGTTTGCTGCCCTTTCAGGTTGCAGCCCTTCCTACTGTCCCAATTCAAGAGAGCCCTTAAACGAACTGAGGGATTCCACAGGCAAAGCAGTACTATTTGCAAGATGGAAAAGAAACCTAAAACTTCTCATTTTGACCAGGAATGTTGGGTTGAAGAGGGGAAAATATATGTAAAGAGGATAGGTAGATCCAAATTATTTTTTCAGGCTTTATGTTAAACAAATAACTTATCGTAATACAGGTATCTTGCTGTGCCTATGCTAACACCCACCAGTAAAAGGGATCACAAACCATTAAGAGGGATAGACTCAAATTTATTACCTCCTCTGACAAGCCTCTTGACTTCCCAGGCAGTTACCACTCATTATTTCTCTACCTGGCCCAATGGACAGCCTGTAGTGAAACATGTTCACAAGGTGCAAATGCAATGCATTTATGCTCTTTTTGTTCTGTAAACTAGAGGTTTTAGGAATATTTCCTACTGCCAGCAATAGGAAGTTAGCAGGGAACAATTAGTTAGATCAGTCTTAAATTATAAAGAGCAACACTATTCCCTTACCCCTCTCAGCAACAAACTTGTGGCACCAGCATTTACTGGGCTTCTAATCAATTCAAAACATCAAAGCCTCAAACAAGCAGCTCAGGACTTTGCCATTTAAGAAAAAAAAATAGCTGCTTAGAGAACAGTTGCAAGAGAAGAAGCAAAAGGCTCAACAGAACATATTTAAAAACAAACTCCTTCCCATTCATCCTTCAATTACAGACCACCATCTCCAAGTCCGATATCTACTTTCCTGAAGCCTTTTGGTATTGTATCATTCACAGGTATTGGCCAAATGGTGTTCTTCAGACCAAGATCATCTCTACTTCTACTGTTTTCCTGAGTCTCCTACATACACTGTTCTAAATTTATGTTAAACTACACAATCATTCTCCAACTGATCTACTTGCCCAACACTTTTCTTACCATTATTCTGATCAGAAACCTCTGGTTTCCTGTACACAGCCATGACCCATAGCAAAGTCCATTCCAGGAAATAAAACCCACTCTGATCAGCTTAAAAACCAGATTTGCTTCACACAACTTATTTCCAAGGAGCTTTGTTTCATATCTCTATGTCAGCTTTGCTGGTTGTTGCCCTTTACTTTCACGGTCATTTCATTCTCACCACTTGGCTCTTCTGTATCATCTCTGACCTTTTTGTCACTACCTCAATGTTTAAATAATAAAATGGTATAAAATTGCACAAGGAAGTAATATAAAGGACCCTCAAACCATTATCAACAGTACCAAAATACACCTGGGTTCAAGGGGCTGCTATTTTTCCTGAGTGTCTTGTGGCCCCAGTACAGCAAGAAATTCCCTGTATACTAGGACATATGTTCACAGTCTGAAAGTGGAGGAACAGGTCACCTCAAAAGCAAGCTTGACCCACACTAACTCCCATCACAGACCCAACATGGCTGTTATCATACATTCCACTCATGGCATCTCCAGCTCACCTTTTCACTGCCAGAAACTTCCTCTCTGGTTTCCAACTTGCCTTCCTTTGCAAAACCTGTCTGTGCAAGAGCAGCTGCCCATGGGACTGAGCACACCAGCTGATTCAGCAGAATACAGTGCAGAGAAGGGACTAGAAAATAACCCCTTTAAAGTTTCAGTATAAGCCCATGGAAAGAAAGGTTAGCTAGGACATCTGAAACAAGATTAGGCAGATTTCAATTACAGGCAGAAGGAGCTGGAAAGCTCTCAAAATATTTCCCATGCTGCCATGTCCTGAAGCACTCAGCAGTGATCAGGCAGCAAACCTGTTTGGGGGGGAGACAGAACTGCAGATTATTCAGCCCTAGAATACTCAGGAGAAACAGGTTGTCCTATGCCAGTCTGGCCAGACCAGCAGAAGAAAGGCTGCATTGCAGATCTGCAGTCACAGAAAGTCAACAGACCACATTTCCAAGTGCCACAGGGTTTCAGAGAAACAGCAGCCAGGACAGTAAAATGAAAAACCTGCTTCCACCCTGTAACCTCTGCAACCAAGTGATGCAGTCTGGCTGCCTCTGACTGACTTCCACAGATGCTAGCAGTCTCTCTCCCATCAAATTCTTGTTGCTTGCATTAGTTTTATGAACTCGGATTACACTGTGCTGTCTTAAAAATAAATGCAAGACAGACTGGAGATGCAAGAAATAAAACATTTCATGTATTTTCCCCTGTTGTTGAAAGGAATGGGAGTAAGGGAGAAGGTGCTGAAGAATTTCATTGGTTTAAAATTGTTTTCCTTAGCTTATATCATTGACCTAAAAAACATCATTGGACAATTTTAAGCCACAACAGACACAAGTTAGCATGGGTTTAGAGAAGCTCCACAAGGCAAGAAGAATATTGCACATACAAATGCAAGAAGAGAAGATTCTGTTTCTCAGACCAGAAATTCCTTAAAAGCAAAGAAGCTAGAGGCAGGAGAAATGGTGGTCATCACACCCCAAAATATCTCATTTGAAGTTCTTAGGAAATAATTTTATGAGGGTATTTGAAATAACTTTACAAAAGGTAAAAGAATCCCAGCTTTCTTGTGATGTAAATGTTCTGTTTTCATGTAAAGGCAAGGAGAAAACATTTTCCTATCACAGTGAAATGAACAAATGACACAGATGAGCCATGGCACTGAAGATCTCTCAAACCCATAGTGACACTATACGAGATGGAAACCATCTTTTCCATGTCACTTCTCCAAAAATAAATCATAACAAAGTCAATATCCAATTCTTAATCATGAAAGCTGGCTGAAATAAACTTTTGTATTGTATCTAAATCCAATTTTTAAAATGTCTGCAGAAAACCCAGTCTGAAGTATTCAAATTCCAGATTAAAAATACCACTGGATGAATTCATAAAGTAATCTCCAAAGCATGGCCCAAGGGATACCGAGCCTTTCCCTTGAGGTGAATGCAAATAAGATACAGTGTGGGGACTATTTTGACACAATAGGAAAGCAGACAGGGTTGTCATAACAACAGCAGGATTACTGCAGGGAACAAAACCAAGGCAGGAAAACCAAGAACAGCAAGAAAATATCTAAGCAGAGAACAGTTCATTAATTGCACAGACACTCCAGCCTGTCTCCCTGTTGGGGATTTATAATACAGAGATTGTTTCTCGCTGGGATATGGCAAAGGGATTGAAAGTTTTTTAAAAGGACAAAGGTAACAGCCACAAACGTGGCATAGAGCAACAGTCAAGAGAAATAAATTAATAAATAAACCAATAAAAAGTCTGATTTCTTATTCTCATGAAGTCTTGGAGAGGAAGGGATTGGCTTCACATTGACCTTTGCTGTTAGTCAGCAGTTCAGAATTGCTTGGATAAACTGGATTTTCTTTGTATTTTAGGTGTCAAGCATCCTGATCTCCTGGCTATGAAGAAATTTCAAGGCAATTTCTCCAAACTCCTCTTTCAAGACTTTGTTTAGAAGTCTTGGAAGTTGAAGACCATTGGGAAACAAATATTAAAACTGTGGCCAGCACATTGCTAAGAATTGGAACAAGTCAGTTGTTGGAGCCTGAGGAAATCAATTTATAAATGTATCCCCACCAGCCCTAGACCAGCTGATGGTAGCATTGGTCTGAAGCTCTCTCTGTGGTCCTCTTCTTGCAATTATTTCTGTGTATTCACAAACACCTGAAAGCCACCCCTCAGAGTTTTTTGTCCATGCGTCGTTCCACAGCTTGCAGCAATAGCTCCGAGTACTGTTCCAACAAAGCGAGTGTCTGCTCATCTCCCAAGCTCTTGGGACTCGGTAGATTGGCACCACATCCCTCATTCAGTGGGCTAGTGTTATCTTGTGGCTTCACCAGTGCCTCCTTGTCTTTTGGAAGCTCTTCTGCATCCTTCAGAGAGTCCAACTCTTTCTTCATGGAGGAGAATGCTTCTGTCAGGAGGCCTGCTATTTTATCTTTGTCAGTAGAAGATTCCGTATCGTTTAGTACCTGAAAACAAAGAGGAGGGGAAAACAAGGAATGCATTGGGGTTCAGGTAGAGCACCAAGTAAGCAATTTTAGCCCTTGAGGGAAGTAAAGCCATAAAGACTTGCAGACCAATCAAGTCTACTTTTCTTCAAAATTTGAGACTGCCTATTTAGACATATAGCAGCACATGCATCCAATACTCCCTAGCTGCACAAAATCCAGAGGCATTAGTCCAACAGGACAGAGATGAGAACACATTTTGGGCAGTGTTCCCCTTATAGTGGGCTTAAGGAGGTACTGTGTTTCCCAGCTGCAGCACAGGGCCACAGTCTCCAGTCCCTCCTGTCTGCCAAATGCAGCTGGTCCCAGGAACAGAGCAAGGTCAGAGAGCTAATGCAAGTGCTGTGGCCAGAGCTGCCGAGGACCATGTGGCAGATGCTCACCATCAAAGTCTCACACTCATTGCAGGAGACCTGACAGATCAGTGCTAAGAAAAGGAACAAAGAGCTGTTATATCGCTCTGCATGTAGCTCTGGTCTGGAGGTGAAAGGGACAAGCAAACAGCTGCATGTTCTCTCACAGCTGGATTCCCATGGTATCCCACATTTGCTAATCCTTTTCCCAGGCATCAAAGACAAAGAACAGATGGGGCAATAAAACTCAAAGCTCCTGTAATATTTCATATCCCTGAAATACTGTATAACCATTAATTAATTCCCTAATACCCCTTTGAAAAAGAGCATACTGTTATCTTCAGTTTGCAGATAGGCTAAACAGACTGAAAACTTAATTGATTTGCTCAGAGTAGCATAGCAAATCATTGGAAAATCCAAGAGCTGGAAATCAGAAGCACCTGGTTCAAGTTGAAGGCGCAGTCAAGTGGACAGCCAGACAGCTTGCGTCACTGAACACACAGTCAAGAGAACACCTTGAGGCAGCAAGCACTTACATCTGTGTAAGATGCCTGTGGGCTGTAAAGCCCAGCTAGTGTACCAGGGTCTGTGTGTGAGGTCACTCAGTCACTCACCCTGCGGTAGAGGTGAAGGGCTCTGCGCATGCTGTCCTGGAGCTCGGACACCACATGCTCACACTGCTCTATGCTGATGCCCGACTCTGCAGGGAGGAAAACATAAAAGCACAAGGTAAGGCACAGACACTCTACTATCCACAACCTCATAGTTTGGAAAAAAACCACACTTTTTAATGCATATCTGAAAGACCATGCACACACAACTTGTCATTCAATATTTAGGGCTAGTTTGAGCAAATTATTAAATAGGCATATTCTGTATGAGCTTTCCTTCATACTAACTAGACATGCTGCTTGCTTCAAACACCTCTATTTTTCCAGTCTTTAGACTCTCCAAAGTCAGCAATGTTTTTCCTCAAGCTGCACATTTTTGTTACAGTCAGATAGTCACAGATTACCCATGTGATTTCCAATTGCAATTAAAGCCATGTTTGTATGGGGACTTCCAGGGGCATGAGGGCCTGATCCAAGGAGCCTCTAATTTAGCTTCTACCTAGTTAGAAATCTACAAGCTTCCCCTCATGCATCCTTCTGCACAGAGTATTAAAAGCACAGAGCATGATGGATTATACTGAATTATTGCAACATTCTCTAGTGAAGACTGAGTTCCAGAGGAGCTGTGACAAGCAAACTCAGAACAGAATTGCATTGCCGAGCAACACATGACATACACTGGGGATAGACCATAATCCAAATCTAAAAAATAAAAGCAAGCAACTGAAGGACAGCATTTCCTGCCTGTCCCTACCAGATATTATCTCCAAAACATGAGCTGAAGGCCTGCAATCTTCTTACAATAAACACTTTCATGAGTTAGACATAAACCATGAACAAAGACATAGACACACAAACACAGTCTTCAATTTGCAAAGGCCTGGACAAAGGACATTCAACTTTCTTTAGTTACCCAAGCCCAAAATTTTGTCACATGAGCACTGTAATTTCTGCAATTCTAAGAACACCATCTTTGAACAGACTGGAGAGGACCTAAGCTAATTTTTTTAATACATTTAGATGATGCATAAACAACTACAGCTAGAAAAACATCTACTTATACATAAACAAAAACATCCACAAAGAACAAAGGAGCAAGAACAAATCTTTCCATCTGCATCCTTTGATCCTAAATCACCCGTGGAGTCTGAGGACAGTGGGCTTCAGTGCAATCCAAGATTCTTGATTTCTGCCCCCCTCCTTATGTTTGAAACCCAGCTGTTTCTTCTCATTTCTCTTTTCTGGATTTCTCCTCTGATCATTGTTTTTATGCTGGTCTCCAGCTCTGGGAGGCTCCAGTCAGGAGAAAGATCACAAAACCTAATATAAATGCTTAAGTAACAGGCATTTTCTGCCTCTCGGGTGTGCAGAGCAGAGCTCTTCAGAAACCAGCAGAGAATATTAAACACAGCAACAGTATCAAGCATATCTACAGCATCTTAACTGTAGCTGTCAAAACGCTTTAATAAAGTCTCTTTATTTGCAGCTGTCATACAAGCAGGAAGTGGAAGGACAGAAAAATTAAGTGGAAATCCAAAGTAGCAGTGCAAGTCAGAAGCAGAACAAGTCTCTATCAACAAGTCTCTATCAAGTTTAGTTTTCATCTAAACTGCCACGTTGTGATTCCCAGAAGCCACAGTAAGTTGTTCACAGCAATAGCCAACTTGGATCTAAACAGCTTTTCCAGCATCTACCACTAAAAATCTGGGAAATGTGGTCTGCAAGAAGCTTCAGGTTGACAGCTGCCTGCTGAGAAAAAAAAACTGAAAACACTGCAATTCACAGTGCTGTATCATTCTAAATCACTAAAGGATGCTGTTAAACATGTTAAATATTCTGTCAGGGTGTGTTATGTCTTGGGAGTTGTTAAAAAAATAAAATCAATACTGAAAATCTTTATCTGTGCTACCTGTGTTAATTCTGCAAACTGACCAAAAGCCATTTGCTATGTAGTCTGATTCACAAATCTAGAAAAGAAAACTCAGCCTAAAGAGCACAGACAACAACAATTCTGCAGTAGAATGTGATTCCACAGCTTCAGGCTGCATCTGGTGCTAGAAGAAACCTCACCCCTGTAGGGGGAGGGTCTGAAAATTTCAGTTGCACTCACTATTCTTCAGAGCAGCAACAGTATGATAACTGCAGGTCCTTTGACAAAATATCACACTTCCTGTTTTACATAACAGTGCTTCAATCTTAAGGTGTTTGATCTCTCTAGAAATGCAAAAAGAAAAAAAAACAGTGCATCGGAACCAGATTAAACCTTCTGCAATGTTTTGGTGCAGAAATATTGTCCTTAACCATATTGTGCTGTACCATTCTAATGAATGGTGCAACAGACTGGCACCACAGAAGGTAATTGATCACAGGATTACAGAGCTATCCCTTCTCAGATATGAGTAAGAACAACATACCAAAAGGGATAAAAGCTGTATAGTCCCTTAAGGTACAAGCTATCAGTGCAGTGGTTAACATTCAGCTTTCTAATGCACAACTCAGAAAGGTGTATTTCCTTTCTGATTGTGACACAAAAGAAAAACCTCAGGAGATGATGTGGAACTAAGCAGTGCCACAAACTCTGCCACTGGAGGTTTTCCTGCCTTAGAGGACAGGATTTCTGCTTCAATTTGAACTTATCTGCTAGTTTTCATTTAACTGAATTACCTTAAACTGAGACCTGTAACAGATCTTAGAGCTGTTTTCAGCAGGTGAAAGTTTTTCATCTTGTACCTTTTTCTCCAAACTAGAGATAATCCAAAAATTAATGCACTTTTTTTATGTTCAAACCCTGCACATACTCAGTTTGCAGACATGTCCTCAAAGCAGAGTGATAACAGCACAAAGACCTGCTTGCTCTCACAGGTAGCTACAGCAAGGAGCTCACTTTCATGAACTTTATCTCATAGGAGAAAATTGTATGCAAACCCTTCTGGACCCTGCATACTTGCATATTAACAAAGGAAACTTTGAGCTGCCTGGCATAACTTCATTGTCAGTATTACCTGTGTTTGCTTGGTTCTGTTAGCACATATTGGCCTGTACCTTCATTTGCTGGCCAAACGTGCTCCAAGAGGAGGGTGGGGAATGTGACCCATGTACTTCAGGGGATTCCCAGCATATCAGCTTTTAGCATTGACCACAAAGAGGTTTGAACCCCTAGAGGTAATTGTACAGCTAAATCACTAAAATCATGACAATTCTGAGGTCTACAAAACCAGCTAAGGAGGACTGTCAGACATAAGACCCAGAGGAAATGGAAACTAAAGACTGAGAAAAAGATGTTAGATTGAAGAAGTGTCTCACCATTGAGGGGATGGTTTATGGAACGAGACAGGTGCAGACAGGACGAGACAGGCCAGAAGCTGGACGTAAAGAAATGTGATGGGATCGTGAGGCGGTTCACAAAGACAGGAGACAGAAGGGGGAAGATAAGAGATGGGTATCCATGCACACCTGAAACCTGTGCCGAGGCAGTTATAGCTGTAGGAGACCTGGGCCTGATGGGGTCTAGTGGGCAAAGTCCAGGTTGGCTGTCTAGCACACAGGCGATGCCGGTGATCCGCTCCCTGCCCCTGGGCAGTGTGCTCTCAGGAGAACTTAGCTGCTGGCCCTCTGACACTTCCCTCACTTTTAGACTAGTGACCCCTGGCTCATCCTGGCAATCTGTCCTTGAGACTGGATAATCCACTGGGCTCTCCTTAGCAAGCCCTGTTGAGACCTCTCTACCAGGAACCAGAAACCCAGCAGTTTGATTCTCCCTCTTGGAGGTTCGGACCTCAGGAAAAGAGGGCTTCTTTTTAGAGGCCCCAGCAGGTGACTGTGGAGACTGTGGCTCAAGCAGGGTTTTTGCTTTGGTAGTGGGTGAGAAGGAGGCCAGTGTGGGTCTATCAGGCAATGGCTTGGGAATGTCAAGAATCAGATGTGCTCGGTTTGATGATGCCAACTTGCTGTGGAAGGACTTGGGAGATGAGCAGTTTACAACTGGCTGGAGTGCAGGTTTCACTGGAACATTTTCTTTCACTGGCAGCTTAATCTTCTCAGCATCTGATGTGGAACTAAACTGTGTCTTCTCTGTCACTGGAGGACTAGTCCTCCCATCAGTCAACATTTCAGTGGAGCAACCAAGGTACAGATTTTCCCCTACAGATATGCTCCTTGACATCTTAGCCCGGAAGCTGGTTGTGGGGTTCATGTAGGACTTTGGTTTTGCAGCCCTGACATCTTTGGCCAGCAGAGCACCAGATCCATCCATCTTCAACATACTGGCTGATAACACCCTGCAATTGTTAGGTCTGGGATCCTTCTCAACCACCAAAAGAGTCTGAGGACGCTGCTTGGCAGAGGATATCACTCCTGGACCCTTATCTGTGAAAATTAAGCAGATAAACATACCAAAAATAGACAAGAGCCTGCAGTGAATTCCTAAATTGGAATTTAACATGGCTCAGCTCAGCCCTTGTGAGATGTGTTCAGGTTAGTATCACCAAGCCTCAACAGCTTTCTTTTTTTGCCATCCTTCATCCTGCTCAGACAATTCTGCTTTCCTCATGAGAGAAATTTGTTCTTAACATGTATGGTCAGAAGACCTTGGACTACTGTGACTCTTAAGAGAGAGGCCAGAAGATGCAGGCAAAAACTGATATGTGCTGTTGTGGCGATCATGTGGGGTTTCCTTTTTGTTTTTTTAAACAAATTTTAAACTTATTTATGGTGAGTGAGTTACTTGTTTCAAAAACAGAGTTATTTCGCTCAGTGGGCATGGATACAGTAAGCTCTCAGTTACTGTCTCTTCCCTCTTTCTCTCCTCCCCACCCTGGGGAGCTTCAGTCTTAGCTTGGAGCAACCACCCACAGCAAAGGAGACTATTTTTGCAAATACTTCATTTCACCCTTGCCAGTGCTTCTCCCACAGATGTCAAACAAATATCAGAGACTGACAATTAGAAGACCGGCATCTGCATTACCAATTAAAAATATTAAATAATATTTTAAATAATAATATTTAAAATATTTTCCCTTGACAGGCTAGGAGTTAGAAGATATGTAAAGCCTGTAGCTCAGAATGCAGAACGGCAAGTTTAATTTAACTCCTCCACTGAGTTGTCCCCATTTCATTCTCAGGTTCATACCATCATTCCAACATGCGTCCTTACCCTCATGCATGAGGTCATGCACTGACTGTGCCTTCCTCATGACTGCATTCACAGGCCCTTCTGGAAAGGAGGCAGTAACCCGTCCAGGAGCCATACCAGCTCTGCTGGGCTCCAAAGCTGATCTGCGCTTCTTCTGCACACAGGCAGCTCGATTTGAATTTACATTCTCCAGGAGCTGGCCGCTCTCCGATGCGTCACCAGGATGGCTGCTGTCATTTTTCAACAGGCTTGATGCAAACTGACTGGTCTGGGTTGGTGGCTCGATGGGCTTTGAAACCAGTGTCAGATTGGATGAAGAGAGTGACAGTCGTCTAAAGAACACAATAAAGAAATTCCAGTTAAAACAAGTAAGTGTGTTCCCCTGGATAGACAGGAACATGCATTAATTTTCTCTGGAACTAAGAACTCATCTCTGTGTGGACTTTTTTGAGTCAAAAATACCCTAATCTGTTACCACTTAATTCTACTCAACCCTGCAAACTCTGGTCTTCAGGCACTTGACTAGAGACTGCAATCACAGATAGCATTGAGTTGCTGTTTCCAGGGAGGACACCATAAAAAGTGAAGACAAAAGAGAAGGAAAAATTCCAGACATAGGAGAGACTGGGCAAAGTCAGGTCAGGTCTTTTCTCTCAGCTCACCTTACTAAAATTTAAATCTTTTCAATTCTAAGATAACCCTAAGAGGAAGTAAATATGCTTTCCTAACATTATGAAAGCATTAATGACTAGGAAAGCTGGTCAGTATCTCAAAGAGGAAAGCCTAATTTCCTTTTCCTCTCCACCTCAGACAAACACAGTGGGCTTACTTCAGAAAGGAGGCAACTTCCAATCTGGCATGTTTAAACAGCTGAACAGATTCAAAGCCCAGAGGTTTTCATAATCAAAAACTACCTCCCCTGTTACATCTTTAGAGCACCGGTGACTTCCTTCACTCATCACTGCAACTCTCCAGAAGCTTACACAATATCTACCATTGGTTTTCTTCCCAAATATACATTAATTGGACTAAGAAGCATTTGTGACAGCAGCAACAGCAGCTCAATACAGCAATAACAAACAAATTTCCCTACCATACTGAATCTGGACACAGCTGGTGAACCTTAGAAGATGTATTCAAATCTGCTTAGTCCTCTATGATGAAATTCCTTTGAACTAAGATTTTAGAGGAATACAGTATTTGTGTGTTTTAAAAATCTATGAACCCAAATCAATTAAAACATTGACCTAATGCTTTAATTTTTTAAAATTTACTTGTTTTGTTGGGATTTTTTTTAATAACAAGGAAAACCATTTGCAGAGGCCTTTTGAAGTGCTTTGGTGTTGAGGGAATTTTGGAAGAATAATATCCCTGTGAGGCTTTTTGCGAGACACCATAACACCCTGTGAAGGCATGGGACCAAGAAACAAAGCTGAGTAAGAAAGGACTGTAAAACAAAGGAAAAGTTGACAAATCTACTTTCATTGTCCAAGCTGAATGAAATGCAAAAGAATAAACAGAGCATAAACAGAGAAGAGAAAATTAGATTATAAGTGATTCCTCCAACTTAATCAACCAAGGCATTAATCATGAAACAATTAAGCATGTTGTTGAAAGAGGGAAAAGAACAAACAATAGTGTTACATTAGAATAAACAGAACAGCTACAGTGATCCAGGATAACCCGTCCAAATCACAAGAGTCTGCAAACAGCCTGCCAAGGACTGTGCTAACACTTTGCTGTGCCTAGGCACACCAAGGCCAGAAGTTTGTTCAGCTATTTTCACCCAGAACCTAGCATGAGACCTACTCATATTAGTATAAATACACAGACAGAAACACTCAAAACAAGCAGAGCCATACCTGAGAGCCGGGGACTGGGAAAGAAAGCGAGAGGAAATGCTGAGGGTTTCGGTTCTTTCCAGATTCCTACATGAGCCACCTAAAAATTTTGGTTAGAGGAGAAAGAAAAATGAGCAGTTTATTTACAGAGCATTCTCTGTAAATTTTCTTATCATAGAGACTATAAAGTGTTCCCTGATATCCAAGGGAATTTTTTTAAGCTAAAGCCAGAATGAAATAATTGTATTTCCTTTGCCTTTAGTGTTCTACTTAGATGACTCTGCCTTAAGCTGCTACTCTCCCTAAGAGTACGCCTCCTCCTTTTTTGCTTCCCTTTGTGTCCTATCCTGCCTATAGGACTGTGAGGCACTGGCATGAAGCAGAAAACAAACCCATCAAAGAGGAAAAAAATAAAAGCAAAAAAATAAAAGGAAAAAAAAAAAAGAACCCGAAAAACTCACGTAGCTATTGCTGCCTGTAAGCATTATCAGTTCTAAAAAGATATGCTTTGTTCTGGAGTTGGTCGATAAAGGCAAACCAGCTCCTTTGCCACTCTGATGTCTCCTCTTATTCTCTCTCTCCACGCAGCTTTTCAGCCTTTTCTTTTGTGACACTGGCTATGCCTTGATGCACCACTAGAGGCCACTGCGTGTCACCTATGCGGGGCGAGCGCGCCGCCAGGGCCTTCCTTTGCAACAGGAAAAAACAGTCCGGGAGCAATGTAACAGCCCTGTAGGATTCCAGGGACAATACTTAACACAAACTGACACAGAGCCCAGTCTCATCTACACAAATTAACACACGGACCGATGAAGTTAACAGATCCTAACTCTTCTTCTTTAAGCCTCTTAACACTGTTTTCCATTTTTTCCCCTCTCCCCATATATGCACACATCTATGAAAGCCTAGCAGAACTTAAAGCCTGTTTTGGTTTATACAGGAGAAAAATCAGGAGTGACCTTACAAAGTCTCCCCACTGAAAATATAGAGATGTACCTTTTCCATCAGTGTTGCTCAGGGTCCCAAAATGCTCCTTGAGGAACTTTTCCTGATCAGGTATCTGAGGAATTTCTCCCTCAGGCATGCTAGTACCCACATCCTCCTCTCCTTCTTCTCCCTCCAGGTCTGAAACACCATCTACGCTTAGAGGCTCAGTGCCTTCAGAATCTGGGAAAAGGCAAAAAAACCCCAGTGCTGTAAAAACTAAATCAGAGTAACATTGGCCAAAAAAAAAAAAAAAAAAAAAAAAAAAAACAACAAAGATGCCGAATCGAACCTAGAATATTAAAGTTAGTCAGCATTATATGCAGTAATTCTCTAATCTACTGTATCTTACAAACAGCATAGCCTATGGCATAATCAGTATTAAGCCTCCTTGGCTAGTGAGGTAAGAGAAAGCCAAAGGTGCAAAAGGAAAGAAGGAAAGTCCACCAATTCCTGCTTCCACAGTGGCTTCATTGAGGTGTCTGTTTAAATGCCCCTGAATCTGTACAGCAGTGCCAGTGTAACTAATAGGAGTGTAACCTCAGCTCAGCTCACTAAGAGCTCATATATAAATAAATATATTTATAATGGCTTTGCATCTTACCTTCATTCGGATGGTCTGGGCTGGACAGACGACTGCTGCTGTAATCTACAGAGCAGGCACTGTCTGGACTGTGTTTGTCTGGGCATCCATTGCTGTGATAACCTCTACACAGCTTCCCATGGGGCAATGCTTTTACCTGGAACTCACTACAAGAGAGACAGGAAGATACAGCACTAGAAGACATACTTGTTTTCATGTAGAGAAGCACATTTTAACATTAACACATTAATAAGGCCTTACCTGTGTTAGTAATACCTTTTATTACAAATGTAAGGCTTTAAAGAGAAAAAGAAGTTGATTTCTCTCATCATAATACAGTATATTCTTTGCATTTCATTAAGCTTGGACATGGAAGTCCCAAGGGGACTGTCTGATTTTCTGGGCGTTGTCAGTTCCCATGATTACCAGGCACCAGCAGCACCCTGCTCTGGCGTCATTTTCAGTACAGGTGAGGAAAAATGTAGAAGTTTACATGATGAAGAAGGGACTAAAACCAGGCCTACACCTACAGGACAGAAACTCCAGTCTGCCATAGATTTAAGCTCTAATACACTTTTTTTCCCATGTTCATGATCTGCCTCTTTGGGCAAATTCTATGATGCAAAATATACAAGATTCTGGCTTTGAGAAAGACTAAATTACTGAAGAACATCATACAAAAATACAATCTTATATGAAAGGGTTACTGATTTCTATTGTGATTTCATGGAACTTATTTTGTCAAATGTCATCAGCACTGTTCTTTTGCCTGATGCTTAAGGACTTCCATTTTCCACTTTTTTGAATACTTTCGTTTCAAACTCCAAGGCAAGGTAGGATGCAGAAGTCAATCAACAGAACTGAATGGCAACTACTCCTGGCAGCTCCCATACGCTGTAAACATTGCCATGTGTCCAGTCTGTATCCAACGTCACTGGAGGGTCTCCCTTTATTACATGATGGAGCAGCACATGGGTCTACTCCATCCAAATGTTATCATCACAAAATTAAAAATGAAAAATAAGCTAGGTGAAACCTTGCAGCCCCAACTACAAAATCTTGGCATGCACCCTTGCTTGAAAGTCTGTCTAAAGCTATCAGCCCTGCTCTCTGTAACATAACACAAAACAAAGGAAACAGCTACTAGCATCAGGTTAAGAGGGGAAGGGAAGAACAAAATTCAGGGGAGAAAAATAAAAGGGAGCACAGAAAAACTAAATTATGTAAAATTAAAACAGAAGAAACAGCAGAGGAATAAAAAAGGTCTCCACTGTCTCCAGTGTCCTTTTCAATTCCATCTGTATTGAGCAATTCATTCTATTTCCCACAGAAGAGTAATCACACACTACGTTTGCTAAATTCTTGCCCAATTTTCATAAATAAGTGTCCTGTCATTTCTTCTGGGTAGGCATTTCACTGCCACATATGTGTCACTGTCAGTGAGTTTTCCAGCTTCCAAGTTTTCCCTTGCTATTTTCAATCCAGATAAGGGAGAAAGCAAAAAGGCTACTCTCAAGTTGTTTACTCAACAAAAAAAACTTGGAGGAGAATGTTAATGTGCAGTTCCCTCAGAGGAAAATTACATTAATGGTGCCTTCTTCATAGTTTCACATTCCTCTAGCATCCATCTGACATAAAACTCTCAACTAAACATGTCTGACATCAATTAGGCAGTAAGTCAAGTCATCAAAGTTACCACACAAGCTGCAAGAAAACCAGAACAGAAATATCTGAGCCATGCACAGCAGAGAGATTATTTTTAACCTGCTAGAGTCTGTGGGATGGATTTCATCTTGCTCAGGGTAGATTACACATTCCTCACTCTCAGAAGGTTCCAGTTCCTGAGAGAAAATCCCTTCTTCACAAGACACAAGACGAATCACTTGGGGTCGTGCACAAGACCCATTATCTTGGGGAGGTATTGAGCTGCCAACCTGGTTTAATTAAAAAGAGAAAAAACTAGATATTACCAGTGTTTTACCTTACATCAGCAAGTGCTGTGCAGGGCTAGAAAGTATGCATTATTAGCATTAGCATAGAATAGGTTCAGCAATCTGAGATCAGAAAACACAGCAATCCTATGTCTTTTCTGTTCCTTATTTACCAAACTTGTCAGACTATTGCTGTACTTTCCTGGTTTGTTTCCTGCTTGCAATTCCCTGAAGTTCTTTGGTGAAGTACTCTTTGATCACACATCAGGAGCGTAAGCCATGTGGCAGCAGATTCTTCCATTACCTTCGATAGACTGATCGGACAATTCACAAAACTGGGCCATTTCAGCTCAAAAACTGAATTACTGCACACAACAATCTGAATCCTCTTCTCAGTCACACAGTTGTAGGGGAGGCAAAACTTCTAATGAAGCTAGGCACTGGACAGACTGCTGCTGGAAAATAGGCACTAGCTTTCTGAGGATGAGCACACATTACTTGCTGCAACCCATCAATACAAAGATCAAAGAGAATTTACTCATCCAGCACAGCCAGCACCTAAGGGCATCATGTGAGCCGCATTCCAGTGATTACTGGAGTCAAGAAACTGCATCCCAGCAGAGCGAGCTAACAGGTTACCAAATATTTACACACCTGTATCTCCAAGCTCAACTTCTCAGCGTGTTTTTGACATAAATATTCAAAGAGCTAAAAGAAAACATGAGGTCTTCCTGCCATTGAAGAGAAACCTTGACCCCATACAATCTCTGCGATAAGACAGCAGAATCACACATTGCAGGAGTATGAATTACAATAGAGTTATCTAATAAAGTTCCTCAAAAGTCATTGAGAAGACCTTTAACAATAAAAAGAATAGCCTCAGGTAGGTAATAACAAATAGATGCAGGACAGATGCACTCAGAGTGGGTTCCCCTCCTCAGAGCAGTACTGCCCTTACTTTGTTGACGTGCACAGGAAGGTCAGTGTGCTCTTCTCTGTCGTCCCCATTGCTGTTCTGGGACAGCGAGTCTCGGCTTGGAGAACGGGAAACAGAGAAGGACTCCAGCTGCCGCAGGTCGAGCATGGATTTCACCGTCATCTCTATGCTGCTGCTGGGCTGGGACCAGCGGCCACGCTGCCGGGGCACCTTGCTCATCGGTGCCTCTGAGCGCTGGATCGCTGCTATCTCTTTGGCCTGAGGGAAATTAAAACACAGACTGTCTCAGAGACTGAGCTTGGCTGATGGAAAAACAGGAGAAAAAACACAAGAAACACAGAAAAATATAATTATGTCCATCTCAATAAAAGCCTCAAAACTATCTAAGAGACAGCCTGAAAGGCACCTTTAATCATAAAGCATCACTGCATCATAAAGCAACTTTTGTTGCTGCTTCTTGCACAATTGAACAGTTAAATGCCTTGCTCAGATCCAAGTATGTGAACAGCTTCAGCACCACATGAGATTCAGATAAAAAATTAACAGAAAAAAGCATAACATCTGATGGAAAAAGACTGATGTAAAAATCCCAAGTGCAGCTCTAGACTCCAAACACCCTAGTCTCTTAAACTAGGCTCTATTTTACCATCTCTGAATCATTCTTCAGAGACGGGCTTCTCAATGGTTTCCCACTACCGCTGCACCTTTCCCACATGTGCAAATGCAGATTTTAATCTCTCTGGGAATTTCTCCTTCAGTTTCCTTGTAACAAGAAATACAGTCTGAAGGTTTAATAACTCACCCTCCTCATTTCCCAGTGGGAAAGGCTTCTTGAGAGGGTAAGGTCTGGATCTGTAAAGGTAAAGAGATATGCAGCTAGTTGACATCCTGTACAGCAGTCCAGCTTTTGAACAACCTCTTACTTCATCTTTCAACAAAGGCAGTATTCCTACACCTTTTGAACCACTGTCAACACATGCTTTCCCACTGACTACCCAAATCATTGTATCAAAATTTTAATGGAGACATAGAGTTTTATGTAAGATTTCCATTGAATCAGCAGACCACTGCAGAACACTTGCCATAGTGCAGTGCACTCCCAAAGGCTTGGGAAAAAAAAAATCTGCTCCAGTACACTGTACCATCTGTGGTAAAAATACATCAAATTAATAACAGCAATCTCTACTGTAAGTTTTATCAGACATCTCTAAAATCCTCTCTTTTGAGATCTCTTGATCTCTTTTGGTTTCTGCAGAATTTTAATAGCTTGTAGACCCCAGCCCAAGAAACTAATTCAAAATTTCTTTAGCCAGTTGGAACTAGGAAGAAACTTGCCAATTTAACAACTGCATTTCTAGACAGAGAACTCTGAAATGCACCCCTCTTCAGATGCAGGAATGGGCAGCTCCACATTACCCATTGCTATCTATCCATATGCTTCTGCTTTGGCCTGTCTCTTTCTGCCCATACCTTGTTATCCCTAAGCCAGTGTCTCTCATCTTGTCCTCCCTTCACATCCATGTCATTTTCCTCCACTCTGCTCATGTCCCTCTCCCAGTTATACCTGAGTCTCTCTCAGTGTTGCAGTTGGACTGAATATGGAAAGACTGCAGCCCTCGTAACTCATCTTCATCATTGCCTTCATCTTCACCATCCTTATCGCTGTCTGATGAGAGGGCAGGCACAGAGGACAGGGCAGAGATGGACTCATGCCTGGAAGGCAGGAATTAGAAGGAGTATTATGGTTTATGCACAAACTGCCCACCATTTCAATCCTTACACCAGTTCTCCTTATCTCCATCCATATTCAGGAGGCTGCCTCAAATCTCTCAAAGAGCCCTTGCTCTAGCACAGCCCACCTCTGAGAAACCGGGCAAGCTAAACCCTGCACAAAGATTTGCAGACCCTGCCACAACAATGTTCTCATACACATGGAAGGTTGACAGAAATCAGAAGTCAACAAGTGTGAGAAAGCCAAATGGAATTAAACTGGGCCTTCCATTTCAGACTCTACCAATTGATAAGGTCAAGATGGTAGATTATATTTGAAAGGCAAATATTTTTCTCACCCTTAAGCATTTCTTCTCTGGAACTGATTTACACATCAAAAACGTCAGAGATAGTCTCTGTTTGAAAGTAATTGGGTTAACAGCAAATTATCCCATAAGAGACAGGTTCATTTCAAGGATTGCTCCAGGCAGACCCCGAAGGCACAGCCCACACACCACAAGAGCACCATGCTGACTATTTTAACTTTCAAGCACAAGGATCATGTAAAATGTATCTTGCACAGATCTTTAGTTTAAGTCAATCAAGGCAAGTTTTACCACACACACCTCAGAGGCACTCCCAGCATAGAATTGCCACCACCAATCAAGGACACTCAATAACATCAAATTTCACTCTCCCTCTTTCTTCTCCTCTTCCCTTTCCTCTGCTCACTCCTTCAGTCCACAGAATCAAATGAACAAATAAACTTTGGGACAACTGAAGAAAGAAGAATCCCCAACAAACACATCTGAGTAGTCCCCACTCCATGGCCTTGAGCTAGAGTGCCAAACTCATCATAAGTGACATTTATAGGATATCACTGGTGAATGTTGAGTGCCAAGCATTATTCATAAAATAAAAATAGCTCATTCACCAAATACAGAGCAGTCTGGCGAGGGATCAACTTCTCCTGCTGCTGACAGATCACAGGCAGTATTGAAACATGGTAAGAAGCAGTTAAGGTATTTTAATCTTTTCCTGTGTAATGGCAGAACATCAATTTCCATTTCATTATGAGTAATAACCATTTCAGATGAGCTTTGAAGTGTTCTGGCAAAAATAAAAGTGAAACTGACTGTAGCCTGCAGAGTTCTTAAGTGAAGGAGTTTCATTTTGGTCATCCACATCTACTTTTGACATTTGAGTTTGTCAGTCTCCACCTTTTCCACTGTCTCCTTGTATGCTCGTCTTGTCACTCTTGGGTTCTTGTGTCTAAGCAGGGGAATCCTGACAAAGCCCAAGCACCCCAGTATGTCTGAGGTTATGCCATGTTTTATCCTATGATATATATTAATTACATTTATTCATGGCAGGCAATATTAACTTTGTATCAGTAACTTTGATAGCATCCTTCTGCTTGTGTTCATCATGGTTGTTTGAGGAGTTTATTAGGACAAAAGGGTTGGATTATTAGACCTTTAAACATCTAGCTGGTTGAATACCTCACAATGATGAGGTGATATGGCAAGGCAAGATTATGGGTTTGCCAAGCTTCTATGTGTACTGTCATTGGTTTAAATGGAGAAGGGAGGATTGCCATCCATGTGTTACATGTTACAAATAGAAAGATGGCCCCTGTCCATCAGATGGTGACTGAGAAAATTGGTGAGGGGAAAGTGGAATAGTATGTTCCAGTGTCCTTAAAGTAGCAGAGTAAGAGAATGCAAAACATATAGAAGTCAGATCGGTTTTTTCATACTTCACAGTATGAAATGATAAACAAGTGATAAACAAGTTATGAAATAACATATTTGATATAAACATAAGGTCATCTTGCATTATCCCAGCAAAAATTCATGCCCCTCTTCAACATCCTTCTTTTTACAACTCAAGTATGCTTTTCAAACTCAGTTCTGTAACTTGAAGGGAGACAGATGAATGAATGATATTTTCAAAATGATCCTAGGTCCCTGGCTTGAAACTGAGATACTCCTGAAATGAAAACTAGCTTCACAAGGTCTTGAGTGTTTTAACTGTTGTTCTTGCCCAAGTCAACCCTTCTATTCAGACTTCATTAATTCTCCTTTCTTTCCCTGCCTTCCCTCATGTACTGTGGATTTTCTCCTAAGCCCCCTGCTGCACACATCTCCTCAATACCCCTCCTCAGTTCTTTTTCATGCTTCAATGGGAGTCAGTGTAATGTATAGTGAGTTTTCAAGCACAAAAGCTGTTTCCAAATAAGCACAACATGAGAGCATTTTGAAAATTAAGGAGTAAGACTTCTGGGGTTTGCTCAATTCCTCCCAAGAGCCAAACCCCAAAGCATCATTATACCAGAATGAATGTTTCAGAGTAGCTATTCCAGAATAGCATGTACAGACATGTCCAATTCTCAAGATCCATGTGACTCAGAGTAAGTGTTTCAATTGTAATAGTTCATCTTTGCTGAGGAACTATCTCATTCTAGTATCACAGAATCATTGAGGTTGGAAAAGACCTCCAAGATCATCAAGTCCAACATTTGACTTAGTATCACCATGCCCAATGAAACCATATCATGGAGTCTCATGTGTACTCATTTTTTAACACTTCCAGGGGTGGTGACTCAACAATTTTCCCTTGGGACCCTGTTCCAATGCTTAACCATTCTTTCAGTGAAGAAACTTTTACTAATGTCCAACATGAACTTTCCTTGGCACAACTGGAGGTCATTTTCCCATGTTCTATTGCTAATTGCCTGTGAGAAGAGGAAAACTCCCAGCTCACCACAACCTGGATCTTGTTCTATACAGGTCAGCAGTGCCAGTTGCTCTTCAGCTCCCAGTTTTTGAAGGGTCAGACAGTACAGTGTGAATGGAAGGGAAGGACCTTACATTAGAAAGCCTTCAGTACACAGTATAGACTTCAAAGTGCCACATGTCATTATGGAGTGCTAGTATTCAGACAAGTGATAATAGATACTCTGCATGCTTTTGTATGACCTGAATCCAACCCTGTTTTGCTTTCTCAAAACCAAACAAAGCAGACAAGAATGGCAACTATTCATTTAAAGAGGTATGTCATCAGCATTCCCACTCTGATCTTGTGCTACTTAAACCCTCAGCTTTAGAGATGTATTTATGAAACTGTAATATCCTGGGTGTTAGGTATCACCAGCAGATTAAATCCTCCTGCTTCCCCCTCAAATGCTGAAGTGTTTTAAAAGGAAAGTTGTTCTGCTTTTCCCCACAGAAGGATCCCAGAGTTCATGCACTGACTTCAGAGTTTCCCAAGTGTTATAATTGCACTAGTTCATCACAGACTGAGGCACCATTTCTAATAAGGCATCAAGAGCCTGCCCCATTCTAAGCCCTGGAAATGGCACAGCTTTCCTGGACTGGACAAGGCCCACTGAGAATTTGATAAGGAGCTCTTCTTTCCTAATATATCTGACAGCACACAGTACTTCTTCAGTGTACACATATAACTTTTAGACAATTTAATTTGGATATTTTTTCTCATGCTATTTATACTGGAGAGTCAAGGAAAGCCACAGATAAAGTGATTTTTAAAACATGACTATAAGCCCTGCAAACATTCCACAGTAAAATCAGCTTAAAACTTGAGACAAGCTTTTCTAAACTATAAATGCATACTTGGATCAAAACCAAAACCCTACTAAATGTCCTTTACAAGATTCCTTCACTGAAAATATAAAAGTCTTAAAACCAGAAAGTACGAGCAATATCAACTGAGTACAAGTTCTATTATCCAGGACTATCAAAGCTCCTCATGTTCAGGAAAAAAAGCACACATCTGCAATTACCACAACTAGAGGTAGAACTCAAAGGCTCTCAGGCACACTATGGAGAACTGTGGGTCTAACAGGTCAGAGCAATTCCAAGGTAATACAATGTCCCATAAAGGTGAGTCAGAGAAATCATTTAGAGGAGAGACACTTTAGTCTCTAAAAACTATTGGAGGGACTGAAAATGCTGGGACTCTTCAGTTCAGAGAACAGGTTGGATAAAGAGAGCTTATGAAAAAGGTTTACAAAACCATGGGCACTACCAATAGCTGGCTGGAGAACAAAAGATCACCAGAGCTCACAATATTCAGAAACAAACTTCAGACTTTCATGAAAACTAGTAGGAATGTGCTTTAATAGAGACAAGAAAGTCCTTCTTTCCACAGAGAGCAGTGAACTCCAGGAACTTCTCACCAAAGGAGGCTGCAGAGGCAGACAATATTATGAAGCTCAAAAAGAATTTATACAAACTCAGTGGACAATTGGTCCATGTGCAGATAGTAAAGGAAAAAGGTAGAAATATACCTCCTAACATCCCTAATGTAACAATGGAGCATGAGGCAAATGGACCACAAAGGTTCATACAGCAGGGCCCACAGAGTTTCTCACTAAATAGCATCTTCCATTGCCAGGGTCACAGGCAGAATGCTGGACTTTGTGGAGCACAGGCTTGACCCAAAATAGCATCTTCTGTGTGTTTACACTGCTGATGTTACTCACCTGTGTCAATTCCTGCCCTGACAGTTTCAACTGGATAGACTATCCTGAATTGGAAATCTTCATCTCCCATTGTCTGTTCAGATCAATTTTGTTACCCACCATTATTTTGATTATTCATCCTGTAATACACCCATACCATGATACTAGCAGAATGTGTTACTTCCCCCCCCAAATTCTAGCAAGACTGTTCTAAGGAAGATCTAATAGAACAAATGACTTATCCCAAGCCAGGCACCTTTCTCATACTACTGCCAGTCTTTTGAGACAACAATTTTACACCACTAAGTTGCAACTCAACTCTCTACTGCAACCTATACAGACAGGCTTTGGAAACAATCAGAGCAGGTACAGGACACCTAGAAAACAAATCTCACTCAAGTTCATTAATTTTTCTTCTCCCACCTCAATAATGCTGGTCCACTAGGCTCTTCTTCCATTGTCAGTACCAATCCAAAATGCTCTGGGAATTATCTTTGCTGATCTCCAATGAGCACAGCAGACAATCAAAACTGAAAACAAGCTTTCAGAGCTGACAAGCAGATTGCAGGCTTGCAAAGAGGCTACCAAACAAGTTTACTGAAGTTCTGGGCTTGGCGTGGCACTAGCACCGCCCTTCAGCCGGCGTCTGTGATGGAAACAAGTATCACCTCACAGGAACAGGGCTGGGATTATCTGTCACAGGCTGAGCCTTGGCAGGGTAAGGCTGCAGCTGCTGGAATAATAGAGAGACTGCTATAAAAAGCACATTGCTTGACAGATCCAGAACTTTGGCTAGAAAAAAGGCTTCCTGAGTTTTCCCAGTATCATTACTAAAAGCACTTACTAGACCAGACTCACTTCAGAAATGAGCAGATCAAGACTTTCCAGAACAAAACTATGTAGACAGACTGGTTACAACATTGCTTGCTCCCAAAGGGAGTGGGAAAGTCCTTGTGACACTCAAAAACAGCGTGGTAATTCCTCCAGTGCTTTGGTACTTTTATATCCAGAACTCCGTGTGTAGTAATTTGGGACATAGGAACAAAAAAATCTGCATTTACCCTTTTTTCCCCCACTGTGATCTCATAACAGGTTGGTCAGGACTCTCCCCTGCATTACTTACAGTCCAACTAGTCTCAGTTACTTACAAACTACAGAGAAACCAAACACATTAGACTAATAATCAAAAATACCTTGTCACTCTTGTTCTGTTTAAAAACAGAAACACCACTTTTAAAAGAAAGGTCACTAGATAAATTTAGATCTATTCCACTTGCAGGCTGCAGTAATTTGTTTTGAGATATGTTGTTTACCTAGCAAAAAAGAATAATATTACTCAGCTAGCAAGAGCTTTTCCCATTTAATTTATTTTTGTATTTATTAGTCATTTTATAATTATTTTAGCTGAGTTTTTCACAGCCTCCAGAAAATACTTTACAAAGAAACAGCAAAAGTGTAAGGACTTTTTTAGAATTATGATCAACATAGTCAACTCATAGAGCTCACAGCTATACTTCAGTACTGACACCACAGAAAACAGCTTTCAAGTTGCATTCAGCTTTGATCTAAACAACCCTTACTCATGAAGGATCACAGCTTCCCTGCTGGAATTCTGTGTGCCATCCTCAGTATTCCTAGGTGAAGTGCTTAATAAAGTTTCTGACCACATCATTAAACTAAATTAAGACACAAGAGGCATTGCATACATATTGCAATCAGTGAAGCACACTAAGTCTGTCTGGAAGATGCCAGTCTGGTTTCTATATCCAAAGAAGGGGGGTACAAAACCAAATTCAAAAGAGAAATAAGAGAACTTTTGGAAGAACACTATCAGTGAAGACAGACAAAACCTTACAGTTGAATCCCAGTGCCACACTTTCACATTCCACCCTACACAGCCAGCCACCTGTTCTCAATCTGCTCTGCTCACCTCATGAGTCCAGCTGCCTTGTGAGGAGGAGGCTTCTCTGCCTGCTTCCCTCTCTGTTTCATGTCCGACAGTCGCTGCCGCATGTTGATGGTCATCTCTGAGCTCAGACGCCAGATGAAGATGCAGCTGAAACAGAGAAAGGTGAGGCTGGGATCAAGTCTCAGTTCAGTTTATTGATACTAATTCCTACTGCAGAGACAAACTCTCTTTGGCAGAGGCACACAGAAACAGTTTCACAGAAACTCAATCCCATCACAAGCCTCATGATTAAAGGGTTAAACCTGCCTGTCAAAGCCTCCCTGTGAGCGAGAGCAACTGCAGAGATATTTACACAGACTCATCTCTGATCCTACACCTTTTTTGACTGTCTGACGAGCTGCTGAAGGAAATGCTGTAACAAGTCCCTCTGTGGTCAGCAGGATAAGTGGAGCCTACAGATGTCCCTTGCATCCTCTAACAGTGGCTAAGCTGAAGTCTCTGACTGCCCCTACCCCCAAAGTCAAGGCCTTCCTAATGCCCACCATCCCAGGGAGTCTCTGTGCAGTATTAAGAGTTAAGCTCATGTGGAAGCAGCAGGGTGCTTCTAATATTTTACTTGGGACTCCCTACAGGACACTTGCACAGAATCTACACAGTCATTAGCTCAGCTGGTCAGAGCACAGTGCTAATAACACCAAGGCCATGGGTCCAATTCCTGTATGGGTCATTCATTTCAGAACTGGATTTGATGATCCTTGTGGGTCCCTTCCAAATCAGAATGTTCTGTGAAATATTCTGTGACATTTGACTAAATTTGGTCAGTGAACTCAAAAGCATTGGAGAAAAAGAAACCAACAATGTGGTCTCATTTCATGAATTTCTTCAGAAATTCAGTTCAAAAAATATTCCTGATCACATTAAAGAATAATGTATCTCATCTTTAGCTATTAGAAAGTAAAATGACCAGCACTGTCTTTGAAATTTAAACTTAGTGCTATACTAATTCTTTTCATCTCAGTCATCTTTCCTGTCTAGCTGGGTATACCTACACTGATGTAGAAACAGAGATGGTGCTTAGGCTATCACTTATAAAATCTTGCATGCTACTTTGAAATCCAAAGAGGATTTAATTCAGTTCTTCAAGTCCCATCAGTGCCAGTATACTCATGGGTACTCCAATACACAGAAGATTTTTCAATGACTGGCTTTTCCTTCTTTCTTGATAGCATGTAAACATTAATTTGCTTTGCCATTTTGAACAATGACCATGAACTTTGGTCTCCTTGACCTGAGGGAAAAGTCAAAAGTGCCAAGATCCTGAATACCTGAATCTTCATTTTTTTCTCTCTCATGAAAAAACAATTTAAAAGGTTTAAATTTCCATATCACACCAAAAAAACCCCATAATATCATCTTTGCAGTCTGTGGAAATTTTAAGGCAAAACTAAAAATTCCCTTCTTGTCCCCAGTGCCATGCTCAGGAGCATCACTCCCAGCTACTGAAATCACATACAGACACTTTGCATTGCCAGTGAACACACTCTCATCCTCCCACTGGAGCTGTTCAACCAGGAGAAAGGGGTGAGGCACTGTGTCTGGGAACCATGGCAACCCAAGACAGACAGCTGCTTCCTCTCAGGGAGCAGCTCTCTCCAACTAACAGCAACCATAATCCGCTGCTGAAAAAATACTGAAACAGGGGAAACAAAATTCTAAAAGCAAATCTGGCTTGCTCATTATCCCACCCCCGCAGTTATCAAACCTAGAGACAAACAGCAAACAGCCCAAGCCTGTGAATACATTAGCATCCAACACAAACTCTGCCAAAGCAAGCACCCACCTCTCCTTTTGCTGGGGTTGGGGAGGGGATATTGTTTTGTTTTTTCTTACCTTGCCTTACTTTCCTCACATGAATCTCACAGCCCTTGTGCCCTTTCTCATCCCTGCTTTTCTCTCTATTCTCAGCTCTACTCTTTGCACATGCTGCTGTGTGTGAACAGACTATGTTCCCTGCTCTCCTTAGAAAAAGATGCTTTCTCATATCCTCACAGCAAACTTCTTCAGGAATCCTTTCCTCACTTCTCATCCACTTCCTTCATACCCTCAATGAAGAAAATTATCCTTTTGCTCATGAAAATGTCAACAAAAGAATGTTGCACTAAATCACAAGGATCACTGGGGACTTCAAACCTTCCATGTTTCTGGAATTTGTCAGAAGTTCACAACAAAAGGACTCTCTCTCTTACAACTTTTGTCCCTAATCTATTCAAACACATGAAAGAGGAAAACGAAATTATTTATTACTGAAAGACAGAAACAACCAAGTGATGAAATATAAGGTGATATATTGTATGTTCTTCAACCACTCACCCTCTAAAACACTCTTTCAATTCAATTGTGATTTATTAATTTGATAAAAAAGAAAGAGAGAATCTGGGTTCCTCTGAACTTGCAATAGCATTCCAGGAGCCATCTTTCTCAAAGGAAAAATTTTATTCAGTTCAGATGATTTAAGCATTCACTGATTCTAGAAACAGTAGCTCCACTCACCTGTACAATCATCATCATAGGCACGTATTCTCCCTTTTCCCTTGGGCTCAGTCTGGTGACTACTTAAGCTTTTAGTGAACTGATTTAGCTCACTAAATGTGCAGAAAACTCATCTAAGGGGAGTACTGATGTAGTGATCTGATTTAGCTGAATAAGGGGTCAGCTGCACCACTGCTGACTCAGGGGAGTGGGAAAAGGACCAAAAAGTGAGGACAGGACCAAAAAGTGAGGACAGGACTGTCCCTTTTGCTGCTAAACAGACTCTTACACCTGGTGAAACCTAACCAACAGGAGTATTGCAAGAAAAACTTTTGGCACTACTAGCAAAAATAGCCCAAGATGCCTCTTACTACAGGCCTGAAGGCTGGTCAGGAAACAGGTCACATGTCTGTCTCCTTTCCAGCACAGTATTTACTCCCAGAAAAGGGAAATACTTCACATGGGTCCCATTCCATGAAATGATAGCATAAGCTCTGTGAGTTTTGCCAACACCACACATTCAGGATTCAGAAAGCTCTGAGATTTATTTGGAATTCATAAAACACCTCTGAAAAACAAAAAAAAAAATCTACCTTTCCTAAGGACACGTTACATTTAGTATGATATGGCATAAGCCAGTACCACGAACAAGCAAAACCTCTTACCTGTCACCAGAAACAGAGATCAGATGTTTGCAGTCATTACTGAATTTCATCCCAGTTACAATCTCTGTGAGAAATAAAGCACAAAAAGCCAATCTTCCCTGAATTATTCAAATGGACAGAAGAGATAATTAGCCAAATAGCCTGTCTGCACTCAGCAATTCACACTTCACAGATTAATATGTCCCAATTACCATAACCATTTAACCAAGAATCTAGGCTTGACATGGAAGAGGTACTCCATGGCAAAACATCCATGAAGACTGAATTCTCTGTTTCCCTATAATAGAACAGCTCCTGCATGGTAGGAGCTGAGGACATATCATAATAGAACTAAATATACACCGAAAAAAACCCACAGACTACTTTATAGGCTATTAGAAAAACTGTGTAGATAAATACATGACTTGACAAGTGGGAATGTGTGTGTGTGTGCGCTTGTGTGCAAAATGCAAATATTGAACTTGCAATAAAATATTACAACTTCATCCAACTACAATCTATTCAAAAATACCCATTAGGTAAACTTTTCGTGGGGAGAAATCTTCAGAAAGCTAGTATCAGACTAGTATCAGACCCCACTATACAGTCATCAGCAGAAAAAAATACTTCCAGACATTTATAAGCCTTACCTGAGTGTCCATACATGGTTGCAACACACTCGCCAGAATAGAAATCAAAGATGGAGAGGTTCTTGTCAGAACAACTGGTTGCAATATAAAGACCAGAAGGATCTGTTTGCACCTGGTTTAGGAGACCAGAGGAATGCAAAGATCTGGTGAGAAACTAACTTCAAACTACATTAAAATAGTTCAGAGTACCCAAGACAGTCAGACTAAAATGCAAGTAGCCCCCACAGGAGTCCAGTTGGGTACCAGCCTATCCAGTATCCCAGGACAAATCTTCGACCTGACCAGACTTTTAAGACTATCTTCAACCTAATCAGAGACTGAAGGCACTTAAATTAAATGCCTTCATGACTGCGAAGGTATTGCCACCAATGGACAGATTTCTACTTCTCTCCTACTTTTTTTTAACCATTGGGGTCTTACTTTCTTCTATGTTAAGATCAAAACAAAACAACAAGAAACTCCCACCCCAAAACACACACACCATAAAAAAAGAAAAAGCATCAGAGATGACAGAGTTAAGGGAAATATTAAAGGATTCGAGTCTTCGGGAGTGAAAGCAAAAAAGAACTCAACGCTGCCAAGAAACTGTCTTTGATAATGATGCTGTCACATCTCCAGTATTTGCAATTTCCATTTTTCAGCTATTTTGTTTGTTGTTTGTTTCTTCATGTGCACTATTTGTTGCTTTGTCTTGGATCAAGTATAAAATCCCCTGCAAATGCCTCACCAGATCTAAAGCAGCACTACACAGCAAATACAGTTACTGTCACCAATTTAGAGAATTTTAAGGAATTGAGAGGATAAACACTTTTTTCAAAGGAGACATGGTATTTAAATAATGGTAATTCTTTTGGTTTGTTATGGCTCTTGTTAAGGCTCTTTTGGTTTGTTATGTTTATTTTGTTGATGTTTGCTTCCAGTGTCACTGTTTGAGGTCTGCTCATTAAATTGCAATGTGTACTATGATCTCAGAATAACATGCCAAGAAAGTTTAAATTCCAGAGACAACCATAATCCCTTGGTTACATAATTGTCTTAAAAATGAGCAAAGCAACAGTAAAAGTAATTGAGATTCCCCACTTGAGATACACATTAAAAGAAAAACCCACAAAAAAACCATAAATGACATTAAGAACAAAAAATTCAGCTCCCAGAACATTTCATGGTTTTTTGTCTGAGAAAAATCTAATCAAGCACCTAAGCTTATCAGCAGTTTAAAGTGTAGCATCAGTTTTTCATTTTCTTTGCTCTGGCTTACAAAAATTTGTGGGAATTGTAATAGGCAAAGAGAAAGATCTTTCTCTGTAAAACAGAAGAGCTGACACTGAACAAAACTTTGTTTCCTTCTTCCCTTTTTACCCAGTTATTTACACCTATCAATAGTTTCACCTAGAAGGGAGCTACAAATATCATCTACTCCTGCCTGACCCATTCAGAGTTGACCAGAGATTCATCAAGCTTAGTCTCCTCCATAAAGGCCACATGTTTAAAGTTTGTTATTAAATGCACTGATCAAATGCATCTTCAACACTGTCAGGCTTGGAGTATTGACCACCTCTCCAGGACTCCTGTTCCAGTGTTTGACCATACGCTCAGTAAAGAAATGCTTCCTAATGTCCCTGGTGCAGCTTTGAACCATTCCCACACATCCTGTCACCAGATCCCAGGGAGAAGCACTCAGCACCTCCCCCTGTGTGTCCTCTCCTCAGAAATCTGTAGAGAACAATGCAGTCACCCTTCAGCCTCTTCCTCTCCAAACTAGATAAGCCCTAAATCCTCAGCTGCTCCTCATAGGACATTCCTTCCAGTCCCTAATAATACTACTGCTGACCTGTGCAGCAGTAGAAAATTATCAGTGAAAAAAAATATAATGAAGAAGCTTGTTTGGCAACTTTAGAGATATTTTGATTTTGTCAGCTGGCTTTCCCCCTTTATAGACAAGAATGCAGTTCTTCCATTCCACTGTGAATCTCAAACACACCTGATTTACCAAGGTAAGCCTAGAATAGTGGCAGAAGCAGGTGTGCTACCCTGGCCCAAGGCGTGGACGCACTCAGCAGTAGGAAAACTTGAACAGACTCTCCCTAAGCAGTACCATGCTTGTCCAGAACTCTAAGACTCAGGCTTTTCAGGCCCAATACTATTTTATTTTATCAACTCAAACAGTTTCCCTTGTATTTGTCCTCTGAAATCCACTTCACAAACACTGATCAACAGGTATTTCCACTTTAAAAATCCTAACAAAACCAGTCAAGAAAACCAGAATGAGCTCTCTGGAGCAGAAAGCAAAGGATTAAATTAAATGGATTAAATCATCTCCTGACAGATATTGGTGCAGTTCTACTTGTTTTTACAGCACAGTCCTGTGACTCACTTCAGAAACAGGACAGAGAGAAAAATCAAAAATCAACTTCAGCATTCATTGACTCTCTTCCTGTTTTAACCTGATGAAACCCAAATATATTACCAGCCCTTAAGGGTGGAAGTAGGAGGAAGCAGCAGCAGGGTAAAGGACAAAGTATGGAGCAAGAAAAAAAAAGAAATAAAAAGAAAAAAGAAATTACTGTACTCTGACTTGTATTTCATTTTCTTGTCCCTGAGCTGCATTCAGAAAAGCTGAAAATTGAAAAAGGAAAGAAAAGAAAACAGCTTACTTTGATAAGGGTGCCATCTTCACCTTGGGATCCCTTGTAAAGCTTCTTCTGCTTCCCACTGCTTATGTTGAAAACCCTGAGGGGATGACATAAGATAGCATGGCTCATTGTCCCCAGGTACTACTCTGGGGCTGCTGTCACCAGGATTCTTTTCTCTCCCTGTTCCTCATTCCATATAAAATACAGGAAATGAGGCCAAACCACAGGAAGTGGAGAAATTATCTCCATGAAATATTATCACCAGTCATTTAAATGGTTCAAGAAATAACCCCAAAAGTAATGCAAAGGCAGATTATCTGAATTAAAATCGAGGCTTATTCTCAAGCCAATAAACAATCAGTCCTCACTGCTGTAAAAATACCTGGGCTCCTTCATACTAGAGCAAAGGATTAAGAGAGCAAGACACTTTATGCTAGAATACAAAACCAAATTACACCCAGTAGTGATATTTAGTTATGACCAAAACTCTTAACATGTCACACAGCTACAATACGAGGAGACACACAACCACAGAGAGACTCCTTTGCTTTCAAGCAGACAGATTGGAGAAATGGATAGAAATAGAGAATGGGCTCCACTTGTTCAATGACAGTCACATCTATTTCTGTTTTAGGCTCCCACAGTCCCAGGTATTCCACAGGATCCCACAGCTGTTCACTAAGTACCTTCAAAACCAAAAATTACCACAGTGCAGAAGTTTTTGCCCCACAGTTCAATGATGTGCCAAGGAAGGCACACTTGCTCCCCCAGTAGAAAGCCTTTGCTCTGCAGAGCAACCCAGTGAGAAGCCACAAGTCCCATGGGAATTGCACACATACAAAGCTCTTTATCAGTGAGAGGAAAGGCAGAGTTCAGCCTCACAGTGCCTCAGATCTGTCTGAAAATGCTGTAACAAAGAACTTAGAGGAATAATGATGGATATGGGGTTGCTTCATTTATGACTGGAAAAATATTTTCAAGTTGAGAAGGAAACTAACCTGATGTTCCGATCCTGGCATCCAATAGCTGCATATTTCCAGCTGGGGTCCACATCCATGTCATAAAGTGTGGTCTTCCTAACAATGTGATGTGTTCGGGTAAACTGGACCCCTTCTCCTGTCTAAACATATGGGTAACAACTGTGTCAAAATCAAGTCGTTAATACATTATTAAAAGCAAGTAAATACAGGTGAGTCTTCTCACACAGGCAGCACAAAACAATCCTTCCCAGGGAGCTGCTGGGAGCAGCTGGGACTGGAGGTACAAGGAACACTTCCCTTGAGCCCATTCTCTTTCACCAGTTTTCACAATAGCATTGGCAGTGAAGGAAAAGCAGATATCCTAACAGGTCTCTATTTCTGCTGTGAGAGGTCAGGCTGGGAGTAGCTGCATGCTACACAGAACTATTTGTCTGAATGCAATCTCTTCCATCGAGTTAGTGAGAGGCACTGAGGCTGAAAGAGCAACAAGCTCATACAGAAACTCTGATATCATTCTTTGAAGTAACTCCTTTGTGGAGAGGTTATAAATTAGAAGTGTACAAAAAGCTGTGATAAGGTTACCTTCTGCGCAGTGCGGAAATAGATGCTCTTGTCTGCCCCACAGCTTATCATCCGCACTTTCCCATCGTTAGCTGGAATAAAGAGGCAGGAGACAAAAGATAAACACATATACAAGGTGCAGGAAATGTTTGAATTTGTACCAGTGCTCATTTATTCTGGTCCTGATTAGCTAAGACTGACTCTTCCCCAAGCAGCAAAACAGAAACCCCTTCTCAGGAATAGCATTTGTCTTTCATGCTCAGAGAGCATGAGGCTCCAACACAGAGGCTTTTCAGAACAGATTAGGATGTAATTCTGTCTTCTCCCTCACCAACATGCTCATATCTCTGTGTGCCACAGCACTCTGGCAACATGGCACACTGACACTCAGTAGAAGCTGAAAACAGGTAGTAGGCACTCTTCAGACCTTAGAGCTGGACACATCTTTCTTGCTGCCCTTTCTTACTGCAAGGTCAGGCTTCCCTTCTTCCCTTAGGACTCTTCCATAACGAAGCAGCTCCTTCAGCAAAGCAACACCTAATAAAACTCCAAGTAATGACAATGCATCCAACACCACACAAGTCTTTGAACTACACCCACTTAGAGCATGCCAGCACTTGGCTCATAGACCAGCATACAGGCCTTAGCTGCCAGGCCTTGAGCCCACTTCCCTCATCTCGTGGGAGTTCAGCTGGCTGCATTCAAGGCCAGCTCACTGATAAGACAGATCTGTCAGAGAAACTGCTGCTGAACTTGGAGATCCTCCAGAAAAAAAAACTTGAAAAAGCCACACAGTTGCTTTGGGGAGCCCCTGCTTCAGTGAGTCCCTTCACCTGGCAGTGGTTTTCAAGCTGAGTTCTCATCCTTGAGCCCCAACTGAGCTACACTGCAGCAGCACTGCAGCCACAGTTGTGCCTGGACATGCACCAAAGCCTGACCCAATCCATGGACTCACCTTCCTGATCTGAACTCCATCTTGCCCTGCTATTATGGACTTGCCTGGCAGGCACTGAACTATAGCTTGACCCTGACCACTCCAGACTGATCAAGAACTTGAATTGCTTGAATCCATGGTCTTATCACTATGGATTCACCTGGTGACCTGGACTACTGGCTGTATCTAGACTTGATCTGTTCCTGTTCATGTCCTGTGGTACTTTCCCACAGCCAGTGGAAAAGGCCACTACCTTTGCCTGCTTTCCTGTCCCCCATGGCTACTGCCTTTCCCTGGCAGAGCAGCCAGCTCTTGCTGTTCTGACTGGTATCTGACCATTGGCAGCAAGTGAGTCTGGGGATAAAATGTGCTCCATTACCAGGAATGCAGTGGCTTACAGTGGCTTACAATCACAAATGTACTTTACCCAAAACTTATTTTTTGTGTGTGTTTTGTGTGATTTTTTTTTGAACAATGACTGTTCAGAGTTCTCCTAAATTAGTTCTCTCTGAAATTAGTAAGTGGGAATAAATCATTACAGAAAACAGTTTTCCAAAGAAATTATGAGGAAAGGTTCTCTTAGGAGGGAGGAAGGAGAGGAAATTAAAGCAAAACCAGAAAAGAAGGCAAGTATCACCTTCTGTTAAGACTGCAGCTAAAAAAGATGACCAAAACCAACACAGCTGCAGCTTCAAATCGACCTAGTCCAGTAGATAAAAGCAGATAAAATTACAGCCATAAGGGGAAAATAGCAGTGCTCAAATCCAGCTTTGGTGGGAGGCCTTGATATGCTACCTGCAAATTTCACTGCAGTGATGGAAGAAGAATGTTCATCCAGGGTTTGCTGCAGGCTATAGTCCTTCCCAGCATCCAAGACATGAATCAATCTATCCCGACTGGCTGAAGCTAAGAGCTTTAAACCTGTTAGAAATTGAAAAAGACTGCAAGATCATGACTTTAAAAGTCATTTTTAAAACAGCTTCCCAAGTCTTCTTGGAGACAAAAAATTATACTTCAGCTAACTGCATATATGGACACAAAGCAATACACCTGAATTTTGCATTACAATAATAAACAGAACAAGCTGCAATCTCAACATACAATATTCCAATAAAGAGTAAGAGAAAGAAGACTTTTTCAAAGCCTGGCTCTACTAGCCCAATACCTGAAGCCTCATTTGAAATCCATGAGTAGTTCAGCATGACAATTCTAACATATCATGGTTGGACATTCTGACTTGCTCAACATTACATTCATAGGCAAAGGGGAAGCAGCTCAATTGCATTTACCTGTGTCAGGTTTGGAGTATTCCAGACATAGGATCTCTGAGTCATGGGCTTCCACCTTCAGCATTTCCTTCAGAGACTGCAACTCATATATTCTAGGATATAACATGGCTCATTTCAGTATGTTTAATAAAATTAGCAAGACCTGGTTATTTTCTCATGCCTGACCAGTCTGCAATCTGCATTAGAAGCTTTATGGGATTACCTGAGAGTGCCTATCCTGTCCCCTGAGGCCAGGTGCTCCCCGCTGGGACTCACACAGACAGTGCGTATCCCCACCTTTGTATCCAGCACTTGTGCATCAGCTTTGTCTGCACTTCCTGCTGCGTTGTAATCAGTGTCCAGAAGTACCTGAGTGTTGTCATCTACATAGATGATTTTCATCAAGTCCTGGGGACACAATACACCCAGAAATATTTATTAGTTACAAAATATTAAAGCAAAGCATCTGCCTTAGAAATTGAGCTCCTAGCCAACATAAACATTTTATTGGCAACAATGCTGTAATTGGCAGCACCTTTTAGTTAGGAGCAAGCACTAAGCCCCTACAGATTGTAGGATGAAAGTTTCACAGTTGTCTCACAATCACCCCTTTCAAAAGATTCAAGCTAGAAATTAGCAGCATCTCCTTTGCTACTGATAAACTCTGGGATTAGTGATTACAAGATATTAGGGCACACAGCAGGAGTAGGAAAAACTTCTAGTGATTATCTAAGTCAGCAGTCTGAGTACTGACAGAAAAAGCAATTTTTTCCACCTGATTCCTGAGGTCAGAGCTGCTGTGTCCAGAGATCTTCCAACTCAGATGAGAACATAAGCTCATGTCACTGCTCTGTATGATTAGCCTCCCTCTTATATAGATGAAGTGAGTGCAAAGTTTTACACTCAATTTTCCAAACCTCTGCTTCATTTAATTCACTTTTTCCAGACAAATCTTATAAGTGGTTACACATCACAGAGATGCAGAGAAAGAGAACCAGCTCTCCTGGAACATATGGCCCTTATGGAAAAGACTAAGCTTGATGAATCTTTGGGTGGTTTATGAAAACAGCAATAATCCCCAGGACCATTTCAGACAACCTGTCCTTCTGCCCAGTACTCCTTTTGTGTTTCTTTAGTTTCATACATTTAACCAGATTTGTGTTCAGTTTACAGAAACCTAGGTTGACTTGGAGATACAAAAAAATTTAGGCCTTAACTTGGGTATCTGTGTGTGAAGAAGAGCAACCCCAAGGACAAGGAGGTGATCCAAACCTAGGATCTTACATTGCTGAGGATGTTGCGATGCAGGGCTGTGCCGTGGATGTTGGAGCTTTCAGTGTTCCACAGACGAATGGTGTTGTCAGAGGAGCAGGTGATGAAGGAACCAGGGGGGAGGCAGGGCTGATTGTTGTCCTTCACCTCTGGATACATCTAAGGGCAAGTAAAATCAACCCCTGAATAATATTGCCTGGCATCTGGCACCCTAGGCACTGGTAGCAAGTTTCAAAACAAAATGAGACAAAAGGGGTGCCCTCTCTGTTTTCTAAAGGTGAAAGCCAGACAGTTCTGACAAAAACCTATTTGCAGACCAGAGCTTCATACTGACTTCAAACAAATGTTCCCTGAGCTTCCCTCATCACAGAAAACCTCTTAAGAGGCATGCAACAAACCAGTATCTTTTGTTTCTAATAGTTCAAAGAGAGCACCTCAAATCCCAAACAATGATCATGCAATAACCACCTTGCACTGTTGTTTGCAACTTTCATCTACTACTGTCAGTTTATAATTCAGAAGAAAAGGGTGAGATGCAATTAATAAATAAAAACAGAGTTCTCAACTTCTTCCCATTTTCTTTCCACTTTCTCCTCTCCTAAACATTGTTAGACATATTTCAACATATTAACAACTCCATTGTTTCCTATACTTCCTTTCCTTCCCTCTGAGGGAAAACCAACTAGACAGACTGCAAGATGACAGACACTTGAGAGGCTATTTACACATGTTCAGATAAATATGTTAAGAAGGACCAGAGTTCACTATTTTATCACTACTCCATGTTTTTGACTTAGAAGCAATTACTCAACACAGATCTCAAGCAGTTTTTTTGAGGTCAACAATAAACACTTGTGCGTTTTCTAAAAGGATGCTCTGTATTCAGGTTTGTTTAATTTTCCTCCCTCTCCCACCTCTCACCTTTTAATGGTGAGATTTTTTTTTTCCCAGTAGCACCACACATTTGGTCAGCCATTGCAGTGCAGCCAAAGAACTGTTCCCAGGCCCAGCAGCAAATGCACTAACCACAGGTGAAAATCTGAGTCAATTCCCTCTACAGTCAGCATTTGCATTCAAATTTGGCAGCTCATCTGATGACTTTCTCAGCTGCAACTCCCAATCCAACACCTGTGTCTGCAGACAACATACCTCAATGTTCCACACACAGGAAGAGTGATACAAAGCAGAGTACACCTTGCCCACTTTCTTCGGATCTTTGACATCCCACACATACAGGCTGTGGTCATTGTATACACAGGAAAGCCACTGGTTGGTGGGGTCAAAGGTCAAGGCAATGGTGTCTGGATACTTCGCATCAGCCACACCAGAGAAAAGACGGCTGCACAAAGAGAGAACAACAGCCTGGTTAACTTGTGCTCTCCAGGAGCTGGGGCAATGCTCAAACAGGAGAGCTCAGATTCTCCACGGGGCACTGTTGAGATGAACAAAGGCATCTATAGGTAGACAGAGTAGTTAGCCAGGAAGACCTGTCTCTTGAACAACAAAAGTCCCAAAAGAAGCCCCAAAGTCCCATGGCAAAAGTCTCTTCTTGCCATCCAACTGTAGTCCAGTCAGACAGGGCAAGCCTGCAACAGCTCAGAGAGATCTGCAACAGACTGCCAACTTTAATCCATAAAAAGAGCATGCTCCAGATGGCAAAGGACTGGGGAACAGTTCTAACCCCCACTAGCTTCCCTTGCTCCCTTGCATCCTTCTCCACAGTACCTGGCCTCAGTCACACTTGCGATGTCAGTTCCCAGGAAGTGTGGCTTTGGCAGAGTAGTGACAAAGTGAAGGTTCAGAGGGTTAAAAATCCGCACGGTGCCGTCAGCACAGCCACAGAAGATGTAGTCATGATTCACAGAGATGCAGTTTGCCACAGTGGTCTGAGGAGGACACAGCACAAGAGATAGCAAATGAGAAATGTGCTCTCATGTCAAAGGTCACCAGACAGACGTCAGGGAGAAGAGCGAATTGACAGACAAAGGAGTCATGGTCAGAAGAGCTGCGGTGAAGTCGAGCCCTGGGAGTAAATAGGCCCTAAAGGAAAAGCCTAAAAATCAATTTTTCCTCTCTGAAGAACTTTCCAGCCAAGGTCCACTGTAGATCCCAAACAGTTAGAAAAAAGCCCAGTTTCTCTGCCACCCACTATGATGGGAGGCCAGCAGAGCTACATATTTGCTCCAGCTGAGTCCTACTCTGAACACTGCTTTTATTTCTGTGACATTCAACAACACTGGCAGGCAAGCAGCACCTCACCCTGTACTAGCACACCAACACATTACCTGTCAGGAGGGGATAAGAAACAGAAAAAAATGAATTTTCTTCCCCTCCCTTTGGGATCTGTACAAATGGCAGAAAATGGCACAAAATGGAGTGTGGTGAAAAGGGGATGAGTTCAATGCAAAAAGGTTTTTCAACTTACTGTGAAGCTGTCTGTATTCTGAGCGAGAGTGAAAGGCAGATTTTAGAGAGGAAAGGAAAGGAAAGAAAAGAAGAGGCATTTCACTTGAGTGAAAGCGTGGACAGACTTTTTCCCTTGATTTTAATACACAGGATCCTTGCAGGTGGGCACGTTACATTCAATTGAAAGGAAAACATTGTGATCAAATTCTTAACTATGGGCAGGCCTGGTGGTTTAGAATAGACAAATCAACTAGCACCTTGGGAACCTGCATTTGAGATGCACAAGCCAAGTAAGACATTGCAGAGTGGATAGAAACCAGAATCCTTCTAAAATTCCTACTTGCCCCAGCCAAGCCAGGAGGGACCATACAGGAGTTGCCATAAGGACATTGCTTTGCCAGTAGAGCAGTCCCTGTAATGCTGGGGTGTGAGAATGAAAGAGGCTCAACAATCAGTAAAATCCCTTTGACAAGAAATAACACTATTCTTGCCCAGCCTTCCAGAGTAAATCACAGGGTTGCAGAAGCACAATTATTTTCACTGCTTGTGGTCAGCTTGTACCTCTGAGTGCCCTTATTATTTGTTTTTCCTGCTCTGCTTGAGCAGAATAGGAGGATATAAAACTCACCCTCAGCTCCACCCACTTGTCTAGCAGCCTTTTTTCATTGAATTCACAGAGCAGGCCTGAGGATGTGATACAGAAAGTGCTGTCAGCTTTTTTGCCCCTTCCACAAGCCACGTCCGCAAAGAAGTTGTTCCTCAGTTCTCCAAGCAATCCCGAGCGACCAAGCAAGGGGACAGTGGCATTGACCTACCAACAGAAAACAGTTTGCTACAAATACAGCAAGGTACTTCAGGCAGACAGTGATTTTTTAGACCATCAACCCCTGAGTGCTGAAGTGATTCAAAGAAAGAACTGTAAATAGCGTACAAGGAGAGGTTTTACTTGCTGCTCATGTTTACAACTGTTCATGAGCACACAGAAAAATCACTGTAGGTGGATTCTGCCTCCCAGAGAATAACACAACAGCTAAAACTGTTAAACACTTTGGCTGATGCTTCAAAATTACACTCACAACCTTTTGAGATGCTCATACCAATGTCAAAGAGCTCTCCCCACCTCTGTGCTCCAAGGAGTTAAATTACTGCAGCTCTTTCCTAGCTTATTTGTTCTTCAGTATATGTGACTACTAAAGAACAAGCATGCTGCTATGCAACTCCAGGAGTGACATGCCTACATCAGTGCAAGACAAGCTTTTGGTGCTATCAGTCCATGACACTTCAGAGCCAGGCGTGGAAGGCTATCCTTGCATCCCAGAAAAATAAAAAATTTCCCACTTCCCACAGCTCACTGGGGCAAAATCCACCCTGCTTTAAGACAGAAATGCCTATTTACAGGTTGGCCTTGATGCACTTTCTCTCACCTTGGAGGTTTTGCTGTCATCCAGGTACCAGAACTTGATATGTCGATTTCCAGCAGTGACAAAGTAACTGCAGTCCTCCGAGAATGACACTGCTGTCACCTTACTTGAGACTTTGTTGGCTGCCACTACGATGTTTTTCTGGAAACACAATTGTTTACATTGCTTAATTTCTTTGCTCAGAACAAAGGAAACTAATTTCAATTACAGGCACATATCCAGTACAAGCAGTGCAGCAGGGAAAAGATGAAACCAAAACTATTCCCCATTCACTTCCATATACAACCTCTTCAGCATTAGCTAGGAAAATTGATTTGGCAGATAGTATAATTCACATTTATATTAAATGAATATTATTATATTCATATTTATTTTAATTCACATTTATATTAAAAATTCAAATTTATATTCACATTCCACATTAACTATGATCAAGAACAAATCAGCAGGCACTAGTGCCTGCAGAAGCTTGGTATGTGAGCCATGACAAACATGTGGGTTTCACAATCACCAGGAGCTCAGAGCAAACCCATTTCCCTTCCTAAACAGCAAATGCAGATGTAGGTCAGCACAAGGAAGAACTCCCCCAGCCCCCAGGCAGCAATGAGGCCATTGCACTCAAGATGAGGAAATGGTATTTTTCACAGAGAAAGCTGTACTTGTTCTTCCATAAATTCTTCTTTCTCTTGAAACACATTGTACTTTATCAAGAGACTCAAAATACACAAAGACCATCCCTGTACTGGAAGTGAAAAAGCAAAATCTATTACACCTCAAATGTGCACCCCAAAATGGCAAAGTTTGGGAAAGGAGGAAAAAGACACAGGGACAGAAAACAGGATGGACACTGCTCAGGCAGAATGGTCAGGCAGCAACATCACACAGCACCATTGCTCAGTTTTCCTCTCCCTGCCTTTCTCCAGTTAGAAGTGAGAATAAACAAGTTTTCTGCTTTGTCTGTTGTGGATTTGCAAACATGCAGCACACAGCTGACAACAGTGCACCCCTTTTCATTCTTGCTGTGTTTCCTTTACCCTTCTTTTCAGGGATTCAGCTGCTCCCAGTCTTCCAGGCACAATGCCCTAGCACACAAACCACATCACTCCAAGGGCCCCACTGGACTGTGGGGAGAACTGAAGAAACTGCTGGCAGAACTGAAGAAACCAGCACAAGGGGAATCTAGCCTGCTGCACCATCACCATGGGGGATCCCCCAACCCAGAATGAAGGAAAGGCAGCAATTATCATAACTTCTTTCAAGAAAATGGACAGAGAAAAGGACCCTTGCAGAGCTCAGTAACTGGATCATTGCTGTGGCCTTTATTTAGGGAAGCAAGGGAATCCTACAGACAACATGGATTTTCTTTCCCATCACAGTCAAATGACTAGGTCTACCAGTCAGGAAAAATGGGGAAATAAAAGCAGCAGCACAGAGGATAGAAGGGTTGTGGTTAAAAGTGAAGGAAAACACTTCAGGAGACCTGTATCCTCAGTCTTTATTGACTTTGGTCAGGTAAAGTATATCTAGTTTTGGTGCCCAGCCTGCAAAGTAAAGGCCAGCTAGAGCTCCCATCCCAGTCTGGAGCATAAGCTTAAAGTGTGTTCCTCAGCAGGGAAGAGTCAGACAGTTCTTACCTCAGAAGTTCTCATGTCCACAATTATACAGTGAACAGAAAAACCTGGATAAGCAAGGGAAAGCAAAACTACTTGTACTGTTTCACACATGCCATGCATTGTGACCCTGTCCAAGTCACTACTTTCATTTGTATAACTAGAAATAATCCAAAGAATGAGCACTCAATTTGTAACACTGGTGAATGGTGTCACATCTAGCTGGCGACCAGTCACAAGTGGTGTCCCTCGGGGTTCTGTGTTGGGACCAGTTTTGTTCAATATTTTTATTGACGATATGGATGAGGGCTTAGAGTCTTTTATTAGTAGTTTCGCTGATGATACCAAATTGGGTATGAGTGTAGATCAACTAGAGGGGTGTAGGGCTCTCCAGAGAGACTTGGAACGGCTGGACAAATGGACAGAATCAAATGGGATGAACTTCAATAAGTCCAAGTGCCGAGTATTGCACTTCGGCCATAATAATCCCCTGTACCGATACAAGCTGGGGATGGAGTGGCTGGATAGTGCCCAGGTAGAAAGGGACCTGGGGGTGCTGGTTGACAGTCGATTGAATATGAGCCAGCAATGTGCCCAGGTAGCCAAGAGGGCCAATGCCATCCTGGCCAGTATCAGAAATGGTATGGCCAGCAGGAACAGAGAGGTCATTCTTCCCCTGTACTCAGCACTGGTGAGGCCTCACTTGGAGTACTGTATCCAGTTCTGGGCCCCTCACTTTAAGAGGGACGTTGAGTTACTTGAGCGTGTCCAGAGGAGAGCAACGAAACTAATAAGGGGCTTCGAACACAAGCCATATGAAGAGCGACTGAGGGAGCTGGGGTTGTTCAGCCTGGAGAAAAGGAGACTAAGGGGTGACCTCATCACTCTCTACAACTTCCTGAAGGGTGGCTGTAGTGAGCTGGGGGTCGGCCTCTTTCTCCGGGCGACAACGGATAGAACAAGAGGACACAGTCTCAAGTTGCGTCAAGCTAGATGTAAGTTAGAAGTAAGAAGGAAATACTTCACAGAAAGAGTGGTCAGAAACTGGAATCATTTACCCAGTGAGGTGGTAGAGGCATCATCCCTTGAAGAATTTAAAAAAAGACTGGATGTGGCACTTGCTGCCATGATCTAGCTGAACAGTTAGAACATCGGCTGGACTAGATGATCTTATAGGTCTCTTCCAGTCTTGAAAATTCTGTGATTCTGTGATTCTGTGATTTAGGTTCTCTCACTACACACAGTATTTAGCTATATGAAAAAATAGCAATGACAAACTTCAGCTCACACAGAAGATAACAGTGAGATCTTAAATTACAGCACATGTGATTAAGATTAAATTACAGTAAATGTGATGAAGAGAGTAACATACTAAATGAGTGTGGGCTTAGAAGCTACAAGAGAAGAGGAGGCTCTGAGTACCTAAAGAAGACCTACAGAAAACATGGGAAGGACTTTTCATCAGGAACTGTAGTGATAGGACAAGCAGTAATGGTTTTAAACTGAAAGAAGGTAGATCTATATTATCTATTGGGAAGAAATTCTTTACTGTGAAGATGGTGAGGCACTGGAGCAGACTGCCCAGAGAAGTTGAGGATGCCTCATCCCCAGAAATGTTCAAGGCCAGATTGGACAGGGCTGTGATGGGGTTTCCACTTGGTCTAGTGGGAGGTAATCCTGCCAATGGCAGGGGAATTGGAACTAGGCAATTTTTAGGGTCCCTTCCAACCCAAACCATTCTATGATACTGTGATCCTGCAAGATTTAATAGATGCATTGATTTTTTTTTCTTAAATCGTATCTCTTTTAGAGAGGGTTACAGCACTTGAAGAGTTAGCAGGAGCATCTATTAATACAAAGGATTCCTACCCTAAAAATAAATGTTTGTTTTCTTATCTACAAAAAACAAATGTTTAAATGTTCACTAGAGGATAAGACACAGGCTTTGTTTCTACCAAGACTTGCCTCAATCCAGTGACAGGCAGAGCAACTTTCCTCAGCTTTCACCCATTATGAATTCCCTATATTCCCCTTCTCACCCATCAGGGATGGGACCAGAGTATCACAAACTCTGACATAAAAAAATCGAAACAAGCCAAGAGTATCCGCTACACTACAAAGGAAATCTCTGGCTGATGAGAGCTTCCTTCCTTAACCTCATAAATTAGTTTTTAATAAGCCTCTAAAAAACACAATGGTTTGGCAAGGTTTCTAAGTCCAGGCTTTTCTGGCTGGACAGAAAAATGTAACACATTCCCAAGCATAAAGAATATCCCTTCATGGAAATGACTTAGACCTTCCCTAAGGGACCATAGCTTTCTCTCTTGTCCAAATTTGTCTGTGTGTATGAATGTAAAAATCCAAACAATAACTACAGAATTTTAAAAAACAGAAAGCAAGATGGAACTGAAGTAGTTTACAGTCAGACCAGAAGCTCTTTCTGATTTAGCAGCACCGCGTGGTCCACCTGACCTCCTAGAAAACTTACCTTCCATGACCACACGTTGACAATCATGTCATGCTGGTACCCCACAGACACAATGTACTTGGAGCTGGGGGAGAAGGCCACACAGGCCACACCATACTTGTGCTCCTGGAGCTCTGCCACCTGGGTTCGCTCAGCCACGTCCCACACCCGAACTGCTGGCATGTGTCCGCTCTGGAAGGGACAGGAACAGACACAGAACAGGAGGGGTAGCCCCAAAATCAGTTCTGACACATTCAAGCATGTAAATGTGCAGGAACTTGGAAAAAGATGCCTACATGGTGCACTCACAATAGGTTTAGCAGTTCCTCTGATTCTTTAAAGCCCAGGTTGAGACCAACAACCTAAGGACAATATGCATTTCAACAGCTGTGCAAATTAATACCACCTCCCCTGCTTTAAACCTTTTCTTATGCTACTCACAAAATGCTAGTCCCTGTTCTAGCCAGGGACTAGAGCAATACTTTTGATGCACATCCCTGGTGTTTGTAATGGGAATTTACAGCCTGCTTGTGAACAGGATTATAATAGATTGTTATCCCTAGACCCAGTGAATGAAAAGCCCTCCCATCCTCTGCTCCTAACACAACACAGACATCTGAGATATCAAACCAAGTCATGCCATACAAAACCATGACATGGCTGTTGTGGGAACTCTCACACACCACCTGAGGGAAGCCTCTGAGAAGCCAGCAGCACCATTTCTGTCACAAGGTAACGCACAGACACATTCCACCCGAAAGAGTGCAGGCAGGGTAATGTCAGAGAAAAAGACATGGCAGGAACAGAGCCTCTGCTTTAATGTTGGCTCTCCAGAGAAACAGAAATGCCAATTCAGCACTTTCTGCCAGACAAATCTATTCTTTTGTTTAATTGTTTGTTATTAAACCAAATTAAAACAAGGCACACGAGATGAGCTGAAATGCTGGCCAAAAAATGTGCTTGATGGGCAAATCTTGCTCAAGTAACTGCTCATGATTCCACATTGAAGTCTGTCAAAACAGCAGCTTGTAAGATAACATATCCATGGCAACATGGCAGAATGGTACCTTTTTGATTGGTTTTAAGGTAGTAATTTGATTGTGTGGGAGAGGCAACTCTCATCACAAGTAGAAGTCGAAGCTTTAAAAGTTTAAAATTGTGGATGTTTTAATTGCCTTGTTCAAAAGCTCTGCTAAGCAACTGCTGGTGGCCTGGAAAAATGCCATGGTCAGATTTAACTGCAGTTGGTACAGTTCTCCCTCCTGCAGCGCAGAGCTCAGGTCTCAAGGTGGCTGGCAAGATATTACAATGAGCTGAATCAGCTGCTCTTCAGAACAACTGCTATAACTAAGCACATACCCAGTAACTTAGCATACACCCCAGGACCTTAACAAACTGAATTTGCATTTCATCTTTTAAGAAATTTTCACCAAAAGGCAGCTCTGTGTGATCCCCATGGACTCTACATCTTCATGAGGAGAAATACAAAATAATAATTAAAAAGTGGAAAAAAGAGTTTTCTTATGAATTTGAAATACGTAAAAGACATTTAATATGTATGGCAGCCAAGGACTAACCTCCATGCTCTCCTCCCTGAAAAGCCAACCATACAGAAAACTAAGGTGTTATTAGGCAGAATTAGCATAATGCAGCTACAAGGGAGCTTGAGAAAGTGAACTCAGAGAACATTTCCCTGTGGGACAGGGGATAACTAAGACACGACTGCTGATACCAGCAGGGGACACTGCTACACTGAGCAATAATTCAAATGTCAGACACGAGGGAGGATACTGAAAAAAAGAAATGGTTTTACAATAGGGCAAGAGGAGACATGCTTTGCAACAAGGGGAAAAGGAAAAAAAAACAACAAAAAACCCCCACAAAATCCCAAAAAACCCCGCTACAACAACAAGACTAACAACAAAAGCCCTACAAATTCCAGGATAACTGGAACAGCTTTTTTTTTTTTTTTTTAATAATTTTAATTTGCCATTTACTCCAATAAATTTTCAAACAGAAAAGTTTGTTAGTAAGAAAAGTTCCCACTTCATTTTTTCCCATTTTTCTTACTCCTAATGAAAAGCATCGAGCACCAGAAATTTAAAAAAAAAGGAAAACAAAAGAAGGTACCAGAATCATCAGAACTGAATACTATGAGCTATGAAACCTCACGTTTTCACATAAAAGCCCTAATCACAACATCTAGTGATGGAAAGTTAATGCTAACTTTTTCTCTGTCGTGGTAGCCTCCATCTAAAAAACCCCACTGTTGTTTCTACCCTTGGTCTGATCCATCTAGGATTCAGGCCCAGGATTGGAGCCACCAGGGGACATGACAGCTGCCATCACAGTGACCACACTGGGGACCTCTGGAGAGAACAGTCTCCACCTTGACAGCTCCAGCACAGAACAGTGACACACTTCTCCTCCCTGTGGCTGAGGCTCAGGAGAGGACCTGTCTCACACATGCTCCCTCCCCATCTCTTACAGAGGCACAGGGACTAGTGGTAAACTGCCATTAGTCACACACAAGAGCAAACTAAGCTCAACCATATGAAGGTCAGCATTTCTGTCAATTTTTAACATCCAGCAATTTCAGGCTCATGACACAGCGTGTGTCTTGAGCTTCTAATGCAGAACAGACACACAGTGTACTCATCCTTATTCTCCCCTTTGGGCATGCTGGGAAAGAGAAAGCAATTGTTGCTTCCAGCCAAACAAACAATGCCAAACCACAGGCACCAGCATCTTCTGTGACTATTCCTAAAACTCCACTCCAGGTGCACTTTTCTTTTTTCCTGCAACACTGTTTCTGGCTTCAGTTACTTCCTGAAACCCTGAAGGGACAGTGCTAAGCTCAGGCCAATATTCTGGACCATCCAAGTACTCTTCATTGATGTTAGAGTAGAATGATGCTGTGTGTCCTCTTGCTTATTTTCACTCTACCTTCAGCCCACAGATGACACTCCAGAAGACCCATCCCCAAAGCTGACATGTTAAAAAACTCCCAGCTGGAGCACCCAGTGCCACCCATAAGCCAGCAGGTCCACTGAACAATGAGGCAACACTGGAACTCCTCTGTGTGAAAACAGCCTGTTTCTTCTAAGCCCCTCTGCCCTGCTTCAAGGTGAACAAGGTGCACCCTCTCTTCTCTCACACTTACCTCTCCTGTAACCAAATATTTTCCATCTGGAGAGAAAGCAAGTGCTGTAATTGTTTTCCTAAAACAGAGAAAATAACGCTGAGAAACATTTCCAACATGTGATTTCATTTCAATACATCATGACTAGGGAGTAGGTTGGGACGAACTGAAAAAATGCTGAAGTCACCCATAATAACCTGACATAATGGTTTTGCTTTACCATGGGGATTCCCTGCTGCCCAAGTCTCAAACAGCAGCTTACAGCAGCAGAAAAGCTCCAAAAGTTGAGGCTCATTGCTGCACCTTTATTCCAGGTGCAGGACCATGTCACACTGCTGGCTTCAATAATGAGGTCATCATTTTAGGTGGAGAAAAAAAAAGTCAGATACCATGGAACTGTAGTAAGATCCCCTCCATGTCATGACCATTACCAGTTCCTCTTGGGATCCAGTGTTTACGAGGTGGTACTTTGTCAGCAATAGCACCTCATGTGAGAAGGAGCTGGAGTCAAAGCTGCAGGCAGCCTGTCCCCAAGGCAACTCCAACCAAGGGGATTTAGCCTGGAGCAACAGCAGCTCCTCCTGCACTTCAGTCAAGCTATAAAAGTCTTGAATTCACCTCACAGAAAGCAAGTCCAGCTTAAAGCTTTACTAACCTGGAGCTGTTTAGAATATGGTGTTGCTTATTTTTTCTAGGGTTGAACAGCACAACAACACACCTAGACAAAGGAAACACAAAAACAGAGAGAGATTACATCACCACATGCATAAAGATAACCAAAGAGCTATCCTTGCTGGAAAAGTTAAAAAAAAAATTTAAAAGAGCAGCAAAAGTAGTCCCAAAAAGCTGTTTTATCCCCTAATCTCAGACTGAACTGAGGTTAACTAAAAAAACAGAAAGCAAAAGAACAATCCAGAGGGAAATCACATCTCTTTTATGTTGAGGGATACCATTTGCTAGTACCATAAATAATTAACTTTCCACCCTCCAGGAACCCTGAGATTGATTGTTCAAGCTGAACAGAAAGTTTGACCATGAAAACTTGTGCAAAGCCCTAATGGATTATGTCCCCTGCCATAAAAGTGACCTTGTGTGCTGGGCACCAAAGCAGTGTGTCTGGTGCAAGAGTAAGACAATAGGGAAGAAGGAAAGAGAGGATCTTTTGGAAAAGATTTGGGAAGTTAAAGGCACTAAATTTCTGTGCCTGACCTTAACAATAGACAGGACACAAACCACTGAGTATAGCACAAGAAGGGACTGGCCAGTTGAGAAGTGAGACATGCGTTGCCAAAAAAGTATTGACCTAAGAAGTCTATCTGCATAAATAGCTTGCTCAGGGGCCTTGCAGATATCCCTCAGTAAGATGAACTGCTAAAGCAAGCAATACTAAGCTCCTGGTAAGCAATATAATCACCTCCATTGTGAGCAAAACACCTCTGTTGCTGACACGGGGGGGGAAGGAAGGAAAAACATCTCCCACTATTCTTGCCCATAGCACATTGCCTCCATGCCTCAGCCCACCACAACCAAATCTACAGCTGTCACAGATACTGCAGCCTTCCCCATTCTCTACAAACATCCTATACACCATTTTTAAATCTTCATGTAACAGCATTTGTCTTGCAGCAGAGCACAGTAACAACCAGTAACAGAAAATGCTGTTATGGGAATAAAAAGATAGAGGAACAATTGTTCTGATGACCTTGCACCGTATTTTTCACTTCATATCTAAAATAGAAACTGTGGAGTTTGTCTGTCCGTCTACAAGAACACTGCTGGAGTTTGGAGAGTCCCAGCTCCTCCTTCACTGCAGTGTTGGGGGAGCACTGCAGGATGTCCCTGCTCCACTGCCAGCCGCCTCTGCTGCACTGAAGATTTCACTCACATCACCATCGTGCTGGGGCTTGCTTGCAACACAAGCCAGGCTACAGACATCAATCACTGGGAGAAACATGCAGGACACACAGGAGAAGTAGAGGAGTTGGCCTGAAACAGCCAATCAGAAGGGTAAAAAGCTGAGGCACCCCAGAAATCCACTGCGGAACCTCACCTACAGAGCTCACCAACATTTCAATTCACACTCACGCCCAGGACAAAGCACAGCCTGGCACCACACTGCCTGGAACGAGAGCCGCATCCTTCCAGGCCCCACTGCACATCCCCAGCAGCAGGCAGGGCCACGAGTGCTACAGGCATAGCTCAGGGGAGACAGGGTCCTGCAATGCCTCTGGCATTCCCTCACCTAGTCCTGGCAGCTTTGGTCTTTGGTCTGACCAGGCTACACTGCCACAAGGAGTGTCAATTTTGAAAAGAGGGCAGAACAGAGGAGTGACACACCAATACTTTAAAGCTGAGAGTCCTTGGCTGGACCTTCCACACTCCATTAACATTGATAGTTCAAAGCCAGCATCCAAAGCACCAAGGAAGCACAGGATATGCCCTCCCCTCCTTTAGACTACTCTACTCTGCAGCCATGCCATTTCACACACCCCTATCCACTCATACCCTACCCTGAAGGCCAAGGTAATAAAGGCACCAAACTTTCTTGACAGTTAAAGGGTAGATAGCGATGGTTGGAGATGTAGCCTTATGGAAGAGCAGAGAAAGTGTAGATAAGCATTTTGTTCAGACCAGAATTGATCTTTTTACCCTGGGGAATCAAACTGGAGGGTTTCAAGTCAAAGCCATGCTACATATTTCTCAGGGATTAGTGCAAAGAAGCAGGTGGATTGTGTTCCATTAACAAGTCAGAAAAGGTTAAGCCTTGCAAATCACAAGATATGAAATAGGAAGTTAGCAGATGTAAAAATCTATCTAATCCTGAGCTTCCAGCTAATCAGAAAAGCAAAGCAAAAACCCCATTATGGTTGGATAGGGTTAATGGACCAAAATCCTGCAGAGTTAAAATACGGATGAATTGTGCTTAAAATAAGCTTCAGAAAACCAGAAAGAATAAAAGGAAGAGATGAAATCTTCACAAAGACTTTCTTACGCAGCTCTTAAAGTCAAGTTTCTGTTTCATTGTGAGGAACTCAGCAGAGAAACAGGACTTCAGAGAAGTGAACACAGTTTAAAAAACAGAGGAAAGATACAAAATATAAACCGCGGTCTTCAAACCAGGCAAGCAAACAAACCACTTCCTAGAATAGTGTAGTGGGCCACAAAGGTCCAGGGTTTCACCATTATTAACCTATAGGGCTGAACTTTTGCCACTTACAATCATGAATTTTAGCATAGTGGCACTCCAGAACAGCCTGTGTGCCAGCAGGCTTCCCCCCCCTCTCCAGACCTTGGCCAAATCCAGAGCCTACGGGGGAGGTAAGAGCACCACCCAGCTCACACACCAAGGCAAATCAACAGACCATTTCAAGAGCCACACAGCTCCTAATGCCAGAGCAGCTATCACAGCAGCTGTCTTAAGACAGCTATACTTGATTCACTGAGTTTGACCCACAATTAATAAACACTAACTGCAGGGGCAGGGGGATAAATCACAGTGTCTCCTTACAGGTGAGCAAGCATTAATTTATATCACAAAGTAGTAATTTTAACTCATAAGCTCAGCAAAAGAAGATATTTAGATTTATTGGTTAATAATTAACATAACTTAGTAATTAGTTATGACCTTCTTGCCAACAAAGCCATTTAGCCAGGATTAATTAGTCTTCTGAACTTGTTTTCTTAAATTAACTGCTACCCAACAAAAGCTACCCAACTGCAATGCTGTCCCATGCTGATTTTCCATCATTCCTCTCCTCTCTGCCATACACAAGGGCAATAAAAACTTCAGCCAACTCCAAGGACACTCTATTAAGCAAGATGGGAAACCTCAAATCATCAATCATACAGTGGGGCACAGATCCTGTTCTGAGAGTCAGGAGCATGCAAGTTTGTATACTAGCTCCTTCTCAAAATGCTTGGTAAGGTTTCTAGTCCATTCCATCCTAAAGAACACATTTCCACAACAAGCAAAAACTATTTCTAGTTCTTTAATCTCTTCAGAGTGTTAGGAAACAGCCTCAAGTTGCATCAGAAATGTTTAGACTGCATATTAGGAAATATTTTTTCACAGAAAAGCTTGTCAAGCACTGGAACAGGCTGCCCAAAGAAGTAGTTGGGTTGCCATCCCCAGAGGTATTTAAAATATGTGAAGATGTGGCACACAGGGGCATGGTTTAGTGGTGGCTGCGCAGTGTTTGGTTAATGGTTCATGATCAGAGGTTCTTTTACAACCTAAGCTGCTCAGTGACACAGGGTGGCCTTCACTGCCTGCTCAGACACAGCTCAGCTCAGTCCAGCAGAACCTGCAGCAGCTTCCTAAATAAAGTATTTCAGAGCCCATTAATACTCTGGGCATGGTCCATTTTAGCAAAGGAAATCAGTCTAGCAAAATAAACTGAATGGAGACACTGAATGATCAGGTTGCTGACCCACCTACTCCACACTGCCTCCTATCCAGTAAGGCCATCAAGCCCTCAAGTGAGTCAAAATATCTACTCCTTTCCATTTATGCTTGCTTTAATCTTACACTAGTTAAAATAATAAATATAACTACCATGGAAAATTAGTTGCATCACAGAGCATATACCCATATAACCATCCTCCACCTTTGCTTCTTTATAAGGTTGCATTCAGTATTTTACAGCCAGAGGTATAGGAAAGGATGAACGGCAAGAGAGCACTGATCTTTTTATTCACAGCTTCCAACTGTGCATGTAGACAAAGCAAAGTACTTCAAACCCAAAGTTCCACAATGGACACATCACCTGTTCCACACACTCCACCCCTTTTCCAAACTGAAGCTTTCAAAACAAATTCAAGTGCTCAAGAGACCTTTGTCTGAAGAGATATTTTTGAATGCTAGTACCAACATGCAAACCAAGGCTAGCTCCAGAAACACCTCACAAGACCTACAGAGCCTGGCACACATCAGCTGTTGAGAACATCAACACTGTTAGCCCTCTTGTTTCAGCACAAACCCTATCTCCTCTGCAGCTGCAGACAAGGCTTGATGATCACAGCACCTTTCTAATCCACAAGTAGATTCTGACTTCCAAGACATTTATAGGAACCATTCACTGCTGTATGGATTACAGCTGTACAAACCATACATCAGCCAGCTGGGATCAAGTGTCCTGTTTGTTTGCATGCTGGCTCCTGCACAGGCTGTAGGCAATGGCACACATATTGAAAGGCATTATTTCCAGGGCTATGGTTCCACCTCACAACTATTAAGCACACCTTCCTGATACAAGCAGCTTTTATAAACAGCTCAACTGGGCAATCCTTCCCAGTATGCCTCTTTCTTGTGGGACATCCAGGGACACAAGAACACAAGGGAAGGACAGAATTAGCTCTCACAGCAGTGTCAAAGGTTTTTAGCGACAACATGAGCATTGTCCATCAGGGAGCTCATTTGTATCAGCCAACAAGAAAGGTTCCTTGAAGAGCTTTCCAAACCTCCATGGAGGTTGTATCTGCACAATTGTGCATCATATACGCAGATGAAAAACAGGGAGGGAGAGGGGAGAGGGAGAGGAAAGGAGAAGGTAGGCATGGAATGTCACAGTAGTTTCCACTGGCTCCAGCAAAAGCAAAAAGACCCACAAAATATAAAAAATAGCATTTTTTCTAGGCTAAATATCATATAAGGAGTGAAGAGGAATCAGATGTCAGTATCATATTTACACAAAGTATCTGACTCACTAAGTCAGTGGCAGTGGGTCACTCCACCTTCACTTCTGACTTTTCTTCTACTGGCTTCACTTCTGCACTTACCAAATTATAGTTTCTGGGTGTTTTACTCTTCTCAATGTCCTCCTGTTTCCCACAACATCCCTCTATTAACAGCTGCCTTACCCCAGCCATCTCCTTCCTCAGCAAGCTGACAAAAATCAAATTTCTGCAGAAGTGTGTTTTCCCTTTTCCTTCCTCTACAGGTTCCCCTTACAAGGGTTTGAAAAAATTAAAAGGCTGCAGTAGCATTCCCTTCCAAGCTACAAACCAGCTCAGTGTTGCCTTATCTTGTGGGACACATGACTGTAGGGAAAGCTTATGTGTCAAGCCCTCCTCTCCCAAATGCATGGAGCCTATGCTATGAAGAGGATGCTGTACAGAGGAAAGAAAACTCCATTAAGACATGAAAACAAACATTAGCTTTCTTTCTTTTTTTCTTCCCCACAATATACTCCTTTCATGCCACTGCAAGAAAAAATGAAAAGCGTTAACAGTCCCATCCCTTCAAAATCGGTCCATTTCTCAATTTCTGGCTCATACCTTGCTCTCTTCCCCTCACCCAAAGCTATTCAAATGAGAGTGAAAAAGCTTCCTATGCACTAAATGCATGAGAAAAAAATACTTTGATAAGAACAAAATCTTTTTTACACTGCATTGGTTGCCATGGCAAGCTTGATCAGAGCAAAGCAGTGTCTGCAGAGGCTGGTGTTAATTTTCTATGTGGCAATTCTTCCTGCCAAAAAGCTTCTTTAATTCATAGCCAGTACTGGGAGTGAGTTAGCAGTGATGAGAGGATGTGCACACTGACTATGTAACTGAATAGGTATTTTCAAGCAAAACTGTATTAATTACATGCATGCTGAGAAGAAAGATCTATCTGTTGAGAGGTTAAGAGCTGGGTGTCACTGCCTGAGCAGAAAAGCCTCCAGAGCTCCCTGTACCAATCTGTGATAGAGAGAACTAAAAAGGTGGGAGCCTGAGAGGTGCAGCAAAATTCATGCTTCAGAAACCAACGCAGGCTAACGAAAAGCCATGAATACCGAACAAGAAACCCACTGTGAAAAAGAAAGTCAGTGATATATTTAGTGTCACTAAACTAATAGGGTAGAAATTTCCGATTGCCAACCACACATACTCTATTTAAAAGACTGCATGGTACCCCAAATCTGCAGGAGTAGGAGCTCAAACACATCACACAATAGGATCTGCTCCAAAAAACCACAGGAAGAACTGTGACAAACTGAAGACCAGTTTCTTGCCTCCAATAGCCCAGTCCAGGAGAAGAACAGGGCATATTTTAAGATACTCGCACAGACTCTTTTCTCAGCGTCCAGAAATTTGACTTTCAGAGATATCTTACAACAGTGTGCACCTACACTGAGAGGAGAGAGAGCAGCAGAGGAAATTTCAGCAGACCTGAACTGACAAGGATTTATAGGGATAATCCCCAAACAGACAAGGGCAGCCTCTGATCTCACCACCACTTCAGCCTACTGAATTCACCTTGTCCATTACACTAACTGAGTCTCAAAGCTGAGAGCCCTGCAAAATCTCCACCAATACCTATGTGATCTGATGACATCCAGAAAAACAGGCAGCTTTCACTCCCTGTCATCTGGCAGGGATGCTGCCATCCTCATGATCTTCTGCTGCCAATGTGGTTTGTGCCTGTCTACCTGAACAGGCCCTGCTGCAGATGAGGGCACAGGGCTGAGTGCCCAGAAAGCTTCTCCTCAGCTCCTGCCCTGCACAGGGAGGGCCAACACCAATCCTGCCACACACAGCTGACAGCTTCCACTGGCTGCTCTCAGCAGCCCCTTTACACCTGCCAGACTGCATCTTTAAAACAACCAGGTGTGTCTCTAACCTCAGGCTGCAGATGGCAGAGAACAGATGCACAGATCTGAAATGGCACCCAAAATGCTTTAAAAATACTTTTTAAAAGCTCAATACACGAACAGTTAAAAAGATCCAATAACGAGCAGAGATTATGACTGTAACATCAATCAGGGCCTCTCTTCTCTCCTACACAAGGCACCACTGAAGTTCCAACTTTACCAGGACCACAGATGAGAAATTGCAGAAGATTCCTTCCTGCCTCCTCCTAGAGTGAAGGTGCTGCCCATCCTCATGGGCTGGCTACAGTGATTTCTAGCAGGTCCAGCTGATCTCACTGCAACATATCCTCACCCCCCTGCAACTATCGTATGTGGAAAATCCTTAACCTACCATAGGAGGTGTTCATGCTATTTCAAGGTCTATTGTCAAGGAGGCAGAGCAGAAGAAGAGGAGGAGGGTTTTTAAAATTAGCAACCCTTCTGACACTGGGCAAATACAAGACAGGGTGATGACTCAGGAAAACAGTTCACACAAAATGGATGCAGAGAGGAAACACAGCCTGGGACCCGTCTCCCACTGGATAAGTTGTACACAACTCCAGAGGAGCCACACTGGAGCCAGAGACATGGCAGTAGTGCCCTCAGGAGAGTGATGGCTTTTTAAAGAGCTGCACAATAAGGAGGCACCTTTCCTGGGAGGCAAAGAGCTAAGCCAGACACAAATTGTGAAAGACTTGGGCAAGAAGTGCATGTAGGGAAAGCAGAGGAGAAAAAAGGCCTCAGAGGAAAACCATGAAATTTAAACCAGCTTACTAACTGGGAATCATTACAGTTGCAAGGAAAATGAAAATGTTTCCAGTTAATTGTTATGGCTCACGGCTACCTAGTCACCAGTGATTCAGCAGGAACTTCTCCTTCAAAACAACACCATTCCCTTCAACAAATCAAAGCCAGGAGAAGGAAAAAAATCCTCATGAATGAGAAACCAGGAATAAAGCCCTGTCTTAGCAGAACCAGGGACAGGCCATCTCTGCTGCATTGCAGAATATTCCACCTGTCCTCCAGCCTGCAGCAAAGGTAGGTACAAAAATGAAGCCATGCAAAGCAGCAGCTGTACTTACACAGACTGAAAAGTCTGTCAGTCTGCTCATCTGACAAGCTTCAAAAGAGACAGGGCACTGATGACAAATGCCTGTACAGACACACACACATATATTTGTAGGTATATACACAGACACATGCATACATATGGCTCACGGCTGACTATAACATTTACACGCACATAGAGAGTGCACATTTCTCTCTCCCTCTCTCCAAAACCACTCACTTGCCTAGGGGCAGGGAAGCAATGCCAGCAATACACCTACACGAAGTATCAAATCAACTGGGCTAGGAGTTGCAGAGCTGTATTTTATTTCAGTACTGTTAGCAAACGCCCATGGAATACTGCAGAAGAGCAGCAGCCCCAGGGTTAGAGCAATGGGCAACTGATGATGGGTAGACTGGAGGAACAAAAGGATCAATGAGATAGTTAATGACCAGAAAATGTGCTGATCAGACAGACAAGAAAGACTGAGAAGCACTAGGAAATGGAGTCTTGAGCAGCACCTGGCTGGTTCCAGGTGTGACCAAGAGAGATGAAACAAACAGCCAGAACATGGCTAAAAACCTGAAGAGCTTCGCATGCAAGACAGAGAATGCAATTTCTTCCAGGATGGACACTATAAGATCACAGTAGTTGATTATGTTAATTCTTGGGAAAAGACCTATTTCCATATGCTGAGAACTCCCAAAGTTACAGCTGTCCCAGGAACATCAACAAGGAGAAAAAACAACTATCTGTCCTGACAGACCAGCCAAGACACCTGCTTTGGGGATCTCTAGCTCCCCAGTTGTGCTCCACCCCTCCACTTGCTCTCAAGATCCAGTCCCTCTTCAATCAGTATCTGGCTGACAGCCCCAGATTTGCCATTTTCAGCAACAGGCCACAAACTTTTTACTGAGTCTCAAAGGCCTTGAGCTGCCTGGGTTTGTGTGCTCTGAACTTTTCTTGACCTGCTTGTAGCTCTGTTTTACTTGGTTGAGCTGTGACAGCAATTTCTGTAACTGACCAGGTGTCTATAGATGATTTGTTTTACTTCTGTTTATCTTTTGTGGAGTACAACCATAGTTTTATATAAACAACGTTGACCAACAGCTATTTTATGTAGCCTGAGATATTTACAACTAATGACTGCATAGTGGAGAAAAATGCAGGCATGGTATGAGAGCAGAGGCCTTGAGAAGTGGAGAAGCAGGACACAGTGCAGAGGAGTACAGGAATGGGATAAGAGAGGAGGCACGTGCTTGCCATTCGAGACCAAACCACTGCAAACAATTCATGAGCTCTCTGACAAAGAAAAATTATCCAACATGCATTAAAGACATCATATATAGTGAATTCTAGAAGCATTGTGGAGTTGTACAAGTGTAAGATTTGCAAATGTATTAGTAAACATATTAAAAATTACCCAGATGAACCCTGGAGTAAGGAAGAATCCAGTAAAACCCACATCATACTCTTCCCAGAGAAGGGCTACAAAGATTTACCCTCAACAACTGACTAAGATCCAGAGGAGCAGCATAAGGATGAGCATAACATCAGAAAAACCAAACAGAAACAAAGAAATGTATTACAGTTTTAATTGCACTATCCCAATTATTGAGATATTTTTATATAGAACTACCCTAATGCATTATTAGTCCTTCTTTTATCTGTCATAATTAGTGGTAAAGTAAATTGATTCATGAATTAGAGTGTTATGTAGTTATACCAACAATCAATTCCTGCCTTTTTTTATTTATGCACATACACAGCCCATATATAAGGGGTGCTTCCTCTTTGCCCATGAACAACAAAGCCCAAGCAATTGCCTCAGAGAAAAGACACATGCCAGGGAAGAGACAGCAATGAAAGACAAGTTAAAAAAAAAAAAATTGAAAATTTTAAAAAACAGACAAAGAGCAGTTTAGAGGGAAAGGCAAGAAAAAGATTAAGAGAAGCAAAGTTTAAAATAAAATTACTGCAGAATAATCAAATCTGCCATCACGTGTTGAGCAAATTCAGCTTTTGAGCCCATGGTATAATAAGAGAAGATGGGAGCTCTCTGAAGGTACGCTCCTGGGATCAAGCAGCTCCTTGCAGAGATTTGCAGACCCACCTGGGATTACACAGAGAAATCTGGCTCTACACTTCAGGTTTGCACCAACTTCCCTGCAAGAGCAGTTGACACCATGCCATGATGGCTCAAAAGCTGAATATGTGTCTTCCTTTAAAACCAAGTCCCAAAGGAAAAATATATCCTGCTTTCAAGCAATTGGCTAACACCTCTGTTTCCAGCAGCATGCACAGCCAGAGTATTCTCTCATTGTGCCTGAGCAACTCAAGAGCAGGGAGAAAGATCCATTCATCAAACGAATCATCTGGGCAGACCAACATGACAGCTCATGGCTGATGCCTCAGGGCTTTAACTGTTTTACCATGAGTACAAAGTGTATCAATATTAAAATGGCATCATTCAAAGGAACAAAACAAAAAAAGCAATGAAATTTAACCTTGTCTGCCAGCCCCCTCTCTACTACCATCTCCCTGGATGGTCACACCTGGGGTAAGGTCCTGGCAGACCCCTCCAGGGTCCATTGACCCATTATTGATCTCTCCTGCATTCCAGAGCAGGCAGCAAAAGCCCAACTGCGGCAAAAAAACTGGAGCAGCTTTTCCCCTTGAATGCTTCAGTAAGCATAATCCAGGCCATATCTCTGCAAATGTGTCAAACAAAAACAAAAAAACCCAACCAAACAAACAAAAACCCACCACAACAAACAAAACAACACACCAAACGCACATACACACAAAAAAAAATGCTTCTTGGAAAGCATGAAGTTAAAGAATCACTTGCTTAAATAGCCAGTTGTTTTCCACTTCTCTAGGCACGGTCAAAGCTCACAGTTGCCTTGGGCAGCAGGCTGCCAGATCCACAAAAAGGCACTAAAGCCTCCTGCCAGCCTTGCCTACTCAGCACCCTACAAGGTCAGGCTGGCAGATGCTGAAAGAAGGGGCAGGGGGGCCTGCTTCTCCCCACAACTGTCCACACCACAATGCACAGGAAGCCTGCTGCAGTTCCCAGGCCCAAACATCCACAGCTCATGCCAGTTCCCTCTCCCAGCCTTGCCACTTCTCACAGAAGGAACAGCTCAGACATTGCCAGATTGGCAAAGTTAAATTCTGCCCATGTTATTTTTTAGAAGCCTTGTGACAGCTCTGTCTTTAACAAAAGATGAACATTTACTTCTCCTTTACCTCCATCTCAGCATAATACATAGCATTTTAAATGCACTGCAATTTTTCTTCAGAGTAGTTAATGAGCATCAGTTGTCAGGAGATTTGAAAAGACAGCTTTCCTAGAAGAAGCAATCATTATAAAACTCAGTTTTGCTTTCTTGTATATCTCCATTTCCTGTCACAGAGAGATGTTGTCAGGTTAGAGTCCAAGACTAAGAGTACGTCCTAAAAAGTATTAGGTCAGCATTGCAAAAGTATAACAACTGACTCCAAAGGCAAGAAATTGTCCGGCATCAGCTCTGTCAGTCCTTGGCTGCCTGCTGAAAGAATCAGGTTCAGGTGCACAACAGGCCAATGTGTTCATGCATTACAGGGCACATCTTCCAGTGCAGCAGGGAGGGAGCCGAGTCCTACATCTGGTTCCTAAGCAATAGTCAGGGCATGCTTACAATAAACAAAATACACCATTTTCTTGGCACTTCTTAGCTAACATGATGCTCATTCACCTTTAACTCGCTGCCTTCTGACACTGAGTGAAACCCAAGTCCATCTACAGTGCCAGGTTTTTCAGAAAGAGGAAAAGAAGTAGTTCCCTGTCCCTGTTGTTCACACCTGGTGATGGGATATGTCCTTTGGACTGTATGTACTTCTTTTAACTTAAACTCTGTGATTTGTGTCAAGGTTGCCAGGAGACAGTGCCTGTTTTGAGATTCTTAGAAAGGGTGGAGCTCAGCTGAGGCGGCTGGTATCTCATTTTCATCCCAGACTTTGCTATTCAGTCCCCACTCCCCCCCCTTGCTCTTATACAAGCTCAGGACTTGGCTCACAGGCCAGTGGTGTTGCTGCACCAAGGCAGTGGTTGCCAGGAGGTGTAACTGGAGAGATGCAGAGCAGGTAGAGCAGAGAGCAGGCTGCTGCCTGCAGGTACACAGGCTTTGGGGCACTCGTGCTCTCTGCTATCCTTCTCCTTTCTCAGCTAATGGGCAAACCCCTGCAGGTTGCAGAGCCTCAAGCTGAGAAAAGGCCTACATGTTCCAAAATAGCTGAGGTACTGAGAGCTTAGCAACACTCCTCTTCCCTATTTGACTAGCATGCAATAGCTTTCCAAACCTGTCAAAGCTTCCCACTTGCAGAGCTCTACATGAGTGTTTAGCTCTGCTATCAAGTAAAGCAGTCATGCTTATTGTCTTGCTTCCGTTTCTTTGCACATAAACTGCAAGTTTATGACCCTCACCACAGGACTGCTTCTCCAGCCTCTCCCCTTTTTGTTTTCCTTTTCAATAGCACCTTACCTTTAGTTCACATGCTGGTTAATGAGATCAAAGCACAAAGTAACAAACCAACCATCTACACGGGACTATTACCAGCTTGCCTCCTAATTTAAAAATCCAATTGACACACTCTAGGATTGAGGACAGTCAGGGTTTCTCTTAAGGCAGATTAAAAACAGAAATGACCAATACAATCATTAAAACAGCAACTGCTGTAGATATTGTGACAGACATGATGGCACTTTCCTTTTGAGGGAACTGGAATATTTGCCCTGGAACTAGGATGGCAGCAGTAAGAAGCAAGTACTACGTAGTTTTCCTTAATATGGTTTGTGAGGCAATCCAAACAGCAACAAACTTGCAGGACTGCTCCAAAAAGCCCTACCTTTCCCTGCTCACAGCCTTGGGAATCCAGCACAGGGAAATTTCAAGGACAGTTAAGTGCTTTTGCTGTGACAAGAATTTTTATTGCAGCCTTGCAAAGATAAGAGCATTTCCATTTCCCTGCTCTCACTTTCTTCATCACTAACATTTTTGGCAACAGCAAGAATCCACACTAACATTCATGTTCTTGAGGACTCAGCTAATACTGTTGGCCCCCTAAGAAACATTGCACAGGCAGTGCCTGGACCTGCCACACCAGTTCTGTGGGACAGTGTGGGACAGAAGCTGCCTAACTAACTACTTGCCCTTCCCACAGTACCCAACTTCATTTACAGCTCACTCACACCACTGCAGCACCACATACAGAACAAAACCCCTCTCCAAGATTTTCCATCACTGGTGGGAAGAGCACATGCATACTGCCTACACAGACAGTGCAAGCAAGGAGCCTTCTTTGGCCCATTATAAGAGTCCTACCATTCATTCTTACACTAAAAACCACCCCCAACTTCACCATCAGTTAAGCTCAAAAGTTTCTTATAGTTAACACAATTGTGTTTCATGCTGCAGTACTGAAGGGTCTGAGTCCAAAGGTAATTAATAATCAAAGAATTTGCATGTAATAGTATTCTGATGTTAAAAAAAAAAAAAGGAAAATGTAAAACATAGCACTGAAGGAATGCTTACACAAACTTCATCCCATTTCCTTCCACAAACTGTTCTGAGAGCACTTCTTTCCACCATTGCCCCACTTTGTATCCTCTCTTTGAGAACCAGGCTTGCTCAGCACTTAGAACAGGTAAAAACAAGGACACAGAAGGAGTGAAGCCAGTAGCATCTGGTGGTTTTTGCCACAATCATGTCCTTAACTTTGTGTGTGTGCACATACCACAGTGCCAGCTGAGCTCATGTCCCCTTCATGGAACCAGCTGTGGGACTTTGAGCAGGAGCATGGCACTGCAAAGGCTCTGAAAGGCAGCATAACGTGTCTCTGTGGGCTTCACCACCTTGAGAGAAGGTTACTGTGTGGTCTTGGGAGAAGAGTGTCCAAACTAGCACAGGGAAGGATTGGTGTACAACACAGCATCTTTCCCATTATCCCTTTTTTCTTCTTTTTTAATATAGTCATTATTTAATTCCCAATTCCCATTATTTATAAGGGAGAAAATAGAAAACTGTTACTTTTTAGGAAACAGTGCAAGCTAAGAGAAACAAAGTGATTTTCTCTACCATCTAGTCCCATGACAGGCTATAAATATAAAGAAAAGAAGTCTGTTCACCATGCCCTACAATACACTGGTTTTTCCCTATCGCCGGCTTTTTTCAGAAAAGTCATCCTGTCCTTTGGACAAACCCTCAGTATCATTCTAAATATAGAGCAACATAAAGAATACAGAACAACAAACTTCTCGTGAGACCCCACCTGATGTACTGCATCCAGGTGTGGAATCCTCAGGGCAGGAAAGACATGGAGCTGTTAGAGCAGGTCCAGAGAAAAACCACAAAAATGACCAGAGGCCTCGAACACCTCTCATGTGAGGACAGGCTGAGAGCTGAGCCTAGAGACAAAAAGGCTACAGGAGACCTTACTGTGGCTTTTCAATACTTAACAGTGACTTACAAGAAAGATGGGGACAAACTTTTTAGTAGAGCCTGTTGTAGTAGGAAATGGGGGAAATGCCTTTAAGCTAAAAGATAATAGATCCAAATTAGAATTTTTTTTACAAAAAAAAAGTAGTGTGTTGAAGCACTGTAATAGGTTGTCCAAAGGGGTGATAGATGAGCAAACTGATTTAGTTGAAGATGTCTCTGTTCACTGCAGGTAGGTTGGACTAGATGGCCTCTAAACATCCCTTTCCAACCCAAATTCTATCATTCTATGACTTTCCTGTACCCAACCGTGCATATTTGAAGATGAGAATGGGAAGGAAGAATAGAGCTACCAGCTCGCCTCTGAACTGAACTCAGTTTTCTGTTCAACTCAAAGCAGGGTTCCCACATCCTAGGGAGATCCTCAGGCTGCTCTTCCTGGGGAAAGGCATCTGCCTCCTCTCATATATTCCCTTTCTCTACAAATTTCCTGCGAACAAATTTGTGAAATGTCCCAGAATGTTTTATTTCAATTTTATCATTCCCTTGAAAAATTCTCAATTCAATCTAGATATCAAAAACTATCTGCCAGTCTAAACAAGTCAAGGCTTCCTATTGTGGCTTTTGGAGGTCTGGTTGGGGTTGGTTGAGGTTTTCTGGCTTGCGTTGTTTTGTTTTTACAAACAGCAGCAAATTTTTATCAAGGGCCACCAGACTTCAGCTTTGATTTACCCTGAGTGCAGAGAGTGGGTACTGCCTGTCACAGGTCCTGGCACTGGGAGGGCTGCAAGAGAGGGCACAGATTGTGCTCCTTCTGGGACAGGAGGTTCTGTAGCCAGACAGGGATGGAGCAGTGTGCTCCTCCATTGATCTCAGCTGCAAAGTCCTGCCTTTTCCAGCTGCCTGACAGAAAGGATGAGCACAGGCTGATCCCAGATAGTATGGGGTACACAAAGAAATTTTTGGGAGACAGGGCTCATATCACGTGGCTTCTCTTGAAAGACAGGGAATAAACAGATACATTGGTACCTGGAGGCTTGAAGGAGGCTGCCATATCAGACCTATTGCTGATGCCAGATCCTCAAATCATAACTGTAGGATAAAACATCACATTACATCTCTATCTGTCCCAAGCTGTAGTGGCTGGCTACAGAGCAGCAACCCATCCCTTGTAACCTGAAGGTTGGATTGGCACGTGGCACTCAGGACAAGGACCCAGAAGCTCTGTGCACAGGGGAACAGCACTCTGTGTAAAGCACAAGAGCAGCTTGCCTCAAAGGGACCTGGCAACACCAAATATCAGCACTGCCCTGACTCATCTTTCAAGAACAAGAGTGGCACAACGTAGAAGTCATACAAGGTCTGAAGCCAAGCACTCCACAAGATTCCCACTGTCCACCTCAAGAGCTACTCCACAGCTGGCAAAGATGGCATTAACCAACTCCCCATCCAGCAGCTGAGTTCTCAGATGCAGGGACTCAGCTCCCAACACATTCCCTCCAGCTGTCTGACAGCACCCCAGTGCTGCAGTCTTCAATATATGCTGCAGCACTTTTGGCAGACTTGACTAAGTGTCCCTCCAGTTTAGTAAGAAGCTTTTCTGCCCAGCTATTTTGAGGTTTTGTCCTATTTTTCTCCCTTTTCTGCTGGGAAACAGGTTAGCTGCAGGTCTGAAGCTTCATTGCTACCTCATTATTTAAGATTCTATCAAATATTATGTCCTCTGCTGGTAGTCAAAGGTAAAGAATTTTAATTAATAAGGCAAGAGACCAAAAGCAACCACACACACACACTAGGGGACTGGCTGATGAAAACTGCCTGGAAGTCAGTTTAACAGGTTTGACTCCAGCTCTGGTAAAGTCTTAAACCAGGGGAGTTTGCCTACAGCTCCAGGTGATTGCTAGTACTGCTTTGTTTGCTTATTTGTCTTCTCTTCTGCCAAACCAAGCAAGGTTACAGCTGAACTGATCAATACACAACTGCTCAGCTAACAATTCTACTCTTTAGGTGCAGTTTTATTAGAGACATGGATTCAGTGTGGAAGAGTCTCCAGTACTCACTGGAGAGACGAAAAGGGAGACCAAGAAAAAAAAAAGTAAAAATTCCTGTCTGGCTGTTATGGATACGTAGAAATAGCTCACACAAGAAAGACTGCCCCTACTCCAGCAGTCAGGACCTTTTCTGTATGAAGTGCAATGATGGGGATTGAGAACTGGATGCAGCAGCTACCCAGATTTGAAGAGGGCAATTACCCCAAACTGCATGATTGTTACTTGTGAATGTCATGGGTCAACTGCAAGAGAACAGAAGAGAGGCCATAGCCCCTTAAATAGGCCATAGCCCTCTTAAATCCACCTCTGATAATTTAAATATCAGTTACAATTATTTGGCCTGAGAATAAAGCACTGTTGCAAAGCATATCTCCATTGTTTTGTCCCAATACAGACTTCACTCTCTTGCCAGAGACTAATACTGCATCAGCCTTCTTCAGCCCACCCTTCTCCACAGCTATTTCTTTAGCTAAACCCTCCCCTCCTCCCAATCTACATTAATAAAGAGAAGTAGTGAACAAAGTCTTGTTACACCTCAGTACCATGCCCCAGCGCAGATACCTTCCTTTCTCTCCCGTGGGTATTTAACACAGGGAGATTTGAGACACAAAGTATCCCTGCTTCTTTCTGAGAAATCTGCTACTGCTGGGGAAGGAAAGGCTTGGCTACTTTTTGTCATCTTTTTGAATAGATCTTCTTGAAACCCAGTGTTGTTCACTTTTGACACAAAGTTTTGCTCCAGGTTGTAGTGGCCTTACTCAAACCATTCTGCAGATTCTAATTATGTTTAACGATCTCACTTAAGGGGATTTTCTTATCTTCATCTCTGAGCCCATCATCACAATTGTGCCAGCTGGAAAATCTCCCCAGATGGCATGTTAAGCACAGTAGCCTCACAGAAGGAAGGTATTAACAACACTCCAGATTCCTGGGAGATGATGAGGGGAAAGAGGTCCAACTCTTGAAAGGCAACTGTCCTGTTTCAAAGAAGACAAAGCAAGCTGCCTCTGATGGGACCAAAGATGCTGAAATCTGCTTTGGAGCATACACAAGAACTTCATTTTATTGTAGGTTTCTACATCTTTTCAACACCATAAGATTCTCCTTTACAAAAGATCATAAAAAGAAACCACAGAGCTTCTCCTTCAGAGCTTTTGGTAAGTAAACTTGAAGGAGACAGCACCAGTAGAAATGGATTTACCTATTGGCAACCCAGCAGCTCAATTATTTCAAAATCCCTGTACCAATTCAGGCTGCATTTGGGATACAGCCCAATAGCATTAGTGCTTATGCTAAGCAAAATTAGTGAAAAATTGTACCTTCACAGAGGAGTAGAGCTGTGCTCAAACTGCTCATGTACCATGTACTGGCTCTATAAGGAAGTGGATTCCTTCTGTGCACCTAGAGTTTTCTAAGGCAACTACCATTGTGACACCCAAGCAATGTGATCAATTAGTTAATAAAAACAGGCACTGAAATAATGCAGGAATACTTGTTAACTTACAAATTAGGATTTCACTGTCCATGTCACCACTAATTCTAACCTGGTCAAATTGGTCATCAGTCTTGGAAAGATCCCAGTTCAGAACAGCATTCTGCCTCATTCACCATCAGTCACCTGTTAGATTTGCCTCTCAAAATTTGTTACTGTACCTCACTGACCAAAACTTTCCACTTTAAGTACGAAAGAATGGGCAAGGCAACATCATACCTGCTCAAGTTACACAATGTTTATCCTAAATGTGATTTTTCCATTGTGGGTTATATACAGCTTAAGGTAAAGCGAAATTGTTCTAAACTGATAATTTATTACCTTGTGCAGTAATCTATCTATATGATGATGGGAAATTATGACTAAAACTTTCCAAGAGAAAGTTTTCCATCCACATGTGGATGGACTGGAAACCACTCAGCCTTACAGCCTATCTACTGGAACTGGAAAGAAGTATTTGAGAGCAAACCAACAATCACTTCTGGAAAAGAAAAATCTCCATTCTTTCACCTTCCAGAGGGACTTACCACTGAGCTATGTGAGACAGCTACACATGTGTTGAGCAGGCTCCTAGATGGATTAGAACCAATTCACTCATTTCCTGTTCATCCCCTTCCTCCCTTTGCTGTGATAGAGCCCATCATCACTGCCAGTCAGTGCAGGACCTGACAGCCAGGAGGGATATGACTCAGAAGGGCTGAGGAGTTCAGTGGCTTCCACTCCATTCTGCAAATCAGCTGAGGGTGAGGAATGCAAGAGGGGAAGACACAGTGAAAAGAGACTGTGGCTGGATGTTGCGGCAGTGCAGGCCACCACATGAGAAGCTGCTGCACTGACATGCAGCATGCACAGCACAATTGCAATAAAATAAAATTTGACCCAGAACTGTGCAGTTTTCTGATTTGAACACTCATACAATTATTTATTTTGGAATATTACTTGTCCTTTCTCCAAAAAACAAAACAAAACCACAAACAAACTAAAACCCCAAAGTGATAAAGCTGAAGAAGGAACAAGTCTAACTCTTCAATCAGATCATGCAGCAAAAAGTAGCAGGATAAAAGACTCAGTATCTTCATTTTAACTTTGATCATCCATGTCCTATTGTCCCTCCCTTCCTATCTACAAATAAGGATGATTCATTCTGAAATGGGTCAGAATAAAGGGGCATCCAAATCATGTGTTCAGCAAATGTACTGTGCACACACACAGAGCTAGCCAAGGACCTGTGTCTGTACTGTGTACAGTAATTTCTGAGAGAAAGCCAGAGAAACTCTTTTTTCTATGTCTCAGAGAGACAGGAGCTGCTGTATGTAAAGGTCATTCAAGAGCTGAAAGGAGGAAAGAATAAAAGAATATGCAGGTTGAGACTGATCAACTCAGCACACATGCTATGTATCAAATACCAGTTTTCCCATCAAGGAACACTAATGTAAAAAATCCCTGAAATCTATCAGAGTGGCTCCAAGTTGATGAGCAGAGCTAGAGGGATGCTTAAGCTGACCAGAGCATGACTGCATAGTGTTTAAAAGGCATTGCACACTTAAGGCACAAAGTGCTGTGTTCCTGCTCCTCAGAAGAAAAAGCACAGGATGCTTCCTCAAGCAGGCAAGAGCCTCACCAGAAGATCAGGTTCCCAACCAGCTATGAGGATCAGCTGAGAGCCAAGAAAAAAAGAACAATGAGAAGTAAAATCAATCAATCAGTCACACCAACCTACAAGGCTTAAAAAAAACTAGTAAACAAAACACCAAAACCAGATAAGCTGACTAAAGCTATCTTAGCAGCTGGTCTAGAATTTAAATTATAGACATTTCACACACCCATTTTTTCCTTTTTAATGTTAGTCATCCTCAGAGGATTTTCTTAGTTTTGTTTCTCTTCTTGTTTCTAGGAAACAGAGCCTCAACTAGCTATTGAAAAAAAAAGCCCATAAAAAACTCAAAAGAGAATAAATTGAGAAGAGCAGGGGAAATGCAAAGCAGGGGAATTGAAACAAAAGAAGGCCAGAGCAATGGTCCTACCACAAGAGGTAAAAAAAAATGGTACACTTCTGTACTCCCCTCACAAGAACAACTTTGTTACTCACTGCAAAACCCAAACAAAGATCCAATTAAGCAAATTTGGGTTTGTTTCACTCGACAATATAAAAACAGGTGAATGCAGGCAGCAAATGCAAGACTTTTGCAGAGGATACAGTTTTCTCTCTTTATGTTGTCTTATCTCCCAAGACAAGAGCCTTATATCAAAGTGGTAGCCTGGAATATCTGCAGTACTCAGTGCCTTTAGCCCTTTACCACTGACATGAAGAAAAGGTCTCCTATAACACAAACATCCCACAAAAAACATACCAGGATCAGCATAGCTGCTGTCTCCCACTGCCAGAGAGGGAGCCCCATTACGGTCAAAGCAGAGAAAGGATAATGTGTGCAAAAGACATTGGGAAAAAAAGGAAAAAATAATGTAACACTCAGCTCTTTGGCACAACAGTTGTGGAATGAGTTTTGTTGCATTGGGAATTGCTTCTTTCATCAGTTTAAGAAACTTCCCGGGAGATTCAGAAACTCCAGGAAAGAGAAAACTGAGAAAAACAATCACATTTTTAAAAAAACCTATTTTAAGCAAACCAGAGACCCAAATTAAGATTATGCTCAAAGAATGCCAAAGCTCATTCACATAGTTGCTTGTATACCTGACTTGGATGAAGTCACAGTGCCTGGGGCAACTGTTTTGATCTCAACCAAATCAATCTAGGTATGTTGAAAGTGTTCTTAGGAAAATACAGCGTTGTTACGTAAATTCAGCTTTTAGGGGTGGGACTGGAGGAGCAAAGCATCTGCATGTCAGCATTGCAAAACCTCCCTACACGAGCAGTGGGATGGGGAAATCACTGGACTACAAGTGAGGATGACCAAGTTGCATGAACAGGTCATGAAACAACTGTGCATGAGCCATGCCCAGTCTGCTACATCAGACTCATGTAAATAGTTTGGTGTCCAGTAAATGCACAGTTCTGTCTGAGCAACAGAACCCAGATGGTCATAACCACTGTCACAGGGTCTGGTTGGAGTCCTGTCATCAGTGCTGCCCCTCAGGGTTCAGTACTGGGCCCAGTGTTGTTTAACTTGTTCATCAGTGACTTGGATGAAGGAGCAGATGCCTCCTCAGCAAGTTCACTGATGACACAAAGCTGGGAGGAGTGGCTGATACCCCAGAGGGCTGTGCAGCCCTTGAGAAGGACCTCAGCAGGCTGGAGAGATGGGCAGGGAAGAACTGTCAGAAATCCAACAAAGGCAAGTGCAGGGTCCTGCACCTGGAGGAATAACCCCATAGCACAGGCTGGGGCTGACCTGCTGGAGAGCAGCTCTGCCAGGAGGAACCTGGGGGTTCAGGTGGACAACAACTGAGCCAGCAGTGCCCTTGTGGCCAGGAAGGCCAGTGGGAACCTGGAGTTCATCAGGAAGATCACTGCCAGCAGGTCAGAGGTGATCCTGCCCCTCTGCTCAGCCCTGGTGAGGGCATATCTGGAGTGCTGTGTCCAGTTCTGGGCTCCTCAGTACAAGAGAGACATGGAGCTCCTGGAGTGGGTTCAGCAAAGGGCTAGGAGGATAATTAAGAGACTGGAGCATCTCTCTTACCAGGAAAGGCTGAAGAAGCTGGGCCTGCTCAGCCTTGAGAAGAAACAATGGAGAGGGGACCTCATCAATGTCTATCAGTGTCTCAAGGGAGGGTGCCCGAGGATGGAGCCAGGCTCTGCAGTGGTGTCAAGCAACAGGACAAGAGGCAAAGGGAAGAAACTGATGCACAGGAAGTTCCACCTGAATATGAGGAAAAGCTTCTTTACTGTGCAGGTGACAGTTCAGTTCTTTACTAAACAGGTTGCTCAGAGAGGCTGTGGAGTTGCCCTCGCCGGAGATATTCAAGAACCATCTGGATGTAATCCTGTGCCATGTGCACTAGGATGACCCTGCTTGAGCAGGGAGGTTGCACAAAATGACCCAGTGTGGTCCCTTCCAGCCCTACCTATTCTGGGAGTCTGTTTAATTCAAATAGAAACAAAAATACACAAAATGAAGCCAATGTACCAGAAAGGCCAGGATTCTTCCAAAGCAAGAGACATTCACTGCAAGTCAATGGGGGGAAAAAACCCACAAAAAACAACAAACCAAACTAAAAAACACCACTAAAAAACCAACAAGACCCAAACTGAACAAGATTATTAGATTGTTACCTTGAGACTGTATGACTGCAGCAAATCACAGCAGTATCAGGCCAGCCATGGCACAAAAGCAGCAAGTCATAAAAGCATTTGAACTTTTAGAACACACATCTAGTATATTCCTGCCCAGGCCATGAAATGTTACCACCAACAAGTAAGGACAGGAATTCCCCTGTAAAGCCCTAAGGAACCACATAACCTTTTAATTAGCTAAAAGAAACCCCAGGTGTACTCACACTTGATTAAATCAATGTCAGGCATGCTCATCAAAGGACGTTGCTATTAACAAAGCTAACCTACCTTCAGCTATGCAAGAGCCCAAAATGAGTTCATTGCACTCATTTTCTTCTCTCTTTGCTCATTTCAAGTGTGAGCATATTCAGTATCAGAAAAGATACATAGGAAGAGGCAAAACACACCAGAATATATTTGCCTGGCTCCAAAGAGTTCAAGCATAACAGACGCTGTTGAACAATGATGTGGACCTCAAATTGTCTGCAGATTAACAGACTGCTCACTGACAGAAAAAGAGGCAATAGGCATAAATTAAATCATAAAAATTTTTTTAAACCCTTTCTTTTTATGTTTTTATTTTGTTGGTATTACTATGAGAGTAGTCAAACACTGGAACATGGTGCCCAGAGATGGTGGGATCTCCATCTCTGCAGATATTCAAAAGCTGTCTGACCATAGTCCTGGGCAACCTGCTAGAGGTGACCCTGACTGAGCACCAGGGTTGACTAGATGATCTCAAGAGGCTCCCCCAACCACAGCAATGTTGTGATTTAGTGAACTAGGATATCACCAGGACAAGCAAAAATTTCTAGCCAGTTTCACTGACTCCATCTCTCATTTTAGCCACAAATACAGAATCTTTAAATGCTGCTAGCACACTTATGGTACCCTTGAAAACATCATCTACAACCGATGTGGAAGTTCTTGTCTTCTAATTCCAGCTTTCATGTCTAAAGAGTATGTCCATGCAATATGACTTGGAGTCACGTCCTTTGTCTTCTCTTTTAGCTTACTGACAGCAGAAAAAGCTCAAAGAAGAGCCAAAGTCATATTGATTCCTACATTGCAGCAGACCTCTCCAGCCCTCACCCATGTCCCTGTAGGTAGCTCTTTTGCTTTCCATCAAAGTCTCCTTCTGGATACCTCTATTTGAACTTAGAGTACGATTGACAAGATGTGTTTCATTCCAAAGAACCCACATATAAGCAGGTTCAGGCTGTTAGCCTGAAATATTTCCTCACATTTGGCTGAGGAACATGACAAATCATAAATTGCAGGGCATCTACAAGAAGGCTTCTGTCAATTCATTGAAAGAATCATTTGTTCCATTAGGTTTTTATTGGATTGAGAATCACACTGAGTTATGCCTATGTTCATCACACTACAGAACACAGTGAAAAGTCCACAAAATGCATTTAACTCCCAGCTTAGAGCAAGAGGAATGAGACTAGTTCCATTAAAAGGGATCTCATTAAAATTAAAAATGATAATGCAACCCCTCTCCCCTGCCAATTAAACTAACAGTGCTGAGTCTCATCATTCTCTGGTGTTTAAAGAGCAGTAAATAGGCTTCCTATAGAAGATGATCGTGGAAACAACCTGAATCTTTATGTTAATGCATCAGTCATGGTTTACTTTAGCTTTGAGGAATGTGGTTAGTAACTCACCCAGCTGGATAAGCAACGAGGCCAGTTCTGGGGTCGCAGGCCAGTCCTCTGCCTCCCGACACGGTTATGCCCAACACCTTCTCCAAAGTCACCTAGAGCATACAAGAAAGAAAACAGGAAGTACCATGAAATGTGAGTGCAGTTCAAATAGACCCATAACACAGATGCTGATAGTCTGGTTCACACTGGTTCCTAGAAATCCACTGAGAAGCACCAGGTACAAAAGCAACTCCATTCAACTTTCAGTATAGGCACAGGAAAATACTGCTGGGGTACAGAGAAGGCATTATCGACCCACTTATTACTTTTTCTATGTCAGAGCATTGCAAAGAGAGCAATGCAAGCAGCAGACAGTACTGGTGAAAAGCTGGGATGCACATTCATTGGCCAGATTCCCATCCTTCCAGTAAGAGCAACATACCACAGTCTCTAGAGCTTGGCTCTTTCCTGAAAACAGTTTCCAGGTTGACACATCCAGTAGCATGTGGTTCAGCCTGGTCTCAGCCTTGTATTCCTAGTAACTGAATAGTCCATTTTTCCTATGGTGCTGGAGGTGGAAATCACAACCAGTGGTTGAGGGTATCCCTTGCCAGAAGTGTGAAATAGAACACCATAAACATTCACAAGCCTGCTGCATACCAATGACCTTGCAAGAGACTGTTATCTAAATGTCCTCATACTCCCCTCAGGCAAACATCTCCACTGTTTTAAAAAAAAGAAAAGAAATGCAACTGGGAAGAGCTACTTGGAAGATATAAAGGCCTCCGTGGTAAGAAGCTGATAAAAGAAAAAAAAAAAAAAAAACACCACCAAGACGGGGAAGGACGGGTGACAAATGGACACGACACAATGTTTCAGGAGCAGAGAAGGCCAGGGAGATTCAGCAATTGCCCCAAAGCAAAAGGCTGCAGTGGGATTACACTGCACAAAATCTGGCTTGTGGCATAAAAGGACTCAACCTCTGAGCACAAAGCAGCTGTCAGCCCTGGGGTTATTTTGACCGACACAAAATTATTCTCTTTCCTTTACATTTGCACAGCTTCATTTTATTTATTATATATTTGATGCATACATTCTTCCCCAGCATTGCTGTCTGTGCCAAACTCAAGGATTTTACTGGGTCACAGTCTTCTGTTTTTAATTATCATCATCTAAGTCATATTTGGTTAAGGCCTTAGGGGCACGGACACAGCATCAGAAGTTACTATTGTAATAATTACTACTGACTTTAATAGCTGCCCTGAAGACGAACATCTTGCATTTATACCGAGGTGGAGCACAAAAGGCAGGGGCGGGGCAGGTTTCCCACGCCACCCTGACCGCACACCTTACCAGACCTGAGGAGTTTGGCTGCAGGGTGAGACACAAGGCTCAGGTTACTAGGTAAGGGGCCAGAAATAACCCCACACAGAGAATCTCCTTGATTCAGCAAGTAAAACAGAGCTGAGGTACCACCACTTAACATAAGCCTTCCATGCTTTCAGTTACTTCAAATTTGGCCTGCCTTCAAACAGTGACATGGAAAGTTGAAGATTTCATTTTCCAGTCTCTGGAGCAACTTGGTCTTTTTTTCCCCTCTTACTAATAATATACCCCAGGTACTTTAAGACATTATGAGAACCCACCAAATTCTCCCCTTCTCTTGCAAACTGAGAATCTCTGAAAACATGGCTTTTACAAGACTCCACTGGATTTTTGTTAAGAAAGAACATGCAAATAACAATGTAGTTACAAATCCACTGATAAAGAAAGGAACTAGTTTTGTTTCAACTTAATATTGGAATAAGGTTGGGGAGAGGAGTGGGAAAGGCCAGGAGGATATCTACTCATCCAGATTTGTTAACAATACTTCAAAACAAATCTTTTTAAAGCAGCTCAAAAACATGCAGAAAGAACTCATTGATGCTGCTGCTGAGAATCTGGCTAATATCAGCAGTTTCCAAACTAGAAGAGGTTTGAATTCATACAGAAAATGCATTCTTGACAGCAAAGGAGGAAGTGGAAGAGACATGTGCCATCAAGTAGTTCCATCTAGATAAGGCACCAATTACTTGATTCTGTCAGCAAACATCAATTTAGCAATGCTGTGATTACACTGCTCATTGCAGGCTTTAGTTCAGTCTGGCTGTAATTGCCACTATCCTAAAAGGCACTGCTTGACCTTGGCCAGGCAGATATTCAGCAGCAATTCAGCAACCTACTTTCACCAACAGGTATGATTTTGCTCTGCAAGGACATTTACTGAGCCTCTCAGTGTGCAGTCTTACACCACAGCAGAGCTGACCTTACTCAGCCCAGTGATATCCCTCTCCTGACAGTCCTGGCATGGCAATTACATGTCCAGAAGGCCAAACCAGCAGAAAACCATGTTCTACTTGTAATTTTCTGTTTGTTTTCTGTTTGCCAGCCTGGGGAAACCCACAGGAAGATCAGACCAAATTCAGGGGGAAAAAACCCTAAAACAAACATACCTTTCCCTGGCAACTGGATCAATCTAGCTGCACAGCCAAAGCCCAACCTGACTCCTACAAGTCTTTAAGAAGAAGAGAAACCAAACAGGAACACTACCTGATTTGTCTTGACATCCTCACATCACCAATACCAAAATGTCACCCTTACTCCAGCCTCCTCTCTCACTCTAAAGTCAGTGGAGGTCCCCTGCTGCTTTGCCAAGGGACTTTTTGTGGCAAGGCTAGGATGTGGAAAGTCTACCTTTCTCCTATGGTCCGCACACAGCTTGACAGAAAAGGAGTAGCTCAGTCTTCCAGTCTGATTATTTTAGGGCCAGCAAGTATCTTCTGGCCTCCAACAGACCATCTGTTCCTTTAGAAAAAGGCAACTGTCAAGGCCATACCTCTGATATTAACAGAAAAAGTGCTACAGAAATAGATAACTGTCTCTAGACTAAAGATTCACAACTAACTTTCCAAAAAAGGTTTCCCCTCTTTTGTTCCCAGTCTTAACTTCAAAAACTTTCTAGTGTAAAGAACTTGAAAGGCAACCCCACAAAGCCTACCCAAAGGCAGCAACTCCACTTGATAATACTTGAGTATTAAAACCAACTTGCATCAGAAAGTATGCATATAAATTTAAAATGTAACCAAATGTGATCTTATGAGACTTGTGAGATCCACTTCCACCAACCTGCCCACAATACACCAGTTTTTTCCCCATGACCATCTTCCTGACTAGGTGACATAGGGGCAAGAGATAGTCACTTTGTCAAAAAATTTGAGAATGAAAAACATTTCAGAGAGAAAAACAATAGATAACACAGTATGAACTGGAAGCATCTCAATTTGCCAGCTAAAACAAATGAATTCTTAATATGGTTAATTAGGGCAAAACCACATCAACTTTAACTTCCTAATCTGGTATTAAGATTTGTCAGCAAAGGGCAGATCAGTCAATACAGGTCTGCACTATCCACCTCTGAAGTTACCACTTCCTCCTGTGGTAAGGGCAGTCTCCCAGCCCTACACAGCCATAAACACTGCCATTCATACAAGTCTCCCAAGCAGTACTTCAGCACATCCCAGTCTGAAATACATTATTTTGCACACCTTCCCAAGGCTCATCTGAGCCACAGGACCTGGAGAGTTCCCCTGCAGATTTGAGACACTGCTCATTACCAATAGCTCCTGTGTTTGCCCAGTTTGAATCCTACAGTTGTCAGACATGTCACTGCTTGCTCAGGCCTTCACAGGCAACTAATGGGCCACCTCAACACCCCCATCCAAACCTGGAAACAACTGCATGATTAAACCTGCCATTTGTACCTAAATTAGAGGCAGCAGAGGAGGCTGACAAGCTGCATTTGTTACTTCATCTTGAGGCTTCTATTAATAGCATTTGGCACTTTCAGTCAACATTCTCTGTGCGACTTGCAAGAGCTGTTGAATTGATCCACACACAAAACACTTCTGCAGCTCATTTTGCACTGCCACTTTGCTATCTGAAACCATCCCATCTCTTTTCCTTTAAGGTCAACTTTTACTCAAATGTCGATGCTCAATATACACTCTTAGGCACCAAAACCTGTGCAGCTAACACCTATCTTGCAAAATCTGATATTCAGCCATTTTACAAAAATTTGGTGAGTTGGAACTGCACAAATGTGTATAAAGAAATTTTTGTGTTCCTTCCACATCAAATCCCAACACCATCAGATAGGTAGGACCAAACCAGCAGAGTCCTGAATTGCAGGACTCAAGGCACCAACAGGTATTCACAGCAGCTGGGCCTTCCCAGAAAGAGGGGTCCCACTGCAGCCCAATCCCGCCTGAAGTCAAAGGGCACATCTGACAGCAGCCCTTGCTTCCACCAGGCACAATCCCACACAGTGCATGGGGCAAGCCCATGCTTGGGGAAAGAAGCCATATCATCTCTGCCTTCCTACGGAGGTGCAGATAATCGTTTCAGAAAGACTGATCTGAACAGCCCCAGCCAGCCTTGTCTGGCTTCTCAGAAAACTCCACGTGTGACCAGCTGCACCCAGGTCTCAGAGTGAGTTTTGTTCTTGCGTGAGCTCTTTCTGTTGTTTTGAGAAAGTTATCACAAACAATTGCTTCCATATGCTATAAGGACAACACAGAAATCCTTGAAGGATCATCCCAACTTAACCCCCACCTGTAAACACTTTCCTCTTTCCCATCATTTGCATTCATTTGGGACCATCTACACTTGCAAAGCCACAGGGGAGTACAGGAGCACTGTGGCCTGCACATCCAGGCAGGACTCTGTTACGAAGCAGTAGTAAACACACCCAGCACAGCAATGACTTCCACCAGAACGGGTGCCAAAAGGGACAGTTCGTCACACTGACAGTCCTGCCTGACTGTCACAGGCACTCTGCCTACAGCTGCACTGTTTCACTACTGAACCCCTGGGTAGGAGCTCCTGTATCTGTGCCTGTTTGCATAACAGCAGATTTCTGAGGTCTGCCTTCATCTTAAAAGAGAGAAAGAGACATTTTCAAGAGAAAGCCATCTTTAGGCTTTAGGCCACCAGGCATCCCTCAAAGAGCTTTGACTGCAGGCTGAATAATAAATAGCCTGCTGCCACTCACACCACCATTCTCCCCTGCCAGCAAAAGACTAAGTTAGGAGTTCAACAGTATTTGAGCTCCTTATCCTCGCACTCAAATGCTAAAGAAATTAGAGTTTTCTGACTTGATTGTCTCACTACCTGCCTTCTTATGCTATCTTCATTCTCTTTTGGGCCCAAATTCTCATTGTTCACTACAAGCACAATTTATTTAAGCATGGAAACAAAAAAAGCAAAGTATTTGAAAGGATCTGTGCTACTCTCCAGTGCTCAAAATGACAACCAAGTGGAGAAAACTGATGTTACTGTACAGGGCTGCCCACACACTCCAGCACCTACAGCATTAAGCAGGAGGCTACAGCCTGAGAAAACCATGTCCAGTAAGCAGATATGTCTGTTCCAGACTTCAGGAGATCAGCCACCTTGGATCAGAGACCAATATCTAGCCCTGGTTTCTTTTCCCATTTGCAGCCAAAAGGAGGAAAGTCAGAAAGAATGGTATAAAAAAAATGTATGGACAAAGGTTAAGATCAAGGAAAACAAATTTGATTCTTTCTCACATCCTGTCAGTCTTCCAGTCTCAAAATAGATATTCTGCATTTTTAACTTATTTCAGTAGAGTTCTCCACCATGAACTTATCCACTTTGTCTATAAAAGCTTAGCATTCACCACATCTTTTGGCAAGGAACTCTACCAGTCTGGTATATTGCAAGATGAACCATCTGTCATTATTTGTTTTAAACCTTACTTCTAATAGTTTTATTTTACATGCCTCAATCTTTGTATGGGAATAGACAGTGAACAGTCAGTCCCTATCCACCACCTTTAGGTGGTTCATGATTTTGTAAGGAGCTATACTATCACCTCAAGTCATCTGTGTTCCAAGTACAAGAGTCTTCTTGAAGTCACTTTATGGCTCTTCTGAAAGCCGTTTCATATCCTCTATCAGCTCTTCTGTGAAGCCCTTCTATGTTCCCTACGTTCTTCCTGAGACAAAGGGCAAACACCAAGACCACATGTAGCTTTCCAGGCATGGCCACAGCAAGTGTTTACAGAGCAGGATAATAAAGCCTGTTTTGTTTTCCATTTTTTTCCCTTACTCTCAATCTGCCTTTCTGACATCTAAGATCATTTACAGAGAACAACAAAAAGGTCACCCTGCTCAACAAAGTCACAGGTAAGACCTGCCGCTGCTTTGCATTTGGAAACATATCCCCCATTCTGTCCTGTCTGCTGCCCTATGGAATGGGAAAGCCTATTCTTGAATTAATAGTTTGATTTTAACGTGCCCCTTTCTCTCCATACCGTTGTGAGCATCTATGATCAAGAGCATCCTAAGAGAGAGTTCTTGCAGCACAGCTATTCCAATCCAATCCAGAATGGCTACTTCAGCAAATGTCCACAAGCAGACAATTTCTATTTTAAAAGCCTTCCCATGGGCCTATGTATAACATAGTTAACGTTCAAACCCATTTAATTAAGTGGCGGCATCGAGTCAATATGACAAGACAACATCCATCAGAGTTCATCTACCGTCCACTGCACAATGTGCCTGCCCTCATGCCTCTCCTGCTTGAAAATAGGCATATTAATAATGCATGTGCAAAGGCACGGGCTCCTGAAAAAGCAAAGGACACAGAAATCTCTCAGATACATGACCCATGAGGGCCACTTCGAAAATCCTTCTCTAGCACTTAATCAGTTGTAACTAAGTAACAGTCTTGGAGGGGGGGAAAGGGAGGGAAGTGGCTACATAATCATCTGGGCTTTTGTCTTAAAAAAAAAAAAAAAAAAAAACAAAAAAAAACCCCCAAAAATAAAAAACCCTTTACTGATCAACCTGAGATCCTAGTCTTGAGACCCCAATGTTCTTTGGTCCAATACACTGACACAGGGAGCTCCAACATCAGGCCTGAGTTTCACAGCAGCACCGTGGTTTGCCCGTCTCTCTCTCTACATTCTGCTCCCATGGTTTTCAGCACCTCTGCATGCACTCCAACGTGTTTTCCATGCTGCTACACAGCAAAGTCGTATCAATGCACTCTGGCATTCAATACGTGAAAATGCTGAAAATGTGGCTGTACATTGTCAGCGTCAGCATTTAAGAAAGCTGTCTATCTTACATAAGTGAAATTCAATACAGAGCGCCAAATCTCACAGCTGGCCCTGTTTGTACATCCCTGCTGCTGCCCCCGAGCCCCACCACAAAAAAGCACGTCCAACCTCCAGGGAGCAGCGCACACGTTGTAGGCACTAATCCATCGTCTGAACACACTGTCTGATGGCCTGTTACTGCTGCAGAAAAACAAAGGCTTGAAGTTTTACATTTAGTTCTGCTGAGCTTCATTTGGCACATAAAACACAGAGCACTAATTACAGCATACTGTTCTACTTAAGGGGCTGTCAGCATTTCCACTGCAAAGCCTTCATTTCAGGGCTTTATAACACAGCTGTGAAATATTCATTTTGCACTTCAGCTTAACATGCAAAGGTCTGGCTTTGGACCAGGTTCCCCGGCCTGATTTTTTTTTTTTGAGGGGGGGAGTTAGGGTTTTTTATTGTTGGTCTGGCAGGGGAAGGGCTGAAGATGGGTGGATAGAATTAACTGCAGGAGGTCTTTGACTTACAAAAGCACACAAACAACAAAACTACTCAGCTCCATAGTTGGTTTCTGCCCCTCACCTACCCAATGTGCTCCTGTGCTTTTGTTTATGAATACAGAATATGCACTTCTAAATTTCTTTTACATGTAAGTATTTTATATTTTTAAGAGGTTTTTCTATCCTCTCCCACTTCTCCAGCCAGTCTTTCTTCCTTCAGCAACCAACGCTAGGAAAGAGTAATGTCTTGACAAGCCTGGAGACTGAAAATATTCCACCTGCAAAAGGCAACAGTAGCAAGCCAAGCTCCAACACACCCATTCAGGAGGTCTCTGGCTGACAGAGCAGTCTCCATTTCTCTCGCTGTAAGCTTCCTAAGCCTTGCCCACAGCCACCATTGCCCACCTACACCACCTGCCCAATTGACCCTCCGGGAACTACTGCAAGACCATGAAACTGGTTTCATGCAATCCACTACACAGATATGTTCTGATATTTAAGGTGTTTCCAGCCAATATCCAGTTTAAAGGCGGTATTTGTGGGGAAAAGGATTGAGAGCTATAAGCAAGCTTCACAATTAACCAATTAAAAAAAAAAATAAAGTGAAAGAGGAAAAAAACCCACAAAGCAAAACAAAACAGAAAAACACCTGACCAGACCATCATAGTATGACACAAGCAGCTGCCAATTTGATGCAATTTGATTTCAAGATAACCACTTTAAGATCGTCAGGGCACAATCTCCCTCAACCCAAGTTATGAATGGCACTCCTTGGCACAAAAGTGGCAAGAGCAGAAACTGACTTGCTAAAAGGTTTTGAATCACTGAGTTATGGGGAGCATTACATTACATTTGTAAATCTGCATAATAGCAGAGGTGGGATGGGGGTATTCCAATGGAAGTGCTGAGCCTCAGCTCTAATGCCTCCACCAGGTGTGTAGCACAGGGGTTGCAACTGGGGTGTGCACACATTTATTAAAAATTATCCAGACATTTAGAGAAACAGAGCAAATCAGGGATGAAGGTGGGAGAAACGAAACCCAAACAACCCAGGGTCTCCATAGGCTGTCTTTCCACAGTGTGCATGCATTTGTCCATCTCTCCACAGAGCCTCTCTTGCCTGCTCTCCCCTCCTGGCCTCCTCACTGCGCTGGCTGCCTTCAGTCCAATTCCAGCTGTCAGGGCTGCATTCCTGACCCATCAGCCCCAGCTGTCGGGCCAACGTGCTGAATCTGCACTCTGCCTTCTTCTTCAGGCACCTGAAGAAAGGCAGTCCCAGGCAGGCCATAAATACCATTGCACAGCTCCAGGGAGTGGGTGGGAGGCTATTAAAAGCACCTCTACCAGCAACCATAGTGAGGGAACTTAGAACAGAAGAACACACCTGCAAGTGTTCCTGCAGCCTGCAAAGAGGACATGTAGAGGATTAATTTCCTACCAGCTTCTACAGCACAACTTAGTCATCATTCAATAATCTTCTGTTTCTTTGTTTAACAACAGCCTGGACAACCAATTTTCTCTTCCCCGCTCCCACATTAAGTTCAATTTCTTCCTAAATATTGCAGGGATGAGGAGAGGTCATGTAACCTTACCAACTCCAGACAAAGGCAAGACAAGCAGCAGTTTCTCCTTCTTCTACCATTCAGTCATGATTCTCACTGTAAAAGCAACACCAACTCAGACTTTATTGAGATTTGACAAAACTTTCAGAAAATCTGAGCTTCAGAGATACAAGTGTGGTGAAGGAACAGGGAAAAAGTGTGTGTAAATTGTCCACCATTGTCAGTGCTGTCATGATGCTATTGTGACTTTGATATGGGAAATTCTTTTTTGTTGGTATAAGCAAAATTTGTGAAGACTACAATGAATGCATGAAATGAATGCAAAAAGAAAAAGTGACATCAAACAGGCTACAGGTATTCCTGGTACATAAAGAGTCAATCCTGATTTGTTCCAGACTAAGCATCTGCACATGGAGTCAATCAGATCAGCTCCACAGGCAGTTAAGCCCCATGGAACAAAACAGAGACACCTCTGTGTGGGCAGGCTTCAAAGAAACCCTTCCTTGAGCTCTTGGGACCTGGAATTCTGCAGGATTACTCCTTCACAAGAACCAGATTTTTCCACTTTGCAAATGTGCATTACTTTTTCATAAGGAAAGAGAGTAGACAAGATACCAGACTTTACATAGGGTATGCTTTGTCCTCCTATACATGCAATTTGTCCAATGATTTCTTTTTCTTTATAGTAGAAGATGAAGCCAATTCACTTCCTCTGCATCAAGAACTACCTATACAAGTTTTAGGTACAAATACAAACTTGCAACACTGCAGATCAGTGGAAGCAACTTCTGACTTTCTGGCAATCTCACACACTGGTCTCCTCCAAATCCATGCACGGGGCTCGGAATACAGGCAAGGAAAGTGCTTCAGTGAAAAGAAATAGAAAAAAAAAGTCTATATAGCTCCCTTGGGCAGAGTTTCAGTTACTCATATAAGGGTTTGAAATCAAGCAGGAACAAACGGTTCTCTCAGCATAAGGGTCACTGTTCATCATCATTAATCATCACTTCCCAGATAGGAAAGGCTCCTTCCCCTCTGTTTTGCCCAGGCTTTAGCACTCACAAAAAGCAAGAGACAAGAAAAAGAGCCAATAGGAATGTGGGCACAGGCTGGCAAGGTTGCTCCCTCTGTGGCTCTGCTGAAGTCCCTCCTCTTGGTCCCAGCCCTGAGCTGAGCCTGCTCCTAAATGCAAACAGGCAACAGTTAAAAGTCCACAGCTTCTCGGGCACACGCTCCAAGGAAACCGTGGCAGCACCACATAATTCTTGACTCTGAAGCAGTCAAACACAGGGGCCATAACACAGCACTGCTCACACTGATACTGCCATGGCAAGGACTCCCTCCTAAATCACCTCCTGCTGAACTCTATAAACAACACATACATTCAAGCTAAACTTGGACACAGGGAAGAAAGAGAGGGAGCAGAACGTCTTCCCCACAGTCAGCCCTGCTGAGGGGAGCCACAGAAGGAAAGCCACATCTCAGCACTTCAAGAAAAGCATCATGTTACAATCTCCTTCCCCTTAATTTCTTCTCTGGGGCTTATTTTTGGTATAAACGGATCTGTGAACTGTTTGACAAGGCTTGGGGGAGAACTTAGTGGTTCATCTTGAGTCCAAGAGTAGAAACACACAGAGCTACGCAGGATGAAGAAAAGCCTTTTGATCAGCCTGTCTGAGGCAACACACGTAATTTGTTTGCAATTTCTTTTTTCACCCATGACCCCATGCCAAATCAATTAATTTTCATCCTTCACCAGTGATTTACACAGCCATTCTGCCCTAAAAGTCTTCAACTGCCATATCTCACCCCTACCCTACCCACCTCACATTTTCATAAAAGCAACTATGCCTTCTAGAGAAGAGCATAGCTGTAGGAAGTTTTAAAGAGACTGTAAGTAGTGTCTTAAAGAGACTCTGTATGTACAAGCCCCATCCTTTTATGCCCAGATTCTTTCCACAGAGCAGGTGTCTCAGAGCTCATCTCTCCTGTCACCTGAAGGATCTCGCCTGTAACTCCTGAACCGCTCCAGGATAAGACACCTTGTCCTCCCATGCATGCATCTCCCTAAGATTTCAGTGATGTTATGGGAGAAAGCACATACCCGCATCCTCAGGGAATGAGAAAATGGTTTTGTAATTTTTAAAGATAATTTAAATCAGCTTACAACATGTCAACAATTTAAAAGATGCTGAGATGGGAATAAATACAACAGGAAGGACAGAGTAAGAGCAAAGCATTTATTACCCAGACAACATCCCTATGGAAAGAGGCAGGAGGTTAAAAGATTAGATTTCCATCTCTCCCAAAACATTGTCTGAACTATTTATTATTAGTTTCACAGTACTTTCAAGAAGTCCCAACAAACACAAAGCCCTCCTGTACTCACAGCAGGCAGCAACGTGTACTCTCACACAGTTGGCAATCTACAACCAAGAAGTATAAGAGGACTAGGTGGCAAGACCACACAAACACTGAGGTTAAATGTCTTAAACATGCAACAAATTAGCAACAGAACTGGGAATAATCTTACTCCCTCACAAATTTCAGCAGCTATCTACTGCATGGATCATGCTACACCACTCCTGTACTTCCCTCCTGCTTGAGGCCAAGGACAGTATTTTTAAAGAAAGCTTAAAAATTAATCAAAAGAAAGCATACGAGAATTCTCTCTTTTGCTCAAGCCAACCAGTATGTACAGGAGGAGACATTCAAGCGTTCTGCCTGCCCCCTGCCAAGACTCACTGCCCAGCACTAGGCAATCCCTCCCTGCACTCTTCCCTGCCCTCTGCCCCAAAGAATAAGCTTCTTACAGAATAGACTTTATCAGCATCTTGCCCTTCGTGAGTCCTGGAATTAAGAAGCTCTTCACATCTGTCCATCAACATGCATATTGAGCACCCAAGAGATTTGTCCTGTCAGCCAGAAAGGAGACCACATCCCTCAGGGGGATTGATACAGAGGAACATGGGCCAAAGATTGAGAAAGCAAACTGAAGAGAACAGCACATGCACTGACTTCGACCATCTCCTCAACAACCCTGCTGCCACTTCCCCTCCTGTTCCAGTACAGAGGAAAGCCCTTCACCTGTAACATGGTGTCTCTGGTGTCCCTGTCACGTGCCCCTGCTGCTCAGTCACCAGCACAGACAACTCCAGCAAACTCATATGTGCTCAGCCAGGTACACACCACTGAGCCATCCTCCTGCTGCAAAGATGCAAAGTGGTGCTTCAGGAGAAGCAATCATCATCCAACAGTCACAGCAGATGCAGAATTCAGTTGAGTCTTTTCCAAATAGTTCAATTTTTTTTTTCTTACAAGTTTTATGACATAGACCCAGCATCCCAAAGACCTGAATGCTCTTCCTCTAGGACAGCAGCAAGAAACACCATCGATCCCCACACTTTTGCATGCACACACACACACAGACGAAATCACCACTAAATAAACCGGAGAGAGACAAAAGGCTATAAAGGTAGCTACAAAGCAATCCTAAACAAACTCATTAAGTCATTCATTCAACTTGCTTTCATTCTTCACTTACTCTGCCCCTAAATCACTTCTTCCTGGGATTTTCCCCAAGGACCTTTTCAGTTTATTTTCCTGAAGGAAACAAAGTCTGTAAACGAGGGGTACAGTAGTCCAAGATAAGATGACATATTTGAGTAGCTGTTAAAGTGACTTAACAGAAAAAAAAAAGCCATCCAAGTCCCTTAAAACCCTAAAAGAGGGAGTAGCTCTGGAAAAGAAGTCTCCTCTAACTTGCATTTAGGTTCAGGAACATGAGTAACTGGTAGAATTACCAAATGTGAGAACTGGGGAAGTAACACCGTACTCAGAGGAAACAATTCTTATCCACATACTTGAAAAACTCTTGGTTTTGTTACCATGTGGTCTCTGTCACATTTCAAGAAAGCAAACCTTTGCAATAACCACTATTTTTTACTGCTCTTGTTTAGAAATTCAGAAAGCCCTAGATCCAGGGCACAACCAACTCTTGTTGCTTCAACACTTGACAAAGAACTGCTGCTTTTACATTCTTAGTTCTTAGCAGAAATTGCTGTTGTAAAAAGTAGAAAGCAAAAGTAGAGATTATGGAACTCCAGTCTTCCATAATTAGTAGGGGGGCAACCCTCCTAATTTCCTGGTAAATAGCTTTAGACACATTCACCTACTTAGACGCATTTAGCAGAGTCTGTCTGGATAAGAAATAACTTTGAGTGACACATGTAATTCAGAAACACCTGAACTAAGTACATTTCTGCAGTTTAAACAAGGGAGATAATAACCAGGCAAACACTTGAAGAGCAAAGCAGCACAAGAGAGAACATCCCTATTTGTGCTGGACCACCATGCTAACCCTGGTCAAACTGTATTTTTCTCTGGTAAAAAGAGAGCTGTAAAGCTTCTATGCAGCTTGTGTCCACTCCCTGCTGTGGTGCACTGGCAGAGAGGTAGTGGGCAACTGCTGGATACAAGATTTGCTGTCACCGCTGCACCAGAACTGGCTCCTGCATGAATCCAGGCTGCAATTCCCATCACTGCCCAGAGGAGAGGTGTTGGATGAAACAGAGCTGATGGCCTGTCAGAGCTGAACGAATGCAGCTGATGATTTGCACTCTTACACAAAAATGCAGAAAGAAATGACTGTAGAATTGTTTGTTGGAGCACTGAAACCCAAAAACATTCCCACACGTACACTGTCTTGTCTCTCTTCTAAGTACATCAGTCTGTTTAAGGAAAGACCTGCAAACATGTCTGCAGGTTGATACCTGCAATAGAGCACTTAGGAGACAATACTGGGCTACTGTCTCTGTTTAAAAATTAGCCAAAGACAAAAGAAGTACTTAGAGTTCAAAGATGGAATTAATATAATCCACAAGCAAAGACTAAAACTGGCTGCTCAGTGCCTATCAGTACTTGCTGCTATTTCTACAGAGGTCATTTCCTACATTTCCTTTAGGTGAGATACAAATCTATCAGTGACAGAAAGGACCACAGAAACTGGCACAATCTGCCACAGCAGCCAAGCTGACTGAGCAAATACTTGCACTAAACAATCTCAACAAAGAACCAGAAAGCTGCTTTTAAACTGCAAGAGTTATGTTCACAAGCGCTGCCTGGGAGAAGTCCTACGCATAGTCCCCATGGTTCAAAAGATGATAGCAGCATCTCGATGCACCCATGAAACCCCAGATGATGCCACTCCAACATACTGCTCCCTACCATGTGTGACATCGTGATGATCAAGGCAGCTCCACAAGTACCCATACTACCTGTCTAACAGTTTGAGAAGAAAAAGTCCAACAGTTCAAGCAAACTCAGCAACAGTTCTGGAGTCAGAAAAAACTACGATTGTCACAGACCAAACTCTGTGGTGTTGGGCCACCAGGTTGTTGAAACTGAATCCTGGGATTTCTGACAGATGTTTCACCACAAGAGAAAAGAGCTGAGCAATCTTCAAGCAGGAAGCCAATGCTCCAGGCCCAAGCACTTATGCTCTTCCCTGAAGGCATGCCATATGGCATTTGTTGTTGCTTTCAGCCACCTTCCACAGCCTTTTCCACTGGAGATAGAGTATCTGGAAAGTCTTCTTGAATCAGCTGTAAGGAAGAGAAGCCCTGGGTCTACCACTTTCTTCTATTTATACCAACAACATTACTGCACCAGTTCAAACATATTTTATATATAGCTCTGTGGCTTATTTCCAGGCAGAAGTAACTCAATGCTGGTGTACATATGTTTAGACCACAGCAATTGGAAACAATGTCCCATAAACTCTGTTAACTGCTGATCCACTGTAACCAGAACAGGCTCTACAACTGCAGAAATACAAACCATGATAGGAAAAAAAATTAAATTTTATCCACCCAGAAGCTAAATAAGCCAGTTGCCACCTGCACAGCACTGACAGACCTCCACTGTAGCCCCAACAGATTTATAGCTGTAAGTTTACAGCCAGCTCTTGTCACATCAAGATACAGTGTTTGACTGCCAAGACACCACATGGAGGTGACATGGGTGTGGGCCAGCATAAGGGCAGACATGCAATACACAGAGCATCTGCCAGTATCCACTTGCATTTTGTAAACTTAAGAGTGGACAAACAGAAGATAGTTAGATGTGCACAGCTCTATTTGTAAACCCTGTACTGAAAATGCCAGCAGTGCTACTATATTTTGATGAATCTGACTTGAATCCAGTACCCATAAGCTCACACACTGAAAAGAAACAAGAATGACAAGGAGCAGGAGCCCTGGCCCAACACCTGAAGGCTGTTTACCTCAGCACTGGTTGCAGGGGTCTCAGTGACACTTGCTAGAAAGCTCACAGGTTACTGATGCCAGTGCTGAGCCTAGGCTTTGACACGACCTCAGGTGAGCCAAGCTGCAAACAGCAGCCCACATGCAAAAAAAGCAAGATGTGATAATTACCATGCCTTTCACCAGACTGTCCCTCTCACAGACTTCAAATACAGCCCTGTCAGTCTTCCCAACACACATAAAAACAACCTTTCATCACATTTTTCTCTGCAACAGCTAAATACTGGGAGGGTGGACAGGGAGGACAGATATGTGATTAACATGTTTTCAAAAAAAGCTTGCCTTTCTTTTGCCTGAACCCAATGGGACTGAGCTTTAAAGAGCAGAAAAGCATAATCAACACTTCACAAGTATCTAAAAAGGCACATCACCTTTGGTTTTGGGAAGTGGAAAAGTTAATGACCACCATCTCAGGCCTCTGGAGAGACAGGCGTCTCTTCTCCTGGGGTATAAATAACCTAGCTTTATCCTGCATAAACCTGTTTGTAACTTTAGGGATGGAACTGCCCTTCCTGAACATGCCAGGTTAGCATCTTGCTTAGATCAGAGGAGGCTCTGTCACTCTGTCAGAGAGCTTCTAGATGGGGAGAAAAAGGGAAACCAATTTCAGGGGGGAAATAAAAATGGAATTTCTCTGGTCAACTGCTTATTTGGAGGATGTGAAACAGGGAAAGAGAAACAGTCTCTATTCCATGTTTCACAGGACTGGTAAGCAACACATTCAGGAAATATGGATTATTGGACAAAGTGCAGCTGTCAAAACATGATGAAGACAACTGCATGATATACATATAAGGCATGCACACAGATATGTGCATTAAATGAATCATCCCACAGAGACTCTGATCTTGCAATCAGCCACAGAGACACTTATCTTTACATCCATTGGGTAAAACAAACCACTCACACTCATACTACCTCACTACACAAAGTTAAGCACATGCTGAAGCACCCACAGGAATGGTGCCAGAGTTTGCATTCAGTTTTCTTTTAAACCTTTCAAGGTCATCACAACTCTAAAAACACTACAAAGAGTTGTGTAAGACTGTGTACATTACAGCTGCAACATAATACCACTGTCACTTCATAAGCAGGGGAAAAGATCAGGCTGTAAGTTACAGTACTAACAGGCACACTAAGAAAAGTAACGTACACTGAACCAGAACAGAGTATGGCCTTCGTATTAAACACACGCACACAGAAAAATAGAAACACAATCATACCATCATCCAACCAGGCCTCAGCATTTCAGTACACTCTACAAGGCAAAACCCTGCTTGGCAGCTCTTTACAGTACTTTCCTTTCTGGGGATCTGAGAAAAGCATCCAAATGAAATCACAGTAGAGAGTGGGAGAGCAGGACATGGGACAAAACACAGGCAGCAGACCTGGAAGTAAATTCTTCTTCCAGAGAGATGGCTGCAATGCACAGGCAGCATTCCCTTTGCTGTCCAGAGACAAGACCCTCTCCCCAGCAAGGGAAACCACCCACTTTGACATTCTATGATGGATTTTGTTTCTAAGCACTTCTTTCTGTCCTAACTGCTTCTGCAGCTACAGAGATCACTGATGATTTATAGTTCTGCCATCTCTTCAGTATGAGAGCTCCTCAACTCAATTAATCCCAAATGCTACACAAATATGTTTCAGGCCCCCAACTCCCCTCCCCACAACCCAGGGCAGGAATACCAGCTCATCTCTGTCTGGACAGTTATGGTACTCTGCACAGCCTCCTCCTCTCCTCAGCCAGGGCTGCCGGCTAAGGAGGGCCGGGTTGCTCTTCTCAGTACAACAGGCCCTAAGTGCCAGAAAAAACTAGGAGCAGAAAGAAAGAGATTATTTTGCTTGCCAACAAACCTTTAGGCAGTAGGTGATGAGTGTTCCCAATTGTTTTAAACCTCTGGAAAATACTGACAGCAAAACTAAATGCCTTATTGCAACAAGCACTCCTCTTTTCCCAGGGTAACAGCATATGAATGTCCACAGCAAGCAGTATTTCTCAACCCCTGGTAACCTCAGAGGTCCCCAGGTGCCTTGTAAAACACTTCTCTTTCACCAGAGGCAGATTTTTCCAAACAAATGAGACAATTCAGTTTCCCTGGCAGAAATGCAAAGCCAGAAGCTGCCCAGTGCACCATATCCCCTACCATGGAGGGCAATGTTACTACACACAGCAACCTGGCGGCCTTTCCCAGCCTTGCTGGTCAGCCTAGAACTTTGGTCACCAGAGTTACACCATGAAGGTCCAGGCACTGTCTGGAACAACACAGACTTTGAGCATATTATAGAGGGTTATTATATTATAGACTGGGAGCTTGGCTGTCTCCTTTTCCCAAACGTATGTTTAAACTAAGCTTTGCAGGCTTACCAAGGGCCACAGGCCCCAGGCAGTGCAGGGCTCTCCCCAGGCACCAGATACCCACAGAGCCATAGGCTGGGTCAGAGTGCCCCTTCCCAAGCACACCACACATGTCCACAGCCACGGAGGCTGCAGCACCTGGAAGAAGCCAGGGCAGAAGCCATGAAACTGCCAGCAGGCAGGCAGACCAGGCCATGCAATTGTGGCCTGGGTGCTGCATGGCCCACTGGCTCTCACTCCAGCTCCAGCAGGCCATGTAGAAATTCACTAATCAGCCCCCTGGCCATTTTATTAACAGCTGTGTTTACACACTGACACTCCTGGGCAGAGATGTTCATTCCAAGGGCCTGGAGCAGCTTCGACACACAGCAGAGATAGTCCAGGCACTGCACCTTCTCCCCCAGCACCACACTCATTTTTCCATTGATGGCTCCATCAGAAAAGTATTTTTTGCAGGTTTCAGACATAAAAAAGCTTATTTGCAGCTTGCTACACAAAATGGGCTGAGAACTTCACAAAGCGAGTGTCCATAACTCACTCACCACAACAGTGATGCAGGAGACCTGTTCTCTCAGAAGTTACAGCCAAAGCAGGCAGTGGCAAGGAAGCTGAAGGAAGCTGCTTCTCACCCAGAGCACCTCACCCTCATCCTCCCCCAGCACCAGTTATTCACGCTGCTGATTGCGTGTTAATACATCTCAACAGCTTAGCTCGGCAAGCCTGCAGAGACAGGCAGCACAAACCACGGATTATCAGGGAGGAAGATTATCTTCCTGCTGCAGAGGACAGTAGAATCCCAATTCCAGCCTCAAAAGCTGCTCAGGCTTCTAGAAACAGCTATGTTCATTGAGGCCTCCACAGACTCAGAAATATTTTTCATGTATTTCATTAAGAACAGTTTCTGTCACCTCGTATCCATTGCACTCAACCACCACTCCCATAGCAGAGTTTGGGGCACACACTGGGCAAACACTCTCCAGCCAGCCCTCATAGTTTGGAAAGGTACACAGAACCATATCTAAAGCCTATCTGGCCATGATTCAGTCCAAGAAAACTAGATAAGCTGGGACAAGATGGTCTTAAGCAAAAAAAGCAGATGCCAAATTTGTCAGTTCCAGTTTACAGTCAGAAATGCTTTTGGACCCAGCTGCTCAAGAAGGATGATACCCCCAAAGCAGGTTTGAAACAACTGTGCTCAGAACCACTACATCTAGTGGTTCTGTGCTCAGAACCACTACAACACTGGGAGATAAGCCAAACACAAGGAGTTATGCAGCTGTTTTAAAGCCCCGGACGCTGAGACACTTTGCAGAAAGTGGACAAGTATCCCTGTCTGTTTTACACTGAGGGAAAGAAGAGGCTCAAAGACAGTCTGTAGAGCAGAGCACAGAACCCAAAAACTTTAACTTCATTTCAAAAGAAAATTACAGAGCTCTATTTCAAGGTTCACTCTATATAATGCAGCAGCAAAGAAACACTGGTTAAGAGCATGAAAAACATCAGTCTTAGCCCACACGAAGCTCTTGAAGAAAAGACTAGTATTGATGAAACATAACTGGCAGAAAGAAGTCCTTTCACTCATATAGCCTGTTTCTCTGTGGGACAGGATCATTCAACAGACTCTTTTGATGCTGTGTTACCATAAAGACAGCTTGGTTTTGGATCTCAGCTTGCTAATTCTTTCTAGCACAGGCAAGTGCTTAACCAAGTACACCCTGACACTCATGCTCCCTCAAGATACCTCTGACACCATCCCTATCCCCTCATGGTTCCAGTCACACCATGGCCATGGCCAAAGCACAGAGCACAGCGAGTTCTGAACACCAAGACCTGCCACCAAATAAGTAGGTAGGTCTTGCAGACACTTCTTTCACCCTCAGTCTTATTCAATGTTTCAGGAGCATCTCCAGCATCTAGATTGCATTAGGGACTGTGCAACAAGCTCAGGCTCCTTTGGTGCAAAGACTGGCCTGAGCAATGGTGCTTTTTTTTTGTAAATGAAAGCATCCCTAGTACAAACAAGACTTCAAAGGCAAGCAGCCCCTTATGCGCTACTCAAAGGTGAGCAGCCAATTTCAAAGCCCTTGGGAGACCTCAAAGGCTACCACTCTGAGCACAGGAGAGGTAGCTAACACTTCAATACTGGCACTTCAAACACCTGCCCGTGCTGGGCCTGTCTGTCAATAGGGAAGGGTTTCTGCAGAGGCAGCACTGCTTTTCACAGTGTCTACCTGGGAGAAAAAACAGGAGCAGAAAGCTTTACAACTCTATATCCTTGAATCCATGGGCACTGCCTTTTAGTTGTTTTCCCCTTTCAGAAACTCCTTGATCTACCTGCTCTCAAGACATTTGTTTAATGTTATGACTCTCTACTATGATGCAACCTCAGATAATGTACCTTTTTCCTGAGAAAAGTGTCTCTCAAGTCCATGATGGGGGAAATTTCAGGCTAATTGTGTAAAGTGTCAGGAAGATGCAGAAATTAAAGAAGCATCACTGTAAGGAAGGAATGGCATTGTTAAAATTTCATTGGGTAAGAAATCTCATATTAGTTGTTATATCACATTAGCTATCTTGACCAACTATGAATTTTAATACTGTATTTGAGAGAACAAGCAGGTCTGACTTTTATTGCTATTGACTTGGAAACTCTGAATACACCAGCAGTTCATAGTCCTCTACAGTACTATTTTCAATCAGTTTCCTCACAGTAACTAACAACAGTACTGGTCTCCTGGGACACTAGCAAATTTACAAGGCTTACAAGGTTTCCACAGCTCTAATTCTTATGGTGCTTAATCTGCTTGAGCTTGTTGGAAAGTCATCATCATTAGAGCTACTAAAATCATTAGTGACAATAGAACCAAGTCAGCATCTACAACAGCACAGTTTGTGGACTTTAAAGCAAATAATCTTAAATGAACACAAGTCCCCCTCACATGGGAGAGATGAGAAACATCCCTGGTAATCTCCAAGAGGTTGGGCTTTGTGACTAAGGCTAGGACTTGGCCTTAGAGGATCAAGATTCAGTTTCTAGGTCTGCCTCAGACTTCCTGTGGGAGTTTGGAACCATATCTGTATAGAAAAAGCATGTCCCATTCCTTCCATCCCTTTAGTTTTTTAAACCTGAAGCTCCTCTGGTCTGGGTCTACTTTATCCTGTCTGTCCAGTGCTCATCAAAGCAAGGTTGAGAGATGGGATGCTCCTGCAGTCTATGGTCATACAAATACTAGCAACGAGTCACATTTGCATTGATAATTTTGAATACAGATCACACAGCACAGCTGATTACAACAGCTGCAGGCCTCAGTTGCCTTTTTCCTTGCACAACACACAAACATGCTCAGGGCAAGGATAAGCAGCCCTGTGGTGAAGGGAAATAGCAGGAGGGTTTTCCAAATTGCAGTAGCCACCCTTTGGTGGGTACAGCCTCAGCAGAGCCTGCAGGGTTTCAGGCACAGGGACCAGCCCACATCTGGAGCTGGGAACCAGAGCAGCAAGCGTGCCACAACCCTGCTGTGCACATACCAGAGCCCTCAGAAACTTCCAGCTATGCGGAGGCAGGTATGTCAGGCACAAACACAAGCCTGAAGTAACTGAAACTGGGCTTGGTGATAGTTAATTATTCAGTCCTTAGCTGGGATCACTCAGCATTAATGTCAGGGCTAAGCACTGTTTGAGTGCCATGTATGCACCATTCCTGGCACCGAACATCAAAACCTTCGAAAAAAGCCAAAGAGTAGCTAGTATCTGTTGTTTGCTTTCACTCACAAAGAAAATTGCACCAAGGCTAATCAAGCAACTTCTCCCCAGGACCTGATCAACAGGAAACAAAATATCTACTTCAATTTTCCAGGCCATCAAAATGCTGACCACCACTTTCTCAGCCAAAAATGGAAGTGGTGCTTTCCACTAGACACAGAGGACAGTAAAATAATATACAAGTCATTTCACAGGTGCTTACAGATCACTGATGGAAAATCAAATATTGGCCCAGCCTGGTCAGACTACCAACCAACACTTCAATTGCTCTGCCCTTCTGAAACACATGAGGTGATACACCACAGGGAGAGCTAAGCATGCAGATAGTGAAATAGATGGTACACTCTGAAGGAGGTCTCTTTCCACTGTGTCAGAGGATGCCTTTCTCCACCAGCCCCCTCAGCATCACAGTGAACAACAGCTCTGACTAGCAAGCAGCAAATGTACCACCTGCAACATCTCTGAACAGCCTGATCTCTGCCATCTTACTCTGCCAGGTCTTTGGCAAACCCTACACGCTTCACAGCCCATGGACAAAGGGGAGATTCTGTACACAGCTCACCCAGCACAGCAGGGACAGCAGTGTGAAACCTGCTTATGAGCCTCCCCAGCCAGGTTAGCCATGTCCTGTGTGCCCTCTCAGAGGGCCCAGCTCATCTGAAGGAGATGAAGAACAACACTCAAGGCAGGACCACAGCAGCTCTGAAAGGTTATCCAGGTAGGCAGTCTATGACCATCCACAGGAAGCAAGAACTATTAAAACCTCTGAGGCAGACGACCTGATTTGTGTTATTCATGCTGACTTCACCCCAGCACCTCATCATGCTCCTCCTGCCATGGAGACGTTTTCCTGCTGTCTTTCACAGTCAAGACAGCACGTGACTTAGGGGTGGCTAGAAGAATGGATGTTGCCAGCAATCTTGCTTCAAGATTGGCAAAAAGTATCACAGTGTTTTAAGCATACAACTGCAGGCTATAAGACCAAATATGTTGATTTTTTTTATGTCTATTATACTTCAAGACCCAAAGTCAACTGGCACTGTAGTTCACCAGCAGAAAAACTCTGGCTTTGATAAGCTCTGTGAATGTAAGTCACATTTAACACTCATGTTTATACCAAGGGAGCTAGCCAGATCAGCCTGTATTTTCAAGACAAGGCATCTCATTCACAGAATGAAGACTGGAACAAGAAAATGCTGTGTGTTAAACTATTCACAAACACAGAGGCACCCTGAGCAGCACATATCCAGGGGTAGAATAGGGAGGATCAGAGCAGGGAACCAAGCAGGGAAGCATTCAACCCCTGAGCTATGACACTCTCACCTGTTCCACAGACTATCTACAGATACAGACATGCCACAGAAATGCAGGTCTGGCTATGGAGAACCCAACCAGCCTTTGTCCTGTGCTTTAAGGGACACTGTTATAAGCCTGACCAGAGACAGACATGAAATCCCTTCAATGTCTGAACAGCAGGCCCTAAGCTGTTGAAGCAATTGGCTGCATTTAGACTGAGCAGTGCAGAGCTGTGAGAGAGATCCCCAGCTACCACCTGGGGTCAAGCAATATTCATGGATGCTGAAGCAGAACAGGCACAGTAGCAGACATCCAGATCAAGGTTACAGGCATTCCCTCAGCTGTGCCCTGGTTGCACTGGTCCCAGAGATGGGCTGAGCACTGCTCAGACTGCAGTGGAATGAAAAGCATGAATGGGGCAATACTGCACTGACTAGCTCCTCAAAAGTGCCATCATTTTGTAGAAGACCCTTCCAAACCCTGCCAAAAGAAAAGCAGACAGGCTGCTCAGCCCTGCATCCAGCTCCCTGGGAACCCAGCAGGTTCTGCTGCTGCAGGACCAAGTTCCCAAAGACTTACAAAGAATCCCACTCTGCAGCAAGCCTCAGCTGCACCTGAAGTGATTTAATAAGAGGTGATGATTTTTGGTGCATTTATATCAGTGAACTAAACTTGTCTGGTTTCTGGTTCTGTTACAGTTCAGGTTCAGCAGTTCTCAGCTGATCCAGTTAAGACCAGCAGTGGTCTGACACGATTCATGCTGGAAGTCACAATATTTTCAAACAAAAAGGACTGTGTGCTGAAGGCAGGAAGCTACAGTCAGGCCAGAAACATGACTCCAGTCTCCTGTGTCCAGGACAGCCTGTGGTCCCTGCTGAGATCTCAGGGGATTAAGAAGCTGGAGAACTTTGTTGGGAATGATAAGACATGAGGGGTCTGAAGCTTCCATGGATTTGTTTTCCTCTTAAATATGTGCAAGCTCACTGGCAGGACACAGAAGTACACAGAAGTACTTGTTTCTACTGGCTGGCAGTAAGAACAGACCATGCCTCACCAAAGGAGGACAGGAAACCCTGTCCCACTAGGAGCAACTTAGTCAGGGCTCATTTTCAGAACTAAAGCTCTAAAGAAGCATTTGCAGAGCCACCCAGTCCAACTCAGCATCAGGGAGCAGGAACAGGCACTCCAGCTGCACATGTTTTCATGCCACTTGGAGAGGGGAGAGACCACAACACAACAGCTCTCTGCTGAGGAATTCAGGTTTTAGTCAAAGCACTCTTTTAAACAGACAACTTGAAATATTTCTGGCTTAGAAAAAACAGTAGAGATCAAAGACAACAGCAGCAAATTCCAAATGTGTTTCTTTGATTCACAGGCTTCCTGTTTCAGGGAAAGCCTGTAGCAGGTTTTGTAGCAATTTGTTTTTACATTGACATTCGCAATCTGATTTGACTAAGGATACGCGCACACACCCTCCCCCCTGAAACAGGCACTGCTACATGGCACTGCTACATCGGTTAAAAAGAGGTTCATATTTACAAGTGTAGAGCTCAACAATACAAACAACCCCTGCATGAACTGTACTTGCTTAGGTACATTACTTCTGTGAGCAGGGTACTACAGCAACTAGGACATTTTAACAATGGGAGATGGGTCAGGCCTGAGCTTCCCCTCTGTCCTGATGGTGCTGCTCTGCAGGGTGATTCAAAGGCACTTAGCGCCCAGATTTTAACCCCGCGTCTCTACTGGAATCACAAGCACGGTGACCAGATGCACGGCTGGATTTCTGGCAGGGCTAGTAATCCTCTAGAAATTGAATGCAGGCCAATCAACTTATCTGAGGAAATTTTAGCTTCCAACCACTACACCAATACATTACAAATCCCAACAGTCAACAAGCCTTAGACTTAAGTCACAGTACCCTAGGTCTATATTGGTTCAACACAAAAAGTAGAGATCAGGAGAGCACAGCAAAAGTGGATTCCCATGAACATGAGAAGACACACACAAAAAAAGGAGAAGTCTAACCACAAAACTAGTCAGGCAGCAACAAAAATCAGGACTCCCACTAAACAAAAGCTGTTTTCAAAAAGCAGTAACAAAACCAAACACTATATCCCATTTGTCAACAAGCTTTACTTAGAGCTCCCATTCGTCCCCCCCTTTTCCTTTTTTTAAATGTCCATGATTATCTATTGGCTCCCTAGTTTTATTTCTATAGAGATCTCCTGGAGCTCTACAGTAATACCATGCACTAATCACAGCAAGATTAGTCCTAGTCGAAGTCACAAAACAAGTTCTCTCTTGTACAGATCCCAAGTAACAACACTGCATGTCCTGCACAGCCATCATGCAAAATATCTCTCCTTACCCACACTCCCCCTTCCACAGCAATGCACAAACAGGTCTCTGCAGAGCCAGCCTCCCACAGACTGCCCACGGCCAGCCCAGCAGTACACGGCTGCTTCACTGAAAGGAGGCAATTTCACAGGCCTTCTCTTCAGCATGACAAACTGCCCGAGGGCTCTGGCCCTAACCACTGAGACAGCCTGGCAAGCCTCACACACCCAAAGGGTTCTTTAGGAAAGAGCTGGGACACTTCCCACTGGAGGGGAAAAAACCCAAACCACCACAGTTCATTGAAGTTTAAGCAGTGCCACCCAGGGTGCTTGTCCACCTTAAATAGACCACGTGGCTGCAATAAAAAGTTGAGGCACTCAGACAGCTGTTGAGGGCTGGGTCTTCACCTACATCTGTGTATGCAAAACACAATATCATCTTCCAGGCATTAATTTAGGGCAACAGTCCATCCAGCTCCATCCTATGTAACCAAGCAGCATCCAGCTGTGATGACCAACTTCATTAACCCTTCCATGCTTACACCTGACCAGTTTCATACAGCTCTCAGAGCAGTTATTTCTCATAAAGTCCAAGAGACAAAGATGCCTCAAAGACTCCTTCCTGCCGGTCAGAAAAGATCCCTCAGGAATGATGTATATGATGGTCACCATTAGTCCCAGGGGTTTTTACACACACCAAATAGCAGACTGAATGCTGTTTCTGCTATTTTAGAAAAACAGAACTGCTTCTCACCTTGGAAAGCAGAGGAGCACACGTGTAGCAGAGGGGGTGTCTCCACAGATACCCAACATCTGTAAGATCTTTGATAAAGGGCCCACTCCCTTTCACCTTGGCTCCTCCAGCTGGCCCACCAATGGCAGACCCTAACTCACCTGAGCTAATTCAGAGCAGACCACTTGAGGAAACCAACACCTGCACCTAACTCCTCATAATGCCAAACTGATTCTGCCAGCCAAACTCATTCTACCAGCAAACTCCCCATCAGTTCCTTTGCACCTCACTGATTAATGGCTCTCACTAGTAAGATAGACAAAATCCAACCCTGAAACCCAAATTTGATGGTGCAGAATGAATTAATGATATCCCTCCCCAGGGGTTCAGACAGCCCTGGCTGCACACTAGGAGACAGCATGAAAGATAAAATGGAGCTCTCCCAAAAGACAAATGTAAGGAAAGCAAAATGAAACAAGTACCACAGAATACCCAGGGTATGTAGCAGCAGGTCCCAGCCCTGAACAGAAGCGTGCAGACCACAGAGCCAAAATCAAATGCCCACCATATGTGAAGGTACAAGTGGCTTTTGTGTCTTCCAGTAGAAGTCACTGCAGAATACAGACCAACAAACACCAACAAAGCACATTTCACCAGCAGTCCACAGACTGCATGAAATGTACATACATGCACATGCACACACTGAGGTCAGGCACAAGCACCAAGGACTTTCCCCTAGACAACTCTGAGGAAGCCAGGCAGGTTTTTCTCTTGCTTGGCAAGAGAAGAATACTGTGCTCATTGATATTAAAGAGCCATCTAAGGGAAACTCTGACCTGAACCAGAGTTCTGAGAACAGGATGTCATGCTGGGGAAAGACCATTTTTAGACACAGTGTCATTTATTTCCCCTGAAATTTTAGATACACTCTTTGCTTCAAGAGAGACATTTTGAAACATTACTGTTTTGAGCCAATGAATACACTTTTCAGACATGTATTACAAGCATTTCTTATTTATTAGCAAGTCTTCACAAAAGGGGAGGGCTTAAGTTTTCTATTTATGGAGACAGAGAGCTACACAAAGGCTGAGTGATTTGCCCAGGGTTACAGGTGAATCAATGGTAGGGACAGAACAAGGTTCCCTGACTCAGAGGCACCTGCTGTCAGCAATGCCACCCAGCTCTTGCACTCCCTGAAGCCAGGCTTAAGTCATCCTCTCCTCATGACACCAGTCAATTCCTAGTCAGTGAGTGCCTGTCAGGAATTCTCCAAAACACCAAGAAGAATGACGGATTTTAAGAACCAATTATACCCAACAGAAGATAACCCCAAGGAAAGGAGGTCTGAGGCATACAGAAAAAAGCAAATCCCAATCTGTAGAACACAGATGCTATCTGAACAGATACCTCCAAGACATGTTTCACATCTTTCATATCATCCTTCCCTTCCCCACATGCTCACAGAACTCTCCTTTGCAGGGTGAGAGCAATTGCCTACACACAAGAGGTGTTTCTGTATCCTCAGCTCCCAGTAACGTGGAGCAGCTGGTAACGTGGAGGAAGAAGCAGCACTGCATTCCTCCTGTCAGTCATCTGTAACAACTCCACACACCACCGTGTGGGAAATTCCAAAAGCTTTCTGATACAGACTGGGTTCATATCACACAAGCAAAAAGAATACTTCAAAAGAGGGACACAAGCTTCAGGAAGGATCAGTCAGAGATCAGTTAGTTCCTCTGCATCACTCTACAGTTATACCAAGTCTCCCAAAGCAGTATCACCAGTACAGATGGAAACTTATGCAACAAAGTTAAAGCACGCTGCTGCACCACACAGCACTCACCTTGCTGCCTATATCTTCTCGCTTGTTCCCAGGCTTGCTTCTCCTCAGCTTAATGGAAGGGGAGCGAAGCAGATTTTTGATGCGACTCGTTATCGTAGACCCTTCGACTGACATCATCTCCAGGTGCCACGGAGGTGTTCACCCCACACACAGGCTGTGCCTGGGGAACGAGCCCAGGTTTGAGGCAGAAACACCGATGGGCTCAGCTTGGCTCCCACGCATTCACATATCTCTCGGCAATTCTGCTCGGGAACTCCACTCCTGTTACACTGCAAAGCTATTCACAGAGCCTGGCAGACTTTCCTTTTGCAGATTCCAGAGGATCAAATCAGCAGCAATCTAAACTGAAAGATGCACCGTGAGTCAATATGATATTCACAGTAAATTGAATTCTAGCCTCATTCTTTGCAAGAAATATGAACACAAGCGCTTACACGGATGGAGGCAGCATTACTATTTTCAGAGGTTTCCACACAAATTATCATCCATTTAGTATCAATTAACACATCTACACCAATTCCCAAATCCAAAATTTATATTTTGCATTTCAATATCATCTTATGAAAAAGACAAAAATTCCCACCCCTTGCTTTAGCTCCTTACATGTCCATTCCACCTTATGCTTCACAGCCTGGAAAGCACAATGCTGTACTTGACTATTAAACACCGAGTCGCAGAAAAACCTCCAGAATACACACGGGGGAGTTTTTAACTCTCACAAATCTATCTCTGCTTTAAGTCCACACAATTACATAGTGTGTGATAGCAGATAATAAAGGCACTTGATGTTTCCACGTCCCCCCACCCCTATTTATAAAGTGAACCAAGGAGGCACTATAGCTGCTGCCAAGGATTACAGACCCCCGGCCAACACCTCCACCTTTCCCGAAGTAGAAGGTGGTGGCGGGAGGAAAGAGGGATGCAGTCAGAGCCTGCAGTGAATGATCCTCCCGGCTTCTGTGCAAAATGGGGGCGGGGGGAAGAAAGAGAGAGACAGAGAGAAGGGGAGACAAGCGCGGGGAGGAAGAGAGAAGTCCAAGCCAGCGCAGCCGGCAGCCTCCTCCCTGCGGCGGCAGCACTGCGGGTCAGGGGCTGCGCCTCCTCCCCCCGCCCCAGCGCGCCCCGCCGCGTTGAACGTTTCCTACCTGGCGCCCAGGAACGGCGATCCCGGCACCCGCGGTGCCCCGCAGCGCCTGCCCATGCAGCCGGCCTGCCCCGAGGAGGGGCCGCGGCGCGGGCCGCCCCCGCGGGCGGGGCGGGGGCCGTCCCCTGGGCGGCGGCGGCAGGGAGGGGGCGGCAGCGAGGGGGCGGCTCCGCAGTGCCAGGTGCGGGCCAGGCGCCGGGGCCAGGCCGGGACCCGCCCGCCGAGCCCGCCAGCACAGGGGCGCGCCGCCCGTTCGCCCGCCCCGGCCCCGGCCCCGGCCCGGCCGCGCTACGGCGGCTCGCGCGGGCCAAACCGCGGCCCCGGGGCGGCGGAGGGAGACGGGCGGCGCTGGCGGAGGGATCGCGGCGCGGCGGCCGTGCTGGGGCTCTGTGGAGGGAGCCTGTGTTGGGCCGGGTCCGGGGAAGCCGCCGGCGCTGGTCGAGCTCAGTCACGCTCTAATGGGAATCCGAGGGCGCGTCTCCCCCGCAAGGGTCAAGCGAGACCCGGGGGAAGGTCAAAGGCACGTTCGAGGCCCGTCCTACCACGCCCGCCTCCCCTCAGCACCCATGGCTGCGCCCTCCACCTCCACCGTGCCCTGTCACCTTGTCACCCTGTCCATCTTTTCCTGGTTGAACCTGTTACTGTAGTGTCTCCGGCAGAAATGGAATACGGGTTAGCTTAACATCCAAACTTAATATGGTAGTTCCCAAAAATAACCAAACTACTCTTGCCAACAACAGTTAAGCAAATATGGAGCATCCCTTGAACAACAACACCAGAAATCTGGAAAATTGGCCCATACATAATACAAGAGGTAGGACAACAGCCGATGTCATGTAACCCATCTTGGTCTCTCAAACGGGTTGAATTGTTGGTGTGAGTTAGTGTGTCTGCAATTCAACTGCCCTGTTTGCCAATCCTCTGACTGGAGTTGTTTCTTTTGAACAAAAGCATTTACAAATTTTGGGTGCTTCCTCCCCCTTCAGAGTGGGTCGGCACACCATGCCTGGGGTGTTGCTGTCGCTGGGGGTGTCACAGTGACCTGACTGCCCCACACACCTGCCTGGCCCTTCCCAGCTGGTCACCACATCCTGCCTGTGCCACAATAGGAGCCTCCTGGGGAAGGGGACCATGAGACCTTGTCACCCTGCTGCTCTGGGGTGGGAGAGGGGACAGAGAATGTCACCTTGTGCCCCTATAGTGTGGGACAGCTGACACTTCACATCTGGTGTGTGGATCTTTTACCAGGGCTAGGATGTTCACAGAGGTGGTGTGGAGGCTGCTGGCAAAGGCACACCCATGAGCACCTGAGCTGGGTATTCCTGGATGACCATGGGAGCCTACAACCACACAATGGCAGGGCCCCACTGGATAGGTTCCCAACTATGAAGAAGTCCTGGAGTTCCTTCTCCCCTCGGCTCTTCAAAGTTTTTGTTAGGAGTCTGGCAGCCCACTGGCACATCAAGACACCCCATGGAGTCAAAAATTTGGACACTTGTGTGCTGGCTCCTAGTAGGTGAGAGCCTAGAAGCAAATACACAATACAGATCAGGCCAGCAAGAGGGTTTTGCCCTGAGGCTGTCTAATACCCATTCCCCAAGGAAGAGATCAGGAGCCACTATGCCAATTCCTTTGCTTCCCAAGGGGGAAGAGAGAGAAGCTGCCCTACTATGCCATGGCAGCTACTAACCACATGAGAGGAGGTGGGGAGGCAGATCTCACAAGCCAGCAAGCCTGAATTGCTGTCAGAAGGCATACCTTTAGGATGCAGCTCTGTCTTTCAGCCCAAAGACATTGCATGTATTAACAGAACCCTAAAGGGGGGAAGGAAACCAGCCTTTCACAGCATGGGAAAGTCCTGCTAGCTCCCTCTTCCTTAACATGCCCTGCCATTTACTGCATTTTTCCCACATCCTTGGAGTATCTTTCTGGCTCCCTGTTGCCTGCTGTGGGTGGCCTACTCCCTTTCTTTGGTGACTGTCCCGGCTTCAGTGACTAACTCAAATCCAGACTATTCATAGCAACTGGAGAGGATCTTTCCAAAAATACAGGCCATGAAAATTTGCTGAAGTTCAGGCAGAGATTTACAATGACAAATGATCCACATGGGCTATGGTCTTCCCCATGGTCACCAGCACACTGCCAGCATCACAGCTTGTGACTGTGTGAACCTGCGCCACTGGAATTTCAGGAAAAGTTTGTTTGCATTCCAGGTGGGATTCTGAGCAGGCACAAGGGCTTGCAGGACTAGGATCTTAAGGTTTATCTGGTCAGAAACCTGCATAAATTGATGAAAACACCCATAGGGCATACTGCTAATCTCTATCAGTAACTTGCAGGAAGTGAATTTAAAATGTCAGTGTCTAACCTTTGATAGCTTTTGTTTTGATACATGTGCCAAGGAGAAATCCATGCTTGTTGCTGTGTCAAAATGTCATAAGTTTCTGGGAACTATGGCTTTTCAAAAGATATCAAATTTTGTGGGATTTACAACAAAATTGCAAGAGTTGGTAACATTGCAATTGTTTTTAAAATGAAAGTAATTGATGTCCATGGAGCTAAGAGTGTATATATAGAATCATGGAATCGTATGGGTGTCTTAGCTTTCAGCCCCAGACATAGTCTACAACTGAGAGGTGGCACATAAAAAAGGATTCTTTTGGAAAATGTGAATGCTGTCCATTCCTACCAAACCTCTTGTCCTATTGCTCAACAACAGTGTCTTTATGCTAAGGGTGAGGAGAAACTCGTGAAGGAAACCAGGCCTGCTGTTGCAGCAAAAATAAAATCCCTCTTGTAGGAAGATTTACACATATGGTTAGCTTAATCCAGGCTATCAGTTCTAGTGAGTGGAACTACTCACGGTGGATATAGAGTTCGAAAAGGGCACCAGCCTGTACAGGACTAGGACCTGGCACTGCACAGGAAAAAAAATGTAGTCAATAGTTCTTAAATTTCTGCTGTTCAACACTAAAACTTTAGAGCCATCACATTTGGGAGAAGTGCATGCATTGGGGAAAGAGCTGAGGGATGGCTTTGAAAACAAGGGACAGCTGAGATGTATGCTTGGGAGACGCTGTTTAAATGCAAGTAGAATTGTTCCTCTTTTGTTGGAAGCTGAGCACAGCATAATGTGATTTGTGATTACAATTCTTTGTGTCTGTGAAGCGACTGAAGAGACAGGCTAACTCTGAAACATCACTGGACTTCTAAATTCACTGAAAAGGAACTGGGACAGGCAACGGATGTTTCAGATTTTCAGACTACAGCATACTACCTTTCTAGTTATTTTTGAAGCAGCATGAAATGTCACAGTTTCTTCATTTTGTCCTAAGGAGAAAGATCTTGCCAGTGGTTTTTTAAAGAAACTTTTTCTATAGTTTCATTAATAAAAACACTTGCTCTTTTTTTCTTTGATCTAAATAACACAAAAGGGAAACAGGCAGGAAACACTAGTTTCCTCTAGGTATTCCAGTACAAGTCTCACCACACACCTGTTTCATTGTTAGACATATACAATTTTCCAGTTGTAGTATCAAATTTGTGAAAGGTTATGAAAATGAAAAACCCTTGCACTAACTCTACAACCACTGGAGCTTTAGCTGGAGTGAAACCAGAGCAGATGATGCTGTCCTGCATGGCTTCTGTTCTCCCAGCCCTATCCTCCAAGAAATACCAACCCACTTGAAATGGAGAAACTGCTTTTCATCCAGTGGCATGGCTAGAAGCAATTGGTAAACCTGCTGCTCCATGACAAGCTTCCTGATGTTACTCTTGCTCGTGGTGTCCAAAATAAGCTTTCCTATGGCAGCAGTCAAGCTGGTAATCTGCTGGCCAGCCACTGTGTTGAAGCTCATTAAAGGTGCATGTGTGACTTGTGCTGGGCAAGTGCTTCACTCTGTGCTCACTCACCCCAGAGCTTGCTGCTGTTTCTTTTGTTAAAGTGCCATTATTGCCTCCTCACTATTGCCACAGATTACCTTTATTTCTGAACAAGGCTTGTGTTTTTACAGTATGTTCCTGTAGGGCTCATCTCCATAGGCCAGTGCCTTGACTGAGATCAGTTAGTGATAACCAAAAGCAACAGGACTTTCAGCTTCACTCTAGAGTCATGAATTCTTCTTTGACAGAAAGGATAATGTACCATGAATAAATTATGTCATTTATCTTTGACGTTTTCAGCATTTCCTCTTGAATTATGTGTTCTCAAAGAAGTCTTTCTGAGAGATGCCTTAAGTAATGAAAGAACAGATGCCTCAACAAATTAAATGCCATATTTTTAAGCACTAGGTAATGAAGTATCTGAAAAGTTTTTTCTCTGTTGCAGAAATCCTCCATGCTTTTCTAAGAAATAGCATTTTGCAATAGTTCTGAAATCCTGTAGGGCTCCAAGCAAAAGGAACATTTTGGAAGTGATTTTTTTTTAAAAAGTTACTTTCCCAGTTAAGAATATAGTGATAAAATAAGAGCACATTAAAAGAAGACACAAAGCAACAGAGCAGAAGTGCTACATGAGCCCTCTCAGTGTGATATTAAACCTTTCCTTGAACATGTTCTCCTTAAAAAGCTCTTCTCATCACCTGTGGCCAGGCAGGGAGCATGGGCTGAGTCTCCAGACCGTCGTGCTGACATGCTGAGAGCAGATGTAGTCCCCTGACTGGATACACTAAGTGCTTTCCAAACTCTCTGTGTGATGGGGCTGCAAGGTGCTCTGTGCCTCTGAAACCCTGACGTGCTGATAGCATGTCACAGCCAAGCCCCTGAGTGGTGGCTTGCTCAGCTTGGGGTTTTGCCATTTAATTTTTTTTTTTTTTTTTTGTCAGAGAAACAGAACTGAGAAAGGATTTCATTTTTTCAGACACCGGTGTGCTGGAGCTGACCTGCTCTCTGGTACTAGAGGGAGCTCCAAACTGGAGGCTGTGGCAGCCAGCATGAGCAATTGAGGCCAGATCAGTGACCAGGTGAGTTAGCCAGGGAGCAGCATCACACTCATGCAGATTCATAGCTCCCACATGGGTTGATCACCTTCATGTGTGCCTGCAGAAGTAGTGGGGACAGACATTTTTCTCCATGCCCTCACTGCTATGTTCCTGAGCAGCTTTCAGGCCAAGTGAAGAGCAGTGAACATAAGCTTTAAACTCTGTGTAAGAAAAGCATTTGGTCTTCTTCTGTAAGAGCTGCCTACCCTCCAACCTCCAAAGGATCATAGTGCTTCTTTCCAGATAGGATAATGACTGTCATTTCAGCCTCACAGGATGTTGATTCAGCAGGGTCATTATGGCTTTTTCCTCATGTTGACTTCTTGTTAAAGCAGTGAACAGCAGGCATTCAGATGTGGAGAGAGGGTGGAGGAGGAAAGATAAACAGCTTTGGTCTAGTCCAGAATAAAAATAACATATATGTACAATGTATGAGAAACTAGACAGGTAGAGTGTAAAAGAAGAAAAGCAGTTACCAGGCAGTAAACAGAGGGCATTTCATGTTTAACTTTTATCCAACCATGAAAATAACTGTGAACTTAATAATAATTTCATTATTAACCTCTTAATTAAATATGAATTTGCCCCAGCAAAAAGCACCAAGAGTTCTTTTCTGGGCATACAGAGGTCTCCAAAGCTCAATGTACGCTAGGTCAGGTGATGAAACCCAAGCAGAGTTAGTTGGTTTTGTTGCCTTGTTTGCTGGCAGTGAGCTTTGTCTCTTCCTCTCTCTCATTTATTGCCACAGCTACAAGGGATAAGCAGAATGAATTTCTAGAAATTGTTTCCAACCATAGCTTAGGCCTTTTTATCAGGCTCCTGATACCTGACTTGAAATGTTTAGAATCCAGCCAGCAGTTACACAGGATCTTTTCTTCATGTGTTCCCATTGAAAAGTCATGTAGACATCTATGGTTCATAATGCATCCAGGGAAAATACGCTTATATCATAGATCCCAGCTGTGCTTTAAAAAAAGAAAAATATACATGCATGAATGCCATTCAGCTGGTTGCTAGGAAATTGTGCTGATAAAGCGAAACAGTGGGGAATGCAAACAAAATGTGTAGTATAGAAAGTCCAGCTGAAGACATAAAGTTACTGCTTAGAAAAGACTTGTATCCACTAAGGACTAATAGTTTCTGGAATAAGACAAAATGTGTAGAGATGTACTTGTAAATCCCAGGCACAGCTACACTTGTTTATTTCTGAATTAGAAGAATGTCCCCTAAACTGAAGGAAAAATTACAAATCCATTTCAGTTTTGATTCTGCTATTGTAACAGGTGAACTAATCTGCTTATGTCTCACTCCTGTATTTTGAGGGATCAGCAAAACTCATGCACTCAATTAAAACTATTTTTAACATAATTAGCAAAATGTACACAAGTGTCCATTCAGCTGTCAAAGCAAGGCCATGTTCTGACTCACCTGGTGCCTGAGGCACATGTGCATCCGGTGCGCAGTCAGGTGCGCTTTCCAGCCTGCTGTGCTGTGGCAGATGTGATTGATAAAAAAAAAATCTGTACTGGCTGACTGAAGCCTGGAGGAATGGCTGTGGACTTCCCACAGCCGCCTTGGGCAGCACACAGCTCAGGAGAGCCTCAGCAGCACCGGAGTGCTGCAGGGGCAGACAAGCCTGGCAGGGCACTGCAGGGGCCAGGGGCTCCCTAGAGCAAGGCCACAGCCCCCACTACTGCTCCAGCCCCTCCACTAGTGCAACGCTAGATGTGTGAGCAGCTATCCCCACTAGCTGTGGCCTGGCCCACACATTTGTGCATTAGCCAGCTTGTGGAGGGAGATAAATGATGATACAACCCCATGAAATTTCCACCAGAAGCAGGACCTGTCTCTGTTGTCCGTTTCTCAGTGGCAAGGGATGAGAAATGCTGTGTGGTAGCTGCTGAATGTGAGTGTGTTGTGCTTCCTGCTGGCTGCGTGGAGGTTACGAGGGAGGATAAACATCAAGTACTGAGGTAAAACTTAGCTCGGACACTGGGCCACCATCACAGCTTTGGCTGGTCAGACAAGCCACGACATGGTACTCAGGCCAGTCCCCAGGAGTCCTCTCAAGCTTAGATCTAGCAGAGTCTGGCCCCATTTACACACAGGACCAAATGGTTTGACAGTCTCAAAAGCCCTCAATGGGATTGCGGTGTTGCATGAACTCTGTCACTTTTAGACCGTAGTTATCTGGGACATTAGATGTGGGTAGAGACAAGAGCAGCACCATGCAGATAGGAGAAGGATGTCTCCCATTGACTGGACAGGTGCCAGGGCTGGCAGGCACACAGAGATTGGATGTTGGACACTCTTACTTGCAAAGGGAGTCCAGATCTGAAAACCACATGATAGGAAAGCATTTGACTGAACTGGTACGTAAATAGGGGATGCCAAATCCTTGTTTCTGTTTGTAGGAGTTATTTGTCTTCCATTGTTCTCCCTAATTACTGCTTTCTGGAAATACCTACCCCAGGATGAAATTACCATTGAACTCTGTGAGGAGAGATAAAGGCCTCCCTTAGAGCAATCACTTTATACCTTTCCCAATTTTGGGGCCATAAATTTTTTTGAGTGAGAGGGGCTTCAGGCATCTACACGCTTCATCTTGTTTGCAGTGGGTTTAAGGTGTTTGTGAAAGTAGCCAAGAAGAGCTACTTTGCACAAATGTCCTAAAATACTTGCAAGGGCTCACTGAGGAGAGGCTGAAAGTGCTGCTTGGCTGCTCTAAGATCACCCAGAGGCCAGTTCACTGTACCAAGGTTGGGTTGAGCTATGTTATGTTGGACCAGGTTAGATTAGAGAGAGTTCCTTACTGTTACAAGCACAGAAAGGGATCACAAGATAGGTTTTCCAGCATGTGTTTTAAACAACTGATTCTCCTTCACTTGTCCTCCCTCTGGCAGCATAAGCAAGAGCATACAAAGTAACCATCTTCACTCCCAGACTGTTCTGCAAAGGAAAGCAGGGAGCTGTTATTTTCCAGGTTCTGCCCTCACAGAAGAGGCTTTGCAGCTTTCTATGGGACTAAACACCAGACAGGAACAATGCCACTGCATCGCTTGGCTGATGTCTGCCTGAATGTCCTTATGTGCTTAGGCCAGCTCTGCACGGACTGCACGGATGGCACTCGGCACAGAGGCTGGCCCTGGCCCAGGGACCTGAAAGGAGAGATGCCTGCTAACCCCTCTCTGCTGAGCTGCTGTTCCCAATGGCCTGCTGTCTAACCTCCCCCCACTCCCCAAGAGAATGTAGGTCACTGTTCACATTGTTTTCCTCTGAGCCTCGACCGTTCCTGTTTTGCCACTTTGTTTGCAATTAGCCCGTACTTTTGTAATTGACCTAAATAAGCCTGTTTGTTTCATTTTCCTCCATCCCATGTCTTATGTTTTCAGAGAGCTGTGATTAATAAGAATGATGCAGCATGAATATCTTCTGCAAGCCCAAAGCAGGCAGTGCCCCGACTGGAGTTAGTCCTGCTCTTGATGCTCAGCAACAAGTTGACAATGTAAACCAGAACTCAGGCAGCTTTGGGATTTGCCCTGAGAAAAAAGACAGCATGACAGATCTTACAGCTTGGTTGTGGTGTATGGCCTCCTCAGATGCCTTTTATTGTTACTATGTTAGCAAAATGAAAGAACTAGAGAAAAACTGTAAGTGAGCAAGCAAATAATAGATCCCTCTGATAACAAGTGATGTCCAAGTGTTATCTTGCAGGCCATGAAACCCACCCATTTGTATCAGTTTGCACAGCTGCTCACTTTGCTCCCACAATCACACTTAGCACAATGATGATGTCCTAAATTTCCTCTCATGTCACAACCCTGCCCTCCCCATAATGCCTGAAGTGTGAATGCTGGAAAATCAAATGCAATAGAGCATGGAAGTTATCCCACTAAATCTCTCATGCTGTTGGGACATACTCAGCTGGACGGGTTTCAGGCACCGTTTTTGCCTCAGTTTTCCCATCTGTTCTCATGAACTCCTGCTTGGAGAGGAACATCTCATGAATGTTTCCTTTATTTGCACTACTTTTTGCCTCTCACATCCTTTAAAGACAAAAGTAAATATCAAACCAAAACCTTGCAAGACAGCTTTTCCCAAAACTTCCTGTTGTGCTCCAGACCCCTCCACAGAGATGTTCTGCTGCTTCCCACCGGGGTGCCCATCTCTGTGTCCCCCTCCTGCAGGCAGGGCTGTGTTGGGGTCCGTATGTCAGGTTGGCACAGAGGTCATAGGCCCATAGGAGTCACAGAGCCTGTGATGTCCCTGCTTAGCACTGTGGTGTCCCTGAACACCAGGCTCCAGCCTCTCACTTTAGAGATGCTGGAGGAAGGCACAGGGAATGAATTGCAAACTACGTCATGCTTTTCAGAAACCAAATACCAGAAATGCTGGCACTGCATCTATTTGTAGTTTTCCTGATGCATTGCCAGTATCCTACCTAGCAGTATGGAGTCAATGTCTGTCCCTTTGCTTGTGCTTGCTTCTCTAAAAAGACTCTGAGAGGATTTTAGTAGATGTCAGATGCAAAGAACAACTCGGTCCCAGGGCAGACTCTGACTCTGTCCAGCAACCCGAGAGATGACATGGAGATAGGCATAACAAGAGCTGTGGCATAGGGTTGTGGAACTGGGGTTTTCCAATAAGCCTAAATTTTTTACCCAACTATAACTTAATTTCCTTGGGAACTAGGACAACAAATTACCATAAACGTCTTTTAAAATCCCTCCATTTAACCTCTTGCTCCTTGACACAGACTTTGAGATCCAGGCTTCCCCCTTTCTCTGTAATATACCTTGGCTTGCAAAATTCACCATGCAGAACGAAATCTGAACTTTCCACTCCCCATGACAACCATAATTCAATTAAACAAGACAAACCTTGGACAGCAGCTGGTCCTTGGACAGGACATGGTATGCTAAATACAATACCAGCAGGAGGAGAGTGAAACACAAAACTCATGAAACAATCCTGTTAAAAGAGAGTTGGCAAGTGGGTGCCCTTCAGGACAAGGACACGCAAAAACACACATGCTCTCTCCTTTCTTTAGTCCAGCACACTTCACATAGATGACAACAAATAGGAAGGACTGGGATTAATGGCAACTTTTGCATGCTTACAAGCCTCTCTGAAGAGCACCCAACTGCACATTCAACTTCTCTGTATGGATGCATTTGTTCCCTTTGCTAATGTGCAAATATAGGTCTGACTAGGGATGCTTTCCTTAAGCAGTGCCAATGTGGGCAGAAAACAAATGTCAAATCCAAGAAAATTGCACACAGCCCATTAGTCATCTGGCAGGACAACTGACTGAGACGGAAATATAAAAGTATAGCCAGATCACACTCTCACAGAGGTGAAAAAAAAGAAAACATGGTGACTAAATACCAAGGTCATGGCAAACCCAAATATTATTCTCAGAATGACTAGAATTAGGAAGCCTAGAAGATAGGGAGCAACAGACGTGAAATGTTGCCCAGGAAGAGGCACTATCTCCACCCCTTGAGGTTTCTAATTCCTGGATGGAGAAAAACCTGACCAGCCTGATTTGATCTCATGACTGCCCCTGCCCTGGACAGGAAGCTGGACTATAGATCTCCAGAAGGCCTTTCCTATGTGAATTTTTCTGTGATCCTATGAATGCCTGTGATTTGGCATACAGAGAAGGCAACGACTGACATTGTCATGACAACAAACTGGATTTCTGCTGGTTTTGCAGCTTCCTGCAAAGAGAAGAGTGCATGCTTCCTTGAGAGAAATGCTCACAAACCCCCCAAGATTTATAGCACTAGATTCATTGGAGATTTGCTTTCAATCTAATGAAAGAATTAATAGGTATCAGCTTGTTGCACAGTTCATTTCTGCTTCTGCTTCAATTTTCTTTTTTTTTTAAAGATAGTGAAGAGAAAATTACATGCAATCTTGCAAAAAGAAGATAATTACATCCTCCCCCTTGGGGAGACAACCAAAATGGCTTCAGCAGATACTTCTCATGCCAGTGGGAATCAGCAGCCAGGGCTGGCTGCATGTGGCTCATCACAGCCAGCGTAGTGCTGTAAAGCATTTTCCTTCACCATTTGCCCTGTGGTCTTCCTAAATAGAAGCACATGAACCGAAACACTTCCAATGTTTTGTTCAAATACTGCAAATACTACTCAGCTGCAGCAACCAGGAGTTTAAAACTGGGAGTTGGGCAGACCCGAGGCAGTGGTGCTGCTGTGGCCGGTCACACGCCCAGGGATGGTGATAGGGCTGTGTGACCTGTGGGGGTACTGGCCTGTCTGAAGCCCCTGTGGGCTCCTGGGGCTGCAGGCAGAGGATGGGGATGTGGGACTCTGCTACCACAGCTTCTGCCCTGGCAATGCCCATGGGGGAGCTCGGGGACACGAGAGCACTGGGGCCTGAAGTAAGGCAGCTGCAGCAGCAGCTCCGTGTCCAGCCATACAAGGGCTCCGCCCTCTGCCTCGCACCCAGTGCCGGCAGCACAGAGCATCCTCAGAGGCAGAGGAGTGCTTGGTTTCCTGCACACTTCCCACTTGCACTGTCTGCCTCTTAGCCAGAGCCAAGGATCCAGCCTCCTGGGACTCACCTTCAGCCAGGAATAACTTCTGACTTGAGGCAATTTTAGTAGGTCACCAATGCCGCTGGCTTTTTCCTTCGACAGTTTTGCTTTTCTTCCTCACTCTATGAAAATTGAGTTTTCTTTCAAACATGAATGTGCCCCTTGTAAGCTGATCTGCAATATAATTATTTTCTCCCTTGCTCAGCAAACTTTGCAAAACTGGACATTTTCCCCATCAAAGCCAGACAATGAGGCCTTGTCTACACTGGAGCACAGTAGTAACAATTCCCACTGTGGCTGCCATCAGTTCAGCTCGCCTGGTGGGAGCCGTTTATTAAATTTTTTTCCTGAAGACTAAGCCTCCCAGTTCAAGTTGATTGCCCCACATGTCAGAGCCACAAAACATTTGTGGGGTGAGATTTTTTTGCCATAGGCATTCAAAAGCTAAGGAAGCAAATTCAAAGCTTTCCAAAAGCTTCACGAGCTGCAAGTCTGCTTGAGCCATTTTTTAAAACCAACTAGTCATTGTAATCTAGACGTGCAGACACTGGTTGGGGAGCAGGAGTTAATCCTTGTCCTTGCAAAAGGTTTGCCAGCAACTCCTTTTCTTGTTATGGTTTTACAGCCAGTCACCTTAACAGAAGTTAAAACACGATCACATCAGACCTAGACCATTAGAAAAGATATCAAAATAACCAGAGCAGGAAAATTGTACAGCTGTGTTATCCATCTCATATATGGAAACCTTCACATGTGTTTGAAGTTTGCTGAAGCTTGGCCCATTTGAAGTTATCCAGCCCCTTAACCTGTCCCCCCATCAGAGGCCACACCAGCATCTCCCACACAGCCCAAAGCAGGCCAGCAGCTGCCCCAACCCTGAATTCGAGGGGCACAGGTGGGGCTCCACTGACCCCCATCCATCCCAGTGTCCTGCTGCCACACAGGACTGCCCAGGCAGGGGGACCTTTCCCAGGCCTGCTGCCTTTCCAAGGCTGAGCATACAAATGTGGCTCCAGCCAGGCCCCAGAGGGACACTAATGGTTGATCAAATCATGTTTTACTCTAGCTACATAACATTTTATAGTGACATCCAGGTCCAGCACATCTCTGAAATAAGGCTCAGTATTAGTTCACACCTTCCTAAAGCTCAGCACTGCCTGAGCCTCCGGCTTAGGCAGGGGCAGACAAGGGCCAGGGGGGCCAAGGACTCATGGCCGAAGACAGCACAGCTGCATCCATGCCAAGCAACAGCTCCTGCAGGAAGAGGCACCTTTAGCTGCTGTTTACACAAACAGTTCCAGCCTTCATTGGATACCAAAAGAAACCAGACACCTTGTCTCCATTGAGGTTTTTCCTTCAGGAGAAAAGAAACTCAGCAAGGAATTCCAGAATCCCTTCAAAAATTTTTCTGCTGTTTTAGGACACCTTAGGTTGGAACATGTTTTGTGAATGAAAAGAGTACAGCTGGCAAACCCTCAGCCATGCAGAGGGCAGGGTGAGCCAGAGGGAAGCAGAAGAGGGCAGAGGGATTGGCATGACACTGCTGCTCTTCAGAAGAGAGAACCCAACACGTGCTCAGCAGTTGACTTGGTGCCAAGAGGTGAGTGTAGCCACAGGCCTGGGCTTTGAGGTGCTGGTGTGTGTGTCATGGCAGGCCAGGGAGCAGTGCACAAAGCAGCAGGGTCTAAGCCCCTTTTCCTTACACAGAGGATGGGGCTCAGAGGTCCAGGCCTGACTGAGCAGGCAGAAGGACTGGTGGAAGGAGGGGAGAAAGAGGAGCACCTGCCCCTCAGGCCAAGAGCAGCTTGTGCAGCCCTGCAAAGGGCTCTGGCACACAGAGCACAGCGAAGGCAGCAAGGGATGGGTGGTGCAAGTGCTGGCAGCAGATTCCCCAGCTGCTTCTGCCAAACTACTGAGTCAGCTCCAGTGCAGACCCACCCTTCTCCTCTCACTGCTGCAGGAAATCCTGGGCAGGCACTGAAATGGAGGCTACAGCGGCACGTGCTGCTGTAACAGCCTTCAGCAGACAGTGGTGTGCTGTTCTAAAAACACCTGTAAAGCTCTTATTGTGCTGCTAATGGGCTTCTTGTTAAAAAGAACAGTCAAGCTGCTACAAATCAAATAAGTCTTGATCATACTTTCACTCTGCAGAAGGTCAAGAAGGGGAGGTGATCATCAGTCATCCCATCCCCATGGCCTGAAAATACACTGTACTGTTTTCCATAAACCAGCAAGCTTGTGTCATGCATTCATCCTCTCTTTTGGTTTTTTATGTAGATTGGGTCCAGCACAATTTCAAAAACAAATTCTGTCCTCTTTTTTTAAAGATGATTGGTATTAATACTGTGGTTACTTTACATTTTTTATCTAATAAGAATCACAGATCACTGGATCTGAAAGTCCAGAGGACCAAAGTCCATTTTCCAGATCCAGTGGCACCTCAGAGGCATGCAGTGCTCCATAGTCTCAGCTGCAAACTGGAGCCCATTGCTCAGGTAAGCTCTGCAGACCCACGTGAGCCTACAGACCTTGCCCAGAGACTTTGTGCTGTACAGCCCCATGCCCTGGAGAAGCCAGGGAAGAGCTGCACACCCACAGGTTTTGCTGCTCTGCTCTGGGCAGCCACATCCCTGCCCCAACAGGCCTGGGGTTTGGCCAGCAGGACAGACAAGGAGGAGCTGGGCAGGCTGTTTCATACAGCTGCTAAAGAGTTAATCGGTGCTGAAGCGCTAAAAAAGGCACAGAGCTTATGTCTGCGTATCTTTTTTTAGCTGCTATTTAATTGCCTGGTTTCAGCCCACAAGGCACAGCACGGGCACTTGCCAGGGGCACCGCTCTGCGTCATACAGGGGAACTACAGGGAGCCCTGTGCTCGGCAGGGACAGGAAAGGAAGTCAAAGGCAGCAGGAAAGCCTTTCTCCTCTTCGGAGCTGGTCCCAGCAGGCTGGCAGAGAGACTGAGCCCTGCTCTTACAGCACAGCAGCCTGCCTGCTCACACCCACATAGCTGTGACTGCCCCTTGATACACTCCCCATCACATCCACATCTTACACAGGCAGGGATCCTACTCCGCAGCAGCTACTCCCATGCTGAGAGAGCTAAGGTGAAATGCTGCCTTCAGGTTCAAGTCTCTGATTTCCAGTATCTACCTTACCTTAGAGAGCCAGGGCAACAGCTGTACCTTCGAGGCACCACAGTCCTGTACACTGACAGCCCTACAAAAGCCAGGGAGCCCTCAACAGAGCAGGATGTTCCAGGTAAGTGACTACTTAAAGCAAGGACAGGTCTTGGAGCTTTGTGTCACAGCAGTTCTGCTGGCAGCATGGGGCTGCTAGAGAGCAGCCCCACCAAAACAGGGGATAGCAGGGACATTCCCAAACACCAGCACAGGGGAGACACCCCCGGCTGCCGGGCTGGATGCATGATTGGATTAGACACACACAGCCATAGGTCCCCAAAGGCCTCCCTGGCACCGGGCTGTGGGATATGCTCGTGCTGATGATCATGCAAGAGGTGGTGTGGCTGGAACCTGGGGCAAGGGGCTCTCCAGCTGCCTGAAACACTGCATGGAGGCTCATGCTGGCAGCCTGCGAGGCCCACGCGGCTGCCCAGGAGGACACACCGGGGCTTTCCTCTTCATCAGAAAAGACCCAGACAAGCGGAGACTAAATCCTTCTAGGGGTAGAACTCTATTAAGAGAATGAAGACAAGGACACCTCCAGAAGAGCTCTCACCTGGTCAGACACCTCCAAATCCCAGGAGACACAAGATGAACAACTAAAGTGCGAGCTGAAGCACCACAAACTCCAAATGAACAGGAACAGCCAAGAGCACTGTGGTGTAACAATGCCTTCTTGGTGTGTAGCAGCAGTTTAAAGTGCAAATAGATGAGGCACTGAGCTCAAGTGACAACAAATGGCATTAAAATTCCTCCACTACCATGACCCCAAATGACAGTTATTTAGATTACATTTGCTGCCAGTTATGGACAAACTGGTCCTGCACAATTTTGGATTGCATTTATGGACTCCAATCTGGCTATAGCATCAGTTACTGCACAGGCTCCCTGTAACTCTGTATTGTCAACAGAGTTTATTTGTACCACCATCTGCATCTCCAAGAACACAATGAATATGCTGGAAAACACCGATCCTCAGCACAGATTGTTGGACTCTATTAGAAAGTTCTTTCCATTGCAAAGCTGACTGGATATACTTCATGCTTACACTTCTTTCTATTCCAAGAAGTAACTTTAGCCCTTAAAATAAGGAGTAATAGGATGAGACCTTGCTGAAGGGTTTGAGAAATTTCAGAAAATAAGTTGACTGTGTCAACCGTTTATATTAATTCATTCCTGTAAGGTCTGATGTTCCTCTTTAAATAAAAATAAATTCTGTGACATGTCTTCTCCAGTCAATTGCTTACCCTCACTTGCAGCTGTTCTCCTCATTGTATTTTCTTTTCTCAGGTCTGTAAGACTAACTTCTCATTTGTAGAAATGTACTACATAATGAAGAAAAAAATACCACCAAAAAAAGAGGAAAAAAACCAAACAAAACCAAACAACCAGCCAACCAAGAAAACAACACAAAAAGCCACCCAACCAACCACCCACCAAACAAATAACCCAAATAAAAGAATCCCTACACCAACACTTTCAAATGTTATCTTTCAATCCCTGCATGTGGAAGCCATAGATGGCTACTTGTTATGGGCATTTTATCTATTTCTTTTAAAAAAGCATCTCTCCTCTGACACTTCACTTAAAGGCAGATCTGCAAACCAGTTCCCACTAGGACAGCCTTCGTGTTCAACTTCTCTAAAGGAAACAGATACAAAGGGTTGGGGTAAGGAATCTAAGCTTTTCCATGGACTTAATCTCTCAGCTCTCAGGTTTTTTTTTCTTTTTGTGCCACAGCCAAATGTTAACCCCCTTGGCTTCTTGCTCAGGGTACATCTCACAGAAAAGAAAGTCCCTCTGGTGCATTCTCTGCACTCAGCAAGTCAAGATCCCCTATTAAAAGGGATGACATTTCCACATTTCCTGCATACTGCTAAGACTAAAGGGAGAAATCTCTGAGTTGTCTGATCACTAGAACCAAAACCCAATGTCTGAGCCACCAAGACTTGGGCCTCAGAGCATTCATGTACCACTTGCTCAGGTCCAATGCCACATGTCACCAACAGCCCACCACCACATCATTTCTGCTCCCCCTCTATCCCTGTAACAAACTTTCAGAGCCAGTTTCTAGTTGACCTTGATTGGTTTATTTTAGTTTTACACTTTGTCCCTCACATACAGTTAAGAGTCTTGTACTGTTAGATTTCTACAAAAATATCAATTCTCCAAAAGCAAAAAAGAGGGAAAGATATATTTTAATATATAAAAGGAAAAAAGCTAAATCTGACATTTCATTATATTCTTAAAAACATTCCAGTCTATTTACAGATGTGTAAAAAAACAAAATCTCCAGGTCTCTTGGTCAAGCAAGAGCGTGCGCCTTGCAGGGGTTTCCTTGTTTCTCCTGTTTTCCTGTTTCCAGAATCTTCTCATAAAGTGTTATGTTCTATGATTATTGCCTCAAAAAACAGCATATGTAATTTTTAAAATGTTTGGGAGCTTAAGGGAAGAGCAAAGAGTCAGCATTTAAATTCATAGCAAAATAATGTGCTGCAGACACAAGACAGTGAAACAAGCAAAACCCAAGAGCATTCAAACATGCTTTGTTGGCTGGTAGAACCCATCAAAGATCTTTCTCGGAACCACACCAAATGCCACCACCTTTTACAGCCATACTGGGGGGCTGTTCTTAGTTAATCTTCTAGTAACATTTAGGGATCAAAAGGTTTTGCTGTCATCTTGACATCATTGTATTTTTACTGCAGTAATTTTTTTTTCTGCCCAATGTCAAACAGTAAATTCACATACAGGAATTTTATACTCCCAGATAATAAACAGAACATCCTCAAAAGCACATTATTTTTTTTAGATCATGTGTGATCAGTTATCATGTTATAGCCTCTCTGTCTCACAGAAAACACACAATTCTGTGTGAAAATTAAAACTGGCTATTTAGAACCATAAAAAAAGTGAGGCACAGAAACAAGGCTTAGTGATTAGGAATTTAAAGTAGTCACAGCACAAGTCTTGCTGCTGTTTCTTGCACAGGAGGAATGAAATCTACTGGAAAAAAATTATTACAAGTTAAAACAATAAGCAACTTCAGCCTATTGGAAATACTCAGAACCAGATTCCCAGATAAATAAATTTGAGTCTGATGTAGTGCTAGTAAAATAATTTAGTTACTCCAGATTTCTACTAGTTTAAAATAAGGTTTAAATCCTTAAGAAGAAGAAACATTTGTTTCTACTAGTTTAAAATAAGGTTGAAATCCTTAATGAGAAGCAGCATTTCTTTCTACTAGTTTAAAATAAGGTCAAAATCCTTAATAAGAATCAACATTTGTTTCTACTAGTTTAAAATAAGGTTAAAATCCTTAATGAGAAGCAGCATTTCTTTCTACTAATTCAAAATAAGGTTAATATCCTTAATGAGAAGCAGCATTTCTTTCTACTAATTTAAAATAAGGTTAAAATCATTAATAAGAAGCAACATTTGTCTAATTACTAACTGGGATTGTAAATCCCCTTTCCTAAGGCATTAAGTGACAACTGTAAAACCCTGCAGGACTCTCATAATGACCTAAACTCTCCTCTCCAAATCACTAATACCAGACTTGTATGAAATATTAGAATAGCAAATTTGCAAAAGGCAAAAGAGAGTTGTATGGAACTATTTTAAAACACACTGTTTAGAATGCCCAGATGAAAAATATTTTTTAATGTAGTCTCTGGAGTAACTTTACACACAATGAGCTTGAAGGGCTTCTCTCCTCTGTGACATAATATAAATAATAAAAATGCACAGAAAACACTGGAGATATGTTTATTCCCTGATGGATCTAATCTAGACATGGATCCAGAAGATGCAGCGTACTGGACAGGGCTATGGTTGTACAAACACTGCTCCCTCACTGTGGAAGAACATCAATTGCAACACCTGCACAACCTCTGTGCTGGAAGGATGAAATTCCTGGGTTACTGCATCACCAAAGATGGGCAATTTGGATGGCAGGGGGTAATCCCAGCTGCTGTTGCTGGAACAGTTAAGACATGGAATTACATTCCTAAACAAAAAACAAAATGCACCATCGAAATTCTGTATGATTTTCAATTTTCACGGCAATATTTTTTACCTTTTTCAAACAGTTAAGAAGCCCCCCAAGCGCACCGTAACTTATATTTACAAACTTGATAGGAAAAGATTGTGTATACTCATTAACAAATCATCTCTCCGAGGCTGAAAACTTGATTTGTCAAGAAAACTATGAAAACAGAAATTGTGTACAAAAATATAAATATCTTTACAGTCTGCAGGCCCCTCACAGTTCAACAGATGAACAGTGAAGAGCATCTACAGGTTATTGAGTAAGCAGTGGCAGAGAAGAATAAAAAATACATCTTGTGATTCAATACTGCCCTATTTCCCTGGTAATGAGCATTTTTGTTGACTTTTTTGCTATACACAGCTTGTGCAAATGCAGTGAGAAACCTCTGAGTTCCTTTCCTGAATTTATAAAGAAATGAAAGGTTTGGAAAGCTATACACATATTTTCATATTTACACTCACACATACACCTCGCTCACTTGTGCCAGGCTACAAGACTCCTGAAAGCTTTCTGTGTTTTCACTAAGCAATACTTGGTATGAACATTCCCAGCCACCACACACATCTTGAAGAATGACAGAAGGAATGAAAATAGGACCTGGGAAAACACTCGAACTACTTCAGCAATGTATTTAAAGACGTAGCAATAGGGTGGCCACATTTTCTTTCAATCTGCAATTCTTCCTTATGGATGTCCTAAGCATCAGAGAGAAGAATTTGTGTGGGGGCAGAAGGTGAGAGTGAGGACAGTATTATTAAAGTTAACATACTGTCCTCCTTCTAATTACATTGGGAAATGTGTTTTTCTCTCCCAGCAGTGAGAGTTGTGTTTATTAAAATTTTCTGTGCATAAGCTCTTAAAAAGTCTCTGCTAGAGAACTATCTAGCACCAAAGAAAAAACCTTTTTACTTCAGCCCTCTGCAGTCTCAGATTTCCCTTCTGCCGCTCTAGGTATCAACTTTCAGAGTAACTACAACCTGATTCCTGCATATTTATCATATTCTGCAAATATTAAAAGCAAATATGAACAATGCCGTTTCTGCATAGATAATTTGCCTGGTACAAAACAGATAATCCTTTTTTTTTCCCCAACAAGACAGCTGCCTCCCTACTGGGGAGAGAAAAAAAATCTCCTTCAACAGCCTCAGTTTCTCAGTCCCTCGATAAACTATTCCTGTGAAGAACCCAATTTTGGAAGGATACCATGTGCCCAGCAATGGTTATAGATCATCTCTGTTGTCTTGAGAATGGGAAGGAGAACACCCAGAATACAACAGTGAGGTAAAAGTACATACACATGCCTAAAGTTTCCTAACACTTATTTACAATTTGGGGCCTGCCCCTCAGATGAACACAGTACTGATGCTATACAGAAAACAAGTGTTGCAGACAATGGAGGCTGCTGAACAATGACACTGGACACACTGCTCTAGATCTCTGTTCCAGTCTGATAAAAAACGTCTGCACTTATTTGCCTGCTGAACTTGAAGGCAAGGTCCCAGTAGTATTCAACTTTGCAACCAGAGGTGCTAATGGGGGCATTACTTTGTTATCCTGTCCTTCTTGAAGAGCTGAAGGTAAAGAATTTTTTACCCCACTAGGTGCCAGTTTTGCAACTATAGGTGCCAGTAAGGGCATCACTTTATTACTCTGCCCTTCTGAGTCTACTGGCAGACTTGCCACTTTTAAACCAAGTGGTGCTAGCTTCGGCATGGGCCTCCACGACTTGTCAGCATTACCAGCTTCTGGATTAGTCTTCATCTGCAAAATCGGTGGAGTCACGTTAGTGGCATCTGACAAGGTTGTTATTGTTTTGCCATTCCCACCACTGGTTACAGACAGATTGGAAAGTGGATTCTTCATTTCAGTACCTATCACTATCTTTAAGACATCTGCCTCAGATGAAGGATCCCCAGAGTTCTTGTCCCCATCACTAAGGTCATCATCTTCCAGGTGCAGCAGAAGGGGGCTTAAAGAGCCACCACCTCCTGGAACTTCAGAAAGGTCCTTAAAACTGCCTCCCAAATGGCCAAACTGGAAGGAAGACCCATCTGCAGCGGAGAGATCACTGGCTGCTCCCCGACAAGCCTCTGCATCTTTATGAGAGAAATCTGAGCTGAGGGCACCAGGCAGCTCAGACATGGTTGAGGCATCATCGTTCAGCTGCTGGTTGAGGAAGGCGATTTCATTGAGCAGCGAAGTGAGGGTTTCATCGGTGTCATCACCCTCCTCAATGCTGCTCAGTATCTCACTTGTATCCAGGTCTGCTTCCTCCATTGCCGACGCTACTTTCCTCAATTCCATTTCTATCCTGGAATCTTTGATCTGCAGCTTGCGGAATGACAATTCTTTGGATTTTAATCTTTCCCCTCCAGAATCGCCATCTTTCCTCCTAGTTTGGCTTCCTACAAACTCACCAATGCAGAGCTTTTTGCTGAAGGACTCTGGAGATTCCTTTGTACATGATATGTTCCAGAGTTGTGGAAGGACATCTTTATTTTCAAAGAAAACTTTCTTTGGACCTGTGGTGTTTCCTCCATCTGCACCACTGTCTCCCAGACATGGTTTGGCTTTTTCTTCTGAAAGGACGTTGTCACTATTCATAGTTTCAAGGGGTGCTACAGCCAAGGATTGCTCAGAAGCTGGAGTACCTGCAGCTGCTGTTGCATCAGAATTTTTATTTCGGTTCAGGTTTAGATTCATGCCTGCTTCAGCAGCCAGTGATGTTACATTAACTATCTTTGGCATCATGAATGAATCTTCACTTTCTGCAAAACCACACAAAGCACCATCCATTAGGGTATGTGTTAACTGCAAGTAATTCTAAGTAAGTATAATTAGCTCACTTCCAGGGTTTTCTAAAGTAAACTGCAATTTAGACTGCTTACACAGCTCTGGTCAACTGAAGGTTTAACACACCAATAGCTTAATTTTCAACTTGTAGAACAAGAGCAAGCTCCAGTGCAACCACCTGCAATGCTTACAGTTCAGATGGTGATGCACAAGGCAAACATAATGAGAATTTTCCCTCTTACTGTTTTTTTATGCTTTGTTTTTATGATCACATCTTGCACTACTGTTTTTGTGCACTACAGAGACATTTCAGGGACTAAATGATTACCTATTTTCTGCCTCCTAGCCATTCCCTGTTAATAGCACTAAAATTTTTCCCAGTTCTACACCTGAAGTGAACTTTCCTTTTTCATTATGACCAAACAATTACAAGGAAGCAGAAAGTGAGTGGCTTGCTTTCAGCACAACAGATGGCAAGCAGAGCCCTGCTGGCAGGAACCACCCCACACCTAGATCCAATGGACAGCACGAGGTCCTGAGAAACAGCCCTCCCATGGGCAGCAGAGCTGGCACAGTGTGGGAAGGGGTTGTGCCACAGTCAGAGTCCGGATGTTACAGGCAAAGATTTTCAGTAGCCCCACCACCACTCTGAACTGAAGCTTCCCCAGGAGGATGAATTATACCACAGACACATTCCAGGATCTACTCTTCCTGACTTTCCTGAGGGCAAGCAGGCTCAGTGAGATGATGGAAAGTTAAAAAGCTCTAATCCATAATCTCCTAGAGGCCCCTCTAAACTGTTCAAAACATTTAATCATGATTTTCTTTGAATAACATTAACACCTACGATTACTCCCTAGTGAGAAAACAATTTACCTTCAGCTTTGCAAGGATAATGTTCCCTACATGCAAGCACAAAGATCCATGAAAAACAAAGAGTTTACCTGAATGGGGTTCTGTAGCTGATACCACTGTTGAGGTTGCTGGATCCTCAGCAACAGCTGACAGTGTAATAGGAATGGTAGAATTAGTAAGGATTCCTTTTACTTGGACAGGAACTGTTGATCCTGGCAGCTGAATCATCACAGAAGTAACACCTTATACAAGAAAAGGGAAACAGGGGATGAAGTGGAAACAAAAGCCTTTCAGATACTCAGATACAGTACTTTCAGATATTTCAGACACTCCTGGCTAAAAGGAGCAGTGCACTTCAAGGCAAGACTTCAATAACATCTTAAAGCAGTAAAAACAGAAATGCAGACTGGTTGTGTGATTAGGAATTCTCCTGTATGTTTCCCTAATTTCTGAATAGCAAAATTTTAACACATTTTACTAACCTGTTGATAAAGTGACAGTTTGAATTAGTGACATCTGATCTCTCTTACCAGAGTCAAGTTCTACCTCAGCCAAGTTGTAAAAAAAATCCAAATTATTAAAGCAAAATTTCATCACTTCATAAACTGCTCAGCACATCTACGAACAGTATTATATTGATTAACATCATCCCACATGATCCTACCTGGCTGTGTGGCCATGGTAGTACCACCCCCTCGAGGCTTTAATTCAGCCTGCAGCAGTGTGGAAGGAACAGCTGCCACCTGCCCTGGGACCAGGGGGCTCTTCAGCGTAAGCACCTGCCCCTGTGGAGTCATCACTACACTTGCAGCCGTGAGTGTGAGAGAGGCTGAGGAGTCCTCTGCAAGAAAAGAATTATGTAAAACACTCATTTATTCTGGCACAGCACCCTGCGAGCCAGCATTAGGTACAGCTCTGGAAGGAACTATTCTTTTGTTCCTTCCTACGTTTATGATGTGAAGGTCTCCACAAATGTTGAACACTTCTCTACAAAAAAACTCTCCAGTGCCTGACATTCAACTCTGCCATTGAATTTAAGAGCAAATTTCCATCCTTGTTGAGAGCTAGCATTTTGAGGAGGGAGGTTTTGAAGAGTCTGTTCTAGCAACCCCTGCATTCTAGGGGCTGAACTTTAGGTTTTGAGTCAGAAAAAGAACCACCTTTAACTCTTAGAAATTACTGCCAGATTGCAGTGAAACTCCCTGAGATTAAAGGACAGCTCAGTAAGAATTTACTTCCCATCATTCTGAGGCTCTGAAGTCATGTCCACCTGAAGACCTCAGTTGTACTGGTCTCGTCCTTTCTGAAAGCAAGTGGTTTTTTCACCTATCATATGGACATTTCCCAGTCCTATGCACAATTCTGTTTCAGCAGTGAGGCTGCCTGCACAAGCCAGCTGGCATTTTGCCTTCCCACAGAGTGCAGCTTCAATGGCTGCTTCCCCTTGATGCAGGACATGCACCCCTTGTAGCCCACCTGTGGCCCGGACTCCTCTCCTGGCAAGTATCAATGGCTTGCCCCTTCTGTTTGTCATCGCTATCGGGGTTGGCTCTCTGGGGGCAGCAGAGGATCCTTCTTGCTGGGTGCTAGCAGTGGAGGGTGCAGCTGATTTCTGTGGCTCAGGTTCTTTCTTCTTTTTTTGTGCTTCTGTTGCTTTTTGTTTAGCATAAATATATTCCAGCTTCTTCAGGACAACCTCTTCTGTCTTTCCTACAGAAAAATTACCAGAGAGTCAGCCTACTTTCAAATTCTCTTCCCAAAACAAAAATGCTGAAGGTAGAACTAATAATGTGTTAAGCTGACATAATTCAATTTTACTCAAATGACATTTGAATGTAAACTCACATACAGTTTTACCATTGCCATGAAAATTCTAATGTTGGACAAACACACAGATTTCATAAATAATTTGTTTTCTGCATATACGCACAGTTTTACATGATCCAAGTTCAAGTTAAGCTAAAACTAGCTTGTTTTCTGCTTAGTGTTTATATTCTAACATCATGGTATATCATTAATTTGGTCTATATTTGTAAATGTAAATACAAAAGATTTAAGTATATTTCATTTCTACTTTATAGGTATTCCACTGTTTATAGTCCCAGACTGCAAGATTAGAATAATATTTTGTTTATTCACACATTTTGATACTGGTTGAAAATGTGTCACAGCTTTCCTATCCTTCCAAATGAGACAGAATATACAAGATATAATGTCTGGATAAGCAGCAGCTTAGAATCTACTTCAGTTTTGTTCTGTGTATAGAGCTGACACATTCTAGCCTGTAGGAGCACTGGTTCTTGGGAAAGCAGGACAAGGAGTCATTTGCAAAGCTCTGCAAGGAGTTGGACGTTTCAGTACTGACCAGAGACAGCTGTGTGTGACTGTGAAGGGCTGAGCAGAAAAGGCATTTCAGGAAGTGACCAGTGACAGAATGAAGTGACACTATCACCATCACCCCACCCTTCCAAAGGAATCCAAGCCTGTGGCTCCCAGCACAGAGAGCATTCACACTTCCTTTAGGCATGAAGGAAAACAAAAGCCATTTCTATCAGTACAACTTTGTTTGGCATCACATCTGAATTTTATGTGAACCAATGACACACCTGGATGCACTGATTACTCCACACATTCTCACTCCTAAAAGCCTTGTCTTTCATTATTACAGCTAGTTTGCATCCAAAACCAGTCTCACCTGAGAGCGTGGATACTTTTCGAATCAGACCATCCCGTTTGCGTGTCAGTAACGTCTTCTGTCCAATAAACTTATCTGCCTGATCTGTCAGTCCTTGGATTTCCTCAAAGGCCTAAAATAGTATCAGGGAACTGATTTATAAACCTGTGACACACGAAATAATAGTTTTCCTTCCCAGAAACCTTTACAAAATTTATTTTCAAACTTCTGTAATCCTGAGAAAATAGGATTGAGAGAAAGCATGTGAAGTACCATGAATGCCAGCTTTCCCTAAATGCTGGTTGAAGAGTGATAATCATCTTGTTTGTCCTTCCTCCAAAGGTCAGCAGTTTTTAAGAAAGACCCCAAACTTTTATCTTCCAGTTTCTAGGTACAGTTGATAAACACAATTCCATATCTACCATTCATGTTTCGTTTCCTGTCATTTACATCTTTACAATTAAGCTTCTAATGTCTGTAAACTGCCTAATGGAACACTATCTTCTCAAGCATTAAAAAAGTAATGGATTTAATGGATTAAGATATTTCCTTATGTTCACAGTAAACCACTAAAGAATTATGACATAACGTTCCACGATTCACAAAGAATACAAGGGGAGGGCAAATCCAAAATTATATGTTCATGTGATCAAGACTATGCTTTTAGGAGTATAGATTCTCAGATTCTTTCAGGTATTGTTTTGTTCTAGAGTGTCCTGCAGGGACGACAGAATTCCCCTCTACACTGGTACTCACCTGAAGAGTATAATTACTCTGAAGAGTATAATTACTCTGTCCAGAACAAATGATTCTCCTCCTCACTAAAGCTCCAAAATACCTACCTGCTTGAGAATGTAGCATTTGGAGACTTTGGGAAGGTTCAGCAGCCCCAAAACTTTCTTCAACTTGTCAAAGAGACCTCTCATTTCATTACGTCGCCGACGCTCATTTGCTGTGTGTGTCTGGCGGTAATGAGCAAAGGCTTCAGCCTGGGACTTCAGCTTTCTTTTCCAAGTCTGATGCTTCTGCAGGAGGAGCAACCAGATCGACCAGTTTAAGCAAAGAAGGCAATGTAATGGCAGACAATGTTCAAATGCATGTGAGATTTACAGCACTTCTACAGAGACCTGAAGATTCCACGTCATGCTATCCTGCTACTATGTCTTCCTGAAAGTTCAGAATCAGAAGGACACACAGTAAGAAATCAAATGCTGACCAAAGAAGTGACCAACATAATCACATCAACCCTAATGGAAAAGAGCATGAGTCCCTCCAGTTCATAAGCTTTTCTTTTTTGCAACACAAGGCTACTTAGATAAAATCACAGCATTACAACAAAATCACATATGTTTGAGCCAAGTATTTTTTGTTTGCTTGTCAAGAAAGTCTACTAATGCATTCAATAATTACATGAAATACAAGAGACTTGAATCTTTCCCTGGAGTTAAACTAGTTTGGTTTCCATTTTCTTTCATAGGTTCATTATGGGTTGGTGTCAAAGACACATTTTAAGTCAGAATGTGAAAGATGGCATTGACATTTATCACCCCAGGCATCCACCAACAAAGAGAATGTGGCCAAGTGCCTCTGGTTTTGAATTTGCTTAAGTTTCTAAAACAACTGCCAGACAATAAGCAAAATTACTGATCTCCACAGACTGAGAAGTTTGTTACGTCATCATTACTCTTTCAGGTTTTGTACAGCTATGTACAATAGCTATGCTATGTATTTAATGGGGAAGTAATTAACACCGTCTTTTAGATAATTTTAGGTCTGCTTCAAACGCCAGAGTATCAGTGGAAAGATTCCTCAGATTCAGTGATACTATTTCTGAGCCTGCTGGACTAGAAGGAATCTGAAGATTTGTCTCCTGAAATCTGGCTCTTGAGAGCCATTTTGCTCTCACAGGCAGACTTGAGCACAGTACAGCTGCAACTGCTCGTGTGTTGGCCATGGGTTCCTGTCAAGGGAGGGCCTTACAACATAAATTCAAGGGCAGAGAGGAGGACACATGGAAAAGGTAAGGCAGACAGAGCATCCTGGACCTCATCCAGGGGTCTCAGGCAAAGGCATACGTCCCATCCTGCTCTAATAGCTAAGACATACACCAGGTTCCCACCACACCCAAAGCCCCACCCCACCACAGAAGGAAGCCCTAGAGCTGACGTCAAGTATATCACAGACAGTTATGGACAGAGAAACTGGCTTCAGAGCCACCCAAAAAAAAAGCTCAAGATTCTGAAGGACTGCAGTGAGTTTAGGTTTGAAAGGATTCTGTGACATCTTAACTTGCCTAAACATATATTCAAACTTCTAGTTTTAGAAATCATCTAGTGCTGTGCCTATATAATTCTACATACTGTCTTCTTCAACACATGACAATTTTGCTCATTTATTATTTTAAGTGTGCTGTAAAAATTATTCATGCCAAGGATACAAAACCTAAGCAAACACAGTCATAAATAAAAGGCAGATCTTCCTCCCATTGCCAAAGTTGAATCTGAAACCCACTGCCAGCACCAGCCCTTTTGCCTTAAGGATATCTGGACTGAGCAAATCCCTCCCCAGCACATTTGGTTTCTTGCATTTAATCACAAGTATCTGCAAGACAGATTCATCATATTAAGAGCTGCATGTGAGATGAAAATTTATCTTTAAAATGGAGGTGTGATACTAAAAGGAAAGAGGAGAGCAAACATATACCTTTGAATGTTTTTCTGATAATGTTTCATCCGAAGAATTAGGAGGATGGTATCTGGAAGAAAGGTAAAAAGTTTTTCCCAATGCTACTCATCTCATACACTCTATCCTCATTAACTACATTCCAACAGTCTAGAATTGCTCATTTTTATGCCTTGAAATTAACTTTTCTTGTGTAACTGCATAAAAGCAGGATACTGTTGAGTTTTCTCAAGAACGTGAACTCTTATCTCCAACATCATCATCCTGGAAATAACTGAGCTGTTCTGAAAGCTGTGAAATTATCTCAGAGTGCAAAAGACGAACTATTTCACTATATGCCAAAAGGAATAAATTCAGCTTGCGACTGTTAGCTGCATAAAGTATCTTTTTAAATTATGTTTTGGTTCTGTTTTTAATAAACACAGATGTAATATAGATGGCAGAGCAATCCCTCCCCCACCAAGAACCACCAATCAAAATCCTCAAATTTATTACTATCCTAATATATAATAACAGCAGCTTCCTCTTATCTCAGGAGCTGCAACAGAACAAAGAAAACACATTTGAAAATTATTTCTATGAAACATGACATCTGTTTTTCTCGCTTACTGAAAAACCTTCAAAATTTAAAGCAAAGTCACCACTTAAGGATAAAAGTTGAGCTGTTATCCTTAAAGGGGAAGAAAAAAGAGGTAACTATCTGGTACCAAACAGCACCAAACAGTTTTTTCAAAGTTTCAAAAAATAAACCTTCAAACAAAAAGACCGATAGATGCCACGTTCTCTTTTTGTTTGATGCATCTGAGAAACCGCTACGACTATCATTACATTCCTCAAGTAAGCAATGTTTTTATTTTGCCGTTGTCATTATAAGTGCAAGGGCAGTAACAGTAACAAAATTAAACCAACCAAAAAAATTAAGCCAAGCTATCCAACCATGGCCAACTATATGTCAATAAGAAAATGCTTTCTTTGCTGGGGCAATGGTCCTAAAGACAACCCTTTCATTTACAGCATCAAGGATTAACCTAATGACTGTTCCTGCCCAGAAGTCCACCAGCAAGAATAAACAAAGCTTACCAAATCACATGTAACACAAAAAAAACCCTGCTAATTTTCAGTTTGCAGGAAAGGAGGCTATTCACTCAATAATTTTACATTGCAAGATGCATCCCCATAAATGAATTAATTAAAGGGGAGATAGAAAAAGTCTAAGACACCTTGACACTACCCTTAGTGCTGCCAGTACCATCCTCACAGACACTGGGAAGCACCAGCGCCGAGGAAGGCATGCCAGAAGCCTTGCCTTATCTTGTCACCACATTACACCTGTTGTTTAAGGGAATCACTCGATGGCAGCCAGCAGCAGGATACACAGGTGCTCTCCAGGGGTGCTTACTTCTGGTCGGAGGGTTCGACATGAGCAGCTGTGGCCTTCAGACGGGCAATGTTAATCTTCTCTGAAAGCTCCTCCACGGTCTCAATGTCCACCTGCTCGTCATCCTCTCTGTATTCACACGCATCCTGGAACAGGTTTTGTTTCGGTTTTTTAAAACGAGTATCTACTCAGCAATAGAGCTCAGGCCAAAACAGTTTCACTTCAGTCTCAAATGAGATTACATTGTAACATTTAGAACCATCAAAGAATCAACATCTCCAGCTACTGGCCAGTAAACGGTGCTAAGCAGGGGATTACTTCAACTGTCACCTCCAGGAATTCCTCCCACTAGCAACTCTGTAAAATGCATTTTGGTAAGGGCAGAACCCATCTTTGTCCTTAATGTTCTTATTATGGCTGGGACAAAAGCTTTCACAAGGCAGAATTTTCCTGCCTCCATTTTCCTCCTGCCCTTACAACCTAATACCATAGACTCTTGCTAATTGACTTTTTTACAGAATTTGAAACAGTTACCACCTTAGTAATGGTCTCTCATACCTAAGACAGCAAAAGTCATGATGTCATACAGTCAGGCTTCTTTGGATCACACAGTAAACTGTTTACATGATGATGAGTAAGATTTTGGCTCTTTCCAAAATGCTGTTAAAATGATGCCCAATAATTTTACATATTTCTTATATTCTGAAGAGTATGTTTTCTCCATGCTTGCCTGAGCAAGAAAACTTGCTATTTTGTGAAGAGAGAGCTAAGGAACAACTGCAGTTCTGTAGCAACAAAGAGTTAAATCTCAATCCTGTGGCCATCTGTAAATCCAGGTGATACCCCTCTCCCAAGAAAACATGCCTATTCAACCAATTGTTTTGTATTACAGTTTTTAGTGAAGCTTTTTACATTACAATCTTTGGTCTGATTACAATGAAGAACTCGTTCTCCTTTAGCAAGAAAATGTGATAACACTTCCATTCTCTATTTCACCCAGTTCCCTGAATTACCCTGACTAAACAAAAACAATTCAAACAAATATACTATTTAAATCACAGAACTACTGAACAGATACTGCCATTATGTTGAAAATACTCCATGTACAAGAAGTAGTGCCAACATTGATCTATTTCTTTATATAAAGAGCACTTCACATTCTTGCTTGCTCTCTTGGATCATTCATAAATCCACCTTGATGCTGAAAGCCTCCTGATACTTTCTCTAAGCTTTTCCACTTCATACAGTACCATTTCTGTGACTCTTAAGTGCAAGAGATGCATACCGGTTTTGTTCAGTGGGCAGGACTACTCTGTCTTAACTACATTTGGACATCATTATATTGCAGGAAACATGGTCTGGCAGGGTGGTTCAAAAAAGATGCTATAATCCAGAGAGAAATAGGAAAAGCACCCAGGAAATTAGCTTACCACAGAAACACTGCTGTCATAAAGCTTTCCAGTGCTGGTAAGTTATACTGGGCTAATCAAAGGATTGAGAGCCATTTTCCAGGCTAGAGATGCTCTAAAATTGCAACAGTTTGTATAGTATCATATTAAATAATGGTATTTAAAACCCAATATGTGGTATCTTTATCATGAAAGATGGACAAGATAAAACAGAAGTTAAAAACTCCGTTGCCCACCAAGAACTTAATATCTTAAAAGTTTACACATTTTGAATGTGGACATATGAAAAACAGAAGTAATTAATTTTTTTGTTCTTACATCTAGCAACAAAGGGGAAAATACTTCTGGTTAGTAGATCTTTCCTCTCTACCCCTGAATTCCTAGTAACAAGAAAATACCACAATCATGAAGATCACCAGAAGTAAGTCGTTCTGACATTAAGAACAGCTATTCCTATAGAAGTACTGCCAACTTGCCATAGGCTGAATCTTATCCATAGCCCAGCATGATTCCCGAAGATGCTTGTGGAAGCCCTACCTTTCAAGCATCACTCAATCCATACTACTTTCCAAACTACTTCCTGTAATCACATAAATTCTAAATGCCTTTGAGTAAGGGTGAAATACCTTATAGAATGAAGACACCAGAGGAGCAATACCATTCTACAACAGAGTTCTGAAGTTGTTATGGAAATTACAGCTTTTTTCCCTCTCTTCATTTCAATGCATGTTTCTAAGCCCTCTCCTCTGATTTTTGTCTATTCCAGGCAGCCTAAACCCCTACTGCTAATACCTAAAGAGCAAATTACTGATGGTAGAGGATCCTCAACAACAGTGCTGAGGGAAGAGGTTACAAGACAGTGGATGTCATTACACATTACCCAAGTAAATGTGTAATTTCTAAAGCTGCCTTCTGTGCTACAATGTCTGCAGGTTTCACACATGCTCTGAACTAAAAGCTGACAATATGCAAGAGATTGTTAGAATTCATATTGTCCACAAAATGTAACACTTGCACTTTGTAGGAAGCTTACCATTTTATAATAATTGATAACAGTCCTTATAATTTCAGTGTTTGGCTCAGAAAAAGAATGACTGAAAAACACTTTTAAACAACACTTACAATGCAGTACCATGCCAGACATAGAAGTTGTTTTTAGAGTAGTGAGCTGAACCATGGGACTCCTATCTGTAGCATTACAGTACCAGAACAAACCCTGGCATGCTCTTGGCTTATGCCAACAAGGACTTGTGAACAATCAGGAGCCCAGGCCAAGCAGCCCTTCTCAGCAGGAGCTCTGTGTGCAATCATCCTGCCTTGCAGATCAAGAGTTTAACATCACCTCAAACCATCGCACTTGCATCTGTCCAGATAGCAGGTCCCGATACTCATTAGTCTGCTTCTACAGATATTCCCAGAAAGCTTTATTCATATCACTAAACCCACAATGATTAACCATCCTAAGCTTGTCTTGATGCAACTCAGAGTAGGAAACGCAAAAGGGAAAAGATACCATCTCAGGAACCTTCTTTCTGTTGACCAGAGACTAGAACAGTCTCTATGTCAAGGACACAAAGTCAGCACAAGGTAAGAAGGTACTCTGAAGGGCATTGATGTGCAAAACTAAGAACAATTAACCAGTGTGAGAAAATGTGCTAAAGAATAAACACTAATAGCTACTACAGGTAGGCAGCAACCTTCCTGACTCTCACTGGAGTTCTCTAAGATTTAAGTGGCCATTTGCTGAGCAACCGAAACCAGTCCACATTCCAAACTAATAGAAGAAGAGCTGTCTTAAGTATTTCCACTAAACAAAACTGTTAGTGGACATGCACGTACTCTTTGCTTCTGTTTCCACTAGTTTAATGAAGCAGATAAACATCCTCTACCTTACATCATCTGACTTCATCCAGTCCGACAAACAATACCAGTGCAGCCTATCTTGTAAGCACTATGATGAGAGAAGAGTACATCCCAGTGAAAAATAAGAAGTTTAATTCCAAAACTGATTTCTCCACTAGGCACTGACGTGCTAGCTCAACTAGCCAGCAACAGCAATTAACAAATCAAATTCCAGGCAGGTTTTTACAGTCCCCTGAGATCTCATTCCTCAGCTTTACTGCTCTAGAACCAAAGTTAGCTTATTGTATTTGTGTGAGCTTGCAGTGAAGACATACCTTTACATGGCTTTCCAAGCCATATCCGCCAAAACCTGAGCGGTAAGTTTCATCCAAAACAAATATTTCTTATAATCTCTAATATTACTCATTTGCTTAATCATCCTTTTGCAGGATGAAAGAAAACAGTTTTCAAACACCAACCTTGATAGAAGACTACTCTGTGACCTAGACACTATTGTTGGTTCACCAACAAAATTCCTAGGACTACCATGTCAGAGAAGTTTATCTGGCATCAGGAATGAATTAACAGTGGTTCTCAAAACTTAATGATAACTCTGCTCAAGTTATTAAAGGATACAGGACGTATGAAACTGCCACCACCCAACTGAAGACAAGGCACCAACAATTCAGTTTTCCACTTAAAAGGAACTTCCAAAAATAACATCTGTATTTCACTTTCATACAGTTGAGATGCTATTGTTTTGTCTGAGAACAGCAAGCTAGAATATGAACTGATTAGTCAATTTTTCTGGAAGTTGAAGAGATTCTCTAAAAGCCAGAGTTGTTCACTTGGCTATCATGGAATAATAGAATATCCTGAGTTAGAAGAGACCCACAAGGATCATTGAAATCCATGTCTTGGCCCTGCACAGCACCATCCCCAAGAATCACACCATGTGCCTGAGAGCATTATCCAAACTTTTCTTGAACTCTGTCAGGCTGGTGCTGTGACCTCTTCCCTGGGGTGCCTGTTCAAGTGCCCACTCACCCTCTGGGTGAAAAACCCTTTCCTAATATGCAACCTAAACCTCCCCTGACCCAACTTCATCTCATTCCCATGGGTTCTGTCACTGGTTACCACAGAGGAGACATCAGTGCCTCCCCCCTCCTATTCCCCTCATGAGGAAGTTGCAGACTGCAATGAGGTCTCCCCTCGGTCTCCTCCAGGCTGAACAGACCAAATTATCTCAGCTACTCATTACAGAGCTGCTCCTCACTCCTATAAGGCCTTTTGCCACCCTCACAGCCCTCCTTTGGATGCTTTCCAATGTCTTTTATACACAGTGGCACTCTAAGCTGCACACAGGGCTCGAGGTAAGGCCACCCCAGTGCAGAGCAGAGTGGGACAATCCCCTCCCTTGCCTGGCTGGCCATGCTGTGCCTGATGCTCTCCAGGACAAGCTTGACCTTCCTGGCTGCCAGGGCACTGCAGACTCACATCCAGTTTGCCACAGCCCAGGACCCCTGGGTTCCTTTCCACAGCACTGCTCTCCAGCCTCTCCTTCTCCAGGCTGTTTGTACACCCAGGGTTGCCCCATCTCACGTGCACCTGCCCTTGTTAAACTTCACATGGTTGGTCTCTCTGCAGGGCCTCTCCACCTTTGAGAGTCAACAGCTCCTCCCAGTTTGCGTCTCTAGCAAACTTACAAAGCATCCCTTCCAGTCGTGCCTGCACATGATTTATGAAGATGCTGAGGAGCACAGGCCTGAGGATGGAGCCCTGGGGAACCACACTAGTGATCAGTCACCAGTCTGATGTCACCCCATTCACTAACACCCTTCACACCTGACCCATGATCCAGCTGCTCACTCATCACTTGACGGGTTTATCCTGACAAGTGCTGGACATTTTGTCTAGAAGGATACTGTGAGATAAAGGATCAAACGCTTTACTGAAATCCAAGATGACTGAATCAAGTGGCTTCCAACCAGTCAGCTGGGGGGTAACCTCAGGGACCTTCCTAACTTGTTCCTCAAGCAGCCTGAAGTCTGCTCTCCTCATATCCAGGGTTGAAGTCTTGCTGGCACTTTTCCTCCTGTCACCAGAGATATGAACTGGATTTTTTTCATGGCTGCTGTGGCCAAGACGCAGACAACTGCCATTTCACTCTGTGTTACCAAGCAGCAGTTCAAGGAGGGCACCTTTCCTAGCTGGCTCCTGTAGTACCTGTACCAAGAAGTTATTGCCCAGGTGCTCTAGGAATCCTCTAGACCAGTTTGTACCAAAGAACTCTAGTCTGATTTTCAACTGCAAGAGGATTACATTAACACAAAAGGACTAAAAGAATTCTATCCTGAAGACACAACCATTATCTCTCCTTTTTTTAATTTGTCTGTTTTTCAACTTCTCCAGTTTAATTCTTCTCTTTTCACTTGTATCTCATTCCAAGAAACAGATATCTTAGTTCATATGTCCACTCGACTAATTCATAAAACAACAGCTTCATAATTTTAAGTAACAAAGCACTGTTTCTCAAGTCATGTAGTGATATGTAAGAAGCAAAGGAATTACACATTGGATTACTTTATTTTAAATTTTGGGTTATATTTGATGGGAATTTTATGAGCGTTAAAATCTAAATGTATCTTAACTACACTAACCACAACGTTTTACCCTTTTCTGTGACTTTTGGAGCAATTTGTTTTCTATCAAATACAGAATGACAGCTCTCACATACTATTTAAATGTATTTACTTAAAAAAGGAATTCAAGAATGGATTAAAATACTCCTTTCAGAAATAAATGTTGACTAAGGCTACAAAAACTAAATAGAAGGAAACATCTTAAAATAACAGAAATACTAGGTTGGCCACTACATTTTTAGATCATTAAGTCATAATTTGCTCACAAGTAAGCAAATTATTTGAGTAAACACTGGAGGAAGACAACCTGGAACAGTTCTATAACAAATTGTTCAACAGAACTCCTGTTATCTGAAAACCAGGCAATTTCTACAAGGCCACTATACTGCTACCTAAAAAAAAGCATGCAACTAAGAAATGAAAGATATTTCCACTTGGAACCCCAATTTATACTTCCTAAAGAAACTAAAAGTCCAAAACACAAACATCATACTCTGTCTTTCAAATCCATGGGTTATGACAAGTTAGTTGGTCAATTAAAAAAAAATAAATAAAAGGAAAAAATCCCTTCATAAATAGCTAAATGCTTACCACTTTTTCAACATCTATTTCCTCTTCACTTGGGAAGTCAGAAGCACCATCCAGCATCTCATCAGCAGAATCATCAGTTTTTTCATCCTCTTCTTCCTCTTCCTCATCTTCCTCCTCATCCTCTTCCATATCATCAGCAGTTATATCAATAGTGGGCATGTAATCCTTTTTGTGTGCCCTCTGTTCTGGTGCTGTCAGGAAGTCACCTTTCTCTGATGTATCAGCTTTTTTATCTACTTCACTTCTATTTTCTAAAGGGGGTACAATACTAGATATTTTGCTCCAAGAACTGTTAACATGTGTTAGGATATCATGGCCTACTTTCATTTCTTCCAGAGAATCACAAGCACCTTTTTCTTTGCTTTTACTGCCATCCTGCCTAGCTATGTTTCCTTTGCCTTCCTCCATATCAGCCCTATGCTCTTCTCCTGAAGCATTATCCAGTTCTTTTGCACAACCAATTTCAGACCTACTTCTTGTTTTCTCTACTGTGTTTTCCACTTCTATAGAGCCCTTGTACTCCCTCCTTTCCATATCTGGCTGTGCAGCATCACCCTGGAATTCTTGTTTGTTCTCAAACAGTTCAGTCTCACTTTGTTCCTCCTTGATCTTCACCTGTGTATCTTGCTCTTGTTGACTATGTAACTGCCCAGAACTTGCTCTGTTGTCCTCATCCATCTGTGTCTGTGCATCCTCTTCCTCCACTTTTACTGGTTTCTCCTCCCATTCAGCAAGTGTTTGTTCCTCCCCATGGTTCCTCAACTGTGCAGCCTCCCAATTCTCAAGACTCTGTGAATGTGCATTATCCAGAGGAGCAACCAAAGACTCATCTGATGACCCACAAACAGAGTTAGCTGAAACTGCCTCCACAAGAGTTTCAGAACTGACAGAATCCTCTTTCCCTTCAGAAGCCCCTTTTTCTTCCTCATCATTAGGTTTCTCACTGATGTACGAATGGTCAGATGATATGACATCTGCAGAAACATCATGCTGAGAAGAAAAGCTGTCATCACAAGAACTCTCTAGCACCACTGAGTTCTTCTCCACTATCTCTAATGCAGTGGAATTTCTATCACCACTAGGTGTGACTGCGGCAGATGCTGACCCTTCAACAGCATTTGACTGGTTAATCGACAACTCATCTTCTTCTTGTTTCCCATGTGGCACTGGGACATCAGACTCTGTAACTTCTGTGTCACCTGAGCATGGAGCCTTCCCATTCTCCTTCTGCTGAGCAGCACCTGAGTCCTCTTTCTTGCATATTTTCCTGTAATCCTTCTTCATCTGCAGAGATGCAAAATGGTGAAGAATAGAGTTTGGCACTGTCTTCTGTCCTGGGAGCTGAAGTAAAGCAAAACTTCCAGACTGTAAAGGTATGAGATTAGCGGTGGTGGCTGACAGACCAGCCGAGCTGCAGGCTATTTTAGACTCGGAGGTTGTTTGGTTTGTGACATTGCTGACAGCAGAGGAAGCAAACCTCAGAGTCAGAGTGCCTGCCTGTGACACAAAACTCGTTACCGAAGGAGGAAGAGAAGATGCTTGAGTGGCTGGGTTGGATGGGGGGGATAACTTGGGTACTGCAGTTGGTACAGCTGAATTTGCAGCAGGAGAAGTGGAAGACACAGAGGAATTGGGAGAAACAGGTGACTCAGGAGGCTTGGAAGGTGCAGGTAAACGGATTCCTACAATAGATCCTGTGAGGAAAACAAAACATCAACTGAGACATTCTCAAAGCAGCTTTTTTTCTTCCACTTTCAGTATTTGATGCTGTGCTAGAAACAGACTCCATTCTCAAGGATCATAATGGAATCAGGTGTTTGACCTCCAGCTCTCAGTGGAAAAGTTGGTCCTACATAAAGACATAATAAACTTGCATTTTTTTAAGTAACACCACAATGAAACACATGAATTGGCCATTCTAAAACTAACAGACTTGATGTTAAGTTCAAGCATTGAGCTTTTTGATCAAAAAAGACATAGCATTGGAAGTCTTGCATTTTACTTTCCCATTTAACATTTATTGGAAAACGAGGAAATTGGGGTTTTTCAGAGAAAAAAGAAAGTAAAAAATAGTATTTAATTTTAAAATATTTTTGCTTTTTTTTGAAAAAAGACTTCCAAAGAGGAAAAACTATGCCAAAATTACACAGTTATACCACCACATTTTACCTTTATGAACTCTTCTGCAGCATTTCAACACTTCATAAACAAGAAGGAAAAGTATTACCAACTGGCAACTATTTTCTCTTGTTCAGCAAGAGCCTCAAAACAGAATAAAATTAAATAAACTTGTTGACTGATTCTTTACTACACCTCATGCTCAAACCTCAACTAAAGCTCAGCATTGTTTGCTCCCCTCCCCAGTTTTATCTACTGTGCTTGCTTCTGCTCTCCCTTCTACCCCACTCTAACTCCCTCTCTTTGAGGTGTGTTTTGAAACAGGGAGAACAGAAGAGTAAACCTGCATTTAAAGTACATTTGGGTTAGAATTTACAAATACATACAACAGCACACCAACCTGCAATTTCTAACTCTTCCAACCCTGTCTTCAACTGTGTACTAGAGAAAAAAGCTCAAAATCACACTTATTTTTCTTTTCACACTCTTAAGGAGGAAAAAACCTGGCAATTCCGTATTGTAGTACAACATTTCACCTGAATACCTTCTGTAAACACACCAACCTCAAAATGTAACAAAAACTGAGTAGCACTCCAATGAAACATGGGTAACAGCTCATTCTCTTTAAGAGAATCTCCAACAAGAATTGTTTTTGAATCACCAGGTCGAGTCCTGTAAGTTGTGACAGTACAATGGACATGGCTCCGCTGCCACACATACACATAGGCTCTTTTACTTGCTCCCAAATTTTGTGGACTTAGCTATTAACTGCACTTTCTGAATATTATACACATGGTATTTAAGTTGCATTGCAGCTGAATAATTACACTATGTTCTTCAACTAGTCACACAGAACCAAATTGGACTCTGTTCAATTACTTTCAGCAGGTGAAAGCGTCACAGAGACATTCATCTCCTTGCTCATTTCTGAGTAACACACCAGTCAGTCGTGAAAGAAGCACTGGCCTTCGTACCTGGATTGCGGAGCATCACTGGCTGCACGCTGGGCTGAGCACCCGCAGCTCGAACCTGCTGCAGGGGAACAAGCTGGATGATCTGCCCATTGGGATGTCTGAACAGGTTCACAGCCCCAGGGCTCCTCAGGGGCTGAAGGACCATCTTCTGCCTCTGTGCCACCTGCGTGTTCAGTGGCCGCAGAGCAGAGGCTGTCTGGTGCACCGGAATCAGCAGCAATCGAGGTCCGACACGTTTGTCTGTTCCAGGAGCTATCTTTGGGGGAGTCTTACTTGCAGCTTGAGGAGCAGCATCTTCTGAAATATTTTAACAAGTTACAAAAAAAAAAAAATCACTTTAAGAGACTGCCTACAAATCAAGCATTATTCTTAATAAATACAAGTGCAAATATTTTGGAAACAACTGCATCTCTTTTACATTTATTCAAAAGCAAGTTTTTCTCTTTTTATCCACAGAATGCATGGAACCAACCAGATCAAAACAGTTTTGGTTTTTTTCTGTGTAGTTCCACTGGCATTTTTCAACCATGACACAGGACAGTAATTCCCAACCTAATTCCTGAACTCTGTGCCAACCATGAAATTCTAGCAGTCATAACTGTGCTATATATGTCTATAGGTCAAGGGATGACGTGATGCTTCCCGCTCACTTCATCGCAGTCACTGACCAGATAGTTACATTTTTTTCCTTTCTCTACCAGCACAGACTGGTATACAAGAATACAAAAAGTAACTTAGGAGATGACATTAGGGTGATGAATAGGACTTTTTACCCTGTTTTTGAAAGGGGGACAAGGCGAGTGAGTCCATATTTAAAATTAAACCAGACACAGACTCTATCACAGCTGTGAAAAGAAGCAGAATTAAAAAAAAACAAGTGTGTGCAGTAATAATCCAAAGCACCTAAGCATTACCTCTTTTTGGAGGACTTGAATTAACTCCTGATAGTATCACTGGAACAGAGGCAGCAGAGGAAGTCAGTGTGGTCACCACAGGCGTAGTTGCTGCAGCTGTTGTCAGTACAACTGTAGAGGTGGATGTTGTGACAACAGCACAAGTAACAGTTGGTGGTGTTACTACAGGTTTTGGGAGTGGCGCAGCTGCTACTGCTGCAACAATCCCTGTTGTTTTTGTTGTGTTCACAGTAGCAGTAGCAGTGGTGGATGGAGTAGTACAGGTGCTGATTCCAGGTGTTGCAGGAGCAGCTGTAACTGCAATTGCAGGAGGAGAGCAGGGAGGTTCACCAGCTTTTGTCTGGCAAGGAGTGGTCACAGTAGATGCCGCTACACTGGTACTTTCCACAGTAACTGTAGAAGTGGTGGTAGCTGCAGTGACTGCAGAAGTGACTGTGCACACAGCTGGAGATGGCACTGAAGGAACCACAGGAGCAATAACAGTGATTGGTGTGGGCTTGATACTCAGAAACTGTCGCCCTGAGGCCGCCTGGCGTGTGCTCACTCCAGGAACCTTCTGCTGCAGAGCTCCTGCTTTGTTTATCACAAACTGGGTAAACACACCACCAGGTGAGGGTCGGGTAGCTGCAAATAAAAACTTGCAGGTCAAAATTTTAATAGATTTCCTCTTTGCCTTTCATGAGTTGCTACAACTGTAATTTCAGCATGAATTTGAGCCTCCTTTTTCTATGTACCTTGTAATTAAATCAAAACGTTTATGGTAGTCCTGGATATGCCTGACATGTTAGAAAGACCTCTGCCTTATTCCACTACTGTAGCTTTTTACTGCATTTCTTCCCAGATACACAAAAGAATCAGCTTTTGAAGGGTTGTTCTTCATCGTGAAACTATGGACAATCCTAACTAACAGTGCAGGAAAACAAACATTTAAATGAAATAATGGGCTCTAAGTATTTTATAAACATCAAATTCGTTGTGTAACAGCTTGTGTCATCTTTCATTTTTTACTGCTTCTTGATTTTCATCCCCCTTCTACTGTATTCATCTTAGACAGAGGGAAAAGGGGTGGGAAGGATACAGAGTTTCCGCTTCTAGATGCAATGACATTCCATCAACTGTAGACTAGATGGAACAAATTTAACCAATGGAAATGAATCACTGTTAGGAAGATCCTTTACCTCATCCCTTACCCTCCAAGGGACCAGAATACTGCATTTACATTACCCCAGATGCCTACGGATGAGTACAACAGCATAGAGATTATGGACCAAGACCAATTTAAACACTGCAGTTATTTATGCATACAGCATTCTTAACCCAGATTATGCCAGAACTGGTACTTTTAACTTAAATCACATATGTTGCAATGACTTCACCCACCAATGAAACACAGCCAGCTCTTTCATACTGCATAAACACACAAAACAACAAGTTTTATTACAGGACAAGAAAAACAACACACCCATTTACGCAGCAAAGAAAATTTAGGCAGAAAGAATAATAGATTATCAATCAGAAATTAAAGTTTTTCCAGGACACAGGAAACATCCTTTTCCCTTGCAAAGCTTCAGATCTTTAAATAATGTGTGGGATTATGTGGATGGGTACTAGTCTTCTCTTTTAAAGTCATGCAAAATGCAATCGTTAAAGGCAACTTCCTCTCTTGCCACACTGGGGTAACCATTTCAGTACCAACTCAGATACACAAGTAACTCATGAATCTTCCAGTTTTGTTGTTTTTTTAAACTGTCTAAATCCAACCCTGTTTAGCTTGTGAAATCCAATGAGATTAGAGACTGGCGTGGTTATTGGCTGCACACCTGTTGTTTCACTAATCCAGATTTGGACCATCTTGTCTTTCACTGCTGCTTCACACTTCTTTGGCCATCACAAGAATTATGAGTGCAACATCAACTGAAAATCTAATCAGTGAAGAACCACGTATTAGTGGTACTTTACTTGTTTGAGGTTATTCTGTGTTTGATGAAAAGCAATTAAAAATTACAGAAACTCCAAAAATTCCAGTTTGTATTTGGAGAGTATCCATCCACTCTCATCTCTTGAAAATATGTACTAGTAGCATTAATAAAACAACTAATAGTCAACATCTGTAATCTTACTCTGAAGTCAAAATAAAACTTTCTGTTTTGAGGTTATTTACTGCAGAGGCATCCTAGGTAGGCAATGCAGCCAAAGGCAGCATGCACTGTTGCACAGAAATCAACATTAACACTGTACACTCACTCTGTACTTCAGCTTCACGCAATTTAAAACACAGTAATAAGTTCCAACCTACCTATCTGTCTCTGTGCTGGGACATGGGTTTTCAGAGTCGTCACAGTGGGGGTTGAAGTACTGCTGGTGGAAGATGTAGTTTTAGGAGCTGATGTTGTGGGCCCCTGGACTGATGGTGTCCCAGAAGCAGGAGTTTTAGCACTGGGTGCTACCTTGGAGATCACAGTACTGAGGGCTGCAATATCAAGTACTGTGGGCTGCAGCCTGCCTGTGATATAAGCTGCTAGCCGATTGGCAGGATGCAATGCCCCCATCTGTCCCAAAAGCAGTTTGGCCTGAGGATACCTTTTATCATTAACCTGAAAAAAGGGGAAAAGGGAAATTTTGTGAAAAGAACGCTAATTCACCACTTCTGGAGAAGTGTTTCATTCTGTGGGACTTCTAAATGTCCTTTTCAAAGAACCATTGCAATTCCAACTTGGAATTCCTAGTTTCCTCATTGCTTAGGAGAACTTCAAACAACTCTTGTTTAAGCTTTGTAATATAGATTTTACATGCTGCTCAGACTCACATAAAACCAGAGACTCCAAGGAACATGTGAAATCACTGAAATTAGGTAAGAATGAAACTAGCACCTGTTTTTCCTGCCCCATGCTTATGCTGTAGTCCTGAATAAAAAAAGGTTCCCTAATTGAAGGACAATTTTGGATAAAATTCTCAAACTTAATTAAGACCTAGCATCACAAAAGAAAGAATATTGATGACATATACATTGAGACAAAACTTTAAAGAGCTTGTAAAAGCTGCATCAACTTTTTCCTTATCTACACTGTTGTCTGATACTGTAATTAAGGCATGATGAGTTCCCTAACTTAAAATTCCAAGCTGCAGTGGTAATAGACTGCACAGGAAAAAACCAGAATATCTTGCTGAATGTCAGGCTTTATGCCTAGTGGACAATGGGAAGTTTTGGTAGTGCTGCATTTTGCTTTCACGTTGTTTGATAATACCTACTAAAAGCCAAATGTATTTAAGACACTACTAAATAAGTAGTTTTTATTGATCAACTTTTATTGAAGGTAAGAAATCTCACCTTTTACTCTCCACTAGCTTCTCTTTCTGAGGGTGTCATATCTGCAAGGTGTCATGAAAACATATTTTACTCTGATTTTCTAATTCATATGATTTTCCTCAAAGTGGCTTTACTATAACCACAAATAGCTATGATGGAAGTATCTTCATCCTAATCCCATAGTTCCTACTACTAATTCTTAACATCATGTCAGCAACATAAAACTGCAGGGAAAAGACCCTGTGAATTTAGGATTATAAAGTCGCTTGATGAAAAATATATAGTCTACAAAGAAGATTCAGGCTGTTGGTGAAGATTAACAGTTAGCTGTAGCAAAAAGCTATTTTATAACGTTTACATTTTCATTTTAAAGTTTTGTCACAGTGTATACTTCCCCAGAAAATATTCTTTCTGTGGACTCATAAAATCATTCACTTAGAAGCACTATGTGTTAAATGCACCTTCAGGGGGTTTGACAAAGAATTGAAAAGATCTTGAAAGAGATTCTGCACTTGGGTCAACAAGACCCAAATTGCCAAAAAGACAAGTTAAACCATCAGATTTCAGGATTGTGATAAGATTTCCTGTTACTGAGTAAATCTTGAAAGGATTATGGAGAGGAATGCCACCAGATACCAAGAACTCTTGTCTGGATAGGCAAAAGACGTATTAAAGAGTGGTCTCCATGTCAAGGAGTTCTGGGATAGTACTGGATGAAACTGCATCTAATCTCCACAGTAAAGGCAGAGAGACCCACCTGAATCAAGCCCGAGGGGCTCGTATTAGCATTGCATTTGTAGGCAACCAGCTTTCCTGCAGGAGAAACCCCTGCATAAAAAGGCTTGCCTTTGCCCCCATGCAGCTTCTCATTCAGCTTCTCCTCCAGCTTGTCCGTTGGGTCTGCTCGCGTGACCTTTACATTTTCTGAGTTATTGCATGCTGCCACTGTGCTATCAGGAGTCTCCAAGACAGGGATCTCAGGCCTCTCGTCCTTGTCCTGGTAGGACGGCACTGAAATTTTCACTCTGGAGGAGCAGACAGAAGGATGGTTCTCATCCTGGGCCTTGTATTCCGAAGCCAATTCAATAGTGAAGCTACCCACTTTGAGGCACTGTGGTGCGTTACTGTTGATATGCTGTGATAAGATGGTCAAGATCTTATTGTGATCTTCCTCCAAGTTGCAGTCAGAGATAATCTCGATAAGTTTGGTTGGTTCACCTTGAGTGGTGTGATGAACATAGGAGGTGGAGAAAGAGTCCCCCTCACTACAGGAAGAACACCAGCTTTTCTCTGAGAAAGAATTGAAATAGGTTTCTGCAATACTATGGCATTTTAAGCACCTGGATAGTCAAACAATTTCATTCTGCCCATACCTCCACCCTTAGTTCAGCTCAACTGCAGGCCAACGGAAAGTACAAGAACTGTTCAAAGCATCACCTTCCCTTGCAGAGCTTCACAAACGAGCAAAAACTCATTGCAAAACTAATGTAATTATTTCTCACGGCTCAATCCCCGCAGCCATACCACGTCACGTTGTATCCCATTGCATCACAAGCTAAACGAAGCCGGGTTGTTTCAATACATGGGTGAATATTCTCCAAATACACCACCATGGTAGAAAGCATCACTGGTTATTCAAGAGATGGCACTTTTCTCTTTGAGTCAGAAAAGCACCCATGTCCTACAATGGCATAAGGGGACATGCCACTAGCAGAACTGTCTTTTGCAGAAGATATGTAAACAGAAGCATGATCTTTTGTTGTCATTAGAGCAACAATGCTCTTTTTTGCAAAACTAAGGATGTTGATCCCTGTGTCCTGGCCATTTTAATTTCACCTACTAATGCACCACCATTTTCAACTAATTGTATTATTTTTCCATTCCCATCCTTAAATGTAGCATGCGCTGTTGTATACATTAAACAGCAAAAAGATCAGCTCAAAAAGGCAGATATGGTTCATAAGTGGATGACACAATGCCTCTAGTATATGTCTCATTTAAGGTTTGTAACATGATTTGGGCCGCTTCAGACGGAAAGAGAACATGGATGTCTAGCCTATTTCTTCACAAGCTAGAAACTCAAACCCAGTATCACTAACACAGCAAAACTTCAATTTTTGAACTTGAACTACACAAATTCAACATCAAACAATTCCTTGTCCCAACTAGTTCTATGTGAAGAACATGAGGATCGCATCCTCCCAGTGCTACTTAGATATTTAATTCTTCAGTGACTACAAAGTGATAGTAAGGGAAAAAAGTGGGAGAAAAAAATACCCAGACAAAGCAAAGCCATTCATCTCCATTCCTTTCCAAGTATCTAATCATCTGTCTTGAAGACAAGCCTGCAGTTTTATACTTTATTGCTAAGCAAGCTACTGGCAGCACTGGTCATTTTACACTTAGAGCAGCAGCAAGCACTGGATATTTAGTCTGCTGTATCTCCATGTGTCCCTCTCCAGCGGCTAAGAAAACAGGAAGCTGTATCCATGTCACAATATTTTTATTAACAACTGTAATGACTCCCCCAGCAAACATACTTCTGTTTCATCAGGAGCTACTGTTTTCTAAAGGAATACTACAAAAACATGTAACTACCAAGTGGAATTATACTCCAGATCAGCTCTTACCTCTTGATGCGTCTTTGTCTTTGTCTACCTCACAGGTTGCCTTTTCAGGAGACTGAAGCTCTGGTTCATGCTCCTGCTGGAAGAAAGAAATGCAAGAAAATTTTCATCCTAGACATCTTACTTACACATTAAAAGTCACAGCACAAAATTAACGAGGTCACCTCAAATGATAGAAATATGCTGTCTTTGACTGTGTTACAGGCTTCATCTTAGAAGAGCTCTATTAACAATGAACATTTAAGCCTTACATATTAATGCACTTGTCGCAGACAGGAATCTCCCCAAGAAACTGTAATGTCACAGTAACGGAGTAAGTTTACCAGCACTGCAAAGTGACTTAGGCTCCATGTTCCACAGCCCCACCACCAACAAAAGCAAATCAAGCCCTCATGTCACGTAGGAGTCTCTGGGGAAAATATTACTTCACCACTTTCAACATTTCTGCCTATTCTGTAATACACACTAGTTACAGTGTGACCTCTTACCTTTACACTACAAATCTGTGAATCACTTTTGTCTTTTTGCTGCTTTTTCTCCTCTCTCTTGGGTTCATAGGCTCGCACCCTCGCACAAGTCATTAAACTTTCAAAGTACATGTAGACAGGATCCTTGTCCTCCTCTCGAATCTAAAAGAAAAAACCCTCTTTTCTCTGTTCCGGATACACATCAGATTCATGAAACAGCTATGCTTTCTAAAAAACTTGAAAATAAATGCTTCAATAGTAAGGGTCAAAAGAAAAGTCTAGCATTTAAAGCTAGATCCGCCTTCTCAGTATCATCTCATAGCCACCACCAGCTCCCTGAGATTCAAATCCATTCAGATATTCTTCTAAGTGAAACAACAAATCCTAAGCACCATGCATTGTTTAACATTATCTGGTATACATTAAATAGCTACTCTGGTATGCTTGTTCTTCAGATATAACTATACTCCACTCTACAGCTGTTTTTCCTCTACTGCTGTTGTTGCTTTTCTCTGATACTAAGGTGAGGGGAGACACAAAGCCAGATTCTTAGAACACTGGCAGTGAAACCTCAAGAAAGAAAAAAAAAAAAAAAACAAAAACAAAAAAACCCCAAAAAAACAAAAGAAACCCCTCCAGAACTACACTGAACACTTTGTGTCTGTATCCCAACATTTTTTGCAAGTAATTCATATTTAGATAGGCTACATTATGTAGCTATTAACTTTAACAAACACAACAGGACTAAATTTTGACAAAAATAGCATATATTACTGTATTTTTAAATGAGGCTATAAGTGAATCATAATCACCTTCCACCATCTCGATACTGCTATAATAAATTCTCAACAGAACATGAACATAGTAATATTGTATATATAATCAATCCATCCTAGCTTATCAACACACCTATAGGCAATCAGTCCTAAGCTTTCACCCCAAACTTTTCTAAAATTGTCTAGTACAGAGGCTTTTGGCAGTATTTGTTTCAGTTTTCAGTACAAGGAAAAACATGCATCTTTTTTTTTTTCTCTTACCACTGGATTGGGTCTAGGAATGTACATTCTGCTTGGTTTTGTTCCACTGGAAGATCTGTTCTTACTAGGAAGCCAGACCTCTGGGTTGGGCAGTGCCATAGATTTAACTGGTTCAATAACAGATGGTGTTGGGACATAAATTGGCTCTGGATCTACTTCACCTTCCACCCTCACCCACAATGGACAATTCCTAACAGGTTGTTCTGGCTCTGAATCACAGATAGCTGAAAAAAAAGAAAAAACAAAAATTACTTACAAATAAAACACCATCTAACACAGCAGTAACAGAATTTTTTGTTTGAGTTTGAGGTCTAGCCATGCAGCAATCACTAATCCAAACTGCCAGAAAATCCTTCTGGATGCTTTTCTTACGTCAAATTCTAGTCAAAAGTGACTGGGATTTGTCTACAAGGAAAAAAAAATGAAAGTAAAAATGTACACTAATCCTCATTTCTCACTTTTACTGTGATACAAGATCTGAAAAACCACTGAAAATAAGTGACCTCCACTGATGCTGCTTACTGGAAAAAAAAAAAAAATCCTAGGCCTGTATACTGGAAATATATGGAAGAATTAATTTATTCCAGTAGAACACCAGAAAATATTTTGTGTTAGCTATTGCTAAAAATATTGTTAGGAAACAACTGAAAATGTAAATTCACAGGCAGTTTCTACCAATTTGGTTTTCTGAGCATACCTTAGGCCAGATCTGAAATTACCACAAATAGCTATACTTCCAAGGAAATCCAGCTATATACAGCAACTGAAAATGCAGCTCTAATGACTTGTTCACAAGGAAAGATAACTGCACTGTAACAGTGAACATTACCAACAATGACAGCAGTAATTATCCCATATCCATCATAGTCTTTTTAAAGACATTTGGAGAGTTGAACAGGAGTTTAAACTACCAAGAAGAAACTCCAACCATTTGATTCAATAAATAACGACACAGTGCCCAAAATGCTGATCACATAAGTAAGAATTAAAAAGAAAAAAGATATTGTTTCCTGTAAGTAAGCAGGATTTAGAAATGGCATCACTACTACACCCTAAGAAAAAATGCCCATGAAGTTTGTGGTTTGCTGTACGTAATCTCCACCAATACTCACTGTATTCCACCCTTTTTCTCTTCTTCCTATCCTTCTGCTTCATCTCCTCTTCTTCCCCATCACCCTCTTCTTCCCCATCTTCATCCTCTTGCTGTTGTCCTTGTGTTCCAAACAGCACAAGATTTCCACGCACAGCCTTTTTCATCATTTTCTTATGCTTTGATCCTCCCTTCACCAGCAAGACCCTTCTCTTGAGGCAGGTACAGCCAAACATGCAGTCTGGCCTGCGGCAGTGGGTGGGCTGACGTTTCTCCAGGGCCAGGCTGGCACATATGCAACCCAGTCGGCAGAAATCATTGTTGCAAGGAGGTGCTCGTCGTCGTATTATCTTGTGGATAGGTTTGCTTTTAAGAGATGCCTAAAAAAAGTTTTAAAGAAGCATAAACTTCAAACTTTCAAAAGAGGAATATTTTAGTAAAATGCAATCAAGTCTATGCAAAATTGCTATTCAAAGTTCATTTAGAAAATGCCTTGAGCTACATTGTTTATGTACAAAAACTTGTTGTCTATACCACAAAAACCCCAAAATCCCCACAGAACAGAGTTTCGATTTGAAGGTTTTTGAGAGGCAACTGGAGACAGCAAAACCATCCTGATAATAAGCAGGATGTGAAAAAAGCAAAAGTTATCATGGGACAACGAGGTTACAGGACCAGGATTTTCTTGTGGTTAGCTCAACTGAAAACATCAAAATGAAAATAGCAAGGAAATGCAGTTACTGAATAAGAATTGTTTTAACTCAAATTTCAATAGTGAGAATTTTAAACAGTTCAAATTATTAATAATTTGTATCAACACACTATTATCACAATTAGCTTTTTCCCATACTGCTAATTCAGGACCCCTCAAGTTTCGCTGCAAAGACACACCACAAAGGAATCTCATGCTTTATCATGATCCTTAGAAGCTTTAGTCCTATTTTCTGCATCACTATGCAACATCTCTTAGTGGACAGATTAAGAAAAGCAATAGCACAGATAAGAAAGAAACTATTACAGATGTACCTGAGCTGTAAGCAGGGTTACCAAAGAGATGTCTGCTCGCTCTTCTGTAATATAGGTCCGTGGTTTCCCATCCCAGAGAGCACAGTCTTCCAAGTCCATTAACTTCACTTGAGATTTAGACAAACCTGGTGGACGAGGTGCTTGGTGATGCTGTGGTGCTTGACGCAAACTGATCTGTTTTGGTAATGTATTTTCATCCACAGTTGGCAGCACAAAACTTTCTGCTTGGTTACTCAAACTGCTAGCAGGCTTAGCAGACTTCTCCCCAGACACTGGCAAGTTCTGCTTCTGCTTTGGAGGAAAAGGTGAAGGCAAAATAGGTTTGTAAGGTGATTTTGTTTTACTGTTTGTAGATGTCTGTCTGGTTTGAGTCTTTGTTTTCCTAGAGGTAGATGATGGAGGAACAGGCTTCAATGTGTAAGATGTTGATGGAATTACAGTGGACTGCTTCTTTAAAACACTGTCGAGCGTTCGAACATAGCTAGTGCTCTTAGTGGGAAGTTGATATACCACAGGAGAAGTGGGAGTGTCAGAAGAGAATCCCATACTTGTTTCCATCAATTTCCCTTCATTTTCCAGGTACTCATCCAGCTTGTCACTACAGAACGCTGAGCGATTCTTCAATGAACCTTCTGAACTGCCACCTAAATAAATGGAGAGTACTTTTAACTCCTAAAGTTAAATTTTATAATAATCAAACATGGTAGGATACATAAATACAGCTCTAAAAAATGCACTTTCCACAAGTATAGTATATAATATAGGTACACCAAATATAATCCATTCTGAAATACAACCAGCAGCCTGCACAATTGTTTTTGTGGAGATCTTACACCTGCATTTGTGGTGGGCCGGCCTTGGCTGGACTCCAGGTGTCTGCCGAGCCAGTCTATCACTCACCTTCTCAGCAGAATGGGAGAGTTAAAAGTAAGCTGCAAAAAATTTCATGGGTCAATATAAAGGAAGTTTAATAAAGCAAAAGCAAAGTTTCTCTCTTCCCTCATTAATCTCTATTCTGACTATGAAACCAGTACTAAAAAATTCTTTAATCGCAACAGTCTCAATATAAAAAAATACATCTCTTACTAAGACACAAATACCAAACAGCAAGGTCCATGAAAGGTCAGGAAAATGGCCACATGTTGTAAATATGTACATTGATCTCTCTCTTTTTACGTTTTTTTACCTTCATTTCTAGAAGCACCATGAAGTTTCCCTCGCCAGCCTTTGATTTTTGTGAAATCATTTGTCTTTCCTGTCCTGGAAACAAAAGAAAATCCAGTATCTGGAAAAGAAGAAAGTTAGCCTCAGTTTATGAACCAAGTTTAATTGCATCAGTGTCTTAGCAAACTCTGCTTCTTCCTTTTCAGGGATAGGTGAACAGTAGCAAAATCAAAATATTTGAAGCAACCTAATTTTTTCTATTTGTTTGGGTTTTTTTGTTTTTGTTTTTGTTTTTTTTTTTAGTTAACAGAATACTTAAGAGAAAGCCAAATTCCCTGTAGAGTTCTGCTCTATGGCCAAGCATCTACAAGCTCACACATAAAGTGTTTCCTTTATTTTCTGTTTTGGTCTCCTTGGCATTGAGCAAAAACAGTTGGCTCTGAAAGTCTAATGGGCCAATCAACTAATTAGCAGGCTAAAATGGAAGGGGCAGGTTTTGAGCTTATACTACAGCCTCACACAGCAAGAAAAGTAATTTGATTCTCTCCTCTCAGCTGGGCCAATGGCTTTTATAACACCTGCAGAAACTTCATTTAATGTTCACTGCTCTGTCAAATTCAGATGAGTATCTATTAGGGGCATGGCCAGTGAATAACCACAAAAGGCAGTTACATCTCTGTCAAGTTAGCATCAACTGTGGGAGCTAAGATGGAATGTAAAGGTACTAACAGGGATCTGTGTGGCCATTTAACATATTCTTAGGCTAGAAATAATTGCATTTGACACTAAATTGACTGAGGTCTTCTGAACTGAATCTTCCTCTCCTGCAGTGTAAACAATCTGAAATTCAATGTCTGCCTCTACCATCTCCTAAAAGCAGTAGATTAAGAAAGACATTAAGCAATCAGAATACTACAGTGGGAGAAACAGTTAAGTAGAAGAGAAGCTGCACTTTGCCCATCCAGTCACTATTGACTACAGTACCTACCAACAGTATGAGAACCACAGTCACAGTATGATTCACAGTATGAGAAATGCACTTGTTTGGATACCAAGCAAATTTTTAAAAGAACAATCAGTCACAACTTTTGTAATAAATAATTATCATGAAGTTATAGGGTAGGCCCCATGTGGCATCTCAAGGCCTTCTTCTGGAAAATTCAGATACTCAACTCCGTTAAAGACAACTTTTTTTTGTTTGCTATGTGAGCACTATCAGACAAATTCAGATTGCTTAATCTTTTTCTGAGCAATTTGAGAGGTCAGTATAAAACAGACAGATGCTATTACTGGATCACAACCATCACAAAACGGGAACCCTCAAAATAATTCAACCACAATTACTCAGGACTCCTTGCCCAGTAACCACAAAATGATCTACAGAAGTTCTCCTATTTTGTCATTTTAGTATCATTTTCATCTCTTTAGATACCAAGTTGAACTAAATAGCCATTCTCTCCTTCTCATTGATAATAAAAAGGTGGCACTTGAGATTACAGCAAATTCATATTCCACCCACCTGGAGAATTGGGATTGGTACCTGGATAGCTCCACAGAGAGTAATTTGAATACGAGAGAGGAAGTTGCACACCCAAGTATTTCAAATCAATGCTCATTGTTGGGTCCACAGAATTCAACTTCAGTCCCACTACAAGAAATAAGTAACAGTAAATGTCTCAAGGAAGCAAGATGTTACAAAAAAGAAAATCAAGATATTCACTAAAAGATTAACCATTCAGTGACCATGGGCTTTTCTGGCATTTCCCCACCATTTTAAGAGACTTGAAAAAAGCATTCCTGCCATAACAGTTACTTACATTGGATTTACAGCAGGTATAAATTAAAGAAATTTTACACAATGGGAATTTGAGAAAAAAACTGAATTACTTTTCATCATTTTTTGACTGCTACTGAAGTTTTCACAGAAATTTATTAACCACTGTGCTGTAAAAATTCTCATAATAAAACTCTCTATCTGTTTTTCTGAATAAATCGGCACCATTTACACCTTTGAAGGCTAGAGTTACTCTCTGAAGCCAACCCAGCTGACTGATACTTCATATCCCTAAGTTACCAAGCCTGCCAGCAGTACTTACACATCCCCTTTTGTACTGAGCTAAACTCGAGCAAGAACATACATCACACATACATCAGCTTCAACCAGCAATAAGAGACAAGAAACCACATTTTAGCTCTGAAGAATGTGTGTGTGTTTGACTGCTGTGATATGAGTTTAGGCAGCGATTTCAGGACCCACCTGGTCCTGAAATGGGGAAAAACGGCTATAAAGAAACTAAACAATCTGTGTTGTTAAAGGCACTGAATCATTTGTGGCAGCATCAACATGTTCCTTCATTAACAACTCCCAATAGTCATATTGAAAGATTTAATTGGTAATAAAAGCTATTTTTGTCAATGGCAGAAATAATATAGATACAGAAGTGATGAGAAAAGTAAAAGCTAGGAAAATTGATATTGTACCTTTTCAGGAAATACTGTTATACTGAATTCAAGAAACCATTGACAATAAAATTCAGCTCACAGTTGGGAGCTGAGAACTTCTATTTTGACTTTTAGCTATAGAAACTTTCAAATGTTGCTCCTGTTGCCCACAAGTTTGAAATGAATACATTAAATGTATGCACCTTGAAACTGAGAATGTAGGGCTTGACAAGGCTCAAGAAACAAAGTTATATTTGCACATACAGCAGAAACCTTGTGCTGGCCGTACACATTTATGCTCACAAGTGGAAACACAGTGACCAGATTACTAGCAGCCTGAAAACCATTGACATGAAACAAATCTCAAGCACAGTTATTTAAACAGATACTGTTATCACAGGCAGTCTACTGAGATGTAATTTTCATATCTACATAGGGAAAACAAGAAGTAAGTCAGTCTCGTGTTTTGTATAAAAATATGTCGACTGACAAGGGTCAAGATGCCATTAATTTCTTTTTTTCTATTCAAATAAAATTTAAAGAGTATAGAGTTTATTTTTCTTTACTCTCCTTTTTGCCACCTGCAAAAGCAAGCCTATCTTTGTTTTACCCTTAAGACAAAACTAAGAACATCACACATGCAGAAAATCTATTTTTCAGTTTAGGATCACAAAGTAAAAAACAACCAAGACAAAGCCCAAGAGGATGAGCCCAAGAAGTGCAAAATGGAATGACTGCAGCCAGGAGCAGGCGGCCAGAGGAGAACAAATGGTAACAGTTAAGCATTATGTCAATAAAGACATCACCACACACAACAGGTGAATAACCACTTCTCAAAATTTCTATCACTTCCAGAGCACTGCTAAATTTCAGTTGCTGTAAGCAAACAGTAGCAAAGAAGAACTATAAGAACTTTCTCATCTTCATCAGCTGCAGCTGATTAACCTGAAATAGGTAACATGACAACAGTGCCTTCAATTTTCAAGAATATAGTCAGGGATTCAAATCAGCCCAGTTAAAAGAAGCATCCCATAGCACTGCAGTGCTCCAGCAGGAACTTTCCTTTTAACACATTAAAGTTGAATTCCCTTCTTTCTGAAGCATCCTGCAATTCCGGTGTCTCTAAAATCTATACAGCCTCCATCAGCCTGTTATTAACATCACAGATCAAGAGCAATTGTTCAGGTACAGCTCCAACATTTCATCAGTGAATCTCAAATAGAATCTTAAACTTCTCAACTACACTGTTGAGAATCAAAACAGAGTTAACATCAAAACTGCTACGTCTGTTCCTTCCAGGATCTCAAGTCTGCAAGGCAAGAGATCTGTAATTATTTGGAAGATGAAGGCAATCTGGAGAAAGTCTGGTTCCTTGTCCACATGCAGCAGCATGTCCTCAGTCTACACAAGAAGGAAGCAGCTTCTTCCTCCACTTCTTTTTCCCTTTCTCAGTCCCAGCTGTGGGTTCAACTGGGCTCAGCACCTCTTTAAAGGGGTAGGGATGGATAATGTTAATGATAATGAAGTCAAACAACAAGAGTATTCATAGTGTAATTCACTTCACAGCCCAATCAGATTGCATCTATTGTAGTAATGCTCTTGCTGCAAATTGTTTTCCTGTGTCTTCTTTTCCCTCTAAAACTTAGAAGCTGTGGTTTACCTCCATCATTGCTGAATTGCAATTTCACTATTTAACAAGCTCAGCAGATTACCATCCAACATTATGGAAATGATGGTCATCACCACTCAAGAAAATCAAATTCTTCAGATGTCTTTTTCTTAGCCTAATGCTTGACATTTCTTGTCCATTTTGTAGTATCTGTGAACTGCTCAAAGCCCTTCAGAAGGCACCTCAGACTTCAGCTGGAGAAAAAGCACACAGGTTGTACATGTTCCCAGCTGCAGGATCATCTCATGAGTAAAAGCTCTCAGAAGTGCTATAGCTGCCAATGTACCACACGGTTGCCAACACACTGTAATTTTATACTTTTTTGGGTAAAAGTAACACCTAGGAGGTCCACAATAAAATCCTAAAATGGCTTAACATTGCTAGTTCTAATCACACACCATGCATAAACCATTCAAGACAGTCTAATGTTCTTCACCACAGAAGCTCTGTGAGGGCCCAGAACAGCTCATATCAGAGCCAAGGTCAGTATTTGGAGACTCAATCCCTACAGTGTTACAGTTATGTGTTTGAAACATTCAGGGCACAACCTCAGGAGTATGCAGTACAATGTTTCCACGTGTATCAATAATTTCATCACCTGCTCTGCTGTCAACGTTAACGTCATTAGTCTCAGGACTACCATTACTGTTGTCTTTCATCATCCTAAGAAGAGAGAACATGAAGTTCCACTCTGTGGATCCTTGTTTTTTCCTCCACCTACCTCAGAATAACTCTGTATATAAACAGATGATCACAAACTACAAGTAGCTTGCTTGGCCCTTTAACATGGCTAGTGAAGTGGATAAATAGGGACTCATAGAAATAAGGGCTCAAATCACAGTAAAAGTAGTCTTGGTTAAGTGTTGCTGGATGTCTAGCTCTTCTACTCACCAAGAAATGCCTACTTTTATGAAGGAGTAAAACCAACTCTAACTGCTTTCAACCAGGTTTAGGTCATTACAAAACAGGCACCATCAAAAGGCTCAGCAACTTCTGCAAGAGGCACAAAACATGCAGACTCCTGCTCTCCTATTGGGAGATTCAGGAGTCACCTTTTGCCACCTCCACATTTTCTAGCTTGCAACAAAAACGTGTGCAGATGAGAATCCAGGGCCCAGCCATATCAGGAATGCACAGTGTTGGCACCAGTAGGAAATCATCAACTGAGTATGACTAAGTGCAATGACCAATCAGGCTTATCAGTATGTACATGACCACTTACCTTCCTGAAGGCTAGGATGTATTACTTGTTTATGCCTCAAGGTCTTCAGCTCTTCCATCAGCTCCTTTTCTAATACTTGTATTCTTGCTTGACAATCTACACAAAAAAATAAGAGAACATATAAAAAACATTTGCCATGCAAAAAACCTGACCTAATTATTAATTTTTTCAGTGTGCCTTTACAAATTCCCTTATTGCAGGAAAGAGCCACTCACAAAAAAAGGAGAAAAATGTACCTGGATCACTTGTAGTCAACAGGGGAGCCTGAAGATTCTGAGACTCTTCTCCACCAGCTCTATCAACAGTGTTAATGTCAAGAGCTTCCTACATATATGAAGAGCCTTGAGTAAGTTACCTTGAAACACTTAGATGCAAAGTAGATCACATCAAATATTACAAAAATTATTCAAAACATGAGACTGTTTCATAAACAAGTATGCATTCCTTTATACAGAACTCCAGATCCCTCTACTTTTCCCTAAGCTGCAAGAAATAACACCATGTTATGAAGAACAGATTTGGAAAGAGTTCCAAAAAACTCTAAACTCAGTTTTAAAAACTCTAAACTCTAAACTCAGTTTAAAAGAAAACACAACTTCAGTTGTAAGCACAAAGGCTTTACAATGGAACAGCAAATTTTTGAATTTTACTCCACAACAATGAGGTTTTACCTTTGATGCAAAGGACACGAAAAGAACACCATCAACATCTTCAAGGTCCGGTTTAACATCTGGAAGGATATTCCCAGGCCCCAGAGAAGCGTTCTTGCTGGCTACTACATTTTTCCCTATACCTTTAGGTGGTCGACCAGCCTTGGAAATTTTCAGTTTCCGGGGCCTTCCTCTTTTATTTGTAGCTGATGATAGAGTGCTTTGATTGTTACCAGAGCCTTTGAGGGACATAGCATTCTTCAGTATGCCAGGCCTTTTTCTGCCACAGACCTCTTTGTCTGGATAATCACAATTTACTGAGCCCCTGAGATTAAAATTAGGTAATTTGGATAGAGCCCACTGGGCCTCTCTGACTGAACAGTATTTCTGTGACATCTTACTCCCAGGAGATTCTCTCTTCATAACTAACTCCTCAGGCCCAGTGACTGTGCCTGAGCAAGAGTCTTTGTGATTTTCAAAACACACGGGCATGGAATCCAGGACCGCACCCAAAGGGGATTTATCCTTCTTGCAAGAGGAAAGCATGGTCTGAGGCAGCTCAGATATCTTCACTGTGCTCTTTGTGACTGTACAAGGCTCCAAATAGACCACAGGCATCTTACCACTATCCAGTTTTAACATTTTTGCTTTGGCAACACCTGAAGGACTGGTTAGCATACGCTTCCTAGATGTGAATTCTCCATCAGTTCCATCTGTTTCACGGCGTCTCATTAGGTGTTTTTGTACAATGGGATCATCATCATCAGTGTTGGAATATTCATCAGTTTCTTCATCTGTGTCTTCCTGTTTCACAGTTATTCCTTGTGTGCAAATATTTGACTCATAGTCATAGTCATCTACTGGCTCCTCTTTAATAACTACATTAAATTGTCCATTTGGGTCCAATGGAGATGCCACACGGGAATTGCTCTCATAACTGCTAGCAATGGGACTGGGGTGGGAGAGAAGGGACAAAACCAAAATACAACATAAGATTTTTATTTTATCAAATCTCCTTTACCAAAATTGCACCACCTCTCGTAACTCCTGGTTATATTGTAAAAGGCCTCTAAAATGTTCCCAGATATGTCTGCTAAATAAGCTGTCATTTTCAAGCTTACACTTTTAGAAATACTCAAGAAGCCCCAAGAAACTGCCATTATTAACAACAATCCAACTTCTTATCTGAAGGCAGCAGCACAACTTCCTTCCCTACTAATATCAGGGTGACATTTACCCTTTTTCCTCTTTTACTCAACATGAACTCGTGCTAAGCTGTCATATTTTAAATGCTCAGAAGCAGCCTTAGTTTGCTGTGTATCTCACTAAGACACTAAAGCCATTATGCTTGCAAGTAAGAAGCCAAGTGAGCCCTTAAAGCACCAAAATTTTAGTTAATGCACCCTGAAGCCATATGCAGACAAGTGCTAAATTCAACTGCTGTTTGAATACTTACAAAATACTAATATCCTACTGAATTCTGCTGCATTTTCCACTAGGTCTGAATCCTAACCTAACCAGAATTCAAAATACCATGCATTAGATACTGAAGACTAACAGTACAGGCAGCTCATAATGGGATTCTTTGAGGGCCAGACAGATCAGTCAAAGAACTACAGTCACCAGTCTTCTTTAGTGTATCAGAACCTGGCTCCTTGTCATAAGAAAAAAATGCTAATGTATGAAGCCAGAAATTCATATCCAGAATAAAACTCAGGAAGAAAAGGTCAGAATTTATTTACTCAATGTATCACATAGTATTCAAATAATACCTTATTACTTATTATATTATACACTATGTATAATTTAATTATATTATTATTGTCAACTTTGTGTTATTAAAAGTAAAATTATTTGCTAATGACAACAATTTCAAGTAAAATTTAATGCAACTGTAGCACTAATATATTATATAGAGAGTAAATATTGCTTCATATATACTGGAAGTATATATGTATGTGTGTCTACTTTATCATTAACATTATCCATCCCTATCCCTTTAAAGAGGTGCTGAGCCCAGTTGAACCCACAGTTGGGACTGAGAAAGGGAAAAAGAAGTGGAGGAAGAAGCTGCTTCCTTCTTGTGTAGACTGAGGACATACTTCAGGGGGAAGAGCTGGGACACACAAGAATCACAACACAGAGCTGGGAGTATTCCCTTTATGGAGAAGCACTGCAGTATTAAAACAGGAAGCTGGCAGTCAAGTTACAAATGTATATATTTACATCTGAAACTCTAAGTGAAGCTACCTAGAAAATTTGATGCAACTCATAAGGACACTAAGTAACCATTATTAAGCTCAAAGCAAAAATACTACTCCTGAGAGATTAATATTATTAAGACTCATCTGCTCTGCTAATTTAGAATTCTTGAAAATCAAGAGGCAAAAAACCCTAACAAACTTGCAGGCCAGGATTTCTATTTGATATCTGGAACTAAAAAGCCCTGCTGTAAAACTGAAACTTCTAGACCCAAATATTGTTTTATTCTGGATAATGTAACCATAAGCCAGGTGGTGACAAGAGTGAGGTATGACCCATGCATGTATATGCATGAGAAGATAAAGCATTTGCACAAAATCCTGTTTTAAAATTCTGATACAATAACCAACTTTGCAAAGAATAAAAATGTTGCTCTCAAGCACTGAAGCAATTTCATCTGGCCTTAGTTTCTGAAGTTACATGCAACCTAAGTGTCACAGAAACTTCTCTTCCTCTAATTATGGGAAGATGAATCAAGGAAGTCTGTCCTCTCAAAATCTTCAATCTAAGATCAGGTAAAAATGTTGAAATAGTGTCTAAACTAGCTCTTTCTTTACCTGGTATGGAACAGTGCATATTTAAACCAACTTTCTTATAGCCCAAGTAATGTATTTGGCACCCTTGCAATATAACAAAAGCAGACAGCCTGCCTTATTGGCTTTTTCCAGATTAAAAACCACTAAGCTGCTCATTTTTTGAAAAGTACTAAGATACTTTTTTTTTTTTGGTACATCATTTTAAATTACACTGGGAAGGAGTTAGAAGGGGAATCTGATTTCTTGTGGAATTAATCTAGCAAACTATGGCAGAGGTTTGAAGGATAACCACTTGCCTTTTTCCCCCCAAAAGAAGGGCAAGAAAGGAAAAACACACAAACTATCAAGACTAAACACAAGACAACTAAATTAGAACAACAAGACTAATGGAGCATTAAAAATCCCACAGATTTCTTATTTTTGAAGAAGGAAATTCAAAAGACCTTGGAAAGGAGGAGGAGTACATAAGCCTGTAAGACTTAAGAATTAGTAAAGTTTGTTTGTCCCATAGCCTAAACATCTAAGTACACCCACAGTTAGGCACTTCTACTGAAGTATCCACAACCCAAACTTTTTTTTTCCTTTATAACACACCTAATTAAACTAAACATACTATCAGACCACAGAAGCAGAAGGGAAAAACCCACATAGTACCTTGCAAAAGAAAACAGTCCTTAATTTCTGAAGTCCTCTAATAACTCAGGATTCAAATTACTTAGGTATATATGCAAGCTTTTACATAGTTCTATTATCAAAAATGTCAGAAGAATTGAGTATGAGTGGGAAGTATCACCCTCAACAGCACTAGGAACTCCACTTCTTTTGAGGATTGTCTGAGAGGCAGCAGTTCCCAAGTTGCTTCTCAAATCTAAGCTCAGCAGAAATCACTACCCTGCCTAAAAGCAAGACAGTTCCTATCAAGTACTATCTACTAAGAGTCTGCCTACCACAAAAACCCAAAACAAACAAAAAACCCACCAACCACCCCCCCCCCAAATACAACACAACAAAAACCCCCAAACAAATAAACAAAAACCCCACAACTTCCCAGCCTTGATTTGTAAATATTAATGTGTTTGGTTTGGTTAAGAAAAATGTCACACTCTCAGTGCTGTCCTTGGAAGCTGACATACTTCTAAACTCAATTATAGGGCATGAAAACACTGTGAACAGATCAGAATAAAACAGGAGAACAAATGTTCTGAAAACCTCCAGCCCTTATAAAGATAGTTTTGCCATTTCTTGGATAAGGTCAATTTTCTCTTTCCAAGTAAAGAACTTGACTTTTTCACACAGATTACAAAAACACAACAAAAAGCTGGCCAATGCCTGAAAGCAGTTCTAGGACAGTGGTAACACTTATTCATCAATGACAGGTGCTTCCAAGCCAGAAAACAGAAACTTTGCAGTTTTCCACACTGCACAGATTTTAGCATATTTCAGAGATCAGTTACCCTGGAGGCAAAACCAGCGAAGGAATCTAACGTGCTCTGGATCAAAAGAAATTAAATCTGTCAATGTGCATCACCTATTTTGAAGGAAGGTCCCTGAGTCCTTAAAACATCTTTTATTCCTTGGAATAAACAGTTCTCAACTAAATCTGCTTCAATGACCCTCTCCAGGCAAATGAATATCATCATGAAAGCAAAATAAAGCTGTCAATAATTATTTTCTGAGTGTTACTTCTAACATGCAAAGTTATCTAAACTTTTCTCCATGCTCTTATGAATTAAAAAAAGCCCATCTTTTCTGTAATCTGTGTATTTTCAGATTTAAGTTGGGATAGAACAGCATTTTTTGAGAATAAAGTAAGTCTAGAAGATCTTTTTACTAACAGACTGACACATGAAAATACTGCAAAAGAAAGGTTTGGGCACTCTAAATCTCCAAACTCCTAAGAATTACTACAAATAAATTCAATAAAGTGTCAAAGTATGAATAACTTTGTAATTTGAAGTTTTTCAGTTACCCAAAGGGAAAAAGAGATCCTTCTTGCAAGACAAAAAAAAACAGAGGAAACCTCTGTCCTCTCTAAAACACCCTGCAGTTGTGTAATACAGTTGTACAGCATTACAGCCTTTGTATAACTACATCATAAATATAACTGTTCTCCAGTAAGAACTGACCTCTAATTTCACCATTAACATCATCCTAATATCCTGCAGTTAAATAATTTTCTTGTGTAGTGGTCTACAAAGGTTGCTTCAGTCACTAAATCTTTGGCAGATTAAGCCTGTTATTAACAAACTGACATGAACCAACATGGCAGAAAAGAAACCCCAGTGTTTTTTTAAATAATTTCTTATCATTCAAAGTATCTCTACACGGACATTAACTATTCACTAAGTCTGCTCCATGCTATTGCTTGGATTTTCAAAACTAAGTAAAAGTGCAGTATAAGAATAGTTTTGCCAGGCTTGCTTTAGAAAAACCAAGTTGTTCTGAAGTACTTCCCTTACCTCAGAGCAAATATGAGGCAACTGACTACCAACAGGCAGGCTACCTCACACTCTGTGGAATAAAAGAATTCACACAAGCAGTGGTTATTGACAAAACAGTGGCTTGCTGCCAATTACAACTGCCTTGCAGCAATCCCTACACATATGCAACCTAAATACCCACACACCATTACTTTCACTGATGAAAACTGAAGCTATAGATAGACAGCATGTCAATGTGGCGAGCAACCCTAAAAGCAAAAGCAGCGTTTTAATGACTGCAATATGCTCTGCCTAAAACTCTGAAAAAATTAATTTAGCTTTCTAAAATGCTAAGAGGGTTAAGTGGAATCCCTCAATGCTTCTCAACAATGAGGACTAAAGCAACACAGAAAATAATACTGAACTCTTGCATTCCCCAGACACCTTAGAAAGTCAAGACTGATACTATGACTGAGGAAAGGAAAGTTTTTAGTAATATTAACTGTTCTGCCATTTCAGGTCATGCAACCTTTAGCAGCAAACCTCTACACTGAGCATCCTGTTATTTATTCACAAAACATCCCACTTAACCAGCAGTTGTACTGAAAATGCAGTGCTAACCCACCTTTCAGAGACTTCTTGTTTCAGCTTTGGCATAACACCTGAAGGCAGGTCACTGTCCAGGAGACCCAAGAAGTCTCCTTCGGCATTAAAGGACTCTTTGTCCAGCTCAGTGTCTGATGGATTTTGACTAATGAATGAAGAATCTAAACTTCTCTGATGCACATCTAATGCATCAACTTCAGCAGGGTGACCACAAATGCTAGGAGTGCTAAAAACAGCACCTCCTTCCAATTCTAAGTTGTTGTTCTGTTTCACATCGCGCTGAGGCCGACTATTCAGCCCATCATCTCTGAAGCCTTTAGCGAAAGGATTGTAGTCTATTTTCAGCTGGGTAATCTGGATGTTCTGGTAGGCTGTAACTGCGAAGAACTCTGTCTGTGGGAAGGTAAACGTATGGACATCGGGGCCGTTAAGCTGAATGACTTCTGTGGCTTTGTTTGCAGGCACCAGGTGAAGTCGCGGCAGATATCGGTGCATAGAATGCAGGATGATGTGACCCTCCTGGTCCAGGGTATTGTTGGTGAGTTTAAGTTTGTAGAAGGATACTGGCTGGTGCATCCAGAACTGGCCAGTGGAAGGGGATTCTGGATGAATAAACACTCGTCCTAGAACATGTGGTTCTGCCCTCCCACTGGGCTCCCACCAACGGCCATTCCATTTGTATCGGTGGTTGTCCACTGGGGATATGTCCATGACTAGGATGTACTTCTGACTGGAATTCAGCCCCGTGATCCAGTATCGGCAGTACGGGAACATCCGCCTCCCCTGCTTCGTCAGGATCATCTCTGTGTTGCGATGGTAGAACTCATTCCACATGCTGTTGTTATCCAGGGTGACAGTGATGCCCCCTGACACACAGTCAGCTGGGAGGCAGGTCTTGACTCTGGGTTTGACTGGAATGGATACACTGCTGGCGAGAGCACAAGCATCACTGTTTGCTACTAGGATTCCTTGGTCAGCTTTTCCATTTCCCTGCTGTTGTTTCAAGATGACAAAGAAAGCAGGCGCTGCACCAGACACAGTCCCACCGTCCCGGCTAGCCAAGACAATCTGCTGTTTCTCCATGATGAGCACTTTCACAAGCTCTCAAACCAAATGCAAATTCTACAGAGTTCTGATAATCTTCCACGTGTGATCACCATTCTGGAAGAAACAGAAAACACCGTTAAAATTATTCCAATACAGTCTAAGAAAATAATTAAGTAGCATGAGACATCCTTTTTGCAATAGCTCTCTACATTATAAACTTAAAAGATAAGCAGTACTATAAAACAGAGCACAATCAGGGTCCAACACATCAAGGCTGTATGTGTGTATACAATTCTGACCTGATAGACATGGGGGCTATGACACCTTTAAATTGCTTTTTCATACAGGGTTTGCCCCAACAGAACTCCTTTCTTTGCTTGGTATTTCTAAGCACTTTGTTCAGACACTCCCTCTAGTCTGCAGATCATTCACTTCACAACATTAGGCAGAACATGCAAAAGTTTTCAGAAGAGCAAATGGCACATTTCTGACACAAAGATAAAGGTCTTGTCAGAAAGAAAGAAAGAGTTCCCTGAGGTCTACAACTTGTCAAAAATGTAAAGGAGGAAAGAAAAAAGAAATGTTGAAAACATTTTCTCTTAATTCCTTTATTGAAATTGTTGAAGTTTGTGTGTTTGGAACTTCTTTGCTTACACTCTCCAGCAATTTCTAATTGTCTGTCAAGGGCAAAGAGAGAAAGAAGGGACAAAATACTTCAAATGGATAAACTCTGGAAAAAAAACACAAACTAACCCCCAAAAGACCATGCAGCTAAGATTAAATGGATGAATGTGAAGCATTGGGCAGCCTTAGCTTCCTTTATCTTCTCAATTATGGAAATAATTTAAGTCAAACAAGAAAACATTTGTACTGTAGTGATTAGCATAATCACTATTTAGGGAACTAAAGAAGTTACTTTTATCTGTATATACACAACTCCACTTCTGTGTGTCTACCTCCCAGGTTAAGAATTATGTCAACACTGTAACAAAAGATTATAAACTACTTCATTTTACAACTAGCCTGTATATTTTTCTATGTGAAAATTTAAAATATGCACTTCTGGTAACACAAAAATCCTATTTCCACATCCAATGTTTGTATTTTGATCCTTATTGTATGAGGAACACAACACTGACAAAAAAAATGATTGACTCTTTTATCAAATATGTAGTTGGTAGGAGCTGGAGACCAGAGTTAATCACCACTGCTAGAAGCTGAGATGCACTCCAGAGTCCTGAGGGAACTGGCTGATGTGCCAAGCCACCTTCCTTAATAGTCAAGAAGTCGTGGCAGTCAGGTGAAGTGCCATGTGACTGGAAAAGGGAAATACTGCACCCATTTTTTAAAAAAGGGTAGACAGAAGTATTCTGGGAACTACTGACCTGTCGACCTCACGTCTGTGGCTGGGAAGATCGCGGAACAGATACTCCTAGAAGTGATGTTAAGGTCCATGGAGGACAAAGGTGACTTGCCAGCACAGTTTCACCAAGAACAAGTCCTGCTTGACCAACCCAGTGGCCTTCTACAACAGTGACTGTGTTGGTGGACAGTGGAAGAGTTACTGATGTTGTCTATCTGGACTTCCATAAAGCCTTTGAAAACATCCCCCTCTCTAAACTGGAGAGAAATGGATCTGATGGGTGGTGTATTCCCTGGATAAGAAACTGGTACAATGGTCCCATCCAGAGGGTAATGATCAACAGCTCTGAGTCCCAGGGGACATTCACAACAAGTGGTGTCCCTCGTGGGTCCAGACTGGCAAGGTAAGAGAAGCTAACATGCCTGAAAGTCAAAATGGACCTGGACAAGCTTATAAGAGATTTGACAAGTCCAAGTGCAAGGTGATACACCTGACATGGGGCAAACCCCAGTATCAATCACAGGCTGGGGGATGGAGAAATGGACTAGTCCTGCTGAGAAGGACCACTTGCATAGTTGTATCCAAAGCAGCATGGCCAGCAGGGCAAGGGATGGGATTCTGCCCCGCTGCTCTGCTCTGCTGAGACCCCACCTGGAGGGCTGTATCCAGCTCTGGGGTCCCCAGCACAAGAAGGACACAGATCTTTTGGAGCAAATCTAGAGAAGGGGCACAAAGATGTTGAGAAGGACAGAACACCTCTCCTGTGAAGAAAGGCTGAGGGAGTTGGGGCTGTTCAGCCTGGAAGAGGCTCTGGGGAGCCTCTTAATTGCAGCCTAGGTACCTAAAAGCGACCTACAACAAATCTAGAGAGTGACCTTCACAACGGCAGCGACAGAGAAAGGGGAAATGGCTTCAAAATGAAAGACAGAAATTTAGATTGGATATTAGAAATAAATTCTTTACTACAAGGGTGGTTAGGCACTGCAACAGGTTATCCAGAGAAACTTTGGATGCCTCAACACTGCAAGAGTTCAACAGCAGGATGGAGATGGGGGTTTTAGCAACCTGGTCTAACAGAAGGTGTCCCTGTCCATGACAGGAAGGCTGGATCTAGGTGTCCCTTAAGGTACCTTCCAACCAAAACTGTTCTATAATCCTATGGCTTGGAAAACAACCATATCTCTTTCAAGAGAATTAACTCTTAATTCATAAGTTTTAAGTAAACTGGATATTTAATAAGACATCTTTATTTTGTTAGGACTGGGGTACTGAAGGAGGAAAAACCCCTCTGTGCTAACAAGCTATCACATGCATGTGGCAAATGACCTCAAAGCTCAAGAGACAATTTATACCCTATTTATCATTCATATGATAAATGTTCTTAACAGGTAGGAAATATGACAGATCCATTTTTACCCCTTACACATCACACTTTAAAACCTAATGTAAAACTGAAATTGGAGGAAATAAACCAAAACTGTTCTGCACAGATTTTGATACCTGTGAATTTACAAAGTCTGGTTTTCAGTTTAACTTTGCAGAGGAAATCCTTCCCCACAAACATACCCATAACCACCTACACACTGAGGACTCCTAAACAGAGTCCAGGATACAAAATGAATTCAAGTATATTGCTCTGCTTTTTCAGTAGATTACACCTCAAGTCCCAGCAATGAAAAAGGTTATCCCCAAGACACAAGCGCTTTCATATTCACCTGTAAGAACGGAATAGAAATAAATCTCAGATACACAGAGTGGTGAAAAAGGAACCACATAAGTTCTACTTGATTTTCCACCAACTTACTTTGCACATACACATATAACACATTTATATGTACAGTAAACATACAGTTGGAAAGTGAGATCACACTAATGTTGTGCAGTATGCACCAAAACTGTATTTGCTCACAAAGGAAACACACCATCAAAGTGGTTTCAGATCTGGTTTAACGTATGCAGGATGTCTGTAGCTTTACATTTACTTGAATCCTTTAAATTTATTAGACTAAATTATCTTACTAAAGACATACCAGAAAAAAAAATTACGAAAAAAAGCTCAACAACCATGCATTCAGCAGAAATTCTATGCATATAAAGACCTATAGAGTAATAGTTTCTGTTCTCCAATGCTCAAAGTTCTTATGTTGTACTGCAGTAGCTATTTCTACCACAAACACCACGCACAGTCAGTCTAAAACGTGCGTGGTTAAAATGTGATTATGGGCAATTAGAGTAATCAAAATCTACGTTATTTCAGCGTTAGCACAGTCTCTTACCAGAAAACAATTTAATATATTTTATTACATTTGGTGACACACAGGAGCCTGTTTTATTATAGCACATAGACTCTAATCCAATATTTCAGGGGAAACACGTGTATTTGTGGAAGCTGACGTTCTGAACAGCGTCAGAGATTTCCCCTCTCTACACAGAGACCTTGTAATTGAGAAGCAGCGTCCACGCAGGGCGCAGCGGCCAAAACCACTCACAAGTCGCACTAAGACCCGCCAAAAGCAGGATGACAATCAGATGCAAAGCGTCCTTCTCATGTAAACAAACCAACCCAATTCCCCACGCGCCGACGGGGACGCGGCTCCGCGCACGGCGCTCCGGGGCGGGCGGGCCCGGGAAGCGCCGTGGGAAGGGGAGCGCCGGCGGCGCGCGAGCCCCGGGGCTGCCCCGCCCGCCCCCACCCGCCGCGCGCTGCCGCCGAGACCCCACGGCGCGCGCCCAATGGCAGCGGACACCCCACGCGCCGCGCCGCCGTTTAACACCGACCGACCGAGCGGGCAGCAGGAGGGGCCGCCCCGGGAACGGCGGCGATAGACGGGGGCCCCGCCCCGGGCAGGTGGCGTCACGGCTGCGGGCCGAGCGCAGCACCTGTCGCTTTGAACGCCCTCCTCCCCCGCCCGACCCCGCTGCCCTCCCCGGCCGCGCCGAACGGACCCCAGCCAGAAGCCTCGGGCCGGGGAGCGGCAGCCGCCCAGGAGCAGCGGGGGCCAGAAAGAGCTCCCGCGCCAGCTGGCTGAGGGCAGCGGAACGAGCGCACGTGGGAAAACCGCGCCGCTCTTTGCCGGAACCCGGCGCGGCTCTGCCCGGCGGGGCGCGCGCCACCGGCGCTCCCGAGGCGGTCCGCGCGCAGCGGCGCCTCGCGTGGCCGCCGGGGCGCGGCCGACGGGCCCGGGCCCGGCCGCCTCGTGCCCGCGCCTGGTGTCAATTTTCGCAGTTCGGGCGGCGGGCGGAGGGCGCGCGCAAAGGCGCGCGGGGTTCGCGCGCGACGCGGCCGCTGCTCCCGGCGCGGCCCCGCTCCCCGGTGGTTACCGTGCGCGAAGCGCGCGCGGCCTCCCGCTTCCTTTCTCACGCGGACCGTGTGTCCGCCAGCTGGGGACAACGTGCGTGCGCACCGTGCTGACGTCATGGCGCCACAGCGCGCGCATGCGCACGGCAGGCCGACATCCCCCTCCCTCCCGCCTGCCCGTCACGTGCCCGCGCCGAGCGCAGGGCCCGGTGTCCGGCCCGGCCCGGCCCGCGCAGCGCCGCGCGCGCGGGGAAGCTTCTCGAACGGGCGCGCTCGCGCATCGCTCGCGCACCGGCGGCCGTCGAAAGCCCCGGGGCTCCGGTCGCGCGGCTCCGCCTCCCTCCGCGTCGGGAGTGCGCGCGAGGCCCGCGGCGCACGGCGCCCCCCGGCGGGCCGAGCGGGGCGGCGCCGCCCCGCCGTCCCCGTCCCCAGGGCAGCGGCCGCCTCCTCCGGGAAAGGAGCACCGCTCCCTGCGCCGGCAACGCGCACCGCGCCTCTCCACACTTGGCAGCGCTGTCGCCGGCAGGAACCGGCCACCTCCCGCGGAAACCCTCAGCTGAGCAAGCAACGCAGTCAGCGCTATTTCCATCGTCTGCGCAAGTTCTCGCTGACCGGCCAAAGCGCGGCTCAGACTCTGACCACGGCAGCTGCGGTGCCTGTGGGAGGGCAGACACAGACCGGTCACACCGCGCCCCCAAGCCGGGCCCTGGGCGGTGTTACCGAGGCGCTGACAAACGGAGAGCCCGGGCTCAGCCCAGCCCAGGCACGGCCTCGACAGAGCTCACCGCCTGCACAGCACGGCACCGCGCAGCTGCCGCCCCATGCCCAGCCTGGCAGGCCTTCACAGACACCAAGGGAATTAATTACATGTTATAAACCAGGCACTTCTGACAATAAGCCCGCTAAAACACAATTCTGAACGTTAAGGGAATTCACACCAAAATGCATCATGGCTGCGGGCAAAAACACCTCCATGAAGCCTTCCATCCCATATCCCTTTTTCCATTAAGGTTATTTATTTTACAATACTGTGTCTACTATGAAACGACAGAGACTTACACATGGTGCTAGAAGGCAAAGACATCAGGGCGACACCAAGGTCCAGGCTCACCCATACTCCCAAATTTTGCACTGACCATTGCCTACCACAAACTATAACTTTGTCAGGACTGGTCCTCATTCTGTCACCCTCAATCTTGTCTTATTTGAAAATGGGCAGAAGAACAGCAACATTACAAAAGGTCAGCACCCTTTGGAAATTTCTTGGCAGCATAAGTTTATGCTATAGAAAATTATCTCAGAAGCACGGAACTAAAGAAAATAGATTTTTAAGAGACTTGACAAACGTGCATCAAAACATTAACACAGGTGGGTGTGTATGGAGGCCCAGAGGAATGCCACCAGCTCTCTACATGGATGCACACCTCTGTCTCTAATGTGCAGGTTGTTGGCACCACGTAAGCAGGGCAGTCTCAGCCACCTGAGAGACAGCCAGCACTGGGAACAGCACTGTGGCCTGGAGCTGCTGTGTCCACAGGCCAGCAACCAGGGAGACTGGGATTCAGGAACCAACAGTGTCTAAACTCTGCTGCTGAAGGGTCCCTGCCATACATATAAATATATATACACACACAAACATACACATATATATATGCATGTATGTGTATGACCTCCTCCTGCTTAGACAGGGAAGGGAGCAGGATATGGCTGTGTCTGCTGTGCTCCTGTATGTGTATGTCTGCCTGATTAGTGTGGCCAGTCATGTTTACATGTAAATGTCATGTGTGCAGGTGCTCTATGGGCTTGTAGCTATCAGCAATATATTTTCAGCCTTATTACTGGTCATATTTGGGGCATGAAGCTGCAACAGACTCAAGGTGTTGGATCCAGCATAGTATTTTTCCTGTAACAAATCCAGTCAGAAATAATTACACCAATTTCAGGGATAGCATTTTATACCTACAGTCATCACATATTCTTTGGAGCAGTCATTGAGTTTTAGGGCCACAGGATAGAGATGCTATTTTGTATTAACCAGTTTGCTTCTGAACAATGACAATACAGAAATAAATGGGGTTTTTTTTCAGCAAGAGAGTAATTTGTACAACTGAGAACAGACGCAGAACTAAAGAGCAGACAGTACCCCATGTTCATGGCCCAAAAGCCACATGTTCCAGTCATGATAAAAGAAACAAACCAGAGACTGTTGACATTGCCAGAGATTTTGCTACAATTTTACCTAAGGCAGGTAGAAATGCTTGCCTGCATCAAAACTGAACCCCTGGTTTATCAAGAGAACAGATTCATCGGTAAAAGTCACAGCAATACTACCAGACTTCCACCAGCTTAAGTAATCCAGTTCTAAGCAGCTTAAAGCTGACAAGAAACAGCAGTGCTGCACTGGAGAACATCATCTTGTTTAGGTCACTGTGAACACCAGTTTTAAGGACTTGTTTGTGATAAACATGAATTGGCAGCACAACATTGAACTGGCTTGCACCTACTGAATCCCTGATCAGAGGGAGTTACAACCATCCCATTACTGGCTAGTATAAGGTATTTGAAATCTTTAAGTTCGCTACCAAGACGTACACTCTTCCCCCAAATGCTTCTTGCAGACACATTCCCTTGAAGGTATGAACAAGCTGCATTTCAGAACCCAGTAAATCACACTCCTGTTTTCAGTAACGCCCACATGGTGCTATAAAGCGCCCATTCAAGCCTACCTGCTACAAGTAATAAGAAACTGTAAGTGCTGGAGCTGCAGCAACAAACTGTTCTTCAGTCATTCTTACATTTAACCCGTGGTAAAGATTCAGTAACAAAGTCCCAGGCTTCGCTACAGATGTATATGTGGGAGAACAATGTACAGTATATACACATGTAACTATATATAGGCAAAACAGAACAGCTGTCAACTTGTGAAAAACACTCAAGAGGTGTTGATTACATTTTTTGTTAGCAATCCCCTGAATACAAAGTAGATACATGACAGGACTTTTCTGTCACACAGCACAGAAAGACACTACTACAGGAGCATAATGGAGGCTTTCAGCTCTTAAATTCACTTGCTAAAAACAATTACTAGCTGAAACTACACTCACAACCTGGGAACAACTATCAAAACCAGCTGTGCCAGTGTAACACACCCACAGCAGCAGTCAGCAGTTCATTACAGCAGTCTAAAGTTTACCACTAACAACAACCAGACAGCCCTGACTGGGCTCAAAAATCCCACGTTTTGGACATTAAAAAAAAAAGGCAAAAACCAACAAACCAAAATCCACAAGCATTTAAAGAGCTGAAAACGTAGTGATGTTACAACCAGAAGTATTGAGCAATGTGCGCAGTAGAAGAGTTAAAATACAAAAACCATTCTTTCTTTAGATAATGTTTTGCCACTTTGGAGAATGATTAACAGTAGCAACCCACAGGAAATTATGTTAATCCAACATAAACTCTAGATTAAACTGCATGTAGAACGTAATCTAGTCCCATTTTCTATGCCATAACCAGCCCCACTGGCCTCTAACTCCTCCTTCAGTAGCAGTCTCCCAGAGCTTAATGATAGCTGTACACAGATGTCTCTAATAATTAGCAGCATCTCTGTCAGCTCCAGACCTCTGCCCTTAAGCAGCAGAACCAGGCCAAATTTACTTTGGGAAAAGTTTACCTAATGTTATTTTTGATAGGAAACTAGCTTAAATTCTTTTCTTAGCTTTAGTGAAGAAATATAGTTCAGTGCCAAGATGATAAAAGATGAAAGTGGTGTCAGAATCTAGACCAAAAGTGAGATTAAGAAAACATCGAAAGAAATCAACCGTTGCAGGAAAAAATGTTTTTCAGGTATTTATAGAACATTTTTTAGCTTTCTTGTTGATGCAAACACACAGAAACACATGCTACAGCTGCAGCCAGCAAGCACTTATGCCCACAAAAAGTCTGACACAGCTTGGGCACTGCCAGCTTTCAGCCCAGAGCCTTGCTTTATACTAAAACCAAATTCACATCACAGTCAGAGGCCTGACTAATGCAGGATGAATAGGTGGTAGTTCAGAAAGTGTTTAATCAACTGAGAGCTACACACCTGCAAGAGCAGCAGCTGCTTTTGCAGAAACAAGGCACATACCTGGGAGGGTGGAGGAAAGAGAGAAACTCCTGCTTCCCCTCTCCAGCAGCCATACCATGCCATGGAGTCCAATCTTCCAGCTCCCCATGAAATCAGTAGTTTGACACGAGCATTAATCCTGCAACATACAATGTATTTTATATTTCTCAAGAGTTACCAGAACTTTTGGGAAACACTTCCCCAACACTGAAGATTGCAAAATGGAAACACACCCAACTGGATGTGGCACTCAGTGCCATGGTCTAGCTGACAGGTGGTCATGGGTCAAAGGTTGGATTCCATGATTTTAGAGGTCTTTTCCAACCTAAATTATTCTGTGATTTCTCTTAAGAATGAACCACTGGTCAGAGGCCAGGGAAAAAAGGCAAAGTTAATTAATAATAAATGCTCTTTTATATCTGTATAAAACATGTTATATTTAGGTTAACGTATTTTACATTACTTCCCATATTTCATCAGTCAGTGATGTGCCCATCACTCATACATTCAATGAATGCTGTACTTCTTAACATGCTATTATTTCAACTACCAAAAATCACAAAATAAAACAATAAAGCAATGTTTTGCTTTTTGCCATGCAACACTGGCAGAAACTAGACATAATCAGCAGGAATAGCACCATTTTGATGAATTTCAATCCCTTTATGGCCATCATGAGGAACATTTATCACATATATGTATCCTCAGCTGGGGATCTCATCCACATCATAGAAGGAAAAAAAATTGAGGCAAACGGACCTGATCTCAGGACTATCCTACTCATTCAGCTACTTTATAGCAATACTCATTGCTACAGAGCCACTAATGGCTCAGCAAGTTAGAACTGCCAAGGAACCTGTATTCCCCTTTCAAGTAAGGGTGAAAAAGAAAGTGACACTAATTAAAGTCCAGACTGTTGGCAATGTGTTACAGGTTTATATCCACCTTAATTACTGTTTATTGATTTACCTGTGGTAAGGCAAACCACAACAAATTAACAGAAAGCACTGTATGAGAGTTAGCAAAATAGCACAATCACAGCATCACAAGTATCACACAGGGTCACAGTCTTGTAATTCTCCAAACTGGCTTTTCCTGAAGATTGTGATTGGAACAAAGAATGCATTTTTGTTGTAGAGTGGGAACTAGAGAAAACCTTTCATTTTCTCTCTTTTATGCTGCTCACATTTCTTAAATGCCTTTCTGCTTTGGGCTTGATTTTAAATAAATTTAAAAGAGCTTTCCTCTAGTTGCTCTCTTCTTATGATACACCTTCATCATCCTTCTCATACACATCATTCTCACTGCATTCTTCCTTATCCAGTTCAGTAAAGGATTCATCCCAGGTACTAAAACTGTAGCCAAAATCCAACAGTGAAAGCACATTTCATCTTTGTGTGGAAAGAGAAGAGCAACTCCACCATCAAAACTTGATTCTTTGTTCTAAGGTAACCCAGTCTTAAGAAAGATTAACAAAAACCAATCCAATACAGCATAACACATCCTTAGTTATGGAAGAATAAGACAAGGGGAAAGCCCGGCTGGTGCTGCAGCTAATGACACTGATCCCTATGCACATGCCATGGCACAGTGTATTTTGTAGATCCACTGCTGTCTATGAAACAGCAGAAAACAGCCTCCTCATAGAGAAGAGCTCTTTCTCACTCCACTAGCCAGAGACCTATTTCATTGTGTTTGTAAGGAAAATGTTTTGGACTTCCCATTTCTTAAGAAACCAGGTTTTAAAAACAACCACAAACTTAATAAACCATCTAGTGGACTTGTGTATAAATGAAGAAGTGGCCTACAGTAAAAGAGAGAATTTAAGAATTTCCTTGTTTTTCTTTTTTTTCTTTTCTGGAAGGTAACCAAGTTTATTGACAAGTGGTTTCCTCCAGTTGCATGTTTTCCCCCATGGCAGGCACAACAATGTCTGCACCAATACTGAGCCAGCAATGGGTGAGGTTAACAATCATCTGCTGTTAGATGAAATACAGAAGTGAATGAATGCTGCCCATCTCCACCAAACCTAAGAAATATGGGGTTCTTCCCACAAAAAGATGCACAAAAATGCTCACCTACGGGAACACTTTTCAAGCAGAATCAATTTCCCTTTCCAGTTCTCAGTACTGATTCACAAGGCACTGTGCCCGAGGGCACTCAAAGGGTGCTGCAGGTGCATCGGGCAGAACACCTGCAAGCGACAAGACCAAAGCTTCAGCCCGCCCCTCTTCTTTAAAGCCCTCTCGGTTTTCAGTCTACAGCAACTTCAAATCTTCAGGGCTCTAGCCCATTCCATCAAGCGCGACTACAGACGGCCCATGCCCTCACACAGTTCACGTCGGGAGAAAGGCAGCGTGACTGTTGTGCAAGATCTGACATCTTAATGAGTCAGGCAAGATGCTCCAACCACATAATGGGAAACCACTCATCTCCCCGGGCTGCTGAAACAGCCGCTACTCCTCGTGCCTGCCTACTCCTGGCTGAGCTCGCCTTCGCGCTTCGACTGCCTTCCAAACTCCTCACTCGGTGCGAGCAGTCCCGAGCAGGTCGGTACCGGGGCCACCAGCGGTGCCTGCCCCGAGCGCCCCCGCGGCGTGCCGGGGCGCACGCGCGCCGCCTGCGGGCCGCCCCGCCCCCGGCCGAGGGGCCCCGCTCCGGCCCCGCCCTGCCCGCCGGCCTCTGGCACCCAGGGGGCACCGGTGCCGCCTCCCGGGAAAGGCTCTCCAGTAACCCAGCCCTGTCTTATAGATGGCGCTGGACACGCCCCCAGCGGGAACCGGTCCCTGGGGGCGCGATGGCTTAGGGAGCAGCGGCAGCTGCCCAGGGCCGGGCCTCACCCGACCCGACCATTCCCGGCTGGAGCGCCCGGATGCCGCTCGGTCCCTTTGAACAACCTCCCGGTCAGGTGACCGCCGCCGCTACCCACTGCCCGCCCCCCCCCGGTCCCGCCCGCTCGCACCCCTGGACAGAGCGGCGCGGAGGCGCGCGAGGGGAGCGAGCGGCCGCCGGTCCCGTCCCCGTCCCGCGCGCGACCCCCTCGCCTCAAACGCGAGCGCGGCGGCAGCGCGCGGGCAGGCGGCGCGCGCGCGCGTGATTGGGCGGCCGCCGCGCTCACGTGACACGCGCACGCCTCGCGCCACCTCGAGCGAAAAACTTCCAAGGAGAGGGAGGGGGGGCGGGCGGCTCTTACCTGGCACCGCGCGCCGCCCGGCAACGCCCCGGCCCACGCGGCCCTCGCCCGCCACGCGCGACCTCCTGCCGTCCTCATTAGCCGCCGCCATCCATCACGTGCGCTGCGCACGTTCCCTGCCCCTTCCCCTGGCTTCTCTCCCGCCCCGCGAGGCCGGTGCCGTAGCGCGGCCGTGCGGGAGGAGCGCCGGGGGCACCGGGGACCGGCGGCGGCCGCGCGGACCAGCTACCTCGCGACGCCCCGCCAGCGGCGCGCCGCCGATTGGCCGGAGCCGCCCGCCGACGCGCTTCCGCTCCCAGAGTGCCGCCGGCCACGCCCTTCCCGCCCCTCCCCCGGCCGTGCGCGAGGGAGAACACGCCGCTCGCGCGTGGGGCCGTGCGGCAGCGCCTCCCGTGGCCGCGGCGCTCGCGCGCCCTTCCCGAGGGGCAGCCGCGCCCCGAGCGGTTCCCGCGGGCACGCCGGGCCCGGCCCCGCCGCCGCGCGCCTGCCGCGACGCCGCCCTGCCGCGCCTGCCCGCGGCTCCTCGTCTTTCCTCCGCCTGCCGTGTCTGTGAATCACGGACGGGCGGCTCGTGCGCTGCGGGGTGCGATGTTCCGGCGGTAGCTGGAGCTGCGGGTGAACGCCGACGGAGCGCGGCTGGAGTTCACAAGGATTTCCCACGCTGTGGGCGCTGCTGCCGCTGGCACAAGGCTCTCGGACCCGGCAGGGCTCCCGGGGACCGGAGTGTTTGTGCAGCGCCCACGGAACTGCACTCACACCGATCCCCCAGTTACCGGGAGCTACGTGTGCGCCCAAAGAGTTAAATAAAAGCCCGTCAGCAAAGGGACGTATTCACTAATACCTCTGAATATAACAGCCCTGCGTGGTGTAGGCGAAAGGAGATTCTGGATACTCTTATCCAGAAAATCTTTATTTGGTATACAATGAAATAATGGAACAAATGTCGATTGAAAAAAAAATAATAGGTAAACCCCATGAGCTCTGAGCAACATGGATGTGTGCAGGTTGGCTGAATTGTGTGGCAACTGTAGCTGCATCAATGAGGAAGGTCAGGCCTCCCGTGCAGTCTTGAACAATAATTTCAAGTTGACTAAGGTAAAGGCAGATCACATGTAATGGAAACTAATTTAAAACTTAAACAAAAGCTGGTGGCAAACGGCACCATATGTAGCCCTGGGCTGAAGCTTCTGTGTTGGAGGTCTTGGCCTCAATAGGTGCTCAGTCATTGCAGCAATCTGCATTCCCCCGGGCATTGTGACATTACTGAGAATGTGTGACAATACAGCTGGGGAGTCCATGAGGGAGGTAAAAAGGGAAGTGTCTCATTAGACAAAGATTCATATTTCTGCAAAACTGAACTTCGTGTTGAATAGATACTGAATTGAGTGGTTGGTTCTCAGATCTCTGAGAAGATCAAAGATACCTTCCCTCACGTCTTACATCATATTTGAGGAATCTGTATACAAAGGTTACAGATATATTAACTGGTACATAAACTTGCTTTGGGCTTTTACGACCTTACAGCTAAGTTCAGAAGGGTTTGGATGTCAATGGAGAAAGCGCTGGTGAGCTTAGGACCTGTCTTTTTGGAAATTTCATAGCTTTCTTTAAATTTCTGCTGTTATAAGGGATGAAGTGCCCCATTCCCAGCTGCAGGATCTGTTTTACTTAATAGGCCAAACAGAGGAAACGTCACCCAAATAAAATTTACTGTTTGACATTAACTGTAACGATGTTGCAAACATATAAAAGGATAAAAAAGTAATGCCAAGGCAATCAAAGATATTGGAGTTGGAAAAATAAAAGATAACCCATGGAAGGGAAGTAAGTCTTTGATAATCTCTCAGGGGGAAAAGACATTATGACTAGAGTGGTTTTGAAGGAAACCTGATGGTGTTTGTTTGTGAATATCACAGAAATGAGCCAAGCACATGTTACAGCTAAAAGAATAAAAAAGAAAAAGTGTTGGTTTGGTCTCAAAGTGCAAAAAATATCTTTTATTGGAAAGAGATAGATCTCATGACTGCTGTGTTGAAAAAGTTCCTATCCAAGTTATATTGGGAAATCTTAACTTTAAAAATGTACACATTATTTGAAGCTGAGATGCCCAAATTACAAGTGAAGTTTTGCAGAAAAAACCTTCTGTTTGTTGGCTTTTGGGGGTGTTTTTGTTTTTGTTTTTTGAAAGATAAGTATTGGGAAACTAAAGTTCATTAGAGATTGAGGACCCTTAAATAAGGAAGGAAGAAAAATAATTATCCTCCTTTCCCCCTCCTTTCCCTTCTGAATAAGACCTTTAAACGGGGGAAGTGGGGACAGAGCAGTCAGTACCTGTTCTTCCAGGGGTGTTCACCGGGGACCACACTGCTCTTCAATATCATGTTTACCCAGAGGCTCTCACTCACTGCCCCATTCCTCTCCACCCTCCGGTTCACACATCGTTCACTGTTGGCCTCTACACTTGAAATCAGCACCCAACTTTGTCAGTTCTTCCATCCCCACCCATCCCATTAAGAGTGATAAAACGGGCCTGGAAATCCAATAGGAGTGCTCCTACCGAGGAGCATATATAGGAAACAAGGGCTTTAAAAAACTGAGCAGAAACAGGCACATCCTTTTATAAGAAGAAATTATGCAGGTTTTGAGTGGGCTGAGCTTGTGGGAGGAAGGAAGTGTGATACAAAGAGAAAGGGTGGTGCTAAATCTGGTCTATGCCTAAGGGTGGCATTTTATTGCCAAACTCATTACCTGCTCTGTTTATTCCTGACGACTGTAGAAATCAAACCCCTATAAACAAATTTTGTTCTCCCATCAATACTATCCATTTATAATTAATCAAAATGTAAAAATAATTACCTTTAAATGACAATAATTGCATTTAACAACCACCACAACCCTTATGTTTGAAGTAAGTTATGTAAATGCTTTAATCAATCACTCAAAGCCTGCAAAACGTCAGATTAAGGCTGCAACTTCCTGGGCATTGAGAGAGTCAGGATCATATGAAGAAAATAATGTGCGAATTTTTCATGAAATCAGCATTACACACATGGGAACCAGATAACGATCACTGAGATAATTGTAAAGCTGACATTTACTAGCTTTGCAGCCATGGGTTTTGCATTCCAAATAATGACCTTCTTAATAGATGGAAAGGGTTCATTGACGATGGTTGCTTTCTAAGAGTTTCCCTTGGTTACATTGGAGCTGCTGCTATTGTGTATCTTTGTCTCAATTTTAACCTGAACCTTCCCTTTATACCGGTCACCAGAGCCGCACATTACAGTGCAATTGTACAGCAAGAAAGGTTCTTCTTTCCAAAGCCAGAGGCCAGGAAAGAGGCAGCCACTGGGACTGGAGAAGTAAGGTGGAGAGAAAGTCTGTCCAGGTTTTCTTTAATTCAACAAGGAAAAATGGCAGGCAAAGCAGAAGACATGTCCCTAACTTTGTTTCTGTTTTTGTTTCACAGACGAAATAAAGCCCCCCAAGGCCTCATCGACTGCTCCCCCTTGCAGCCTTCCTTCTTACATCTTCCTGTCTCCGGACACTTGCAGGAGCCCGCGCTTCTGCCCTCTCTTTTACAGAAAACTGCAAGGTGGCCAAGTCCTCTCCTTCTCGCGGTTCGTCCCAGCTTCCCTCCACGAGGGCCAGGGACAGTGTCGACCTCCGAATTCCAAGCTGCTGCCTTCCCCAGCCCAAAGAAGGCAGGGCCGAAACAAGGCTGCACTTGAGCTCCTCACCTCAGTCATTCTGCAGAGAGCTGGGAGACCTGCGGCAGCACCCAGGAGGGGAGCTGCTGGCGCCAGCGCCGGCGCGTCTCTCTGCCGTTTAGTCCCGGCACGGTGTCTATGGAACGCACAAACCCTGGGAATGCACCAGTGATGAGACACTGGGATTTGGCTTTCTTGCTGCAGGCGAGTTCCTGAGGGGCACAAGGTACCTTTGGGATCTGGCCAAAGACCATCGCTCGCCGAAGGGAGCAGCCCCGGCCACCCCGGCGGAGCTCTCCCAGCCTCGCTGTCTTTCCCAACTGCTTTATATGCCGCAGTTTTGGCTGCCACAAGCCTAGCCGAGCCCAGTCTTTTTTCCTTCCTTTTCCCGTTTTGAAGAGACCGCAGCCTAACAAACCCTTTCCTGCCCGAACGGTTCAAACCCACCGTCCCCAGGCCTCGGGCTGCCCCTTCCTCACGGTGACGGGCGACACCGCAGGCAAGGGGTTAAACCGGGGAAGGCGGCTGCCGGCGCAGCTCCGGTCAGATCGCTATCGCAGCGCCATCGACCCGAGTCCCGCCGGTACACGGGGGCGGGGGCCGGGGCACGGAGCCGCCCTGCACGGCTGCGGGGGCACACAGGGCTGTGCGGGGGGCACACAGCGCTGTGCGAGGGGCCGGGGCTGCCCTGCGCCCCAGGGCCCCCGGGCGGGCGCGGCATCGGGTGCCTCGGTGCCCGCGGCCCAGGGCTCCTCCGCCGCCCTACACACGCCGAGGGAACCCAGACACCGATCGCTCGTCGTCCACGTGAGCGCGGAGCTGTCGCGGAGCCCCGGCAGGAAGCTCCAGCTGCAAAGCGCCTGCACACGTCTGCCGGCAGCAGCGCGAAAGCGGCCGCGCTCCTGGCTGAACTTCCCGACATCACCCAAGCCTCTCCCTCGCTCCTAGAATTATTTCCTTTTAAACTGAAGGTGGTGGTGATTTCTCAGTTATATGAAGCCAGTAGTTCTTATGCAGCAACATCGTCATTTAAAGCAGTTTTGAGAGCCCCAAACGATATTACAGATCTAACAGACTCCACCCGTGCCCTGCACCTCCCCCGGTGAAAGGAGGCATGAAGCAGGCACAGCTCGTCCCTCCTGCAAGAGGCAGAGCTCTGTCCCTGCAGCCGAGACTGCCACTGGCATACTGGGGTCAAGGCTTGGAGCTTCCCCAAAGCGGGAGGCCTACCCGGTGGCTGACAGGGAGGGAGGAAAAGGGAGAGAGAGGAGGAGGGGAAAGGACGAGGCAGGCATCAGGCACTGGGGTACTGCTCAGAGGCAGAACAATGGGGTCACAGGTTTTATGGGTGGGTTGGAAAGCATTCTTAGACTGTTGTGGACCATCTAGAGGCTCCACACATTGGCAAAATTTTTGCCCTCCCCAAGGGTGTCTGAGTGGTCAACAGCAGGCGAGGGGAGCTCAAGGTATCGGCTGTACCACCTGGGCATGAGGGCACCCTCTCCCCTCCCCATCTCCCAGCCTCAGCAGCGCTGCCTTTGTAGGACTAAGCAGCAGGGCGGACAGTTTTGCCATTCAAAGAAACTCGCTGCCCTAAGCACTTGTCTGCTACCCACATCCTACCTCTGAGGCTGATACAAAGGAAAAATAAAGCTCCTGAGGCAGGAGTGCAATGCAGAGACCAGCTCAGACACCTGGCAGCGGAGCACCAGCTCTCAGAGTCTGGCCTGAGGCAAGGAAACTTGCTCAAAAAGCTCCAGCTGCATCAGTGAGCAGTGCGGTCAGAGCATGTTCACAGACCAAAGCCGCTGGCTTTAGCAGCCTGCTGCTTGTGCTGTACTCATTTGGGCAGTGATGGTTTCCTCAGTCCAGCTCCTCACCAGGTCTGGGAACTGGCAGCCCTTGGGCAGCCTGCGAGCAGTAGATGCATTCTCACAGCCCATCTCCCAGCATGTCCTCATCAAAACTCCCCCAGTCAGTGTGAGGAGGGACTGTCAGGACATTCACTATGAATACAGCATCCTTGTCTAAAATAAGGACATGCTAAGGTGTCCACTTCAAGTCAGTGTTTTCATGTTATGTATTTCACTGAAATAACATTTCACTGCTTCCAGAGAAACTACTAAAAAGGCACAGAGAAGGCAATTATCAAATATGGAGTTGCTTCATAGATGCTGCTGATAAATAACATAACCACATCACAAAACTGCACAAGCAGTTTAAGGCACAAAGAAGCAACAAACTCTGTATGGTCTGAGAGCTGGCGCTTGAAGACATTTCTGCATCCCTCCCAAGCTTGCTTCATAGGGAAGCTCACCAAATCTACATCCAGAAATCTCATCAGGTTTTGCATGCTGAATGTCAATGCAAGCAAAATTACTAGTCTGGGGACAACTTCTCATTTCAGTTGCTTCCTGGAGTTTTGCAGGAGTCAATAGTTATAACTGAGCAGAGGTAAAGTCTGGCCAGGAAAATCTCCCAAATCTTAGCCTGTATGGAGCTAGAATATAGAATTTTCTCTCACTCAGCAATCTGCTACTCCTTCTTGACAACTGAATCCTGATAAAAAAAACATTCAGAAACATAAGCAGGATTACCCTTCACTGTTCACCAGCAAAGTCGCTAAGCAGAGTAAAGCACTGAGGCTATCTCAAGAAATGTGCCTGCTGCCAATGACCCTTAGAACAGTTCAGTAGCGTGGTGACAAGGATCTTGAATTGGTCAGCAAGGAGAAGGATCCGACTGGTCACACACAGCATCCTTGTGGGTGTAAGTGCTTGCGGGGATCAGGGGCTGCTGCTGGTGCTACGGCTGCCCCAAGCCAGGCAGGATGGTTGTTCTCAATCTGAGCTGGGGCAGGGACAGGAAGGCAAGTGAGGCCATTGGGAGGTATTGAAATTGCATTTGTGGGATGCAAAATAGGATTTCATGGATGAGCAGGCAGCAGGGAGAGCTGCAGGGGAAACAGAGCCTGCTGGGAAAGGTTTTTCCTATAGACCTGCAGATCATTAAATGACTTCAGCTTTCTGAAGGGCCTATGTTCAACTGCCTTTATGGGCATATTTCTTAGGGTTATGAACAATGAATATGAGGGATTTTAAAAATCAGGCAAAGTCTGCTGTTATACAAGTCCCAAGAGCAGCTCAAATTCATTCTGTAGGAGAGGAGACTGGCACTTCTGAGACACAAATGTCATGTTAGAGACTACAAAATGTCCCCGACTGGCACGTTATCCCACCTCTGCCCTCTCTGAGCTCTCTCTGGAGCAGACAACACTGGCTTACTGGCCAGTCCTCAGCAGCTGGCCCTGGGGGTGCAAAACTGAATCGATCCCCAAACTTCCTCAGGATTGCTCACTTCAGGCTGCCCTGGGCTCTTCTGTGGATGAGGGGTCCCACCACCAAGGTTTGCTCCTGTTTTCCAGCATCCTCCTTGCGAGCAAAAGCTCAAGTGAGAAGAAACTGTTGGAAGAGAAGCCATTGTCTGTGGGTTCATCTGCACTGAGGAAAAGGCATGTTGTGCCCTTTAAACCACACCTGGTGAAGACAAGGCTGTGCCTTGCTTCCATCTGTGCTAGCAGGTTCAGGAAAAGTGTTGTGGGAGAGACACAGACACACCTCATCCTGCTACTGTATGGCAAGACCACAGAAAGCCTTGCCTTCTTTAAGATTTAATCCCCATTTGCACTAATGTTGTGCTAAGAACAGCTTTTTCTTTATTTGCCAAATTCAGTGTCAGTGATGTCCTGTGAGATGTTTACTGAGGAAATAAATCCATTAATTTTTTTCTCATGAAATGTTAGAGCCTCCCTGGAACAAAGGAAAGTGCGTATTTTCTACATTCACAGATTTCTGATAAACAGGCAAGCTGCAAAGCACGATGTTGAATTCTTGCCAGCCTTGTGACGGCATCATCCCCTGGACTTCCGTGAGCTGCTGCACAGTGCCCCTGCTGTGGGATCAGCATCAGGGCTCAGCAATGCTACATAATACTTCAGCAGCTGAACGGGCTCAAGGAAGAAAACCAACGTCATCCCAGCAGATCATCTTCCCCCAGGAGAGATCAGGGCACGGCATAAAGGCAGACTGGGTGCATTTCCGGGTTACATACCACATCCTTCCCTCAGTTGTGCTATTTTCATGCCAGAAATCTGATCTGGTGATCTCAGTGCCTTTCTCACAGATTTACACCACTATCAGCAATGGGTGGTTCAGACCTGCAGTGCAGGAGGCCTCTGGGATGAGGTCTGCTCCACTGAGACTAAATGGTTGAGTGGGTGAACATAAATCCCCCCAAAAAAGTCTCTGTGGGCCAACTGTGTCATTAGTTCCAGCATTGCAGCTCCCTACCCTACAGCTTGACAGAGCTCAGCAGACTGGCAATATTTTGTGGAGTATATTAAGAAAGGAAACAGAGAAATACTGAGCTGTGCTAATTTCTGCCATAAATTAATAGGTTCAGCCCCTCTCATTTGGATCCTTGCTTGATGATGCCTGCAGAAAAACCCACTGGCTGGTAGGGCAGCAGCCCTGATCAATTTCAGTGATCACTCAGGGAGACTTCATCAATAGGTGGAAAATATGGGAAAGATTTCACATAGTGAGCCTGATCACTGCCTCAGGTACAGCCCAGCATATCAGTTTCAATGGAAGTGCATTGGTGTAATTGGGAGTGTTGGCAGACAAGCTGAGTGAATCAGATGGGGGGAGGGAGTGTGAGAAGCCACCGGCTGTTTGCTCTGCCAGAGATTTCCACCCCCTCAGCAGCGCTGGTGGAAACATGTGCCTGTGCTTCATCCTTTTCTGTGCATCAGCAGGTGTACCTTCACTACCCTGAGCAGTACCAGCACTGCTGGCCCTGGCTGATGGGGCTCCCAATTACAGCAGAGAGGGAGCACACAAATATTGGGGAGAGGGTCTTAAACTGCCCCAGCTGTCTGACGAAATGCTAAGGCTTGAAGTTCTGATTTGACACAGGTTTTTTTACTTTGCAGGGCTTCTGGCAACAGCTAAGTGTCTGCTTCTCTCTGGAATGCAGTTTGGATCCCCTGCATAAGCCCCAAGTCTGCATCTTCCTTTGCCCTTACACCCTGCAGCTCAGGTACAAGGTTCATGGTCACCAAAAGGCTATTAAAGCTCAATCCATCCTCATATGCCCTGCCACACACCTGCACAGTATTTCTGCTCCTCTTTCTCTTTGTGTATCTCTGTGTAAGAAGAGGGATTCTGTAGACAAATAATACCAGGAAACATATTAATTAGTTCTGAACCTTGCCTGACTTTGGGGAGGCATGCTGCTTTACATCAACTAGCAATGTGAACCTTGGGAGCTTTTAGCTTCTTTAAAGGTAATTTAATAAGAAGAAGCAGTGAGAGGCAGCAGCCAGTGACTGCTCTAGCTAGCACCATGTCACACAAGCAAAAGTCGCTGTTGCAGAGGCATTCATTGGCAGAAGCAGACAGGCAGCAGCAGTCTCCCACGCAGCTCAGGTAATGACAGGGTAGCAGCCAGGATCATTGTCTTATATATTAACTAAGAGAGCAGAGACCTTCTGAATTTGCTGCAGTAACTGCCATGTTGCAGTGTGCAGCCTGCTGCTCTCCAGTGACCCATCATTTCTGTCAGCTCCCCCTTTTCTGTCACCTTCACTGGCACTGCATGGTTATCAGTACGTGCTGCAATCTCCTGTACTCCAGCTGGATCATTTATGCATGCAAGCCCTCTTTCCTTGTCACGAATTTGTGCTTCCTTACACCACATGCTGGCAAGAGCCAGCTGCTATAGACTCTTCTGGAAACTAGTCCAGTTCTAGAAAATCTATACTGAACTGAGCAAAGCTTAAATCAACAAGTGCCATCTATCTCCTGGGGCCTCACATTTCTTTCAGATCTGTTTCAAGCCAGTGAAAAGAAACTGGAGGAAACAAAAGCTGTTTAGATATTTTCTGTGCTGCTGAAATACCTGTTCCCTAATTTCAGTCCTACTGCCAAATATAACCAAAAGATGGTCTGTTTCATCTAACTGCAGTTGGGAGTGACTTGGCTTGGCATGCCTCAAGCTGGAGGATCCATGGAGTAATTAGGAAGTGAGGAGTCAATCATCTTTGTTGTTGCCAGACCTCAGTGCAGTGACTGAGGTCTGATTCATACTGACACTGAATTCCCTTTATATGACAGAAAACGCAATCAAAACCCGTGTCCATCAGTCTTTTCAGTTCTTGGACTAAGTAATTGATTTCTAGCTCTGTTTCCCATGGTAACAAGGCTCTGTGATCACCAGCTGCACGTGTTGGCCCTAATAGCTTTTGAATCCACTGCTTTATTTCGGCCAAACGCTATGGCAAGATTGAGGTCTGAAGGATAATTAAGTTCCTATAAGTTTTCTGAAAAAAGTCTGCATGTGGCAGACCCTATTACTTCCACATCAGTTCTTTCACTGCAGATGGAAATTCAATGAGTATTAGATGCCAGAGACCCCACCAAGGGAAGAAGTCTTGTAAGAACCTTGACTAGGGGCAAGCTTCACCCAGAGGTTGCAATCACCCATTGGATCCAAATCCACAGGAATCAAGTGTTTGTAGAGCAACTAGCTATTTTAAGGGAATGCAGCAGATATGAAGTAACAAATCAGTGTAAAATTAGGACTGCCTGTGAGGGTTCCTCACAGAAATCCCTGGTAAAAAATAAGAGAATTTGCAAAAGTTGGTGATTACTGAGCATCAGGAGAGGATGAACACTACCAGCAATGTATAGAATGTAAATCAGGAAAATATGTGCAAATATCATTCCTTTCACTGGTCAGCGAGACTCAGATTTTTACTCAAAATTAGTTGCATTTCACTTCTAGGCAATGTTTTTACAGAGTCAAGGCTTCAACACTTTCCTCCAAGCACAGGTGAAGAAAGAAGGTGGCTGGTTCCAGTGTAGCTGTGCAGTAGCTCCCAGGAATATCCATGCACTCGCCACAAGCATCTGCTGAGCTGCCAGCCCTGAGCACACCATTGCCCACACTGATCAGGCTGGATCAGGCTGCAGCATCCCCAGATCTGCAGGCTGAGCTGCCAGCACGGCCCAGCTGAGGCTCGTCAGCCAGCCCTGGCACTGGAGGGGACGGGGCATGTCTCCTCCTGCACTAACTACTCCTATGCAACACAGGCAGTGCTGTGAGCTTCTGCTGCGCTCTTGCTAGGTGCTGTGCAGTCATGTTTTCTCACAACCTAGCTGGTAACTGCCCCTGTGGCCAGAGCCTCTGTTATAAAGAAGGAGACCCTGTCTCAGGGAGATGTGGATGAAGGAGCATGGTCAGGCTTATCCATATGGGACAGAAGTTGCTTCAGCATAAACGCGCACGTGTTGGACATCCCCAGTACAGTGGGCAAGGGCTGCTGCTTGGGAAGATGGGAGCGACTGCAGTGTTGTACTGGGTGCTGGAAAAAGACGGTGGCTGTGGGAGAACCATTTTGTTTAATTATGAAAACAGTGTGCCAGGCTGGTGCCTAAATAAGAGCTGTTAGGCTGGAGCTTCCCTGGGGTCAGGATCACAATGCTGTCTCCAAGCAGATGCAGGGCCAGGCCAGCTCTGCACAGCCTCTTTGTGATTTGAGAGCAAAATACTGCAGGGCACCTGGGCTGGACCAGAGAGAGCACCTCATCCTTTACCAAAACACACAGCCAGCCCCCACCTCAGACACCTGCTTGGTCCCAGCTGAGGCAATGCCATCTCTGTTCTGGTATGTCATGTATAAAATTTCACATTTCTGCTTTCTGACTCCCTCTTGACAGCTCATCCCATCTGTCCCCATTTTAAAATCTCCTTCCCTCCCTCTTTTTTCACTAGTTCTTCTGGTGTTGCCTCTCCCACCCACAATACAGCCTCATTTGTACCTGGTCTCTCCAAGCTTTTATGCAAAAGGATTAAATCATCACTTGAAACAGATCTAAGGGACATAACTGGGCACTGGAAACTTAAAATATTAACTAAATCAGCTGCTTCATGCTTTGGAAGTCGTTTTTCCTGCATTGCAGATGGGGGGTGAGTGCTTGTGCCATTTCCCATCACTCTTCCTCTCTGTGTGAGCTGCAGGCAGAGGGCGTGCAGCGTGCTGTTTGCTTGTGAAGAATAAAAGCGTGAGGTACGCCTTTTCTTCTCTGCAAGTTGGAAATCCAGGGGCTCTTTTATGTTGTGCTTGGAACACTTGAGTCAGGAGCTGAATTCTACCCGCCTCCTCCAAACCTCTTTTCCACCGAGAGCACTGCCAGTAGCTGGACGGGCGCACGTGACAATTTTCAGGGAGCAACTGATGCACAGGTCCTGCATTCCTGGGTGGGAAGCACCACGTCCCAGAAAGGGCTCTTCCCCAGGTTCCTGCAAAGTGGTGGCTGCAGAGCCTCTCTGCATGGAACCACTGGCCCCTGCCCATCAGATTTTGGCCTTCACAATCTCAAGGCTGGAGCAACGCAGGGTAACTGCAACCTGGGCAGGTCAAACGTGTTCTCTGCCCCCAAGAAGTAGCTCAGTCATGCTTGGTGAGGGAAGAAAGATGACTTTCCGCTGGGCTATGACCCCACACAGTTAGTGAGCATCATCACACATTCTGCTACAGTTAAGAGGCTGGTACTCAAACACAGTACAGGTTTTATTATTAAAAAATGCATAAAAACTAAAGACATGCTTCCCAGAGTTAGAGACTATATGTACATCTGCACTTCCTAGGCAGCTGCAGGGAGCATAGCCTTCTGCCCTCACTGCAAAAGTGCACTGCACAGGTTTTTGTTACCCTTTGTTAGGTGTTATCTTCTCACCTGCATTTACAGCATTCCAGCTAAGTGAAGAGAAAACCCTGTACTGCCTGGGGTGTAAGATGGTAGCATTTGTATCTGTGACTGAGAAACCATACTGAATTTCTGGAGACACCTCTGGGACATCTCTGTTCAGTCGGAAACTTAACAGAAAGGGCCCATGCTCAAGTCTCAGGCTGAAATTCCCCTTCCCTAGGAAGAGTTCTCATAAGGGCTGAGGCTTGACCTGAATTTTATATTTAGACCCCGACTTTACAATAAGCAAATACTGGGTATTGAAGGGTGGATTGTTCTGATACCAAGTCTGCAATCTCATTTGACTTTTTGGTCCCACCTTTGCCAACTCAGTAAATGCTGACATTTGTGGTATTAGTTTGAGGAAGTGCAATGTGGAATCCTAAGAAATACTGCCAAGTTTTCAGCACAGTGAAAATAAAAGAAATTAAGATCTAGCAAATATTTAGGATAAGTAGAGTAAGATGTAACTGCACTTCCTGGCTGGGAACCACTGCACAAAACAAATGCTGATTTACAGTAAAATATTAAATTATTAAAAACCACACAAGCACTTGCAGTTACAGTGAGTCAGACATGCTGATTGGGAAACAAAACAAAACCCAAAGAGCAAACCCATTAATTTTGCCCTGTCTGGAAGGCTGCAGTGATAATATTCCATGTTTTATGTGACTTTTACAGCATGCCAAAAATCCTCCTAAATAGGAAGGCCAGTGGTTCTCAAGCTTTTTCATCACGAGGCCTCTCTCTTCAGAAAGAAATCTTTCAGTTGATCCCTCCCCTCAACACACATCTTCCTGAAATTGATTTCACATGTCACTGTAGCAGCTACAGTTCTTCATTATTTGAAGAAGATATAGGGCTAATAAAGAGAATGATAGAAATAATCCAACTTTGAAGCAAATGCTGAATCCTGATCCTGCTGAAACTGAGCAAATCATCATTCTGTATCTCAGTCTTCTTCCTCTCCTGGAGGGCAGAACTTAGCATTAATTAACAGTTTCCCCATACTGCTGTAAAGTCCTCTCTACACTGCTTCCTTTCCATTCCTTTGAAGTTGGATTCTGCCCTCACACAAGCCAGCTGCTCTCCCTCCCTTTGCATTTTAATGTCACCTGCAAGTCTAGTCAGGCCTGAACTGGCATCAAATAGAAGAAAAAGAAAGACATAAAAAAAAGATACATGGGGACAAGAGGAATGCTGGATTTTCTTTTTTTTTTTTTTTCTAATCTCTTTGCTCACCAAAATGTCTGAAACTCTTAAAAGAGCCCTGGACTGAGGAAGCAGCAAATGTCACTGCATGAAATGAGCCAGATGTTCAAATTCAGTGCTGGGTAGGAGTAGATCCGCTGATCAGTTTGAGAACCACTGAGGTAGGCAACAGTCTAGGCAGTACTGCTGAGTGAGCACGAGGGGAATTTTGCCCTCTTGTCCTGAATGACAATATAAATACCCACCAGAGTTTTCAGGGGTACCAGTCTCAAAGTCACGCAGCCAGGATTGAAGACAACATCTACACAAGAGCAAGCACTGACTGAACAGAAGGTGTATTCAGCTCTGCTCCAGCACTCAGTGAGAAGAAGCAGAGCACAGACTCCAACTGCTGCCTTAGCTCTGAACTCCTTTCAGCAGGATGTGGTCAACCTGTAACCCTACTGCCTCCCTCCCTATATCCAAGGGGTTGTTGGGGTTGCAGTTCTTCCAAGCTACTTGCCACTGCAGCCCATACGGGTGGTGAAAGCTACAGAGCCCTGGCCAGTGCTATTCAAAGCTCTTCCAGATCTGGCATCAGAGCCCCAGGAGACAGCACCACGCTGCACACATCCAGTCCCAGGGAAGCAGGGTGTCACTGCTATGTACAGGCTAGCAACTCTTCTCTCCTTCTGTCTCTAGCTCATACAGAAGGCTTTTGTCCTCCCCTTCTTGCCCATCTGGATGCCTTTCACCCTCAGCATCATCTCCAAGGCACAAGGGGCTCATGATATAGCGATAGTCACTTGTGACAGCAGCAGCTGCCCCAGCAACAGTCTCCTCAGCATCCATGTTTCCAAAGGAGGCGTGCAGGGCAGGCTCACTTGCAGATGCCTCTTTGTCCTTCCCAATGTTGACATAGAGAGGATCTTGACTGGAAGAAAGTGTGGACATCCTCCCGCGAATCATTTCCAGCTGGGAGCGGAGTACTCCAAAGCTGGGCCGTAGCTTGGGCTCAGGATGCCAACATCTGCACATGAGATCATAGCTGCAAAATAAGGGAGACAAGAGCATTGAGAAGTGAAGCAGCCATGCTCTGCACCTCTGAAGAGGGGCTCTGGGCAGTGAAGCCTAAAAAACACAGACACTTGCCCGAAAAACTGTCAGCTTTGGCCTTGCACAGGTGATACAGCATGGATGGCCATTATGGGTGTAATTTCTTGTTTCTTCTCATTTTTAAGGGCATTCTCCCTTTGGTCAAAAATGTTATTTAGATGGTATCAAAAACCCAAAAGCCCTGTCAAAGTATGCTGAATTTCCTGGTAAAACCCTTGTTCTGCTGTCTCTAGGGAGCTAGAATAGGACTTTGAGTGTGACATCACCTAGTAATAGTTTTTGAATTTATTCACAAAAAGCACCCTCACAACCTCTGCCACAGCTTGAAGCTGTCCCTCCAAATTCTAGTTCAAGAGCAGATAAATCACAGGAAGAAAACAAAGATCAAATTGCAGGAGGTGCATTCTGCATATTTCCAGAGTATCCTTTCTTTCATGCCATGTTAATTAGGCTCCCAGAGTAACGGAAGTGTGCTGCTGCTGCCTGACAGGTTGTCAACAGGACTGGAAAAAGGCACCCTGGGTTTGTTTAGAGGGCTGTTAAAGAATGGGCAACAGCTTGAGTGTTGGAAGAGGGATGCTGAAATGGCCTTCAACTACAAAGGTGCCACTCCAGTGCAGAAGACAGGGCCTTTACCAGGTCCCGTCCTGCAGCCTTCCTCCTACAGTGAAATGCCAGCTAGCTCAGCTCTGGTGCCCCAGGGCCAGCATGAGCTGACAGTCCCTGGCTCTGCAGGCCCGTGCTTGGGCAAGGGGAGAGAGCTCAGTGCCCTGAGCTCACAGCTCGGTTGTCGGCGCTGGCCGCGCTCCCGCCGGCCGGGCCGCGGCCGCAGGGCTGTGCTGGAGCTGGAGCACGGCCGGAGCCATTGTCCTGCCCCTCTTTGTGCATCACCCACAAGACTGGCAGCTGCATTCCTATGCTGTTATTGTTGCCAGTTTTGCAGGGAACGGGAACAAAGCACAGTGCTGGCACTGAAAAACACTGCATACAAATGAACCTCAGTTGAACTTGTAAATGGAAAAAAAATCTGATGTGGCCTTTACTGGGAAATAAAGCATTTCATGATGGGTTTTATTTTACTTTTTGTATTCCTTGTGATCAGACTTACAAGACTGTTTCTGATCTCACACTACTTTTACAGAAAGCTTCTATGGTTCAGTTGTCTTAATCCTGATTTACATCCCTCACAAACAGTAGAAACGACTATAAATGCTGCAGATAAAACAGAAACTTCCACTTCTGTGCAACCAAATTAAATACTTGCTTTTACCTTTGCTATCCATTGAATAATTCATTTGAAGGAAAGGTAGAAAAAGATTGGCTGTACTGAATCAGCTCAAAGGTCCCTTTGCCCCAGTACCCTGTGCCTGACAAAGTCCAGTAGCAACACTTGGGGAAAGCATGTAAGCTGAGGGTGAGCATGTAGTGAGACTTTTCTGATATATTCTCTCAGGTCTCAATAACCTGTAGCTCAAGCACCTCACAAAAGAATGGTTGTATTTTTTTAATAGTTTTTGATGGATTTTTCTCCAGTGCCTATCTAGTAGGTTTGTGAGTATCTTCTCTACTTTCTGCATCTCTAACATCTTACAGCCATAAGCTCCAGAACTTGGAACCAAAGCTCCTCAGAGCAGCCATGATGTGTAATCAATTTAAGCAGTGATATAACTGTTTATGTTTATATTCAATAAAAACTGAACTGCTGAGAAGACGAAAGTGTTCACCTTTAGTAACACGAGTACAGATTATTCCCTATGTAGGAAAAAAGGAAAAGGTGAAAGCAACTACATTAAATAATCCACTATCAGAGCAGGAGGGAAGAGGGAGGAAAGAGGTCTAAGACCACTAAAATCAGTGCTTATAGTTATATCTTGCTTTGGGCACAACACACAGAGTCTTGCTTGGGCCCTCGGTGAAATGATTTCATCTTGTCCAGGCAAGGCAAGTTTTACTTTGGGATAAGTTATGGTGACACTCCCTGGGGGATCCCAGCCCCATGTGAGGACACCAGGAATCTCCAACCACCACCCATGGAAGAAGGGTTCCTAGGCAAACATTTCCTGTGACCTGCTGGCCACGAGTGGACCCTTGGCAGCAGGATTAAGGCAGGAGCACAGGCTGCAGCATGTGGCTGCCTGCTGCCCTGTGGACTATCTAGGTCCTTCCTGTAAGTCTGAAAAAAGATTCTGGTCTGCAACCAGAATCTTCAAGATTGTCCTGGATTTGTTCCTAGATGTAATTTAAGGTGGGACACTGATCTACACAACCTTAGTTTGTCCCACCTGCTCTCTTCTCTTTCAGCCTGCTATTTCTGAGAGTAGTAGATCAAAATTTGAAAATTGGGCCAAGCTTTGAACGACACATGCAGGCCACTGCCTCTGCAATCCAGTTTCCTTGTAGTCTTGCTAGACTGCCTCTCTATTAATCTTTCAGGGTGTGCCATGGAACTCATCCCTTTGCTCAGATGTTGGCCTGAGAAGCCAGGGTTCAGTGATTCTGGAAACACAATTGCAGTTCCACAAAGCCAAGAACTGCTAATGTTGACCCTGTTGAAACCATTGAGCCAAGTTAGCTGCTTGTGTAGTTACCACAGGTTCCTGGGAGCTCTGCCAGCAAAGAATATCTAGTAGCTAACCCAGGGACTTTCTAGTGAATGGCTCTGTGTACTGGAAAGTGGAGAGATTCAGATCAGCATCCCAGCCAGCTGCCTCTGTTTCCTTCCAGCATGCCAAATTCCTCAAAAAATCATGTCAGCAGGGTGAGGAAGTACTCACACATCTTCCAGGCACTCCGGGGGCTGCTTCAGCCTGTTGCCACTGATGAGGTAGTTGTAGATTTCTGCATTCTCAATGCCAGCATAAGGGGTTTGCCCTCGGGTCACAATCTCCCACATGGTCACCCCAAACGCCCACTGAAAGAGAACAGCACACAGAACAAGTGAACAGACCGTTCCCTGCTCGCTGGGCTTGCTTTCAGTATGCTCAGGCTGTGCTGGGTAATGTCATCTGAGAAACAGTGATGCAAGGACTATCCAAATTCTAGCCACAAAACAGAAATGACCCACCAGATGCTTCTGGTGCTGGCACATCATCTTAGGAGACAACTGAAGACCCTGTCCAGCCCCATCCTGCAGTGGAGCAGGGGAAGATTTGGAGCTACTCCTGTCTTCCACCTGCAGACCTTTCCTACTTATGTTCTTTAAGGTATGTGGTATCAATTTTTTGATTCCCAGATAGAAGAATATTTTGGTTTGGGGCTCACAAATCAGTTTCTTAATTCATTTCACCAGATTCTGAGTTTCTAGTAATGTACAGACACAAGGGAAAGCAGAGTTTAGCCAATAAGCAGGGCAAGAACAAACCCCCCCTTACGGCTCACATTCATTTCTGCTCTACACTGCACAGCCATACTTGTACTTTTCAACTAAACTGCAAGGTTTGTGAGGTGCAAAAAGTTATTATTTTCATAAGCAAACCCCTGTCCAATGCTTGTTGTAAACTGGCTGAACTAGTGATCACCAATCACTAAACCCAGTGTACAGTGGATGCAGCAATGGCTGGGCAACACAGCAGCCACATTACAAGGCACTCTTGGTTATCTCTTCAAGGACACTGTGACAGGGACAACTGGAAAGGCAAGACCACAGGACTGAAGGACAAAACTAGCGTGAAAATAGATCAAAAGACAGCAAGGAAGAGCAAAGATGGTACCAGAAAAAAAAATCCCAAAAGGAAAATAAGTAACAATTTCAGATGAATGGGTTTAGCCTTGCTCCCCAGGGGCAAAGATATGGGGAGTGTAAGCACTGACGTATTCAGATCTACAGAGCTCCACCAATGCCTTCTGCAGCACAGAGCACCTTTGCTGCACTTGTGCCTAAGTGTGTGGGTCACACACATTTCAAATGTCACCTTCAAACTGTCAGGCAGAAGAGAAAGGAAAATAAGAGAGAATAAGAGAGAGAAAACTGCATAAAGAGAGGAAAAGGAAGAGGAGAAGGGGAAAGAGGAAGAGGATGGGGAAAAACACTGAAAAATAAAGGACAAAAGGACAAGAAGAAAAGGGTTAATGTCTTCTCCATTAAACACTCATATATTTTTAGCCTTAAGTTCTGACATCATCCCTCAAACACAAGGTAAACTCTCTTTCCTATCACCAGGGCCTTTTCCCACCCTCAGTGGGACTTCTCCACTCCAGCAGGAATACAAGTGGTCCCCAGTACACCAGAGCAAACCTCACCACATCGCTGTGCGTTGTGTACAGATTATCTGCCAGGCTTTCCAGAGCCAGCCACTTCACTGGCAGCTTGGAGGCACAGCCCTGGCGGTAGTAGTCTCCACTGTAGATTTTCTTAGAAAGTCCAAAGTCTGCGACACTCACGTTCATGTTCTCATCCAACCTATGGGAAAGTTTTCACAGATAAGGAAAGGAAAGCATTTATTGGCTACCTCAGACAAAAAAAACCCAAAAAAACAAAAAATAAAAAAAGATATACAGCTCACCAAGTATTACACAGAAGGAGAATGATTTCATCTACTTGGTGACCAATGTGAAATAGCTTAGTAGTCTCAAACTAGTTCCTTCAGACTAACAGGGAACTAATCATGACTAAGGAAGTAAGGAAGTGGCTAGGCTCAGATGGTCTAGACTCTTACACAAAGCAAACTCAGATACCTTCTGTTTCCAAGATTATCAGAGGACATCTGCAATGCTCACTGCTATCACCAAGGCCTGCACCCCATACTGGAAATCACAAAAATCATAGGGTGATTGCCTAGACTGCCTGTTAGAACTGCTTGAACTGCTAGATCTGCAACATCTCTCCAAGCCTGGTTAATGGTCTGAATTGCTCTGTCACCCACTTAAACCTATACATGCTGGCAGACAGTCCAAGTAAAGGCCACAAACTTCATGCTCCCAGGCCTCATAAAGAACTCACTACTTCTCCAGAAGATGTGCTGAAATAGCCATTCAGCTTCCTCTGGAGGATGTCTACGAAAATAGAAAATCAGTCTGGGTTTCTCATAAATGCCAAAGCAGGCTAACCCATCATTTTTCATCATAACTATCAGGCTCTTTGCCTGTACATCTGGACATTGGAAATCTGTGTCTCATTGTGGATTTTATTGGTTGTTGTGGTTTTGTTCAGAGACAGAGTACTGCTGTCCTGTTGAGCTGTTCCATACTCCATTCTCAGGGAAGAAGCAGAGTGGAAAGGATAAAAAAAGGACTTTTCTTTCCTTCAAAGCAGTCAAGGTAGTTTGGTGTCAAGAACAGTGAAGTGGGATCATATGGTGTGTTCGCCATGCAAATATTTTTAGAGGCATTCTCCACAAGCTTTCAAGGAAACTACAGTTCTTATATTGTGATAATCAAGTCCTCAAAATAGATACCAGAAATACAGACTTCATCATACTGTGGAAGTTCTTTTCTCCTAATACAGCAAAACCCATTCCCTCCTGCTGGTTGCTTGACATTGTGGAACAAATAGCCTTTGCTGACACACAACCACTGGAGTGGCTAATTACAAACACATACTGTAATCAACTCTGTGAAACTCTATCTGCAAACCAACGATAGAAAAGTTCATTATAAAAAGGGCCTGTTTGAAAGATCAGTGGGAGTTGCTCCCTGCTCCCAGCAGCACCACCACACACGCCACCACAATGACTATGGCTCCCCTATGTCTGTTGTCACTTAACACAAGCATCAGCATTCTTAGGCAGGACCCCTGACACTTCTGTCATGCAAAAGGTTTTTTATCCCTCCCTCACCCACTCTGGTCTTTCTTTTCATTAAAAACTCATTAATCACTTACATGCAGTTCCGAGCTGCAAGGTCCCTGTGTATGAAATTTTTTGAGCTTAAGTACTCCATCCCACTGGCAATGTCAATCATGAACTTGAGGAGTGTCTGAACAGGCAAGTTCTGTAAGAAATAACAGTTTAAGTTCTATTCCCAAAGGCTTTCAAGCACATATGACAAAAATGCAAAGTTTGCTGCCACTTTACAGAGCAGGGATGGGTAATACAGGGAGGGGATGGGATGGGATGGGATGGGATGGGATGGGATGGGATGGGATGGGATGGGATGGGATGGGATGGGATGGGATGGAGGAGCTGGTCCCCAGCATGCATGGAATTAAATACTTTAAGACAACATCTCACAACTTCCCCTGGTATTAAAATCCAACCACCTGCCAGTGCCTTTGGGAGCTGCTCCAAATACATTCTCTGAAAATCCCTAACATCCCTAACCTCCCAGAAGGAATTCTACAGTAAGACAGACTTACAAATGGGTTTTCCCCAATCCTTGACATCAGCAGAAAAGCATGGAGGTCTCCATGCTTCATGAAGGGCAGGATCACCATGGGAACTGGGAGACGGCCCTTGGGACGGCTTCGTAGGCTGACTCCTGGTGAGGACACACACAGCAAAGGGCTGTTAGCAAATAGATTATTCCCAGGAGGAATCTTACAGGCTGCTGTGCCTTCCTCTTACAGATCTGGAGGAAAATGCGCAGTTTTGGTGGGTAGATTCCATGCTCCAAGCGTCTGTGGCTTTATGCCAGGTGGTAAGATGCCTCTAACCCTGTTTGCTCCAGAGGCTGTACTAAGAGCCTAGAGCCTCTCAGCTCTTCTTGCAGGACCAACTATAAATGCTTCTAGGATCACTCCAGACCAGACAGCCCCAAGCCCAGGCTCTGCAGAGCAATCTCCACATTATGGAAAATACCTGCATTCCAAAGTGTCTACCCATGAATGTCTTGCTTCTTACTCAGTATTTTGGAAAGCCACAATCTTCCTCCTATTTATAGCCTACCTGCCCACCTGTTCACATTTCACAGCAGTTCAGACACGTCTCAGCCAGCCAAAGTCTCCCTGATGCATTTGCAGGAGCCAAAGAACCAGCTTAAATAGGAGATGGCTGTTGCTGGTGTGTGAGGGCAGGTGTGGGGAGCATTGCACACACTCCAAGCCCCTGGGAAGGAGCAGTGCCGACCTGCACAGCACTCCAGGCAGCACAGAGGAGGCTGCAGCAGCACTGCTGGGGAGAGTGGGGCTGTGTGGGATCATGCAGGAGCAGGAGGAGCTCTGTGGCACGAGCAGCAGCGCTGCCTTACCAATCAGCTTGGTGACGTGAGGGTGGTCAAACTCCTTCATGCAGGCAGCCTCTCGCAGGAACTCCTCAATGTCCGTAGAGGTGAAGATGTCAGCTGGAAAAAGAGACTGTGAGTTTTCTTTCTTTGTAGGTGGCTCCAAGGTGCATTACAAATAGTGATTGTCAAAAGCTTGTTCTTTGTGGCTCAGCACATCTCCTCAGATCTATAGCTAGATAAGCCATTTTACAACAAAGCAGAGCCTGACACTCTCTCCTGGGATGGGCAGCAGTAAGCACATATCAGGGACACCTGGTAAATTGGTTCTTGGTAAAGAACCACTGGTTAGCAGCTCTTTTCTGAGTAAGAACTTTCCTTGGAAGCTGCGCAAACCGTGTGAGGGTTAAAGATGTAAGAATTAATTAGGTAAAAGAACCTAAACGACAAATGTCAGGGAGAGGAGACGTCATTGCGAATGAAAGAAAATGTTGAAACTGAGGAGATGGCAGAGCCTGTGACTGGCACAACAGGGCCCAATTAATCTGTGACAAGGAAGTCATGAAAGATAAATGCCTTTATGTCTCTTAGCATGATTGAGTCTTGAAAGGCACTAGAGCTAAGATTTCTTAAATAACCACACTACTGGACAGCTTGGACCAAATTCAGCAGTGATGTATATCAGCAAAATTCTGAAGTAAATTATTTCTCATTGCTATGACTCCAGATTTATGGAAATATATCAATATAATCAAGAAGTATCCCAGTCGACTACTCCCACCACTGCTGCTGCTGAATTTAGCAAGAGTCCTCCAGTCCTGCTGCAAGATCAGACTCAGACCTGTAGGGGAGTGTTCACATTATCTACTTTAGGCAAGTAATTTCAATATAATTCAAAAGACAAAAGGAGATTCCCTTTTTACAGTCAATGAAGAAAGGAAGGTACCTCTGGAGGCTGACAGATTGTTCCTTAGTTAGATGCCTGAAGGGAGACATTCTGACTACACAAAAGCTTGCAAGCTGATTAGAATTATTGTTGAAGCTGGATAAAATGATACAAGTTACACTAGATGATACTAAGTGTATTTAGTACAAGCTGTTATTCTGTGACAGCAAACTGGGCTCCACAGATAAGTGAGTTTGCTTTCAGTCAGTCACAGTTAATTTCTGCCTTACAGGCAAAAGGGATCAAATAACGTAGGTTAACATATATAAACACAGATATACGCACATTTCCTTTGATTTATACCTATCTCTTAATTGCTTTTCTTGTTACAGACTTCTGCCTGTTAGTTGCCCTTGTTATGTACACTCACCAAATGGCAAATCTGAAGGGAGCTGGGCTGCTCAGTCAAATGTGCTGACTGAGATGAGCTAGCTTGTCACTGCATTCAGCCCAGACACTCTTCTGTTTATTCCAGACCATGTGCTTGCAGGAATACTGTTCTTTCACTGCTGAATTATCAGGGCAAAGCAGACCTGTCTGAACTGTCTGTGCTACATGATGGAGTGGTTTTGGTGGCGTTCAACACATGCTGTGTGCTGTAGAAGCAATTAGGTGCTATAGGTCCTTTCCTGAAGACCTTCCACTACAAAAAAACTGACATGAAAGGGATGGGAGACAACACGGGCAGACTGGCTGAGGGGGAAGCTCAGAGAGAAATAAAGAGCACCAGGGGATATTTGCTGAGAATAGGACAGACAACATTTAATCTTTCCAAGCTCTCTTTTCTTGAGTAATTCAGGTAGCCCTGCTCCCACATACCTTTCAGCATCTTCACTGCCACTTTCTGGAAAGAGCCATCATCGAGCTTCAGTAGTGCCTCTCGAACTGACCCAAACTCTCCTGCAAAATTATCAGAGTAGGCAGTGAGGGAACAGCTTCTTGTGAAGAAAGTATGATTCACAGCAGGTTCACTTCAGGGGTCACTGGCAAAGAAGCTGAGTACCCATAAGAAATGCTCTGTTTTTCATTCTGCAGTTCCAGACAGCAGCTTTCAGCACATGTGTGTCTAGAAGAGACATCACTACCAGTAGACAGAGCTCACTGTGCTGGCAGTCCAGAAGGCAAAGGAAAATGAGAAGGGAAAAAAGCAATTCCTGACTAGACAGATGATGCAGAGACAGAGTTTAGGCTGGGCAGACATTTCTGGGGAAGCCAAATCATGAGGGATGAGTCTGAGTGAGGTTCTGTTCAGAGAGGAGGCTCTTTGCTGGAGCAGTAAGGGGATGGGATGGCTGAAGAAGCTCTTAGTATTGACAGCCATCAGAGCTGAGTGATAGTGCCAGGGCTCAACCATTTGAGACACAGTCAGCCTTATCTCACAAAACTCAGAGAAGTACTTCTATGAATCACAGGAGACCAGAGAAAACAGAGCATCTACTTGTGTGTGAGTGATATGTTGATTCACAGAAGGCAGTATTTTGCCCAAGTGTGCTCTCTAATGAGTTAAGAGGAAATGCAACAGGCCAAAACCTCTTTCAAATATTTAGCCTAAAGAGGCTTTATACCACAGCCTAACAGCCTCTTTGCATTAGATCTGGCTCTAGATTTGCTCTCCCTAATTTTGTAACTGCTTATCCTACCCACAGTGCATTAGTATGAGAAACTCTGACACTGAAAAGAAGAAAGCAAAATATGGCACTCAGGACACCTACCCTAGAAGCATTATCTTCCCACTGGCTTTTCACCAGTGTCCTTCACTACTCTATGGCATGTGCTTACTTCACAAAAACCATGAGCAGTGGATCTGACCACAGATCAGGAAAATGGGAAGGAACAAAGGTATTTTGTGCTGCTCCCATACTATGGAGCTATAGAGTCAGCAGAGCCCAAGATAATGCAATTATGTCATCTTATAACATGTGACCTGGGCTTGTGGCAGTGGGGCTGACCACACAGACCAGGTCTTGCCAGCTGGCATCCCCACACCAAGGCCATGCCCTGGGGCCCCTCTGCAGCCAATTTCAGTTTACCTGTCATGGGAGCAGCCCAAGAGGGTTGAAGTAGGACCCCAGAAACTGGCCAAGAGCTAACACTCACAAACAGATGACACAGCTGTTTGATTACTTAGCATTGTTAAGCCCTCTGAGACCACTTCTGCAGGAAGGTCATCTTCCTGCTCTGAAAGAAACACATTTGTTCTAGGAGGGATGGAGGGGAAGAATGTTCCCTGTGGGAAAGAGTCAAAAAACCCTGCAATAAAACTAGTCTTATAAAGAAAAAGGAAAAGGGGAATGTTAACTGAATATTCCTTTGTTTAAATTTCTGCAAGAAGTTCACATCACTAGTGAATTAACACTGCTTTGGAAAGCTGAGCATAGGCTGCAGTCCATGATTGTGTAGAGCCATATTACAGGAATGGCTTAGGCAATATCCTCTTAGTTATGCTAAACCCCTGAAATGTTTTATCCCAGCGGAAGGGATAGTTCCATTTAAATTTCCATCTACAAGCTGGAGAGAAAACAGGCTGCTTGTAATTGCTTCTTCCTACTCAATAGTTAAATTAACACAAGTGGGATTTTCAATGTAAAGCCTTGTTCAGTTTTGGTTCTTACCCTTGCCCAACATTCTTCCCAAGGTGAACTGCTGTTCTTGGATTAAGACATCTTTTAGTTTTGTCTTCAACTCATCACTGATCCCTACACTCTCCACTGGAAAAAAACCAAACAACAAAACAAATGAAGCATCAAATAAGGGATATTTAAATATTCTGTCACAACATTAAGAGTCATCTGTTCTAATCTCCATCTCCAATCTGATTCCCACACTGTAAGCAGGGAAAAGGGCAGAATTCCTTTCCATGTCCTCTAGCCTCACCTCAGACAAGTGGCCAGTAACTTTCAACCATCAGAAAATGTACTTACAGTATTTAAGGGGAGAGGGTGTGATAATACCACCCTTAAACACTCCAAGAACAATACGAATACAGAAATAATGTAAAGAATGCTGAGAAGACAAAATCCAATCTGAAGGGCCACTGATAGACACTGGTTCACACAACTTAATTTTACCTGATGGAGCTGCACTATTTTAATTACTGACTGGAGCATAATCCTACCCCAGATAAGTAGTGCTGCCACAGAGAGCCATGCCCTTCCTGAACCAGGAGACATAAATGGATCACCTTAATGGATCATCTGACCATTCCTGGAACTCAATCTCCTCTTTGATAAGTTACTAATTCCTGCTTTCCAAGACTGATTGATTGGTTCATGCTTGTAGCACAGCTCAGCATACTGAATTTAAAAAGTCCTGCTAATATTGTTCAGCCATATTTATCTCACCACTGGATTATATTCCAGTTGAAGGAGTCCTTGTATTGTGAAACTGGGGCAAGGGAGTGGTGAATTTATGTCTTGCATTAATATACATAATGACTGTAGCTGTAATTAGCAAGTGCTATGTAATTGGTATGGAAACAACCATTCTGGCCTTTCACCTCTGCAATTCACAGTGTCTAAGCCTCATTGTAAATTAATCCCATGTTTTTTATCAAGAAACATCAGTTTCAGTGAAAACAGAGAGAGCATTGTAAATGCATGAACACAGCTTCCCGGGAAGAATCACTCAGGTCATTTTACTTACATGTTGCTTCAATGAGCTCTGGGCCCTCCCTGTTGAAAGACCTGGCAGCTCTGAAATGGACTGCTGGATCCCCTCTGCCAACCACACTGCCAAAGGCATGGCTAGAAGGCAGAAAAGACACACAGGACCATGATTACATGGGTCATTCAATTCTAAAAGGGTGTGTTGAACAGTACGGATGGTTTCTCCCCCCTTGCCATATAAATTCTGCAGACTGCTTTGTTAAAGAGGGTGTATCTGGAGAGGAGAAACAATGGGTTTACGCTGCTTTGCTGATGCACCTACAGCCTTCCAAAACAGGGAAATCACTCCTCCCAAGTGCCTGGGAGAAGCTGCAGGTTGGGGTTGGTTGCAGGAGTCATAGGAGCAGAGATGCTGCTGCGACAGGGAGGTCTGGGAGACTGGAAAGAGAGGGAAAATTGCTTGCAGTAGGGAGCAAACCACAGCCAAGAGTCAGAGGTGATGGAAAGGAAACTTTACTGGGGATCCAGAGGTTCTGGGCAGTCAGGAAGTTACAGGAAGTTACAATCAGCTGATAGACTGAAAACCAGCATGGGATAAAGGGCTCAGACCATAAGAATACAGATATTTCATCTGTGGATCTTTTCTCTTAAGCAGCAGTGCTAAGAATTACCTTCATAGAGTTTATATTTGTATAGTCTAATAAGGCATTGCTATTAACATTTTTTCTACTGTATTTTTGGTGCTGTCATTTTGAAGAAAAGGCAGGCACCCCAAAACTATGGGAAAAAAACAGTAACAACAAACCCCCCAAAAAATTCCAACAGAAAAACAACCAATACAGTTACTCAAAGAAACTGCCAAAAGTACTCCATCCACAATGCTTTTTTGAAAAATAATTGAGTCAGAAACCACAACAGAAGAGAAAGCAGAGATCTCTCTAATCAGCACAAGGAGAAACTCCCTTACCCAAACCGAGTTTCCTTTCTTCTTTTTCGAAGGAGAATAAGAGCCAGAGCAACAGCTGTGACCAGAGCTGTGAGAATGCCCAGTGCCACAGGAACCCAGGATGTCCCATAAGGAGGTTGTCTCTGGCCACCTAGATGATGGAGAAAACACCAGTCAGGAAACAGAAGACTGCTAATGTTAAACAGACCAATTTCTCCTTTAGATTTTAAATGGGAAAGCCATGCTGCTGGACCTGGTGGATCTTTGTATACTGGAATTCGGCATAAACAGCCAAATCATCAGGCAAACGAGCTTCTTCTCACAGCAAAGGCAGAGCAGAACCATCTAGTTGTCAGAAACTATTGGCTTTGAGCCTTGAGAATGTTACAGGTGCTGCAGCAGATTATATTATTTCACATGAGCTCATGATCTGGGGCGCTTCAAACTGGAGCCTCAGGACAAGAAGGTTCCTCAGCATGATCATTCTGTGTGTGGGTTTCACCCTGTCCTGTTTGAGACAGACCAGAACCTTGACCAGGTAACACAGCACTACCTGAATGTCAGCCAAGCAACATTTTGAAAGACAACAGAGAAGGACAATTGCCTCATGGCAATATGGTTAAAAATATTTACATTTTTCCTCTAACCCTTCCCACAAAAAGAAGCATCCTGAGGGACTTGGTATTAGCTGTAACTTTACAATGTTGTTTGGTGGTTGCAGCTTCTCAATGTCTCTCCCCAAAGAAAAGAATATTTGCTCCCAGAATATGTATACTTTTGACTACAAAATGTCTACAGAAGAAATGGAGACAATGCCAAGCTGAGCAAGCTGTCAGGCAAGGAAGATAAGCAATACAGTTCTGAATAAAAAGAATATTATGTATGCCTGGCAAAAAACGATAAATTAATCCAACTCCCTGAGAGATTTCTTCTCCAAATACAATTACTAAGGATTAAATGTGAATTTGAATGGATTTATTAAAATCTAGGATGGCCCTCATTCCAAAATGTTTAAGAGCTAACAAGAAAAGCTACCATGTCCCTGAGCACCTCCTTCATCTTCATGCTCACTTGCTCACCCTCAGCAGCTGATTGCCCTTTACCTGAAGGCAAGGAAGAATCATCTTTGATGATGTAAGTAATCCTGATATAAGTCATGACAGTATAAATAAAACTGTTCTTAAAAGAGATGTTAGGTTAATGGGCTGGAATTTGGATGGATGTCTGCATAGATGCATATGAAAAACAGTCAGACAACCCTTGCTGGCAGAGTCCTGGGAGCCTTATCATCCAGGTTTTTAAAGTAGTAGTATTGGTTAATAAATAGGTAGAGCTTAAGGACACAGAATTGTAGACAAAAGGAGGAAGCAGACTAGTACTTCTCCACTTGAAGCAAATTATCAGATCTTCAGTACTTATTTTCCAGCATCTTATCTCCTTCAGTGACTCACATTTTCTTTTACCATCCAGAAGGCTTTACAGGCTCTGGGGCTTATGATACTCCCTCTTGCTGCAATTTTCAACCCAGCCTTCAAGGCTGTTTATGAGGAGGGAGAGATCAGAAACAGAAGCTGTCTTTCTCAAAAAAATAGAGCTAACTCCAACCCTCTCCACTATTCCCAAGGCATTCACTTGGTGTGATTCTGCCTAACAATCAGGGTAGAAACAGCTAACAGCACTGATGAGAAAGGTCCTCTCTCATGGTTAACAATAAGGCTTCCTTCTCCCTGTGGTGAGACAAACCTCTCTTGGCTTATTTTTCTAGTCTCTGTCTGGTGAGAGAGCAGGGATTTAGGTTAACTTCTGGGGACCCCCTCCAAAAGGAGTATGGATGAAAATAAAACTAAAATAAATTATTCTCCCTGTTTCTAAACTGCTGGGAATCAGAAGCCCATCTCACAGTTTATAGCAAATGTGTCAGAAATAGAAATGAATGTTGAAATTCATTGCTTCTCCTGCTCTGCCCCACACATCCTTGCTTCCCTCTCGTGTCACTGAGTTTGAGAGGAGGCTGCAGCCCACAAGTTGCCTCTCCTCTCTCAACTCTCTCTCCCATCTCCTGCAGCCCCTTTTTCAACCAGCACATGCCTTAAGACTGCACCCGGCAGAGAGAATTCAGTATTATTAGAAGAGTCTAGAAGAGTATTTAGGAGCCGTCGGATGATGAACCCTTTTATTTCATAGAAAGTTCATATTTCAAAAGTGTGCAAAGAACATAATCCAAGAGTTTTCTGCCTAAAATTGTGAAGATTACAAATAGGAAAAAGCTATTACACCACTCTGTTCCTCACTCTGCTATGAAAAAAGAGGTTTCTTCTGAGAAAGTTTCTCAAAATATTAAAACAATCTTTGTTAACAGCACTCAAGATCTCTGCATAAGTAGGGTGGAGCTCCCACTAGCTTTGCTGTGATGACAAATTCGACTTAAAGTTTATACGAGCTTAGTCATCCTTATTGCCGCACTGGGAGCTGGGCAGAAACCACCCCTGGCATTTCTCACATAAAGCAACCAGTGCCAGGCTGCTATTTTAGGAAAGGAAGCGACTTATGTTTTCTACCAGGCCTGAAACAAAACTGCAGTCTTTCTGCAGCTCTGCTGCTTAAGGCCTGTCAGTGTTTCCACAGTGAACTTTTACTTCCAGCCTATTATGCTTGTGAAGAAATACATGTGCTTCCAGACAGCATTTGGCCAAAACAAGCACCACTCCCGATGCTGCTTTTTTTGAAGTGGTTTGTAAATAAAAACAATCAAGCAACAACATATAGTGCTTTCAGGATTACCCCATTCCAGCTGCCTGTAAAATGCAAACCCTAAACATTCCCTGGGGCTTCTTGCCAGTGATGGCTGTTTTCCAAAGGAAACCCTGGTTCTTTCAGATACTTTTGTATGTATTTGGGTGCCACAGAAAATACCCAATCAAAAAATAGGAGGAAACAAATTGATGGAGCTAGTGACCAACTTCAGTAGGTTCAGCTCGGAACCTTCCCACCCCTTCAATCTCTTTTAAATAATTTGAGGGCTTTGATCCCACAGTGACTGTGTGCTCACACTTGACCTTCAGTGCTGACTTTGTCACAGGAACTGGGCTGCCAAAGGACCTGAGTAATGTGCATGCTAAAACCAGCACTAAATGCACTACTGCAAGTAAGGATATAGTTCTCTACTGGTTGCTCTACCTGTATCCCCATCTCCTGCTTGCTTGGGAACTCCTCTATTGAGTCCCCCTGCCATCCCTCAGCATGGAGGGATCAGGAGAGATCAATGTGCATGTGATTCCTCAGAGACATGCAGAGTGAGAAGATAGCAGCAGCAGATGGGTCAGCATCAGAAATTAGAGACTTTGATATTAGATAGACTTAGAAATTAGATATCTTGTCCTGCCACAGCCACTTGGAAACAAAACCTCAGGAGAGTGGAATTTTTGTACGGTCACACCTCTATGACTTCTTATCACCAATCTGTATCTTTATTTGGAACATTTCCCTCTTAGTTCTGTTACAGTTTCCTTCACAAACAGGAGCTTTTCCCTTCTCCCTTCTGTCCATCTCCCCGTATAACATCCTGTCTTACTTCATAGCCTGCCTGCCACTTCCCACTCACAGGGAAACACAAGCAGCCAGGAAATCACCCCAGGCAAGCCCAACTGCCCTTCAGCACTAGGAGTGCACTCCACATGTGCATGTCCTTTGCTCTCAACAAACCCTTCCACATGGTCCAGATTGCATGGTACAGCATCTGTACCATCATCTTCCTCTTCTACCAGTAGCTCAGCTTTTCCATGGAGACAGCTAAACTGGTTTAACATCTATACATTCAGTAAAACCATTATGAACCCCCATGCGGCCACAGGTTAAATCAGGCTTCACTAAAACTAGTCAGGAATGGCATAAAATTAAATCAAAGAAGGCAATCTGTACTGGAGGAGTCTTCTGCCACATTTACTTGTGTAAATCTGTGTAAAGCCTAATTTGCATATTTTCTCTTGTCTGCCCTTCTGCTCTGCACTAAGCAGTAAAACCCGGTTCTAAGAAGACACAGTAGAGGCCAGAAGCTGTTTTGTTTATACCAGCTCTTTGAAGATTATTGAATTTCTAGTCTCCTTAATGAAGTGTGCTGTTGTATAATCCCACATGTAAGTAATAAGCACTGAAAGAAAAAGACTGTGAAAAAACAGCAGTCCCAGTATTTCTGACTTTTCTCCCCAAGTGAAGGGAGAAAATAGTGGACACTTACCCATGACCTCCTGGGCTTCAAGCAGGAAGAGGTCACTCCAGGGCCCACACCCTGCAGAGTTCAGCACACACACCCTGATAATCAGGTCTTTGAGAGGATTCCACATGGAGAGATTGGCTTTTGTGTCCTGCACAATCATCTCCCCCTGAGTGCAAATGACAATAAACAGTGAGCTGTTTTAAAAGGCATCTAATGTAAAACTTCACCTTTAAACAAAACGGTACCAAACATGTACTTCACTGGCACTATAACAAGGGCTGGGATTTGTGACTTCTGGACCCTTATCTCAGTTTTGCCTGAGATTTGGGCTGTTGTCTTGGGTTTCGCTTCCCAAAAATTGCTAATAGTTTCCCAAAGCATAAGGGAGATAGGAGGTTTAATAATTTCTTCCTTTGAAGTCCTCCCATGCACGTTGCTATAGAAATATGGTTTTTTTTCTGCTATTAAAAGATATACCTCCTTCTTGTGGTTTACTGTAAAGCATCTGTTGGTTTTAATCCAAGGGAGGAATCTGTCTGTTTGTTTTAACTTGCTGACCAAATCCTGAATGGCTTCTGAATTTCAGCCCCGATTTTCACTTACAATGGCAAAGTCAACATATTTTCAGTAGTTTTATGGACCTTCTTCATACAGCAAACCCGTGAACATTTGGCTGCCACCACTGACACAGAGTAAATTCAATGAGAATTCAAAATACCATCACTCAAGTCAATGATGCTGACCTAGTGTGAAATGGGTCATACAAAATAGGAAATAATTCTTTTTTCCCTCTAGCTGTCTACTATTACAGCCTTGCTCTTCATTAATAAGCACTGGGTAAACACCTATTAGGAAGTTAGAAACCATAAGAAAAGCTGTGAACTTCAAAGGCTGATAGATACCTGGGAAAGGTCAATGCCAACAAATAAATGAAAGGCCTTCTACCCTGTCAGGGTCCTTTCAACTCCCTAAGTATTATAAATGAAGCTAAAGACTCCACAACCTTCTTTCTGTGATTTACAGCACAACTCATTCACTTGTTAAATACACCTTTGCTGCTAGGATTTGGAAAGCCAAGGCCCAGTCACAGGAGAGAGAAAGCCCACATCCTGTACTGTCTGAGCTGGACAGCCCAGAAAGAGGCAGAGACAGACAAATGGATTCTCTCTATGTCCTGCTTGTGCAAGGAATGGCAGAGAACTGGTCTGTCTGCAGATGAACATTCAAGTGAAGGAATTCTGAATACGGCAGGAAGGAGGAAATGGTCCTATATCTTGAAGTCAAATAGTGGGGCATTCCCTAATGTCAGAATACATCCATTTACACAAAAGCAATGTCAGTAAACTAAACCCCTGGTATGGATAAGGGACCTTAATGCCTAGAAAATTTAGTACAAACCTTCTGTAATTCTGTGTTCAATGGCTCAGTAACTTCTCAATCTGTTACCTGAGTTACATTATCCTGAATCCATTCCAGTCTGTATCCCAGGACATTTTCTTTCAGCACATCTGGAGTCACACCTTCCCACTCCAAAATTAGACCAGGATCTCTTTGAATAACATGGATATTTTGAGGGGTGCTGTTTGGAGCTGAAAGCAGAGAACAGAACACCATCACTTGTGCAGGAAAATAAGGCACTATCCACACTGAAAATGGAAGTTTCACCCTCTTTCCTGAGATCATCCAGAAAAGAGAGGGTGTGAGGAGAGGGAACAACTTCTGCAAACCACCAGCACTCTGTGCGTGGTTTCAAGTGGAGAAGACAGGTCAGCACCTCTCATTTCTCTCAAGATCCCACGGATCTCACAGAGCTAATGGGACCAGCATGCAGAAACCCCATGGCTGGGTAAAGCCCTGTATTACACATCATTGCTGCTACCACTTGTGACTGTGTATTATTGTTTTGCTCTGGGAGACCCTTGGAATGCACGAGCAATCTAACAGCATAATGTTTCCCATACTGCAGAACCAGCAAGGAGTTAATGACATTTATAATCATCTCTTTTTCAGTTTCAGAACCACTGTCCTGTTCTTGTCTGCTGTTTCTTACCAAGCTCCAGGGTCTGGAAATAAACCCTGTCAGTGAAAGGGGAGCTGCCCATCTCATTGCTGCACTGCACACGGACGCTGTAGTTGGTGGAATGCTTCAGGCCTTGCACGGTGTAGGAGAAGGGTGGCACTGGGGTCACTTCAGTGGACACCTCCTGGCCATCTGGGGACTCAGCTACCTGTGCCAAGAGTGAAATGTGATGACTGTTACCATAAACAATATGAATAACATGTCCACATGGATAAGAATTCATTTAATTGTCAGTTTAGGAATGTGTAAGAATAGATACAGCACCAGTAGTGCTTAAAATACTGAAATGGGACTTGTCAAACTAAGAATCATGAAGTGACATCATTTGGGCAGTACAGAAATTTTCCACCAGATGAAAATTTGGTTCCATATTTTAAAACATTTCCTTCCCTATGTTACACTTTCTGATTATTATTCCTTTAAAGAAAACTAAATGTGCTTATCACTTTGAGTGGTAGCAGCCAGCTTCTGAGGCTTGTTTAAATCTGGGCAATGAAAACCAGTAGAGCAACTTGCCTGTTGCCTGCTGTCACCTTTTGCTCAACTCTTTTTTCCAGAACTTTGTATATTTTCAATTTTGTAGTGGATGAGAGGTATGGTAGACATAGGTAACTTGGTTCAACTAACTTGTTTCAAATTAAACTGGAAAAAGACTTCTTACCACTCCTACATCTTTCTTTTTCTTGTTGCCAAATCTGAGCTTTAAAGCAGCATGAATGTTAATTTAAATCTGATATCACTGTGTGCTTTTAATGCACAGAGTGAATGCTCCTACTTTTGCACTAACAATAGCAGAAATCACTGCATAGCTCCCAAGCTCAGACTTTCTCTTCAAGTGCATGCAAAATAGCAAAGCAGAGAGTAAAAGCAAGATGTACTGACAAAAGCAAAAAAGTCATTTGGACTTTATGTATTTTATATGGCAGCCTTTCTTCCTTTCTCACTGCCCTTCTGCTCACTCTCACATACACTTTTGGCACACTGGTTTATTTGGCTGGTAGAAAGGAAGAATCTCAAATTTCCTGACTAGAAAAGCATATTGTTGTCATTATCACTGTCACCCGCAGCACGGAAAAACAACTATTTTGTTAAACCCTGTCTGCTAGATGATGTATTTCTGTTCAACACTCCCAAGAGCTGGTGGTAGTGCATGTGCCCCTTTCACACCCTGGAACTCGGCTTGTGTTAGCAGTCAGAAAACACTGCCATGCCCTGCCCTGTCCCCAGAGGCAATCTGCTTGTCTGAACACGGTGCTCCTGGGGCACCCGCTGCAATGCCTGAGTGCCAGAACAGCACAGCAAACTTCCAATCCCCCTTCTCTTTCTGGGAGACTCCCAGCACAAGTGCAATCATGAGGAGCCAGGAACATGTGCATTTTCACATGGAAATGTAGGTCAATGCCTCACACAGAATCTCATAATGTGGGAGTCAGAGGAAGCACAGCAGTTTTCTGACAGTGCAGGGTCATTGCCAAGTTATCCCGCTCCCAGACTCAAATGCAGGAACTCCGTCCTCCCCAAATAGAACAGAAAAGGCTTAGAAAAGGGGTGAGAGACTGCTGAGTTGACAGAAACTGGGCTGCTCTAATTCAGCCTCTTTTCCACATGTCCCATCCCCCAGCCCTGCCCCTGCCAAAAGTGAGGGAGAACTTAAACCCCGGAATGATTAGCATTGCAGCGTGCAAGCCAGAGAGAATAGGCTGTTCCAGCTTGAGATAACTGACATTGTAAAACAGGGGAAGAAAAGTATTTTCAACTGCAAAAAAAGAACAGAAGTAGCAACAAAACCCACAAACCAGGGCCAGCTGCATTCAGGACTTCTTTCTGCCAGTGAGTTGAAACTAAATTATTATTTCCTTTACTTCTGAAATATAATAAACATCAGAGCATGAAACCTTTGGTTTCCCCTCAAATAAAAAGAGGACTACAAGTAAATTAGCTAGACTGTTTCCAGCATACCTTAAGTTTATAATCCTCCTCTGCATAGTTGGCAACACTGCATAGAAATTCCACTCCAGCTCATAAGGCTGCTGTAATCAGGTAGGGAAAGCATAGAGGCCTGGCAAATAGATCCATGGGGAATGTGCCTAGCTGTGTTTGCACAGCCTGCTTTGGGTATCACCATTTATTTTCTCACTGGGCTACTTGCTCTTTGATCTGATTCTACAGCTAAGTATGCAATGATAGAAACTAACTCTGCCTGAGGTTGGACACATACCATTGTTCTCAGGAACTTCAAGGAGCAGACCAGTTTTTCACAGATGTGGAGTACTCTGCACCTAGCAGAGCTACAGAATAGTATCAAGCTTGATTTTCTGGGAAGAACTGGTCTTTGCCAATGGAAAACCGATCAAAATTTAGAGACAGGGCTTAAATTTGCTCTGAGACATGCAAATAGGCCTGATCTTCTATCCAAAAGCCTTCTGCTTCCATCATTCCTCCCTTTCCTGTACCACATCCTGTACTCTGCAAGCTCCTCATCCTTTGGATTCATCGGTATGTGCAAATTCCTGCACTTCTGGCATCCCACAGCACAGGCCTGATTTGGCACGGGACTCACAGGCACGTGCCCTGGAAAAAGCTACCATGGGCCACTGCTCCTTGCAGGAAGGGTGGGCACCCTGCAGCCACAGCTGCTCCAGGGCACTTCCCACAGAGTGCTGTGTGCCTCATGTGTGCTGCAGTGTAATAACCTCTGTGGAGCAGCTGCCACGAAGCAACTGATAACCTGCTGGCCAGGAGAATGTGGCCAGTCCTTAACACAACTTTTGAGCATGAAGTTCATGATCTGCTCTTTGGCACCTATGAGCTGCCTCCTGTTAAGTTTTTATGTTTTAAGGTTGTGAAGTAAGAATTGGAACACGGCTAAAATGTTGGCAGAGCAAACGATAGCCCAGGAAATGTGGCCTAGAAGAGTCCAATTATTTATGCAGACCAGGGCACAAGGCAGAGAGGCCATACCTGAAGAGTGCAAGAATGGAGAGGTGCACGGCCATCAAATCCTGGCACCCAGATCACGCTGGCATTGCTGCTGGTGACTTGGCTTACAGTTACATTGAGAGGCGGGAGAGGCATGGCTGGAAAGGAAACAAAGAGACCTTTCAGTGTACACAGAACTGAGCAGGTATTCACGTGGAAATGGAAGAGGCTTGAGGCTAAAAATTACGCAATGAAATCACTAACAGAAATGTGCTAAAATACCACATCTTTAGAGAGTGTCCCTGAATTGTTGTGAATGAAACTGTTATTTTAACATCTGGACAAGCTATTGTCAGCCATTCATCACTGTCTATAGATGCATACAGGCAGTGGTTGATCTCTTTCATAGCAATGCCAGTGTGTGATGTTTGCACCTTTGCTACTCAGCTCTCTTCCCTTCCCCCTCCATTGCAGGGCATGACTCAGCTGCCTGTGGACCCACCTTGTGAACTAAATCAGGGCTTTAAAATCCCACCTCGGGTTCTCAGTCCAGCCCTTGACACCAGCTCTGCCAGCACCAGGTGGAGGGTGGCTTGCTGCAGTGACCTGAATACCCTGGAGCTGGATTTGCAGTAGATCTCTTTGTGCTGCCTCCAGATGTCCACTGCAAACTCCCACTGAAACACCTTGGGACAGAGCCTGGATTGAAAACTGCCTCCTCAGGCTTGGGATGAATAAACTCTGTTTTACAGAGGGGAAATTCAAGCCAAGGGGAGTGCCTGTCACACTGCCACACATGGCTGATACCACTCCACAAATTAAGGGCAGGGCCAGGAACAAAATCAGGATTTCAAGATGGGACAGTTAGTCAGAAGCTCATGCTTCCTACCACCACAGCACAGCACCAAACTGCTTGGCTTCCTTTTAGGATCTTTGATGCTTCCCTTTGACTTCTCCTTTCCTCTCACTGCAATTCCACATAGTTAATTCCTATCATTCCGGTCACCATCTCTTTTTCACCTCTGAGTTTTCATTCTGGCACTTCACTCCTGACAAAATTAGCAGCTTCATGAAAACTAACCTCTCCCCTGACCTTCTTCTCATTTTAAAAAATTGTACGTTGGTGCTTGTAAGAGTTTTCCTGCAGCACCTCAACAAATTGTACACCTCAGGAGTCCTCTTTCAGAAACCCATCCTCAGGACAAGGCTCTGCCTGCAGATTGAATTTTCCATGCCTCCTGAGTTGTATCCATCAGAAAGCAGCAATGGAAAAGCAATTCCAAGCCGGGATTTCTCCAGCTGCATCTTCTACCCTGCCAGAGCACCTTTGTATTTCACTGCACCAAGGACAACCACAATACTGCTGCATTCAGCATATCCACAGGGCCATCTTGCAAGAGAAATGCAGAGCCCAAACGGCTCAGGTCTCTGCAGAGGGCCTGGAGGAGACAAATAGATGGTGACACAGATTAACCCTAAAAAGCCTTTGTTGTCTGGTTAACCAGTTACCAGGACTCAGGGCAGAGCCTGGCACCTAGACAATAACAGGGTGTATGGGTGGGGGGTGGAGCAGCAGACCAAGGGTCTGGGATGGAAGCTGGTCAATGAGTTATTAGTTAGTTAACTTAAGACTTTCCTGCATCTTTGTTTCATTCTCTTTTGATGTTTTATTTTCAGGTCTGTAGGGTCTTTAAGGGGAAAAAATTCTGCTTTTACTGCTTACTGGGTATTGCTGAAACATTGTCCATAACTCAAGTTTTTGCAGACACACCTGTAACTTTTGGGTTTAGCAGAACGGGTACTTTTCAACGCAGGATGGCAGGCCCAAAGGAGGTATGTGCTGTGCCACCAGTGAGAAGAATCAGTTGCTAACACACTCCCTGTGTGAAGGAGACAGTGGCTGAGGAGGGCTGGCTTGCCAGCACCTTCCCCTAACTGCAGGCAAGGGCTGGATGCATTGTCCCCCTCATCTCCTGGGAAAAAACTGTGGGCGGCTGTTTCCTGTTGTGCTCTGAAACACGGGATACAACCCTAAAAGTGTTAGCTGCACACATAAAGGGGAGAAAAGCCTGTCAGAAAACAGGACCTTGAGTGTTAACACAAGAGAGTTAGCTTCCTCTGTGCTTAGAGAGTGGCTGAACAATGGCTGGGGACCGTGGGCCACAATAACAGTAATTTTCTGCTTGGAGTACACCCAGCACATTGTGGGCACTACAGAGAATAGATAATTAACAACAACAGGAGCAAATAGGAAGAAATGTTAACAGTTTGTCAATGTCCTAGCAAAAATATTTGTCTCTGGAAACACAGAAGAAACTAATTGTTTAATAAATTGTAGAAAGATTTAGAGTCCTCATCAGCAGATGGGTTTGTGTAAGAGAGGAAGGCCTTGAACATGCATGCGCAGACAGCTACATCCAGAAGTAACTTCATTGAATTCTGCATGTTCACAGGACCAAGAACTAAATAAACATTATTTGGACCTGCCCTATTTCTGCTGTGTAGGAGGTTTGCTTTAATTTTAACAGGGCTGTACTAGATCTTCAAAACTTTTCTATTTAGAAAAGCCCCGTCACTTAGGTAAATTTATAACTACATTTTTAGACATATGTATGAGGTACTACAGACATTACTTTTATGACTACAGCACTGGACTTGCTATTCAAAACCTGAATTTTTGTCTTTGGGACTTGCCATATCTGGTGCAATGTTAGCTGAGTGACTTAAGCTTGCTCTTTCTCAGCTCTAGAACATGTGTGTGTGACCCAAGTGTGTGATGGCAATATGACCCCCATAAATAGGATGTGTGGATTCATTAGCTGATGATCCCTGAGGAACACTTTTCAGCTAAACATAATTGCTGGGAAATGAGAGAGTTCTGAGGTCGTTACTTCTTCATCTTATTAATGGTTAAAAAAATAATAATCTGTATTAAAATGAAAAACTTCAAAAGCTTGTTTATGCTAATTCTTTTTTCAATTTATGGCTTGACAAGATTTTTTAAAGTGTAATAGCTTTGTGAACTAAATTTATCCCAGGATAAAATATCCATAGAAGATATATTCTACAATAGCTAACTGCGCTGTGTAGACAAGCCTTTAAGACAACAACTCCAAATGGTTTTAAATTAAGTTATAAATCTTACTAGTGCAACGTTCTGCATTCTTGGCATAGCAGTAACCACAATGTCCTGAACAAAAACACACTCCAGGAGCAGTAGGTTACAGCTGGATTTCGATCTGTCCTTTAATGAACATGAGCTACTACAACTACAGTACATAAAGGATTGCTTGTATCTGTGCTGAGCAATAAGCTACCACTTGGAACAAATTATTTTTGTGCCATGCCTCTCCTGGAACTGATGATCACGTAATTAAAAGTGCATTAAAGCATGACTAAAAATTCAAATGCAGAAGCATCTCAACATGAAGAAGAGGGGAAGAGCTGATTGCTCTGATTATCCCTGTTTCAGTTACCTGGAGGAACAGAGGAAATGTCACATCAGCCTGGAGACTTCCAATTGGCAACTGGTCATGCACAGGCTAGGAATTATTTGTTTTCAATGAGCTTTTAAAGAGCAAAGAATTGCAAAAATAAAAAAATAAAATTCATAAACCCAGTGTGGATGAGCAGACCTTAGTGGCCACTGGTGATCACCTTCCTTGACTTTTTCCAGTATCTAATGTGACGCTAACAAAAGCAAGCAGAAGTAATGGCCTCTTTAGCTCTAACAAGACCCGTCTATTCCCAAGAAGGAAGGACTTCCCTGCTACAAATTTATATCAGCTTCATCTCTCACAAAAAACTTAATCACCCCAGCTCTCTTCTTTTCAAGGAAAAGCTGTCATTTGACATCACATTTCCACTCCAGAATCAGATGTGGATTATTTTCAACAGCCTGGGATACAGCCCTGCATAGGAAGTGGGAACTGCTGTTAGAACACAAAGCATTGTTTCCACTGCTGAGAGCTCCAGCCGGTGCTGGCAGCCTTGAGGCACCTCCTGACATTAAGGAGCTCTACCTTCCCTCCCCAGAGAGCAAATCTGAGGCCCTTGCCCAGTCTCTGGCACCCAGTCTCTCACCTTTAATTTGAACAGTGGCAGTCCGAGATGAAGACAATCCCTTTACGTTGTGAGCTTCGCAGGAGAAAACTGTGCTTTGATTAATACCTGGAGAGCAGCCAAGAAAAGGAAAGGAAACACAAATAGCTATATAATCCAGCTTCAACCTTCAGCAGAATTTCAGTTATTTGTGACATCCAGCTCCAGGCAGTTGGAGGGGTGAGCTGGGTGCCAATCAAAGGCATGCAGATTTCAATGTAACTAATGTGCTAAACACATTTTTAATGGAGGGAGTGTGGCAATGCAGAAAAGATTTCATGGAAGTGTCAGAAAGCACTGAAAAGGAAGGAAGAATCTGTCAGGACAGCAGCTCATAGTGCTCAGGTAGTAGACGTCTGCTTCTCACATTCTGGTGAGCTTCTTTGGAGCAAGGATTGTGCTGAACTGTGAGCTCACACAAAGCCCAATGCTTTGGGTCTCAGCCTACACTTGAGCAACATTCATCTTCCAACTGGGCTATAAGCCCAGGCAAACCTTCAGTCAGATGCTGCCTATTTCTAGTCAATGCCCACCTGTCGCCCACCTTGCACCAGACTTCTGAAGACACACAAAGGAAGCGGGAGTTAAATGCTACTGCATCAGCACTGAAACACTTTCCAGGGGTGATACAAGTCAGAATGTGTTCTGTGAGCATCCATCCATCCATCCATCCAGCCATCCATCCCATGGCATCATGGCACGATGTCCCAGGACACACACAGATATTGCAAATATATCAGAATTGAGATAGATTTGCAAGGCTGCCTGAAGAACTGTGTCCAGCAGCTATTGTCACGTGGCTTGGCCCTCAGTTGCCTTAAAAGACTCTGAGAAAAGTTAAAGATTGGCTCATTGTGGGCATACAATTTAGGAAGGAAACTAATTTCAGAGCTGTACAGAGCAGCTTGCACAGTGTCTCTGACCATTGACTCATCCCCCAAGCCTGAGACTAACAGAATTGCAAAGAAGGTGAAATGGGAGAGAGCAGGGAGTGCTATTCTCATCCCTGTGGACCAGAGGAAGAGGCTGCCAAGAGGCTGAAGGCCAGACAGCACAGCAGAGCAGCACCTGAGGTGGCAGGCCTGTCCCAAGACAGAACCTAACACAGCCCTGCCCTGAGGAAAATACAAAATACACCACAAACCAGGAACTGCATGTTCCCTAACACCATGCCAGCACTGCTTTCCAAATACAACATTGCTGAACCTTCTAAATGCTTGCTTTCTAGCCAAGTATTTTGTTACTATTTTCTTCAGAGTGCAATGCTTGTTTTCTTACCAACTGCCTCTTTTGACATGCTTTGGTAATCCAACCATGCAGATTGTGTCCTGTTAATGTTTCAAGTTGCAAAGACAAGATATGCCCAAGGGACACCCCAAAGTGCAATGAAAGAAGGTGTGCCCAAGGGGCATCCCAAAGAACACTGGAAGCAAATAAAGGTGCTGAAGACACTTAAAAAATAAAATAGCAATTAATTTGGAGAATCATTAGGAGTAGATGTCTTTTTCAGGCTTCCAAGCCACTGCCCCAAAACAACAGATATTTTGTGAGGCACTGTGGGATGAGTTAGTGGAGGAGGGGCGACTTATTTTTTTATTGTCTTTCTCCTCTTGACTATTTGTCTTTTCAGTTTCCATTTCAACAGGCAGATTATATCATAAGGGAGCAGTTTTCACTTCCAACTTCGAAACAGCGTTGGTGGCTACCTAAGAGAGGGAGCAGATGATTAAAACCATTTCAAATCACAAATCATGTTTTGATTTGTGAATAAAAAAGGTTCTAAGGAAAGCCTGAATAGGACTGGACAGCTCAAAGGATGGTCAAAGACATACAAAAACTCACCCTGGGTGTAACTGTATTAACACTGATAAAGAGGTCCCAGAGACAACTCTTAGTTTAAAACATTTTCTTTCTAAATAACAAGTTAAACTTTTGGTCAGGGGAGTTGATAATAATAAAACAGCAGGCTGTTGGACAACTAACTACAATGAAGTTACTTTTAAGAGGTAACTGCAAGAATTTAAGAGGCAACTTAAGATGTAACTGCAATAGGTAGCTGCAGTCAGTTTTAGGTAGAGAAACATCACCTTTTTCTGAAAGTGGTCTGAAAAGAGGCCCTAACACCTACTGGCTCCTGAGTTTTTCTGCTGACTCTGCTGGGGAAAGCTCTGCTCTGGGGCAAACCTTGGTCTTGAAGGGTATCAACCAGCCCATTTCAGCACTGATGCAATCACTCTTGAAGTATCAATTACATGAGGCAGTCAGATTTTAATGATAAAAGCATCCAGCAAGCCTGCAAGAACAGAGATTAGGTTGGGTAAGGGAGGGGAAAGCAGGGCTATGCACAGAAGGAGGGGATGGCATCTGCTACATGTGAATGCTTGGAGAGTTCCAAGAGAAATGGCACCAACAGAGTCACTTCATATAACCATGAACACCCTCCACGAGGTGGAACAAGAGGCACCCAATGCATCATCTGTTCAACAGCATCTTCAACAAGAGTGCCAGGCCTACCCAAACTCTGTAAGAGCCTGTGTGCCTCAAGCCAGCAGCAAAAACACTCCTTGAGATAATCCTTGTGTGTGATCATGTGTGATCACGACCACTCAGCCTTTAATGCAGAGCTAAACATCATTCCCACACTATGTGGCTACCCAACGCACAGGGCACGATCAGAAGAGAGCTGTTCTCCTCTTCTGATGCTCCAAGTGATCCCGGCAGTGGCAGCAGCCTTACCTGACACATTTAAGATGGAGGGGGAGACGTCTGGAAGCCCCACTCTCGAGTCTCCCATCCACCAGACAATTGTCACTGGTTCAGGGGGACCAACAGCAGCACAGGCCATATGAAATGGAGCATTAGGGGACACAGACACATCCTCAGGTTCCACAGTAAAATAGGGCACACCTGGAAAAGCAACAGACAAGTGACAATAACTGGAGCAACCGCCTCTTGTTTATTTCCATTAACACCAGTGCCCAGCACTGGACATCCATCTGTCCTGCTGCTAGGCTGAATCCAACGCCCTCCAAGGCCTCCACAAAAACCAAGGGTCAGATATGCTTCATCACCTCAGGGCACGAACACCTAAGTACTACTACTCCTGGAAGTCAGAGAGAAAGAGTGCTTGCTTCCCACAATGCCTTTGAAAAACCACTTTCAAGACCCCCCTATGAAACAGCTTTTAGTGGTAGTATTTTCTCAATTTTTCAGCTGGAGAGAATGGAGTTTAAAGAGGCAACAGTCAATAACTTTAGCAGTGGCAGACACCACTTTGAAAGACAGCTAATCCAGCTGCAGATACCTCTTGCCATGCATTAAAAACTGAAGCTTGAGAAAGCGTTGAACTGCTGGCTTTAACAAAGCCATGAATGAGGAAAGAATCCTCGCGGTGAGAGACTGGAGCATTTACAATGCTCGCTCTGGAGCTTAGTTGAATGGAGATGCCTTCCAGCACACTGTGACACCACGACAACCGGGCTGCCTTAGAGCCAGGGGTAATTTGTTTCAGAGCTGAAGGCTATCCACGGACACAGCTCTCTCAGTAATTACCTCCTCCCCACCATGGAAAGACTCCTGGTTGGTACAACAGGTATCAGGCTAGGCCCACGGGGAGCAGAATGCAGCTGCAAGGCTACCTACCTTAGGTCATCTCTAAATGGCAATAGCTGAGCGTAATTCCACACATCAAGAGATGTGGTTCTTCTTATGGGCAATGCCAAAGCTCTTGTGGTTTCATTGCTCCAAACCAGTAGCACAAATTTCAGCAGCCATCAGCAGCAGTGCTGACCATGCAGGACAGCCAGTCACTTCTTGTGATTGTTGGAAGAGCTGAAGGCCCAGAGAAATGTTCAGTTCCCTTCTATACAGAAATCTTTGTGTGTCAAACACTGCTTCTACCAACACCACTTACCCCAACCAAAATCAGGCATTCTCAGCTGGAAAAAGTGTGTTCTGGAAGCTGCTGATCTGTTGCCTCACAGAAACAGAGGAACTGACAACATTGTGCATTCACATGCTGAAATTATACTGTCTGTCCCTGGCCAAAGATGACAGGCCCAAGTACCTCCACCAGCAGGCAATTAATACAGATGCCTAATAGGGATTTAGAAGCCTGACATTTCCTGCAAGCTACATACAAAAGTGCTTTCCTCAGTCTTTCACTGACTGTCCAGTCACAGTTTCATCTTTCAGGTTGCAGCTCCTTTGTGCCTTCCTTGCCTCCTTCCCTTAGAGTAGTAAGTAAATGATTAAAACAGATTAAAACAGGTCTAAACCCAAGTCTCTTGAGGAATGAGAGTGCCTATCTGTGCAAAGGCTAATATTCAGGACACGTATATCCATTGTCATGGCATACTGCTTGTTTTTGCTGACATATTTTACTTCATTTTTTTATTGCATTCATACATAAACAATAAAAATGAGTAAGCTTTTGAGATACCAGCTGTGACACCTCTGCCTGCTTTGCCTTCCTTCTCCAAGGAAGATTAGAGGGGAAAATAATCACCGTTTCTCTACCAGTGAGCAGGATCCCTGCCTCCTGTCCATTTGTCATGACATCCAAGGTAAACTTTCAGGAAGATCCTGCCCAGCTCAGCAGGTTTTCTCACTTTGGGAGCAGCTAAACAGAGCAGACAAGACCACAATTAAAAACTTTCATAGTTGAGGGAGTGCAGCTGACTCATCCAGCTGAGGAACTCGCACTGGCCCCATCCGTATGTTACCTGGGCAGCTTGCTGCCTCCCAGTTCCTGGTACAAGAGGTGAGTGCCAGCACATCCTTTTCACAGACACCCCATGGAGGCACTGAGCAGTCAGCAGTCAGGAAATCAGCACAAAATCAAGGAAATCATCCCACCTATTCCCCTCTTCCAACGCAGTATCCAACCTTTAAGGCTGTTTTTTATGTACAGTTTTGAGACAGAGTTGATTGATTCAGGGCAGTGTGCCCATATAGGTGTGGCTTGGTCTCTGACTGTAGCCACAATGGGGGCTAGCAGCCCCAAGAACAGCCACATTGTCAGAGGTGTATTTCAAGACAGAAAGCTCTGTAAGAAACCCAATCCATTTTTTAACACTCCACAGTGTGCCTCTGAGATCACCTCTCCAGCCATCATGTTCTCAGCAAGGCCAGAGACTAGTTTCTGAATCAGGAAACAGGTTCAAAACAGTTTTGGTTTTGTAAATTCAAAGAAGTGTTTCATAAGATCAAACATTTTTATTACAAAGACAGTTCAAATACCATTGCTAGAAAATCTGGCAGATACAGACTACCTAAGCAGATATTATTACACAGCATAGAAATGCAGTCAAGCTCACTTTAAGTTAGATCACCAATAGTCCACATTTGTTTGTGTGCCACACTGAGGCATGTCAGCACCTAGTGAAGGCTGCAAATCACCACAGTAAAGATCCTCTTTCAGTCAGAGGACAGTTGTTATCGATAGAGCAGCCACTGCTACACAAAGCTGGCATGTCCAGGGAAAAAATACACAGAGATAACAGTGAAGGTGGGTCTGAAAACCCAGGTGCTTTCTTATGCTAAGAGCTGACACATTTTTTAAACTCCACCCCTTATCACTACTTGTTAATTTTTAATTATATCCACCAACTCCCTTTACACATGATTACATGCCCAGTTCAAGTTTAACTACCTTGTGTTGTACTTGTTTTTCTCATAAAGGCAACTGGTTGATTTTTTTTTCACTTCAGCTGTAAGCTTTGGCCTTCATTCTTAATATAATACACCTTACCTAACTGCAGCTGGTTTTTTGTGACTTAGATGCTTTTTTGCCTGTGCAGTCCAGAAAGGCAGCGTGTTTATTTCAGCTTGGCACGCTGAGCTACCCAGTCACTCCTAATGCACCCACCATGCAAATGCAGCCACCTCTGGAGCAGACCATGGTAATTGGATAGAAATAGAAACTCCACACAAGAGAGTGTTTTAAGCTGTAAAATTTAGGTGGACAAAAGCCTGGGTTTTATGGAAGGCAGAATGTGTTACTCCTCTTGTGAGAGCTGCTATGAATGTTCCCATGCTCTGAGTGAGCGACACCTTTACTGTAAAACACCCCGACCACATCACCTCCCACAACACCCTCCCTGCTCCCCCTGTCTAGGACTGTCAATTCAGGTCTGCCCCAAAATGTTACCAAACACATCCAAAAAACTACTTCTTGCTGAAAATGCATTGTTCCTGTCAACTTCCTCACCAAAAATTAAGCCATCCTATGACTACTAGCTCCTAACAGAGGATCAAACAGAATCATGGCTCAAGGGAAATGAAACTAGAGAAAGTAAGAAGCCACCAATCCACACCACCTTGGGTGATATTTAGCAGCCATGTAGAAGCCATTCCTATCAGACAACCGTGGACAGAAAAGTGCCACACAGAGCAGCCACAGCTATGAAGTGCTGATGTACAGCACTTCTCACAGAACTCACAACTGTGTTAAAACTGTACCTTGCCCACAAAGACCTGCTCGGCTGACACACAGAAGCAGACTGTGACCCTGCTTAGAGAAGTGGGTTGGACCAGATGAGCCCCATGGATCCCTCTCAACTTGAACTATTCAACATTCTATGAATTATTTAGAGATGGCAGCAACAATGGATTTAAAAGCTGGAAAGAAATGTGCTTGCACAAAAAGATCTTGTTTCCTAACATGCCAAAATAAAACCAGAAGGCAATGAACGGACAGCTCTGCCCTTTGAAGCAGTTCTCCTAGCTCTTACTCCTGCTCTGTAGCGATTTCCCTGCAGTCAGCAGCAATGGTTCAGAGCCAAGAAGCCTGTCACTGGAGCAATCTGCTCTCACCACTTCGACCTGGAGCATATTGGTGGGTCAGCCGTGAAAGGAAACCAGCACTACTACTCCTCCTTACCTTCCACTACGAGCCACACTTGTTGTGATTCTTCCTTCTTCCCCCCGTTCTCAACCTGGCACCAGTACTTCCCAGAATCTGTCCGCTCGACGGATTTCAAGCTGAAAAAAGTCAAAAGCCATATCGATATTTTATGTGGATAAAGCATGTTTTTGCCCCAAAGGACCCTCCAGTGTTTTGCAAACCAGATGCATGGAAAACACCCACTGAGACACAGCCAGCTCTGGGGAGGAGATCAACAGCCAGCCAGCACAAAGCACATGGCAAAACAGCTGAGATGGGAGGCTCCTCTCTAAAGTGGGTGGAGAAAGTCCTTGCAGAGCAGACAGTCTTCCTCCAAAACATTCTCGCAGAAAACCAGTCATCTGTGTCCTCTGAGGATAGGAAGAGGTCATCTCCATCCTGAATCATGACTCTAGCTAGCCTTCAAGTGCGGCAGCTTGGCCTACATCTGAGCTAGCAGGAAACTCTGCACTGCAAACCTCTGGTGAGCTGGACTGCTTTGCCTCAGGCAACAGGACTGGCACAGCCTGTACAGGAACAGATGGGGCAGAAAAGGGTCCCCCTGCCTCAACTGTGCTCAGCCCTATCCCGATTCCAGAGCGGCTCACGCTGCAAAACTCCTTGGGCCTCCCAGTTTGTGATTTCGAGGGGTTATGCTGGTGAATGGTGAGCAAGGGCAGAATTTGGTACCAAAGCAACGAGGTGTCAGCTGCCAAAGGCAACAGTGTGGCTCGGAGAGCCCGTCAGGGCACCAGTGCTGCCTGCTCCCCGCAGGCCGTGCAGCCTCGCGCCTGCTGCCATGCAGGCATCCCCCGCAGAGCTGATGCCCACCTTTCTAAGGCTAGCAGTCCTCCAGGAGAAGGGCAAGGATGTCTCAGGAAGGAAGACAGAAAGGGGGGAGAGTTTGCTGAAATGCACACAATGGACCCACTACAGCCCGATTTTCAGAGCTGGACCTTCAAATGGCATCAGCTGTCCTGCCCATGTTCTGAAATACAGTGATCACAGCAGAGAGTCACACATGGATAGTAGAAATGATCTCTTTGGGAGAAGAAAGGAAGAAGAGAGAGAGATTCAGATACATCCAGATTTAGCACCCTAACTTATCTCTGGTGCTGCAGAGAGAGTTCTCAGCAGAGTAAAACAAGAGGCAAGAAAGGAGATCAGAATGAGATTGTGAAGGACAGAGTTAACTAGTGGAACTGGGGGGAAGTAAACAGTATAGTTTCAAGACAAACTGTTTCCACAACATAATGTTATGCAATAGTTTTACTGTGCACAGATGTTTTTCCTACCAAAATGTTTTTTACAGACAAGCTTTAACACAAAGACTTTTAGTTGCTGGAATTGGAGACCCTGTACAGTGTCAATCCAAGAAATGTAACAGGAGATGAAGCCAGAGCTCAGGGAAGAATGATTCTCAGTCAATCAACAGTTTTGAGCTCTTGTGGTGTGGTGTTGGTATATTTATCTGTACAAGCTCTTTTAATGCATAAAAAAAGACAGAGCAGAACCTTGGGTCTTGTTTATCTCAGTACTTCCAGAACTAGCTGACATCCTTCTTCTGCTGAAATAAAAGTATAGAGATCTGCTTTGCACAAGAGTTTCATGCCTCTGAATGGGTCAGGACCGATATCATGTAGTGTAAATGTATTAGGAATAAATTAGGATTCATTGCAAAATGAATCAGGGATGGTTCAGAGGACAAACATTCCTCCCCAAAGAAAGGAAGGGGATGTAGTCCTGGGAGTATCATTTCAATCAACAATCCTCACCCTTTAGGCAAACTGACAGCTCAAGAGAGAGAGTAAGAGAACAGGATGAGTACGAGAGAAAACCTATTTATACTGCTGCATGGCAGAGCAAGATGAACAAACAAAGCAAGACCATCCTTTCACCTTGAAGTCACGTCTCAAGCATCACAAGCATTAGCAAAGCACCTGTCCCCACAGTAGTCAGAAAACCAATATGGTTCTAGTGGATAAAATCTCAGCACTCAGTGGCTTCAGTTCTGCTCTCAGTTATACCCTTGCCACACAGTGAACTGCAGACCTAAGGACTTTGCCCCACTGAGGGCACTGCAGTCGCAGAGATATAGCTGACAGCAGAAAACTGTGCAATAGTTTCCATGATATTCTTCCTTCTCTGCATCTGTTGTACCTGAGGAAGCCGATCCAGTGTTCTTCATCTACTGGAATGTACACCTGGTCTACGCTTTGCACCACTGCTCCATCCTTGATCCACAACATCTCGGGATCTTCCATTCCCTCGAGGCTGCAATTTAGTTTCACGGGTTGACCCTGGGACACCTTTAATTTGATTGGAGGTCCTGTAAATTTCATACCTAAAAAAAAAATACTACTCCGCCCCACCCCCAGAAGAAGGGGGGTTGGAGTACAGCAAATTACTCTAGGTTGGTGGTCTGGAATTACGCACCCTACCAGCACACGCTGCAGAGGAGTGTGTTAGTCTCAGCACTGCTCTACTACGTCTGCTAAGCAAATGCAAGCACTGAAAGCACAGTTGCTGGAGAAAAGTGGTAGTTCAGCATGTACATGGGGATTTTTTCAACTCGTGTAACAGCAGGGTGATGTTCTGCAGAGCAGTGCCCAAGCAGAGAAGCACAGAAATGCCGGGAGCTTCGCCGTGTCAGTGTTCCAGCAGTGCTAACTGCATCCCTTCAACACGCTGCCACACCTCCCTCTTTTCCCCAGGCCTGGATTTAAGCTATGCCGTTCTTGTGCTGCTTAGAAAACATCGTGCTTGCTCCCTTGTACGCATTTGCAAAGAGCGTGGATATGAGAAAGAATCAATTATGTTTTGTTATTCAGCATACACTGTTCTCCTGCCTTACAGAGAGCTTCTCTACAATTTGCAAAACCCATGAAAACAAAGCCTATTCCACACCATACCTCACTGAGGAGCAGAACTGTGTAGGGAACAGATATTTCTGTCGCGTGATGTGGGTGTGTGCGGAGTGAGCCGCCTGGAGGACCCTTCAGTCCAGCCAAAGGACCCCATTGTACCCAGAGCTACACCACTGGCACCCCAAAGCAGCAGGGCCAGAGCTGGTGAAGCTGCTCAGGTTTATGGACACAGAAGTGATCAGAATTTGCCCCGGAGCGCTGTTACGTGTGTGGGTGGACCGGGAGTGTTTCCCTCAAGCAGAAGTGAATGTATGGAATTTGTTAGCATGAGAAGACACGGAAGCCAACTATCTAAGCACATTTAAGAAAGACAGGCATATAAAGGAGGAACCAGAAGATCAAAGGAGACCGTGGGAAAGCAGGAAGGTAGAAAATAAATGTAAAGTTAGTTTTGTTAGGGAGAGTGGCTATTTCCTATGCAGTGGCACAGGACTGACAGACCAGAACAGGTCTAGCTTAGTCCAGTACTATGCCCTGGCAGTGGACTCCACGTCCTTCAGAAAAAAATTACTCCATCACTCTTGCCTGGCCACGTATCACAGTACATTACAACTTCACGCAGTTCACTGGTTGGTCAGCTTCTCACAGGATGCCTTGCTACCCACAGAGCCAGTCAGAAAGTGCTGCTTAGTGAGCAGCCCTGTTGCTCTCAAACTCTGTTACAGCCTTTCCAGCAATCCAACACAGATTTCAGATCTGCCACTTTCCTTCTTGCTAAAACGCCACCCTCCCACAGCCACGAGGGCACCACCTCACAGGGCAGAGGAGCAGCAGAGGAGCTCACAGCGTGGTTGTAACAGCTGGGAGAAGGGGAGCCAGCACTGTGGGACCAGCCAGAGCTCTGCCACCAGCAGCCTGTACCCAGATGAGTACCAGTAGTCTAGGAGAAAACCCAGAACACAGGCAGAAGAGCTTTATTCCTTTCCTTAATGAGATTCCCCAGCTGGTTTCCCGACACTCAGTCTTTTGCCTTTCTATCTGCGGTTATTCATTTAACAAATTCACGGAGAGCACTGGAAAATGGGCAAGCTGATCATTTGAGTTTAGTTGCTACAGCTCATTTGCTGGGCTAAGGATTTGATCACCTTGGGTGAGGATGATCTAACCTCGCATTACTTAAATGTGACACAAACTACATGTCCCAGTGCATGCCAGAAAGCATCCTCCCTTTCACCACTCAAAGCACTGGAATAATACATGAAAGCTTCATAGCAGCTCTCTCTGTGTTACAGAAAACTGATATAGCCAGGCTGCTACACATGCAGAAACTGACAGACATTTTCATTACAGGTGCCTTCATGGAAAATCAAACTACTCAACATCCTTCAGACTGCCCTGCTGAAAGAGTTAGTCATAAATTAAAACAGGAAATATTGTTAGAGATTCTATATGGTTTTCAGTTAGCAGAGGAATCAATGATGTAGGAAATTAACATACAGTACAAGTGTTCAGTCAGAGTTGTACATATTGTCCAAGTATAATCCCTCCATCAATTTCAACCGAAATGAAGAATTACAGGTCAGGTATTTTTAATAACTTCACAGGTCAGTAACGCAGTTTTGGCTGCAGCATCTCTTCCTGCAGGTACCAGGAAGAATCACATAAGAATTTTAATTTCCACCTATTCCTCGTTTTACTCTCCCACTCACTATTTCTCATCTGACAACATTCTTGATTCAACTGTGCAAGAAGTAATTTCATCCAAATAGGTTCCGCCAAGCCTACCTGTAAGAGCTGCAGATTGTGAAATGTATGGGTAGGAAACAGAACTGTTTTAAATGACTTATCAAGCAATTGTCTGAATTGACAGCAAGTGAACACACTAGTTGTCAAAATACATGACACATCTGTTTGTTTGCTTTTTAAACTTGCAATCTCTGAATATTTTAATTCCTAGGAACAGAATATGTTTTTTGTGATGTTGGGAGTGGAGAGGAAGACGTCTGCTCATGCATGCAGGGTAAAGGCTTTTTGCTTCTCAGATTCCTTAGGACGCTGATCTAGCGATCCAGCCTGTGCCACAGCCTCCCCAGCTCCGTGCCACTGCACGCACATCGCTCCACACACAGCGCGGAGCCCAAACTCCCGCTCAAGTCGGGAGGAGGCTGGCCGGGGCGCCGAGACGCTCCAGCACGCTGCTTTCCTTGCCGACCGGGGTGTGAAACTTCGGAAAACGAGTTCATGACGGAAAACAACAATAAAAGCCGCTGAGGAATGCGCTAGCGCCCGGCTTTCCTCGGTGACGGCCCGCGCTAGGCACACGCCAGAGCAATGCCTCCGCGAACCCGGCGAGGATTACTCGCTGCTCTACTCGCAGCCAGGCGAGGCTCGCACAGCTCGGGCTCCCCGCCGGCTCCCGAGCGCCACGTCGCTGGTCCCACAGACGCGGCGGAGACGCCCGTGCCCGGCCGGGAGGGGCAAAATGCGCCGGCCCCGACCCCACCTGTGGCTGCCCGAGGCCCCGCGGCCGCCGCACCGGGCGGACCAGCCGCCCCGGCCGCTCCTGCCCGGCGACCCTCAGCGGGCTGTCGACACTCGTAGAGGCGGCGGAGCGGGAGCTGCCCGCGGGGAGACTCGGCCGGCGGCAGGAGCCGAGCCCCGCAGCCCCTCCCGCCGCACCCGGGGTCTCGGGGGGCAGTGCCCCGCCGCCACCGGGCTGTCAGCCCCGCTCACCTGCCACGGCAGCGACGTCCCGGAGTGCCGCAGCCCAGAGTCCCAGCACGAGGAGCCGCGGGATCGCCATGCTCCGCTTCAGCTCCATCTCTCCCGCACCACCATCCTCTCCCCTGTTCCCGGCGCCGCGGGGGGCTCCCACCGCCCGTGAAGGCGGCGACAGCGGCTGCGGCAGCCCCGCGTCGCCGCCCGATACCGGGCTCGCCCGGCAGGCTACGGGCACGCTCAAACTTCTTGCTCCGGCCGGGGCGAGCCTCGGGAGAACCTGCTGCGGGGCGACGGCGCGGGTCGGTGGGGTCGGGTCAGATCCACTCCGCTCCGGTCGCCGCCGCCGGGCGATCTCCCCCTGCCGGTTTGGCCGCCGCGGCGCCACTCCGTGGGTCGCTCCGTCCGTCCGTCCGTCCCTGCCCAGCCGCCGCCGCCGCCTCCTTCAGGAAATGGCGCTCTCGGGCGGTCACCGCGCGCTGTGCTCCCCCTCTGACATCACATCATGAATATGCATGAGCCGGGCGCCCACCGCCCCCGAAGCGGCGAATCACCGCGCCCGCCGCCCCCGCTCCGCCGCCCCGGGACGGGACCGGGGCTCCGAGCCCCCGGGAGGGCGGGACGGGGCGGGGCGGGGCGGCAGCGGCGGCGGTCGGGAGGTGTGTGGAGGCGGCGCCCCCCGAGGGCTGCTCGTCGAGCGGCCTGGTTTCCACAGCGCCGGGAGCGATGACCCACATCCGCGGGAGCTGCCGGGGCACGGTCATCCCCCTACAGCCATGTGGCCCCTCTGGAGCCCCAGCGCACCATCCAGCCCTGCAGGGGAGGAGGACTTAGGGCCACCACCGGGACTCAGCCCCCCCGAGCCGAGGCTCTGCCGGGATGAGCAGAGCCCCGCCTCATGCACAAGCACCCCCTGCCCCATCTCCCTCGGCCGGCCCGCTCCAGCTCCTCGCTTCGGCCACACTCTCCTCACCGTTCGGCCCCTTGCTCCGCGGATGTCGGTCACCCCATCCCGGCAGCTGAGCTGTGGAGGAGCACCGGCAAGGTGAGGAGATCCACCCGCGCCCTTCAGGCAGGATCGGCTCGGCCTTGACCATTTTTCCACTAGCGGAAAAATAGGGAGAGAGCTCGGGAGGGAGATCTCTGCTGCCACAGGGTTAGTGGAACGGCGTGGGAAAAGTCACTTACAAACAGTTTTTTTAAAAATCTAGCGCTGCTTTTTCGTAGGAGTTACGGTGAGAATCTGGGTTGAAAGGCGACATAAGGAGCAATATCGTTACAACACGATGCAGCTCTCAGCTCTGCCACAGCCATCAGCGTGCAGCACTTGCCCAGCAGCACCCGAAACGCTGTGGAAACCTGGCTAAACGGAGGAACGCAGGGAATCTGCACCATCCCCAGGAGGGGGAAGGAGAAACTGAGGCACAACTAGCTCATATAATTCCATTCCAAACTCTAATCTTCACTCCCCCTCCCAAATAATTTGCATTTCTGATAGGAATTCCTAGGGGACTGAAGCAATGCCAAGAAGATTTCATTACTGGAATGGAAATGTCACTCCCTCCCCAGTGCCTCCTGCTGCAATGAGGTAGCTGGGAGGAGACACTGACAAAGCCATCCATTCGAGTGCTTGTGGGAAGTCTAGTTGCACCTGGGGACAGGAAATCGCCGGGATCACTGCAGCTCTTGGGCTGAGAGGTTCTGTGCTGGTGCTCGCTAAAAGCTTCATGCACACTTGCTGTCGCTGCTGCCTCTCCCCCAGGCATCCATCCAGCTACATGGTCTGTGCCTGCACTTAGGGCAATAGCACCCTCCAGAAGGTAGCTACTTTTGCAGATCTTAGCTGTTTCATGAGAAAAAAAAATGGCCATTAGAATAATGACATATTTCTATGGTGTTTTCCTTCTAAGGATTTCTTCCAGCCCTACAATTACAGAGGCTTACACTACACTGGTCCCATGGGCTCAGGAAGTGCTCCAGTTGTAGCATGGCACAGGCCAGATTCAGGGCTGGTGTAAGAGAGCAAAGCTTTGCTGGAAGCAGTAGACCAAGGAGGATTTTTCCCATCAAAAGATCTGACTTCAGCTGTTCTGAGAAGGACTTTGTGTTAACAGTGATAGGCAGGAGGAGCCATATGAAAATTGGACTGAAATTCTGCGCACACTGCCGGTTGAAGTGCAAACTGCAGTGGGAAAACTTACAGAGGAGTGGAGTATCACCATGCAGAAAGCAAAGGAACTGGTGAATCTTAAATGTTTTTAGGCACTGGAGAAAAATAAACTCTCTTGGCCTCTTGTGGCACTGAATTAGCACCATGGCTTTATTCTTCAGGTGGTAACATCAGTGACAGTGCTCACTGTTCACACACACAGAACACAGCTGTTGGCTCTCTGGATTACATTCTTTCCTTACTTCTGCTGCAATAGTGTTTTGCCACATCTCACCAGACACGCTGGGAAGTGTAAGTATATTCCAGAAAATGCCTGAATACCTATTATTATTATACCATAATCCAGAGGTGAATGCCCAGTGCTGGGAGACTTCTGAAGATGAAGAAAAAGAGAAAAAAGGACAAAAGGGAGGGAGGGAGGGAAAAGTGAGAAGGTAGAAGGAAGAGAAGTATTTGCTGGACTTCCTCACCTTCTTCTACTGTTAAGCCTTTTCTAACTGCTGAGACCCAACAGGACATCTGGAATAGGCTATCCCAGTGAGAAAGCAAATCCCCATTTCCACATAAGAAGCCATAGCCCTAAAAGTTCAACAAAAGCTGCTGGCATATACCACTGCTCCACTGTCAAAGTAGTCAGTCTGCAACTGGATAGAAAATCCTTGTGTTTTATACAAGGTGTTTTCTATAGAGCTGCCTGGTTTGCACTGGGATTCAAGAACTTGTCTGCTCCATCCTCTGAGGTGGAATTTGAAAAGCAGCATTAACCCCTCCATTGCTAGGGGGCAGATCCCTCATCCTGCATTGGGAGGCCGTGGCAATGGCAAGAACAAGGATGAAGTGGCATTCAAGGGTTGCAGGAGTACAGGAGTAGCTCTGCTCTACAATGTAGTAGACCCAGGATGGATATTCAGGTGCTTCCTGAATGGGAGATCTGTTGAAGCCAGCATATTTAGTCCCAGGCTAGAACAAGAGCTGCTCCCAGCTTTTTGGTCACCACCAGAGGCTACAGCAAGTGATGGGAGAAAGCTCCCTGAGTATGAAGGCTTTTGCAGCTTAGGGATGGCTTCTCAAATTAATGGCCCAAAGTTGGCCCAGAATGCAGTGACTGAGGAAGCACAAACCCTGAGGACTTTCCAAAATTTGACAAGGACACAGCTTGAGAGCTACTGGATAATGCAATGGCATTTCAGGTCACTGAAGGACTAAACTGAGAATAAACTATCTCCATTCTCTGTCCAACCCATCATAATGGATTGTTCATGTCAGATAATAATAGTGTTTAACGTAGCCACTTCTGAGGCCCCAAATATAACTCTTCATCTTGGCGTACATGTGGGACAAAACTGGCCATCCCAGGACCTTGGGTATGGTATTTAAAGCCATGTGTGGCTGCAGCAGCAACAGCAGCTCACAAGAAGGCTGAAACTCATACTGCCTCTGTCTGGGCTAAGCTTGCCATAACTGAGTTATGCTGCTCATTTAGGAATTCTCTTAGATACAGCTGAACTCTGTTCTCTTTGAATCTATATTATTCTACCATCTCCTCCCTTATCTTTTCTTGTCTTCCTCTCAACCACCTTCTTCACCAAGCAACTGTATTGAAATATTCCAGCCTCTCTGTTTCAGCCTCGTCCAGCTCTTACATCTTTCATATGTGCTGGTTTTAACTTTCCGTGTGAATACAAAGAAGGACAGGGAACTCTATTAAAGATCTGCATTTACTTTGTCTTCAGAATACCAGGATATCAGGTATGAGTCTGAGCTTTGAGTTCTGGCCTGATCCTTTCCTAGTTCCCAAACTCTCCCAGCTCTACCTGGGTGTGGCAGGTGGCATGGTATAGATGAGGGAAACTAGGTGGAAATTGGTGGATCTAAATTTGGATTTTTCTCTAAGTTTCAAGGTTATCCAGTTTGGCCCCAGCTCAATCATAATCATCATCCCAAGCCCAAACATTGTTCCTCCACATGTCTGGGATGGTTATTTTTTTTTTAGAAGTGATAAACTAACACATCATATGTGTTATCTGTCTTTTGTGATAAATGCCAAGCTGTCAGACTGAAAATGTCACATAAATCACACATGAAGTATTTACATTAAAAAAGATCAACTCATAAGAATTTTAAAAACCTTTCTGATGGTGCCGTCATTTGCAGCAGGTTAACCAGGTATTGCCAATGTTTCCATTTCTGGAGTTGAAATAAACACAGCACATCAAAACAGAGTCATCAAACAAAACCAAAATGTATTTAACATGGTGCAACAGTCAATGCCATAAGAAATCACCATATAAGTATGCAGAGTTACATATAATCTACACATATCAATATGAATTTACAAATTTCATATTACATGTTGATACACACAAAATGGACTTGGGAGGAAGCACTTGTTTCCAGCCCCTCTGGGGGCTCAGTTTCTTACCTACTTGTAAGGTAGGGTGAGACAACACTGGTTTTGAAAGTGACCTATGTACTGTGATCGTATTGCATTTTCCTGTGAGTCAGAGTGGATAATAATCTCCACCAGCCATGTGACAAAGGGGCACGGAGCTTGCTCGGCATACAACATCCCTTGTGGGACGGAGGTCTGGCAGGTGCGAGGTCCCTGGTGGGTCCTCAGTGTGGCCACAAGGTTCTCAGAGCAGCCCCCGGCTCGGAGGGGGCCAGGCCAGGGGGCAGAGCCCACAGCCCAGACTGCAGTGGCACACTCTGTCAGGACCAGACACCCTGTGGATTTGGAGAGGCTGGCACTAGTTCTGGAAGGTGCTACACCTGCTGCAGGGGAAGCCTTGCAGGAAATGCTCGGAGCCCCAGCAGGAGCGGCCAGTGGGGCTGGCTCTCAGCTGTGCTCTCTGCCTGGGGCTGGGATGCCACCACATCTCGCCTGGGAAGGTGAAGTGGGCTGCAGACCAAAAGCCCTCCTCAGGGCACACAGAAAGCTGAAAGGTAATGTAGGCAGTCCTACAACTGCTGTAATAGACACTGTGGGTGGAAGAGCTTCCTAACAGCCCCAGACTCTCTGTGGGAGGGTTAATACCAAATTTACCTTTCCCTCTCCAGCCCCTCTCCCCTTGTCAAGCCTGTGCTGCTGCACTCAAGTCGAAGGAATGAAACAACCACAAACCAGGCCTACTGTCCTAAAAATAGTGGCATTAACAGGGCACTAATCTACATTATGGCTCTCGCTGATTGCTATCAGGGGTGGAGCTGGACAGGGTAAACTACAGCTGGAAATGCAGCAGTATCTCTGCTGCAGACCAGGCAGGGCAGTGTGAGTAAAGGGCATTTCGCTATATCGGTGTACAACACTGCTCCTGAAAGAAGCCCTCAGCACTTCTCAGGGGCTTCATTTGTGGCTGTGTGAGCAGTCAGTGACATTTGTGCCATGAAAACCTTACTTTTGCCCAATGGAAGATAATTACACCCCAAAAGATATCCTCACTGGCAAAACCCCAGAAGAACTGTAAAGCAGAATGAAAGAACTGAAAAAAATGGAAGATGAGGATAAAGAGAGAGGAGAAGAGCATGAATAAAGGACAGAAGGAATGACAAAAGAAGAGGAAAAAAAGACTGGGGAAAATAATTTTTTTAAAAAGCACCTCGTTTGGGGTTTGCAGGAGGTGACTCAGCACCTGCAGATCTGAATTCTCCTTCTGACTTGACTCTGGCTGGCTGTGTGCCTTGTGCCTTGATTTATCTAAGGTTCTTACCTTGCAAAGCATCCAGGAGGGCAAATGTACTGGCAAAGCACAAGCATTTAAAATCCTCCAGCAGCCACAACAACCAAATGCTGTGACTGAAATGCAAAGAAAAGAATGAGGGTGGGATGGCAGGAGAGGCAGGAAATCAAGGAGCAGAGGAAGGGAAGGGTAAGGAGTGAAAGAGTGAGAGGAATGGGGAATGAAGACATGGGAGATGAGGTGGAGGGGGAGAAAATCTTGAAAATGAGGTTAGGTGTTGGTCAGAGTCTCTATGTCCTCTTTCAATGGCAGGGGGAAGAGCTGAAACTTGTCCTGCTGGCCTGCTGTAGAGACTGACACTTGCAGGCTCCCCACAGGTGTCACCTCTGCAATCCCTGTCCCAGAGCAGAGGAGCCAAGTGACAACAGAGTTCTGTCACAGAGAGGTTTCTAGGCAGGAGGAGCGCCTGACGTAGAAATGCCGCCTGTCCTGCCCCTCCGGCCTGTGCACGATCAGGACAGGGAAGAATCGGGCATCGTGGTAGGTGGGGGGGTTCTCGTTGACAGCCAGTTGGCTGGAATAGGAGCAGCACTGCTCGTCCTGGCAGCCCCGCTCTGCAATGCTGCTGCTGCGGCTCCTCCAGAGGCCTGTCCTGTGGGAGCCATGGACGCGGCAGAGGGAGAAGCGGCTGGTGTTGAGGGAGAGGCGGGAGTTGCCGCTGCAGCTGTGGAAAGCGTGGCGTGAGAAGATGGAGGAGGTGCTGGAGGCGCGGTTGCAGCGCTCACAGCCATGGGCCGTCTGGCCGTAGCGACACACCGTGTAGCTGTTGTAGGCCGGGGAGCTGGCCAGGTCCATGAGCATGGCCTCCGAGTAGCTGGGGATCAGCTGCCGGTTGGTGCAGATGTGCCACTCCAGCTCGGTGCTGTCCTGCGTGCTGTCCCGGGGCATGCGGTACCGGTACAGGGGCTCCTCCGCCGCCACGGGCGCCGTGTACTCCAGGCCCAGCAGCTTCTCCACGTGGTAATGGACATACGCAGTCCGATACTCTATGAGTACCCTGAGTGGCCATGAGATCATCAGGATAGCTGCCACCCAGAAAGCATAATGGGACACGTACCACGGGAGGTGATCTGGGTCTCCGTAGGCCATCATAAGCTCTTTAAAATCCACATTTTTGAGCTGCATGCCTTCCCTCACCTCCATGTAGTCATCTAGCCCCTCGATCTCTGTGAAGAAATGAGCTCTCTGAGTCAGGTAAGAGTTCTCAGACTCAATGTTGGCAAAGCTGAAGCACTTGGTGAACCTCAGCTTGGTGGCTGTATAGCTCTCCAAGCCCAGGAGTTCTTTGGAGATGTCCTTGTATCCACAGTGAGAGTAGTCAAACTCAGCTTCAGCCACGTGCGTGTTGACCCTCTCGTGGTAGACCTGCGTGGTGGTGTAGGCATCGCCGTTGCGGTACCGGGTCACCTGCCGGGTTCGCCGTACGAAGTGGTAGCTGATGGCCTTCCACCAGATGCATGGAGTGGCTTGCTGCATGCGGTTGATGCACTCGTACACACTGTCCACGTCTGCCTTGTACTGCAGCTCCCTCTTGACGTGGCAGTGCCAGCACTCCACCAGGTACACCACGTACAGCATGGAGAGGAAGGCCAGCGGGATATAAACATAGCCGTCCGAGCATGGGCTGTCATGGTAGATCATAGACTTGCCCTTGAAGGAGCTATCAAAGCTGAGCTTGGTGACTCTGGCCAGCTGACACCAGGCCACTGCACCCAGGCAGCCATACATTAGGATGGAGAGGAGGAGGCATTTCCAGTGGGACTCTCGGCACATGCAAGCGCTCAGGGACTGTTTCACGGGGCGTTGCTTCAATCACACCGTGCAAGGGGAGAGAAAGACAAAGAGAGAGCGAGGAACCCGTCAGTCACGCTGCTTTGCACAACACACACAGTGGCTGCTTGCCATCAAGGCTGTGTCTGGCTTTTCTCTCTACTCCCTGAGAACTGGGACACCACCCTACTTAATAAAATGTCAATAGAAACAGAAACACCCTGCTAGGGACAGAGGACTCTGGTCAAAGCTCTTTCCTTGCTTCCTTCTGGCTCTGGGGAGGGAAGTTGTTTGTGCAGCAGTGACACACTATGCCCACACCCTGGTCAGATGGGCACCTCTGCGGGGAGCAAGACAGGTCCCCATCTCCTTCTCCCTGCCTGCCACCAGCATCATTTACACACTCTGCCATCTTCAGAGGTCAAGAGTGCTGAGCAGGTGAACAGCCAAAAATGTGGGGCTGTGGAATTGCCCCTTTGCTTTGTGAGTGCCCCATGCTTAGGCTCCCACGTGCTGCTGTTGGGGAGGCTCAGGAGCAGTGTCTGTTGCAGAGCTGCGGCCCCACAGGTTGTGCCAGCACAGGAGGACCAGCACTTCACGAAGCTAAAGCTGCTGCCTGACTCAGAGCTGACTCACATCCAGCCCTGAAACCTACCAAATGATCGACACCATTTTCTTGGAGGTGAGCCATCAGGAAAATGACTAGATTCAAGCACATTTAGTTGAAAAAATGGTCAAGATTACTGCACGATGCAGCATTGCTTCAGGCTGGTTACACCAGCTCTGACCTAAAATACTTGCAAGCTTCAGTGCTGAAGCTAAGGGTGTATGAGTGAATATTTAAAAGAGCACACCCCCCTCTTTCAAGTCCCAAAAGTCAGGCTGGGAGCAGAGCTGGGTTCACACTCCTGTACTCCCACTTCGTCCCCTGAGAGGGCACAATTGCAGTCCTTACCCCAGCCTGGTGCAGTCAATCAGCTGCATTGTCATGCAATGTTCAGCTATAAAGAAAAATGCCAAATGGAGCCAAGCAGCTCCAGCAGAGTGGTGTCCCTGCAAAGAGCAGCGGCAGCATGAGTTACACCGCTGGCTGGCAGCTGTGTGTCTGTAGAGAGTGCAGGAAGAAAGATCCCCACTGCCCTAGTCGGCAAGAGGAGGGCTGTTTGCATCCCTTTGGTTACTGCCATCCCCTGCCTCTCGCCTAAGTGAGGAAATGACAGTGAGAAAGCAGATACACACTGATACTCATGCATCATCATGCCCTCTGCCGAGCCTGATTTCATGCAAAAATAGAAGCACACTGTTACTCCTTCTCCCAAGGGCCTACCTCTAATGCATCAAACTGCTCTGTAGATGCCAACAGATGCTAGGTTCAGGAAATGTCTTCTCTTTCTTTCTCCACAGACAAATTTCTCCCCAAGTAAAGCTTATATTGGATCTACAGTGGTTAGGACTCAGTAAGTGATCTTGAACCAGCAAGGAATTTAAGAAGCAGAATCTTGTAACTTAGGAAATAATAGCATGGTGCCACTGGAAAGAGGAGTTTGCTGTCTTCCCAATAAGATGGAAGCATTAGCATCTAACTTTGCAGGGCCTTAGGGTCAGATTTAATACTGCTTCTCTCTTTTTCTTTTTCCGTGAGACAGAAAACCACTCCTAAGTAACCACAGAGGGTTTATGACTTACTGTGAACACTGCAAAATTAAATTTCATGGGGTTTGGTTTTGATTTCATAGCTTTTAATCTGACACTGTGTAAGTGCAGAGTAATTTTGCTGATTTTAAGAAGTTACACCAGTATACACTTGCAGGGACTTGGGGCAGAATCTGGCCCTTGATTCTTCCTGATGCATTCAGAAGAAATCTGTAAAAAAGTTTATATTCTTATCCCAAAACTTTTGTACATGTGTCAGAATAAAGTATAATTATTCTGAGCTTTATTCTGGCTTCTGAATTCTCTTAACAGCAGGTAAAACAGATGTAGAGAAGCTCAGTGGGTTATAAAGTACAAAGTACATAACTTCTGTAGGTAGGGCAGTGAAAAAACTCAGTATAGGTAAGAATAAGCTGTTTTTCTTAGCTTTTTGCATGAAACTTAGAGGAAAGCTACAAGGTGGCTTCAGGCAGTCCCTAAATCAGCTAAAAAATAACTAGAGAAGTTTTGGGAGTGAATCCTCCACGTGCAGCCTATGTGCAGTCACGGAGAGTTTCAGCTCTTGAAACTCTCATCAAATGCCCATTGCTCAGTCTCAGTGTGGTTACTGCCCCATTGTAGGCTTCTGCTCCAGCTGTACGCTGGACCAGGTCAGAGCCCCAGGCTCTCCTGACTCATGGAAAACTCACTGGAAATTACTGACTTTTATTCTTTGTCTCTTTTTGACATGAAATTGGAGTTTTCAACTTCTATAGTAATGCACAATATACAGTGTAATGAAGGTCTATCCTTTTTTTTCCTCCCTTGAAGGTTTTCTGAGGTGACATCTCTCTAGTCCAGGCCCTGAGACTGTGCAGAAAGAACAGCAGGACAATATCCTAAGACATGAATTTGTGTTCTCATTCAGGCTTCTGCAGGTACCTCTCATTTAAAGACACTTATGGTTCACACAGTGAACAGCGCCAGTGGACCCACCAAAAAATGCCCAGCAGTCAGTTTTAATGTAAGGAGAGTGCTCAAGTCGTCCATGCAGCTCCAGGAGCCCCATTTTTTTCTATGACTTGTTGGAAGCACTGTCAGCCTGGCCCTGGGCACAGGCAGGCTGTCCCATTCCAGTTAGGCATGACTGTTTGCCAAAGGCACTGCAACCCCACCTTCCCTTTATCTCACTTGCTTTGACTAACAACTTCTCTGTGGTCCAGCCTGCAACCCACAGGCTGGCTTCTGCCCAAGGGGTGGTTCAACCAGCCCTGCTGCTTAGGGCTATCAGAGGCCATATCAGAGTGGGCAAATGCCTCCTAATGTGCTCATCTCCATGAAATGCCATGTCCCCTTTGGGGGATGAGATAGCTCTGGTTCCACCAGGCCTAGAGCAGCACCCAGCTGAGTTGGCAGTAGCTCAGAGGTTTGCAGGTTCAAGATGACATTTCTGTATGCATTCTCTGGAGGCACTTCAAAATGGTTCTTCAACCCACTGAAAGGGCGTGATCAGCCCAAGACACATTTTCTCCACTATTCTCACAGCAGCCTGCAAAAAAGGCAGCTTCTCCCCTCCTTGCATTAGTGAAAACATGCAGCCATAGAGCCCACTGCCACATCTGATTCACACACCTAGTCCAGTTCAGCAGGGCCCTCATGTTCGTAACCCTTTGGTAAAAAATACAAGTTCTTTCACCTGGCTTTTCTGACCCACTGTGTTGCTCCCGCTGTTGTTCCTAAGCAAAGCCCAGTCTCTGCAGATCCTCAGTTATAAAAAGATCTCTCTTCCAGGGTCTACCTCCCCTGCTGTCCTGCCTGTTTCAAGTTCTGAGCAAGTTCATCTGGCCTATAACCCTCTATTTCTCTTTGCTGAACTAATTATCTAACACAATTATACTATCAGAAACTTGCAAGAAAGACACGAAATAGAACATAACTACAATAAAGCTTCAGACATTCAAAAACCTAATAAGGAAATATATCTTTTTATCTCTCTCTGCATAACAAATTCATTAATATGTTAAACCAGTGGCTCTCATATTTTATTAATTAACATACCACCTTCTTACAAGAATTATGTTTGTGGTACTGTGTGGAATTTTCTCCTTTCTGTACATAGTGTTTCAGATTGAAACAGGGCAAGCTTGTATTTCTGGATGAGTACAATAAAAGATTAAGGAAACCAATAATTTCCATGATAACTTGGGCTAGCCAGCAAACAGGAGTTGCATTCTTTGAGGAATACTGTGGCATCTGTGTTGTTTTCATGTGGAATAAAAGCATAACCCCTGGAAAATCTTAAGAGAGAAACATAACTCAAAGAAATAAATGAAGAAAGAAAAGATAGAGAGCCTGGCAGAAAGCCAGAACCAAACAGAGTAGAATAGAAGGAGGATCAGTTTTCAGGCACTTTGTCTGCAAGCTAAAACTAAAGAGCTTGGTTCTCTAACACAAACCAAGAGAGATGTCCTCCCTCTTCTGCTTATGGTGGGCTTTGCTTTGAGCTTTGCTTCCTGCATTGACCTGAGAAACATCCTGACATATTAAATGAGGCACAAGTTGGCCAGAGGAGTTGTGGATACCCCATCACTGGAAGTGTTCAAGTCCAGGGTGGACAGGCTGTGAGCAACTTTGGTCTAGTGCAGCATCTCCCTGCCCATGGGAGGGGGCTGGAACGACAGGGGCTTTGAATGCCACTTCCAACACAAACTGTTCTGTGATTCCACAACCACATATTGCAAAGAGGAATGGATTTTTCAAATCAAGTGTTTCACCCAAAAGGTCCCAACCAACTCTGATGACAGTACAAATGGTAAAAATCCCCTGTTATGAATGGAATGCCACGAAGCAGCACAGCTGAGCTGTCAGTATCACTGTTTATGAATTTCAAGCTGTATTAAATACACATGCTGTTAATAACATCTTGCTACTCTCTGGCATGCTGCTGAACTGCTTTCAGAGGCCTCCCTTCTCATTGCACCTGACTGGATTGGAAATTCTGGGTAACTCTTACCGAAACTATCCATAATCACATGCCAAAATTCACTTAACTCTTCCTCACTTAAAAACAGTAACCAAAAATATTTTCCAAATTCTTTAGTAGATGTCAGCATGAATGAGGAAAATGCCATGAGTGAGAGGTGGCATGAGTGGGGAGGGCTGTGGGTGTCTGTGTTGTGAACCTTGTGGAGAGTGGCAAGGCTTAGGGATAGCCTGCCCTGAGCTGTCCCTAGCCCCAGGCAGTCAGTCAGCCCCACAGTGCTGCTCTGTGCTTTATTTCTTTGGCCCATCATTTCTAGAAATCTCAGACAGAGCAAAGGCTGTGTACCACTCAGTCAGCTCCATATGGTTTCTTTGCTCTCTGGTGGTGCAGAGCACTCTGAGACACTACAATGATAGATGCTATTTAATTTGTGGCCATAGTCACTGGAAAACAGTCTGGAAATCCCTACCTGTTGATGGAGAACTGGAATTTCAACTGACACCTGTAGGAGACAGGAGTTTCCAGGCTGGTAACATTTCAATTATTTCTTCTTTAAGAAACTCAGCTTGCAAATGATAAAACATCCAGGCAGTGGCTGAAAGGGCAATTGCCTTCAAAGGCACCCTCTGATGGCAGATGCCCAAGATCAAAAGCATGTTTGCAAGGGCTGAGGTGAAGCCTCCTTTGCACAGGCATACCCACCCAGCTCCTCCTGGCTCAACAGCAGGCAGGTCAGGTTCTGGCTGCAGCAACCATAATTAAAACCATTCAAACGTGCTCTGTGCTACAGGAGGGTGCATATTTGGGCTGTTAATCTTGCCTAGAGTAAAGAGGTAGAGAGAGAGAGTCAAGGGGGTGTGCACAGCCTGGCACATCCCCTGCTTAACATCTGGAGCTGAGCGTGCTCTGGTGGCCAGGAGCAAAGGCCTGGTGGTCAGGGTTTTGGCTCTCTAACCCACCCCCTGACTCCTCACAAGTGACCAGATTTAGGACACTGGTAGGTAAGTTGTACCTGGTAACCACCCTAACTCAGCCTGAAAGTGACTGCACTGGGGGTGGCCAAGAATGAAAAAAAAATTACTTTCCCTCAAACCCTGACTTTTAAAAGTTATCTTCAAAATGTAACACTGATGCTAAAGAATGAGAACAACACATTTCTGGAAAAGCAAATTGTGCTAATGACTCTAGGTCCCCTTTCTCTTGATGGATACATAGAACAAATTCATTCCTCAGGCAGAAGCCAAGGTGGTCTGGCTCTTCCTGTTCCTCTAAAGGAGCTCCCCACTTAGCAGGAGGAGGAAGGGCCACACTCAAAGAAGCCCAGACTGATTCCACCAGCCCAGGTTTTTGAATGCCTAACCTGAAACTCTGGTGCCTCTGTTTTGCCAGTGTTGGCTTGCTGCTTTCCCTGGCCTCTGGATACAAGTGTGGACTGAGCAGGACTCAGCCACCAGCCATTCACTAGTGGCAGGGATTCCTACTAGAGAATAAACAACCAGACAGTTCTTCAGTCCTTCCAGGTAGTCACAGAAATTTCTCCTACCAACTTTGCAAGGTTACGGTGGGTCAGGAAGGTTCAGCTTATATTACAACACAATTTACATTTAAATTTAGGACTGGGATTCACTATGCCTTCTCCTCACATCTCCTGCGTCTCACAGGCAACACAACTTCACTCTGCCATCCTATGGACAGCCCAGAAACCAGTGGCTGGTAATAGATCATCTTCCACAAAAAAACTCTGTTTCAACTGATAGCCTAAAAGAAATGAAGAATCTGCCATTCCTTTTGAAATTTGTTCTGGTGATGAACTTCTATCGCTCTTGTAGTTTTGTCTGGCTTCAGCCCCCCATTCATGGCAGGAGGATGCCCATTCTCCAAATGATGAAAGACTTTTTTTATATGACTGCCTTCTCACCCAGAAGAGACTTCTCCATTCTCATTATGACATCTCTCAGCTTTCTTTTTGACAATTTAAAGGAGCCAAAGTCTTCAAGTCCTTCACTTCACTGCTCTACCTCTTTCTAGTACTCTGCTCTCTCTTCAGCTCTGCTCTCTCTTCACCTTGAGATCCTTCTTAAGTCTGTACCTTGCAAGTAAATACAGGACTCCAGCACTTATTTCTCTGGCATCATACCAAGAAATAAAATTACCTTCCACTTCGACTCATTCCCCCTTTTTACTGTCTTCAAGGGTTGCATTAAGATATTTCTGCCCAGCAACATCCCAGGAGTTCATGCTCAACCTCTCGCTCATTTGGCTCCCAGGGATTTTTTCAGTCACTCTTTTTTAGGACAGCTGAAAGGTTGGCTGTACTCTCCACCCTGAAATGTGTAACTTCAGATTTGGCTTCGGATTGAGTAACTAAATTATCAAATTAAGGAGATCTCTAAACAGAATTGTGCTCATCTCATCATTATAGACCTGCCTGCTAATGTTTGTGCCAACTGTAAATGCTACCAGCAGTGGTTTTATGCCTAATTCCAGTGAACAGTGTCAAATCTGGTAATTATTCCTGCAGAACTCTGCTAGTCTAATAGCTAAATACCCCATTAACTTATACAAGACAACTGTTTTCACAAAACTAAGTGGCAATCACAAAAACAAGGCTGTAAGCATTATGTGGACACTGAGGTGCTCCTCACATTTCCAGTGTTCACTGCCAGGAATAATTCCATGAGCAGCTCTGAATAGAATACTAAGAGAACCTCCCAAAGCTTCAGTAGAGCACATTATCACCTAGATTGCTATGTGTGACCTTCAGCAGTAGCTGAATTTTACTCCAGAAGCAGCTGTGTAGCAGCGTGGGCTTGAAGCATCTCTTGTTCTAGGTGCCTCAGTAGTGCTGATGGCATGCAAATGGTTACAGTTACACTGAAAAATCCCTTGGTTTTTTCCCCCTGCTGATTTCGACCAGCACAATAAATTTGAACGGAAAGTTGCCAAATTGACATCAATAGAAGGGGAAGAAATAGCCTGTGATGTCTAAAAGAAATATGCCAGATTATCTTGGAGTCACATTCTTTAAACATTTGATCTATAATTTTGACTTATCCCTGCTATTTCTTCATATGTGTTTATTGACAAAAGGACTTTTTCCTCTTCTGTCAGACTTTATTCTTCAGTCTCCTTGAAAGCTCCAGCATGAGCTGTATAAGCAGAAAATATGCTGTCGCAGCACGAGTTTATTCTGTTTGTTTTGTGGACAGTTTGGGGCCAAGCTTGACTGTCTGTGCCTGGTTCACAGAGAGGTACCTGTGTTCCCCAATTTCAAAAGCATTAAAATTCTCCTTTGGGGAAATCATGTCAAAAGCATTTCCTGTTCTTTTAAATCCCACATGCATTTGTCCTTGGTGGCTGACCTCAAGAGCTGCAAATTTGCTGAAGGAAAATGCTATCATGTCTAAAATGAAAGAATGAGAGAAAACAGAGGGTAGCAAAGACGTGGCCTGAATGGAATTAGAGAAATGAGGGGGAAACACGGAAGGTGGGAAGAAGTGAAAGAGGGAAAAGGATAGCCAGGACATGCTCCAAATGCCAGTGCCACTGAGGCAGGAGGACGGTGCTGGCAGGTGAGGATAGAGACCAGTCAGCCTGGGCAGGGGCAGGAGGGAATCACACCCAGAGAAAGGACCTGGGTGAAGATTAATGGAGGCAGCACTGAGCCTGACAGCACCAAAGCATCCTCTGAGCCAGCAGTTCCCCCAGCCCATCCATGGAAAGCAGATACTCCTGAATGGCTGCGTTCTCACTGCTGGCAACTTCTCCAGAAACAGATCTATGCCCCTCTCTCCTCCCCACAGCCTGGAAGGACAAGGCTGTGCTAAATTGAACCAGGGATTTCCACAGAGGTGAGAGCATACTGCAGGGCTGATGCTGCAGCTGTGTCTCAGCAGGATGTGGCATCACAGCATGCTCCTGCTCTCTGCCAAAACCTGGCTTTGGGGCTACAAGGTGACTTGATTGTTTTCAACAACAAAACAACCCCACTCCTTTTGATTACTCATGTAAGCAAAGAGTTAATATTGTATTTTTTTCGTCTTATTTAGAAAGAATAATCTTCCTGACCATGGGGGAAAAGGAATGGGGGAAACACTGACAGAGGACTGAGAAAAAAGAGATAAAATCAGCAAAGAAAGAAGAAAAAATGGTGGATAAATGAACATCAGTCATAACTGAATTTGGCCCTGTGGATTTATGCTTGTAATTAATATATCCCAATGAGATACTTGAGAGAGAAAGAGTAATCAATAACCACAAGTCATACACTTTAGCAGGTGGTGACCAGAGTCTGGATGAAAGCAGAATTTTGTCTCTAACTATGACAGACTCCTCAATCTTGGTCAAGACAGGGCAGGGGAGGATGTTCCACCTCCTGATGGCAGGATATACTACAGAGAGGACCACTGAGTCCTTGCTAGACAAGCCCTAGGCTGTGCTATTAATCAAAACTGAGGAGAGCCCTTACACCAGGACCAGCTTCTGGCGCTGAGAAGGGCTTCACCATTTCTGCAGTGGACAGGGATGATGCAAGAACAAGGAGATTTCTATCCACTGTCCCCAAGCAGCCACAACAGATGTGGGTGCAGCTATCATCTTCCAGCTCCTTAATTGATCCTAGTGAAAAACCAGCCTAAGAAATCTGGGGTGACCAGGGAGATGACAATTGCAGGAGAAATGCAACCTCTCACTGTTTTCCAGGGCTAAATGAACTCCCAAGTCAGATGCTCATTACTACAGTGAGAAGGAGCCCGACAGGCTGTGCTAACCCAGGCCCCGGTGTAATGGTGGGTAGAAGCGCTCCTCCACCATGTGACCAAATCCTGGCACCACATGGGGTATCAGTAATAAGGCCTGGTCAGGAGAAAGGGAGATATTACAACAGGCATCTCATCAATGCCCTCCTGGGGAGCCTGAAACAAAACGCCTCCTGCCATCCATCTTGAACGGCATGAAGCCCATTACCCCCAGCTCCTGCTGAGCCAGTAGCACGGAAAGGGAAGTACAAGAGATAGAAGGCAACCAAAAAAACCCCATTTTGCATCAAAGATAATCTCCCTCCAGCCCTTGAACACATAGATTGGTTGCTGCACATCTATTTGCTTGTCTGCCACAAAACTGTGAGAATAAGAAGTTCCTGCAGGCAGGGCCATGATGTCAGTGTGCAGCAGAAATGCTGTTACTAGGTTTGAAAATAAGAACCTGCATCATGCACTCCACGAGTTTGTAGCATCACTGGCTCAGGCGTAGGCAAGTGCCCTCCTGTGGTGAGCAGGCATTGTCTGGTTTCTCATGATTTAAATCCCTGTGGAGATATAATCTCCTCCTTCCATCAAGGGAGCTGTCAGGGGGAACACCTCAGGGTAGGCAGGTGCACAAAATGGTAGCGTTAAATCCTTTCTGCAGCAGAGCCTACTGCAGGACAAGTCAGAACTATGAAAAGACACAAATCTTGCTGATCCAGCTGAATTTCAGATGCTAGGATGTCCCTGAAATACCATACAAAGACAGTCTGCTGTTTCACACACTAATCATCCTCATGAATTCAAGCCAGCATCTGAAGGGGAGGAAAGCAGAAGTCAGGACAGAAGGAGTCTACAGTACTGTAAAATGTCAGATTCAGGATTAGTTCCTGCAGGATACATCTGAGTTCTTCAGGGAGAAATAAAGGAAATCCAAGAAAGAGAAGCCATTTGGATCCCTGCCAACATATATGCTGCTTATTACAGCAGGATGGGAAAGACACTTAGTACAATACAACGGTGCATATGTGATTGTCATGAAGAATTTGGCCCTTAACACATCCATAAGTGATGCTTCCTCACTCTGCTCTAAGGAAAACTGTGCAGTTGCATCTTCAGTGCCAAGGAATCCTAGCAACAAAATGATCACGATTTACAAAATAGAAATCAGGGCTATTTTTGTGGCAGCTTTTTACAAGATCACGAAAATGCTGCACTAACAAAATTACTGCTTTCCCCCCCAAATTGCTGATGTTGCTGCCACTGGCTTTTGACTCTGTATCAATTAAAAAACATATTTGGAGGCAGAGGATTTTCCCCAGTAATGCCAATACTGGGTATGAGTTCATCAGGAAAGGAAAGCTGGGATTCAAGCTGCCTCAGAGCAAGAACAGTTCTTTTTTCTACGCTTTAAGAACCCATTGTACTTAGCTCATATTGCCTACTCCCCTGCCTTGAATATTGGTGGTTTCCAGTAGACAGGGGGTAAATTTCACAGGTATAACTAAATGGCTTGCCTCAACGCTTATCAGTTAACTGATAAAAACACCACACAACCACAAGAATGCTCCTAGGATGCAGTTCCCAGCCACTGTTGAATTAGTAAGGCCAAGTGAATGACATGAGTGATAGCTGGCCGTGTCACTGGGTATTTTGCAGCCTGCCTCATGCCTAGGCAGCCCCTTCCCCCCCCCTACAGCCAGCCAGGCTGCACAGAGGTGCTCAGGCAGGTGCCCTTGCCCCTGGTCCTACACTGCAGGGACATCCTAAAAAAGGGCTGATGGCAGCATCCACCCATCTGTTCATCCTGTGGCTGCAGAATGGAGAGATCCTCAGCAGTGTGCTCCAGCCTGAGAAAGCCAGACCCAGCTCCCTGCACCCCTGGCATGCTGCCAGCAGCACAAAAGTACCACAGCCCCAGGGATCAGCCAGGTGCAGCTTGCTGACTGGTGCACTGGTGCCCACTCAGTGGCTTTGCTGAGATAAAGGGAAAATTGACACCAGCCAAGGGAAAACAGAAGGGACAGTGGGACTAGCTCCCACTGCTTCAGCCCTTGAGGGAAGGGGACAACAGGGATGGGAGAAGGGGAGAGTAGCTATCTGCCAGCCTCTGCGCTTGACAAAGTCTCATCTGGGTTCAACAGGAATCCTGTAATGCTTGCTTTGCTCCCACCTTTACACAGGAGTTGCAGCTCCCCAGGGGTGAGACAGGAGCAAGCAGGCAGAGGAGGCTGGCTGTGCCCCAGCAGAGGTGTGCTGTGATCATCAGCCTGCAGCAGGGGATCCTAGTGCCACAGTCCAGTGGGGTACAGAAGCTTGTTCCCTCTTGCTCCCAGGTTCCTAGGGTCATGGTTCTCTCCTCATCCTTGAGGAGCATGTCCTGTGCCTTAGTGTTCTCACCCCTGCCACAGGTCTTTTGTCCTGCCCAACCTTCCCTCAGCCTCAACATGGGGAAGCAAGAGACTGATCCGAAGCCAAGCTGGGCAACAGCTATGGACCAGTTTCCCTGAGGGAAAAAGCAGAGCCAGTAAAGACATCCTTGTGAGGAAGAAGCCAGAGAAGTGTTAGTTCCACACCAGTTCTCTAGTTTGCAGCTTATTCATTGAATGCCTCTGTCATAAATGAGGAAAATAGTTGATTACTATGAATCCCTTTTAATCTTTGCTCAGTCTAAAGGAACACCTTGAGATATAAATGAAGGATATAGAAACAGCTCTCAAGTCCTCAGGAGAAATATGATCCAGGACTGATCTGAGCTCCTGTAAAGTCTGGGTTAGTCTTTCAAAGGGATCTGTGAATGAAGGTTTGCCCAGAATCATGGTGTTTTATTTTTATCGTCACTTATTTGCAAGGCCATCCTTTTATCTAGCTAAACCAGCACAACATGGCTCTGTGATTTGAACTGTCAACTTCCAGCCTTCCCATGTGTGACTTCCCAGCCAGATCCCTTCAGCCACAGCTCAGCAGAGGCAGTGCCAGCCCCACGGTGCTGGGCTGCTGCAGCTCAGGCTGCAGCCATGCCAGGTCCTTCATGCTGCTGAGCTGAGCATCCCTGCAATAACACCCAGCCTTCAGCCTTCAGCTGCTCTGTCATGTTTGGGGAGTGTTTCCCCATCTCTGCACCTTGCTGAACACAGCTGTGACCTCAGCGTGTCAGGTTTTTATAATGGTGCTCCAGTTGAGATAAGGGAGTACCCCAGCAGCTAATGCTTCCCTGGGAGAAACAAGTTTTCATTATAAGTATAATTTCTCTCTCCTTCTTGCTTCTCTGTGACACATTCTGCAGCAATATGTGACAGCACAGCGGGAGAAAACTTCACTGAAAATTCATTTAAAAACCTAATGGTTAAAAGAGGTCCTGAGAGCCAGGACACGTGGCTTTTATTTCTTGCTTTGACTTTGACCTATGGTATGCTGTCAGCACACCTTCTTACACCTCCTGAAGACAGTGAAAAAATAGCACTTATAAAGTGATTTCACATGAGCATTGCAGCAGCACACTCCAGGAAGGTACATCGTCTGCATGTGAGCTCTTGCACCCTCTCACACTGAGTTCCAGCTGGTGGGAAGCAGAGGCTTTAGCTCCTTGTTCTGGCCTGCTGACAGGCAGTCCCCTGCAGAGAACCATGGAACACCTCAGGCCTGAAGACAGACAGTCATCCCCACCCTTTCAGCACATGCCCTCACTACACTCCTCTGGCCCTTCTGCCTGGCCACCTCACCTCTAGGAAGCCATGAGGGAGCTGTTCTCTTTATTTTTGGTGTTTAGAGGGACCCTAATGCTGGCAGGACTCTACTGGCAGATGCTACCACCCCAGCCTCCATGGTGCTCTGAGCTCCCTCTGCCCGTTGCAGGGTGGAGGAGATGGCACAGCTTTTTCCTGTGGGTGTGTTGTGCTCCACAACTCTTGGGCCAGCTCCTAAGGGCAATCAATCACACCAGTATGAAGAATCACTTCTCTCCCAAAGCCATGACCTGCAGAAGCCTCTGACTGATCCCACTCTCTTCCCTGGCAAGGTCATGTTATTCAGACTCCTCATTGCCAGTCACCTCAATTACCTACCCTTGGTTTCCCTGCCAGGAGTGGGACCTTCCATGACTGCTCCTTGCCCTTTGCTGTCAGCTCCTACCTTTCCAGGCCCTGCTCTCACCAGCTGCTGGCTGTTTCCAGCCCATCTTCCCTGAGGGCCAGTACTACCAATCTTTCCTGAACAAGGCCTCTGGTGGCTGAATGCTGAACTGGGATGTGCAACACCTCATCTCTATGGGAACAGTGCTGTGAGTTGGGATTCTCTGCGCATTATTCACCTGATGTAAAACCACAGAGGCCAAAAGTTCACGCATTTCAGGGGGTGTAAGCCCCCTCATCCTCTCCCGGTGGTGTGCGTGGCACCTTGAGAGAGGCTGCCAGCTACATCAGATACTGCTCCACAACCTGAAGTCCACGCTGGGAAGGCTGCCAGCCTCCTGTGCCACGCGCAGCCGGGCTCGTCCGTGCTTCCCACTCGTCATCTGTCATGCCTGTTTCAGGCACTTTTCTTCCTTGCTTTCACTGCAGGGCAGAGGTGCTGTGGGCAGAGCAGCCAGTGCTCAGGGAGGAGCTGGCATGGGCGCCTGTCAAAGGCAGCTTCAAGCCCTGTCCCCCCTGTGTGGTGCTGCTGGCAGAGACCTGTCCAGCTCCACTGCTGTAACACAGGGCTGGCTCCCCTGCAGAGTGCTGCTGAAATGAAGCTGCCCCATCAGAGTTTTGGGGAGTTAACAGAACTGTTACAGCAACTGTGACCTCGAAAAATTTCACTGTGTGCTATTTTTAATTTTACATGTCTTAAGCTCTGAGGAGCACAATGAATGATTGGAGTCTGAAAGTGAACTACATTTTCCATTATTAGAACTTAAAAACTAATTAATTACTTAACCATACTTTATCCAAAAAGTGGAACTTGTGAAAACTCAGACACAGCCTCATCTGCTGTGTCACAACATCGTCACTGTAACAACTGAAGGGCCTTACAGTGCTGGTGACAGCTCAGCAGCCATTTCTTTTGGTGTCAATTCATGACAATGTGTTAGGACACATGGAGAAACAAGCTCTACTCACTGGGGTTTACCTGGGGATACTTTACTCCTCCTACTCTCTGTTTCCACAAGGTCCCTGCTCGCTGGCCATGATCTGAGCCATTTTATTCCAAGTTGTAGAATCAGATGAAAAGAAGTAAAGTGCTGCATTCCCAGGAAGGAGATACCTCCTATCTTACTTTTGCAATGGCTTGCATTGATTGCAAAGTATCCTTGGTATCCACTCTTCCCTTCTTGGGAAAGATCATCCTCTTGGGTCCCTGAATTAAGAAAGGGAGAATAAGAAGAGTATTTGGGGCTTCCAAAAAGTGTGCAGAAGCATTGCTTTTCCACCAGTATCAAGTGACGGTCTGTCCACCTAAACGAACAGCATTAGAAACCAAGTCTGAAGGGGAGCTACCACCAAGTCATCAAGTCTGTTCCTTCCCCATGATGTGACATCTACACATTTAACAGCCATTTGCCTAAATTGTCCTTGTAACCCTCCAGCAGCAGAACCCTACGAGCTCCACAGTTGCTACAGTCCAGCGCTTCACTGAGAAAATTCCCCTGCTGGAGGGGTTGGAAAAGTCAGCCTGAAAGAGCAATTCACTTCATGCTCAGCCACGGTGGCAAGAAGCAGAATACTATGCCTTTAGTGACCCATACAATTGGAGACCAGGCTGCCCTTCAGAGCCCAGACACATTCATTTGGTATTTCCTATTAATTTTTTAAAAACCCCTGACAGTTTTTCATGTGAAGTGCAGAGAAGACAGCCAACTCCAAAGCACCAAGAACAGGCATGTGATCAGAAGATAAAGTGGGACAACAAAAAGAACAAAAGCAGAAAAAAGATGCAATGGCTCAGCTTGGATTTTCTTATGCCAGAATCTGCAATGCAAATACTGCCTGAAACTGCAGGGTCATGAAAAATACTGCCACTCCTGATGGACTTTTCCCTTAGTCTCTATGAGGGAACTAATTTGGAAAAAGGAACGAGGAGCACTCTTTGATTTATGTCTGATGAACAGACCAAGGGCAGGAAGGGAAGAGAGGGGCCTGTCCTATTTGATTTTCATTCAAGAGGGGGAATATCATGCTCTGAGCCTTAAAAAGATAACTGTTTGGTCAGTCATACTCACTTGGGATGGTGACAGCCTTCCACCAGGCTAACCAGCACCTATCATTCACGGGATTATCTGAGCAGGTTTTTGTATGAGTTTTGGAAGATCTGAGGAGAAGAATGAGAGTTTTCCTAGGAATCCTGTCTCACTCATTTCCTACCTTCTCTGGACAGGGTCTGCCATGTGAGTGCCCTGGGCAGCTTTTGAAGGGGGAAGTTCACAAGGAAATAGCCCCTCTCTGGAGATTGATGCCAACAATGTCTCAGCAGCTTTTGCTTAACTTCTCATCCACCTGGGTACAACTCAGCCCATAGATGGGGACAATTTAAAGCTAACCGGTCTGTTAGTAAGGGCTGTATGCCTGGTGTTTTCAATGCCATAAAATAAGCCTTGAAAAATAAAAGAAATGTTGGGGGGAAAGGATAAAAAAGCTCGATAACTAAATGGAGTCAATGCCCCAAGCAGAAGGTGTCTCTCCAGGGGCATACTGCAGAGGAAAGGTCCCAGCTACCCTTTTGACCTGAAAGCCTGTAAAACCGTAGCCTGCACACAAGCACTATGTATGGTTTCTTAACTCATAGCACCCCTTTGGCATTGTTGTGACCACAAGTAGCACTTTACAAATTAGCCCCTGTTGTGTTTTGCAATGGCAACATGAGGAAAATGAGGCAGTTTTAAGTGGCCCCTCTTTTCTGTAAAATATCCATCAGAAAGCCAATGACCGTGGGTTTCAGGAACACTGACCCATGAGGTTTTCCCTTTTATTTAAATAATTTAACTGATCACATTATGTCATACCCAATTTAAGTTTTTAAATATAGAAGAGAAGATAAAAACAGGCAAGAACAACTGCTGTTTGACTTTGCCAGTACAAACAAGACAAATACATATTTCAAAATGTCAAGTGGCTGCTGCTTTCAGCTTTCTTCAGTGATTACTTAGCTTTGGAAACAAAAAATGATGTTTCTGCTCACCAGCTTTGTTTTCCTGAAAAAAGCCCTCTTGATTTCCAACTAAGTTTTAAAGATTTTAATTTTTAAGACCATTTCCCAACTGAGTTATAAATTGGCAGAAATTAAGAAAAGTCACTATCAACTCTTCGGTGTGGGTACAGGCTGTCACAGTAACAAGAAAAGCAGCCAGCCTACTATTTAACCAGGGCAGTACAGAGCAGCAGGTTCTGCTATTTCAGAGAGGAAAGCAAAGGCAACTATCTCCAGAGAATCAAGCTTCAGCAATAACTGCTGAAACATTTGGAAAAAGGGATTCTTTTCATACTGTCCCCCAAAAGATCTTGATTCCTCTTCACAAGAGTTTGTAAAATAGTAGAATCCTACACTAACAACAAAAGCACATCTGTTCCAGGTCATTCAGCTCAAGCAATTAATGTTTCATTAGAAAAAAAGCCAAATCAGAACACTGTCAGGTAATCTGAGGGTTTGCTCTGACATTCAGCAAAGTCAGCAGGAAACCCATGTGGTCCTTGGAACAAGAGGACAAGGGCAGAGGCAGGTAACAGAACTGCTGCTCTTCTTCCTGCTCTGCAGCTGCACCTTTGCATGTCCTTCATTCAAAAATAAAAACTTAGACTTCAGACACATTCTCTGTTACTAGCTCAGGGTTGTATTGATTTAATACCCAATAAAGGAAATTTTCAGTCGTTGTTACCATTTAGGTCCATGCATTTGATTGAAGTGAAATCCATAAATGACATGGCTTAAAAGAGGAGCCCATGAAATGCCCATTTAATACCAATACCAATACAGGGTATTGGTATTAATGTGCAATTGCAGGCCCAGGTGCAAAAGGACTGTTTACCTGGTGGAGGGGAAGGCATGAGGAAACACCAGCATTGTAGGATTGCAGTGTTAAGATATCACAGGCGTTTGAGATATAGACTCAAATGTGCAAATGTTTGTGTTGGAACAGAAGAAGAACTGAGAACAGGATGAAAGAAGGAAGATACAGATAGTGCTTAGCAGAGAGATCAAGTGCTTTCTTTCTACAAATGACTTAGATGTTTTTATGGAGGACTTAATACATTGCAAAGCCTTCAGTAGCTCCTGGTCCTAGACCAAATAAATTAAAAAATCCCTTCCAGCATTAAATATCTATTGATCATCTGCAGGGCTGTAATTACATTGGTGTGCTCTACTGCTAGAACACTAGCTGTATCCTGGATCCAGCCACAGCTCTACACAGTGAACTGTGTCGCAGGTCTTTAAAAAGCAATCAAACAGGAGAAAACCCTAATGTTCACCCATGAATGACAGTTTTTTCAACCTGAGCTGCAAAGTCAGTTTTCAATTATAGGTAGTTTCAACTGCTGTTTGGTTTTCAGCTAAGTATCCTGCAGCTTCACATAGGCTTTGTTGAGGCTACTGGATTTCGACTACAGGATTATGTGACTGTTGATGAGCCATGGGACCTGCTAACAAAAGCTTTAAGCAGACTAACTGCACATAGCAATGTTTCAGGGCTGCTTTTACTTCAGCTTTCAATTTTCTCTTCTCTAAGTCTGTTTCAAGGCTGCTCTCTGCATTCCTAGGAGCATGTACATTCATATTTAACTACATATTATGAAGGAAGTTCACTCATTTCCATGAACCGCACATGGATTATATGACATAAATGGCAGACCTGTCAAAACTGTTGGAAGCAAAGGCTACATTAAGCGTAGAAGAAAATCCCAGGTATTTCTAAAACAGGACAGCTTGCTGTCCCAGGTGTACAGGATAGCACACACGCGTTGTCACCTACTGTCACACAGCCTGCAGTTCTGTCTGGTCAATACCTCGTGGCTCAGGATTCTGTGTCAACACTCAGACACATCCATTATTCCCTTTCTATGATGTGCAAGGCCACAGTAAGTGTTTCACAGATGATCTGAAGAAACATTACATTATATTTTCTCCACTGATTTCTGTTGCAGATTAGGCACCAGGAGTGCCTAGGCCCCAAGGGAAAAGGAGAGGCATGACCTCCTCCTTCTCCTCCTTTGCTCCCAAACACCTGAAACCCACAGAGCTCCGGACTGCAAGCCCGTTCTCATGCTCCTTGTGCCCCTCCGGCCACCTCCACCAGTGCCTCGCAGAGCTGCATTCTCCTTGACCATTTCACCAGTCCCAGGGAAGAGGCAGGCTCTCCTAGGCCAAGCCCCAAGGGGCTCATTCGGCCAAACTTCCACTGGGCAGGCCCCCTTTCGCCCCCGCTGCATCGTTCCGGCGCAGAGCCGCCGGCCCAGCGGCCGCCGCGAGCCCAGCAGCCGGCGCAGGGCTGGGTGCCGGGGGCCCGTCGGTGCAGCCCGCAAGCGGCGGCCGCGGGGGTCCCGCCGGCGGCCCCGGCGCTGCAGGGCGCGGCGGGGCAGCCCCGCAGCGCACCGCGCCTGCTGCAGGTACCCGGCCGGGCTGTGGCTGCGCTCCTCGCTTCTCCCCGCGTCGCAAACACCCCCAGCCGGGGCACCCTCCTCCGCCGCGGCTCCCCACAGCCCACACCGCCCTGCACCCCGTGCCCGCGCCGGGGCTGCCTTTGCCCCTCCAGTAACCCCCGGCCCGGGGCGGACGCCCCCGCCGCCGCTCACCTCCTCCCGCTCGGCGGCGGCGGCCCCCGGCGCGGGGGTGCTGCCCGGCCCGCTCTCAGCAGCCGCCTCGGCTTCCCCCTCCGAGGACATCCTTGGCCATCACCGGCAGCTGCGGCGGCGGCGGGGGCTGCGGGACCCCGAGACGGCGGAGCCCCCCGCGGACCGCGCCCCGCGCCGTGGCCGGGGCTGGGGCGAGCCGCCCCCCGCGCCCAGGGCCGCCCTGCCGGGTGCTCCCGACTCCCTCCACCATCCCAGGCAGGCGGGCAGGGAGGGAGGGAGGGAGGGAGGCGGCGGAGGGGAGGAGAGAAAGACGAGGCGGAGTGGGGGGGTGCCCCCGCCGCTCCCGGCCCCCCCAGGTGGGCAGGCGACTGCCCGGCGGCTCCCGGCGCGCTTCTGCGGGCGTCTGGGAGCTGCCGGGTATGCCCCCTTCCCGGGATACGACTTCGCAACCCCTACCCTTCCGGGGTGCTCTCTCTTGTCTTCTTCTCAGGGTGAGCTGCGCTCCCCATCCCCGGGTGCGCCCCGCCCGCCCCGGTGCGCCCCCGCCGGCGGCCACCCCCCTCTCAGCGCCTCTTCAGCCTCCGCCGCCCGCAGCTCAGCCTCGGCCACGTCTCCCGCTTTTCCCCCAGAGCCCGGAGTTCGCCCGGGCTGGCGGCGGGACGCGGCCCGCAGCAGCAGCAGAAGGGGCAGGAGGAGGAGGAGGAGGAGGAGGAGGAGGAGGAAGGCAGCTCCGCGGAAGCGCTCCCTCACGGAGCAGCCCGACGATGCCCCATTCCCCTCCTTTGCCGCTGGACCTGCGCACCGGCAACAGAGGGCAGCGCTGTCGGGACGGAGCTCTGGGGCTATCCTCGCACCCCGCAGCCGGCCCTGCTGCCCTCCTTCATCTCCTTATTCTCGGAGGAGTAGCTGGCAGTAGAAATGGATGCACCCAGCTGCTCCTGCCCCTTCCCATCCTCCTTGCGGCCTGAGCCTCTCCTCTGGTTTCACCTCCTCCGGCACAGGCTTTCCCCACAACCGCAAGCCTCCTGCAAACTCTCTGCCCTGTCAATATTTCTTCCTCCTGCTTGCATCTTGTGCTCAGCACATCCAGTCATGATTGGCTCTCCTGCTGATCAGGACTGGTGTGCTGCACCATCTTACCTTGGCGTGTTTGCTTCATGTTTCATTATACACTCGTGACGCTCATCCCATTTGATACATTTCTCTCTGTGCACCTTAGAGCAGCATATATTTTAAATCCTTCATAAAAATCTTACAAACAGGCAAGTGAACACTCTTGAAGCATCAACCTTCACTTTAATACTCATACTTCAACTCCTGTCACAACATGCTTGCTGCTTTTTCAGGCATGCTGCTCTGGAAAATGCCACCCCAGGTTCAAGGCACTCAGGCTGCATAAGAGATCGTTTAGAACGACTGTAGAGCAGAGAATGGTGCTTGGTGTGTGAATGCATAAAGCAAAAAACCCCAAAACTTGGACTTTCATAATGTATTGGGCTCTGCTAAATCTGAATTTTAGGATATTCATTGCATTGCAGAAGTCTTGGCTGATGCCACGTTGAGAAACCTACCCATCCTTGGGGGTGCAAGATGTCCATGAGGGACAATTAGCAAACTCCCTTGGCCTCAGTTGTCTCTGGCTTACACTGCAGTGCAGTGACTGCAACTGTAGCTACAGATTCATGTCTTGTCCTGCTCTGATGGCATCTCCTCCTACCAGAAATGGCATTTGTTTGGCTGCACTCAATATATATGTCCAAAGTAGTTTGGATTTTACTTATCTCAGACGTGGAGAGGAGCTGTGAGATGCACAGTGGAAGGGACTTTATTTACAGGTTTATAAACTACATGAGATTGCACATTTAAAATACTCAATTTCCTTTCTGTAAGTGGTACAATGGGACATCTCTGGAGGATAAGATAGTCAGCAGATTGGCACAGAGTGGGTCACATCTAGGACACAGAAAGGAACCAAAAAGAATGCATAAGGAGTGCCTGTGACAGACATACACACCGAGATTATAGAGCAAGAGAGATATTAAAAGTGTTCTTTATTGTCAGCTCATACTTGTTTGTCTAGGTGCTTTAGTGACCCTTAAATATGCTATGGAATGGGTGCTGGGGCATGATGAGATGTTGTGGTTAGAAGGGAAATGTGCCAAGCCAGAAAACTGTACACTGAGAGACTGGGAATGAACTTCATATTTGTGCCAAATTTCTATCTGTAAGTTAAAAAGCCCTAATAAAAGGCAACATGGAAGGAGATAGAGTAAATAGGCTTCCGCGTATCACAGGGCAGCATGAAGAAGCATCTCCATTCAGTAAGGAAAAAGGTTGACAATTTTCAGAAGATGGGGCCCCCATTTGTACAGGCAGTAGGGTGAGGCTGTGCACCAGAAAGATATCAATTTGGCAAGCCACACAGCCCAGGAGTAAGAGCATCATATTCAAAAGCTGAGTCAGGCAAGGAAAGAAAACAAAGACCTGGCAGAGCTCAGCCTGTCAGATTTGTCTGCCATCCCAGTCCAAATGGTTGCTTTTATTTAATAAAATACATCTAATACCCACTGGACTTCAGTGATGCCTGAACAGCTTCATGAATTTATTTTCAATTCCACAGTCACTCTGTTTTTGATGTTGAATAAACTGTGATTTATCATCTAAACCAATCCTGACTGCTGTTTGGCAACAGCTGCCAGCAGTCCCAAGGACTGGCTAATTGGCCCTTCCACCTTTAAGAGGTGAAGTTGTCTGAGGATATGCAGCCCCCAGTTGAATTCAGGCTTTCAATCTGGAGGGCACATGCATATACATCTTTCCACCTGCCATACCATCAGAATTCCGCTGGTACTTGAAGCCAAAACATACGAAAAAAGCCTAGAGATGGAAGAGATCAGGAGAAGGGAAAATGAAGGTTACTATCCCTGAGATTTAAGCTTTGGAAATGTCATGTCTCACCAGGTGTCTTTGTTTCCACCTCTGTAGCTCCAGATTCAAAGTATCAATCTCTGCTATCAAGGTCACTCTCATAAACTGAAGGATCAGGGCAAAAAAGGAAGCTTGAACTCAAGAGAATACTGCAAAATCTGCGCAAAGAAGCTAATTTTTTAATTTCAGAAATGGAGGGGATCAGTGTCACTACTATGAGATGCCTGAAGGGGCTATTTTTCTTCTTTAGAAGCTTTATACTCTATTTTAACACAGATTAATTATGAATATTTATATATATAGCATCAAGAACGTGATAAGCAGTTTGTGGTCTGGCTTGCAAAATGGGTATATAATATTGCAAAAATCAGCTCTCTCTTCTGGGCTTTGTGCCTGGTCACTCAATCTTTCTAAACAGCCAGCAAGGAACAGAGACAACATGCATGTGTAGCTTTGCTGCCTCTATTCAGAGCAAGAAGAAACTGGTGCAGTCAGGAACTGCAATTTGTGTCAGTTTAAGACCAGCACCCTGTCATTCAGAGCATGCCACTGTAAAAATGTTTATAATCCTTTCTCTGAGCTTAGCTGGGCCATTGCACTGACTCAGCAGGCAGACTTTTGCTCTGCTGTTTAGTGAGAGATGGCATTTGGGCTAAATTTGCAAAGATCTGGTACCATTTTGAAGATAAACCTGGAAGCCTGGTGTCTTTCTTTAAAATGAGACTACTATGAAGATCCTGAGCATTTCTGGCCATCAAAGCTTGCAGAATACTTTACTGAAAGAGAAAAGCAAGCCTTCTGTTTTGGGTAGACTCCTACCCAGAAAATTGCAGTATGAAGGCTTCAAATTACTTCTCTGCTGCTCCAAAACCAGCATAAATTAATATATACTGTTAAGGAAGTGCTACATGCTGCCCCAAAGCTGACAGTAATGTAAAAACTATTTCAAATACAGATGGTTTGTTAGTTCATTTATGCAGATAGGCATATTGGAAGAGAGGAGCTATTGCTAAATATAAAGTAACCATCCTATGACTTGCAAGTCCTGCCAAAGAACTATGCAGATTATCTGCAAGGACTAAATACTGTGATCCTAACAGGCTTTCAATATTAAAAAAGGTGTATTCCTAGTTAATAATAGGCTCTGCCTTTTTAAGATTACAAAATCAAATATCTATTGCAGTTACAAGTGTAATATCACTGCATCTATTTATGAGTGTGTAATCCAAAACATGCCTGTTATATTTTGCTAAACCTGTAAAGAGAGAACACTATGTTGTTTCAATGTTAACACTTAGTGAAATATTTGTGAATCAAATTGTGGATATAGCAAAAGAGAATCTGTCTGGACCATTCACAAAATGAGCTTTGATATCCTTTTAGTAAGTAAAAAGCTGAAGGGAGACATCAATAATTTATTAGCACTTGGATTACATCCTCCAGTGCTTGTAGCTTGCTGCCTTCTTGAAGGAAAAGAGGACAAAGGCGATACTGGCTCTTAGGCTGTAAAGTCTTTGCATGCTCTGATCTCTTGGTTGTGACAAAGGATGCTGTATATTGAGGGGCATTCTGACAATGACTGTGATGACCACAGCCCCGAGGATCACAGTGGGAAGAGCCATCAGCCCGTTGTCATGTGATGCCTTTCCAATTAGCAGCATGAAATAAGCCATGCGGTACTGGCACCTCCCTGGCACAGAGGCACCACTGCTGCAAGCAGCAGACTTGGTGTTCCGAGGGGCCTGAGTTTGAACAAACCATCTCTACACTTTAGGCTTTTTGCTTCCCTCCTGTTCTCTCAGATGTCTGTGCCCTGTCTCCTGCCATCTCTTTTCTGGTGGCAGTGATGCCTATGCTCAGTCTTTAGATTTAGTAATGGAACTGCCACATTGCACAGATATGCCAGAATTTGCACTGACATTCGCTCTTTCTTTTCGGAATGAAATGTTCTCTCCTCTCATCTATTTCTCTGGTTTGTGTCTTTCAAATTTGGCACCTGTCTCCTATTTCGCTCTTTCCCTTATCTTACTCCCTCTGAGGTGCTATTTCCAATACCTGAACAATCACTACTCTCCCAACCTTTTTCCCAGATTTTTCAACCTTTAAGTCCTGAGAAATCTTTCCTAGTTCTTTCCCCATCACTGTCACCAAGAGCATCATCTTCCCTCACAGCATTGTCCTGCATCGTTCCCAAGCAGCACTTAGGAGAAAGCAAAGGCTATTCCTCTTCTGTATTGAAGCAGAATCCAACAACTTTTTTGTTCTGCTTCATCAGCCTCCACTGGTGGAACAGATACTCCCAAGCCTGGATAGGACAGGAAGGGCCATGGGCAACCTGAGGGATCTAGATGTGCCTCTGCCCTTCTGTGTGCACAAGGGTGTTTTATCCTGCAGGTATTGAGATTTTCTGTTCCAGGTGTGCAGACAGGCAGCAGCAAAAGGTCATGTCTATGATAGTCCAGCAGCATCCTCTGAGGTTGGTGCTTGCTACTCATGTTATTCCAAGCCTAAATTGATGCATCCTGCTTTTCAGTGGGACTCGGTAACTCAGTCTAATGCTAGCTAGGTTCTGTTCACAAAATGTTTTGGAGAAAATGAGGACAAAACTGTTTCTACAAATACTGTAAAAATATCTTAATATCAATGGCGTGCTATGGACAGTCATGAGAAATTTGAACCCCCAGATATTTCCTCCATGGCACTGCAGGGCTTTGTAAATCAAAGGGAATACCATCTGTTTCAGTATTTTGTTATCTTTTCTAAAGAAAGAGAGGTTCTCAGGCACAGTGGCTGACCAGAGGAGTAATCCTAGACTAGGCAAATCACCAACAGCTCCAAGCACCAAAATACTGCATGTGTGGCTGGAAGATGAGGAAATATGTTTCATTCTTATCAGGAAATACCTAACCATCATGGGGCTTGGTCAACTTCTTTCCAAAGTTGAACTCAGAAGCCCAAATCCGTCCATTAAACTCCACAGCTCATGACTTCTGCTCAGTGTCATTCCAGAGCCAAGTCAATAATTTGGAAAGTTACCAACATTTTCCCATGGGAAGAAAGCTGGGCAGTTGCTGCTGCTGTATGTCTCTAGAAGGCAGTGTGCCAGCACTCAGGGCTGCTGTCCAGTGCCAAACAGGCTTTTAAAAAGCATGGCTCTCAGTGACAAACTGTAATGGAAAGGTGCAACACGTGCACCTGAGCAATCAGTGCTCCCACACGGTGACACTGAGCAAGCACTGCAGTGATCTCTGCCATTTCTCCTGTAACTGGACTACAGAAGAAAAGGGCTTTTAAATATCAGTATTGCTAATGGTATGGTACTACTTGCCACTAACAGGAGGGGTGTTCTCTGCAATGAGCTTTACTTTGGTCACTGTCATCTTCTTTGCTCCTGATTTAGGCAACTGTCATGAGAGATCACAATAGCTATAAATACCTCTGAAAATATATTAAAAAGAACAAACAACCCACAACACTGAAGAGAACTTGTTGTCAGACAAAAAATAAGAGAGTACTCTAGAAAGATGCCTACATATCAGCCTGATAGAAAAGCATGTGCAGGTGAAGCTTTCTGCTCACTTCACTTCTATCACCAAATACCACCAGTGAGAGAGTGGTCCTGTCCTGCTGCCAAGCATATACCAAACCTCACAAGCACTGAGCCTCTGGAAATACAGGGTACAAGCTCCTATTCTATAGAAGACTGGCAAAGTATTTTCTTCTATTTATATGGTGGCAAGAGAATTTTAAAGTGATGCAGTGCTATGTATTGGAGCCAACTCTAGGCATTAGATATTTCATGTGATAACAATACAGTTCTGGTAGCTTCCTTAGAATACCTCTCTAACAGGTATCTCTTCCACTTTGCTGACCTGTCCTTTTGTTTCTCATTAGGCTGCTTGTCTCTCCCTACCAGAAAGCTGGGTGAAGCAGTGTGTTGCCACATGAGAAGCAGAAATGCATGCCACTGGCATGCTCCTCTGGGAGCCCACAGTGTACCCCTCCTCTGGGCTCCTCTGGGAACCCACAGCTTTTCACATCACTTCCAAGGAAATGGGAAACCTGCTCTGGCCTAATAAAGACTCATGGAAAAGTACTTAAGAAGATGAGGCACAGTTACCCATCACAGCCCTTTACATTTCCAAAGATGAAGGTGAAAACCCAGCTCTGTGTGACTGCAGTTAGTTCTGCCAGATCACTTAAATCATCAGGACATCATGATCATCACTGTTAAAAACTCTTGGCAGTTCTAGCTGCACTAGCACAGCTATTTAGAGTTGAGTACTTCAGGCTTGGGTCCACTGGCAGTAGGAACCGCTGCTGTGCAGGCACCTACATTGAATATTCACAGAATCATTGTAGGCTTTGGGCTGGAAGGGCCTTTAAAGATCACCTAGTTCCACCCAGCCTGCCATGGGCAGGGACACCTCCCACAAGAGCAGGTTGCTCAAAGCCTCATCCAACCTGGCCTTGAACACTTGCAGGGATGGGGCATCCACAGCTTCTCTGAGCAACCTGTTCCAGTGCCTCACCACTCTCATAATGAATAATTTTTTCCTAATATCTAATCTAAACAAATGTCCTGTCAGTTTAAAGCCATTTCACCGTGTCCTATTGTTATCTGCCCTCATAAAAGTATCTCCCTAAAGCAAGAGCATTGTACAGGCCATGCTTTCTGCTCCTAAGGTCTGAGAGTTGAAGCCTGGGAGAGATGAGCTTCCCCTGGCACTCCTTTCAGTACATATGCTGACTAGTACAGATGGATTTTGGATAAAGCATGTACACATCACTCTCATCCTGTTCAGGTGCAAAGGTATAAGTTTTCCCCATGATACAACAGTAAATGACTGGAAAAGAAGAAAGAAACAAATTCTAATGCCAATAAAACAGGAAGTTCTTCAGGAGATTTGCCATGGAGAAAATAATGTGAGCATATCCAGTGCTTTAAACTGTCTCAAACTGCTTGAAATCTCAGGCTTAGGCACTTTGACAGGCTTCCTTTAAAGTCTTTGACAGTGGATTTGAATGCATTGAGTACGTCACTCAGATTTTGTCAGATAGATCCCACAGCAGCAGCCAAGGGAGACACTGTCCTCGGCCCAGAGAAGCTGGATTTCAGAAATGTTTTCCTCATTGATAGCAGGGGCAGAGGGCATTGTCAGGCAGGGTCAGCCCAAGACCATTTTCATAGAAGCCTTCTGTGCAGCAGTGACTGGCAATGACAACACATTCACCATCTGTGAAAATATGGATTTTCACCTGCAACACACTTCAGAAGCAGAACCTGACTTGAGAAATACATTTGCTTGACTGCCCATTCCAATTTCCAGAGGATTCTGTTCTCTCGAGTCTCAGCTGTACAGTGACTCACTTTTAGCTGGTTTTCATTTGGATGTTGTAGTGAGGAGAGGAAAACCCAGTATGATAGGGATACAATATATAGACTGAGCAAGAAATATCTGTATTTGCTGAAGAGGTGTATTATTTCAGGATATTTTCATCTAGTCTGATAAAAATGGCATTTCTATAGAAACAACAGATGAAAAAAACAATAAAGAGGAAATCCCATGCTAACTGTCAAAAGACAACATAATGCTAAGCAGATGCATTACTAGGGATGAATAAATACTCTGCAGTTTTGGGTTTTTAAAATACACAATCCTTTCCTCTCACATGGTTAAATCACTTCACATTGAGTATGGATGTGTGGTTTTTAATGGTGAAAAAGCAGAGATTTGATTTAAAATATCCCTGTTTCACCTAGTCCCAGGGATGCCCTTTACTCAGTGGGATGTTGCTGTCATGGAATACCAGGTTCCACCCCAAAAGTACATCAGCTTTAAAAAAAGCTAACAAAAGTAATATTTATATCTTGGACTGATCCCTTATGATAACTAGTTTTCCATTCACCAGCAGAGCTGCGTGCTGCCCACCACACTGCTCTCCAGCTGCTCTGTTCTCAACTTCAGTTTCTGTCTTCTCAGCAGAAGAATCATCTGCTTCCATGGTCACCTTCTCTTAAAAAGCTCATCTTAATATTTGTCATCTCTGCAACACAGATAATACTGCTACATTTGCAGATTTACCTTTCTAATCCCACCAAGGGCAGTGCCATATTGTTTTTGTAGTTCTGATCCCTTCCCTGTTATCATCCAACGAGAAAGCACTCGGCTGTAGGCACTCCTGCCTCTCTCTGCTCGGGAAGACCAAAACCATGTTTTAGAAAGTCACATGAAACTGACTTGCGGCAAGGTATAAGAAGGGATGAGAGAGATTTTCAGGGCTTGTGAGAAGGATGGCAGTCTTTCAAAATCTTATAAAATAGCTCTCGTTGAGTGAGGAATATTTGAGTTCACCACCAAAGACTCCAAGACATGCACTGCTGGGAATTCCATTGCTAGAATTGTTTAGCAAATCCAAGCAGGCATGTTGGTACTTATAATTTTATAAGATAAATATGAAGACACACAAGCATGATTTATTGATAGAGCAGAAACTATATATAGTGCCTTTAACTGTATTATTAAAACTGAAGGTAAATAATTGATGGAATGAAGGAAAGATACATACAACTCTGGCAGATCTGATGGGAAGCATTCCTGCCTTGCAGTAATTAAAATCAAATATATTCTATTTGTATGTCTTTCTGGCAGAAAAGATTGTTTCCTCATTTCACCTGCATGCTAAGAGACACTGTGTGTGTGGCCACAGAAGCCGTGCAGCCAGTGTGAGAGGAGTCAGGGAGGGAAAATGCTCGTGGCTGTCTTGAGCCAGAACCAGAAGCAGCTGTCAGACAGTCTAAGCAGCCCCAATGCTTCACCCAAGCACATTCCAAGGCAAGCAGTGCCACGGCCTCCCTGCCTTACTGTGCAGCTGGGAGAACTGAACTGTGTCCATGGGGTGCATGGGAAACCATTCCCAAGTTCAGCCCCAGGAAAGCCTGGAAGGGGCAGAGAGAAATCTTCTGCTGGCACCACTGCACCTGCCCCAGCCCTCTGTAACCCAGTGGTGCTCTGATGCGTGGCCTGAAGATGAGTAGTGCAAAACCTTAACCCATGGTTTCTCATTTTGCTTCAGAGGCACAATCTGTTGATTTCAATATATTTTGGAGCAGCCTCACCTGACCTTCACTGCCCCAGAAGCAATGATTACAAATGGCAGCTAGGAGCCAAAGGACACCTTGAACTCCTCGCTTTGATCAGCCAGACCTGTGGTAGCAACAGAGTCCTGGAGCCATCAGGATGGTGGGTGGCTCCACAGCAAAAGGATGAGAAGCTGCTGCTCTTGAAGTTTAACTGCAAGAAACCTGCACAATTATATCAAAGTGTTTCTTGCATCCCAAATCAGCACAAATTGGGAACAACAATATTAAGTGGCAGATGGTGGTGGTAGGGTAGCAGTTATTTTCAGTGAAAAAGAGCATTTGACACTCCCTTTCTCAGCAGGCACTGCTATTCCTGAACTAGGTTTGACTTTAATATGATTTCTTTTGCTTCAGGGAGCACAAAGCAGAGCTCCCCCAGCTGATGAACTGCGGTCTGGCAGGACAGCACTAGAGGAGCGCTCCAAACACTCTCGAGGCTCCCTTCTGCAAATCTCCAAAATGTAATTAAGAGCAGGTCTATTTATTCCTCCTGCTAGAAGCATCTATAAGCACACCAGATGTAACGGCACTAACTGCTTAAACATCTCTGCCAGAATCATATGTCTGATCATACGGTTAGAATCACAGTCACTCTTGGTTATGTAGGGCTCCTAAAGGGACATCTTCAAGTTGATTCCTACTTCAAGGAGAGCTCAATGACCTAAAATAGTGCAGTGGTCAACTTTATCATGTCAGGAACATGGTTGCTCATCAGAAGACATGAAGCTGAGGGAGATGTTTGCTATCTAGCATTAAAAAAATTGTTATTTTCATTCCAATTTTTTATGAGTTAATCACAGTCTGTGATTAACAGGAGTTAATCACAAATCCCATTCTGCTGACAGAATGAAGGATTACCTTTGTTTCCATAGATATAGGTGCTTTCAGAGACCGTATTGGATAAAACTTGTTCCTGATTGTAATTTTGCTTTAGTATCGCCAATTTGTGAAGGGATAAAAACCATGACTGATTATTTGTAATATGTGCCAAGCTTTATTAGAAACTATGAGAGAGCTGTTGGAACTTGCAGGAGTTTTGATTTTAATGCTGGTTATTGATTTTAGTGCTTGGTCAACTTTCAGCCTTTTCACCTGGGAAGGGCGTTCTCTAAGCACGAGAACAGGCACACATCCTCACTGGGGCATGGGCTGGAGCAGGTGGGCTCACTGTTTGGGAAGGACTCACTGCCATAAGAAATGAAGCACTAGGGGTCACGAATAATGAATTACAGCCACGTTCACAGAGCTTTGCGCATCTGCTCTCCCAAAACACCTCCGGTCTCGGGCCCGGCCACGCCCTGCGGTAATGACAAGGCACAGCTCCTGCGCGGACACGAATGCGTTTCTGTGTGCAGACACGCGCTGTGGGATGCAGGTGCCGGTGTAGCACCGGCGGAGCTGCCTCGGGCCGCACAAGCGCAGGGCGAACCCACAGCCGCGGCTCGGCGGCGGGATGTCCCTCCAGGAGCGGGGCCCGGCCGGAGGCAGCGGACGGCCGTGAGCACCGTGCCGGGAAGCGGGGCCGTGACGAAGGCGTCAAAGGCCGAGAGGAGCGCTCGGTTAGCGCAGTTGAACTCCCCGCGGGCAGCCAGGGCCCGGCCGCGCGGGCGGAAGTGACGGCGGCCGGGCGGAAGCGCCGCCCGCGGCGGGCGGCGGGGCCGGGGAGCGGCGCGGTGCGGGCGCAGGTGAGTGGCGGCCCGAGCTGCCGGGAGCAGCGGCCCAGCGTGGCAGCATTTGCATCAGAGCTTAAACGCTGCTGCTGGAAAGCGTTTGGGAGAGCATTGTGGAACTCCGTTTCTCTGTAAAGTAAATCCATTCGCCGTGACACACTGGTGCGGCACTGGTGCTTAGGGTCCCTCACTGTCATAGCTGACCTTCCTGACTGGCCTCACACTTGGACTAAAGTTGGTGGATCAGAAGTGGATCTTGGCCCTCTAAGCAATCTGTGGCTTTACTGCCTTCTGTGCTCTTGTGTTTTCCTTTAGTCTGAGATCTCTCCTCCCAGCTACGCCTGTAACACTTCCTGAAGAGCTGGTGGATTTTTCAGACTCTCCAGGGCAGGGCCAGACCATGACAGAAATTTTTTGTGAGACTTTTAATATAGACAGGGTGTACAACAGCAGATGATAGTGTGGCCACATAACAGTTGATATGTTGTGCAGTGTAGAAGTGCTCATAGTCCTTGGACAGCATTTCTGATCCATTTCCTGTGTTCCTAGGACAGTATCTCACTGCGTTGCTTGTGCTGGCTGGCTGGAGGTCCCATCCCTGGCAAACAGATGGTGTATGGTGAGCTTTTAAGTAGCCAGTTGCAAGGCTGGAGGTAACCAGGTTGCAGGATGCTGGGGTTAGCACTGATCCTCAGGAGTTTGTTGGTCTGTTAGTCCTGTGTGCTTTCTCTGAGCTCTGGTGGGTGGGAATGAGGACTCCTGACAGCCAAGGGAGTGTTGCTGATGTGCTGTATTGGCTCCCATGGGACATGGGAAAAGGTGCCCTGAGAAGAAAGCCAAGAGTTTTCCCTGCATTCATTGTCTGCAGGTCTCACGTGTGTTGAAGCAAAGCCTTCCTGGAAGACCATCCAACCTCATTAACAGTGGCTGCTTGGTTGTCTTCTTGTGCTGACAGTTTTCCCAAGAAACAAAGGCAGTTTGAAGGGGCGCTGTATTTCTTGATCAAGTTTTGATAGGGAGAGACTTGGAGAAGTTTATGTAGAGCTGTGTGTGGAGGAGGCTTCTTGCAGAAAGCTTAGGAGCAGTGTTTACTTCCAACAGTGTGTTTTGTGCCTGTTAAAGCAGGCATGCTCCTCTTTTGGGCTTTGAAGGCTGTGATGACAGGGCAGGGAACACTTGGCTTTGGATGCATGTTCTGCTCCTTATGGATATCAAAGAGGGTCCAAGCAAACGATGCCTGGCTGTGGGAGCCCTGTTGTGGCAGCAAGCTCCATAAATAAACAGCGAGTAGGTGTGTGCTTATGCTAGGAGTACACACAAAAAAGAAGGAGCTGTCTGTGGAGGTTTCAGTTTTTGCTGTGCAGTTGCGAGCGGAGTGGGCTGAAAGGGAGCGGTTCTGCATTCTCAGCATCAGTGAGAGCCACAGTGAGATCCCAGGTGTTTTTGGGTTAGTCCCTTCCCTGACAGTAGCAAGGTACCATAGCAGGGTGCTCCTTCCTGCCCTGAAGTGGCCTTTGGTGGATGGCTTCACACCAATACCTTGCATAAAACCAATAAAACATCCTGGCCCCCTTTTTTCTCTCAGAATTAAGAGCATCTGTCTTAACCAGCCTTGGTCAAGAATGAGATGCCTGAAAACAGTATAAATATTCCAAGGGTAGGTCATAAATTCTACCTAAGAGTTACAGGCAGTAACTCTTGTTTCTGAGCATCTTTCCCACGAGGTTTCTCCCTACATATTTTACCATCAATTATAATAATAGTATAAGGGAAACTATGGCTTCAGGGCAGTGGCTGTGCCTGCACAATGGTCGAACCCTGTTTTTGTCTGAGATTGGGGCAGGGATTTGTTTCCATGCTTTGCATTTTCTGATGTGTTCTGCCTATCCCTGTGGCAGAGAACGGTAATTTTAAAAATTCAAGTCCACTTTTCCTTTCCAACTTTTCAATAAATCATGCCTGAATCCTGCTTTGTTTTTAAAAGTGGAAGAAATCAAATATGCACACACTGTTTAACATACTGAGGGTGGGAGGGTGCCAAATCTGCAGCATTAGTGCTGATCAGTGGCTGAAATTAGCGTGAAATGTATTAACAAACAGTTTACTTGCTGCCTGTGAGAAGTGGATTGCTGGTCCCAGGCTCTGAGAATCAGATGTGGGGAGCAAGAGTCACCAATATTTTCCTGCCTGGTAGATGGGAGGAGTTGCCATCCTGTTGAGTTGTCATATGCATGGTGTGAAAAAGTCTGTATAAATCTCACCGTTGTTTTTCAACCACGAATTGGGCTGGGCAGTGAACGGAGATGCTTGGAAATAGCACAGCTTCTGCCAGTAAGGGGCCAGTGAAAGAGAATGAGAGCAGGAGGTCCGCATGAGGAAGAAAGATATTTTTCACTTGGGCGATCTGAGTGAGAAGGAGAGCAAACAGAGTCAAGAAGTGTGTTGTCCAGCTCCATGTGGACAGTCTCCTGCATCCTGCCAGGGATGGTAATGCTGGGATCTGGTGAAGATAGCTTGCTCTGTAGTGATGCCCATGGAGGGAGTTAAAACAGATCAGTACATTCACAATGTATTGGTGGCAGCCCCAATCCCACAATAGTAGGACAAGCCGAAATGGAGATAATTAGTCACCCTGAAAATTTAGGTTTTCAAATTTCAGCAGAAGAGGAGCAAACTCCATCTTCTGAAGTAAAGCTTCTGGGAGTATGGTGGAGGGGAGGAACAGTGTGTGTTCACCCCCAAACCTTGACTTCCCTTGAGCAAATTGAAATTCCTGGATAGAAGAAGGAGCTACAACATGCCCTTGCCCTGCTGGTAATTTGGAGAAAACACATTCTGGCTTTCTCCATCATAGCCCATCCTTAACATGATTTAACACCCCAGAGGACCACCAGTGACTAGATCCCTGTCCACACAGAAGTCTTAAAATTGTTAATATTTGAGGCTGGGTTATATCAGGTTTTAGGATCAATGCATCCAACAGGTCCACTTCATATCAAACGGGGCTTTGCAATTCATGGATTATATGCACGTGTGGCAATGGAGACCTGAGGTTCCAACTTGCCCTGTCAGGCTTTATTTGCACACCTCTAAAGATGAAAAACACTTTATTCAGTTTGGTAGAAGTGCCTCTGTGGCTAGTCTAGCTCTACAGGGAGCTGAAGAAGTAATATGGCAGAAACCAATTATTTTAGTGGGACCTTTCAAGGTCTTGAAACCTGTACTGGCCAGAATCCCACCTGGTGTGGGCGTTGTGCAGGGAGAAGCAGTAAGAAGGTGGTATGAACAATTACATCATCACTGCCATATGCCTCAGATAGAGGAGGGAGCAAGGGAGCACCCAGGGTGATCCAAATGCAGGAATTGCCTAGCAGTCTGCTGGACCAGGAGCTTCCCTTCTTATATGAAACCTACCCCTCAAGTTGAGCCCTGCCTGAGAAGTTTGTGGTTCACTGAGACATCCTCCAAAAGAGAGAAATACTGAGCAATGTTCTGCATGTTGATTCAGGAGACAGAATTGTGGCAAGGGGAGAAGAAAGTGCTGAGATGGCAGAATCAGTAGCTTGTGATTATTAGCAGGGTAGGTAGGTAGATCGGTAGCAGGGCAATTGTTAGAGGCTAACACTAAAGAATCAGCATTTATTTACACAAACCCCAGTGCTGTTTTTAAGGCATGCACCAACTGGCTCCCATTTTGTGAACAAAGGAGTGGGGGATCTTTTGAGTTGCCAGTATGGCAGTGAGAGAAATGGGAAGACATTCTAAATTTGTTAAGCAAAAGTGTTTCTTGGTGGGATGAAATCCTGCCCACCAGAAGAGAGATAATCTGGCTCATCTGTTGAATAATCAGGTAGGTTCATTGACCTATGCAGCAGATATGGCAGTAAAGAGAGAAGAGAAATGGAAACATCTGCTAGAGTGGTTACATGCCAAGGGAGACCATCCAGGATTTAAGGATCTTTTTAAGGGAGCTGGCACTTGGGAACTGTGCAACACTGTCATCTCTGTCTGTGGTCAGTGTTGTACAGGACTAGAGAAACAACACCCACTGCAGGAGGCATCCCTTCACTAAGGACATGGAAAAGGCCTCTGGGAGACCTGGCAGGTGGACTATATAGGGCCTTTCCTGAAGTCAGGGTGGAAGTATTGTCTGAGCTTACTCAAGCTGAGGCAGTACCAAGAGCAGCAGGGCACAGCACCATAAAGGGATTGAAGCTATGGTTTCATTATTTGCCATGGCCCCAGTCCCTCCAGTCCAACAGTAGTGACTTTACTGCCAGGGTGTCAGGACTCATCCCCATAGAGGTCACCAATTGTTGGCATCAGTTTATTGTCTTACTCTGTAAAACTTTCATACCTTCTCTCTGTGAGTTCCCAGGGCAGCTCCTCACAACACTGACTCCTTTTTTTTTCTTCTGCACAGCCAGCTGACTCCTTCCTAGCCCTCTCACAACCACCTGCCCCTTCCTCCTCACAGCATAACCAACAAACTCCAGCTCTCCTCTCCCTCACCTAACCCACTCCTTTATAACACCCATCCTTATTGGACACAGCTGTGGCCTGTTAAGGGCAGAGCTGTTCCTACTCTTTGGTAATTACAGCTGCAACTGCTCAGGGGTGAGATTGCTTTAGTGCTGTCTCCATTCTCCTACAATCCATCCTCCCACACCAGGATGGTTCAAGAGTGGGCACAAGATGAAGGAATTCCATGGACATTTCACACTCCATACTACCCCTAGGCAAATGAGGTTGTTGAATGCACCCATGGGCTCTTGAAGAGGAACCTGAAACCTCATGAACCTGAATGGGCAAGAGGCTATCAAATGGGGTACATAGAGCTTCTGGGGAGTTAATGGGTGCCTGTAACTCACAACCTTTTGTCTTCATCCCCAGCCGTGCTCCCTGGAACAAAAGAAACTAAAGACCCTGCAAATCCATTGGTTAGGACAGCTGGTTTTGGCACAATTACCAATAGTGGGATTGGTACCCCTGACCTTAAAAAAGCCACTTAACTTGCATGCCAGGTGGTGGATTGTTCCCTCCTTTTAATCATGTTTTGTTTTTATGCATGTATATGTTTTACAGATTATCTGAAATCCACTGCTGGACCTATGCTTTCAACTCTTGAGTGGACGGATCATTTTGTGTATTTTTTAATTTGATTTTGCTAAGCCTATTTTGCCTTTTCACTAGCAAAAAAATGGTGTGGGAAAAGTTTTTACTCTTATGTTATGGATGTATGATTTTGTCTCAAGCGACTGAAAATCAGAGTACTGAACCAAATTTAGCTTGGGAGTTGATACAAGGATTTATGCATATTTGGAATCATACAAATCAAGGAATATGTATTAACCTCCCCAAATCTGCATCAGAGGGGTTTAGATTTATGATGATTTGGTTAAATTTTTCAGAAATATTAACAAGAGAACTGGATAATCTTAAAAAAACAGGAGGAAATGTTACCTGGGGAATGGTGGAGTCCCAGTTCCTAGACCAGAAAGAAGGACAACAGTGGGATGCAAATGGGACATGGGTAGAATACAAGAATGCCTTTTACCAGCTCCCACGGGACTCTACCTGGAGCGATTTATGGAATCAAACATGCTATCGGTCATTAGACATCAACCCTTCTGAGACATTGCAAAACGTCACTTCTATCCCTTGCACGGTGGTACCGTGGTGGGATTCTCCTGCTGAGGGTGGGTTTTTTGAACATGAGTACAATTTACATTGGGATGCAGGATGGTGTATACAAATCCCTGATAACCCAGGAACTGCGCAGCAAGTAAACCGAACAAATTACGAGTGGGCCTGGTCTCTGAAACAAATCTTTGATCCTATATCTACACTACAATGGGCTTCCAGGGTCCCCACAGGGAAAATAGTAGAATGGGAAGTGGAGAAATCAGACTGTAAGGATTATCAGACCACACTACCTAATGGAGAGAGCATCTGCTGGAAAGTGAGGAACCGTAGAAGTCTTACCCAAAGTAAATCAGAGACCTCCTTTCTGAATTGTTCCCATATATTAGATTGTACCACAGGAGCAGGTGAGCCTATAGAAACCTGGTACATCTCGGAGCTGAGAACTTTTATCCGGGACATGTGTACCTGTTGGGATTATCCCAACTATGGCTATCTAAACCAAGACACCCGATGTAATGGGTCTTATGAAAATTCAGAGACAGCACTATCCTGTGGCATTCCCATTACACACGGCCCTGACCAGAGAAGAGTCTGGAATTCAAGTAGTGAAGCACAGGAAGTTCCCCAAGGTGACCTGTATCAGTGTTCACAAGCCAAATATCCAGCTCCACGGGGAACGGTATGGGCATGTTCAGATGGGAAAATGTATTCCCACTTGAACATGTATGATATGGCTGGACTGCAGTGTACTGTTGGGTTTCCTACCATGTGTCCATCTAAAACGTTCAATTATACACTTTATCGTAACAACAAAGTGCGGAGAGAAATCCACAATCCAACAGATGCAAAAGGCTGGATTCAGGGGATTCAAGTCCCTGACTATTACACCTGGGGACAAAATGTTGCTTTAGACTTAGAATCATTTTTTGTGTCCAGTGGAGTTGTCCAGCAGCACAAGTATGTCTTGGAGAACTTAACTAGGCAAGTCCATGTGTTAAGCAACTGGACCGGACGCTCACTCAGGGAACCGAAGGTGCAGGCCCCGCAGGCATCGGAAATGGCTCTGCAGAAGCGATTAGCCATAGATACGTGGTTGTTGAAAGAGAATGGAGTGTGTGGGATGCTAAACCTGACGGATGGAGAATGCTGTGTCACTGTCCATAATGCCAGCACCACCATAGAAGAGGCACGTCAGAAGATGAAGGAGATTGCTGAGCAAATGGGAGAACTGTTTCAAGCAATGCAACCCAAGGACTAGTTTGATGGACTGAGCCTGGATTGTGGATCACATGTACTAAAGTGCCTTGTATTTATGGGATGGGGAAGGCGGCTTGTGTGCACTGACCTTATTATACTGTGTGGATTCTTGGGTTTGATGGTAGGGCAAGAAGTCATGTCAAACTGAGATGAGTTCATTATGGTTATAGAGGAAAGGGATAGAGTTTCTAGCACTGTATAATTCCATACCGTTCATGTCATGGCAAGAATGTGGTTGGAGCAGGAGGAAGTCAGGGGATAGAAGTGGAAGGGTGGCCATCTTTTGCTATGCTTGGGGATTTGGCTTTTCTGGTTTGGTGCTCAAAGACAGCGCTGGTGAGCCCAAGAGCTGGGGAGCTGCTCCAAGAAAAAGAAAGGAGAGAAAGCAGCAGCAGGGCAGAGCACAGCTGAGCCATGTGGAGCCCAGGCTGCAGCTGCTGTGACTGCAGCCACTGGAGCAGCTGCTGGAAGCGCCAAGCTCTCCAGTCCTGCTCCCACAAAGTCAGGCCGAGAAGGAGGGTCCTCTGACCTGCTTCAGAGCCCTGTCAGGTCCCACCAGGTTTTGCCTTGTCCCTGTTCTTCCATTGTTTTCAGTCTGAGTGGGAAAAGTTAAATCGCAAGCCTTTCCAACATTCTGCTTTTGTTTTCGCATATACTCCATGCTGCCCAGCACAGGGACAGCCATCATTTTGCCTTTTTCTTGGAAAACCACACTGGATGTGGTCTTTGGGAAGTATTTTTGTTTGTTCAGTAGTGAATATCCTTTTGTCTCTCTTTTGTACACTCTTTTATTATCTCTTTTTTGTACACTCTTTTATTAATATTGTTGTGCTTATTGCAATTTTTCAGTAAACTGTGATTCCAGTTTATAATCTCTCCTGGTGTTTCCTCCACTGCTGGAAAGGGGCAGGGGAAAGGGAGCAGCTCAAGTAGGTTTAATATTCCCACTGGGTTTTAAATCAGCACGGAGCTATAAGAAGGGGATGAAGGAGATTGTTGGGATTTGTGAAAAGACCGGTGAGCTCATAAAATAATAAAAAAAAATCTCATTAAAAGTCTCATAAAATAGCTCTCATTGAGTGAGGAATATTTGAGTTCACCACCAAAGACTCCAAGACATGCACTTCTGGGAATTCCATTGCTAGAATTGCTTAGCAAATCCATGCAAGCATGTTGGTACTTATAATTTTATAAGATAAATATGAAGACACACAAGCATGATTTATTGATAGAGCAGAAACTATATATAGTGCCCTTAACTGTATTATTAAAACTGAAGGTAAATAATTGATGGAATGAAGGAAAGATACATACAACTCTGGCAGATCTGATGGGAAGCATTCCTGCCTTGCAGTAATTAAAATCAAATATATTCTATTTGTATGTCTTTCTGGCAGAAAAGATTGTTTCCTCATTTCACCTGCATGCTAAGAGACACTGTGTGTGTGGCCACAGAAGCCGTGCAGCCAGTGTGAGAGGAGTCAGGGAGGGAAAATGCTCGTGGCTGTCTTGAGCCAGAACCAGAAGCAGCTGTCAGACAGTCTAAGCAGCCCCAATGCTTCACCCAAGCACATTCCAAGGCAAGCAGTGCCACGGCCTCCCTGCCTTACTGTGCAGCTGGGAGAACTGAACTGTGTCCATGGGGTGCATGGGAAACCATTCCCAAGTTCAGCCCCAGGAAAGCCTGGAAGGGGCAGAGAGAAATCTTCTGCTGGCACCACTGCACCTGCCCCAGCCCTCTGTAACCCAGTGGTGCTCTGATGCGTGGCCTGAAGATGAACAGAAATCTAGAGATTTAAGTGCTTACAGTGGTCATAAAGGATAAAATGTGTTTCTGGCTGTAATTTTTAAGTAGTATTGCAGCTTTCTAAAGGTATACCCCCCCCCCCAAAAGTGAAAAAGTGCTTAATTTTTTTACAGCATCACAGCACTTTGTGGTGAGTCCTTCCCAGTGAGCCCACCAGGTCCAAGCTGAGTGAGAATCTGTGCATGTTCTCATGCTCAGAGATTTTTTTCCCCAGGTATATCATCTTTATTAATCTCACCAGTGCCTATTGGTATCTCAAGGGAGGGTGTCAGAGGATGGAGCAGAGCCCTTCTTGATGGTACCAAGAAATAGGACAAATAAAGAAGGGGCAAAAACGGATGCACAGGAAGGTCTACCTGCGCATGAAGGAGAATTTCTTTATTGTACTGTGACTGACAACCAGCAGGTTGTCCAGAGAGATTGTGGAATCTCCCTCACTGGAGATATTCTAGAACCTGGATGCAATCCTGTGCCCTGTGATCTAGGATGACCCTGCTTGAGCCGGGAGGTTGGACCAGATGATCAGCTGTGGTGCCTTCCAAAATTGACTTGTTCTGTAAGAAGAGCTGAAAGTTGACCAAGCACTAAAATCAATAACCAACATTAAAATCAAAGCTCCTGCAAGTTCCGACAGCTCTCTCATAGTTTCTAATAAAGCTTGGCACATATTACAAACATTAAGTCATGAATAATGAATTACAGCCATGTTCACAGAGCTTTTTTCATCTGCTCTCCCAAAACACGCCCGGTGTCGGGCCCGGCCACGCCCTCCGGCACAGCTCCTGCGCGGACACGAATGCGTTTCTGTGTGCCAGTGTTGGGACCCAGGGTAGCGCCGGCGGAGCTGCCCTGGGCCGCACAAGCGCAGGGCGAACCCACAGCGCCTCCGGGGCCCCGCCAGGAGCCGGGGGACGGGGCCGGGCCGGGCCGGGCGGAAGTGACGGCGGCCGGGCGGAAGCGTGGGCGGGAGCGGCGGCGCCGCGCAGGTGAGTGGCGGCCGGGCTGTGGCGGCGGGGCTGCGGCGGCCGCGGGGCCTCTCCTGCCCGCGGGAACCCCGCGGCGGCGGCGGGGCAGGCCCGGCCCGGCCTCGCTCGGTGTAGCCGGCAGGGGCACAGCACTTGGTCTTTACCCTGGTGTAAAGAGGAGCGCGGCTACGGGCTCCGCGCGGCCGCCGATGCAGTGGCCATGCCCGCCGTGCCGGGGGGTGCTGCGGGATCTGTGCCGCTGTGTGCCTCCCTCCTTCCCTCCCTGCCCCCATCAGGGAGGCCTTGCCAGGCCGAGTCTCCGTCGGCTGGTTGAGACTTGATTCAGAGTAGTTTCTGTAAGTCCATCAGGGCTGTGAACGCGGTGGGAACGCTGGCACGCATTATCTCTTCAGTGTGTTAATAACAGCTGTTGTTTTTAATTTTATTTTGCGCTGTTCTGGTTCCTGTTTATTGCAGAGACTCTCGAGACAAGCTGGGACAGCAGCATTTCTGTTGGCAGGGTGCTGTGTGCATGCACACGGTGTGTGCCCGACAGGCAGGGTCACAGTCACTGTGACCAGCATGAGATGTGGAGCCTCTTTGAGGAGAATTTCTTGCAGCAGCTGACTCTTGTGGCTGGAATTTTTCATCTGTGAGGAGTGTCTTTCCACTGTCTGCCTTTTCTGTAGCAACTAAAAGTGTCAAGAAGACTGTTGGCCATTACAGCATTGTGTGCAGAAAGCATTTTTGTGACAGACCAGAGAATGCATGTCACCATTTTGCAAAAGAGTCAATAATCCTGAGTGAGGCTTTCATTGCCTGCTGATCTCAAGTGGGGAATTTGTGCTTTTCCGCTGCCTGCTGGGCTGCCCAGAAGAGACTGAGAGCAGAGACTCTCTGCTTCTCCTTTTAAATTCTTGCCACAACCAACAAGATCTGAAGAGGTTAATTTGAGACACTAATTGTGACAGCAGGATCTTGTATTCCTCTTTTGCCCAAATCTCATAACTTTATCAAAATGATGCAAAACTGTACACTTGAGAATGGGTAAAAAGGCCTTCCCCAAGGTTCACAAATGACAGTAGCAGTCAGAGAGGATTTTTTTTGCTTCAACGTATACATATTTTCTCTTTTGACTGTGTCTGGTGCATAGATGTAACTGTCTCCCTTTGCGTGTTGGGCTCTGCTGCTGAGGAAGAAAAATACACTGTAAGTGCAGACGAACCACCAGAAATTAAAAAGCCTACCAGTGCTGGAGTTTATCAAGTAAGATGATAGTGTACATAGCAGTCACTATGTAGTGGAGTTCAGAGGTGCTCATAGTCCTTGGACAGCATTTCTGATCCATTTCCTGTGTTCCTAGGACAGTATCTCACTGTGTTGCTTGTGCTGGCTGGCTGGAGGTCCCATCCCTGGCAAACAGATGGTGTATGGTGAGCTTTTAAGTAGCCAGTTGCAAGGCTGGAGGTAACCAGGTTGCAGGATGCTGGGGTTAGCGCTGATCCTCAGGAGTTTGTAGGTCTGTTAGTCCTGTGTGCTTTCTCTGAGCTCTGGTGGGTGGGAATGAGGACTCCTGACAGCCAAGGGAGTGTTGCTGATGTGCTGTATTGGCTCCCATGGGACATGGGAAAAGGTGCCCTGAGAAGAAAGCCAAGAGTTTTCCCTGCATTCATTGTCTGCAGGTCCCACGTGTGTTGAAGCAAAGCCTTCCTGGAAGACCATCCAACCTCATTAACAGTGGCTGCTTGGTTGTCTTCTTGTGCTGACAGTTTTCCCAAGAAACAAAGGCAGTTTGAAGGGGCGCTGTATTTCTTGATCAAGTTTTGATAGGGAGAGACTTGGAGAAGTTTATGTAGAGCTGTGTGTGGAGGAGGCTTCTTGCAGAAAGCTTAGGAGCAGTGTTTACTTCCAACAGTGTGTTTTGTGCCTGTTAAAGCAGGCATGCTCCTCTTTTGGGCTTTGAAGGCTGTGATGACAGGGCAGGGAACACTTGGCTTTGGATGCATGTTCTGCTCCTTATGGATATCAAAGAGGGTCCAAGCAAGCGATGCCTGGCTGTGGGAGCCCTGTTGTGGCAGCAAGCTCCATAAATAAACAGCAAGTAGGTGTGTGCTTATGCTAGGAATACAATGAAATGTATTTGCAAACAGTTTACTTGCTGCCTGTGAGAAGTGGATTGCTGGTCCCAGGCTCTGGGAATCAGATGTGGGGAGCAAGAGTCACCGATGTTTTCCTGCCTAGTAGATGGGAGGTGGAGTAATTGCCTTCCTGGTGAGTTGTCATGTGCATGGTGTGAAAAAGTCTGTATAAATCTCACTGGTTTTTTTCAACCCCAAATTGACCTGGGCAGTGAATGAAGATGATTGGAAATAGCACAGCTTCTGCCAGTAAGGAAAGAGAATGAGAACAGGAGTTCTACATGAGAAAGAAAGACTTCTTTCACTTGGGAGATCTGAGTGAAAAGGAGAGCAAAGAGTCAGGGAGTTCATCGTCCAGCTCTATGTGGAGAGTCTGTTGCATCCTGCCAGGGATCTGGAGGAGATGGTGTGCTGGAGGGGGATGTTTATGTGATACTGTGCCTCTGAGAATCTTGGTTGGCATTGATAATTGAGCAGCTCAAATCTGTTGGATTTGAGTTGCTCAATTATCATCTTGGACAAGATGTTACTCTGACTTTGCGAATCCCAGGCCGTGTTGTTGGCATTCTGGCAGTGATGCACTTTTTGTCTGTCTTTTTACTGGCTGGATGCCATTGTGCTCCTAGCTGGCTGACAGACCTTGTGCAGGCTTGTGAAGTAGCCTTTTGTTCAGCAGTGAAGAGCAGGATTCCGTTTGTGTGGGACTCCTGTTTAAGTGTTTATGTTCAGGTGATCCTGAAGTAGGGGTTCTGTGGTATGTACAGAAATGTAAGCGTGCGACAAAAATGAGTTTTCCCGTGCTGTCTCCATTCTATCTCCAGGAATTCCAGTTGTTTTACCCATTTTCCATGTTTTGGAGTCCTGTGTGAAAAGCACGTGTGGCTGGGCTGCAAGAGCAGGAAGGCAGGATGCTGTCGAGACCAAAGCCTGGCGAGTCCGAGGCAGACCTGCTGCGCTTTCAGAACCAGTTCCTGGCAGCCAGAGCTTCACCTGCAGTGAAGATTGTGAAGAAAGCAGACAAGAGGAAAGGGAAGGAAGGGAGCACAGATGCTGAGAGACCCCCACTCCAGGACAGCAAAGATGTAGTCATGTTGGATGGTAAATTCATTTGTTTCTTTGAATTACTAAGATTCTCTGTCTCTCAACCTAGTGTTGCTTTTCCCTTGTCTCTGTGCCCTTCTTTCAGTATTATTTATTCCTTAGCCTTGGAAATTGGCTTGTCCAATGCTGCTAGCATCCAGTAGAACCACCCTTGGTGCCTTAGTCCAATTTATCAGCTGTCTGTGGTACCTTGCCAGCAAGAGGTGTTTTCTGTAATTCGTGCTGTTGAACTCTCACTGCTTATTTTGCCAGCTATCCAGACCCAGTGTCTTTGAGATTTACCTCTCCTAGCTGCTCCAGTTTTCAGCCAGCAGATCTGGCTTGTTTTTGTTTTCTCTATCAATAGTAGCTGTAACACTTTTGTCATGTGCTTGATCTCAGAAGCACAAGGTGCTTTTTTAAAAGCAGCAATATAAACCTTGCAGTACTTTGTTCCAGGTAGAGGAAATATGATCTGATTATAGCAGGTGAAAAGAAGTTTGTTCATGATCATACAAATCCCTCACATTTAACAGTTTGCAGCAGAAATATGCTCTTTTATGCCTCAACACAACGTGCAAGGACAATACTTGTTTCTATACAGCCTTGCTACTTCCCTTAATACTTGCAGTGAGATCTCAGTACCCTTTCCTGCTTATGGAGCTCTTTGGAAAGACCTTGTGCCAATACATAAATAGAATCTTCAAGCATGTTTCTCTTCACTACACCCTTTAACTTAGAGACAGGGGACTCTTAAGCATCTTATTGCTTCCTTATCCTTATTTCTCACTAGAGGAATAAAAGGTGTATTAGGAGGCTTTGGTCTGGTACCTACTGCACAGTGGTTGTACACAATAACTTGACTGCTTTTTGTTTTCCTTGTTATTGCTTCCCCTCCTCAGGTTTTCCTGACACTCTCCCAGCTCTAACTCCAGCTCCTCCAAAAAAGTCCAAGATCAAAAGTGCTAGTGTCCACTTTGAGGATGAAGATCCAGAGGAAAGATTGGACAGTCATGATCGACACATTACAGCAGTCTTCAGCAAAATTATTGTATGTCTGTCTTTTGTGTGATGATCTACTGTTTCTTTATTTGAATGCTCTGAACGAAGCAGGGATGAAGGGCTCTGTGGCTGCTTTTTATTTCTACAGTGTAATGAAGCAGCACTGTAGACCAGTGTCCTGGAGCACCTTGAAAGAAAAAAGCTCTTTGGGTGTATTTTTTTCTTGTCAGTTAAATATACTTTCAGATCTACCTTCCAGCCCTGACTGCCTACAGGTCACACTGATTGCATGCAGGCATGTGCTGTAGTGTGGATTTGGGTGAGTTTCTGGACTCTGCTGGGGATGTTCTCTGTGCTTTGCACTGGCCTAGGTTTTCCTTTATCTGATTCTTTGAGTGATGCATGGAGTTTGGCAGCCCAGTCTTTTGGAAAATAGTCTCACTTTGTCTCTGAATAAGCACAAGGTATTCTGAGCCTGATGACAGTGTGAGCTGCAGAGCTGGGAGATTTTGAGCCTGCTCTCAGTTAAATATACAAACATGTCTGGCTGTTGCAATGGTTTTACAGGGCTTGAATTTTTTCAGGAACGAGACACCAGTGCAGTAGCAGTGACCATGCCAGTGCCCACGGGGGACCCATTCCCAAGGACGTTTCACCGCTCCGAGATAAAAAGTGAGGTAAGATTAGGAGCAGATGTTTTAGGCTACCTTCGTTAACAATTAAACTTTCTCCCATTAAATCCTAAATGCTTAGTGGGGCTTGGTAGGGCTCAAAATAACCAATTTAGTATGCTGAAGATTATGAGCTAGCTCAATGTATCTGTGGCATTTCCACCTGGGGGAAGGAGAGAGTTCTTCTACCAAGCTGCCAACGAGTAGCTACTCCATAGCCTGCAGTTAAGTAACATTGGAATCTTCTTAGTTTAGCCTTCTTTGACTAACTTTATAAACGTGGGTCAAATCTGCAGTGCTGTAATAGAATTGATCCTGTTCTGCTTGTTTTTCTCTGAGGAGCAATCTCTATTGCTTTGTCCACCAGGTTCTTATTGAAATCGCACCTGATTTCTCCTCCATAACATTTGAGTATGGTTGGTCAGGTTATCTTTAGCAGTGCTTTTTGATTTTGACATAATTATTTTCTGAGACTGTAAAACTGGAAGCCATGGTTGCTATTATCAGTCATTGCAGTAGTAGCAAGGACTGCTAACTGAGTGGGAGTCAGATGCTGGGAGTTGGTATGTGATTGACAGCTGTGGTTGCTTTTGAGGAGGTAGCTTATTTTGAAGGGTGAGAGTAATACTTTTTAAACTACCAGTTTTGCTTATCTGATGTAGAAGCGCTCAAAGCAGCTACCAAATGTTCAGACTGCCTTTTAAGCTTCTTCTCTGGACTGGAGACATGCAAGAGATTTTTTGCTTAGTCTCCTTTGGATTTCCTGTGCATCCTCTGTGCAAGGCTGTTCAGAGGCATGCCCTTCCATTACCTAGGCAATCAACACAGTAATTTAACCAGGATTATTTTAGCACTACTTGCCCACTTCTTACTGTGTAGATCTCTTCACCCTGCTGCTCACTAATCATCTTATAAGAAGCCTGTTCCAAGCATGTGGTGAGCACAGTGTTGTACAGCCCATTTATACTCAGAAATCCAAGGTATTCAGCTATGCAGAGCTTCTGAACAGCAGGAAAGCTGTAACTATTGTGTTTGGTGACATTTTAGATGTATTTTCCTTGCTTGAATTCACTTATAATTAATCATCTTCCTTCTCTAGATGCCAAATGATCCATGTCTTTGTCTCTCTGTCATAGCAGTAAACTGTGTGCTAAAAAATATTCACATGTGCACAGAAAGGGACAGGTGACTGCCAGCAACCTCCCTATATCGTGTCCCAAAGTCTGATCTGAGGGTGTCTTTAGGATCACATCACCTGTTAATGGCAGGTGTGTAGGGAGACTCTGGATAGAAAAGTGAGTACGTGGCTTCCCCGTTTGCAGGTGCAGCTGGGATCTGGAAAAAAAAGCATCTTTGCACAGAAGATGGCAGCAAAAAGAGCTGCTGAAAAGGCACCGACGGCTCCCTCTGCTGCCGAGTGCGTGGAAGTACGATCAGCTGCTCCGGATGCCTTGGATCCTGTGGGATCCGTGGGCGAGGCGCCTCTCCCCGGCAGCAGGGGTGGTAAGTGGAGAAGGTTCTGCTCATCCAACTGACCGTATTTACATAGTCTTAGTAACCGTAACGTCAGCGCACCACGTTTTTAAATTAGGGTAGCATTGCTGTCCTCGGTTTAGGAATCTCAAGGTCAGTTGGAATGTCTGTATTGTGGCTATGATTTGAGATGGTCTGAGATCCAAACAAAAAATTCTAAGGAGAAAATTCTGAGATGGTTATAAAAATTTGGTTCGCTTTCTCCCTGGTTTCCTTTTTACTTCACACAGGAAGCTAGATTTATTTTTCAAGGTTCTTGTCCTCCTTTCCCTTTCTGTTTGTTATATGTAAAGTTTTTCTTGTTTCATCACTGATTTCCACAATTTTGGGAAGAGAGTGGTTCTGTGTTGAAAGTGTTTGAGACCACTGTGATGTGGGTTCTCACTCCTACTGAAAGGTTTGAAAGCTCAGTTTTCTGTCACCAGATCTGCTGCCATGAGACTGTGGCTTTGCTCCATAAGGGGTGCTGTGAAGCAGTGCTGATGAGTCACTGCCACCTCCAGCAGTTACTTGTCTGACAGCAACGTGACAGGGAAAGATGAAGTCAGTTCAACTGTTACCAGCATCTCCAGGCTTTTTTTTATTTGTGTTGTCTGGGACAGTCCAGTTTGCTTAGGAGCACCCTGTGTCTGGGTTTTACCCTGACATGCTCTTTTTCACATTGAAATAGAGGCAAGATGTCATTTGAAGATTATCACCATTAGGCTAAGGTTTGTGTCAGCCCTGCCCCCTGTTAGAGAATTGATAAGAGAACTGCCAGATGTGCTGTGTGTGCACAAACCCACCATCCAGGTCACTAAACTGTGCTTAGTGTATGTCCTGTTATAATTGGACATGTATAATTCTGTCTGAGAAAGCTGAAGGGGAAATAGAGCAGCCATATAGCTGTCATCCTCTTGAACATGAACCCTTTTAAACTGTAATAACATGACAGAGAGACTACAAAATTCCTTTGCCTCTTCAGCCAGACTGTTGTGGCAGGATCACTAGAAGCAAGAGAAGAGGGGGAGCTTAATTTCTTGCAGTAACAACGTATTTGTTTGTTGTAATAGTTTAGTTGCTGATGTTGGGAGGTATGCTGAAGCTTTTGCCAGGTCACCCTGTCTTATCTCTTTCTGCTCTATATGCACAACAACTGTGCAATGACATCAAATCTTCCCGGTGTTATGTTGAGAGTCATTGCTGCTGTTTGAACAGGGATTTGATGCTTTCAGGCCTGGCTGGTTATGGGCATAGGGATGGTCCAAGTCAATATATGGAGCATATGAACAAAACATACGCAAAAAAGTTGCAAAGTCAGATCCTTGTATAGTGGGTTACAGAAGAGCTGGAGGGTCTCACATTGACCAAAGGAGCATGTTACCTGGTGCAATGGTTAAATGAAATGAACATTTAAAATGGATTTAGATCAGATGATAAAGGAGACTCAATTTTGTTCAGAGTAGGAGGAATGTCCCTTGCTATAACTTCTAATATGTTTAACCCTTGAAGGTGACTATAGGACATTGTTAGAAGCAAACATGCCTGTGTTGAGAATTGATCCTTTATCATCTGGAAGCTGGTTTACCTCATCTAATTCTCTGTCTTACTCAGCAACTATTTACTAGGTCATGGTTCAGCTGGCATACGAATGTGGGTTCAGGCATTCCTGGGCAGAGAAATAATCTAGTATTCACTAGGTTGGAAGAATGCTCTGATGCATCAGTTGTGAATTATACTGCAGTTTACCTTTTTATGCTGTTGCTTTGCATTAAAGAAGCATAATTTCTTTTCCCTGCCATCTTCCTCAATCTCCCAAAGAAACAAGCTGGAAATTATGTCAACATGTTTGTTGTAACATGGAATGAAAGCACAAATGGTTTACTTTTGTTTGAAGTTAAGCTAAACTTCTTTATTTCTGTTCTAACTTTACTACCAAGGTAAGGAAAAAATTATGCAAGCCTGTTAATGACAGAGTTGAGATTTATTCATGATGCTGTAGACACAGATCACTAACTGCTTTCTCTGCTCTTCTTATAGATAAAGATGATGACTTTTTGACCTCTCAGCGTCCTTGTCTCATAACGGGAGAGGGTCTTGGAAGCCAAAGGAGTGAGCAGGAAGCTCAAGCTATTCACAAAGAGAACTTGGAGAAGCTGCAGTCCATGTCTGAGGAAGAGATCCTGCAGGAGCAGGCGAGGCTTCTGGCTCAGCTGGGTATGTGCTTCCCAGGGTCAGCTTTAGAGTTGAGGCAACTTATTGAATGTGTAGGTGTCCCAAAGTCTTAGCAAATTCACAGGTCAAGGATGGGAACTTGGAATTCCTGCTCATTCCATATGTGGATAATCTTGCTTCCATGTCATGTCAATAGCTTATGAGTAAGAACTAAGTGTGAAGAAATTAAATAGTGTTTATTTTTCAGTGAAGGTTGGTTTGGCTTAAGTCTTTCTTGTCACCCCTCTGCTGTGGGTTAAGATGATCCGTGAACTTTATTGACTTGCACTCCAAATACATGATTGCACATAAATGTTTAAGGTCCTAAACTGTAATTTTTTGAAGCTGATAAGAAGCAGTGTCAATAGCAATGTTGAGGTGAGAAAGAATCCTTGGTCTTCCCCTCCAAAATACCTAAAACTTGGGCCAGAACTGTCAGTACCCGGATAGGGAGAACATATGGGCATGTGGGAGATTTCAGTTCAAACCGATACTTGTAGAGCAGAAAAACTTGAAATTAGCCTTGACTTTTAGAAAAAATGTTTTAATTTTCACACTGTTGGGTACAGGCATATTCTAGCAGGGGTCTGGTCTCTGGTTTGGAGCCCTGTCCGCAGTGGTGCTCTGAGAATGCCTGTCACTAGCAGCTGATGACAAGGTAGAGGAGAACACTGAATGTGGTGTGTTTGATAAGACTTCATATGATCTGGGCCACTGCAACACTTGCTGGTGTTAGTTTGATGAATTTATATGCTCAGGAAGAGCAGATGTACAGATGTAGGTGGCAGACAAGGATTTTTTAAATTCTCATGATTTCAGGTCCTCTAGCATCAAATTTAGATATGAGTGGCATTTTAGATGCATAAGTCTCTTGTGGGTTCAGCTTAAAGATCATATTAATTATCTTGACTTCATTGCAAGCAACATGGGTATAACTGGAAACGTGGCAGAGGAACTACACCAAATAATTGCAGCCAGATTGTTTGGGTACATCCTTCATTCAGAGACCCAAGTATTTTATTTGGCTTCACTGCTTATAACTATGGCACGTGTATGAAAAATACCCTGATTACATACTTGCTTCTTGTGAGTGATTTGTGATTTTTTGCTCCTTATCCCCACCACTCTGTCCTTTGGGATATTAGTGAAGTGAATACTTAAAGAGTTGAAAAAGGATGGGATGTATTGTAAGCATTTTTCAACAAGATTTTCTGAAGCAATGTATTTTTATATGCCTTGTAGATTACAAGGGTAGATACTTTAGTCTTTTGAGGCCTTAAAGAAACTGGGGGTAATTTTGGAATTCCCAGAATATCTGTGGGTAGAGAATTATACATGATGAAACACTCCTAAACTAAATTGCTGACTTACAGGTGGATTTAGGAGCTGGACAGGCACAGAGCTGTGAATTAAGGAGACTTTCTCCAAATTTGGGAATGTGAATGATTTGTGCATGTTAAATGCTGTCCAGTCCCTGAATTAACTTCTTGGTTATGAAGCAGAGGATACTCCGTGGTGTGAAGTATGAGAATGGGTACATAGTTCTATGCTGGGCAGTGTCTTATTGTTGGTACTGTGCTGGTTTTGTTGGTGGAGACTGGACAGAAGTAGGCTTCGTTTCTGATATACTGTGCACAGATTGACATCAGTGACTTTTTTGTCACTGAGTGAAATGATGAAATAATGAGTGCAACTGTGAAGTGCAAGAAAGTGAGAGCTCTTGCCTGCATTCAGAAAAAATAGGAATACTTTAATGAGACTGGGCTGAATGCCTGTTCTTCACCAAGGACAGTTTAAACTGCATCATTGAGGAGAATGTGCAGCAATCATGAGTGTGGGATAGATGTTTCAGAGACACGGGAGTCATTTTTCAGGTGACTTATCTCAAGTACAGAGCATTTCTCAACTGCTTGTCCTTTGTCCTCCAAAGAATAAATAACCACTGTAGGTGTTATGTTCTACTTTATATATCTCTGACACTGCTAACTGGAGTATTTCTGTACCTCACTGAGGCACAATGCACAATCTCTTACTGTTCACCTCTGGCATAAGCATCCCAACACCATCTTTTGGAGAGGAGTGTTCAGAGACAGTGCACTCCATCCAAAATGATGTGGGATATCTGTAGCAGATCTGAAAGTAAAATGATGATCTTAGAGCTATATGAACATAATCTGTCCTTCAAAACACATCTACCTCCCAAATGTTTCTCTTCAAAGCATGAAGAGAATGGTTGTGTCATTTTTCTGGGTGTTGTCAGACCATAATTGGAATGGAGAGTCAGTTCAGGACAGTCAAAGATCACTTTGTAACACAATATCTGAGCTAGAACTTGCAGTTCTACAGCAATTCAATAAAAATTAGCTAATTCTTTTTATGGGGTCTGTCATGTGTATTCTTCTTGTGTTCAGATTGATGCCACTGGCAGGGACCACAGACCAGAATTCTCTCCACAGTTTATAGTCATGCTTAGATGTCCCATTTGAGTGGCAGTGAGGGGAAAAGAAGCAGTTATCTTTATTTGTAAGTTGGGAAAATAGAATTTCTGTGGTTGCTTTACCCTGAAAGACATTTATCAGTTCTTTCTCTGGTGTCTCCTCACCAGACAGTTACACCCACCTTATGTGTCTAAGGGGTCATGAAGCAGTGGAGGGCCTTAGTTTGAAGAGAAGTGACAGCTGGTAAGAGAAAGAGGACATGTAGAAAAGACTGAAACATAAATAGCAGAAGCTATAGGCATGTGAAGTATTTTGAGACTTTCTGTCACATCTCTGTCTGTCTCTTTGTCAATACTTGCAGATCCCAGTTTAGTTGCTTTCTTGAAATCACAACGTGGTAACAATGAAGGCCAGAAAAAGGAATTAAAAATGGAACTGAACAGACCGGAGGAGTTTGTGGAATCTCTGCATGTGGCTCAGCATGGTGTAAGATCATCTCTTTCCATGCAGGAGTCGGGTCTGGAAGAACATGTAAGGAAGGAAGAAAATATGAAGGTAGAAATCATGGGTAAGAAACAAAGTACATATTGTGAATTTTCTGAGCAGAAATACAAGATTTGTGTGGTGTTTACATCAATCTACTTTGTAGTGATCCAAATCTGAATTTTATCATTATATTTAAAAAATACGTATTTTGGGTTCAAAAAAGACGTCTCTAGATGGGCTCCAGAAATTAGAAAGGTGGTACATTATGTAATGGAAGTGGCCTGTTCATTGGGAGATCTTGTTTTTTGAAATTTGTTCTAAGGCCTCTCAAGGGAAAATGTGTGTTAAACTAGGCATCATTGCTCTTCTGTTCAGTCATGTGAACAAGGAAACAGAAGAGTGTAGTAGTGAGATTCATCTGGTGCCTGAATAATTTCTTTTAACTGGTACTGGTTAGAGACAAGAGTGTGTTGGGTAGGTAAGGGTTAACAGTTTGTTCACAGGATAGCACAGAGATGACAATCACTCTCACTTCAGGGAAACTACTCATATAGAGCATGTATTTCTTAGTGTGACATTGCTCCTGATGGCCCCACTCTGTGTCTTGTATCTCAGAAACCACCCAGTGATTTTCACAGAACAGGGTTATTTTCTTTGTGCTTTGGATGTAGAATGTCCTGCTTTTCATGGAGTGCTACTGAACTATTGCCTCTTATGACAGAACCTTTTAATGCTCAGTATGTGCCTGTGTGAGGAGAAAGCTGCTTTATCTCCAGTAGCTAGAGCAACCCCATATATTCTCATGGCACAGAAAGGACTAGCTTTCCATTTAGACTTCTGCTCTTACTGTTGCTTTCCTCACTGCATTTTTTCTTTAGCAATTTCGTTTTCTCTGTTGTGATTTTTAAGCTTCCATTGTCATTCCCCCCCACTTTTGTTCCTAACATACTTGTCCCGCAATTTCATGTCAATTTTTGCTTTTCTCCATCTCTTGATTCTCTCTTCCTATGAGTCCTTTGTGTTCCAGTGTAACCTGCAGAGTGATTAAAGAAGTCTCTGAATCACTTTGGGATTTCAGCTTGATGTTTGCAAGAGATAACAAGTACCATTTTCCTGCTGAGAGGGATGAGTCTGTCAGTGTATATGTGTGTGTGTACATGTGCACAATAAGTAAAGCTCAGCCTCTTTTTGAGGAAGACACTTCACTGAACAGTCCTTTTGCAGTTTCTCCCCAAGTTTTACTTTTCCACAAATCCATCTTTAATTAAGAGATTATTTTTAGTTCTTTTTAGTCCCAGAAGAACTGAGTGCATAAATAGCACCAGGTCAAGTGACATCTTTTCATCTCCTGAGAGCAATAGAAGCATGTTGTTCAGCCTGTAATGGTAATAATAGTAATGCTCTTGGGGATAGCTGAGTGTCTAAAACATTGTGTGCTGACATCTTTTGCCTCCTACAGAAGACAGCACAGAAGAAAAAGAGGAGTTTTTCCAGGATATTTGGAACAGCAAAGGGTGAGCTGAAACACAGTTAAAAAAAGGGAAGCCTTTTCAGTACCTTAGTTTATGCCTGCAGCCCATTTTGTCCATTAGGAGATGTAAAAATTAATTTGACATTAGCACTTATTGTTGGAATTTCAGCATCTGTTTATACTCAGAAGTAAATGCAGAATATGAATAGCCCAGCAGAAATGGCCACACTGAATTTCTGGTGATGACACAAAGCAATAAGATTGCTGAAAAGTCATACGTGCCTCTAGTGACATAAAAGACTACTGTTTATTAGAGGCAAAATAGGGAAACTTTATCCAGCAACTTGTAACCTTATCAAATGGAAAAGTAAATTCTGTCACTGAGAGAAAACAGGAAGCAAAGCAAAAATAAGAGTGGTTGAGTGGTAGCCTTTAATGTAACCCAAGTCTGAGAAAGTTCAGTGCAAATGTTGCTGTCACACTGCCAGCTTGTGCTTCTGTAAAGGGATTTCTCAGTAACAGTCTGCTGATGCCTTGAAATACATATCCATCTTTTCTTGTTGACAAGATCATTGTACTAAGGGCTTCTAGTAACAAGCATAATCTTATTCATAAAATGATTAGCTCAACCCTGTCAATTTAGTGATTAATAGAGAAAACATTTTGTTAAATTACAAATGTCGATATATTTTGTTTTTTTCTGCTGATTCTATTTCCTCTCATGTTGCATCTACCACCCACAAACATTCCACTTTGGTACATTTCAGATGCTTTTTCCTTCACTTCAATTAAAATGCATGCTGAGCCTTTGGCTGAAATTCTGCAGAACAGCTTTCTGGCTGAGCAAGATAACTCTGTGCTTGGTTCCTTGCCTGATTCAATACCACACTGATCATAAAGATGAAGCTTCATTCTGGAGAGGATGAGTGCCTTTCTTGAAAGTTTATCTGCTAATTGGAAGAAAGTAAAAGGTTAAGTTTCAGGCCAGTTATCAGCAGGAAAAGATCTGATGAAAGAAGAGCATCTCTGTGGGACTCATTGTTCCTTGCAAGAGAAGACCGGAGTGCTAGGATTAATAGCTGCAATGCAGTTGAGTTCTGGGCTGCTCCAGCAGGAGTGATCTAATGCTTTCCATGCCCTTAGGGGCTGCCTGTTGCTGTCCTTACACATGCTTTCTTTTGAGGTAACAAAAACGTCTTAGCTCATCTCTTCTTATTTTGGTTTGCGGTAGTATCCTAGTAGCAAAGCCTTTCCTGGTTAAATGTCTCTGGTCTCTTCACTTGTGAGATTCTTCCACATGGTGATGTGTCTCTTTCCTAGGGCAGCTGTTGTGATGTCAGGCACCAACGAATGTCTTGTTTCTCAAATTCTTGTAGTCAAAGCTCTTTATAAAGCTAAATTAGTAATTTCTTCCTTTAGTATTTGCACCTTTGAAATTCTTGTTCAACTGTCCAGTTTCCCCACTGAGCTGTCTGTGGAAAGCTGTGCAAATGCTGATCTCTTCAAGCCTTTAGAGAGGGATACTGAATAGCAGCATCACAAATGCAACCAAAGCACAAATATTGAGCTGCCTTCAGTGTATCTAGGCTACAATCTTGCTGGGTTCCTATAATTTGCTGGGACTCTGCTTTAATACTTTTCAATTTCATGTCCCCCCTAACACTCTTCCTTGAGTGATACTAGTTTCCTTTGTCAAAAGTATGCCTGATAGTATTTTTTCTGCACTGGTTCTGATAATTTTGCCTTACTTGTGTCCTGACTTCTGTTCAACTTCTCCTAAATTAGCATTGTCTGAATTTCGTTACTGTGCTGTTTGCTTCCTCTTCTTGCTCTCATGAAAGATGAAAATAGCTTTAAACCTTTGATGTTTATGCATTAGACAACAGTCAGTTTGAAAACGGTTTTCTTTTTATTTTACATAATCTTATATTTGATACAGTCTTTAAGCTGAGTAGCTTGGCAAAGAAGGAATAGTATTTCCTTCATCACTGCCTTGGAAGGTAAGACTGACATTTTTTTCTTCCCACACAAAGATGATGATCTGCCTGTGAAGCCCAGGAAGGAGTGGATTCACATGGACAATGTAGAGTTTGAGAAGCTGGAATGGATGAAAGATTTGCCCTCACCTCGGCAGAAGAAAACCAAAAAGGTTTGGAAGCAGAAACTGATACTTTGCATGTCTGTGTCTGGATCATGCTTCTCAGCAGTAACAGTTGTGAAGGCTTCAAAAACGAGTCCTCTGGCTGCTCAGTCTGTGGACTTCCATCAGGTTGAAAGATTCCCCATTTTCTTTCACGAATGGAATGATACAGGATCAGTTCAGTCTGTAGCAACCCAGGAGAGCTAGGAAGTGAGAGTCTAGCCATTGTAATCTGGGATGAAACAGATGTAAAACTGAGAAAAAAGGAAAGATAGGGGTATATTTTTAAAAAAGAATTTGAGGCCTGAGGAGTTTTTGAACTGTTATCTTCTGGCAGGTGATGTAAAAAGTGTTATTTTAAGAGATGAATTGAGTGGACAGCAATAGAAAAAATAGTTTTCTCCCTCCATCCTTTTGCCATAGGGAATGCAAGCTCGATTCAGTTTAAAGGGAGAATTGATTCCTGCAGATGCTGATTTGCCAACACATCTAGGCTTGCACCACCATGGAGAAGAGGCAGAGGTAGGTGGGTGTAATATCATAGAAAAGGTACTCATTTCTGTTTTCTGTGTTAGATCTTGTAGATTCCTTTTGTATCAAGTTTTTTAGTGATAAAAGACCCTTCCAAAAGTGCAGTAATTTTTCTTTAGAAACAAACTCCTGAAGACAAGTCGTGTCTGCATGCATGAACTGCATTATTTCCAGAAGACTGTTGATGCTTTTTCTTTTAATGCTATTAAAGTTCTGTGGTGTTGGAAAAAGGTGTACATACTTCCTTTGCTTAAGAAGTTCAATTTTCTCCTTTGACATCTAAGATTAGAATCTCTTCTGCAATTGCCACAAAGTGGTAACAACATTGGCTTGCAATTTATCTTCCCTTATGCAGTGTGTAAAATAAGGTAATATAAGGTAAAGGTATAAATATAAGGTAAAATATATAAAAATATAAAAAAATTTACCTTATATAAATATAAGGTAAAATAAGGTAATCTTATTTTAAGGGGCCTGTGTTTAGCTGTAGCTGAGGGTGTTTTTTGGTTTCTTTTTGTTTCCCCCTGCCATTTAGAGAGCTGGTTATTCTCTGCAAGAGCTCTTTCATCTGTCTCGCAGCCAAGTTACACAACAGAGGACGCTGGCTCTGCAGGTCTTAGGTCGTATTGTTCAAAGGGTAAGTCACTTCAAGAAATTTCTCCCCATAACTCAAGTTTCTGGTGGATCAGGGCCCAGATTCTCTGGTACTAGTTGTTTGTTTTCTGCAGTTCTGCTGTTCAGTGAAGATGAGCAAAGTCACCAACAGGGCATTCTGTTCCACTGAGGATCCTTACTGTTAGATAAGCTAAGTGTTGGGATGTAACAAACTGAGATGCAGGTTTCTCTGGATAATTCCAGACTATTCTTCTCCCAACATGTTGTTTCAGGTGCTGTTCAGCAGCAGTGGTGTAATTTCAGTTCTCTTGTTAATTTGTATGCACATTGATTTTTTTAAATGTTATTTTTGTGACAAGCCTGTTCTTGGCATTGACCCTTTCACTCCTGTTGTCTGAGCCAACTTCATGATGTGCATTTTCTGTAGGAGGTGAGAAAGAGCCAAGCCTACTCATAGAGCAATGTGCCAAGGGGAAAAAGCAAAATGAATACTTATGTGCACATTTCTATCTAACTTTTGGGGGAAGTGCTAACATTCCCTCTAATGGCACTGGAATAGAGAAGAAGGAATTTGGTGATTTTGAGAAGGGTGATGGAGTCAAAAGATGAGTGCAGACTTTAGAAAGAAGGGTTTCTTGCACTAAGGAACTGCAATTGTGTTCTTCTGTAGAATGAATGGAGGATAAACTATAGGAAGAATAACCTTCACACAGTTCAGCAGCTTTATAGTACAAGTGGAAAGAGGCAAAGATGTAAAATGTTGAGATGTGACAGCCCAGAGATGTATCCAGCTGAGATGACACAGCCTTAACCCTGGCTCTGTCTGGCACTTTCCAGGCCAGGGCTGGAGAGTTTGCTTCCTCGTTGAAGGGCAGCGTTCTGCGTCTGCTGCTTGATGCTGGCTTTCTCTTCTTGCTGCGCTTCTCGCTGGATGATGCGGTGGAAAATGTCATGGCAGCATCTGTTGGTGCTCTCCAGGCTCTGCTGGTGTCACTTGAGGATGAGGTAAGATCATCACTCAGAGCCTACGTTTGATTTAGGCTGAGCTGTTTACCGGGATCAGAATGAGAGGACACATTGTAAGTAGCTTGAACAAAGGTTTACTGGACATGTTAGCTTAATGGTGAGTAGAATTTGTCATTGCTGTCCTTTGAGACAGATGATGGAGTGTGTTATCCCAGTTTGAAGAATTCAGGCATCTTTTTATCTCACTGTTTGAATTACCTCTGCCCTATGATTAAATTCAGTGCATGCTGCTGAGTTTCTTCTTTTTATATCTTTGCAACCTAGATCAGATCACCACTAATGTATGTGTAGAATTTTTTTTTAATATGTTCCCTTTGGTTGTTTTCTTATTTCATAGTTTTTCTGCTTCTTAACAGATTAAATATTCTCCGTGCTTTCCTTTATGCCTCATAATAATGCTGTTCTCTTTTTCTCTCATTGTCCATTTTCTGCTGTTCCCATGTGTTTTTGTAACACTGATGCATACCTAATTTTGCCTGCTCATGTGTTTATTTTCTCACTGATGCTTTTTCACCTGTTAGAAGGTTGACTTCTTGTAGATTTTCAGGGCTAGTAGACAGCCTAGAGCAGCCAGATTAAGATGTACTCCTGGTTGGACAGAAGCAGTCTGATATAGACTGTCTTCCAAGTACCTTCCTTGAGAGCTGCTTTTCTGTTTAACTGCAAAGGGGCTGGTGATAGAAGAGATGGAGTAGAAGTACCCTGCAACTTTTGCCAGGCCTGTAGAGTTGTCCTAGTGGGAGGCAAGAGAAATGAAGGAGTAGGTAGCTTTCTCCACATTTTGCTACTTTTCTATCTATAAGCCCAGATGAGTCCTGCCCACCCATCGTAGGTAGTTAGTATTATGAATCAGCTTCTTAATGTATTTTTTCTCTTCTCTGATGTTACTCTGGTTTATAAGTGTCTGCAGTGCTCTGATTTTTCAGATCAAAGCTTATGGTGAGATGTTTTGTACATGGGGATTGCTGACTCTTGCTGCCAGAAAGAGCACTGTGAATGCTGTGACAGTATATTTTCTAACCCAAAGAGTCCTTCCTAGAGTCCAGTGTTGCTGAATTTCAAAAGGTCTCTGAGAAAGGGACAGGGTTGGAAGCCTGGTCCTCTGCTCCAGGATTTTTAAGGCAAATAGGATTTATCCACACTATAAACACAGAAGATCAACACACATGAAAATCATACTGTCTGAAGGTTTTGTTTATCCTTCAATGGCTATGGGAAGGAAGCAACTTTCTTTTTGTTTCATTTGATGACCCAGCTACTTCATTTTAATGCTTTCCCTTCTCTTGGTGGAAGGAAGACTATAGTCCCAAACTCTGTATTCCAGATGGACTCATGGCTTCATCCCCTCAAGTCAGGCCTCTTCTGACCATGCCATTCACTCATCATGTTTAGTTCATATTGCATTGGGGGATGTTTTGATGTCTGATAATAGCTTGTGTTTCCTTGGTGCTTGGCAATTGAAGTCTGCCACTACTTTTCTTCTAATGTGATGTTTGTTTCTGATTGTGGGTGCGGGAAATAGAAAATTACAGCAGTTATTAAGCAGTGCAAGCATTTGATTTGGCTGTCTTTCATATTCTAAAACATTTGGGGGGAAGTGGGTCTGTTATGGGAGCAATCCCCTCTCTGAAGAATTGGAACTATTACCCTAGTTGGGCTGTTACCCTAGAACTTGAGAGGCCCTGACACTGTCATCAGCTGTGAACAGAAAAAAAGGGGTTTTTCTAATTGCTTAAGCTGAGGGATGTTCAAACAGAAGTGTAGCAAACATGAACAAATAGACCAAGTAGTCTTTATCATATCAGTTTTTGCATGATCTTTCTGTGTTATTTGTGACCTAGGTTCCTCAGAGGTCCGAAAGTAGGAAGCCAATAAATTTCTGTTTAATGCCTAGAGTCTTGGTAGTTGTTTTATTTATTTATTTACTTATTTATAATCCTATTTTTTCCCAGTTAAACTAGATTTCTGTTAGCTGTGTAATGAATTTAATTCACGTCACAGTAATTCTTTTTACAGGGTTTTTCCAAGTCTGTGTGTGTGTAAGGCCAAAATAAATTCCCTGAAAAAGCATTGAATTCTCCTTTTATATGTTCAGAATAGCTTTTATTGTCTTCACATTTTCTTGGGATTATAAAGGAATCAATAAAGCATTCCATATTCAAAAGCATCCCTGAAAAGTTTTTGTCTTTGTCTTTTTGTTTTTCTTTATAAGAATTTTATTCTGTATGCTTTAACACTCTTTCTAGAAATATCTCGATTGGACTTTCTCATGGTACCAAGGGATGGCTGCATTCCCCTTTGTCCCTAACAATGAGGAGGAAGAAGAGGAGGAAGAGGAAGACTTAAATGGAACAGAGAAATCTCAAAATAAAAAATTAAAGGATGAAAACAAGCCAGACCCAGATGTGGCCCGATATGATGTTGTAAAGGTAAGTACAGAGTTAGATCCAGAATCTTTTTTATGAAAATAGGCTCAGCACAGTGCTGTATGTGCTGTTGAAACATCCACCCTCCTGTGCATGCTGGACAAGAGCATTCTGAACAAGAATTAGAACTCTTTCCTGGCTGTTGGTTATTGTTTTTCTGTCATATATTACCATGAGGATAATTCTATTGGTCTCTAAAAATGCTGAGGCTTGACTTGTGTGATTTCAGTATTATTAATATCTCTTAACTTCCTCTAGGGAATTCAGCAACAAACACACTGATGACCTGATAAGATGTCCTGAAAGACTGCATGCAGACACGACTTTCAGGCTCACTTACTTGAATTAAAAATGAAAAGGTTCCAGCCATTATTAAAATATCTATATGCACTTTTCAGAATTTAAACTAGAATATTACAGTTACATAGTTCAGAACTAGTAGATTTGTACAGTGATACTCTTCTTTTTTATTTGACATAAGGTGGCTGTTTACCATTTCCCCAAATGTCATGTTTGCATTTCTCAGATTAAGATTTTTACAGTATTCAGAATGAACTCCTCCTGCATTTTAAACCTAATCCTGTATTTTTCATAGGAGATGTAAAACCAGCAAACTTTGTTATCTCGAAACTCAGCCTTGGTGGAACCAATGCACCCCTCTTGCCCGCTGCAATCATTAAAACCTGTGACCACGTGACTTAATCCTTGAGCCTGTGTTTGAACAGCACTTGGTCTAAAAGCATCATTGGGTGCATGAATTACTGTACTTGGGCATTTGGTCTTGTTTAGAGGCTTCATGATTTCAGATGTGTTGTGCTAGGTATGTGGCACTGTTTAAAAAATGTAACAAAAGGGTGGTAGATAGACAGGAGATCAGTTTGTGATTCTGTAAACTGTGTCATGGTTCAGAGTAATTCAGCTTGTTCTAAGTGGGCTGTACTTAGAAGGTATTTGGGATCAAATTCCCCTCTGTTCCCATTGCTGTGCAGTTCCATTTCATGCTTGCTTATTGGCTGTTACAACCCAATTGTTCCCCACAGTTGGAAAAAGAGTATTTAAGCTAGCTGCTGAACTTGGTCAGGCCTAGAGCTACAACGTGCTTGGCTGCAAATTTTTAAAAGTGTCAGTAATATGAATGCATTCCTGATTCTGGGAAAAGGCAAATCCATAAGACCTGCATCACACTGTTATGTAAATTGATGATTTGTTTCTTGGCACTGCCACTGATCATAACAATCACATCATCCCTATGCATCTCTTTTCTTACTGCAAAATAGGAATTTATGTCTGTTCTCTGTTTCTGTCAACTTTCTCTGATGTGACAGGTACTCTCAGGGCGCTGCATTAGCTGGAGGTGGCGTCTAACCAAAATTTTTCAAGGACCACAAGAACCTTTTTCTTTTATAGGGAAGGTTATTCCCCTGTCACTTAGAGTTTTATACTCTGGAAAACACAAGTATCCAAACCCCTCCAGTGGTCTGATTCAGAACAGATCTAAAGCTGTTTCTGCTCTGTTAGATAACTCTTGCTCATTTGCCAGCATACTTGCAAATACACAGAAACTTGTTTCATGACTGCTAATTTTAAAACAGTCTCTGGAGAGGATGTAATCTCCTTTTGGGTTCCAGCAATTGAAGAACAGAGAGCACTTGTTTAGATCCTTACAGATGTTTTTTTTTTTCTTTTTTTTAACACCTTTCAGGGACTTTTGAAGACAAGGATCCAGCACCGGCTGAGGTACATCCTAGAGGTGGTGCGACCTGTTCCATCAGTAGTTCTGGATATACTGCACATCCTCACACATATAGCAAGGCACTCCTCTGAGGCATGCAGCCAGGTAAATCTCCCATTGTATAAGAGCTTGGGAATCATAGAGAAAGGTTTGGAAAGGGAAGAAAGATCAGGTAAAGTTATGCCAGGGAGGTCAGACAAACTTGTCTGTTTTGCATGTGTTCTGCATGTCTGCATGACTGTGCACCTTTAGTTACTTGTGCTCCCTGCTATTTCTCTGCAGCTCCTTGACTGTCCTCGATTGATCGAGACCATTGTCAGGGAATTTCTCCCTACTCAGTGGGATCCCAAAGTGGCTGAACCAGGGTTTTTACTTACGAGTCTCCACGGAATTGCTTGTGCCAGTGCTATGAAGTTCATCAGGGTCTTGGCATCTGGAGGCCGAAATGCAACAGCCAGGCTGGTGAGTGGTTCCTGGAAGAGCTTTTCTGATTGCACAGGCCTTGGTTCTCTATGCCTTACTGCCTAAATAAAGACAGAAAGCTAACTAGAGGTGACTGAGCTGAAGCTGAAGAAATCAGGGTGAGAAAGGTGCATTAGTATGTTTTGATGGAATTGTTGACAGAGTCATAAAAATGATGCTTCTCCTGTACAATGGTAGATGAGCTGGCTTGAGTTTTACTCTGCTTTTTTATGGTTTGTGTAATGGACTCATGTGAAAGTCACAGAGCCCAGCAGGGTGATACTGACCAGGAACAGATGTTTAGAGCATGCATTGATGTGTGATGCTCTGTACGCTCCCATGTTTCAGTGATAGGCAGCATAATACAGTATAAACCAGAGACTTAATCACTATCCTTGTGATTCAACCCTGGTTGAACTTTTCTGCCATTAATTTGTCTTAGTAACTGTGATAATTCATCAGTGTTTTCAACTCCTCTTAACTTCTGGACAAGTTTTCCACTTCAGAGGTAATTGAATTCCCTCATATAGGTTGTCATGCTGGTGCTATAAATGCATGAAACCTACCAAGATCAGCACCCATTACAGTGCAAAGAGCACTTCTTAGGCTTTTTGGTTCACTGTTGTTAATACCACCTAACAAATTGCTACCCAGGAAAATGCTACTGTCAACAGAACACCAGTCTGTGCTGTAAAGTATAGAGAACTGTGATGGATAGTGGGATGTTGAAAGACTTTAAGTCATACTAGGAACATAACAGAGTAAAATTCAGATATTTTTCTACTTCAGGTTTTATGTGCTCCAGGTATTTCAAGGTGTGGAAAAATTGCTTAGAACGTTCCTGACACTCAGGCTTTGCTACTGTTACACTCTCATATGTTCTGTTGCATGCAATTAAATGTGGGAGTGGAAGATAATAAAAAACTAAATCAAAACCATCAATGTAGAAATTTATTTTAGCTAACAACAAAGGTCTTCCATCTTCCTCCTGAAAGTAAATTTGACTTTGACCTCTCTTCTGTAGAAGAGGTGTCAGAATTTATAGTTTTGACTCATCAGCTCCTTTGCTTTCTTGCTGCTGGTGTGCATTGATTTCCCTACAAGAATCTCTAAAGCATTTGAAATTTAAATTACCTATAATATGTCCTTGTGCTATGAAAAAGACATTGTTGCCTCATTTGTTTAGACACAGCACCATAGAAGCTTTTGTATGTGTGGGAGAAGGAAAGAGAAGCTCTTTTTTTATGGTTAAGTAAAAATACCCAGATGTAGGGGAGGATAAAAATTATTTCTAGAGAACTGCAAATGAGTCATGTCATGCCTAATTAAATACCAAAATAACCTCAGAACATTTCCAAGGCATCAAAATTCCATAACCTAATGAAAGTAATAGGCAGGAGGTACCCTTTGCATAAAATAAACACTGAATTATAGAAATACTTAGGTTGTAGAACCTCTGAAACCCATCTAGTGTGACCTTCCCAAAAGAATGTCAGCATCAGTTCAGTACTTTTGTAGACATCTTTTCTCAGAAAATATATCCTTACTAAGCCTGACTAAGAGAGTTGTATTTATGACTATTTAAGGAAGGATAATTATATATATATTTAAATCAGTTAAATGCTGCAGGGAGCATCCAAAACAGGAGTGTGTGTGGGGCAGACAAAGTTCCATCAGAAATTATTTAAGTATAGTTGGTTTGTGTTAGGAATGGATTAGGTACCCCTAGGCATCTCTTGCAGGAATTGTTCTCTCTCATAATAGCCATTGACCATTTAGTGATCCTTTGTAGTCTGCTCCTTAAGATTGCACAAAATAAAAGCAGATTTGAGCAGTGCAAGAAGAGCTCAGAACGAGCTGAATTGAAATCTGCAGCTCTTTGTGTGTGTCAGAGCAATGAAGTAATGATGCATGCAGCTGATGCCCCTTATCCCTTTGTCTTTTTTGTTCTTCATCCTTTTCTTTTTGCTTGGTTTGTTTCACAGCTTAACAGATTTGAGCTGAAGAGTCGGTTGAGTCGCTTTGTAGCTGAGGAGCCTGTGGACGTGCCCCTGCCGAGGGAGGAGGCCGTGCGGCTGAGCACCGAAGCCTTCCGCCTGTGGGCGGTGGCTGCCGCCTACGGGCAGGCCTGCGACCTCTACAGGTACAGCTCCCACCTGGACACCTGGGCTGGGGGCACGACAGAGCAATGGACACCCTGCTCAGGGGGCAGAGAGGGCTCTCCAGGCTCAGTCTCCATTCCCTTCAAAGTGTCTCACCTCACTTTCTCCTGCCTCCTGCAGTAAAACTCAGTTTCTAAGGGCATTCGTGCTGTGTATTGCTTTCTTCTGGTTGTTCACTATCTCCTGTGTTCAAGCTCTGCTATTTTGTTGTTTCTGCTTTACAGTGGGAGACCACTGTAGCTTTTTAGGGCTGCATATTTTTCTGCTTGAAGGGATGAATTATCTGTGCTTGTATGACATCAAAACACGTGGTTTGCAGCACACCCAGGACTGAATGTGCTTGACCTAGGGGCAGTCTGTAGGCAGCAGTCACCACACTGAGTGGGGCAGACTGTGCAGACAAACTTCATGATGCATCGACTTCCAGGTCAGGAGAAGTTCTTGTGCTTGACTGCCAAGGTCTGCACCTGGTGTAGGTCTGACCTGCCTCAAGCATTAAATCTGCTTCCTGTAATTGGAAGAAGAGAGATGGCTGTGGAATTGCTCTAAAGTGGAGTAAAAGGAGGCCAGTATTGAGTTTCAGAAGAAAATTCCCATCCACAGCAGCATTTTGTGTTCTTTGGCACTATCCCATGTATGATTTAAAAAGAGTAAAAACTGTATATACTATTTTAGCAGTGTAAATAATGTTGAGGAAAGAAACAGCAGATAATTCCTTAACATTGCAAGATTATAAGTGTGGCTGAGAATCTCAGAACTATTCCCCAGCAAGAGTAAAATCAAAGTATTTTTTTCAAGAGATAATCAGAGTGCATGGAGGCAGAGTATTAGGTAGGTCCCATTCAGATGAAATTGGAATAGCAGTAGTCTTCCTTTGTCATCTTTTTTCTTTGTCAGTTATTTTTGTTATTGTGGTAGTGGCGATGGTTCTCATAATCAAATTTTAACAGTCTTTATAAATAAATTATTTGAGAGTGTAAAGAAGATAAAGCCAGATTCTTCCAGTGGAAAGTGAAGAGCCAATGGGCACAAATGAAAATACAGGAAATTCCACTGAAGTGTTCTTACTGTAATCTTTACTAACTTTACTGTAAAGGTGATCAAACACTGGAGCATTGTTGCACAGCAAGGTACTGAAGTCTTCATTCTTGTAGATTTTCAAAATCCAACTGGATATATCCCTATGCAATCTTGGTCTTGCTGGCCTATCTTGAACAGGGAATTGAAGTACATATGATCTCCAGAGACCCTTTCCAACCATATGCATTCTCTGATTCATACTACAGTGACCTCTACCCTGTGCTGGTGAGGATCCTGCAGTCACTGCCGGAGTTGCTCAGTGGGAAGAGCCCTGCGGTTGAGCTGTCTGTGCAGCGAGCTGCAGCAGTGGTTACTCTGTTGACACATGTGACACAAACAGCAGGATACGCAGCAGAGCTGCAGGCCAAGTTGAGCAGGTAGGCTCTCTAAGTCACCATTTTGTGCATCTCAATAGTTGGCATCCCATCTTCCCTTTCTTTGGTTTGGAGACCTGGCTGTCACCTTTTTTTTTTTCCCCTCATTTTCAGTTGTTTAGTGTCCCACATGTGAGCCCCTGCATGCACCCTGGTGGGGTGTATTCCCTCTGACACAAGGTCAGAAGTAGTGTCTGGTCTGACAGCTATGCCTGCTAGCATGGCCAGAGGCAGGAGTCAGAATCTACATTAGGCTAGGGGGCATAAAGGGCACTGTAAGCCAAATGCCCTGCTGAAAGGAGCTAGTAAGCTGCTTGGAACTTCTCTTGGGAGTAAAGGAAGTAAATGTCTTGAGATTTGGAGGAAAGAACCTCTCTGCAGAAGCCAAGATGAGTCAGGATTAAGAGGTGGTTGGTTTTGGTAAATATCAAAGCAGTAGGATATGTTGCAAACATAGGTACTTTTTCTGGTGGAAAGCAAGAAACTCTTTAACTAAAGCTGAGTACTGAGGTAGCAATGCTGGTAAAGCTAGAGCGTAGCTCAGGGGCAGAGTAGTGCAGGAGAAGAAACTTCAGCTTTTTAAAGTACATTCTACATTTGTCCTTTCTGCCTTAATTATTTGGTCTGGTTTGTGGGACTATGCAAGGACTTTTCCCCTAGTTGTGCTATTGGATATAATTTTCTAGACTACTTCTTTCTATTAAAATTGATGCTTTAGAGAGACAGTTGTTTGGTATTTTTTTGGTATCCTGTGTCATTCTTCCACTGGGTTTCAGCAATAACTCAGAAGATAATGAACCAATCCCACCTCCTCCAGTAGCATGGAGTCAAGTGTCAGGCTTACAGCCCTTCCTTGAGACAAGTCTGAAAAAAATCCTTCAGCAGCTATCCCAGACAGAAACTGGGCAAACTCTCCAGCCTCTGACCACAGCTTGTGTGATCTTCTTGGGAGTTTATTACAGTGCTTACAGCCAACAGGTAAGGCCTGAAAATACAGGCAGTCTTCTCATCTCACCAGCATCAGCTTGTGCATTCCCTCTGAAAACTGGAATTTACAGACAGTACTGAAAAAGATGGATATTAAGGAATCAAGCTGAGCACTGATTTTGTAACCACAGCTCATATCTAGGCTGCATGACATTCAGGGTCACTTAAGTCTGCTAACCCTATACATTAGCAGTGCCAAATATCTGTCTTCCTTTTTTGTCCTTTCATCCTTTGGGATCAGGGTCTCATTCAAGGTGGTGGTGCTGTGATTGTTCTGACTTACTACAGAGCTCCGAAGTGTGAAGTAAATACAATGTAATTTTATTTGGCAGCCGTTCTTGCTAGTGGGATAAATCAAGTCATGTGTTTTTGCATTTGCTTTGGTCTGAGAGCTTACATGTGGACACCTACACTGCAATGATCTGGGTGGAAGATTGAGCTTTAAGGGTCGTGCTGTATGGACTTTGGATAGGAAATAATAAAGTTAAATTTATTTGTTGCACCACTGACATTGAAGGTCAAATTCTGTAACACACAGTTGTAGTATGTGATCATCTTTTAAAGTAAGTGTTCTGAAGGTGACATGTCAGTGTGATGCTGTTGAAGAATAATGTCTTACACTTTAGCTATCTTAAAGATTCATGTTCTAAAGATAAATGCAATTTTCCTCTTTACTGCCCAACTGACATGCCTGAGTTCCAGCTTGGGAGAACTGTGTTGAAGGTGTGGTAATTTAATGGCTGTAGTTATTCACACTGGTGCAACTCCTCTGAAACTTGCCAAAAGCAACTAAGTTTATTAGTTATGGCTGGGGTGGAAACTGCCATTGTCTCTCAAAGATGTCTTCAGGGTCCTGAAGGTTGGTATATTTTACAGGCTGTGGTAACATCCTGAGCATTGCAAACCAGGACAGCCAAGAGTTTAATGTTCCTTTTTAACCTCTACAGATATCCCAGAAGAGTGACTGATGAAACAATTTCTTCAGTCATTGAATTGTGCTGGGTTTTTGAATTCCACTTCAGGAGAAGTTCAGTCATCTACCTCTAGTTAGCTGATTAAAAAAGAAATTGTACATAGCGTATTTGAATAGATTAGTGCAAAAAAAATCAACTTGTATAGTAATTAGATTAGTGTATGCTGGGACCTTCTCTTAATATTTTTGTTAGACTGTTAAAAACTAAGGTTAACATCTTCACAAAAGTTTAACTGATTTCTGAAGGCGAATTTCACCTGGGGTAAAATCAGATTTTATGTAATGGAAATGAATATTTCTGTATCCCAGAGCAGCATTCTAATGAAGATAAAAAGTGTTAAAATTTGCCAGCATGTTCCTTCAACCTGGAATATTGCTTACTAGGGTCAGAAGAATTTGGATGATTCTTTAAAAGCCACAGTTCCTCGTCTGTGCAGTGTTCATCCACAGTCATACTTTGATGGGTAGGTCAATCACACTTTATGCTGCTGATTTTTTGTTTTGTTTTGTTTTCTTTGGAGACCCTCGTGTTGCCGCTCAGATTGCTCAAAGTACTTCTGATCACCTTTGTGTCATCTTCAGTTTTAATAGAAACATGTAGATGGTAGGGAGAGGAGGGTCTACCTAAGTTTTCATTTAGTGACTCTTGATTCCAAGGATCCCATATCTTACTTCCAGCCAATTAAGAATTTCTGGGATGCACTTTAATACTTGAGTGTGAGAACACCTTGAGGTGCCAGCTCTCAGCTTCCACACTATGAGCAGTGAGGCCAGCTCTAACCTAGAGCAGTACCACTCTGTAGGTGATGGGGTCTGGCAAAAAGACAATAGAGGAAGTAAATAAATCAGTCTGTCTTTTTGCTATCACTGGATGTTATGGTCATTCATTCTCTTTTCCTGTCATTCTCCATGTATTTTACAGCCATCAGTCAATCCAGTTGACTGCTTAGAGGAACTGGAACGTTTGACATCAGAGGTGCTGCAGCCCCTTCTCAGCCAGCCAGCGATAGACAGCATGTGGGACTTGCTCAGGTAAAACCATTCCACTGCTAAGATACTCTTGTCAGAAGCTAAAGGAGCCCCATTTCTGTACTGTACTGTGTGACAGCTCTCTCCTCTCTCTTCTCTTTTCCCTGTGCAAAATGCCCCAGGTATGGGAATTGGAGTACAGTAGGGCTGTGTCTACACCCTGCTTTGTCCTCTCACCCCTCACAGAAAAGGCATGATGGCTGCAGAGGTTTGCAGCTCCTCCTTTTCTACTGATGCTGCTGCATCTCTGCTTTGCCATGTAGCTGGGGTTTTCATATCAATTTCAGATTATTTTAGTCACTCTTGGTTTTGATTCTTCTTTGGTTTACTGATCTAAAAAAAATAGCACAAGTAGAATTAGTTGAGTTGCTCTTACATGACGAGGTGAGTGTGTTCATGTACTGTTCATGTGCTCTGTGTGGTGCTGCTTATATGAAAGAATTTACTAAATTGAAATCTTCAGGCTTCTGCAGAGCTTCACTAGGGCTTTGAAAACCCCGGCAGGGAAGTGCAAGAACAGACACCAAACTGTTCTTGCAGACATTTGGATAACATAAACTCTGGCTCTGGGAACAGTTAAGCGCTGCAGATATTCTGTCTTTGCTGTAGAGGGAGCCTCCTTACTAGGCTGTAGCTAATCTTTTGGACTGAGGAGTCTGAAAGGCCTGACTTGCAGTCAGAGAGGCATCCCTCTGCCTCTGACAACATCTGATATAAAGGGCACTTGAACCTTTTGTTTTCAAGTGGTATTTGAATGGCCACCAAGCAGTTTGACCCATGTTCTTTCTTGACTGGAACTGAGCTCTGAAGCTCTTTGCATCAGAGTTTCCAACACAAGAGCACTCATTAGACCCTTTTCTGCCTATCCTGGCAGTCTGAAGACAGTGGATTTGGTCAGGCTATGAAATCTCATCCACAAGAATTCTTGCTGTTAATACTGGCTGGTAAAAAACAGAGTCAGCTGATCTCTGCCCAAATATTTTAACAATTTTGTCTTAAACTTTCCGGGCAGTTTAGGTCCAGGAGTTCAGGGTACTTTGTGAGCCCCACATGTGTTTATCCATCTCCTACATGTAATACCAGTGGTAGAAACAGCAATGCATTTAAGCAATTAGTTTTCTGCCATAGAGTAATGATATGGATCTTTGGCAGGGTTTGCCCTATCACCCCATTACCATTCAGCAGCTTGCTTGTGATCATTCTTCTTTGTGGCGGTCTTACCTATACAGACATGATGTATCTACTCTGGGCCTGCAAGCACTGCTGGTGTGGGAATTTGTAGTTTCACCTGCAGGGAACACACACGCCAGTAGTGGTCTGCACAGTCATGTCCATGTACATTAAAGCTATGTTCTTTCTGAATACAGTTTAAAAATATGCGTTTCATTAGTACATAAAGGGCAGCATTTTTGCAAAGTCAATTTTAGATATAAGCTGGCTTTTTGATGTTGCCTACAAGTTTATTATTGAAATGTCTCGAGTGGGTGGGCAGCCTTATTAGCCTGGTGTGCGTATGTATGTGGGGAACAGTGTATTTTTTTAAATTGAAGGTCCAACACTTTAGTGTATTTGACATCAGAGATGCGTCACTGCATCAGTATTTCTGCTCATCATGACCAATTTAGCTGGAGAGTTCCTGACAAATCCCTGGCATTAGCTTGTATGGCAGTAGTGCTTGATGTACCAGCTGAGACACTGGCTTTTTGCTTTCACTGTCTTCAGGGTTTCCATTTTACTGCAATGTGTGGTACAGTTCAGATAGATAACAACATTTCAACAAGGTAATTCCTCAGCACTATGAATGCTTTTGACCTAACCCCTCTCTCTTTATTTCTTCACACAGGCCATGTTCTGCTTTGTGCAACCCTCTGTCCTGTTCCCCGGCACCGGAATCTGTCGGCAGCATTGCATCTCTGAGCTGCACTGGAGGCAAACCTCCTTTGAGCCTTGTTGGCTCCAAGTCACCTTTCCCTTTCCTCACTGCCCTCTTATTTCTCATCAATAACATCACTCACATTCACAAGGGCCTGACCAGCAAGGTGAGAATAAACCTTTTCACTGCAAATTCTAGGTGAATGATGATAAACTTGTGAGAGAGGTTAGTATTTGTACCTTCCCAGGCATAAAAGAGATGTTAGAAGGACTGTTAAAAGCAAATTGTTGTGCATTTTTATTTTAAAAATACTAAAGTATTATAGAGAGAAACAGCCTGACTTTCAGAACAAATGGGATGAGGATCAGAAAAATGTCTTTGAATTCCAATTTCAGTTGACACCAGGAAGCTGGAATTACAGAGCAGGTGATGCTTAAAGGATGTATTTATAACAAATGTTGAGAAGAGTTGAATAGCTGCTGTTTGGCTAAGCAAAATATAAAACTTGAGTGTCAGTGGAGGAAAAGCATGGTTGAAGCATATATGACAAAGAAAAATGGGGTAATATTAAAGAGAATGAGTGCTACTGAAGAAGGTCCTTCCTACTTTGGTTTGTTCTGAAGTTTTAGAATGAGTGAGTCATGGAAGGTTTCAGATTCTAAAGAACAAATGTCTGAGCTCTAGAAAGATGGAATGTGTAGCATAAGCTTTCTCAAAGCCTTCCTGTGTGACCTTGTGTTGAATTAGCTGATCGACTACTGATGGAGATATCTGGCCAGATGAGGGAAAAACATTTTAAGCCACTGGCCAGATTTCTGCCTTACAGAACATTACAGAAAATGTTGGCAGTGACTGTTGATTGTCTGTGATGGGGATGGTCACGATGGATGCAGGTGAGCATCCATCACCTGAGGAAGAAAAGCAGATGTTTATTAGGCTGTTTTTAAATATGGCTTTTGGAGTAGCCAACAGGAATTGTCATGTGAGAGGAGGTAGGGGAGGGCCTTGGATAGGGTTGTGTTTTGCTTTCCTCCAAACACAAACAGTCTTAATATTATTTGTCACCACTTGTGATTCCTTTATAGTACAGCTCTGTGCTGGGCTTTAGAGGCTTGAAGGATTATCTGCATCAAAGCTGGCAGACTGGACCTCCCTCTGTGACTCCCTCATCTGCGTGGGTCCTGCGCCATGAATATCACCTGCAGTACTTTGTGTTAGCGTTGGCTCGGAGAATGGTATCGTTATCAGTCCTTCCATTTCTTTCCCCCAAGGAACTGACTTCACTGGCAGCTGGTCTTCATGTCCCTGTTCTTTCTTGTACCTGACTTAGGTCTGGCAATTCTTCTGCTGACTTCTATGACCCATTGGCAAATAACATCTTTCCAGTTACTGATGTGGGAATTTAGTTCCAAAATACTTTGGATGGAAAAATTATATTTTTGCCTTTCTTTGAGATAAAATAAGAACAAAGTTTTCAACTGTGTTGCTAAAAAAATCTGACTATCTAAGGCAGTCAGAGGAAGCAGAAATATCTCTTGGTATGAATGCTGCCAGCTCTTGCAGTCTGCCTCAATCTTTCACTTTGCAAGATCTGTGTCTTGTTTGACCCTCCTGTCCGTGTTGATTGTCTTGTTGACAAATGCTTTTATCTGTTGTTTTCTTTCCTGTACAGGCAGGCACTTGTCCGGATTACGCCCAGCATGCCTCACTCCATCACTGTGTTGCCATGGCATTGCTAAGCCGTTTGTTGCCAGGGAGTGAGCATCTGGCTCATGAGGTCCTACTGGATCTTGCCTTTAATCCAGAGTTTCTTCCGTAAGCTTTTGCATTTTTTCCTTTTTCTAGTCTGGCACATGGGAAAACATGGGGAAAATGGGAAAAATACATTGGCATAGCAATTTTGTTGTAATTTTTGGCCTTAAATGGGGCCTGTAGTTAAATTTTATTTACCGGCTTATTCTTCTGGCATGGAGCCTTCTAATCAGGCAAGCACAGTAGTTGCATATTTTTCTCTGATGAAGCACTGTTGAGAAACAGTGTGGAGGGTTTTCATGGCACAGCCTCAGTGTTGCTGACTCCAAATGTAGTTCTGTGAGTTCTGTCTAAATACCAAGGTAGCTGATGCTTTACAGGCCCTCTGTATTAGAATAGCTCAATGATGTAGAAAGTACTGTACTGTACTGCCTGTACTACTCTTCCTGTTCCAGGAAGACTGTAGAGGTGAATAAATATGATATGTTGTTTGTTTGGCATTTCAGGTTTTGTTTGTTTGTTTGTTTCTTAAACTGTTGTCTTTACCTTACAGTGAAGGGAAAGCTGGTGGGCCAGAAGCAGCTGACTTCTCTGATATTCTGCATCTGGGCACCAGTGCCAAACTGGCACAGCCTGGCTCTGCAGCAGCATTTCTTCCAAGGGTTACTCGTGGTGCCCTGCTGAGAGAAGCATACCAGAATCTGCCTTCCATTCGTTCCTGCTACCTCTCCCACTTTGTCCACTTGCAGCCCACCCTTATGCGTTCTCAGGCATCCTACCAAGGGCAGAATTACCTCATCCAGTCAATGCTGCTTCCTGAGGTCAAAGGGCCCATCCTGCCTTCAGACTGGCCATTCTTTCCACTTATCAGCCTCTACAACAAAGTGACTAATGCAGAGACACGTGGGGCCATACTGAACTCTCTCCCACTCGATCTCATCAACACTGTGACCTGGAACCTGCAGTGGGTCTTGTTGCTGGAAACCTGGCGTTCTAAAATCCTCCAGAGCATCCCAACTGCTGCCAAACTTGCACGGCTTATGTGTGTCTTCCTCACTGGCAGTGACCTCTTTCTAGAAGCACCAGTCCACCGCTACACAGCTGCCCTTCTCTCTGTGTATTGCCAACCCAAGGTCCTGGACTCTCTGAACCTGGATGCTCCTCTCCCTGGTTTGGCATCCTTCCATGATCTCTATATTAGTCTCCTGGAGCAATTTGAGGGCGTCTCCTTTGGAGATCCACTCTTTGGAGTCTTTGTTCTTCTACCTCTACAGAAGCGTTTCAGTGTTCATCTGCGTCTCTCTGTTTTTGGGGAGCACACAAATATCCTGCGGGCGCTGGGAGTGCCATTACAGCAGGTAATCCTGGCTTATGGTAATTGCCTGTCACTGTGTATTTCTGTGTTACTGCACTCTTGCCTGTGATTCTCCAACCTTGATTTGTGTGGATATGTGGAGGACAGGAGCTGTGAAATTTCTCAGTCTTCACTGGAAACTGTCCCAAACCTTGCTTGGATTAACTGTTGAGAACCTTCTAATTTATAGAAGGGCTGGTCGCACCCTGTGTTGTGCTAGCAATTACCTTTCCCTTAAATAAGTATTTTCACACCTTGGTGAGAACTTTTTCCTTGTCCATGCATAGACAAATAGTCATTTTCCCTCTCAACCATCTTTCCACATACAGTTATCCTGGAGTTGTGCTCTGCTGAGTAACAGCAAGAAAATTTGATCTGTCAAGTGTAGGACTACGTTTCTTTTGAATGAGCAGAGCGCAAGAGATAGAATTTAGCTGTGCTGTCAAAAATACTCTGTCTTCTTACTTTATAAGTGCTCATCTTATCTGTGCCAAAAATCAGCTGCAGTGATAGGACCAGTAAAACAGCTCTCCATAAAGTTGATGAGATCTTGACAAGACTTTGTCAAGGCACATCACATCAGTCAGGGTGGGCCGTAGCAGCTCTGCTGCAAATGGGGGTCATGCCACTGGGGTAACATCGCGTTACAGGGGGGGATGCACGAGGAAGGGCTCAAGAAGTTAATGACTCTAGAAGTCATTAACTTCCTCTCACCACTTAGACCCTGACAAAAATTGTAATGTTGCCTCTGGATGGGTTTGTTGCAGTTTCCTGTGCCTCTTGAGCGCTACACTTCCCCTCCTGAGGATAACCTGAACCTCCTGCGACTCTACTTCCGAACGCTGGTCACTGGTGCACTGCGCCACACCTGGTGCCCTGTTCTGTACCTGGTGGCCGTGGCTCATGTGAACAGTTTCATTTTCTCCCAAGAAAGCACAACACAGGTGGGTAATGGATAGCAGAGCTTCAGGGCTGCAGTCTTTGGGTTTTGCATCTCCTCTCCCTGTAAGTCCAGTGTGCCTTGCAATGAATCACTGACCTTTGGGACTTGAAAACAAAGATTGTAAGCAAATACGTTGAGGACTCATCAGCTATTTGAGGATCCACATACAAGGCAGCAGCATTTGTTCATTATGTCCTAATGTATTTGCATTAATGGTAGCTAGTCCTACTTAAATCTTTGAGGTCAGCAATTATGTGTTCTGTTGTGTGGGGGGAAGAATAAGAAAGGTGATCACACAGAGAGAGCTTGTAATAGATTTGGCCTCCACCTTAGCAGTCTTAAGGTGCAAAGTCTTTTCTTTGACTTTGCCTAAGTAACCAAGCAGAAGCCCTCCTATGGCCTTGAGGCCTCTGTCAGTGAATAGCTGTGCTATTCACAAGACTTCACCTCTGATCTGCAATTCATCCTGAAGGTTGAGAAGTTAGCTGAGATTCAGATTAGGGAAAGGAGCAGAGAGGCAGGATTTAAGTGATAAGACATCTCAGGCACTTTCTGCTGGAACAAGCTGCTCATCATTATAATGAACAAGTCATCCTGGAGTGCTGTATGCCCCTGGGCAAAGGTGTTACTGCACCATATTAAGGAAAGTACGTGTGTGTTTTGTTCCCAGGAGACAGATGCTGCTCGGAAAAGCATGCTGCGGAAGACGTGGCTGTTGGTGGATGAGGTAGGATTTGTAAGATTCAGCTTGTACTGCTGGGAATTAAGTTTTCCATATATGTTACTCTTACAGACTTATATTTGGCTTTGAAATTTGTGTTTAATTATGTTGCTAATTTGACAATGAGAGGAGATTAGCAGCAGGATTTTGGCCTGGAATATCTGTAAATACGCTTAACTGGTTCTTGTAGTAATTGACCTCAAAACACTGAGACTACTGCAACCTATATGAATCTCCTGTACTGTATTTCCTTGCCTCTTGTCCAAGCAGCTTTATATCTGGATAGCTGGAGATATTAGAGGGATGATTGTAGCACAGTTATGAATAGGTGGCCAGCAGTGATCTTTCTTAACTCTTAGTTGGATGCTTCCCCTGAAAAGAATAGGACAGATGTAAAGTTTCTCTTTTTTCAAGGAGCTTGCCAAAATCTATCCTTTGTGGGACAGAGCTGGGTCATTTGGCCCTCTGTGATTTGTGTCCAGGGTAAATTATTAGATGACACTCAAAAATCCACTTCGGTTTCTGGCAAGAAGTCATTGTGGGGGGCTGTTGAGAAGAAAATGAAGTTGTGTTTAGAAGAGGAAATCTCATGCAAAAAAAAGTGAATTTTAGTGGGAGAAACTTGCCTTTTACAACTCTTCTATTGAAGATGATGTAATTAAATATCTTGGGCATGATGGAATTATGCTATTTGCAGATTTGCTGTGTTGTGTTGGAGATGGTGGAAAAGATTAGATACCTTTCTGTTTCATTTTTCAGACCTTGAAAAAGCACCTGCTGTACTACAGACTGGTGAATGCAGAGAGTCCTTTGGGATTTGACCTTTATGAGCAGCTCCCTCCCATGCGACTGAGGTACCTGCAGAAAGTGACACAGAAAGAAATTACAGAGAATGCACCAGTGCTAGACTCATAGCAAAGCACTTCAGCAAGAAGAGGGCCAAGGTGAAGAATGGAAAAGCTCAATTATACTTCACTGATGAAACTACTTTCAGTTCAGATGGTTTTAGTGTTTTACCTGGATGCTCTTGGCATCTTTGCCTAGTGAGGCACTAGTAAAATGCTCCCATCCCTGCAGAACATACATGCTGTCAAGATATGCCAGCATGTGTGTGACCTCTCTGTGATGGATGTTGGAGCATTTTTCTTCAAGTTGTTCTCCTTCCCAGAGGAGGTGAGAATGTGTCTGAAAGGCATTGGACTGCTGAATAAACTGAAGGAACTGGAAAAGCTGTTTTGTCCACTCAGGCTGGAAACTGGGTTCTCAAGATAATGTCTGTTTTCCCCAGATCCCTCCATTGCTTTTTTTGTACCTTGGATTTTGAATGGTCCTTTTCTCACACTACTCTCTGCAAACAGAATGACAGTGTGACAGGGAGGAATCTGATCCTGAGAGGTTTTTTTTAGCATGCACATACAAGCAGTTTTTCCAAGGTAGTGTTCTGTGCATATGCTCAGTAACACAGATGTATTGTGTCAGACCTCTAAGAAACAGGAGTTCCTAGTGCAGTGGTACAAACACTGAATATTCTCCCTTGGCTTTCAGATGGTCTCTAAACTGCTTTCTTTTCTCTCTTAATTTGGTTACATGTATAACAAGATCAAAAATAATTTTCTTTTGCAGGCCAGAATGCTTGGCAGTAGCCACCCCTCATTAGAGAAAAAAAAAATAAAAATATCTGCTTTAGTTAGAATATGTATTGGTTGCCGTCTGAGAAGAATGCAATTTAAATTTTGAAGTGGAGATTCCTAGCTCAAACCTAATTTTAAAAATGTCTAATTTGATCCCACTTCTACAATTCTGAATTGCAGCCTCGGACACAAGGGCTGCAAATACAGAGCCCTAAAAGGCTCACTACAAGTGCCACATCAAGTCCAGAATTTCCTCTAGGTGTATGCTCTCACTGGGTGTTTTCTTTATATTTTTGCTTGGTCACTCTGGCAGGCTTTTGTTCGCAGAACTTGACTTTTATGAGCAAAACTTTTTAAAGATATTTCTGATGTTTTGTTTTTATGAATAAGTTCCTCTGGAAGGTGCAGGGTGATACCTGGTCTGAAGAGCTCAGCCTCTGTCTTTACCTATCAAACAGGCCAAGCTGGCTTCCCTCTGAAGAAACCAGGCCTGTATTAACCTTGCTCCAGAGAATGTCCCAGCAGGAGTGAGAATCACTGTTAATAGGGCCACTGTGACTGAAATTGTTCGTACAAGAAACAAATTCCAACTTAATAGAATCAAAGAATCATTGAGTTTGGAAAAGAAAAGACCTTGTGTCCAACCATAATACAGTATCTTTCTTTCACCTGACAGTCAAGTGTTGCTGGCTCCTCAAATGCCTGCATAATCATATAGGGCTTAGGGCATTTGTGACTGATACTGTCTTTGTATTGGCAGTTTTCTAAGTGTACCAGTCCCCTTCCTTAGGTTGCCAGAAAATAGCCAATTTCATCTTTTTTTCCCTGTATTACAGATGGGAAATGGACAGAACTGCTGATTCTTTCCAATCTCTTTTTTTTCTTTTCTTTTGTCCTCCCTTTTGATCCATGCTTTCTATCTGCAGCAGTTCAGTGTCATGTAAAATAACAAAACCACAGTGGTCTAACAGGATTTTTTATTGTTGTTAATTATTTTAAAAGTATTTGATGTGATTAAAAGTTTAATCAAAGTCATTCAAGTTTTAATCTGTCTAGATGGTAAGAGCCCAGCAGTTGTCTTTCTGAGCAATGGATGGTAAAATTGAAGGACTCCTAGCTGCCCATTTAGGAGCAGCCTTCTTCAAGGACTTTACCTTTTGCTTTTCAGACCATCAGTTATAAAATCCCTTCCAGTCCTTTGTGGAATGCAAAATTAAATTTTGTAATGTGTACAGGATGTAAATAAATATTTTGATAGCTCTACAGGAGTGTTTTTAAACTTTGAGAATACTTTGAGTCTTTCTTGAATTTGGATAGTTCTCTTTGCAGTTTATCAATATTTTGGGACAGCTGCTGCCTTAAAGAGTTCTCCTAAACTTTGGAGCTCTGTAAGAAAGTTCCTCAAGCCAAAAATTCCATCCTCCTTATCTGGTGGATCTGTAACACATTGTATCAAATCCTGTGTGTACTTGGGGAAGGTGCAGCGTGGTATGGTGTGATTTGACATGTGCCCCAGGTGGGAGGACTGCCCACAGATGGTATTTGAAGTTATGATGCAAGTATCAGCAGTGGAGAGAAGGTAAAGAATGGATCCCAAATATTTCTGCAGGCACAGTGGTACACAGAAAATTCCAAGGATGCTGCACATGTGCTGTGTGCTTTCAAAACATTGACTGTCACTTGAGATGGTACATTAATTTTTTTAAGGCTTTCAGCAATTTTGTATGGGATTTCTCCACAGAACGCTAGAGGGCATTGTTTTATCTAGTTTAAATGCAAGATTTCTCAGCCTCAGTGCTGTTGGGTCCTGAAGAAAAAACAACCACCCTTATACATTGTTGGAATTTTCTGCATTTTTTATTTTTGCATATACTTTTGGAGCAAGTATGGAGAGTTAAATATTTTATGTGGTGGGTTGCTAAGAACCATACAGGGCTTTGACAGCAGGAGCATTTTTGAAAAATCATGGTACAGTGAATGTAAAGTTTTAACATAAGCTGAATGCAGTCAAAGCATGCCCATTCTGTTCATCCAGTTTAATCCTGGTCATGATAAGTGAAGAGATGAAGGAAATTAAAACTGTCCAAAAAAATGGCTGTGACTTCTTGACTCCTTACTGAACGCTTAAGATTTCTTTGAGAAGAAAATAATTCTGCTGAAATAGGACCACAAAAAGGTTCCTGGTGTTGAAGTGGTTCTAACTCAGAAGAACATATGTTGTCTGATATCTCTCATCAGAAGTCAACAAAACCAGCAACAACGGCTGTAGGGGTTCCTGCCTGTCCTTTAATTCCTAAAAAGGGCACCCCATTTTCTGGTCCTTTGTGGCTAGAATATGCTTGGTTTCATCCAAGCTACTGATGATGTCCCATGTGGAAAACAGTGGAATCTCTGTTGGTACAAATTTATCGTGTGCTGGAAGGCAGCAGCAATGTGGTTTTAAAAGAAAATGCCTGATTGGACTGAAGATGAGTTGAAGATAATCCTTTTAGCATTGCTGTTGAGTAGGCAGGTAAGAGGGTGGAGCTGTCAGAGGTTTGCATCCTATGACTTTAATGACGCTTCACTGAATTTTCCTTTGTTATTTTGAAGGGGAAGAAAGAGTTCTCCAATCAGCTTGGGAGCATGTCCTTTTGTGCCTAGAAGAAATGGAGCTGATTTGTGATTCTTCAACTATGTGAATGGTTTGAAGTCCTGGAGTTTAGAATCCATATGTGGTGACTTGGCTCACACTGCTGAGTAGTTATGGCTCCCAAAAAGATGTAAGCAGCTTGGTAGCTGACACACTGAGGTAGGACAAGGCCTGACAGAAGAAAGTAAAGGGTTAGGCAATAAAGAAATCAAAGCAGGACTGAAGCCAAACTGTATGGGAACTCTTTAACAGTACACATAAAACATTATGTAATTGAAGGACTTTCATTCCACTGTATCTTGTCAGTTTGACAGTGGAATTTAATAATCCATTTCTAGACTAATGCACTCTGTCTGGCCACTTAATGCCAGGCAAACCCTAAACACCTTCTGCTGATGAAGTCATGGACAGAGGAAGCCATAAGATGTGGATGTATAAATACACTGTGGGTCAGACAAGCACATCACTTTTAGTGTTAGACATAAAGTAGAGCAGAAAGTCATGTTAATCATTGCTTTTACTTCTTCCTAGTTCTGCAAAATTTTTGGAAATTTCTCACTGATGAAGTGATGCTGCTTCCAGCTGATGGTCATGTTTGGGAGGCAAAAACATGTTTATTCCCCTTGGCCTATGGAAGCTCATATCAGCTTCACATTCACAAAGCTGGCTTTCTGGTGTTCCTTGTTTAAATAATTTTATGGTCATTTACTCGCCTTTTTCCTAGTTTTTTTAAACTGGCTTCTCCTCTTCCTTTCAATGGAGAATGTGCATGGAAGCCCTGCTCACAGAACTGCTGTGTTTCGCATGGTTAAGTGGTGGTTGTAAGCAAAGATAAGTTTGCCACAGTGTGCTCCCCTCCCTGTCTTTATTGAGATAATCTTGAGTCGGGAGCCAGCTCAACAATGCTGTGTTTAGGTTTCTGGCCAGCTGCAGCACCGAGAGCTCCAGCTCAGCTGAGGCCGGTGCTGAAGGAGCAGGCACTGCGTGCCTGTATTGTGAGTCTCCAGCCACTCCTGGCCCCAGCAATAGCTCTGTGCAGGTTAAATGAACAGAGCGCATTTTACACCAAACTACACCTGGCCCATCTTCAGGCCAGTTCTTTATTTGTAGGTGGGGTGTAACCAGCAGATACCAGCAGATGCCTATGGCTCCAGAAAGCAGATGACTGTCCCATTAATCTGTGCCTGGGCAACTTTCTGCAGTATGTTGTTGACTGTTGAGCAACCAGCTCATAAACCCAGTCAGGGCAATAAATATTCCCTGGGGGTACTGTGTATGAACATTAGAACCAAGTCTAAGGCATAGGGGAAAGGCTTGATGCACTCACCCCCTGCCCTGATCCCACCTGGACGACAAACCAGACCAGCGGTGTTACTCCTTGTTACAAAGCAGCAGCTTGTCCTGGCCACAACTAAAATGGGACTTGTGTGATGTACAGGTACTACTGATGTCAAAGCACAGCCCCATACATGACAGTGTGTGCTGAGACCTGAGGCATTAGTTGATGATGAAGGCTGGAGGAAAGTTTTGTGGAACAACCTGGTGCTGGGAGCCCGTCCTGAGGGGCAGCAGCTGTGAGGCCGGGCAGGTAACAGGGAACACCTGGGCCCAGCTCCGACCCTCAGGGATCGCGGGAGGGGCCAGCAGCAGTGGCATCCACGGCAGTAAATGCCGTGATTCGTGCCTTTTATCTGCTTGTCTGGAGCGTGGGTGCCTGGCCAAGGGCTGTGGAGAACGTGGATCAGGTTGGTAGAGTTAAACTATGTGTGTCTTGTGCTGGGACTGGTTTGGTTGTTGTCTTTTTGGGTCTGTACTGACAGCGCCGCCTCAGGTTTTCCCCGGGGAAGGAGGGAGGCCTGCCCTAGTCCTGAGCCTGGTGGCCATCTGCCCTCAGCAAGGGCTCACTTGGGAGTGGTTTGGGGGCTCTGGCAGGATTGTTTGCTATGGGAAAAGGAGGCAGAAGCCCAACCCTAGTGGTAACTGAGGGGACAGGAGTGCAGGTGCTGGAGGTCCTGCCACAGCACCGCCTTGTTCCCTAACCATGGTGACCAGTCTGAAGCTTTGGGCAGGGCCAAAGAGAAGGACTGAGTGAGCTGGTGGGCATGTAGGGTGACTTGGCATTTGCTTCTGGGTCTCTCAGGTTGAGAGGAGTTTTGCGATTCCTCTTCTCTCTTCAGTTTCCTTCAGTACTCCACTGTGTTCCATTTTTCTTGTCCTTCACTAGACTCTCCTTCCCTCAGTTTGCCTTTTTATTTTTAATTTTCCACTGTTATAGCAACTCCTAGTTCCCTGTTGGATTTTCTCACTCTTTTGCAGAAGCAATCAGTAATTCAACAGTTAAACTGGAGAACTGAGATGTTGTTACTGAGTTTGAGGTGGAAGCTCACATCTCTTGAGTTGTTCATCTGAAGGTCTGGGCATTTGTCCATAAATAACATGCACAACATGCCCACTTGGAAACCTTACAGCAAAGAAGTCTGTAACTTTACTTTTAAGACTCAAATTGCCGTCTGGTGTAAGCACAGCACACCATTTGGGTCTGATCTGTGAGATATTTGATGACACTTTAGCAATTAATGTATTGGATCTGTCTTCTGAAAGGGAGACTGACACTTGTGTATCAGGTGACTGTTTCCTGTTCCTGCTTCAACCATGGTAAACTTTTGCCTCAAAAAATGATTATATCCAAAACAGTATTGCAGGTTTCCTCAGTGCATTTTCTTAGCAGCCTTCAGCACAATGCATGTTCTGGGAGAGTCTTTAATATCTTCCAAGGAGCAGGAAGTGCAAAGAGCTCTGAATTAAATTCAGGTATCACATTGCTGGCAGTGAATTGTAGTTTAAGAGGGATGCAACACACCATGATGATACAATGACAATCACTAGGAAGGTATGTTGTTAGCATCTTTCACAAAAAAGCAGCTTGCCAGTCCTGGCATCAATGTATCTTTCAATATAGATTATAAAAAACAAATTTAGAATGATACAAAAGTTTCCTAAAACCATCATGCATCTCTTGTCTCTGACATGAGTGTCAGCTCACTCAGAAAATGCTAGTTGTGCTGCCACCCAGAAGACACCACAGATGGTGGCTCATTTTTGTTCCTCTTGTCTGCTGTAAGATTGATCATGTTTGGATTGATGAAATTATTTGGGCAGGAGCTGCCATTGCTCTCCTCCTGTCTGTCCACTATTAAGAGAAGTGGGAGGAAAGGGGATATAAAATATACTTTTTAGTGTCTTTCTCTCTTTGGTACTGTTCTATTAACACTTAAAATATTTATGGAGGAGAGTGTGGGCTTGCTGTCCATGCTTCCTTGCAATGAGCTCTTATCAGCAAGCTTCATATTTTATAGCCATTTCTGGGCTTGTAATTTTTTGGTAGTGCTACAATTTGCAAGTTAAAGTTGGGATGCAAACTCTGGATATTTGTATTCAGCAGTGGCTAAATAACTGCTCCTGTGCAATGCAAGTCAGAGATTTTCATTCTCACTGTACACTGGTGCCATGAAGACCAAACATTGCAGTTTGAAAAGTTGGAAAAGTTAGCAGGTGCCCACCTGCATTTTGCAGAGCTTCTCTAGAGTTAGCATATTATTGCCAACATTCTTTTAGGGAAAACAAATTTTCTTCTTGTATGAGTCTCTTCAGCTACCAAGATGTGATCATGCAACCTCTCAATTTTGCAACTTAATTTTCTCTTTGAAAAATTAACTTTTGCTTACTGCTTTCTGTAGTTACTTATTTTAGTGATTCCTATGCTAGCTGCAAATGGAAGAAAGAAGCAATAAGTCTACAGCTAGCATGGGATTTTTGGCCTCTGTTTAAACAGAAAATGCAATTTTATAGTCAGACTAAACCCTTGCCGTGAACAGATCCTTCTGGGAACAATGTTAAGGTGCATGGTATATAAGTAGGTGATTAGTGACAGCCGGCACATCTTCACTAAAAGCAGATGGTGCCTGATGAATCTGGAGGTCTACGATGGGGTTATGGCATTGGTAGATTAAGAGAAGAGCACTGACATCACCCACTTGGGCTTGTGCAAAGCATTTGACACTGTCCCAGATGACATCCTTGTCTCTACACTGGAGAGACATGGATTTGATGGATGGACCATTTGGTGGATAAGGAATTGCCTGGATGGTCATGGAGAAAATATGATACACTCCAGAAAGACAAATAGCCTGAGGTTAAGGTAATTTTTCATTATGTGGGAGACCCCAATCACTGTGTTAACAGCTCTTCTAGTGTGAAAGCTTTTCCAGATTTTCTGAGGTTTCCGCTTTTCATGTCACTGACAAAATTGTATCCAAAATGGAATTCCTATTTTCTGGTTCATGCTTACCAGATTGTTTATGAAAAATTAATTGTTATAGGAAAAATGTTCTCAGAGTGTGATAAATGTATTTTGTGGCTTAGTTCAGGCTTCTTTTTTATTAACCACATACTCTTCCAACAAACTGTACTAAATCAGTAACTGGAGAATATTCCCACAATCTCATTACAGCATGCCATAAGCTAAACTTTACCAGTGCCTTTTTGGCTTGTGTGGCTTTCCCCAGTGTGAGGAACAAGAAAGAGTGAGCATGAGGGTCCTATTGGGGTGGTGCTCTCTTGATTTTCATGGGGTTGTGTTCTCTTGACTCCAGTGCACAACTGTTTTACCTGAAAAATATTGCATGCATCAAAAAAGGTGCTCCAGTTCTGTAGGTTCATCAAAGATCAAGTGTCACTGTGAGTAATGACTTTTTCTTGGATCCTTTTGCATAAATTTGGCTTGGCTTTTGGTCACATAGTCAGACTGCTGAGGAAAATAGATAGTGAAGATCAGGAAAATGGTAACCTACACTTTTTTGGGGAGGAAACCATAGGTGTTTTTCTTTGACAAGATGGAGGTGAGAGCATCTCTGTAATCATCCGCATATAAGCCTTGATCTCTTTCCCAGGGAATCCAGTCTTCGTTCTTAGTGGGAGTGGAATCATGGCCTCTGTTTAGTAAAACAAAGGATTGTGTGAGGTACCTGCTGTAAGTTCAGGTAACTGTAATTGAGTGATGCTTTTGATTGATTGATACAATTGATTACAAGCTTTCATTTTCATTTGCAAAATAATAACATAGTTGCCTTGACAGATAGGTGGGAACAGATAGCTCAATTCAAAATAAACCTTGACTGAGGCACCCTGACACTGGCACTCTTATGTGTGTGCATGCATGCTTGTGTTAAAACACTGCCTCTCAAAGCTTAATCTTTCTGGTGACAATGTGATTGTCCTCTTACATTTTTATTACAGTAAAAATCCACACTATTTTACTACATCCATATTTCAAGTCTTCCATAGCTTGAGCTGTGTGCCTTCAGGATTTTATTGCTGCTTTATTCCTCTAAGAGATAATTGTTGACTGTTTTGGCTAACTCCTTACTGAATAGCACAGTTGATGTGTGTGAGCTTGGTTTTGTCTGCTCTCTCATCCGCTCTGGATGGATGGATTTTCATATGGAATGCACTCGAAGAAGTTTGGGGCATCTTGTGGTGCTGCTTGTAAAGAACTTTTGGAAACAGGGCGTGCTATGAATCCTCCTGAGTGGAAGCTGGAAGCTCTACTTGGAAAGGACTTGTGTTTCCCTTAAATGCCTGTCAAAGAGCCCTATCTTTAGGTTTTGAAAATTTAGTGGTTTGGACCTCCTATAGTTTCACCTGCTGCCTATTGATGTGTTCAGTAGCCATAACTGAGGCAATATCCAACTGTCTCAGTCTTGCCCCTTTGAATCTTGTTCCACAGGCTTATCCAGTGGCATAGGTATAAAAACATTTTGCTCTTCTGCTTTTTTCATTTATTTGTTAGCTCTCACAATTTGGGAACATCTAATTTCTGGCTGCTCTAGTGTGAAAAGGGTTTCATGCAAACTGAATTGTGCTGAACATGGTAATAAAGGCCTTTTCCATTTGTTGTTGTTTAGGAATGGTACTCCAACATTCAGTGCTCCCACTGAGACTCTCCCAAACCAGATGCTGCTTGTTCCTCTTCCTCCCCACTCTGATTGAAAGCACAAAAGGCAGAGATCATGGTTTGAGATAAGAGCAACAGCCATGAGATAAGAAAACAAACAGGAGCAACAGCAATATTAATAACACGAGGTATAGGACAAAGAAATGACAAATACCAACTGGCTCTTCTCTACTACTCAGAGTCCCTTTCTCCACCCTACTAATGATGTGAGGTGGTACCAAATAATATTAGGGTCTGGCCACACCACGCTCCTGGCTACTGTAAAAGATTAACCCTGTTCTGGTTGAAACTAGGCCACCAGGGCACTTTGCATGTCCAAGTTCCTTAACACATACTGAGGTTCATAACCCCCATGTAGGAGTGGCAGTGAGTGCATATAAAAAGATCACTTTATCTAATGCTGAGATAGGGAGGACTCTTTTAGTATATTACAGCACACAGAAATGCCACAAACTATTTTAGCCTGTAGAACAGAGTGCTGTATTTAGATAAATCTGTAAGATTGATTTAGGTAGTTACCTAAATTGGATTGTCTCCAGGCCAGTCGGATTAAGAACCCGCTTTTTGCAGAAAGTGTTATGAGGCCTTTAATGATCATACAAGGTCAGGACCCGGTTTTATGTCTCATCTGAAAGACCATGAACTTAAAACTACTGATCTGTCACTGTCTGATCGGACTATCTGTTCTAGAGACTGCTTTATTTTAGAAGAGATTTGTGTAGCCAGGAGTCTAAATGCCATCAAAGCTTTTAGTCTTTGCTCTCTTCCTTGCCTGAGGAGGTTTCTAACAAGTCCTTATTATGAAATATTGTCTTGGTTTGTTTTTCCCTTTTCATGGCAGACCAAAATGAGGCTGCAAAAAATATTTTGCAGTTTGTGTGTCTGTCATTTGCTGTACTGTGCACGGAACTGCCTACTGATCTGTGCCTGAAAATTAGTTAATTTCTGGGTTGTTTACGTGGGTATGCAGCTCTCAGTACTTTTTCTGGCTCAGTTCATCTTTCTGCCTACATGGCCACCTCTCTGTAAGGCCACTCATTCCCCCTTTACTGTAAAACTGCAGCCACAGCAAACAGCATAAATGTAGCAGGAAAGTGTAGACTATGCCAGTCCTGCTTTAAGTATGTCACAGGTAACTGGATTCTGGTGCTTGTGTACCCATGTTAAAAAACCCTCTACTTATTATATAAGCAAAATCTTTCAGCACAGTAGCTGCACTCTGAAAAGGCATGTGTGAGGAGGTTAAAGAAGCTCTCCTTATCCACTATTCTCATCATATTATATGTAACTTAACCAGTTTTTTCCTTTATGTCAGCACCCAGCTCATAACCTAGTTGTTTATGTGGTGTGGCCATCTGATTCCCACCCTCTCCCATACATCTTTACCTGTGCCCATACAATTTCCACGTTGCCCTCAAAGGCACACTCACTGTAGTGCTGCTTGATAGCACAGAAGTGTGTGTTCCTGTGGTTCCTGTCAAGAGCCTGTTTGGCCTGCAGCAGGGAAATGTGTCTGTGCCAGATCTTATCTGAGATGGGAGCAAACGGACAGAAGAAAATGCTTTCCTCTTTCAGTGTCCAACGAATGAGCTGTGCCAAGTTTTTCCATCGACACATTGCAAAGTTTTGCCTAGGCCAAAAAAGACATTGCTTTGCATCATCTTTGCTTTTAGCAGCTTCATTTTAGCAGCAGCAGAGGAGATTAAATTGAAATCAGAAGGTCTTAATTTCAGAGAGAAGTAAATTTGTTCAGAAACAAAAGGCTTTTCTCTCTCGAGTCACCAATATATTACAACTCTTGATTGGATTTGGAAGCTAATTAGGATGCCTCAGTTATATGGCTGGCTGGCAGTCTGGGTAACCTCATCACTGATGTGTCCATGACTGGCAGACTGTGAGTTGGTCACACCATACTGCTCGACTCATGGATTCTGAAGGTCAAATGAACAGCCTTGTTTGAGGGACTTGGTTGGCACCATCAGTGAAAAGGGATACACTACAGGAGTTCATAGTGAAACGTAGCAGCAAATCAGTCCTTTCTGAAGAGGTGGGTGGAGAAGGAAGCCAAGCACACAAAATGAAAATATAACTGGTGGTATTGTACATTAGTCAGAGTTTCTGAATCATCTGGGGAAGTTATGCCAGCCAAGCCTACTTGTCTAGAGGAAACTTCTTGTCTCAGAGCTGAGGTCACAGAGCAAACCTGAAGGGCTTGTTCAAGCTTTTGTGACCTGTGCATTCTGCTGTTTAGAACAGAACAGAGTAATCACATTTCCTGACCAATTCTGGGCTGACCAAAGTAAAGCAGTTTATTAAGGGCATTTTCCAAAGGCCTTTTGAACACTGTCAGGCTGTGGAATTGAACACCTCTCTAGGAAGCTTGTTCCAGGGGTTGACCAAACTCTCTTGGTAAATCAGTGTTTTCTAATGTCCAGTCTAGACCTCCTCTGGTGCAGTTTGGAGCCCTATTCACACGTCCCAGTCTCTGTATCACAGGGAAAAGAGCCCAGCACCTCCCCCCTGTCCCTTCCTCAGGAAGCTGTAGAGAGCAATGTTGTCGCTCTTCGGCCTCTTTTCTCCAAACCAGATAAACCCAAACTCCTCAGCTGCTCCTCAGGACATTCCAGCCCCTTCACCAACTTTGCTGCCATGCCCTGGACATGTTTAAGGATCTTCACTTGCTTCTTGAATTATGAAGCCTAAACTATGCACAATATTCAAGGTGAGGCAGCACCAGTGCTGAATACAGCAAGGTATCTATGTATATTCCCCTGCAATGCCTCTTGTCCCTCAGGAGTCAACAGCACCTCTCAGTTTGGTACCATTAGCAAACTTTCCAATGGTGCATTCAACTCCTGAATACACATTCTTGATAAATATATTGAGCAAAAGGGGGACTGGAATGAACCCTGAGAGACACCTTTAAAGCTGATGCCTCAAAATTTGTTCCTTGACTTGCCCACCCTCCCCAAGTTTTTGTTTCCCCCTGTGCCCAGCGTATCTTGAGGCAGACTTTAAACACTGATACACTGAGTAACTTGTTGCCTGTTTGGAATGGTTTGCTTCTTTCTCTTGTTTGACAGATGAGAAAATACAGCACAAACTGCAGGGGCTGCTCTTGCTCAGTCTTTAGGATCCTGGTGAGGTGCATCTGCCACCGTGACCGACTCCCAAGTTGCTGTTGCTGCAAGTGCACACAAGTGCGTTCTGGCTCAAGTATGTTGAAAGACAAATTCCTTCAGGAAGGAGTTCTGGGGGAATCCTGCAATCCAGTCAAATTGAAACTGTGTGACAGAACAGAAAGCAAATGTATGGAGTGCTTTGTGTTCCATGAAAAGTGGGGAGTGAGTAGAAGAGAAGTGGGCCTCTATTTGTGTCTCTGCTGAGACAATAGCTCTGCTATTTCTGCCATGTCTGCTCAGTCTGGTTGGAGCCAGCTGGCCAGTTACACATCCCTATTGGCCACGGAGCATCCTGCTCTTCTGGTGTGCCCCTCCATAAAACAGGGAAAGGCATGGGAGCCTGAAATGGACAAGTGGGGGATGTTTGTGTAGGGAAATGGTAAATAGCAGCAATGAGGCTGAGGAGCAGAGTCCTGGACAGGCACAAGTATTGCTGAAGGGCTTGTTCTGTGCAAGGCCTTGACTAATGACTGGGGAAACAACAAATAGCCCATTAGTTCACTGATGCTGCTAATGTGGAAAGTGGTGTTGAGTACCACATAAATACAAAGGCAACTAAAATGTTGAGATCTGGACAGAAGTCAATACAACAGGATTCAAACAGGGGAGATCATATGAAACATGGCTTAACTAGCACAATAAACTTGTTCAAAAAGGGGTTGAGAGTGGTCAGCCTGGTCTCCTTAGGAACCAAGTGCCAGCTGAAGCCGTTGGGCTTGGGTGTGCACACTGGCCTCTTCCCAGGGATTGAGGTAACAATAAGATGTGTTATTTTACGCAGTTTGGAGCTGCCATCCAAATGACGTTCCATGACAAAACTCCCCTGAGCAAAATTGCTCTCTGAATGAGTAGAGAGAGTTTCAAGTACAGAGTCCAGTGCAATATTTCAAATGTGATGATGTGGTCTTTTGGGTAGAGTTCAGAAAAGAGTCAGAGAGACTGTAGAACAATGAGGACCAATTCTGGAATGCTGAAAGGAACAAAGTAGGTAGTTGCTAGGCTGTACACAAATAATGAAAATAAAATGAGCAATTTTATAATAGGTTGTAGCCAAAAGAAGAGGAGAAATAACAAAGACAAACTGTTTAAAGAGAAGTGTTCCCAGAAGAGAAGTGGGGATTAGTGGGAGCAAAATTTGCACAGAAATCATCCCTACTGTTTGTTGTTTTGTTTTGAATAAAGGACTTGTACAGAGAAGGCCTAAGGCATCTTACACTACAGTAGTCAAAGTTCCAGAAATTCTCTGATTAGCTAGAGAGACTAGAAGTAAACTTGAAAATGCAGTTTCCTTGTGTGGAATGTGCTTGGAGGCATTCTTCTGCTTGAGAATAAAAAACCCTTAAAGAACAATGACTCCTCTTGGATCCTTCCCATTTCCACTTTGATTGTTTGTTTTCTTTTTTTTTTTTGGCTGGAATGATACCTCCCCTTCAGTGTACATTTTGATGAGGTGTTCAGGTACAAATGTATTTTCCCAGAAAACCTAAGGCACATCAAGCTGCAGCAAAGGGACATGTTGTGGTACCAGATTGTGTGGCACTGCGAATCCCCTCTGGACTGAAGTGCACAGTTCATGCTGATTTGCCTGAGTGGTTCCTGGAGGCAGTCCATACACTTCAGAGTCTGTGCTGGTAAATAACACCACTTCATCTCTTCAAAGGATCATGGACATATTTGTTTTCTTAACAAGTTATTTTCTCTGACTAGGAAGGGCAATGCTTTCTTTCCTTTCAAATGTCCCCGAGCTTTTGGTTGATTTTTTGGCCATCTGTTTTTCCAGAGGTGATCTTACAGCACTTGGCCTCTCCCATTTTTCTCTGTTCTCTGTAACCTGCTCTGTGGAGTGCCAGGATGGAGGGGTTGTGTCCTTGTGCCCCAAACACCTTTATGTCAGTCTGTTCCACCTAATTGGTGCAGTTGGCTTTGTTTGATGGAATAATTGCAAACTCACTATGCCTAGGGCAGGGGCAGGAAGAAATCCATCTTTTATGTCATTAGAAATACAGACAAAAAACCCCAATCCAAACCAGATTCCCTTGAGGGTATCTGTGGCTTTTAATGTCATTTACATGTAGCTTGATTTTTGCTAATCAACAAACTGTTTGTTTAGGGCTCTTAAATGAACCTTCAGCTTCAAGGGCTGCTGCTGAAAGAAGGGAGAAAGAAAAAGGGCAGAAGAAGAATGTGTAATGCCATGAGGATATTCATGTGAATTGTTCTTTTTTTTTTTTTAGCTAGAGGAGCTGCTCTACTTTGTAATCCTCAAGCAGCTCCTCCGTCATTTGCAAGGTCAGGATTTTCTGGCTCACTTGGAGAGGATGCTCTCTGACCAATGAGGCATGAAATAGCAGTTGGAGAAGGGCTTGATAAATATTGATTCAGAAATTGCCATGGCTGCTGACTTTGCAATTGGCTTGTTTACCCAGCAAAAGGAAGAGGAATGGAAAGAAGTTGTCCATTTCTCAGTGATGGTGGCACATGCATTTTTAACACCACCCTAGATATTTGAGGGGAAAGGGTTTGAAAGCTCAGCCCAGTAAGTTTTTTTAGGGTGGCATTAATCCATCACAGCAGATTAGACTTTGGAATCCTTCCTGCTGCCAGGAGCCTTCCCTTCTTAGTTTCATTAGACTCTGTGTAGATAGCTACACTGTCCCTCCAGGAGGAGGAAAGTTTCCCAATGCAAGCAGGATAGGCATTTTGCTGCTTTGGGGAGTATCTGTACAGTGTTCAGGCTAAAATGAGTACACACTATCTGTGCTCTAAGTTGAATGAATTTTGTCTCTCTTAACCAGCTCTGAGCCTGAATCTGAGGTTCCCTTTTGAGTAGTTTATGCCTCTTACCCTGCTGGGTCTTAGCAGTATGAAATGTGAACCAGCAGAGTGTTATCAGTCCTTTTCAGTATTCTGCATCTTGCTGTTGTGCCACTGCTAGCCTGGTATGAGGGACCCACCATTCAGGTTTCCTGTATTGCCAACAAAACCTGAACTGAAAGCCAGAATTATGGTAATTAATTCAAGCTCAGTGCTATGCCGATGCTGTTGCCAGGTTGCTGGAAAGTCTCAGAGTACAGGTGAAAATGAACTCGACATCTGATAGCTGTACTCAGCAGAGGCATCCCCTGGGTAAGCTGTTTCCAAATGCCACCTGAGCTTATGGCAACCCTGGCCAGTGTTACAGGGTAACCCCTTTCCCACACACTTGAAAGGAATGCTGTGCTTCTGCAGTGCTTCCTATCCATACTTTTCCTGTTAAATGTTAAACTCACTCACAATTTGTAAGAGGATATCGCTGAGTCTCTTCTGCCACAGGAATTTTAACACCTTCTAATCCCTCGGGTCTATACTTTCAGTGTGTTCAAACCTCTGGAAGATTAATGAGTATGACTTTCCATTTAATTTCTGCTTCTTGATGAAGGTGCTTCGATTAGAGAGGTGGCTGGAGACTTTTGTCAGAATCAGGAGTTCTCCAGATTAAGTGTGTTGAATGCATGTAGTGGTACAGAGAAGGCTGGAAAAAGAAAACTTTTGTTCTGAGGGGCTTGTGGTCTAGGCAAACAAAAATGAAAAGGAACAAGAGAAACCAAGCACTGAGTTCAACTGTGTGGAATCTTTTTGTGAATAACGAGCCAATTAAAAAAAAAAAAAAAAGGCATTTTTTGTAATATTTTCATTACTCAGATTGAATTTTCTGATGTGTTTTGACTAGATGTGTTGTTTGAAAGCCCTAAATTCACAAATAAATTACAGTGATGAGATAGAGAGCTTGTTCCTCAGCACTTTCCTGTCTGGTAGCTCAGTTTTCCTATGACAGTGTTAGGTTCTGTTCCCCACCTCTTCATATTTGTGTTCTCAACACCAGAGCTCTGGACTCAGAGCAAAAGCTCATCACTAAGTTGTGTGTAGCCTGTCCTATGACAACTCCCAGGCCCAGAACCACCATCCTTTGACACACCAATCCACCAGTGTCCTCCTAAGCCAGCCCTGTCCCTTCACAGCTGGGACAGCCCTGCCCCACAGGGACAGAACTGAGGTCAGTTCCTTTCAGCATGAAGTATCACAGTGGTCTGGTCACAGAGCTCTCTTTGCTTACCCCTCTCACTTGGCACACAGGTGTCCCCTACTGCTCCTGTATCCTTGATGTTGTCAGCAAGGGCTGTCAGCCTCTCTGGCCATGCACCTTGCCTTTTGCTGCCTCTGGGGAATTAACCCTTTTGTACCCTGCTGCTGTGTGCTGGGGGACACCCCTCACAGGCCAGGAGGTTTGCATCCTGACCCTCTGGGGAAGGAAGGGAATTGAGGAACAAAAGTATATGAAAGCTGGTATAGGCTGCATAGTGACAGGGCTCTGCTCTGCCACAGGCACCTCCTTGCGCACTCGCTCCTCATGACTGCTCTTCTTGGATTAATAACCTTCACAGGTCACTGTGCAGTAATACCTAAATCCTGATAACCTCCTTCAACCTGCTTGGGTAGTGAACTGCTTCTAGACAGGGACACCTTTTTATTAACATCCAGCTATAAAGAAATATGGCTCTGGGTTGGGGCAGGGCTGAGAGGGAGCAGGGCAATGGCCTATGGTGAAAACATTCCGGAGGCTTATGGATGTATCTTTAAAGAAGGACAGGGCATACAAAATTACCACTGGAATAAATGACACTGATACATTTTTGGAAACCTAAGCTGTTAAAACATTGATACAGTGACACTACCTGTCTTTTTCTTGCTATGAGAATTGGTTTAGAAAAAAAAGTCTATTTAGCATTGCCCAGAGGTCAGAGCATGAAGATTTTCAAACTGAGTTATCAGTTTTGTTTGAGCTTCATATTTAAGCAGGAATGATTCTAGCCAACATATTGGACTCAGCTGTGAGAAAAATGCATACAGTACTGTCCTCTAAGATGACTTGTCAGTGCAGCCTGAGCTTTCAGATGGTTTAAAAATACTCTGTGTTTTTTAAAAAAAGCAAGTCTAATGTAGAAACAAATTTACTTTCAATGAAGCAGCAATAATGTCGTGGTGTACTGCTTTTGAAATTGCATTGCTGTTTTTGGTTTTTTATAGTTGCACTAATGCAGGTTTTCCACAGTTAGTAGGTTTGTACACCAGCCTGTTATTACAGGAGAGACATCTCTTTCCTGGATATTTCTGCAAACCAGCTTGGTGGTGTTTTACAGCTTTGTAACATTGCTTATCAGATACTGTAATATTAAGAAACCACTTCCTGTCCAAAAAATGAATTCTCTAAAATTGAAAAGAGGGGTTTGTCATCCTGGCTGTTATGATTTTATGATCGTACAAGAGTGGTAGGAATGGATTAGTCTATTTAAGACTTTCTGTTGCAAGGCTTTGAAGCTACAGACTAAGCAGCAAAAAAGCTTAAGAAATGGCCTGTGTCAGAAAGATAGTACGGGTGAAATGTAAGACTGTAAGATAAATATGGTAATACAAGAAGTGAGAGAACTTTTCTAATATTTTAAAACAGGGGACTAGGTGATTCTTGTCTTCATAGCTGTGACATTGCCAGATTTATTATTAGAATCTTAATTTTTTCCCAAGAAGTCCCTGTCCCTTAGGATCAAGATTCACTGGAGTTAGGAAGTCCTGGCTACTGCCTTTCATTCCCATCTTTGGAGTTGTTAGTTCACTATGAACAATATGCTGCTGTTTCCTTGGCAGATGAGAAGTGGCCACAAGCCGGTTTGTCTCAGAGGACTCTTGGTATTGGGACCTTGCTCAGGCCTTTAATATTAGCAAAGATCAGCAATGCAAGGCTGAAATGGTCACCTCTAAGCAACACATGCTACAGGAGAGGGAGGGGGTCTTTCTTCTCTCAGTTCTGGCTCAAAATCTCATCAAGGCAATTGATTGTTCCACATTTTGAGCTCATTTTAAAACCTGGTATTTGTTGTCTGGCCTTAAGGCAGTTTGAAACACCAGGTTTCCGACCACTTGCATAACAACACTGCTGTGGTGTGTACTCAGTGCCAATTTTGCATCCACAGTGAGTGCTGTCTGAAGGGTCTCAGCAACTGCACTGGCTCTGAGTGCATAATGTGCTGATTGGATGCAGCTACTGTGTGCTCCTCATTTGATGCTGTGCATACCTGAATACTACCTACCTTACACTTTTAGTATAAACACGTGAAGAACACTATACATCTGAAGGGAGACTCTCCTGGATGTATTTCCCAGGAGCACTGTTATTTGCCCTTTATTATAAAATAATGGTTTTGAATGTAATTCAAAGCATTTTATGGAGAAGATCAGTTTCACCATCTTTTACAAATGTTAATGTCCAAAGGTAGGTGCAGGAAAAAGACGTACCTGTGGTTACAGAGGTAGAGGCCTAGATTTCCGGTTTTCCACATGCAAGAATGCCACTTGATCCAGCAGGCCTTGCTGCAATGGATGGTGTTTCTATAGATCAGGTTTTTTGGGGGTCATTTGATTGTTGTGATGAAGATGTTACATTAAAAGGAAACACCAATTAGTATAGCTCCAAGTTCTAGATGTTCTTCACATCAAGGATTTCATAGCTCCAACATTTCTGATGCAACTGGAACATGTGCCTGTGCAGTGCTTCTGTCTGTACTTTGAAAGACTAAGAAACCAAGGCAGGGAATAACAAAGTGACTTCCAGAAGCCAGGTGTGGAGGAAGTCAGTGGATTTGTTGGGAACGGTTTGTAGATGTAGCATGATGATGTGCTTCTTTAAGCCCTGCATACACACATATCTCCATGTATCTCCAGAGAACGAAAACTGGCAGATGGTGATGGAGAACACATGCTTCCAGGCTGTGATGGTGTTTCCCAATTGTCCTTAACACACAGTGAAGAGGAAATGGTGGAAGGACAATGAGAACAAAGACAAAAGACCCTGACCCATGTGTGTATCAGAATAACCCTTTCCATGTGTCCAGTGGGATGGTGACTGCTTGTGGCTGTAGTTTGGGACAAGATGGGATGGGGGTTCCTAGTGTTCATCAATAGTGTACAGCAGCTGGTTCAATGTGGATCTTTGATTGCTTGTAGCCCTGGAGCCCTTCAAGCGTGTGTATGTTTGCATGCAGCCTAATTAGTGCCATTATCATTGTCATTAATGGCTTTTAATGAAGAACAGATGGTCCTGTCAAGGTTTCAAGCTGTGAAGTTCACTGACCCACTTGTGCTAAAAGGAGGGGAAAGAAAACAAAAACACCCCCTCTGGTTCCAAACTGATGGTGGTAGACTGGAAATGAAGATCACCCAAACATAAACCTTATGTTTTCCTATACAGTATGATTTGAAGGCATATGCAGATGCTGACCAAAGCCCTGCTTTCTCTGGGGAAAACAGGATTTCCTGGCACCTATCTCCATGACGCTCTGGCACATCAGTTATCTTTGTAACGTTTGAACTGAGACTTCTCCATAAAAAATGGAGTAAGGAAGGGATTGAAATGATACACTCAGACCTAGGAAAGGGCCATTAAGCTAGGTCAGTACTATGGAGTTAAGGAAACAGAGAAAGGGAACATAAATTTGGAATGATTCTCACTAGTGTTCAAGTAACCTAAGCGAAGACTCCTAAAGAATTTTCACTTTACCCTCTTATTCTCTTTTACTTTTTCTAAGGCTTGATTATCACTGGCTGTGAATGACATTTCTCTTCAGGGCTATAGTTAGAAGGTTTTCTTCCAGAAGATGGAATGCTGCTGTTCTTCATTAGGAACTCAGATGGTCAGCAGTAAGTATGGGATCTTGGTGGAGAAAAATTGGAAAAGATGAATCCCTGGCGCAGATCATTTGCTAGGATGTAACTGTCTACCCAGGTAGCAGGTTTTCTTGTCTTCTAATTTGCTTAATAATTATTGAGCAAAAGGGGATGTGTAAATTATAAGCTCATATTGATCAGTGCAAGGTCTGGCTTAATGAAAAGAAACTCCTTTTCTCTTTTAATTGTGAAGGAAGTTTTTAGTCTGCCTATGATTCAGGATTAGCTATCTGCTTTTGGCACAGTGGTCTCCATCTGAATGAACAGCATACAGATAATATGGAGTGTGCTCTTGGTGTTCACTTTTGTCTTCTGTTACTGGACCCACCCCATTTATAAGAATCATTCAAGAGTATCTGCAGAGCACAGGAAGGGCCTGATCAAAAAATCTTATCATTATCCTGATCATGTTAAAAATCTTTCCTATCATAATTCCAGTTAGAATTGCCAGTGTGTTGAATGCAAGTTGTGTTATCACTTTGTAGAGGAGTTTCACACAGGATCATGTGTTTACCACTTCAGATCCATGTAGGTCCTACTCTTCAGTGTGGACAGGTGAGATGTGGAGCTTGAAATAATTATTGGCTCAATTGCAATGCCCTCAAGTTGAACTTGCAATGTGCTCATTTCTTAAAAAAATTAGAAGCATTTAAAGACATTGGTGAAAAGTATTGTAAGTAAGAGTAATAAATAATTTTATCCTGGTGTTGGAGGAACACACCATAGGAGTAAACAGTAGGTGTAAATTCATCTTCTCCCCTGCCAGCCCTCTCTTCTTTCCCCTCCCCCAGCTTCTTGTTTTTACTTCATAGTTTCATTTGCAAAAAAGAAGACATTAAATCCATTAGCACTGATCCAGTGCCATATTTAATTAGCTGCACTATGGGGCAGTAATCTGTAATCTTGTATACTGAGTTCTGTGAGTTAAGAGGTTTTGTTTAGTTTGGATTTTTTTCTCTATCCCCTGCACTAGAATCTATTAAGGATTAAGTAGTGATATATCTGATTAATTTACATTGTCTTTATCAGGCTGTGGAAATAATTATCTGTCACTGGGAGAGTTTTTAAACAAGCACAGTCATATCCATGAAGTAATTTCCCAAGGAGTCTGTCTGGAGCTGCAAAAGGAGACTTAGAGCATTAACAATCAAAAATTCTGGTGTTCTTCCCTGAGTCCTCCCCAGCTGTTTTACAAAGCTTCACTGCCTTCCTGCCTGGTTCATGCCTATCAGGAAGACGTTAGGCTCATAGAAATGAAGACCTCTTATTTCATGAGATGATTTCAAGAGCTGTCTTGCCACAATCCCTTAAGTTGTGTTTTAGATGTGTGCTTGGGAGTAATGCCCTCTTTGTCATACTCTGTCCTGGGGAACTTTAGAGAGGAGGGATTGGGAAGGCCTATGGAAGTGGCTTCAGCAGAGCATCCATATGCAATGGCTTTAGGTGCTTAAGCTCTCCTACATAATGTGCAGAGGAAAGGTTTTTTCATTAGCTCTAATATCAGGCAGCAGCTGAAGACCAAGGGTGAAGAGGAAGCATGGCAAGCTTCATTAGATTGAGTGGAAACGTTTTCACAGGGATTTATGGAGAGTGAGAATGTCACACTGGCGATCAGTCGAAAGTTTAAAAGCTGCAAATGTCTGCCTTCATTCCATCTCAAGCCAGGCTGGAGGATTCTTTCTTTCCTTTCTTCTCTTTAGTTAATACTTCATTACTTACATATACATCAAAGCCCTTTAAGGGTTCTTTTTAGTATTTCCTTTATCTTAATTTCAGTTTTCCTGGGTTTTGAGGTGGTCAGGTGTGTGCGTGATTTTTTTTCAAGGTCTGTAACCCATATGGGAAAGTGAAACATTTTCCAGGTAGGAGCCTGCAGGAGAGACAGGGGTGAGGAGAGCTTGACTGGCTGCAGCAGCAGCCAGCTGTTGAAAACAACACTGACCACCAATGGCAGGTAGAAGCTTGGCAGAAGGAAGGGTGCAAGTGCAAAGAGAAGGCCTTGTCTATGCAGACAAGAAAATACTCTGGAGGCTGCTGAGAGACAAAGTAGAAAAACACCCAGGTATGAGCCAGTTCTGAGAATCATCTATTTGAACGCTTTGGAAAGTACAAAGAGATTAAAAGAAGGAGCAATCTCTGAGTAAAACAGCAAAAGATGTAGAGGCTTTCTAGAAGAGTGGCTTGGGAAACACAAGAGTGAGAGAGAGAGATGACTGAGAAGGGATTTAAGGAAAGAAATTTGGGGAGAGTCAGGACAAGGAAGGCTCTTGTATGGGACAGTCTAGGGCTTGGAAACCAAAGTATTTCCTGAACAGATTTGGATGTATCAGGATAGGAGTCTGAACACATTTTTTTTGAGAAATAGGGTGGCTCTATTCACTGGCATTGATGCGCTTCTTTATTTCCATCTTGGATGCTTCTGCCAGGCCTTTTAATGTACTAACAACTTTCTTTTGGAAGGCTTTCTCACCCCTGATTAATACCTGTATAAAAAAAGCACAATCTTAGTACACTTGGATTTGGTCCAAAATGCGATTTTCAGTTTAATGTTAATTAGTGCATCAACACCTGTTGCAGCCTTAATTGGTTTCTATCTGTCCTTTAGTACCTAAACATTTAGACAAGGGTGTAAATACAGGATCTTCACAACTAGCTTTTCCAAGAATTAGTCACTTTTCAGTGCTGGCAAATCACTGTTCCAAAGTATATCCTGGGGCAACAATTGTCAGTTAAGATCTAGCTAAGTTAAGTCATTTATTATTTTAGATCTTTGATTTCTTTCAAAACTATGCCATCACCACTGTTTTCCACACTTCAAAAAATATTCAAATACATAATTGCCTGAATGAAATCTCCCACTTGTATTTTTCTCCTGTTCTGAGATGCACCACATCATTTATTTTAGAGGGGGAAAAAAAATTGATGAAAAATTTGTGGCTTTATAGCAGTTTCCATGGGAACCAAGTATGAGATACAGAGGCTGGGGACATAGCTCATCCACCAGCTCTGCCTGGGGAACCTGTACAGGTGACAACGAACAGCTGATGCCATGTGACTGTCCTCACATCATTATTTAAGTTATAACTGGACACATGCAATATTTACAGAGAAATTTGAACCCTGAACCATTTCAGCTGGCTTTGTATTCCATTACAATTTAAATTACCAGTTTAAGCTTGCCAGTACAAAAATGTCAGGTTACAACCATGTTTGCAGAATTGCAATAGGAAATGGACAAATAGAGCAGATACTGAGGGTGTGTAACTGCAAATATTACTTGATATGTTTAAGACACTTGACATTTTTTTAAGCCATCTGTAAAGTGCATCTGAATGTTCACTTAAATTTCAGTAATCTCTGGAGAGTCCTAGACTCAATTTTCAATGCAGCCCTATTTTAGGGTGTTGTACCATAATTTACATGCAAATAGTATCAGCATACTATTTTGAAGCAAAACCCAGGGAGAATCTGGTAGAGGTCAGAAAGGTTGAGCATATGGCTTGTATTTAGAAATCGCTGAAGTTTCATTTAGATGTACTTGGTGCCTCATATGACTGTGAAGTGGGTAAATACAAATACAAATATATATGTAAAAGTGATACTTAAGGTTGTGATTTTAAGGGTATTCCACAGTGAAGAACAAGGTGTACAATAAAATAAATTTCCTCTTTTTTTTCTTTCAGGAGGGAATATATTTATTTGTGGAGAGTCTAGTTTGTCAGCCCCCTAAATATCCTTGGTTTCAGCTGCTCCTCTTTGGAAGGCTGTGAGTATTTGTTGAAATTTGTTGAAAATCACCTGCAAGACAGATGATATTCAGCGACACTACAGCAAACAAGTTTTGTGGGCACCTAACTCCAAATTCCCATGTTTCAAAGTGGGTGCCCAGAGTTTGCCCATTACTAGAAATTTGAAGTATGTGGGATAAAACAAATAGTGAGTGTCCAGTATGGGGAGGAGGAAAACAGGTCTAAGGCAGGATTCCTCCCTGCTGGGCACAGGCTGAAATTATGGCAGAAATGTTGCAGGGCATTATGCTGAGCAGCTGAACCCATGGGTACCTGTGTGACTGATCATTTCTGATCAACTTGATATTCAAACTGATGTCTGTTACAACGTTGAACCAAAGCTTTGAACCAGCAGTGTTCATGCTGTCAGCCTACAGGACAAGTAGACGTGGCAGCTGTTATGCCTTGATTTTAAGTAAGGCTTGGCGCAGTGCTGCGTGGCACTCTTGTACGCAAACTCAGGAAGCAAAACCCACACAAGATTGGCACAACCAGTGGAAAAACTAGACTGAGTAATCTATCAATAATTCCTTGTCAAGCTGAGAGAACATTCAAGTGTGGTCATCAGAAATCTGTCCTGAGTCCAGAACTATTCAATATTTTAATTTGTTATTTTGACAATGGGAGGACAAGCATGCTTATGGGATTTGCACATAATACGAAGCCAAAAAGGATTGTCAGCCTTTTGGAGGACAGAATTAAAATTCATAATGACCTTTGTAGACTGAAGAAACTATGTAAAATTCAATGAGATAAAATTCAGTAAAGACAAGTGGTTAGAAAAAGGAAAAATCAAATATATAAATACAGAAGTATCCAGTTTTGGCACCATGCTTTGAGAGTGACAGACAAATGTGAGAGAGATCAGAGTTGTAGAAAATACAGAAAGATGAAAGGAAACTGTGAAAAAGAAAGGAATATTATATATATATATATATAAAATTTAACATAATTAATATAATAAATAACACATAATAATGTGTTATCTAATAATATAGTAATAAATATAGTTAATAAATATACATTGTTATGATTGTTGATATATGCCAGGTAGTTGCAGCAAAGATTAGATATTCTCAGTATCTAACAAGATAAGAATATGATGAGTTTTATTTGCAAGGAGAGTTTAGGATTAGATTTTAAGGTAAAGCTGTTTGTACCTTTAGGAAGATAGCCATGTAAGAAGAGCTGCCTTGAGAGGTTGTGAAATCTGAAGTTTTCAAGTATTGATGAGATGAAATCTGTTTATGGCGGTTTTTGCATACCAGTTCTACCTCATGTGAGGGAATTTAATGTATTAGGTGGAAGCCCTTCAATGAATCTGTGCTAGACAAGGATGTAAAGGAGAATAATGTGTAGGGATGAATGTGTGAAAAATTGAAATATCTGTCCATTTGTTCTGTAGTATAGCTTCACCTTTGCATTCTTGCTGGTCCTCATGGGAGACTGTCTTATGTCTGTGGTCTTCAAATAATATGGGCAAAACCCTGTGCAATTTTATTTAGCTTCAGAGTTATTTCCACTTTGAGAAGACTGGCAGAGTTGGCTCCAGAAATGTTTTTCACCTTCAGTTAATCTGTGAATCTCTTTTATACAGCCTAAGATTATCAAAGCTCTTGCTGCAAAAATTTTAAGGAAAAAGGTTTGACAATTTCTACAGCCAAATAGATAGGAACATCTGAAAATGTTGGTCTTTCTTGGAGCTGATAGAACAGCAAAAGAAAGATTAATAGATACTTAGTGTTGATCTCCTTTGTATTGTATATAAAATTAATACATTTTAAAATATGTAACTAACTCCATTAGGAAATTATAACAAACATTCTCTAAATATCACTATCCAGAAGCTGTATGCCATAGTTGCATAAAAATGGGCAAGTTCAAATTAATTCAAAGATCTTTTAAATATTTGGTAAAGAGAGAGCATGGCAGTGGAAACTATGAATAAAGCATGTCTACTTGCAGGTATAAGAAATGTGATCGCATTCACTTGCTTCTATGTGCAGCAGGTCAGGCAACTATGACAACTCTGTGATAATCATTGTACTCTGCAGCAACTTTTTCCATTTAATTACTTGAAGCTGATCCCAGAACAAAAGGATGTATATTGTTGTGTTGGTGGACAGCTAAGTGTCTCCCATTCAAATGTAAATACAGAGATTAAATTTATAGCAGGATATGGCACAGTAGACTGTGTCATGAGTCAGAGTGAGATAATGTATGAATAGCTTCAAGGTCAAGAGACAAAATGTGATGAGCTGATCTTCATGTTTAGCTTATAGATAGAGAAACTTGAAACATTTGTGAAAATGGCTTTTGTTTCTAAAAAGCTGCTTCATGGAGCTGGTTGAATTGCCAGCTGTGCTTGTTGCTTCAGAAAGAAAATCGAGTTGCCTGGTGACCTGTGTGTTGTGCATTCTCACACTGGTCTTCTGGCCTGTCTCTGGTGTGGCAACTGGCTGATTTCCTGGACAGCCTCGTGACTTCTGTGATTGCCTGGTTCCTTCTTACCAAGCTACAACCACTGAAATTTTACTCGCATGTTGATCCACTTGCTTAAGATTTTGAAGTTCTGAACAATGACCAACTGAGTGATTGTCTCGCAGTACAGAATGGCCGCCTTCTTTTGCTTCCATTGGGGAAGCTCTACTGTAGTTTCCTGGGGAAGTTCAGATATTGGATAACAATATGATCCTTATGAAGGCTGGAATGAACACATCAGTTAGTGGACTACACACCCAGGTGCACAGGCTGGGCAAAGGAGACTTCATTAATTCTCTTGTCACCCAGCATTTGCACACTGGTAGACAGCATGGCCTGAAAGAGCAGTGGAGCTGGAAATGCAGGGCAGACTGTGAGGTAGAGAGAACATGGACCACAGGAGCACTGAAAAGCTATGTTTGCCTTATCATATACAAACACACACTAGTTTCCTCTCCCCACCCCCATCTTTTTTCCTTCAAGGCAGATTGTAGATTCTCAAAGACCTTTTCAAGCAGGATATGACTGAATTTCAAATCTTTTCTTTATTGTGCATTGTGAGAAGGGAAACTGATGGTAACCTCCCTACATGACTTAGTTCAAGCAATACTTTTCTCTGGCTCTGTGTGATATTTCCTGCTCTAGTTCTCTATATGAGCTTTAATTAAACTGTAGCAAGTGGGACAAGGCATGGGTCCTTTTTTTTCTTGAACAAATGGCTGGCCTCTAGGACAGTCTTCACCATCCTTTAGCTGTGCTGCTCTAAATGTCTGTTAAATGTGGAAGTGGCATGTACAGTGTACATTGAAGTTAAAAATTTACTAAAAAGGTAAGAGGACTGTATTTATTTAGTCTGCTGGTCCACTTTCAAAAACTTGCAGTGCTTCCTTCACCCTGACACACTCATGCATCTCACATGAGTGTTAGGTCTGTTAATCAATCCAGACTGACTTTTTGAAATTACAGACAGCTTCTTTGTATTGTTTTTGCAGGCAGTGACAAGCATCTCTTTATTGATTTCACAAATACTATGTACAGTACCCAACATAAAGACAAGAATAAATCAGTGAGGGATTTGCCCCAGCTTAAGGGCTCAAAGTTATAAGAAGGACATTGCCTTCACAGTCTGCCCTACCCATGCTGTGGTCTACTGCCTGCTGGTAAGTTTGCCAAATCTCTGTATCCCAGTTACCATTGCTGTTGTTTGCCTGTGGGAAGTTGGTGATTTCAATGGCTAGCCTGTGAACTGCAGTGATTAGAATAATAGAAATGTAGAATGGCCTGGATGGAAAGGGACGTTATATAGATCATTGAGTTCCAACTATCCTGCCCTGGGCAGGGACACCTTTCGTTAGGTCAGATTGCTCAGAGCCCTATCCAGCTTGGCCTTAAACACCTCCAGGATTGAGGCATCTCCAGCTTCTCTGGGCAACCTGTTCCACTCCTCACTGCCCTCACAGTAAAAAATTCAGTTCTACTATCTAATCTAAACACACCCTTCAGTTTAAAGCCATTCCCCCTCATCCTGTCACTATATGCTCTTGTAAAAGTCTCTCACCACCTTTCTTGTAGACTCCTTTCAGGCACTGGAAGGCTGATATATGGATAGCTTGAGGCCTTGTCTTCTCTGGGATGAACAATCCAATTTCTCTTTACTTTTCCTTGTAGGAGAGCTGCTCCATCCCTCTAAACACCTTAGTGACTCTCCTTTGGACCCACTCCAACATGTCCCTGTGCTTCCTGTGCTGAGGACCCCAGATCTGGATGCAGCACTGCAGGTGGGGTCTCATGAGGGAGGATTAGAGAGGTGGAATCCCTTCCCTCACTCTGCTGGCTATGCTGCCTTCAATGCAGCCCCGAACACGGTTGGCTGTCTGGGCTGCAAGTATAAGTTACCAGGTCATTGCAAGGTAAATTGTTCAGCCCCTCATTCACCAGAACTCCCAAGTATTTCTTGATAGGGTTGCTCTTGATCTGCTCATGACTGAGAACAGAAGGATACACTAAACATTTTGTGGACTCTCCTGTGGGAAAGGTAATCACAGGTAGGAACCCAAGAACTGCTGTCTTTGTCCTCACAAGTGATCTCTAGATCAGTGAAGGTTTGTGAATCAAAGCCCTGTGCTACCTTAAAAGCAGTTCAGTTTTCTCATGTAGCAGAATCTGTAGGATTGCTCACTTAAAGGCATTCATGATAGTTTTCAGTGGAAGGTGTTCATTGCAGGAAACTGAATCCATTCTTGGATTTGCTAATTCAGTGCTAATTTACACGCCAGTCAATCCAGCCTAAGTAATCCTTTACTACACAGACTTAATCCTGTGGGATACTTCAGCTCATGAACTGTGTGTCCACTCTATACAGAACATATTATACCACAGCTTCCACTGGTACTGCTGATTGCATTCACTTGTTTGCATTGCTGTAATAAGAAAATATGACTTCTCTCCAAGACTCTGGGTAAAGACATGCATTGTTAACAACTCTGGAAATCAGCTAAAATAGGTTTGGTGGGTGGGTTTCTTTTTAATTCTTTTCATGTCTACCAAAGCTGAGATGTAATACTGCCCCTGTGTAACAGAGTGAACTTGAGGGCACAGATTCCCACTATGGCTTCTCCTGCATTTGCTACATCAGGTTTGAAACCCAGTTTCTGTGGGAAAGGTAAAAAGTGCTGAGGTGATATGCTGTCAGAATGCTGGGGCTGGTACAGATGCACGAATTCCCAGCCTTGCTGCTGCCTGTGCAGTCTCCGACATGTCATGCAAACTCCGTGTCTGCTTTGTAAAGCTGTGCAACACAGTTACTGTTTCCATGCCCCCTGCCGTGTGCTTGTTCCGCTTGTTTAGCAGCTGCCTTTTGGGATTCTTTCAGTTCAGCTGAAATGCAGTTCAACTTAATGTGTTCTTTCTGACTTTGCATCTCACTGACGTTGATTGGTCATCTTCTTTCCTCCTTTGCATGTCAATATGTACGTAGTATCACATCACAAGAGGATTGGCTGCTCAAGGTAATAGCAAATGTTTTTCAAAATATGCAGCTAGGTAACCATTTTTTAATGCATCTCTGCTTCTATTATGCTTCACAAAGCAAGCTGAATTTTAAAATGTGCATGCAGTTACTCTGATATTTTCTGGTGATGGTGAAAAGTAGTTTTTTTATCCTTCTGAGAGCAAGTGCTTCAATTTGTCAAATACTGTATTATGGATAGACAAGTTAGGTGCTCAGCTTCTCCCAGGAAGAAACTAGTTTGGAAGAGGTTAATAGTTGTTGCCATAGATATCCCCCTCAGTGATTCCTCACAATTGAATAAAAGTGTGTTTTTCCTTTGAAGCTCAAGTGAGGATACATTTTACAAGTAAGGAAACAAAAGGACAAAGAGGGTTTTCTTTCTAAGATCACATTATGATCAGGAAATGAAATAAAATCAGAAACCTGAAAGCAAGTAAAACTCCCAAACTCTCAAAGGTTTCAATTGATGCTAATTATAAACTAATTTTTTTTTTTTTTTTTTTTTTTTTTTTTTTTTTTTTTTAAGGCCTAAGGGTATTTTAGGGATTAAAAGTTAGGACTTGGGGTCAGGAGGTGGGAGTTCTGCTCCTGTTTTGATCATCATTGAAAAAAGGGTTTATGTGCAATTCTGTCTAGAATTTGCATTAGAAATACTACTTGGCTTCTTCACGTGGAGAAAAGAACTGGCACACATCCCATGTCTCAATTCCATGTAGAAGCCTTACATGTAACCACATATTTCTGTGGTTTTTCAGCATTGCTTTGTGATTGTCTTTGGGAAATATTTTGAGATCATTGAAAGGAGAGAGACACCAAAGGGAGATAGATGCAAAGCTGTGCATTTTAACTTTCACAAAGTCCAGTTTTTGTTTTGTCACTCTCTGGGGATGACTGGATAGTTTGTAACAATCCAGCTGAATCAGTAGTACGATGTTTCAGCACCTTTCCTTCCTCTGTCTCCAGAACTCAGATGTGCTACTTAATTCAGTAGACCTATGCTTGTACTGGCAAGAGGATGGGACAGAATCAGGAGCAAAACATGGCTGGACAGAGGTTACAAAAGTTATTTTGAACAACTCTTAGTGATATGTCTTGGTTGTAGGGGAAGTACACACATCACCATTGCTTGCTATTCAAGACAGCAGAAGTGAACCTTTTATTTAGCTTAGTCCAATGTGTAACTCTGAATGGGCTCTCTCATTAGGAGCAAGTGACTTAGTAATGACATTCTACAAATTAGGAAGAAGGATGGATCACAGGTACTGGAGGCCAAGACTGCTAGGAAGTGAAGGATGTGATTGGTGTGGAAAAGGGCAGGCTGTCAGCATCCTGGTGTCTGGCTTAATACCTTGCCTAACAGTGATTTCTGGCAGGCTGTCAGGTTTCAGTGAAAATGAACATCAAGTTGGTGATTCATAGCCAGTGCTTTTAAAATAACCTGTTTGCTTCCAGATGGAGTATGAGTCGTGGTTCCTCCATGCTTCCCTACCTTGCTTGCAGTCATGCACTTCTGAACTTCTCTCTGCTGGTGCCCACTGACAGTGCAGTACTTCAGTGCCAGTTCTTTAGGCCATTTACTGCCCCCTCTCCTCCTCTGTTCCTTCCTTAGCCATCTCCCAAGCAGCAGGCAATGCTTCCTGCAGAGATCTTGCTCTTTAAGTCCTGTGGCACTTCCAGAGTTCAGGTTCTGGCTGTTTTTAACTTTGTTTTGGAGAGGGACTCCACAGCTGGGCAACACTAATCTTTCCTTCCTGCTCAGTTGGGGTGAGACGTGTTTTCTGGTAACGGACCAACAGATTACTAAGGGATGCATCTATCACACAGACAGAGAGCAAAGCTGCAGGTTTTCTTACAGGGCTGAAGATTTCAAAGGATGCTGAATGCGTCAATGCTAATCCTGCACTGGGCAGAATGCCAGAGTCTGCCTAATGCCTTTGCTGGTCTGACATTTGAGCCTCCATCCTAATGGATGCCAAAGCGGATCCCTCCACCTCACAGAGCCATTAATTAGAGCTTAATGACTTTCTGAGAGAAAGGCCTCGGAAATGAAATTCAGAGAATTTCCTACTGATAATGTGTGGCATAAGTTCCAGGTTGGCCTGCTTTGGTCAGACTCTGAGGTCTTTTAAGTCAAATGGTCTGTGCTTCTGTTTACACTATCCACCTTTTTTTTCTGTCACTGTCACATAAAACACAAAATCTGTTCTGTGTAGAATGCCACCTTACTTCTGAAGCCACTTTAGGTCTTCTCTGAGCATTAAATGGGTTTTAAGCTCTGCTGATACTGGCATGGTTTTTGGAATGACAATTCCGTTTACACCCAAAACTCTTTTCAATCCCAGGTTCCTCCAATTGTGGTTTCTATGGATTTTTGCTTTATCTGAAGTTGGGTCTAATTGTACAAAGATCCCATTTTTGATTTGTATTTATTTTTCTTTTTTTTAGATAACATTACTGCTTTTCTTTCCCCCTAGACATTGAATTCAGTGTCCATTTTCCATCACTTTAACTTTGAATTCCCATTTTCTTAACTAAAATGTGAGCTCTCCAAGCATTGGAAGAAGTTTCCCTTCCTAAATACTAATGCTTTGAGGGTTTTTATGTATATTCTAAGATTCTTAGGCTTTAACCTCTGGCTGTGAACTGTACTCGTGTGTTGATGGTAGAGTATATGAATATGAGGTGTCTGTTTTTTGAGAAGTCTGGTCACAATATGAGGGCTGGACGTATCAATATTTTCTATCAGTCTCTTTGTAAAGTGATTGGAGGTTCTGAGAAGTTCACTTCATACTGGTAGCAATCCAATATATTTTCCCACTAATTTTCTTAGAAGTAGTTGTGTAGTCTGCACAATCTACACAATGCTTTTGTCAGATAATCATTTGGCGTTGCTACTGTGGGATTATTGTGCAAGTATTGGCTTGCACAAGAGTTGGAAGAAAAAAGCTTTCTGAATTTTGACTTGAAGGCACAATCATGTAAATTTTTCAGTGTCACTGGCAGCTACCCTGACTTCAAAATGGCTTTGTAAGAATTTGGTTTCTTGCAATCATGTTTTAACAGAGACTTGGTTCCCAAGGCAAGCCTCTTCCATTTTGTTTTTCTCTGTTGGATGCATGTATCTAAGAGCTGGGATCCCTTCTAGAAGGTTATTTAGGACATATTATATGTCAACTGCTGTAGCCCTTATATAAGCCTTATACAAGAATTTCAAAGTGTAAGGCTTTTTTTATTTTTTTATACATCAGTGCTTCTACCTATGTTATTTTTGCCAAGTCAGGATCTTCAATTTCATTATAAAGTGAACCAAAGCTGAAGAAAAGTTAAATTGGTATGGCTTTTTATTTCTTCATCATTGTATTTTTTTAATGCGTAAATTAACTGTTTTCAGATTTTTAAACTTGTATTGAGAGTAAAATGTATATTTAGCTATATTTAAAATCCTAGTATAATCTTACAGTTGAAAACATTTGTAGGAGAAAAGAAAACCCAGAAAACATTGCCCTTCTACTCTGCACTTTACATTACAGGGTGGTGCTAAACTTCAACTCATAAAAGGGAGCAAAGCTGTGTGGGAGCCATGGGATGTGCATGTGGGTACCTGTGCAGGTATGGGGCAGGGGGCTGATTTAGTTAGAAGCAGGATGGGAGATATTAACTATGGATGGAAGAAGAGAGGGGTTCTGGGATGTTTCTGAGGGGATCTGCGCACCAAATCCTCATGAAAGGACATGGGGGTTGTGCCTTCTGTAGCTGAATTGTTCACAGTGTGCAGTGCCAGGAGCACCCTTCTGTCCCAGCACTGCTTCATGATCACAAGGCTCCGTTTTACTGTCATCTTTGTTTCTCTCACCCACCTATTTCCTCTTTTTTGCATGAATTATCTTTTCTCTTTTGAGCTCAGGATGTCATAAATTTACCAGTGTGACTCAAAGAATTAATGTCCCTCTCAATGTTCTAAGGAAGAGATTGGCACCCTCAGCTCCAAGGCAAAAGTCCAGCTGGACATGACTTCATGGTTTGACAGGACATTGTGACCAACCCACTGTGTAATGGCTCAGCACATGACTGACTGGGGAGGGCCTGGTTCAGAGAGGCCTTTGGCTCAGGCTTGGAGGGAACACGGGATGTCCAGGCTGTGCTGGGATGTCCATGCTGTGCTCGCTGGCTGCTTTAACCATTTTGTTGGCTGCCACATTTGGTAGCAGGTGCACTCACTGTTTCTTTGGGTTGGGATAGCTTGGTGCTGGAACAAGAACACTGTTGGCTTTTTGGAATCTGAACTGATTTCTAGGATGGGGAACTGTAAATTTTATTTTGCTATGTGGATTTGATAAGGACAGGGGACTGATTATTTGAGAGGGATGGTAGTTTACCTCTTACCATAGTACCTACAGACCTTTCTGTAAGCGTAGCATACATAACAGCCTGAGTTGTTCTCATCAGAATCTAAGAAATCACTGAGCTCAATTTTACCAGATTGATACTGTGTCTATCCAAAATGCAGTCGTAAGCTGTGTCTGACCTGTGGACTCTGAGTTTCTCAGCCACACAATGTGAAAACAAGAAAACATTCAAATTTGATTTTTGAGGGCTCAGATCTATTTTGGTCCAGTGATAGCAGTAGTGGCTGTTGCTGTGCAACATTTTGTTTGGACAGGCAGAAGTCAAAATCTTTAAATTATATCTTCTGGCAGAGGGGAGGGAAGAAGGAAGAACAGATTGTTTAAATGTATGATTTTAATCATGTAGGAAAGTGGCAGGAGAGGAGGTTTCATAAAACCCCTAACTGTCACATGGCTTCATTTAAAGATTGTAGATTTGACCAGACATCTCTTTCTTCCTTTTCTCCTTTTTTCTTATGTTCTGAAAAAAAAAAAAATTGCCTCCTTTTCATAGCTAATTTTATGAAGATTTCCCAGCAAGCTTTGAAAAATTCTTCGGTTTTGTTTAAAAATAATTGCCTAATATTTTCACTTTGCTGCATGATTACAAAACCACAGATAATGATTTAAGTCATATCACTTGCAGGGATTGATGTCAGAATGGAATTGTCTAGTACCTCGGATACAGCTCAGAGCCTGGGTCTGGCCTCAAGGCTGGTGCCTTGTAGGACTATGGCTGCAGCACAAAGGCTTTCTTTAGGTAACATGAAATTATTAGAATGTGAATAAAATACATGAAACACATATGTGTTTCTTTGGTGTCGGGTGGGAATGATGGTAAGAAATAACTGCATACATACAAGCCCCAATTCTTGGACTTCCTGATCCCTTAACCTTGAGGAAGCTAGGGTAGATATAATTTTGGAGGAGCATATAAGGGAGCATTCACCAGGGACAATTTATACAAAAAATTCAAAGGAGACAGGCTGCTGGATCCCCTTTGAACAGGAGGGGCTAGGGACAGGGAGAAAAGTTGAGAGAGTAGAGAATGGCATGAGAAAAAGGTGAAAGAGGGCAATTCAGCAGTCAGCACTTTCCCATCTCCGGAGGCTTGCATTTAAGCACATCCATCCAGCACAGCTGCAGCTTCATTTTAGGAATCAGGAAATAAGCTGAGTGGCAAAGAAAGATAGGAGCTGACAGCTCTCAGTGTTCAGGCTCTCCCCTTCGCACTGGGAGAGCAAGTGGAGAAGAGCTTTTCTCCTGCGGAAGCGTGTACCATTCAGCAGCAGGATCATTGCTTAGTGGAGAAAATGGGATAGAGAGAGAAGGACTTGGGAAGTGTATGGTCCCAGCTGCCTGGGTGAATTAAGCACGGTGCCTGTGTGAGTTTTGCTGACTCCGTGCCTCCACGGGATCGGGATGGGGAGACATGGGCCGGGAGAGCAAATGACAGGTGTGAATCTGCTGACATTTTGTTTCCAGTGGCTTCACCATTAACAGCTAAGCTCATGCTCTCTGCTTTAACAAAACCCTTTTAGAGCCCCATTAGCGCTGTCTTTGTTTCTTCTAGCCTGTTTCATATATAATCGTATCTTGTTTATGGAAAATCCTGAGGTGAAGTGGAAGCAATTTCTCTTCATTCCAGGTGGCAGCAGAGTGGAAGCCAAATCCTGCTGATGCCAAAGACCAGTGCATTCCTGAGCCTTAATGCTTCTTCCTTTTTCCCCCACTCTCGTTATATTTTTTCCAGGACCAAAAAACCACCAGCTTGGTGAGCTATTTTTCTTGGAATTATTGAAGATGGCCAATGGGCCCTTTCACACCATTTCGAGTTTCACTGTCTTTTGTGGAGCCTGGGGTGAGAGGAGACACCTGTATGCAGGCAGATTGTGTCCTTGACTGTGCCACAGCAGGGTGCTTCCATCACATCTCTTATGGTAGTGCTGTTGGCAACTGTACTTTCCAATAACAGAGTGTCTCTCCCAGCAGCTTCTGGTGTTTCGTGATTGTCTGCCAGAGGTTTTAAAAAAGTGCTTCTCCTATCAGAAACCAAGACTAATTGTGAAATATGTCCCCAGTGGGTAGCAAGTAGAATTTAGCATTCAGTGGTATCTGCAGATGTGGTGGGTAGCACTAACTACCCATCCAGCTGCCAGCTAGTCCATAAATAATAACACATGTGTAGGGCACTGAATGAGACACTGAATAAGGAAGCTGTCTGAAGTGTAACCCCTGCCCTAAAAATGCTTGGTTACAGCAGTAGCAGAAGAAATACTAGATTGAACATATTTTTTTTCCTTGTGATACTTTTGGTCACTTAGCTGGCTTCTTTTCAGGGGTGCTTGCATAACTTGTGAGTTACAAGATCACAAAAGGCCAAAGTAATGTAGCCTGCTCATCATTTCTATAGTGCAGTGGGCTGTATGTGGTGCTTTAACAATAAACCTACATAAACTTGTGGTTTATAAGAGGTGTATAGAAATTGGCCTATTGATTTACACTTTTTCCAAATCCTAGGTCTCATTAAGCAAACACTGGATTGAATTAACTTTTATTTTTGGTTCTCCCCCTCCCCCCAAACTAGAACTAGAAATCTTTTAATTTGACTTCAATTTAATGTTTCATTTAGAATGAAGTATTTTCATTTCCAGGTAATTACAGTAAAAGCCAGTGAAAAGTAAATTTAACATGTCAAAGAATTGCCTAATATCCAGTTATTTCATGTTTGGTATTTGAATCGTTTACATATTTTCTCAGAATATGAGAAAGAGAAGTTCAGCTTGCTCTTCTGGATCAAGACCTGGACTCTAAATTACATTCTCTTTCTGTCACCAGTACTGTATTTTTAAGTTTGCTTGAATTACTATTGCAGTATTTTGTTTGTAAGTCTCATCTTCATTCAAATGTGATGTGTTCTGCGAAGAGGTTTGCTGAGCCCATCCTAATGGCTGGTAAAAGCCACAGTACTCTGCCTTGCTTTTGTGCTGCTGTTCTTCTTTCTTATAGACAGTCGATCAAGAACATTTTCTCTTGTGACTTCAGTGAAGGTAAAATCAGAAATGGAAAGTGATTGAGGAAGAGTGATGGAATATGCTGCAGTTGTTAATCTACTTTAAAAAACAAATAGTCCTTCACTGCAACTATACCAACACCTACTATCACCAAATCTCTGCAGTTCCTTCAATCCTGTTTGTTTCTTATTCTCTTAGACTTTAGGAGCACCTAAAGTCAAAGAAAATACCCTGGAAGGTGTGCCTTCTTTTTTTGCATCATTTACTCAGACCTTGCCACCTCCTGTTGCTGATTGACTTAATATCATCTCACTAGATCTTGTTGGGGGGCAGATTACCCTGAAAGGTGGCCTGATACCACATATCAAGTTGTTAAAACTACTTGAATGAGAAACAAGGAACCTTTCCTGTCTTCAAAGGAGAGCTCTGAAAGTGCTTCAAAGCATGGACTGAATAACAAACAATTTCCAGAGAGAAACCTTATGTAGAGACTTAAACATTTTGACATATTATGGAGGCTACAATTCATAAAAAATTGTACATAGGATGCATAAATACATATGTAAGTATATGCAATTACAGAGTATTTGAATGAGAGAAGAATTAACTTCCTTAGGCCAGGTGAAGTGCTGGTGTGTGGCCAGGAGCACATTCCCATGTTCCTCACCAGCGACAGTAGCAGAAGAAAGCTGTCATGCAATGATTTTAAATTTCTTTGTGTGGGAAAACTGTCTAAATTATTGATGTTTCACCTTGCCATCAGCAGCTTGTGTTATGGAGATGTAATAACAGCTTCTGCTGTAGGTCACAGAGATCAAGTAACTTCATCCTTGAGAGATGACTTTACTGGTTCTTTCTTTTCCACATTACACATAGATTGTTCAGTTAATGTGGATGGCTGTTGTGTCCCTTTGATTGTGTGTCTGATTTTTGAGGGCTATCATTCCCTGAATTTTTTTTTTGATGAGGCACCTATGAGAGTGTATGAATGAGAGTTGTGGCTTTGCAATTGTGAATTTTCCTGGATTGGTTTTCTAGTGCATATATGTGCCTCTTGCTATAGCTTACAACTATACTGCTGTTTAGCTTGCAAATTTCTTTTACTGAGCTCTTCTTCAGTTTTACTTTTTTTATGTAATTTCTGGAGCAGTCTTTTCCTTGACCTCTCATCCCACTTTGTATTCTTCCATGCCTATATCTGCTTTGCACAGTCTCCCATTAGTTTCATCTCCCATCACAGATTCTCCTACTCTTGAAAGATATATTTCTGCTCACGTGTTTGCTCTTGTCCACTGATTTTAACTTAAAATTACTCTTCCCCCTCTGCCAATAATTTTTGTCTGGACTTCTTGATTAGTATTTTTTATGACTTTACTTTGGATTTATGTTGTGTTTGCTTAGAATGTTTATTTTCAGTCTGTAATTATATTTAAGGCAGAAAATATATCTGCATTTAAACCCAACGTGTAAATCCATGATGTAATGTATATCTGACTTTAAGAGTTACACAAAATAATCCATGGATTCCATAAAGGGAGGCAGCACAGTGGGGTAAGGGTTGCAAAAGAAGTATTCTACTTCCAAGACATATGGGCCTAGGAAAGGGACAAACTCAGTACTTCTGTGCTTCATTCTAATTTTCATTTATGTTCCTTAAAAGATGTTCAGATTCATGGTACAGCTGGGTAAGGGAAGGATTCAGATATAATATTGGTGATAGAAAATAAAAGGTGGTTCTCAGAGATTTCTTTGCTGTCTTCTTTACTAATTCATCATGTAGCATCCTGCAGATGGCAGCTAAGACCCTGCACACATACCCTGTGCATTGGGTAAACCTAGAGACAGACCTGTGCTTTGTTATTGAGCAGAAATTTCTTCCTATCAAAGTTGAAGAGTGCTGAGGACAGCTCAGACACCATCACAGGACCAGACCACTTGATCTCATTTGGTGACTGATACTCCTGCAATTGTAGTCCCTAGACCCCCTAAGAATCTCTTACAATTGGCAGTAAATAACTCATGACACAGGTTTTCATAGCTGAAAGTCTGGAGCGCGAACTGGCTTATTTAGGATTTAGATTCTACTGTAGTTCCCATTTAAAGTGTCTTTGTTGTGGCTCTTTGTACTTCGGGTAACTCATCAGTGCTGTTCCCCCAAGGCCAGATAGAGAGGGCTTTCGATTGTCATTAACCTATCCTAGATGTCAACTCAAAATGAAAAGTGAAAGCCTGATAGCCTGTTAATGGTCTCCTGGGATGTCCATTTATTCCATGTGTCATTTTCTAGTCCTTAAACACTTGGAGTATCACAGAACAAGTCTTGAATATGTCACTGGCACCACTCAGAGAGGATGCAGCAAGAGACGATTCTGACAAGCACTGTGGCATTTACAGCCCTGCTATTGTGACCTAATCATGTGATAACATGAATCACTTTAATGGAGATGCCGTCTGCAATTTGAGTCCTCACAATCCAGTCTGACCCATCATTACATCCACCAAATACAGCAGCATAACTCAGTGATGCTGCTCAATTTATACCAACAAAAATGCAAGGCATTCATCCTACAGAATACACAGTTACAGCCAGAAGTGTTTAATTAGGATCTGGTATTAAAGAGTTGAAAACTATTTCACACACCTTGTTGTGATCATGTTAGAATGAATTAAAACATCTGTCCTTGCATGCACCTTTTCTGGTTTATATTCCTCAGATCTCTGGTTCTCTTAAATGCATGGTCAGGAATGTCAGAAAAATATTTTCATGGCCATAAAGTAAAAAAAAGAAGGCTTTTTCTAAAGCCTGCTTTCCTTTAGGGCAGGCATGTGTGAAGTCTTAAACAGCTATTTTATTATTACCATTAGCTGTTTTTTCTGTATCTTTAGCATAGAATAGCCTAAAATATATATATTCAAAGGCAAAGCGTGTGGCTTTTTGTTGAGGTATTTTCCCTATACTAGTTTGTGTTAATAATGGAATATATGTTTCTTTCCATTATCGTGGAGTAAAATTCCCTCATTAATTCCCATAACCTAAAAGAGCATACCAGGACAGCATGGGTGCTATGGACTGGCTCTGGTATTGAGTGAAACACGGCTTTAGGCTGAGTTGGAGCTGGTGTAGGTCCCTTAGATGTCATTTTGGCCACTCCAACTTAATGTTAACTTGCATCCCAACTGTAGAAGAAACTGTTCTGTATCCTAAAGCAAAATCTACTTCAGGATTCTGACAATGGCCTGAAATTTAGAGATATTCTTTTCTTTAAATCAGGTTATTCTTATTTTGTGTCCTCAACTGCTGGTGAACCAAAGTGTGGAAAACCTTGAATCCTAGAGATACTTGAAATGGGGTAACTTACCTAAATTGCTTCTGAATTCTTCTCCAACAGCTTGAAGACAATTATAATTTAGAAAGTATATTAGAGGGCTTTCAACTGTATTTGTATTTTCCTTCTATCTGATGCATTGTCAACAGAGAGGAAAGTAATAGAGTTTGTTAATGTAAGTATTAAATTATTAGGAAATGTTCTCCAGTTTTCAGGAGTTAACTGTGTTCAGGTTGTTTCATTTATGTCAAAGGGATTATTTACATCAGTAATAGTTTCAGATTTAGATAGTCTTCGAAGGATGAAAAGAAGAGGTTAGGAATAAAAGAGAGTGGTCTCACACTGTGATTAGCAGTGAATGGACCAATCATCTTGAAATGTGGATGTAAAGGATCTGTTTCTTAGAATGCAGAAGAGAGGGCTTTTAGCACTCACACATGTGCACACACAGACAGGGAAGAAATAACGATAAGTAGAGTGGAAGCAGCAGAAATGTGAGACAGAAATGAGAAAGTCAAGCTGGCTGTTCTGTGTACTCCTTATGGCTCCTCCTGTCTGTGGATGGCCAAGAGAGAATGAGACACGTGGTGTAGCTGAAGACTTGGGGGAACTGCCTGAGCATTGCAGTGTGCAGTGCTTTGTAGGATTTACCTCTCCTTGTGTATCCTTATCTGTTCATGCAGGACACTATTTGGAGCAGTAGTGTGTTGAAAATGCCCCATTGCTAAATGCCATCTCTAAAGCAGGGAAGATGGTTGATTTAACCCAAACTTCTTTACCTGTGTGGTCCTTATTAGTGAACCTTTTAAAGGAGATCTTAAGTATAAATAAGTGTCTTGAAACATGCTATTGAATTTTTAGATGACCTCTCTTTTTATGGCCTCTCTCAGGGGAGAGTGAGAGGATGAGAAGTCACAAAGTTTTCATCAGTCTTAGTTTCTTTCTGTGATAAGAGGGTAAAATTCTGATGCTAACAGAGACAAAAACTTTTAGCTGACAATGAGGTTTACATTTACCTGTAGTCTTCCTCAGGTTCCTAAGGTGTCTATCCTGAAGGCTAGATGTTTGGCATACCTACTCCTGAGTTCAGCCATGGTTTCATATCTTACTGGAAAATGACAGATCAGTTTTAGCACCATAAAATTAAGGAGGAAAAAAAACAACAACAAAAAAAAAACTAGCAGTGTCTTTAGCTGTACCGCTATCATTGTCCAGAAGGTGGCAAAAAGGTAATTTGGTTCAGCCCCTGCAGGAGCTGGCACCTATATTTAAACACTTCTGCACTTCTGTCTCTTGATACAAAGCTAGGCCTTGAGCAGCTTCTGTACAAACAACATCATAAATTCAACTCTTACACTGCTCGTGTAAACTAATTGAGACTGTGAGGTTGTGTGTGCCAGCTATGGCTCAGGTACTTCTGGCATTGAGGTGGCTGTGTGGAAGGGTAGAATTTCAGGTTGATGGGCAAATTTCATGCCTGAGTGCATCCTGGACACAAGAAGGACCACCCAGGTTATCAGGGTGCATCGATTCACAGGCATTTTGGTCCTGTCTAGCCATATTTCTATGGTGATGTGTCCAGGACATGCATCTTTCCTTCCCATAGGCTCCCATGTGGACAATGCTGCACAAAAAGTCCAGCAATAAATGGGGTCTAACTTCCACTGATGCTGATAACAAAAGCTGATCAGGTAAGATTAGAGTCACTGATAATTTTTTTTCCAAAATATTTATTATGACAAAGCTTTCTCACAGATGCTTTCCCTTGCATGGTAGGGAAAACAAGACAAAACAGGATAGTATTCTGCAAAAAAGAAAACGTCAGGAAGAGTAGCTCCCAATTATCTTTGCTAATTTACATGCTTATCAACATCCAGTCTGGGCAACTTCTCAAACCAGGGTAGTGAGAAATGACACAGCATGTGTAAGGCACAGCTCTTCACCTCAGCTGCTGGCTCCAATTTCTCTGTCAGCTCTTGTTATAGCTTGGATTAGGTGCTAAAGGTTTACCTTGACAGCCTGTCTGTTCTTTTTCATTCACTGAGCCTCTTGTTCTTGAGAATGAGTAGCAAGGGATGCTTGTGGTGCTTGTGTGATTCAAGGCCAGTAGAAGAATTGCTCTTTACAAAATATTATTCAAACAACACAGGAAATACAGAAGAAGTGGAAGGGAGAGTGGAAACCATTCTCTATTTCCTGGATACATTAATCTCAGGGAAAGGAATCAAGAGAATAGCTGTTTCTACATCTGTACAGAAAATGGTCCACTGATTGCAGTGATGTGCTTTCAACTGTCTGCTTCCTGCCTTGGACCTCTCGTGTCAGAGGAGTGGTTGTGTTCTCTGCACTCCCACTTCAGCTCACAGATGGAGAAGAATCTGCCTCTGCTGGCACTGAGGCCTTGTTTGGGCTGAGAGGGAAATTTGCACCTCCTACACCAGGAGCATGTTCTGCCTTGTCTAATGCACTGCTGCTTAGAAGATCTTGCCACTGGTTGTCATGCTTAACTTTGTAACTGGTACCATTGGAGAGATGTTTGGAAAGCATTCCTGCCTTAATTACTTTGGATGCATGCAACTGGACAATTGCATCAAACACTAATCTTCTTAAAATTATGTATATGTTAAAAGCTAAAATCTGTAAGAGATACAAACATTGACATCAACATCGTTGCAATGTGATCATCAGAAACATTACATGGTAAAAAAATCTCTCACAAAGTTTCACAGAGGTCACATCAGTTTTAATTTTTGTTCAATTTGATTTTTTTGATGGTCATTGGATGCTCTGATTTCCTTCTAATTCACTAAGCTCAACTGTGATTATTTGTGTGATTTAGCTAAATTGCTTTTTGCAGGGGGTGTCTATATGGACAGAAAGAGGGGTCAGTATATAGTGTGAGCTGAGCCTTGCTTCAGTTTTTACATTTTCCACATTTCAGTTTCCTAATATTGTTCAGTTGCCAAGAAAACAAAGGAAACTGGGTTGTGCCTGAATGGAAAAAAAAAATAGTAATTGATGTGTGGTTTAGGCTCTTATTTAATGGGTTAAAGATCTTCATGAAGGATTTAACAATTGATATAGCCAATATTAAATAAACCCTATGTTTGAAGACAGCTCCATTACTTATAACGGAATACAACCACTGAGAAATGTCACTGCTCACTTCTATTTGTCATGAAGATGCCTCTAGGGATTTGGACAAATAGCAGAAATGTCTTCTAAAGGGTGAAGTCATACACATCCCAATGAGAATGTGCCTCTCTAAAGGCAATTTTAACTGCAATGTGTAGTAACTGGTTAATTTTAAACCTTGCTAAAGAATAACTTTGAAATTAGTATCTAAAAGAAATAATATTTGATATTTGCTAGAAAGAGTTGACATATCAAACCCACAGGAGACAGTCTTTTATGATTAAGAGCTGAAGTAACAGCATGGATAGCCTTTCAGGCAATAAGGTAATTGAGCATAGCATCAACTTAGATATACATTTTTCAGGGAGAACCCTATTTGAAAAAGAACTTTCTTAGGGAGCCTTTCATGATAGCTTTTGTCTTTTTTATGTGTGCAGCTCCACTGTCAAACCAGGTGTGATACAGGGTACAAGATAATATACCGGTTTTAGCCAGTCCTGTAGCAGAAACACACAGAGCTGGATTAGTCTCAAAATGATGAACAAATCAGAGATAGAAAAATTCTCCTTAACTGAATGTAGGGGTAGGAGAATTTTGCTTCCTGGAAGTGCTTTTGAGATATGCAATCCTCATGGCAAATCTCTGTTATATATAACAAGTACTTTTATCAGGGTTTCTTTTTTTCCTCAAGGTCCACAGAACTGCCCTGTACTTAAACTGTGCAAAAGATGAAATAGTCAGCATGACAAGAAGCTTAAAAAGTAGCTGTCTGGAAAATCCATGTTTTATATGAGCAGATGAGGATCCTGTGATTGATTGTTAGGTTATGGGCATCCAAGGGTAAATATCAACAGGTTAGACTGTGCAGCAACTTAGAAGATGGAAGACCTGATTTATTTGTGTTCTGGCCACCAATTTTCCATGTGCCTTTGGGACAAATGTCAAACTGTGTTGCCTGAACATGTCCGTTGCTCCGAGTCAAACTTCACTTTGTACCAGCTAAAGCATTTCTAATTCAGAAACTGATATTACTGAGCACGGGGGAAATATCAGAGTTGAAGTGTATCTTTCTGCAGGCAATTTTCCACTGCTGGAACACCCTTAAGACGTTTGGGTTTTTTGAGGACTGGTTGTTGTATTTGTTCAATTTGTGTGGTATACTTTATTTGATGTCTGCAAGCTATTGAGCTGTCTGGAGTTTCAGCCTCTTCTACAGACACACCTGTTACTGGAAAATAGTTTAGTGGAATTCCCTCTTCTGTTGTTTGTATTTTGAACTATGACTGGTTTCTGGTATTAGAATAGCAGCACTGTGCTCCCCACTCTGTTGTGTATCAGAGAATAGTTTTTTCATAACTGCTTTAACAGTAGTTGGCTTTGGAAGTTGGTAGCTTGTGGAAAGCCTTAGATTTTGTGTATTATATATATATAATTCTTTGTTTGTTTGTTTTACTTGAGTGATAGGAACTTCCATTTTTGATGCGTCTTTTAAAAAAAGTTGACACAGACATAATGTTAAAAATTAATTAGACCTGGTCACAAATGTTTACTAAGAAAACAGAAACAATGCCACAACTTCAAAATTGGATGGCCTTCATTGTTGTGTTGTTGTAAAGAAAGAAGGATAGACTGTATCCCACTTTTATTAATTGTGGTTGACAGGATTTTTAAATGTTAGCAGTGAGGTTGTATTGATTTTCGAGCTTCTCCAAGTGAACATGTTGGCCAGTTTTAACAGTTGTCCTGAAGATAACAACAGATTTTAAATTAAAGAGATTTTTAAGTCTTAATTCCCTATAGTTGTTTAAATGAAAGCATCTTATTTCATTAGGACTGCTTTTGTCAGTGGGGATTTACAATTGTGTCTAAGATACTTGTGGCTGAAAAATGTGTCCTCAGGTAGAAACATTGCTTTCAGCTCACAAACTTGGTTTGCAACTTAGTTTGGTGTTGAACATCTGTAGTCTCAGAATTCTCCTAAAAACTGCACTTCTTTGGAGCACAGATTTTCTGCAAAGTATTCCCCTGAGAGTTTTGTTGTACGAATGTGTTAATAACTTAAATCAGTAACGGATGAAGTTTTTGGAAGTACCTCTTAATGCAGATTGATACTGGGGTGAAAAAGGATAATTTATTTGCTTGAGAAACCATGTCAGTATGTTGTTAAAGCTCCATAAAACTCCATTAAGTTATTTTTTCAAAGCAATGACATAACTGAAACAGTATAATTTCTGCTTTAGAGATGAATTTCAAGTAAAAGGAGGACCTGTGAGACAGCAATAACTAAAGCTGTGCAAATTCTTTGCAATTTAACAGAGTTCTAAAGAACTGCAAAAATTTGTAAAGTTTGATGAGAAAAATCATTCTTTAATGTGTTGGATAATCTGGACATACCTTATATGAGGACATGTATTTTTGAGAGCTATGCTTTCATGTAATTGTCACAAAGTAAAGTAGGTGATTTCATTTGTCCCTTCTGAGCTCATAATCACACATTTCACATGCAAATACTACAGCAGGAGTCATTTGAAAAGGTATGCATTAAAGGAAAAAGGTTGGAGGATTGTTTACAATGATTGATTTAATTTTTTGCTTATCTCGTGCTTATTATGAATGATAATGCTTGTCCTATGCTTTTCACCTGCAGGTGTCTTCACCTCTGTAAAGTCCATTTAAAGGGAAGAGATGCCTTAAGTTGCAGGAGCAATAAAGTCAAACCTTCAAACTTGGACCCCAAAGGTTGAATCAAGTGGCTAACAGTTATAGTTCTCTTGTATACATGGCCTTAAAATGGATTTTGCAGTCAGTGAGGGCTCTGTTGGCTTCTTCTCTCAGAATGATGCTATTTTATTTCTTTTTCCCCCCCCAAAAAGCACTGGCACTGGCTGTACACATGTGCTTGGCAGAGGGTCTGTCTGGAGGTGTAGGAAGCACCTGGCAATTCCACCTGTTCCCAGAGCCTTACATAGCCTCTAGCAAGTTGCACAGCAGTCGTACAGCCCTTTGACCCCAGCAGTTTTCCCTCCTGCCACCCCAAGGTCTCTGTCACTTAGGACTGCTCTGCCGCGTTTGCCAGCACTGCCAGGAGCACCCACAGCACCCACAGCTGTGATTCTGTCTCTCAGGGCTGATGAATGCAGTGCTGCTGTTACCTCAGCCTCCTTCCTTGGGTGGCTGATGTCAGCAGTGTTTGTGTGCAGCCTGCACTGCTCTCCTGGCGTTCATGACAGGCTGCTAGGGAGGCTGGGCTTTCAGTGGCCACAAGTCCATTCCATCTTTCTCAGTTTCTTGGGCAAATCAACAAGGTCTGACTTTGGAAACTCTACAGCCTCCAGGGCACGCGACCCATGAATATTTGCATGTTGTAGGTTTCTAGGCCCCTTCCCATGGATTCAGGATCTTACTTTTTGGACATGGTTATGTGAGCCCAAACTCCAAGTTTTTGGGGATTCTGTTCTAACTGCAGGTCCCAGGGCCATAACTGAGGTCTTGGCTCCAAATGTGATTTGAAATTAAGAAAGATGTTAGGAAAACAGCTGTAGGGTTGGTAATGTTTTTCACATCTATAAAATGAAGGATTTTAAGTCCACAAAGATGGAAGACTGTTTTGTGTTTCTAGTATATTTTTCAATGCCTACTGATGTTAAAGTTATTTGTGAAATCCTTCATCACCTGTACTAGCCACAGCCCTCTTTTTCAGGTTCATCTTTGAGATTGTTATCATACATAATTTCAGGGTAGTGTTAGTGGTTCTAGTGGCTCACCCTGTGTTTGCCACAGAACTTCATTTAAAGAAATGGTCCTAAACTTGATTCTGTGTTCTGGGGATTGCACTGTGGTGTCAGGAAAATTACAGGCACCAGTGCCTATGTCATGGAGTCAAAGCTGTCAGTGTAGCTCTCTTTGCAAACAGGTGTGTTTGCAAATCTGAAACCTGAGAAAAATAAATAAGTTAAGGCTCTCTAGAGAGATTTCCCCAATCCTTCCTTTATTCTGCTATTTTTTGATGCCTATTTTCAGTGCAATTAAAAGTGAAAATTTTTTCTGGGAAACTGAGGCACAAGAACACTTCTCTGTGTCTTGAACTTTCCAGAGGGGAAATCTGAAGGGGAGAAGAGAGATGTTATCAAGGGACCCTTCCCAGCTATATTGATTGGCTCTAACACCAACCCTTTCAGAATGTCTTTACCCTCCTTGAGAAGAATATTGTATATATTTAAAAGTTTTTTTTTTTTTTAATTTCTTGACAGTGTTTGCACTATCATGTTTTACTTTCTCTGTGGACTAATAAAACCATACAAAACTGGGCACTAGAATGTTAATTACTTCTTAATTAAGTTGATTAATAATGTATTGAATGATGAAAGCTTTCCATATTCCTTCTCAGGCCTGTTTCCCACTTACCCATTCTTTTTTAATTGGCTATGGTTAATTTTCTCTCTTTTCATTAGCTAGAGTGATTTTATTTTTAGCAAGTATTTTGTTCAACTGGGAATATGTCTTAGGTTTCCATAAATAGCAGCTTAGCTCCCTAATTATCTTTAGTCTATACAGAGAGATTAAAAAATAAAGGTTGAACCAGTCATAAAAAATTAAGTCAGGCAGTCTGGAGGAAGAAATAGATACTAGAGGTGGTAGTATTGCCTCTCCCATTTGAGACATTGGAGACCCAAGTCCAAACCCTGTATTTGCCTTTGAAAGTGTGACTCTGTTTCCCACACCATTGTTTTGACAACCAGACTACAAAATATTTGGCTTTGTTTCCCTCATTGTTTCTCTGATCCTGCTGGTATCTAGAGGAGGACAGAAGCTGTTTCCTCCTCAGAGATTCTGTGGCTACTATGAAAGATAACACAAAGTACACACAGAGTTAAGAAAGGCCTAAAATCAGAGCAAAATGCTTTTGGAGCTAATTGTGCAAAATGTTTTATTCTTCATAAAATAAAAAGGCTTAAGTTCACTGCTTTCCAGCACTGATGTTTTCTTTGATGGTAAGAAATGGGGGGGGGATATTCTTTCAAACAAAGGTTTTTCAATATGATCCACTCTTAGCAACACCATGCTGTGTATTTTTATATTACTGCAATCCACTAACTTCTGGAACCATGGTGATGCTCTGGTTTGTCCCTCATTGCTGTCTGGAGAAGCTTGGCATTAGACTGGAACCTCAGAGCTGCAGTCCTTCCCCCTGGATGATTAGCCCTAGGCACCAAACCCAGATATTTCTGCAGTCTGGGAAAATGCAGATAGCTGCATCTGAATGCTGTAGCAATGAAAAGAGCGCTGGTATGCCAGAAGGGTGCATTTGTGGACTTGTTACACTTGAGAATCCAGCTAAAGAGAAACAATATTTGCCAAGAAAGTTGTCTCACATGCAGCTGGTCTGTTCCTACCCAATGGTATTGGAATTAAATCTGTCACAGGTGAACCTCTTTGATGAAAAGTTGACAGACCTGATCCTAAGACCAGGTTTTCCAGGAAGTTAGCCACTACTTCTTGGTGCAGGAAAAATCACAAGTCAAACATTTCTGACAGATATTTGGCATTTTTTTTTCTTCTTAATGCAAAAGTACGTAGAAAAAATTAGCTCATTTGCAGAGATTAATGGAATTCATCAAAACTGCTACAAATTTATTATTTAGGATTTGAGCAAATAAACAGCCTAAGTTCCTACTACTGAGGATATAGAAGATAGTACTGTCCTTGCTTCTTAATGCACGTTTCCTCAGCTGGCTACCTACACCAGATAATTTTTTGAGGTAAAGTTATTTTTTGTGGTTCCTCTGTATGAATTGATGGTCTGTTGCTTCCTGCTAATCAGATGGTCACCTTTAACAACTATTACTAGTGTGCACCTAAATCCAGTGTAACTACACTTGCAATATGAGAACCCTGTAATGGCTGTGAGTATGCAGAAACTTGCTTTTTAAAAATTGGAGTTGGAGCAGGCTTTCCTTTGTGAGAGGATTCCAGGGAGGCAGTGGGGTGGTGGTGTATGGTCCTCAAAAGAGAACACACAGTAACCCTATTATAAAATCAGGGTTATGCAAATTTGAAAAATAATTTTTGTTTGCTGTAGCCAGAATCTGTGCCAAAACATTTCTTATGCAAGGCATCTTGCTCTTTGAGGAGAAAGACCTGTTGAGCATTTGATGCTTGGCCAAATGATTTCTTGCTTTATATTCACAGCTTTTGGAAAAGACTCTGGCTGATTATTCTGTGCAAAGTACAAACCAGCCTTAGCACTCATTTTCTACAATATATCTGAAAATGAAGTTGAATAGAAAATCATGAAAAAACAGACGTTATAACAGAAGTTGGCCTTATGGCCAGCTACATTTTCTTTTTGACACTTAAGTCTTTTCCTGGTGTGATAGAAAATTCTGGAATTTATTTAATGAGCTTGAGAATCTCATTTTGGTAAAATAAGTATGTAGAATACAAATGTATGTCATTATGTTCACCAGGCTTCTGAAATCTAACAGTAATTACTGGTGTCTCTTGTAATTCAGGAGAGATGGCAGGTTGCTGTAATGATTTACCTTAAGAATATGTTACAATAATCTACACTAATAGCTGATTTTCCATGCATTTCCTGCTTTTTCCTCTGGTTTAGGAGAGATATACAGACAATGTCATTATCTCTGAAAACTGGAGGCCTACAATGGAGAGCAACAGTCATCAGTGTTTGCAGCCCACTTGGAGGATGGTGGTAATTAGGTTTTGACAAACTGGAAAGTTGCTGAAGAAAAGAGAGTAATCATAGAGAAGAAATTAGATCCCTGAAACTTGCCACGATATGATTTGTGCATATAAATAGTGACAGATACATCAACTGTCAGTCATTTATATTGCATTTCAGTATCTATTTTTGTTGTCAAGAACATCTATATTGTGCTATGCACACTTGAACTCGATATTTGGAATCCATAGGGAATGTGCTCCTATGTGTGCTCACATAGGGTTATTTCTTCCAATGAGAGTAACAGGGCCATGAGGAGAGCTCTAACACAGCACAAAGCTTTGTGAGAGCTTTGACAATGCTGAAGTAAGGATCAACTGAGAAAAGATGTAGAAATTCAGTCTTGAAATAAAATATCTTCCTCTTTCTTGACAGCGTATTTGGCATGGAGTCATGTGATGCAGCCTGTAGTTTACTAGCTGTGTATCCAGAGAGTACTGCTATAAAGTTGCTCCTCATCAAAGGGAAAAACAGAGTCCTCAGTAGCTATGAAAACATCTATTGTACATCAGACTGAATTTCTGCATGGTTCAGTGTAATGTTAATGAAACATTGACAGCTCTGTAACAACAAACCAGCAGAAATGCAGTGCAACTGAGTGTCGTGGAGGCATAAATGACAAGCTGTAGTGTAACCTTCAGGCCTTTGTTTATGTAGCCTAAATTTTTTTGCCCCTTTCTTCCCTACCCTCTCACCATCCTGATTCATCACAGCATTGCTTGGTGGTGGCTTTCCCATTTGCACCTCTATAAGCCAAAGTGTTTCAGCCTACCTGTGTGCTGCATAGAACACAGACAGATGGAGTGATGGCAGCTGTTATTGCTTTTGGATGCCTTCCTTAGCTTGAATTTATCCTGCTGCCCTATATAATTTCATTCTGTGGAAAGTTTCTTTAATCCATTTCCCTAGATGCACTTTCATGCTGGTACATCACAGTATTCAAAATGACGTTGTCTCTGTGTTATGTTTCTTTCTGCAGTCCTTAAAAGACTTCACACTTCAACCAAAAGTATTCTGTCTAGTTTGCTTTTTGGATCCTATTCAGGGTTGTAGGTGCCTCTGTATTGAGATGGGACCATCAAAGGCTCTGTGTAAGTCATTATGATTGCATTCATGACGATCATGGTGCTTATGTTCATGGTATTTGGATTGATCTTGATCAGTGGTATTTTGAGATCTAATACTTCTATTCATTGCTGTTTGCCTGCTCACAAAGCCTAGATATGTAGCTGGGCCCAAAGAGGTCTTGTGAAGCCAAGGCCACAGGCAGTAAGATCCAAGACCATTTCTGCAGGGATGAATTCTGAGTGCAGATGAGATCATTTCCATAACCATACCAAGTTGAGAAGTTCACCAGGAACCTCTACAGCCCTTCTAAGCCCCCATGTGATTGTTGTACTTGTAGCAGATGCTTTAGGAACTAAAACGTGACTCAGTGCTACAAGGGGCAAGTGAGAGTGCACACTGAAAAATCAGTAGTTTTAAAGGCAACATTGCCAGAATGAAGTGTAAAGCTGCACTCATAGGCTGCAAAAATAGCCCTGTGTCTAGAATATTATCTTATGGAAATTCTGTAGGAAATGAGATGTATTCTCTGTAGTGGTGTCCCTCAGAGGTTACACAAACTTAAAGGAAGAAGTACAGAAGATGGCTTTGAACTGACCTGAGGACTGACTGAAATCTATTAACATTTGCTCAGTGCAAATAGACTCACACTTTTCTATCCTTTACCCTGAACCAGAAGATGAACAGGACACGTCATAGAATGGCATGGCTGGGTAGGATTTCATTCCTCATCCCTAAATGTGCATATTTCCCTGTATTTAATTTCAGGTTGCAGAGCTTCAGGTGCCTTATATTTAAGATGGAAAGTATAAAACATATCTATGTCTGATTAAAAACAACACAAACAACTCAATATGATACTAAAGACAACAAATTTACAGAGCAGGCAGAGAGAGAGACACCAGTGGCTGGATGGACGTAGAGACTACCAGTCACTCTTAGCAGTTGTGCCTTATTGTCACAAAAGTTGTAAGATGCTAGTGTTGTTCAAGTATGTATAGGAGGCTAATCCTTTTTTAGGATTTCCAGAGCTACTCTCTCTCAAGCTGCCAATCCACCATCCTTCAGTTCAAGATCTGGCAGAAGCTGGAAGAAATCTAGAAGTCCTTCCCTTAACTGACAATAGCAATATCTGAAGGCACCATTTTCATTGCTTGCCTTTTCTAAGGCCTAAATATTTTTGATTTTAAAGGGACTAGTTGTGTATCTGTCTGCCTAGGTATCTAAATGCCTTTAAGACTTGCTTGTTCATATCTTTGTGCTTCAAGTTTCTATTTCTTCTATGAAAGAACAATAAGCACTTTCCTACCACACCAAAGTTCTTGAGGACTATGAATATTTCTTCTCATTGGTGGTATGAGGGGAAAAAGAAACAAGGGAGAAAACAAAAGATTTTGAAGGAATCTGCAGAGACTAGGCTTATGATATCATTAGGAGGCTACTAATGAGCAATCTGAGGTAGAAACTGTTATGATGGAAGCTTAATATAATAATAGATGCATTAACAGCCTCTAGAGGAAAAAGGTCGTAAGGCCTGAGGTATTTGTGTGTAACCATACACACATTACCAAAGCTGCTGAAGGAACTTGTTTGAGACAGGGTGTTCTAGAGGTCTCCAGAAGTTGCCTTAAAGGCACCCTTGAAAGTCTCAGTAGTAGCAGGCAGGCATCACTGTTAGACATGCTGCCCTAGCTCAAGAGGTGGGAGTGACAAGGAGCAGACAAGGGCATAACTAATCCTTGCCCTCACTGCTTTCTGCTGGGCTTTGTGTTGATCCTCAGCAAAGCAGACTGTGAATGCTGATCATCTGCAACATCTGTCTCTTGGCGCGATCGTGCACATGACGGATGATGCAGCAGATTGAGTGCTAATGACTCAACTAATTGAGCCACATACCTAAGAATGAAGCAGCTAGTTGCCTCCTCATAACCCAGAAATGAAATATTAGAAGAATTTCTGTAGCAATTCAGATATGACAGAAATTTGTAGTGATTCTTCAAGAAAACATTGGTCTTCGTTCCTTAGAATGGTGCACAATTACACCACTTAGCCACATGATCAGTTCAGAACAGCAAGTATAAAAAATCCTTTTTCTCTTCCTGCCCTTTTTCCTACCATCTTTTGAAAGTCCTTTTCTATCTTTCAGTCCCCAATTATCAGATGCAAGTGAGAAGAGCTTTTCCTTAAACTCCAATATGTAAATGTCAGTCACATTCATAGTTTTATTTTTCAACCAGGAGAGGCAGACAGACAGGTGAATTCATAATCAAATGGGTTAGAGGGCAAAGACTTTTTCTGCCTCCAAGCTGGGCTTGTGCAATTTGTTCTTCCATGGAACTCTGAATTCAGGTGCAGCTACTGCATGTCTGTGTTAATTCTGATACTTTGTTATTGATATTCTCACCGAAAAAGTCAGAACTGGCGAAGTTGGGTTTGATCAACTGCTTGGACATTGTCAGTGTTATCCACCTGTAATGCCTGATTTTGTGGGCTTATCAGTATTAAAGCTGAATCTTGTATGCGTTGTTAGACCTAAAGGAATATATTGAGATTAAAACCATGGGCTTTAATAAGACATTAAAGGGGCCTGGAAGGCTACACATTGAATCCCGTGCTCAGTTTTGGTCCCTGGCATGCAAAAAAGATGTGGACAGGCTGGAGAGGGTCCAGAGAAGGTCCAGAAAGATTATCAAAGGACTGAGAAGCCTGCTGTGTGAGGAAAGGCTAAGAAACAAGGGTTTGTTCAACCTTGAAAAAAGAAGTCTTAAGGGAGAACTTATCAGCGTATTCCAGTATTTAAAGGGTGGCTAAAAGAGTCTCATCTCTTAGTTGCTCCAAGAGAGAGTCTCATTAGATACTAGAGCAAAATTTTTCACAAGAACAGTCAGCCATTGGAAAGTGGTGTATTCCCCAACATTGGAAACTTTTTAGATTTGTCTGGACAGGGTGTTGGTCCATCTTGTCTACACAGTGCATTTTCCAATGAAGTTTGGGCCAGGTGATCCTTAAGGTCCCTTCCATTTGGTATTTCATGATTCACTTACTTACCTGCATAAGTAGTAACATATGGAATCAACTCAAGAGTATCCAAAGCTGGAACAATAGAAAAGCAAGCTGGAATGTTGGAAATATGCATGAAACACAAATAAATTATTATCTTAGGAGAGTGATGGCACCACATCATCTGAAACTGTCCAAAAATGTATTACTTGGACAGTAATATGGCTGATTATAGAAATGACTGACTCTGAATTTGAATAAAATTTTGTGGCTCTATTATAGAAAATAAAAATGCAACACACATTCTCTTTGAACTCATTTAACCTGCCTAATCCACACTATCAATCAACAACACCACTTGAATAATGTTTCTATTAAAATGCCAGTGTTGTTTATAGTCACTATCTTCTTATTTAGATGTTTTTACAGCACATCTTGACAGTTTCTTTAAAAAACCTAAGGCAGGTAGTGAAAACATCAGGTGAAGTTGTCCCTTGGTTTAAGAAAAGGTTGCATATTGATTCCCTTGCCACTCTTTGAATCCCCTTACAGATCAACGAAGAGTTGCTCTGTGGCTGGGCTGTAGTACTTTACTGAGATCCAGCTATCCCTCATACCTGGTTTCTGTACTGGATGACATCAGGCCCTTCTAGGAAACACTAAGTGCCTTCTGTGATGCTGCTGCAAGAGCAGATGGTTCAGCCATTGCTATGGAGAATGACTTGTGATTTAAACTCAGGATCTCAGTAAGAAATTGTGAGTCATTCAGGTATCTATGAGCTAAGGTGCTATTGAAAGAAGAATGGTTTTGCATCCATAGGTGCTTAGGAACTTCTGGTCAGTAATTCTAAATGTATGTAGCAGGCTCTTCAGAAAATGCAATTTCCTGGGAGTGTTACACAGCAACTGATTCACAGGGTGGCCTTCCCTGTGTGATATGCTCCTGTGACTTTTGAACTGTCTTGGCATCCATTCTGTTGTTTTGCCTGTTTTGCTTTCGCACGTGTGTAAGTTTGCTGTCTTGGGCAAATGGCATGGGCTCCAGGTACTTAAAGTAATTTTTTTGGATTGCTGTTTTTCCTCATCTGTCTCCTTAGATAGCTACAAGTCCTCAGGGGCTCTTGACGTCCATTCCTGTTAGCACAGGCACTCTTGTTTTCAATTTTCCATTGAATGAAGTGTCAGCAAATGACACACCATGTTTTGCTGGTGCCATGCTCTGATTTAACAGGGCTGAATATGGCCTCTATCATCTTTCATTAGTAGGTGCTTTCTTTCTTTCTACTGACTTGTTGTGCTGGAAATAATGGGGACTCATAGAGACATGCCTCATATGTACTTCTCTGCAAACTGCTAAATCTCACGTTCATCAAAGGTGTCTTGTTGTCAGGCATTACTAGCACAGGTACTGTAAAATGCAGCAAGGATAGTATTTGTCCATGACGTTTGTCATGGACAAATGACTTAGCTTTACTTCTATGTAGGAATGAATTTGACAGTTGAGGATGCAAATAAGTTTGTTTTCACCTTGCAGCAGTGAAAAATCTATGCTGCCTTTACTCTAGGGCATCAGGATATTTTTGCCTTCTTCCACAAACTACATCTTTATCTCTCTTTCTGTTCTGTGCAACAAGCATAACAACAATATCTTCAAATTTGCTGTTCATCTGAGGCTGGTGTAAAATATCATTGGTCCTATTTTTAGATTTTAAATCCATAAATGGTTCTGTGCATGTCCTTTTAAAAACTTTTTTTTTTTTGTCTGATGTCTGAGGATTTAATTTGCATTGAAATAAAATCACACTGAACAGTTAAATTTAATCCTTTTTAGCCGATTATAATTTTAAGGGGTAAAGCCTGACTTTTAGCTATTATGCACCACTTGGAGCACTGGTGTTATCTGTGGCACTAGCCCCAATCACTTTTTGTAGGAGTGTGCCCCCAGCGATGTCTGTAGCAAGCAAAGTTCACATTTTTTCTGACCCCAGATAGATATTTTTTCTTTAAGAGCCTGTGTGCGCAACAGATATAAAATCTGTTTCTGGATATATTTTCTTCATAGTTCCTTTGTAAAGTACTCCAGAGATCATGTGTCTAACCATCATCAGATCTTGCTTAGTTTTTATGGAACATTGAAACCATATATTTGAAACCAAAATACTTTTGTAGCTTTTTTGCTTGTGGGAAAGGTTAGGCTGAGAATTTCCAGGTCCCTCAGGCTGTAAAGAGTTTTATGATCAGTTTCAGCTCACAAAGTTCTTCCATGCATGAAGACATGAAGCTTTAATGGCTATGGAGTAAAGCCAAATCTTTTTTTCTTTATTCATTTACACTAACACCAAGTTTATTTTATGGATAAGTGACTGGTCTCAAAGTGTGACTATGCAAATTAAAAAAAAATTATCAATGTTCTCAGTAGAAGAATACAAGGACAAATTAGTCTTGCGCTTAGATACCATCTCTGTAGCTTTGGTCTTCAGGTTTCCAGACGTTTTTGTAGTAGTCGGATCCTATGTCTTTTAAAGAGTTTTGTGGACCAGTATTCAGGATGCTAAGGCAGGCTGACTGAGCACAAATTTCTTTATATAGTTTGTGTTTGTTTCAAACAAATCTGTACTCCTTCATTTTAGTGTGCCCAGTCTGTACCATCTCACCCCATTCACCTTGCTCTGCTGGACATTATTTCCATCATAAGGAATAATTTTTAGCTTTTGCCTTACAGCTTGTTTCTCATACAAGGTTTATGAAATCTCTGACTGCATTTTTCTCATATTTTTCTCTGATTAATTTATCATGATACAGACTTTTGTCCTGGCTATGCTATCAAAAACATGCTGTATATTTCTATGCACCATGCAGCCCAAGAGGGAACAGTATCTTTCAAAGATGGTGTTGGAGCTACGTGAACATTTGTCTTGCTTGGTGTCCCACGTAGAAATGCATTTTGGAGCAATCATCAATCAAAGCTATTTTCTGTTATATGGAAAATATTTCCCACTGTTTATAATGTTTGTCTCCTGAGTGTACAGGTAAGTGAAAATCTTTTATTATGGCACTGACCAGACCTCCATTGCTGAAGCTCTGCTTGCTTAGCAGGTGAGTGCCTCATCTCCCTTCAGTTCTGAGGCATTTTCTTGGAAGCATGGTTGGAACTTGCCTTGTGACCCTATTCCAAATGTTTTTGAGATGGGTTAGATTTCTGTGTTGTGTTTGCAATAGTGGATGCCCTCAGATGAATGTAAGAATAGCATAAGCACATCTTCTTCCCTCTCCTGGGCTCCAGTGGGTTGCTCCTGTGCTGCTGAGCCAAAGATGGTATCATTATTTAAGACTAGTGGGTTTTTCAGTTGCTGGTGTCCAGATTCTGGCAGTTCTCTAGTGCATAAGCGCTCAATTTAAAAGCTTGTAATTGTCCCAGTTCCTTCCAGACTGGCAGTTCAGCTCTCTGATGATGCAGCATTGTCCACTGCTCCTAATTACTTCTACAGAGGTTTCCTCTGCATTAGTTGTGTTGCTGCCATTCTCTTGTGCTGTTGTTGGGCTTTTTCCCTTTTGATGCATGCTCTTTTATCACTTGCACACTGTTGGTGAGTGGCACTTGCTTTTAATTCCTATCCCACTTCCAAATGCTGGGCGTTGTTCTGACTCCTATTGTTTTCATACTCAGTATATCTTGTAATACTTTTCATTGTAATATTTTTCATTCATCTGTTTTTCTGTGTTCTGTCCTTTATCATTAAAATCTTTGATTCCCTAAAATTTGAGTTTTTGTCTGGTCTGGGTGAATCCTTTCCTTGACAGATGTGGGTTATCTTGCTGAGGATTTATTATGGACCTTCCAGTAGACCAAGGTCTACTTTGGTTACCCAGGGCTCAACCTCTCAAAACTGTCTAATGAGGCAGTTTGTCAGAGATTAGTCACCTAATCTTCTGCTTTTGCCCTCTGCTTAAAAGCATCACATGCATCTATCTATTTTTTTATAGAATGCCTCACATTTCTGTAATGAGCCTCAGAATTAATCTGTCTTTGCCAAACTAAATGAAAACCAGTTCCATAACCATGGAAAATACAAATTTCCTTAAAGAAGTATTAACAAAAACAGTGTCTGCTGCTGCTATGAGTTCCTTGAAGATGCAGACTGTTTACCTTTCTGTTCATGGGAGAGTTTAGGTAAGTATGGAAATTTCCTGAAGTGCCCCTACTTTTTACCAATTGGGAGTAAAAAATTACCTGCTTTGTAATCCCAGAGCTTCAGCCAAGATATTTATTTATGAAGAGCTGGAAAGCTGGCAGCTTTCTCTCTCTCTCTCTTTTTTCCTTTTTCTTTTTTTAAAATTTGTTATTTCTGGTCTTGATCTGTTACTTTGCTTAGGAGACATTTTATAGAAATTTAACTAGTAAGCAACTAATAATGTCTGTCCTCTTGCTACCATACTTCTGTAATTGATGTGGCCATAGATGAAAGCCTCAGAATGATGTTTGCTTCCAAATCATCCAGGTTGTGTTAAAAATATGCTTCTCTAAATCTGCTGAAAGTAGCAATATGTTGCTGAACAAAAAGCAATTTTCTAGATCCAGATAAATTATTAAGATACAAAAATAAAATCTACCCTTCAGTGCTGCACAGATATTGGTAGGAAGACCCAGAGAAGGTTAAGTAAGTTAATTAAATTTTTAGTCTATTCTGTGAACCAGAATTAAACATGGAATGCAGGCTTCTGCCTTGTAAGTGCCAGCCCCACCAGACATATAAGGGCTTTAATTCAGGTCAGCTCCAAATCTCTCCAGTTCCTACATTTTGAATGGTATTTTACTCGAGACCCAGGTGCTACCTGTTAAATTCACAACAACCACAATGAATTATGCTAATTTGGACTAAAGCACCCCTAATTCAGAGTAAAAGTATCCACCTGGAGAATTAGTCATAAAGAATGCATTCTGATTATAAAAAGAACATCAGTTTTAGAATAAACTCCCCATGAAGGAAAGACACGCCTGCAAAGAGATTGAAGGTGGAGTGAACTAGTGCAGTTGAAACGCTGATGGTCATGAAGAAAACGGAGTTTGGAGTGAAGTGTTTAAAGAGCAGATGCCCAAGCTGGCAGGGGAAAGCCACACTTGGCTGTGCTGCGGGTCCTCATTGTGTCTCCAACAGAGGCTGTCTTGCTCGGGAGCTAAGTGGTTATAAGCAACCCGAGGGGAAGAGAAAGGTGGGAATCTAGGTTGTGTCCAATAGGTCCAATTTCTCTTTCAGGGCAGCCGGGGAACACACTTCCAGGCCGTGGGAATCCTCTCTATCACCTTAAATATGAGCTGAGCTTAGTCCGGGGGGGTGCATGAGTCTCGTGTGTGTCATTGGGCCAGCCGCAAGGGAAGACGGAGAGAGGGGAACCACCCAGTTAGATTACGAATTCATCTTGTCCTGATGAATACTAATGCCTCAGAATTTATAGATGAATGTGTTCGTGTCTGAAGCAACTGCCTTGTGAATTTGCTGATCGTGCAGGAGCGGTATGCAAAACGGGAGGAGGAGGAGGCAAGGAAGGGAGGGTGGCTTTAGGACCCATACGAGCCTTCCCGAGCAGGAGGTGGGAATTTTCCTCCAAGGCAGCAGGAGCCCAAGCCCGGTCTCAGAGCTCCAGCGGAGCCCGAAGGAAGAGCCTGGCACGTCCCCTCCACAGCCGCGCACCCGGGTGGGACCAGCCCGCACCCCGCAGAGCCATGAACCGGCTACCACAGCTGCTGCTGTGGGTCGCTGCAGTGGGTAAGGAACTTATTTTTCATCCCTCTCATCTCCTTATTTTGCAAAGTCCTTCGTCTGCCCAGAGGCTCAGACTTATTTCATTGCCCCTTCCCTTTTACCTTTAAAACCAGAAAATCATTATTTTCAGAACAGTAGGGAAAAAAGGAGGGTTGGGGTTTGAAAGAGCTGGCAGGAAACATATGTGAAGCATGTGACATGGAGGAAAATAAATCTTGATTGTAAGTAAATTTTGTTCACTGAAACGAATAGGCAATCTGTAGTTTTAGAAAAGCTGCTGCTCTCGAGGCTGTGAGGCTGGATGCAGGCAGTCACTGTACAAGGGTTTGGCATGAAACTAAGAGCTATACCCTAGGACCGTTTTGCTTCTCTGGCTGTGGGATTGTTTTCTTAGGGGCTATTTTGGAGAGGGGGATAAGAGTAATGCTCCAGGAGCAGTGGAGGTTGCTTACAGGAAAAGGTGCAGTTTGGAGAGGATGCTTTGTCTAAGCAGAGAGATGAGGGACATGGATAAAGAGAGGAGTAAGTACTGGGACTGTGAAAGGGGGATTTAAGAGCTCCCACCTAGAAACTGGTTCTCAGGCTAAGTTTTGAAAGGAATCTTTGTGCTGCTCTGTTTGTCACTGTCAGCTTTGGTTCTGAAGTACAACAAAAGAAAAGAAGTGACAGTAGGAGAGAAGAAGGGGGATATTAGGAGGGAAGCTGTAGGAATAGGAGAGAAGTTGGGAGGTGGCAGCATCCATGCGACCAATGACGGGAGAAAAAGGTAGGAGTGGGACACATATACTTGATGTGTACAGTGGCAAGCAAATTTGTTATGAATATTAGGAAAGAAATGCCTCTATCAGGACACGCTGAACTTCTCAGAGAGCTGCAGTTACAGTAGTACCCCCAGTGTAGATACAGTGACTACAGTGTGACCCTTAGACAGGACCAGGAGACACTTTGTATTTCTCAGTGTAACAGAGAAATGTAACTGGTGTAACTTCCAGGCACAAAAGGAAGAAAGGCAAACAGGTTGTTGGGCGCTGCAGCTAGCTCGAGCCAGAGCAGTGCATTTCCTCTCTCTGGCTAAATGATGAACTTGTATATATTTACTTTCATATGCAGACACACAGCGACGTCAGTTTCTAAGCAGGTTTTATAATTTATTTCTATTTACAATTGCATGCCAAGACATAGCACAGAGTTTTTGAGTTCAGGCTTTTTCTGGCCTTTTATTTCTGTTGGGAGGAAGGAGGTTGTTTTACTGTCGAAGGGTCCCAGGACAAGTGTACCTCATGCAAGCAGAACTGTATGCCCCTACCTCAGCTTTCATGGCATGTGGTCTCATCAAGAATTGCTGAGTATCTTTCCAGTGTTTTTGGTGGAGTGGCTTTCAACATACAAGAAATGTTAATGTAAGGAATAATAATTATATTTGCTGTATATCCAAGTCTGTGATATGAAGCCTGTCTGTATTAGGAAAGGGATTTTAAAAAGGGTGTGTTACAGAGAGAGTAAGTAAAGAGCTAAATGAAAATAAATGTACATTTTACAATCTCTGTCCAAACTTCTGCCAAAAATAATCTCAATCTCTGGAGGAGATTTCAATGCATGAACATTTAACTATAGAGCTGCTGTCATAATCTACACATGGAGGTTGCTTGCCTCACTATGGGGGCTATTGTGGTCAGCTCTCAGACTCTATAGTCTATTAGTTTAAAAACCACTTGTATTTCCACTGTACAATTTTTACTGAGGCATATTCTTGGAGTGGCTTTACATTTCCTTCTTTATTTGGAAAGTCCAGTATCTAAGTGATGAAGGATATTGCAGGTCTTCTTCTCACTCTTTTATTTTCCTGGCTGGCATACATATTTCTGATGAGCTCTATCATAAAAGGATGATTTCAGAGTTCATATCCACCAACAATTTTTAGCACATGGAAACACTGGAGGATGTTGCAAGTTCCTCTTGGTGCAAAAATCAAGACACTATGAGAAAATTCAGAAGGTTGTAGAGAACAATAGCAGGAAAAAACCCTCAGAAAAAGAAGCACCAACCCAAAGGTAACAAAACCAGGAAAAAACTTAATCCACAGGTATACATTGTTCTGTGTCAAAGCAACTTCACAGTCTTTTTGAGGCTGAGGTTGCACACTAGCCTCAGGTCTCAGGAAGTGGTTGGGAAGAAGGTGAAAAAAAACACCAGATGAAAGTCTGGGAAAATTTCCTTTTTTTTTTTTTTTTAAGCGCCAATATTACTTTGAACCTTTGTATTGGATTATATTCTTTTGATTACTTGAGCTTGGTAAGGGGTGGGTAGGTCAGTCCTTTTCTGTTCTGTGAGAAACCAGGCTGTGCTTGGCTAGATGTCATAGTCTTGCCTTTGATTGTGGAGAGCCAACTATCTGCGAAATTGCAGCACAGCACACATCCTGAGCAAACCTCAAACACCCTTCCAAATGTGTGGTCATGTTTATGCCATTGCTCAGAGTGTAGCTATTGAGTATAACCACAGTCCATGAGATAATATTGGTAGAGGCACTTTGTCAGGATTTCTCTGCAGTTCCTTGCAACACTTGCAGTGTGGCCATCACAGAATAGGGTAACTTGGGTTTAATTTCAGCCCGGTGAATAGTTATGGTTTTGGGTTTTGTTGAATCCTTTCTGAGGTAGAGAAGCATAGGAAGGCTGATGGCAGGTTTAGGAGTAAGACAGCTTTTCTTTTGTTTGTGGAATGGTATATCAGCATGGCAATGATGAACGCCCCATTCCTGGATGCTTGCATTTGTCTAACAGTTTTCAGAAGCCCCAGACAATTTGTTTCTCTCCCTGGATTTATGTACCTCTCAGGACAGAATTTGTCTGTTTTGTAGAAGGAGTATAAAATGTCTTAAGTTTAGTCAGTCCACATTGTGCAGGAAGATACAGGAGTACCTTATTTTGTTGTAAGCCAGCTTAAGATAAACCAGTGCATCTATTTCACTTAGACAAACCTTTAGTGCTTTGTGTATCCCTTTGTTGGAGGAGAGCATGCCAAGCATGAAAGGGATGAGACTCTGTGTTCTCTTTTGTCTCTTCATTGAAGAACTTTTTTCTTATTTTCTTCTTCTTGTGCCTATCTCTGCTCAGTTAAAGTAGCACACAGGTACAGTAGTGATTTCACTTACATGGTTCCAACCAGAAGAACATCGAATGATCCTTGAAATTTGTCTTAGGAGTCCTTTATTGTGCAAATGACAGCATGTCTCCATATCCTGTGCCTAGTCTGAATATCCCATTCAAGGCACTATGGCTGTCACTGAAAGTCAAATATGGGATGGATGCCTTGAAAGGAAAACAAGACAGTTCTTTTTAAGTTACAAACATTACAAAGTTGTGGACTCTTTGAAATACAGTGAAAAAGGATATGATAAATTTATGGGAATCCCACAGTAAGGGAGCACATGCAGAGAAACACCAGTGATTTCTAAACTGCATCAGGAGGGAGGACTAAGTTGGAGGAGGTAAAAACCAGATCGTTGTGTAAGGATAGAATGTAAGAAAATAAAGATGGTGCAGAAGGTAGTCTCACACCTGAGGAGCTGCAGCTGTACTAATCACCAGAGATTAGGAACAGGCCTGCCCTTAATAGGCCACAGCTGTGTCCAATAAGAAGATGAGTGCTGCAAAAGAGTGGGTTAGCTGGGTGAGAGGAGATGGAGTTTGTTGGTTGTGCTGTGAAGGGGGCTGGAGTTTGTTGGCTGTGCTGTGAAGAAGGAGTCAGTGCTGTGAGGAGCTGGCCATGAGAAATCACCCAGAATGTATGGAACTTTTGCAATAAGATGACAACAGATAGTAAGTCATGTGTAGTGTTACTTTAGAGCTGAAGTCAATGTCTTATGAGCAGCCATAGAATAAATCCATCTTTCTATCCATGCTATATAGCTGCATAAATTCTAATTAGTCCATAAGATTAAAGTTAGAGAAAAGAATGTCTCACTCCAGTGAAGTTTCAAAAGCATCTTCTCCTATTTCCTAGTGTCCCAAACAGATCCACAGGAGGGGTCCCTGTCTTCAGCCTGCTTGTACCTATGAAGGTGCTCATGCTGGCTGTGCTGGTGTGTAGAAGTGCATCAGTGATATCTGTGACAAGAGCAGCAGAAAGAAATTTTCACCTTGAATTAATTTTATGAAGACTGCTGATGTTTGACACTAAGGTGATTCATAACGTGCTCTAGGCTTTGAACTGTTACATTTGGTCATTTGTTTTGTGTGTGTACCAGTTAGTTCATACTGAGACATTCAAACAAATCTACATGTTTAAATTTTTTTAATTTCAAACTTCTGCTCAGAAAAACCTTGCATTCAGAAATCTGAAATATTTATTTAAAAAGCGTAAAACATGATTTAATATAACATGTTTAGTTTTTACATTAACTGTTCTAGTCCAGCACTCCCTGAAATGGGTTGGTCTTTGCAATTTTATAAAACTTTTGATTCAGAAGATTTTTAGGTTAACCTGTGACAGGTTTTTGCTTGTTTTGATTTTTTAAAATTTCTTTTGGCTTGCCAATGACTTGGAAAATCCTGTATTAAAACTTCCCAGTTATCTTATTAATACCACATTCCTGTTTGTACTTAGATTTGTGCATGCAGTTCGTTGTCCTTAGGCTGATGCTCATTACTCTACATGCAGACTGTTTGTATCTTGGTATTGGATCAAATTACTCAGAAATAAACAAAAATAACTTTTTGCAAACCTTTAGTAAAACAAGAAACAGAGAGCAGCTGCTGAGAGGTGAGGCAGGTGAGCCTGCCTATCCAGAAATAAATGGAGAGGAAGGAACCCACAGAGTTCATAGTTAACACAACATGATGGATATCTATGGGAATACAGTTACAGCCATGCAACATCTTGTCTTCTGTATCTGGAGACTTTTATCTGAGACTCCTACGAGTAAGCATGATTCCTGTATTGAATCCTTAAATCAGAGGAGGAAAATAATGACATTAATTATGTTAATTAATTGGATCAGGCTTATAGTCTTTTCCTGCCTCTCAGCATCAGTCCTTCCTCTTACAATTCCTCTTCCTCCCATTCCATTATAATTGCTCCTCTACATCTCTCCTCTACTGGCATGTAACAAGCCCAGTGCTTTGATGTAAGCTGCTAACAGCATGCACAAAGGTGAACTCCATGGCAGGTAGGGAGAGCAGGCCAGCTTGGAAAAGGGGTGAATTGTAGTGTTTGGTGAGAGGTGACTTGTAGCTGACAGATATGCTCTAAGTGCGTAGGGACAGCAGGTAGCTTAGGTCAGTTGTGACAGGTCACACTGGTGGGCAGGAGGAACATATAGAGCTTTTGTTTCAGATTGTGACTCGTTCAGCACCACTAGGTTATGGAGGGCTTTTGCCTGGGGAATGTCAGGTTCCTGCCTTTTTGTGCTGCATGCGCAAGAGGGAAGTCAAAGTGTAGAACCTTTACAATTCAGCAAATGCCATGTCAGGATCTCTCCGGACCTCTGCAGTGCTTAGAGGATTACAGCTCCCAGAGAAGTGGCAGGGTACCACTGAAGCATTCTGCTTCCCTCAGGTGTGCTGTTCCCAAGAGCTTTCCTCAAGGTGCTGGACCTCCATGTTGTGCTTTCTCCCAGCTGTGTCATACCAACACAGCTGGACCCGTAAGGAGAAATGGAAACAGAGGGAAATGACATAAAAGGAATCAGAGGTGACATTCAGTCTTCTTCACCTAGAAAAAGCAACTCTGCCATATATACTGAGTAAATAAAGAGCTCAGAATTTCAGTGAGATGTACAGTCATGGGCCAAGTGTTACCTTTTTAGGAGAATTTCAGGTTGGTCTTCTATATGTTTTCTTTAACACAAAGCTGGCTGTAAAAACATGAAACTTTACACAATTCTCCACTTGTTAGTGTAAAACTTAAGATTTCCAGTTGGCTTTCTGTTTATTTTAATTATTTTGACTATATGATTGTTGCAGATCCCTTCCAACTGAACTATTCTATTCTCTGTGAAGGTATAAACATCCCTGGTATTAGCACTGATTGAATTAAAAAATCTATTGTACAGAAGCCTCATCAGAGTTAGTCAAGAATGAGAGTGAAATATGGAATTATAATGTAGAATTATAGAATTAAATGCTGAAGTCTTTTCAAAAAGCACAGATTTATCCTTGCAATTCAGATGAACTTTTGCCCTGTCTAATGGGAGAACTCTGTCTTTTAATACGGCATCACAGATTTTTCAGCTAATTGGTATCTGAAATCCCATAAGATTTGGCTTATCAGCCAAGAATGATGCATTTATTCATGTATTTCAATTGCTCAGTTAGGTTTTTTTTTTCCCAGTTTGTAGCACAGCATGTGTTTGAGGGCATAAACAGCCAAACTTTCTGGAGTTAGAGCATCCACACCTCTCCTCTGTGTCTATGTTTGTGGCAATACATATTTATATATTAAAAATAGAGGAGTTCTAAAGTAACTGAATGTGACAGTAGGAAGTGACACGGAAGGATGTGATGGTGTTCTGTTGCACAGAATTACATGCAGGAGGTGAGAAGAATCTATTCCTATATTGTTCTGGTGAAGAGTTTTTGTGTTATTCAGGAGCCAGTAGAAAACCCAAACTGAAAGATTTTCCTGCCTTGAAGCAGAACTGACCATCACATTGGAACTTCAATGAGAATGGAACCAGACAGGTTACTGGTTGAGAGTCACAGTTTGCTGGAATCACAATTGTCATATCAGAGGTGCTGTTGGAAGCACCTGCTTCCCTGCAGTGGTGCAGGGCTGTTTTGAGTGGCTCTGCAGCTGGGACCAAGCCCCTTTTCTATATGCTGAGGGCGAACTCAGCCCTTGCACTTTCCCTTGTAGCTCTGCCTTACAGTATCTGCTCTGCTCTCCTGGCCTTAGGGAGGCAGGAGGAAACTGTGGGGATGCACAGGGAGGATAGGAGGTGGCCAAGGCTGGGTGGTGAAGCAGGATGGAGGAATTCTGTTCCAACGGAGATGAGGAGCCCAGCCAGTGTGGTTTTGGATTACCAAAAGAAGGGTTAGCAGCTGTCAGCCTGAACTCAAGCAACCTCAGGCAAAGCTGAATTCACTCTGGAACAGAACTGAAAAATGGCTTTTCTTCTCTCAATAACTAATTTGGTGGTTTAGCAGACCCATGTGCCTTGACTAATATTTTTAACAATATAAGGGGCATGGATGATTATGCTTAGGCACTTTTAATAATTTGGATGTCTTGATATTTTTTTAAATTTTCTGTTTCTGTTGTTATATTTAACTGCAGTTTAGATTTTCCAAGTATTTTCTGTTTATATTTTTTTTCCTACCAAGCTCTGAGTGATTAAAGACCTATTTATTACTTTGACTTCAGCAAACAGAATCACAGAAAAGCATGACTGCTTAAAATTTCCATGGTTTTTAGCATGGTTTCAGAGTTTTCTCTGTGGCATTTTGAGTGAGTTCGGATCCCTTCACATGAGTAACACTTTTAAAGTATGTAGTTCACAACAGGAGTGTTTTCTGTGTTTATAGTCACAGCAGGAACCCAAGTAGTATTTAAAACCTCTGAAGGAAGCTTTCTTTAACCCCATGCAGGCAAACAGTTCAGCCTAAAGCTTAGTGGGACACTGGACTTTATGAATCTTTTAAGCCCTGATAGCATAGTCATCACTATCACTATCTTTTTTTTGCTTTCCTGAAGTCCCACATACCTCCTGGCCCTTCAAGATCTATCAGGTTCTTAGAAGAGTTTGAACTTTCCCAGAGTTTGACATTGTGTTTGTCAGTCTGTTGCAGACCTAGAGACAAAAGTTAGTAAAATTTGCAAAAATAAACTTGTGAAATAATTATAAGAAAAACAAGGTGAATAAACCAAGCTGGGCTTTATTTAGCTGTGTTAAAAGGGCTTGTGTTCCAGCTATTCAGAGGGAACTAAAACTGGAAGATATATGCAAATCTAGCTCTTTTCACCTCATTTAGAGCTGTGCTAGGTTAGTCTGATGAGACTCAAGCATTTAGCTTCCCTTCCAAAAGTTATTTTCATTTTCATTTGCAAAATTTTGGATAGGACATAGGTTTTTTATTTCTTACCTTCGTATTTTGATTCCCACAGATTTTCTCCTCTCTTATGTGCCTTCCTGCATGCACATATATATATATATATATATATGTGTGTGTGTGTGTGTATGTATATATATATACACACACACACACATATATGTATGTATGTGTGAAAATTAATGGAAGGAAAAATAAATGGAAAACCTCTTTGCTTTAAACATGTTGTCTTCCCTCAGTGGATACAGTTATCCAAAACTGTACACTACTTGTACTACACTGCTAGTGATTTTGTGTGATAATATTTTAATTACCTATTTTATATAGACATTACCATTTTTGAGGGATTTGTGCTGCATGTGGGTGCACGGGTTATCAGCTTTGGTAAATCTAGCCAATAGTTATTTTTCAATTAAATTTCAGAAGAAATTACAGTCATTTTTGTACTAAGAAATATGTACAGTAAGCTGGAGGAGTTATTTTATTATTGGTAGGAATTGCTTTGTGGCTGCAAAAAAAAGGATTGATGAGAAGCAACATCCCAGTTAATACTGTTATAGATAGTCTTCCACTGAGAAAGGTGAAGGGAAACTTATATCAAGTTGTTGTCGTTTATTCCCACTCAGGGAAAAAGTCCCATGCAGCCATTCACTCACTTCCCCACCAGTCAGAGTGGGGGGAGAATCAGAAGGGTGAAAGTCAGAAAACCCATGGGTGGGATAAAGACAGATTGACAAGAAAACAAAAGCTGTGCACACAAACAAAAAACAAAGAATTTGTGCTCTGCTTCCCGTAGGCAGACAGGTGGTCACCCATCTCCAGGAGAGCAGGGCCCCATAACATGCCAGGCTTACTTGGGAAGGAAAACATCATCACTCCAAACATCTTCCACTTACTTTTTCTTCCTCCCACTTTACATGCTGAGCATGATGCCATATGGTCTGGAATATCCCTTTGGTCAGCTGGGGTCACCTGTCCTGGCTGTGTCTCCTTTCAACCTCCCATGCAGCCCCAGTCCCCTCACCTCTGTGGCAGCATGGAAAGCAGAAAAGGCTTCTACTCTGTAAGTCCTGCTCAGCAAAAAACAAAACCATCTCTATATTATCAACCCTGTATTCAGCACCTATCCAAAATACAGCCCTGTACCAGCTGCTGTGAAGAAAATTAACTCTGCCCCAGCCAAAACCAGTACACAAGTAAGTGCAAAATTTCAGAGATAGAAGTGCTGATTCTTCTACTGGTTTCTTAGGGCTCTTGAGACAGAGTGAACATGGAGGTCAACATCTGGGTGATGCTTAGCTTGTGTCTCTAGCTTGCATGCCCCTCTCAACCTCTCTAGGCAAGTCCCAAGTAGTAGCATGGTCTCATCTCAGCTGTCAGTCATACTGCAGGGATGTTTTGGGATGATCTAGAATAAAAGGTATCTTTCTTGGTTTGTACATCATTTTAATGTTGTTATGATGTGACCCTTTTCAGCTTGTGTTCAGTACAACTGAGGACATGGTGATTGCTGCACAAGGACAAGAAGGAGATCGGTCTCAGAGTGGGGTCAAAAGGAAGGCCAGCTGGGACAGAAGGAATTGTTCTGGGAAACACTTAGTCTGCTGGGTTTTTTCTAAATCTCTCCCAACAGTCACTGAAACAAGTGTCTTGTGAAACCAGCCTGTAGGATTAGACACCTGAATTCAGACTATGTGAATACACCGTGATCTAGCTTCCAAAGCCTGCTTTCCAATCTCTGCAAGGGAGCAAGTGCTTAATGCCAGCCTTGTCAGCTTGGAGTCAGTGAGCTGGCAACTGCCGTATGAATTTGTACTACTGTGAAAACACCTACAATCCCATTGTACTAACTAAAAAATATTTGGTTTAGCTGTCATTTAGTTCTGGTTTTGACAGTGTATTTTTGGAACCTGTTAGTGTTTTTGCACATAGTTAACAGAACTTGTAACAGTTTTAGAGGACAAATTTGGGCTGATAGTCTGAATCCCATCACTGATGCTATGATGCTGAGGAATAAGAGATACACCATGATGTTGTATGGTGTTCAAGCCTCCCCTTTAGCCCTTCAGACAAAATAGTCTGTTTTCAACTTTGACCCCTACCATTTACAGAGTGTTGTGAAGAGGAGGTGTTCTTAAACATTTATGGATAGGACTGAATCTGTTCTGAAGGTGAAGGGTGGAGGTTTACCTTTGTCATCTTAAAGTAAAAAAAGACAGTAAAAAAGGTTTTGAACCCAGGCTTAAATTTGGTGCACAACATATTTCATACTCTGTAGTATACACAGAAGTGCTCCCATGAGCTTTTAAAGAAACATCAACTACATATAAGATTCTTCTTCAGTGTGTCTTTTCATTCTTTGTGACACAAATACATAAAGGGGTAAGAAACAGAGCTGGCTAAAGTACCTTTGCATAGTGTTTCTGAGATTTGCAAAGGGAAAAAGTATAGCAAGCACCATTTGCCTGGTTTTTAAATTCTCCAAGCTCAGGTTTCACAGATAGGGTTAAAAATCATTAAATTAAACATATTTATGAGCCATCTGGTTTCTGATTCTTTCCAGTTTGTGTTTGCTATCCTGGGTAACTATTAAGTCATTTTTGTTGCTGTAATTTTCATGTCATTACATGGCTCCAGAAACTGCATGTTTAAGAAAAACACTGTAGAGAACTGAATTCAGAGTAGAATTATAAGCACTGGCAGCACTGGAGACATTTGTCATTCTTTCAGTCAACCTAACATACTACTAAGAGTAAATGTACAAATTAAATAATTTTTTTTCTTTTAACGTTTATCTAAGTTAGGCAATGCAATCTTTCAGCTCTCTTTGCCTACCTTTCTTACAATATGGTAATGAGAATCAGATTTTCTAGGGCTAGTTTTCAGCCACAAGTTTTCCCTATGATTTCAGGAAGATTCCTGAGCCTTGGTGCTGTAATCCTGGTCCTAATTTACCTATTTTATCTCCCTTATTCAGATGTGGTGAGATATAAAACAGTATATGTTCTAGTTCCTTCAATTAGATCCAGTGCACAGAATTACAGATTTTTTTTTTCTGTTTTATAGTAAAATATAATTAAGAAGAATCTATAACTCCATTTCAGTGGAAATTTGCTTTGAAAAAAAATTACTCTTTCACATTGAATGTTGGGTTACTGATTAAGTTTCTAACAGCATTGACTTTTCCATTGGTAGAGGGACAAAAGTGTTTTCCTTAAAAGGTGTACATTTGTATTTTTCTTCCATAAAGTATCCTTATCTGCTCCTGAGAAGGCACAGCACTGATGCATAGATGCAAAATGCCTTCTTTTTTTTCTCTGGTGACCTGGTTGGTATTCTTCATGCCAGCTCTGTCATTTGTGACACTAAGTCAATTTTCAGAGTATGGTTTCATCTTACGAGGAAAGAGAAGGGAGGAGATGCCTGTAATTGCTGGTGTTTGTTTTCTACGTGCAACCTAACGCTTATGCTATTTGAAGAAATTTTGTGAATACTACTAAAATATACTAACCAGCTCTCTTTCCCACTCTGCCTTATCATTTTGACAGAGCTGTGTTCTGTTATCAGTTTTCCAAAGCAAAATTCAGTTTTATGGGTTTTGGAACCTTTCTGGCCATTTTGTGTTCTGTGCAAAGCCATTCCCAATTCCCTGCACTTTATTATCCCTGATGTTTTTCTTGCTCTTTTGCATGTGTCTTGGTAACCCTTAGACACAGTGGATAGCAGTACCTGGCACGCTGATCTCAGTGGAGGATGCACTGGCATCTTTACGTTTTGTAAGAAGTACACAGCTTATTTATCTCATTTCCTTATTTGCCCCTGGCATGAGTTTTAAAAAAATGCAAAACAATCACCTCATCACTTTTACTTTCAAAGTCGAGATAACCAGGTGCACAAAGGGGAAGGAATAAGCATATGCAAAATAGAGCACACATTACTCTGGCTATGTGTGCTTTGGAGCCAGGAGTTCCTTACAGGAGCAGAAGATGCCATGATGCAGAGAAGGCATTTGAAATCTTGGCTGACAAACTGTTTAATACACTGCTTAAACTTGTGCTGAGTTTCACATTCCACCTCTGAGTGTTTGTTTGACTGCTTTCCTCTTCTGGAGTCCAGCTGGCATTGAGAGGCTCAGGTACTAGGAAGCACATTTGGGAATCTCAGCTGGCACTGGCGGACTCCACATGCTGCTGGAGTACTTGCTGGCAAAGCTGTGGTCCCTACCTTGGAAGCTGGCAACAATTTCTAGCTGAGGCTGTGAGAGAGATGTCTGAAAGGTGTCTGACTCAAGAGCTGCAAGGCTGGGGAGCTAATAGGAGGGGAAGGTGTTCGTCCACCTTCACTGGCACAGTAATGGTGCTCTCTTCAGACACACAAGCCTGGGCACTGCACCGTGTGCCCTCAACATGTTGGTGTGCAGACACAGCAGTGTCCATGACTGCCTTCAAAGCCAGGTGCAGGCCTCCCTGTGTCCTGCATGCTTCAGCCTGCTCCTTCACAAGGTTGTACCAATGAGGCCTGTCTTTGTAATGTCCTGGGAATGGAGCTGGCTTCCCACCATCCCTGAGAGTAACTTCAAAAGCTGGTCTTCTCTCAGAAGGTTCTGAGTGTAGAAGACAGCGAAGTAGATATTCAGTGTCCCAACAAAAACTACTTCTACCCAGACATCCAAAAATATTGAAATATAGGAGGATAAGGTAACAGATTCTAGCTTGGATTTTTCAGATGTGGTTATGACATAGGGCAGGATATGCAGCAGTTTCTTCTAACACAAGATGGAATTACTTCCTTTGTGGAGGAACACATGTAGATATAGATGTATACATTTCTTAACCTGTGTCCATGTGCGTGCCTTGATTATGTATGAATGCTGTTAATGTAAACCCATAATTAAGTCACTGTTACAATTATTGTAAACCCTATTGAATTGATTACGTTATAATTGTTAAATCAGTTAATGATTAAGTGCTGCTAAACTCTTCTGTACCCTTATCTTTCATGTTTATAAGTTTAATTTGATTTTCCTTTTTTTTTTTTTTTTCATTCATTTGGTAAGTAGTAGAGTGAAGTTTGTCACTGAACTCTGTTAAAAGTTACAAATTCGTATGAAAACTTGCTTTTTGCCAGAAGATTTAACTCTGATTCTTTAAACAACACAAACCACTTATTTGCAACAGAGGGCAATGCAAATAGAATCACAGAATTATTTAAGTTGGAAAATATATTTGAATCCAGTTGTTAATCCAGCGCTGCTAAGTCCACCACTAAACCATGTCCCTGCATACCAAATCTACACATCTTTTGAACATTTTCAGGGACGGTGATTCCACCACTTTCTTGCACAACCCGTTCCACCCTTTCAGCAAAGAAACTTTTCCTAATGTCTAGTCTAAACTTCCCCTGCCACAACTTGAGGACACATTTTCTTGTCCTGTCACTTGTTATCTGTCAGAAGAGGCCAACCCCACCTGACTAAAACCTCTTTTCAGGTAGTTGTAGGCAGAGATAAGGTCTCCCCTCAGCCTCCTCCAGGCTAAAACCCCAGCTCCCTCAGCCTCTCCTTGTAAGACTTTTGTTCCAGAGCTTTCACCAGCTCCATTGCCCTTCTCTGGACATGCTTCAGCGCCTCAATGTCTTTCTTGTATTGAGAGGCATCAACATGTGCTTCCAAAAGAATATACTATTTACTCTTGACTGTGCAGTTCCCTTAGAGTGCATATGTTGTGCTGTGTCACACCTTCTTGTTACTGTAAGTAAAGTGAGGTTTGTACTCTGCTTGCAAAGAAGCAATAGCTTTTAGTGCAATACCAGGTAACTGGCTATTGCGGTAACAGGGATTCTTGGAAGTTCTTGGGACGCTTCTGGTATTTACAGTGTCATTTGCAACTTCCTGACCTGGAGATGTTGAGGCTTTTCAGAAGTTGGTACAGAAAGGATGTTTTGAAATGTGTGACTCTGTGAGAGATCTGGAAGAAGTTCTGTTGAACACTCCTCTGCTGGGATGATATCTAGTTGAGTACCAAGTGGGCAATGAGAACACTTGATAAACATACATAGAAAAAAAACAGGACTACTCAAATATGTGTTTGGTCTTTTCCGATGGATTGTGATCTGCCAATTACAGCTGCAATTTCAGGCTGTTTAGAATTGAAAAGGTAAAATTATGTGCTGGATGTGAGTAGTCTACACGTGGTCTAAATGTACAGAAACTGACAGGTGTGCTGCATTTGGTGGGCATAAATCAAGAAACTCATCCTTGGTCTGGCAGTGCCTTTCTGGATATCAGAAGAGTGTGCACTGGAAATGTAGGAATTGTGTGCAATAAAGAGCCTTTCAAGCAGTGTCTGTGTTAACTGTTATAAACTATGTGCTGCTGTGAGTAAAGAACTTCAGTCTTTTATTAAGGACTCCATGTTAATATACTGCATTGGGGGCAGATTAACTTTAGGACTTGTGATTCACACTTTTAACGAGGATGAACAGAGAAGAAAACTGCACAAATTCTTGACCTCATGTTGTTTTCCTCATTGTGCTGGCTGGTGTCCTGGGAGCAAAGAACGAAGGCTGTCTGCTGTTCTTATGTTGTTTATTTGAGGACTGAAGAATAGAAATCTCATTTTTCTCCCTTGCATGGACAGCTCTGGACTAACCCTTTTCCAGTTAAGAAACTGGCGGCCCTAGGCCAGCAGTAGTCACACATTGATCTTTAGGGACACTCTACTGGAATATGTAATATCCTTCATAATTCTCTGATAAAAGCCTGGCTAAAACTGAAAGGAGCTGATGATCTCCTACTGTTCCATCTCCTATCACCTCCAGAGAGTGAGTGCTCTTCTTGTGAACCCAAAAGAACTTAGTACATCACAAGGTAAGTGGTGATGAAAGTGGTCTGGCCTCAGCAGTCACAGTGTTTCAGGGATTCACTCTAATAGAATACAGTTTTATTTTCTCTTGCACAAACCTAAGAGCTTGATATGAGATATCCAGAGAATTGAATATCTATGTGTTCTGTTTGTATCTAGTGGGTTTTATGTTCTTGTTTCTCATGCAAATAAACACTTTCTAGATATATCCAGAAATGCATCCAATTATGTTTCCTTACTGCCTATAAATTAAATAGCTCAGGACTGTCCCCAGTCATTTTCTTTCAGGCACTACTTTTTTCATAAGTGTTTAATCAAATTACCCATGGTCTGAGAGGAAGTCAGAAATTTTTCCAAGAATCTTTGTTTTTTGCAGACACCCATTCTGGTTTCTCTTGTTTTGATATTCTTGCACTGATTTCTCACTGAGGTGGTGGGTTTTTTGTGACATTCTCATCTCCATGATGAAGCTTGAGATAACTGAAACATCTTTAAAAGCAACGAAGGACAGAGACCCCCTTGTCTTAAAATGGATCAGATCAGTGCTCATGTTGTCTATGACCTATCAGCCATTTGGATTTTCTACTACTCATTCCTTTCCATGAAACCATCTGAATGTAAGGACTAGAGGATATTTTCAAAGCAGTTCATTGGTGTTAAAAGTATCAGAATAGCCACAATATTGTTGGCTGTGCCACCCTCTTGAGTAATTCATAAAGGTGTCAAACCCTTAGGCTCACCCTTGCGGTAATGCGAGACAGTAATCTGAGGCCCTCTTCCTTGGCAGGATAGACATTCTCAACTTCACTGATTTTGTTTTGGGACTGATTCTGAAGGGCTCCTTTAAAGGAAAGGAGAAGCTCATTATATTCAAGGACTTTGTGTCAGAAATAAAGTAAAAGCCTTTATAGGAAATATCCTTGCTTAGCTGCATTCCAGTCAGAAGTGTGATATTGTAGCCCAAAGATTTAATCTCTAAATCAAATTTCACTCCCTAAACCACACTTTACTCTCTTGGAAGCCAAAAATAAAATAAAATGAAATGTAAAGGATGCTTTCAGTCCTAGTCATTATTTACAACACAACGGTCTGTCTTCTGTTTTATATGTTCTGAGAGCACTGGAAATATCGGACTTATCATCCTCACTGCCTTCTACATTTCTTTACTAGGGGAAAATAAATGATAAAACTGAAATCCAGGTGATTGCTTTTCTGTTTGCAGTCAGTTTCCTACCAAAACCAGAGTGGTACAATCCATGCATCTTGGTTATTTTGTTTTAGGCCATGAGCAAAAGCTGTCGTATTTTTTCAACACAAGGGTGATTTTTTTGGATCAAAAAATAAAGTTCCGGTCTTGGCACAAATTACAGAAGTGTCTTTAAAAATAAGGAAATAGTTTGCCAAAAAACAATAAGGTAGTCTAAGTTATCCCTGACTTTTAGATCTTTCAGGAAGTTCTGAATTCCAGGACTGTCCCACCCACTTGAATTCTGTTACACAAAGTTCATTGCTCACAGCAGTAATTCCAATTGCAGTTTGAAAAAAGATTCTGCACCTCTTTCATTGTACTGGCTGTGAGTGAAGCCATTCATACTGGAGAGTCATCTTTCGGATGGTAAATGCTGTGAATGGTGCAAATGAGCTTTGTCCTAATATTTTCCATAAAAGAGCTGTACAGATCTTAGCAGACTGCCCAGACTCACTTTCCTCAGGCTTGGCTCTCTGAAGCAGTGGACAATGAAACCATCCCTCTTTTTAATGTTCAGCATACCATCAGGACTCCATGCTTATTAAACTGTCTCACTATTAAGAAGACTGTTTATATTGGTGCTGAGACTCACGTTAACATCCCAACCCTGCCTGCACAGACTGATTTCCTGATGACTACTCCAAGTCTTACCTTTTTTTCTCCAGGTCCCTGCTAGTTCACAGTTTTTCTTTCCAAAAGTGGTTTCACCAACCTCATATGTACTACCCTATGGCCTGCCAGGCCTCTCATTGACAATGGCCATCTAACCCATTTCTGTACTTGTTGTCCTGTTGCTGTTGAGGAGGACATTCTTGGTCTGATGTTCTTCCTTGACATATTTGTCTTTCTTTTCCTTACCTTCTTAATTTTTTGATCTCCTTGGACTGAAACTCGTGTCTGCCTGCCCCAGCATGTCCTTGTCCTCAGCTTTGCCTGCACTGCTGAGTCTGAGGTTACCTGTAACTTGGTTTTCCTGTAGTTGCCACCTTTTGCCACTGATTTCTGAAGCTGTGCATGGGCCTGTTCTTCTGCATTCAGTGCACTTGTGTCCAAGGCCACAGCAGCATGGCCTCCGGCAGCTTGTGTACCCTGGCACTTCCCTTTGTTACACTCTGCTCAGCTCATCTTTTTCCCTCTGGGCTGTGGCACACCATGGCCATGTGGAGCTGTCTAAATACTTCGGGTGCACTGATTTCTGGTCTCTACTTCTGAAAGTGTCTATTGTGATGATACAAAACTGCCAACTAATAGTTCATCCTCATCCTCATATCTCTTTTTGCCCTATGGTCATTGCTTTCTGGTGTTTTTAGTTATTTGTTGCCTTTCAAGTATCTTTTTCTAGCTCTCTCTTTCAGTTAAATCTGTGGCACTTTAGACAAATGTGCCATGGTCTGTAATTTATCCATGGTGTTTTTTTCATTAGTTGTGCAGGACTGTGCAAAATATTCCCCCAGTTTCTTAATTATATTTCATGTAAACATGTCCACTTCTGGAGAACGGCTGAAGTAGCAGGCCATGGTGCTAAGATAATTTCTGTCATTAAAGAAAAAAAATCCATTCTTACTTTGCAAAGCATTGGGCTGGGATTTAAAAATTGCGATCTGTCCTCTTGTTTGACAGGTATATTATTTGCATGTCTTACATTGTTTCATTTGCACCTCTAATTAAATACATGCTTTTATATACAAATAAAATTGGAAAATTAGTAATTCTTGTTGAACTTCAAACAGCTCCTCTCACTCTTCTTTCATTGTATCTTTACACCCTCCTTCTCAATTCACATATTTTGGTTTAGTCATAGCCTGCCTTGCAGTGTTCCTTCAGAAATCAATAGAAGTCTGAAGCATGGAGTCTTTATTCTGACTCTATTCTGATTTTCAGCTTATGCACATGTGCTTAACAATTGCTTTTTTATGCCTCTTTGTTAATTGTCATGACTGGGTCTCATGATACCAGTTTGTCTCCTCCTTGACATGATTTCTGTCGACTTAATTCCATTCAATAAGCAGGAATGTCCTCGGCATTAGGTGGTTAGGGGTCAGTGCAGATTAAGTGGAAACACTTTTCACCACAGTTAGCCTAGTCACAGTTGAATGGACATTATGAGAGCTCTTCTTCTTCCACATTTGCTCATTTCTTTGCTGGGGACTGTGCCAGTCCTGATAAAATTCTGCATTTCCCTGGGCTGCATGTAGAAATCTTTTTTTAACTTCAAATTACTCCCTAGAGATCCATTTCTTTGTAAACCATTCTTTTAACGCCATGTGACTGCTGGACTGTTTCTAGCCCTTCATCTGTATCTTTTATCTTCAGGATTATTCTTCAAAGTTACTAGTTGATGCCAAAGTTCTTCACAGTATAATACAAACATCCTCTCCCTTTTTGATGTCCTGACTCTTTTTGTGGGGGAGGGGAATACAAGGAGTAAAAGAATAGAATGTGATCCTGAAGAACTTACAGGAGACATCAAAGGATGAGCAGGATTAAAAGTTCTTCTGCCCTCTTCTTACAGTAGTCTGGACACTAACAGATAAAACCCCAGGTAGCAAGTGTTGGGAATTTAATCTGGGGTCTTGATCACGAAGAATGCAAGAAATATTGACTTTGACAGAAGATTCAGTTTTTAGTCTTGTACTTTCCTGCAATCTAGTTTAGCCATTGAGGGGCTGTTTCAGGCATCAGTCTTTCAGTGTCATGTCAGAGGTTCTTAACACGTATTAAGAGGTATGCAGTGAATGTGTGGCAAATCCATTCACTGCATGACACTGACAATAGAGATCCTTTGGGCCAACTTGAGCCATTCAGAGGTAAGTAGTTTAAGTCAGTCTTCTCTATGAACTAGCTTAGAGTTAACACCCAAGCAGTAGGTGCCTGAAGTTATAAATCCCACTCTCATATATTTGCTGGACAATTTATGGTAAGACATAGTTTAATCTCTTACCAGTATTCTTGTGCATCCTACTTTTTAACAATTTAGGCCTATGAAAGCTAAATTTTGGCATGGAGAAGTTGGAGCCTCTCCTTCTGGAAAGGAATTTGGCAGATACTGAGAGGAGGCTTGTGGCAGTGCTTCCATATTTTCCTGGCGGTATTGCAGAGAAATTATGGAGGATGGAATCTTCCGTGCTGCTCCACATAACTGCTGCCAGGGTACTGGTGGTAGGCATACTGCTAGTTGAAGTTTAGCAAAAAAATCCTGTATTCATAGTCTCATATAAAAATACAATTTGAGTAATACAGTGCTTTCTGATGAAGGAAAACCACAAGACTACAAGCTCTTATACAGCTTGTAAATCAGATATATTAACTGGAAAGTTAAGCTGAAAGTTGAAATACTTGTGTTATAAGGGAAAAGTAGGATGAAGCAGTAGGAAATTAGTTGTAAGGTTATATGAGCAGCATTCCCTGTTATTCGAATCTATTGCACACCTATTAATTACCTGTTTCTGGCACAGAGTGTAAACAAGAGTACATAAATGTCAGTGGTCAGATCAAATTGTTTCTGATATGATGACAAATAATTCTCTTATAAAAATAGGAAACAGGAAATGCCTAGTCTGTATGCTTCTGAAACCCACTGTCCATGAGCAGAGCTGGAAGGTCCCTATCAAAGGACATCAGTTTATTATTTGGTTCTATTTCATGAAAAGCTTCTGAATATCATTGTGAAAGGTGGGAGCTTGGTACCTTAACATTTCCTGGTCTATTCCCTGGAGACTTAACATGTTCTTTAATATCTGTACCAGACAGTGGATCATAAAGAATGCAATACCAACAAATGAACTAATAAATGCTGTTAAAAAGAAAAATCATGAAGTAATCAAGAATGTGTTTTCATATAGGTTTAGCCAAAAGATCTTAGAAGTAATTTCTTTGCCATATTTTGGAAAGCTGGTGGAGTATGTCCCTAAAATCACCAACTGCAGGTGTGGTTTTAAATTGATGGTTTGTTGCAACTTTAGGGGATGGGAAGATCGCAAAGAGTCCAGGGATATGTTCATGTGGACAACACCATTATAGTCTCCAAAGATTAAGGTGGGTTTAAAACAAATTTTTATTCCATGAAACATTGTGGTTTTATCCATATTTCTGTGGTCAATTAGTCAAACATAACACAATAGTCCCATTATTTTATTCAATATTGTGATCAGGATCTGGCATATCATTTGGCTCCCCTTTTACCCTTTTTTAAATGTCAAGCAATATTCCCTTTCTTTGCATACTGCGATACTTTCAGCATTTTGAGACTTTCTAAATTGAGTGTTAACGCAGAAGCACCACCAGCCAGTTTGTTGAGAACTTTTGAGTTCAAGCTCTGGATTTTTAATCTGTTTATGCCTGAGGAAGTAGTGCTCTTACATTCTCATATGGCATTGATGTACTGTGGGTTTTTATCCCCTTTTATACAGAATCTTCTGTTAATAGAACATTTGCCTTTTCAGCATGATTATTGAAAATTTTATAATTTCTGTTTAGTAAATATTCATATCTTTACTTCCTCTTGTGCTCTGTGCTACCTAATACTAAGCCAAGTGCATTCAAGTCTCCCAGATCTGAGGCACCAGTGATGTAACATAGCGTGTCACTGATTCATCTCTTCTCTAATAGAACCTTTCCTTCCTATGCAGGTTTATAATCTCACAGCAGCTTCCCTAATATCTCAAGGGTTCTGGAAAGATGTGTACCCAGGAGCTAATTACAGAGACAGATACACCAGTTGCTGGTTCACTGGATATCTGTTAATAATTTGATACTTCTGACCTTGTTGAATGACCTCAGAATCTCTTTCTCCTCTGCACTGGAGAACATGTATTCACTTCTTGTATTTCTGTACTGTGGTTATTTTACTGCTCATCTATATCCTTGTGGTTATCTGATATATATCACTGTCATATGAGAATAAAAGCATCAACCATGACTTCTTAAAATCAATCCAGGAAGTTTTGTGCATGCATCAGCAAAGAAAAGGGAATAAAAAAAAATGTTAGTAGATATGTCAGAGAGCACTTACAGCTGTTGTATATGTGATCACACAGATCTTGGAGTTGTGTCAGTCACTAAGGCGCATAAAACACCAGGTGTCTAAACACTACAAACTGTGCAACACAGAAATGAATGTTAGTTTTTGACTGGGAAGGATGACGGGAAGAGGATGAGTGTTGAATTCTGTGCTGCAACATGTCACCAAAAAAGCTTGAAAGTGACCAGGTATGGTTAGACATCATCTGCTATATTTTGTGGCAGAAATATTGCAAATAACACACAGTTTATGTGGAAGCAGATGAATCAGCAGTAAATGGAAAAGACAACAATACAGCGCATGTTAACATCTAAGCATATTCATTTTTAGGTTAACACAACCAAAATTATGTAAAAAGAAGTTCTGGTAGTACAACAGGGCTTTGATGTGCCTGATGAAAGTATAAATTAAGCAAGGTTTTTAATTATTTTTCACAAAACCTGTGGAATTGGGGTAATTTAGAAATTAATGGAAAACACTGAGTGGAACATGGAGTATTAACTGCTGGATTAATGAGGATAGATTCATTAACATTGAGGACAGAAAAATAGAATTGTGACCAGACTGAGGAAAGAAAACGTTAGACTAAGTGATCCGTGTTTGTTTAAGGGTAGAAATCACTGAATACTCAAAGCCTGTGTTACAGATACTGTAACAGCATCTATGTTTCAGGAAGCAAACATAATGTTGCAAAAGTACTTGCTGAGAATAGAGATCACAGGCTGTCTTAGAAGCATGCTTGGAAACAGACAGGCCATTACATAATGGAAGGGTTAACGTGAATTGAAAGTTTGGGGTTGATTAGGCTGATGTCTAGTTCCAGGAGCATCATGTAATGAGGACTGCCCCATCCTGTCCTTCTCAAGGCCTGCCTCTCCCCCCCAAAATAAATCGGTGTCTGAAAGACAGGAACAAGTTTAAATATAAGACTTGAAAAGAAGACTATTTCCAGCAGTACCCATTTCTGGAGAAAATGGCAGCATTAAGAAAACCAAATGATCTAATATATACATTTAAGAGAGTATTTTATGCAACTGGCCAAACTTCCAAGCATAAAAATGTACTGTGTATAATAGTACAAAATTACTGAATATTTAATAACAGTGTACATATGATTATATGAAAACATAATATACCATGCAGAGATTTCAGATCTTAGCTTCAGCATATAACTTACTACTGAGAAAAAGAAAGAAACTTCTAAATTTCATCAGTGTCAGTTCTGTTGATGTTACAAGTAAATATCAAGGTTAAGAATACATAGCCAATTCAGGAAGCTACAATAAATTCCTAGCAGTGTTAATCCATGGCTGGTGTTAGTCTACTTGGAAGAAACAGGAAAGGTTTCCTTTTATTAGCTGTTACTCCATTTTATTTTCAACTGAGTTGGAATAACTCCGATCCAAATGCATCTGGATAAACTTTAATTTACATAAATTAAATTACATACTGAAAAAGTTGAGAGCAAAATTTATTCTCTCTTAATTCAGATGAGGCTTTCTCTACTTCCCTCATTTTTTCAGGTGCAGTGATGGGGTAGTGGTTAAGAAGTGTGTGAATATGCATATGAGATTTTTGGAAGGTTATTTTATTTATTTTCAGAGCTGCTAGTAGGCTGTATGAATTTAGGTAAGGAACGGAAAGCAATGGTTTAGCTGTGAGTTGTAGCTATGAACATTCTGGGATGAACTTTTAAATCAAGTTCATGCTGTCTGTACTGTCCAACCCTTACTCCAAAGAAAGAAGAAAAGGAGCACCCTTGATATTGTTTTCTGTTCACCCTAGCTGAATAATGCTTTAGTCACATTCATGGCACTGTGAGGTCTCTTGACAGTGTCATTGGTGTTCTCTGTGGAGAGACAGGCCAAGCTTTGACAGGCAAGTGCTGAGGTACCATGGGTTTGTTTGGTTTAGGTGTGTTTTAAAACTCCAGCTAATGTAGCCAAAAGCAGGCATCTTACAAGAGAATTAGATCACACTGGCTATTTCAAGGGTGCAGAGGTCACTTAGCTGTCCCTGGATTTGATATAACAAGGTTCCTAAATCCCTTAGCAAGTGAGAGTCCATCGCAGTATTGATAATTTTTGTTTATTTTTATTCTTCAAAGAAAAATTATGCTTATTAGGCAGAGGGCTCCTTCTCATGATTGACCACTTGTATCAGCAGAAAAATATCTCCAGTTCACTTTTGTTGGCTGGGAGGTTAAGACACTTGTCCTTGGCTATACCAGTGAAACATTTCAGTCCTGAAACACTGAGAAACACTTCATCAACACAACACCTAGCCTGTCCAGAGAGAATTCAATTCTGTCACTAACCCACAGCTGGCAGACATGCAATGAACTGCTTTTTTAGAGAGACTGTTCTCTGCCCAATATGTGTACAGGGGGCCTCTGGACAGACCAGGTGATTTGGACACTTCTCTGTCTATTGAAAAGAAATTCCATTTTATTTCTAGTTCTTTTTCATGACAAGCTGCTGTACTGTTTGCTGTAGTCATCTGCATCTAAGCTTTCAAGGCAAAAACAACCCCTCCAAACCTAAGTCTCATTCTCCCTTTCTTTAACCTTGAAGAATAGAAACTTCCTTGTTCATTACCCTACAGAAATATGTGGAGTGTCAGGATGGTTGAAGTGGTGGGAAACAATGCTGTTAATAGTTCCCTGCATGTAAATGAGAACTGGATAGGACTTCTGGAAACACATGAGGAGCTGAAGAATTGTTATTCAGAGCTAGTACTGTGAGCTAATGGCCTGTTTCAATAATGACTTCCATTAAATGTTCAGGGTTTTGTATACAACATCAGAAGTAAGACCAGAGGAGTAAGTCTGTGTAACAACAATGTAATACAAGAAAAAATCTTGCTGCTCTCTCTTAAACTTGTTTGACAGTTTGAATTCATCCTGGAATGTTGTGTTCCACAGCAGTTGCACCATGACCACTGTGCTAGAACAGAACCAAGGTGCAGCTTCAGATCAAAGAAAAACAGCCATCACTTTCAATCTCCTGGTGGAGGATTGATGAAAAGCAATTCTATGTGTGTTAACTTTGTGATTTGATTTGATTAGCTGATGCATTCATTCAGTGATTTCAGAATTTGATTATCTAAGACACCACCATTAACCTATTTGATTTATTGATCCATGTTTTTTGTGACATGGCTATAGTTAGATTTTAATTTACAAAATTTGAACCAGTTTTGGCCTAGTAATATCTTTGTTTGATCTTAATATTTCCTTTCTAATTTTTAGAGAGAAAATCTCTGCAGAGAGCATAGGTCTATGTTTTGTGTATTATTTGTTCTTTAAAACCCAGAAGCCTTCAGGGAAAAAATGTAATTTAGTTCTGGTGTTTGAAAGATATGGCTTTCTTTAAATTAAATTCTTTGTTCCCACATATTGCACAATATTTCAAGCAGCAGGGAAGCAATACTCTGTAAGTTGCAGTTTGCTCATTATAAAATCTGAAATTAACTATTAGCAGGTAATTATCCACAAACTGTCAGTCATTCATTTCAGTAAATCTCTTAAATACATCAGTTCATATGCATAAATCCCAATCCTTACTGTACTGTGAACTGACTTAGCAGAAATAGAATTAGCTAAAGAAAATAGCATCTAAAATCCCAGCATTTAGTTCCACTGAAATATCATAATGATGCTCAAAATGAATCATCAAATTCACTTATTTGGAAACCTGGTTGGAGGTCAAAAGCTTTTATATTTAACAGGCTTCTTTAGTGAAAGTCAATTAATCCTGAGATGGTTGTGAATGAATGCAGTGTGCAAAGGAGCCAGAACAGAGAGAGAAAGCCACAAAAATGTCATCTGTGGGTGGGAATTGAGGCTGGATTTCAGTGGAGAGGTGAAAGGCTCCTACAGATGAGGGCTGGCTCTGTAGGAAGTGAGAATATGTTCTATGTCTAGGAGGGCACCTTGACTGTCTATTGCTTGGAAATATGAAGAATTGCATAGTGTAGCTGTGTCAGTAATGCTGAAACAACCTTACAGCTTGATTTCTTCATGGCCCTGTTTGGTTTGGTGTTCATGCCAGACTACATGGACTTATGTAATTGTGCTGTAGGTGCCAAGGCAAGGAGTCCTCGAGTGTGTGACTTAGTGACAGCAGATTTACTTGAGCAGCCAAGCCTGCTGCAAAAAAAACCAGAGGACTACAGGACCCACTGCATCCCTTGGGTTACTGAGTACAAAGTGCCGCAGATCCAGGCAGTCCTGTCATGAGAATTTAGATGAGAAAGGACTACAAAACATTCAACCTATGCCAAGAGTGCTGGAAATGCAAAATAAAATAAAGAAAAAAAAAAAAAGGGACAAGAGCTGACTGAGACACTAAACTCAAATCTGAGGCAATGGAGCGGAGCAGAGCTGCCTGATGGGTTTTCTGACCCAGGCCCAGTGTCAGAGCCAAAGATTAAATCTGATTTCATTTTCATGTGCCAATTGCAGCATTCCACCTGAAAAAGATAGTTGCTTCATGAAATAGTAATTTGAATTGTCACAAAGACTGCTGTAGTATTGCAGCAGTGTCAAATTAGGTAATAGGACATGCTCTGATTGTGGGAGTAAGAAAAAGTAATTAAAATAGAATGAGTTCTTTTCACTAGCTTGATTTTTCTAGACATCTGAAAACAATTTTGGGAAGCTTAAGTAAGAGTATCCCACAAGCTAAGATTCTTCCTGTTTGGAGGAATATGCTGAAATGAGATTTCTTTGCTTAATTTCTAAAATGCTGGTTTAAAACTTCTCGAGCAAATTGTTCTATATACCAGTCCTACCAGGAAGGAAACTAAGTACTAACTGTGCAGCATGCCTGCTGCCTTAGTTTTTAAGATAATAAGGAAATTAGGGTCATAATTCTTTGTTCCTCAGTAACTCAGTTATTAGACTGATTTCTAAAGAAAGAACAGGCTTAGGATCTAATACCAGTAGCAATATTTTCCATTAATGTCTCTGCTAATGGCATAACAGAATGAGAAAAATGAGCTTTTGTTTTGCTGATCCCCATCCTCTGAGCTGTAAGTTCAATTGGATGTTCACTGATGAACATTGGCTGTTCTGCCTCTTTCCTTCCCAGGGTCAAATAGCCATATTACAGGAAATGGCAGAAGCAGCATGAGCAGAAGAACCTTTATTCAGTCTTGGTTTATATGTTGAATGCAAAAACCATCAAGACAAGTTAGAGAAAATTGATCACATGAATAAAATTAGCTTCTGCCTAACTACATGTTTTCATTACTCTCTGTTTTGCAAAAAGCAGAAGCAATAGGATCTCAGTCACTAGTAGTGCAGACCCACACATAGGCATATTTACAGGTGTGCTCATTGATACCTTTAAATGAAGGCTAGGAAATGTGTGAGCTGCAAGTAACAGTACATACTCAGATACTGCCTTCTTGTATGGAAGCCCACCATAATTACTGTGTGGTGTATTTTTCCCTCATCAGTTGGTTAAATCAAGAGTGGTGGGTAGGGCTTCTGAGACAAAGAATTCTGAGGAAGTCAGTATGGCAAAAAGCAGATGCTGCTGTTCTGAAAAGGCACAGGTCTTGTACTCCTTTACCTGGTTCCCAAGGTCTAGCAGCTACAGCCTTTGTCTGCCAGAAAATGAGATCCTGATGAGTGCCTGCTTGTGAATGAGAACATAGCTTTGCTACCATACCCCAGTTTTATTAAGTACACTTTGCCACTAACACTCCTGGTACGTTCTGTAATTTCCAGCAGGTATCATATCTTCTGCTTGGCAAAACAGGATGGCACAGCTTGTGACAGTTGGAGACTATTCACTTTGGGACTCCAGTGATATATTCTTAAAACAATGGGCATTACCTGAGGTCATTGCTCCAGGTTCTTAAAATCAAAACAAAGCAACTCCAAACAAACACCACAGCAACAACAAAACAACCCCCCCAAACCAACAATGGCTTTGCAAGGGTTCCTCAGCGTGAGATAGACGAGAATCTTGCTTCATGATCAGAAGGCTGGATTTATTAATTTATTATATATATTACATTAAGACTATACTAAAAGGAATAGAGAGAAAAGTTCAGAAGCTGCTAAGCTAAGAATAGCATAGGAATCCAAAAACAAGGGAGCTCTCTGTGAATCTGTCCCAGAGAGCTTTGCCCCTGATTGGCCCTTAAATGTAAACATGGAACATGGGCCAATCACAGGTGCACCTGTTGCATTTCACAGCAGCAGATAACAATTGTTTATGTTCTCTTTCTGGGGCCTCAGCTTCCCAGAAGAGGGAAAATCCTAAAGAAAGGATTTTTATGAAAAGATGTCGGTGACACCAACCAACCAACCAACCAACCAAACCCCAAAACCAAAAACCAAAACAAAAAAAACCCCAACTCCCCCCAAAAACCAAAAGAGAAACATTTTTTTTTAATATTTGAAGGCAATTCAGTTGTGCATGCTGCTTTTCTCATATGAGTTTATTCTTCTTCTCTCTATACAATTTTATTTGCAGTGCTATTTCTTCATTGTTACTTATCTGAGAATGTGAGTGAGAGCTGGGAAGTTGGCTTCCTTTACATTAGATAGAGCCTGATTCTAATTATCTGTGTTATCTCTGTGGAGTGTATTATTGATCAGAGCTTCTGCCTATGCCTAGACTGTCAATAATCCATGGAAGAGCTGAGATTGGGATCCAGTTCTTGAGGCCTTAAGGGTTTCTCTCCCCATCCTGAATTTCATAACAGATGTTTCATACAGCTCTAAGAAACCACAGTCTCATATAGCTTAAAAAGAGGTGGCCAGCAGCCAACTTCCAAATAAACAACCTCTGCTCTTTCATTAAAAGAAAACATTATCATAATATTAAATTACATGTCAAATGGTGAAGGTATCTTTCCTTGTGTACAAGATGTTATACTTTGAAGTCACAGAGCCCAGAGTGATTTTCATATGAGGGTGACCAAATAGGAAAGAGGGAAAAAATAAATAAAACAGTAACACTGGTTGCTTTTCACATTCCTTTTCTGGTTATAGAAACACATGTGTTTGGATAACAAGTTTCTTGTTACCCACATCATCTTCTTCCCCTGAACTTTAATGCCTGATATTCTTTATTTTTTTATCTAGGATGTGTTACCTTTCTAGTATGCTTCTCCTTATTGACAGAAAAAGGTAAACTTTGCAGCTGTACCTTGGTGAAATATTTTGAAGTCAGGTCATCTGTCCAAACTGTAGTTGATGCTGTTGGGGGAAAGAGTAGGAAGCTTGCCAATGAATCTAGCTGAGATAAAGGAGAAATTTCATGAAAGAGCTGATTAAAGGCCAATTTTTATCCTGGTGCTAGGTAGCAAGCTTTTAGATGAAAGGGATGACTAGCAGCTAATCCTACTGACTATTACTATTTTTCTTTCTTTTCAAACGATGCAAATGAAACTTCTCACTCATCACACACCAGTTCTTTGTAGAATACAGGAAAGTCAGGAAAGTGACCTGGCAAAGCAGTGTGAGAATCTGCCTCATTCTTCATTTGCACCAATAACTTATTTGAACTTTGGTTTCACACTGTTTCTTGTTCCCTGACCCCTTCCAGCTCAGTTGGGGGCTATTTCTGGGGCTGACAAGTGTTTTTGTTGGCAGCTACTGATTGACAGTCTGGATCACCAAGTATCGCAATGTATTTAGCATTCTAGATGCTACAAGAAAAATAAATCTGGTTGTCCTTGAGTTTATTTTGTCTTTTTTGGTGCCAAATGATCTCTTAAAAATTCTGGACACCTGCTTTTAATCCGATTGTACAGTTGCTAGCCCTTTAAAGTTTGCTATTGACTGTGTCTTGAGAATTCTGATACTCACTTCTGCTAACAGGGGAACTGAGTGACATGCTTAGTGAAGTCTTGCTGTTCTGGTTTCCCAGCATATTAATATTTTAACTACCTCCCAGTTCATTTTTCTTCAGGGATAAAGACATGAAGTATAGGCAGTAACAACTGCATTCTCCTTTCTTTTGTGAGTTTGAACTGGTAAGTCATGAATGATATATTGCAATAACTATCATGTCAAAATAGTTGTTATTTGTTCAACTAACTTTGGTACATTTGAAATTATTGCTCAAATTAGTTAACTAAAATGAGACTGTAGATATAACTACAGTAATCAAAATGCAGTTTACAGTGTTTTGCTCTCTTAATAATGTGGAACTTCACTACAGAAAACAAACTAATCAGACTAGCTCAGTAATAATAAGTACCATTTCTTAACAGATCTCTATTCAAATCAGACCAAACACAACCAATAATGTCATGGTTCTAGCATGTCTCTCATTCTACACCCCATGGTCTGTACATACTGCTGACTCCTCCTGTGGATGGTTTTTTCCTCAAAGGTATTTGTGTTATTGTTATGATAAGAGTTTTGAGCCTCATTCTTACACTTTGATACTCAGATCAGTACTTTAAATCACACATCGTGCTTCTGATACCAGACTACATTTTGGTACTGTCAGGAGGATTGTAGCTGTGAGCTTTTCCTGTTGCAAGATTTTCTGCCTTCTTTACAGAAGTTCATGTACCAGCACAACATCAGATGTAACCATTTAAGTATCGTTAGAGAATTGATAGTTTAACAGCATTTTCCACAGGCTCCTAGGAAAAAAATCATGTATCTGGCAGCTCTGCATCTCCTCCCCATTTATTAACCACTCTGCTCAAGCTGAGTGTGGATAGGTGGGCTGTTGCCTTCTTTTTTGTTTTAGAGTTGCTTTTGGGGAGGGAAGGGGTTTCTTGGGTTTGATTAATTTATTTGTTTAATGTTGAATTGCAATACCTATGAGTTATGCTTTTGCTAGGTTTATTTAGATCTGTCATAATCAGTTGTTCCTCCTTGGATTGAGATGAACATCATCTCTGGGGCAGTCTCTGGAGTGATTAAATAAAGATGAGTAGAAGCAAATAATTAGCAGGCTCTTTCAGTCTTTGGTCTTTCTATAGGGGTGGTATAACTCTTTGTTCTTCTTCCCTCTTTGTTTATGCTCTTCAGCAGCAAGTGAATTTTATTAAGTCTTAATGAAAGTAGGAGATGATGCTGTTTCTGAGTGAAAATGGATGGATTTATAAGCTACATACAAATTAGTTTCTGATTCTTCAGTAATCTCCAAACAGATTCATCAGAAATTGAATGTTGGAGAAAAGCTTGTAGGTTTTATTGACCAAAAGACTTGGAGAAGGAAATTAGTGTTGGCTGCCCTAGTTGGTTCCTTGTCCAGGTGAACCAGGAGAGCTGATAGGAAAACAGCAACCAAGTCTTTGCTTCACACTTTTCCTTTTTTTTTTGCTAAAAAGCACCTTCCCCAAGAGTGTGATCCCATCATCTGTATCATTGCACACAGTGGCTCAGAGCATTAGTAGCAGGATGAGAATGGGGACCCTTCCTCTTGAGTAGTGCCTGCTCAACAATGCTGTACCTTGACAGCCTCGGTTCCTGTCTGGGAAGAGTTACCAGACAAAGGAATGTACCAAAAAAAAAATCTTTTAATGATATATGGGCATCCTTGTAGCTGTCCTGCACTGCTGTGCAAGGCTTAAGTACTCAAAAGGGAATCCTTAGATGATGAAGAGCTGTCGACAGTCATCATTGTGTCAAAAGTAGATCAAGGAAAAAGAAGTGTAGGAAATGTGCCTTTGTGCTCGGAATAGCCTCTGTGAGCAAAGCAGCCCCTGAGGGATTCTTAAAGCAGGGCTTGCATTTCGAGCATTCCTGAGGTTCTTACTAGTAAAACAAGGATGGAAAGGGACATTAAGTAACCTCGAAGATCAATGGAGCTCAAGGACAGATTAAAGTCACTTTTGTCCTCTCCACTTATGTTGTGTGAAATCAAGTAATTGAAAATAATTTTATTTTTACTAAACTTAATTCTGCAGGATCAATTTCATATTCATTGTAATAATTTAATCAAGACCTGGATCTGGAAATCATATTTCTTTCACTTTCTTGCTGGCAGACAATTCCTCTTTTTCTGTGAAATGTTGCAGTGCTGTTATGTGGAAGTTGAAGTGGGGAGACAGAGCTCCTGTACACGCACTACAAAGTGCGGAGGCATCCTGAAGCTGGAAGTTGAGCATCTCCTGAAGGACAGATCTCTAGCAATTTCTCTCTCACCTATTTTTGCTGGTTGCTCTGGGCAACTTGCAGAATTTTTTTTTTGCATCTTAGCATAGGGGGTTGTTAAAAACTAGATATTCTCTTTCATGGGAAACTGATTTTAGAAATCTTTTTTCATTCTAATGATGATGAAGACTCATAATCTTAACATTTTTCACAAAACAAATTGTTCCAAATTGAAGCATTGACTTTATTAAAAGTAGTCATTCAGTATGGCAGTCTGTTTTGAGAACATTATTTTCCTTTAGCTAGATATAATTTTACTCTATTAATGTTAACTCTAAACTCAGAGCATATTACAGAGTGAAGATGACATGTTTCAACCTTAACAAAATGATGTAATATTTTCCACTTGATTATTTGGAAGATAGTAGTATTTCCTATTAAGTAATGGAACTGGCATTTCCATACAAAAACATACCATGAGAAAATGGTCACTCAGCATTTTGCTATCATCAGCAGAGAGTGAGGCTTCAGGTAACCTTTTGAGGGATCCCATCCATTCTGCTTTTGTCTCTGCATCCACAGGCTTCATATCTTCCTTCACCTTCTGTTGTGCCTGTCACCCCTGCATGTGTGAATTCACAGATACCTCCTTTTAAGCTGCAATTGAAAAACCCTATAAGTGCTGTTCTAAAGGAATAAACCAATTATATTTCTTTCTCTACATTTATGTGCAAGAGCACATCAGTTTGTAAGTGCTGTTCCCTCCCACAATTGAAAGGCAAAACATATTTCAATTGTGTATTCTTGGTTATTTGTAGCTGCTTGAAGTGCTTCATTAGGAATTGGACACATTCCCCTACATTTTATTCATTTCAGAGTAATACATAATGTAAGTCAGTCATCTAAGTTGCATTCTCTCTGGGAGGATGGGTCTTTGGCAATTTGCTGTAAAACAGGTGTATTAGGGTGCAATTTCTTATCTCTTTTCTCAAATGGCAAAGCCAGATTGAAAGGCTTGAGTCCTTCCACTCTCCCCATCTTGTCATCCTTCTGATTTTGGCAACAGCCAGTGTGGCTTGATGTGAACAAGACTGAAAATATTGAAAGTTAATGTAAAACATTTAACCCAATGAGAAAGGAAAATTTTCCTTAAGAATGGATAGTATTTTTATTGCAGAAAAATGAAAAAGTATTTTGAGGTTTGGAAAGGAAAGTTCTTGAAGAATCAAAGAATTTCATGGTTTTGGTTCATTTAACACTTTTGTTTTTTTTCTTTTTATTTTTCTTCTTTTTCCCATTTCTGTTTTTGGTCAGTTTGCAAGAACCCAAGATCCATATTCCTTTCAGGGAAAGCACAGTTATGCATCTCTTAAATGAATTTTTTTCCCCATTAATGTGAGTGGAGGAGGAAGGGAGGAAAAGGTGCCTTTGTGCTGTTGTGCAGCACATGATTGACTCTGAGCAGCCTAAAAAGAGGTGAGACACAGTGCAAAACCCAGCCTTTATTACCTGTAGTGGTAATGAGTAGTGAACAGTTAGTGTTATAAAAATAGACATTTGAGTATTGAGCAGCTTAGCTATAAAAAGAGAAATCTCTCCAAGTTAATGTGGCAATATGTGCACACATAAGTATGTGCATGTGTGCAACACACAACCAGCAGGATGAAGTAGATGCCGTATTTTGGATTTCAAGAAGTGGTTTTGGCATCCTATTTCTCAATAGTAATTAAAATAGCAATTCAGATCTATTTCAGGAGGTGTAGATATACACTGAAAACTGAGTAAGAAATCATAATTAGCAAGTTGCTATTCAAAGGCAATATGCCAAGCTAGGGAAGTATCGAGAGGAGGACCCAGGAATTTCACCTTGCGTCCTATTCAATAGGTGAGGTTTGTGAGAAAAATACAGATGGCATGGGCAAAATTTTTTCTGGGTGAGTTCTGTCTAGTGGCTGTAGCACAGGGGTGGAAACCTGCAATGTACTGTACTTAGTGCCAGAGCTTCACAAATCTTTGCTTTTGAAGGGAGACACAGTGATTTTGTTAGAAACAAGTATTTGATGCACGAAGGGATGAGGATGCACTCTACAAAGTGTTGGGGAGAATAAAGAGTGGTTGCACAAAATGATTCAGGAAACACCACTATCTAGGGAAGGAACTGGCCACTGAGTGACCAAATAAAGAAAGCGAGGAAATGTGAGACAAAGCAGCATTTTGTGTATCCAGGGGCAGCCAGGAAGCAGCTTGCTGTGAGCAGCAGGAGAGGGGACTGGAGGAATTTCATACAACCCTAAGTGTCTAGTCATTCAGTATGTCATGGAAACTGCAGATGATCTTTGGCAATCCAAGTGAAAATTATAACAGGGACTTACTGGTTGTGAGAATCCCTTTGGATAGATCCACTTACCACCCCTCATGGAAGAGTCTAGTCAGCAGGTGGGCAAGGAGGTGGTGTTCTGTCCCTTGGGATTGCAGCATCTGAGAAAGTTCTCTGAAGAAAATATCTACCAAGGCAGCTACCAAGTATAGTCCATAGCATAAGTGACTTGATTTAGTTTTGCAGAATATAACTAACTTTTAGAAATTTTGTAATAGTGCCAAAGAAGATGGACAATGTATGTTCTTAGGTACTACTCATGTTCTGCATATAAAACAGGAAGAAAGTTAAAAACAGACCAAACAAATAAAGGTCTTCAAGTATTCTTCTAGTCAGACAAGTTGTATAAGACTTGTGTCAATGAAATGCACGTCTGTATTCTCCAGTGAGAAGAGATTGTGCAGTTTGACTGGCCTCCATCTCACTGGAGAGGAAGCAAACTTCCAGACTTGTTAGGACAGACTTTTTCAAATGGTTAAATTAACAGCTGAGGGAAATGATAGAAAAGGAAAAATTAAAAACGCTTAACAGAGAGGCAAGATATTGAGAATAAAATTAAACAAGGCCCTAAGGACTAAAAGAGGAGTTCTCCAACTGCCTGTGATCATTGTGATGAGGCTGGCTAATAAGCAAGTAGCAGTGAAATGCAATTAATAACTTCTAAACCTACAGTGATGATAAACTGGAATTTCTCAGGCTAGGAGGAGGAATTCCTGTAATTCAAAGGACAGAAGTAAATTTGGAACAGTGTTGTATGTAAAATGACATTGCCTCTTTCCCCAGCCGTTGAACAAAATTATCTTGAAGGTCAATTAATACCTAAAATAAATGTCAATGGGATTGCTGATGATAGCTGTACACTGTCAAACCCAACTAAAGATCTGGATAAGATAATGACTATCCTCTTGTGTATAAGGGGAGGGAAAAAAGTATTTTTTTTCCTTGTGTGTGTATGTGCATGTGAAGCCGTTAACAAAAGTGGCATATTGGTGGTTTCATTCTGTTAGCATGGGAGCAGACTTGCAGACATTGAATAGATGACACCATCAGAATGAATTCCCCTGTCACTTGTTAGGATAATACCTTCCATCCATTCTAAGCATATAAAGAATTGAGATAAAAATTGAGTTCAGAACCAAACTCAGATGTTCAACAAGTGGAAGTGGTTGTGGCTTGAGTACACCTTTCTTGGAAATAGAATAAAAATCTTAAGTGGTCTGATATGTACCTCAGATGAGGTATTCAAATAAAGGGACTTCTGTGCCTAAATAACACCTGAAAGTGGTATATCTTGATAGTTCCAGAAGAGCTAAATCTCTCAGAATGTAAAACAGTGCCAAAGGAAAGTGCTCACTTGAAAGAAAGTTCATGGACAGAAAGATTCAGATAATAATTTAGTTGCTTGTTTAAACAGCTAGAAAGCTACAAGCCTATAGCTGACAGGGGAGGCTATGCTGTTACAAAAATAAGGAAAATACTACATTGCTTGCACTAAAAGGAAGTTGAAAAGTTGAAAGTTTAGCTATAGATTAAAACAACCAAAAGAAATTAAGAAGAAATCAGCAGGAAGTCTAAGGAAATTTTCCAAGTACATTAGTAGCAAAAATATTTTAGCAATTATGTGAATCTGTCATAAATGTGTGTGGTAGGTTTGTCAATAATAGAGACAAAAAGAAAAATTATTCAATAAACATTAGTATTCTAGGAAAAAATAAAACAATTGATTTTTCACTGTCACATAGAAGTTGTGCACTGGCTTTCTGAACAATGAAAAAATATTGTGAAAAAACCTGTTATTAAAATGCCTACTTTGTAAAACAACTGTTTGAGACAGCTTGTGTTCAAGAATTTTGAAAGAATTAGTAACGAACTTTGAAACACTTCCATGCATTGATATTTACAACAAGGGTGTCAGGATACTGAGGAAATTCTGCAGAACTGGAAGAAAACTAATGCTGCATTAGTACTTTAAAAGGATAAATGTAATAAGCTGGATGACAATACTTAATTACATCTGCTCTACTCCTGCGCAGTAGGACTGCTTGGTAATACGAAGATTGCTGGCTTAACATCAGCCAGAGTAAAAATACCATAATATTATACATAGGATCAAAGAGCTAGAAGAGGGTTTATAAATACTTGTCAATCCAAAGGGCTTATTTGAAGAGCCATCTTGTTGAAGCATCAGTTTGTCAAATGCATTTACCAGTGTGACAAAAGTCCTGTAGGATGTTGTACCTTCAGTCACATTCTTAAATTAATAACTCCACATGTGTACTTAAGTGAGTGTGTGGTGCAAATTGCTGTGTCATGTTTTTGGTTTAAAACACAAGTATCAACCACAATTATTGTCAATTAACTCTACCTATAAGTTTCCCGTAAATGTAAGTTTTGGGTTATGTTCTCTTTGGGAGTTTAAGAATAAGTCAGAAGACAACATTAAAACTGTACTTCTGATCTGCTGATAACTTACAGATTAAGGCAGGAAAAAAAAGTCAGTGTTCAATGGAACTCACCCATGGAATTAGGTATCTCAAAGAGAACTACAGTGGAGGTTGGGAATACATGTCATAGAAGGAAATATGTCACAGGACACCTGATGTCTTGGTAGACAATCAGCTACAATAATTTATTTTGGCCAAAATGTTTTAGGAGATTGGTACATGGATTAACAGAGAGATCTCAGGAGAGAGAGAATGGCCATTCTGCATAGCATGACATTAGTGTGCACTGATGTCTGCCTTTTTCCCTGAAAAACTGGAGAGGCCTCTAGAAAATTTTGAAGTAGCACCTTGTAAGCCTTGGGAAAATTGTATTTTGTTGTGTTGCTCCCTTTTGACCATTACCTGCAATCTGTCTAGACAGAGTACAACAAGAGTGATGAAGTAAGCAAGGGACTTGGGGTAGAACCAACTAATGAGCAAAGAATATGAGAGATTATTAGCAAGCAGTAGGATATCCCAGTGATATTTTCAAAGAGCAAGGTCAATAACTTAAGGCTGTAAATGCTTATGAACAAGAGAGACTATTTATTGAGCTGGAAGTGGAAGTTTTAGGATCAATAAAAAATGCTTGAATAGGTAGCAAACAAAGAGTCTACTTCAGGCTTAGTGTGACTTTCTGACAGAGATATTTTTCTGTATATTAATCTCAGAGAAACAGTGAGAAACATTAAGTGGCTATTTTGACGTTAGATGGAGAATACAACTAGAAAGTGCTCTAAAGGAAATTCCTGTTTTGTCATAAAGATGCCTTGGCTTATCTAGAACTGATTTCCCATCAGGAGTTCTGTAAGTATTTTCTGTAATTTTCTTCTCTTCTGCAAGGTAACAGCAGGATGCAGGATAAAAATCACCCCTGCAGGTATCTTATTGCTTTTTTTTGGTAAGATAGTGAAAGAAATGGAATTATCTTCTCAGTGCTGTAGGTTTCTTATTTTACTGAAAAAGAGATGGATTTGTGCTCTGCTGTTAAAAGATCCCATCTTTTTCCTGTGGCAGTTGAATATGTTACACTGTTTCTTCCTGATCACTTTATGTTCCTTAATTACAGACTTAGCTTAAAGTCATTAATCTCCTTCCTCTCCATCTTATATTTCTTCTCACTTTAACAACTGACTTTTGCTGTTCAAGGTAGAGAAATCATCGAGGTGAAAAGTAATAGTCATTATTATTTTTTTCAGGCTGAAATTTATGTAATACAAAAATTACATGCAAATATGTGTGAGAGGACATGATGTGGGACGATCAGAAGCATCTTAGTGACTATATATGCTAGATTTTTCAATTCTATCAAAAAAGTTGAAAAAATGAGAAAAAAAAATAATTGGGAGATAAAGTAAGAGCATATGCTGGACTAGAGGCTGCTAAGCTGCTATTGTGAGTCTTCTTCTGCTCAGCCATAGCCAGAAATTCTTTGCTCTGATGAAATGAATTAATGGGAACCTATTTCTGTGGGTGCATTGTCTATCACTGACTCTAGGGTCCTCTGTCCAAGTATATTTTGCCAGTGAATTTGGCTGTAATGACTGCCCTTCCTTCCTCTCAATTAGGTAAGTGGCATCTTCCCAGGACAGGTAAATATGGTTGTTACCCTCATTAGAATGAACTCTTGCAGTTTCTTGCCAAATTGATTAGGGTGTTACCATTGTTTTGTATCTTATTTGTCTCAACTATCACCAATGGCAATGGAGGTATTTTCCACACTGAGGGAGTAAATTCATGTTTCAGGTAGCTTAGGGCTCCTTTGCTGGTAATATGCCACTGGATCTTGTGCTTGTTAATGCAAAACAAGAGGAACATCCCAAAGGTGTTTCTAGGGGAGGGGAGTGGGGGTGTGACTGCATCAAATATTTTGTGTAAGTTTTAGTTGTATCAGGAAAAATGTCTGTAGCAGAACTTCTGCTATGACTGTACTATGTTTGTGGGTCCCATGATACTCAGGCTATTTCCAAAGTATACAAGCAGCTTGGAGTGTGTGAGGAGATGAGTGGGTGGAACAGACTTTACATAAAACCCTGAGGGAAGTAAATACTGAAGCTATAGCAGTGCTGAGTGAAGATTGGGAGATAGAAATCTCAGCAATATCTCAAAAGACACAGAACAGAAGTTGGGAGAGCAGACTTCAGCTGTCAAAGCCCTTTACATAGCAGAATTTCTTTTCATATAATGAAATAGATTTGTTTGCAATATATGATTGTTTATTAACATGGATTTCTCATAAGGCTGGCTAAACTTTGGCCACATAATTCCCATTCTTTTTGAGGATTTCATCCTGTTATTGAAGATATCTTGCTTATCAGAGCAGTGCCTGTGTCACATATGCAGTGCAAAACTAACTTTTCCTATTTTAATGTCCCTAAATATTTGGAAACAGGAAAAAAATATAGTGTTTGACAATTGATCTGTGGAGACCCCAAATCTGTCACCAGTAGAGCATGTGTCTGCTGCAGCATAATGCTGTTCTGTTCTAAAATTGCTCTTCCTTGGAACCCCTTGAATTACTGCTGTCTTTAGTAACATAGTAAAAGATGGAAGGATGCAGCATTTTCGTGCTATGAAACATTTCACAGCATTTTACTCACTGTGTGATGCATTGTCATATATACTAAAATTAAAATTGTTACAGCAATTCAAAATCAGATTGGATATTGCTGAAAACTTATATGCAATAATGAGTGAACATATGAACATATGTTCAAGTTTGAGGGGTTTTTCTTTTTATAGATATTGATGCAAGTTTTCATAGTATTATTGTTCAAATTATCTCTGCTGAAAATATCTTAAATGTTATAAATGACATGTCTGTACATTCCTGTGTCAACTGCAATTCATGTGAATAAGATTCCTGTCCCCTCTGACATGATTTGACATTTTTATATTGCTGAATTTATAACTCAAATGGCCAATTAATTTGAAAACAATTAATTTTGCTTTCTGCCTGTGAACACCTTTTGGCAACAAATATGTTTGTTTTTACCAACTTGTTTATGACTTCTAGAAAAGACCAGAGATAATCTTAGATACAAACTACTGCATGCTTAGCTCAGGACTTGTGTATTTTCACATGCACAGGTTAAATAAATAAAAGAGCTGCTGTTGGTATGAATTGTTCTGGAGACATCAGGATGGTACTGCCCCAATGCACTGCAATGAAGGTGAGAGTGATGTAGCAGGGCTTCGTTATATATATGCACATGTTTTATAATATGGGAGCAGAGTTTTGTAAAGCAACATCAAACACATCCCTTCCTCTTTTTATTTTTTTATAGCTGTTGTCTTCTGCTCTGGTTCACATGAAGAAAACTCTTCTTCACCAAATCCAACTCAGAAGCTCTCCCTGATAAAAAATAGGATGGTTTCATTGCATCATCCTTCTACACCAGGTACCACACTTCCTCTTCCTTTACATCCTCCTTATTTCTCCTTCAGAATCTAGGTGTAAGATAAGTGCTGGCAGTCACAAGCACCTCTTACCAGAAAGCTATGGCACTGTATTTCTGACTGGAACTAGAGCAATGACTCAGAAAAGCCAGTGTAAACTGAAGGGAATTCCTTATTTCTGTATTAAACCAAAACAAAAACCCTACCAAACTCAAAACATAGCATGCAAACCAAACCACAAAGAACCCGAAACAACCCTCCACAGAAGAAACTTACTGCCTCCCCCCTCAATAAACCAAAAAATCCCCAACACAGCAGGAAAAGAGAAAAGAAAGAAAAATAAAACCACTTTGATCAGCACACTGAAATCCACCAGATTTGAGATTGGGAGTTGTTGGAATAAAAGCTAATTAGTAGAGCTGCTTTCCCACTACTATAGAAGAATTATATTTTTTTTTATACTGAATGAAGCATTTTTCCAAATGGACTTGTATTTTCAAGGCATTGTGAAAACCAAGTGAGCTGTGAGGTTTTTTAACCTGTGTTCACTGCTTCTTGTCCTGTCAGTGGACACTACTGAGAATGCTTAGCTTCCGCTTCATTCCTGGTCATCAAAGTGTTTGTACACATTGATAAACCCTTGACCATACTTTTCTACAGACTTAACAATCCCAGCTGTGCCAGCCTCTCTTCTTATGTAAGATGCTCCAGTCCCTCAGTCAGAACCTGTGCTGGACTTGTTCCTGTAGGTCAGTATGTCTCTTGCATTAAGGAGCTCAGAGTTGAGCACAGAACTCCAGCTGTGGTCTCACCAGTGCTGAATAGAGAGGAAGGATCACCTCTCTTGATCTACTGACAGTGCTCTTCCTGATGCTGCCCAGAAAGCTGCTGGCTGCCTTTGTTGCACAGGTGCATTCCCTGCTCACAGAGAGCTTGCTGTTCACCGCGCTCTCCAAGCCTTCTCTTTGGCTGCTGTCCAGCCACTCAGCCCCCAGCACGTACTGCTGCACGGGGTTATCCCCCCGAGGTGCAGCACTGGGCTTTTCCTTCAAGGGCCTCCTGCCAGCCCATTGAGATCCCCAGCCTGCTGAGGCTGCTCTGCATGGCAGCACAGCCCTGTGGTGTGTCAGCTGCTCCTCTCTTTTGCAACGTCTGTGAGCTTGCTGAGGGTGCACTCTGTCTCCTTGTTCAGGTTGTTAATGAAGATGCTAAACAATAAAGACTTTTCTGGGTGTCAGAAAAGTCACACATTGCTCCCAGAGGGTGGCAAGGTGACCTAGCCTTGCCAGAGGAATATTCCTTACAGTAACCTCTTCCAGAGGGTATCTAATTCTTTAAAGTCCTTTCTGACAAATCCTGCACTGTCCATGTGCTTCTTTCAATCCAATCTTATTTGGAGCATTTTTGTAATATCTTAAAATATGTCCTTTGCTGATTGTAGTAATACAGATCTATTTCTCTTTGATACCTTTTTTTAAAATTTGTCATGTTCTTCCTTTTTGCTGACTTGTACTTGAGGTTCTTCAAGTTCATAAGCAAAGCTGGATATGAAGCACTTGTAAGATGGTACATAGTGGTGTTAAAGGTTTCAGTTTTCAGTGTTTCTTTCACTGTAACCACGAGTGTACCCAGTTCTCTTACTCTGTGATTTGTGCTAAAAACCAGCTTACTGTTGATCAGCGCAATGCAATGCATATAACCTCTTCCCAGAGAAAACAGTCTTTTTTCTACTGGATGTCAAAACTTTCCAGATCAGTTTCAAACGCTTGCAGGTACTCAGATTTCTTCAGTGTCAGGTTGTGGCAGACAGACATTATAAAGTTCAGAGAGCTGGGAATTAGGTGCTTTTCAAGGGAAAATTGTGTTCACCTATCTCAGCTGGGAACCACCTTGTCATGAAAGACACACTCAAAGGACTAAGTCTGCATTGGTACAGTCCTTGCCACTGCAATCGGAGGTATTATTAAGGTTTGATGAAATGATTTTGTCATAAACAATAGTTTCAAGTAACTGTCTTCTTGAAAAAGGCAATTTTTCTTTCCTGAGCTTTCACTTTGGTCTCTTTCACTGTTACGCTCTTGTGAGAGAAATTGCTTTCTGAGTTTTACCACCAACTAAAAAAATGATCTGATAAAAATATTATTTCTACTAACAATAAGTCTGTAGGTACTGAGTTAACCTGTCAAACCTCAATAAATTTGAAACAGCACAGCAGGTTTGGGTCAGGACTCTGCTTTGTCTCACATTTCTATGGAGTTTCTGAGCTATTTAGATCCCTAAAGTTTTTTTATTGCACCATCAAACCATAGCTTGGAGCTGTGCACAGACATTTCTCCCTAGATCCAACAGAGCCAGGGGAGTGACTGGAGTCCTCATTCCTGTGTGCTGCTGGTATCTAGCATTGCATACACACACACATGCACAGTTTGCCAGTTCATCTGCTTGTGGCTTCCATGCAAAAACGATGGGCTGAACAGTGCCCAGGCCTTTCCTAAGCTGTATGCATTCTATGAACTGGGCTAAGGAGGTATTTGGATGGTTGGCCCAGGTGTCAGTTTGAGAGAGGTAGCAAACTCCAGTAGGAGCAGGCCAGAAAGAGTTGGGGAGTATCCAAAGCAAGGGAGGAGAAGTGTTTGGGTGGGAGACCACATTCTATGCCAACCCAAAGTTGTGTGCAACTCTCTAACATCTGTGTTTATTTTTCCCCTGCTTACTGGATGTTATTTTATAAAAATGACGTTAGACGTCAATAATTAGGAGAAAGCTAGTCTGCTTTTGTTGTCACATTCAAAAGAGGCTTCCTTTTCTCATTTATCTGAAAATTTAGTTGAAATATAGGCAATCTTCTGGAGGCTCTTATGTTTTTATTTTTGCTATACCTGTGCAGACACACTTCCTTGTTATATCCCTGACCTTAATTCTGTCCTTCCTACCTGCCTGTTCTTCTCCACAGGAATAGGACTACAAAAGGCATATCTTTGTGTCATTCGTGTTTGCAAGGTTTGAATACCCTCTGAACATCAGGTTCCTCAATATGAATGTTTAGTCTCTCAGTATTTCTTACTTGGCCTGGGGACACTCCAGTTATTATTGCAATATTATTATTACTACTGAAAATAAAATATCATGCAAATTAATATCAGCTCTATTCAGCTCCACTCTGTGTGGGAGAGCTTTGTGCAGCTAACATCCCTTCAGGGAGTTTATATTAGATTGATGAGAGAGCAGTGAATTACTTCTTGTATGGTTTATCATATGCTGATTATGAAAAATTCTGGCCAAGATGATCTAGTGTTTTTAGTACTGCGAGCAAACTCTGGAGTTTGTTAAGAAGGTATTCTTATCTATCCTGCTAGAGGAAAGTAAAACTATCTTAAAAAGACAAAAATAAAAAAATGTGTAAAGCTTGCATTGCTCATCTATTTTGCTTGAGAACCTGTCAAGCTCTTTCTATTGCAGGGAGAGGGTTGCCCTTAGAGTATCAGTTCTTTCTTTCTGCCAAAATGCTAAATCCATACAGTTTCAATATCCTTGTTGATATTATTGGTATTATTCTAATTTGGGACTTCAAATACTTGTGGTCTAGACCTTCAACTGATATGACTTACATTCTGCCAAGAATTTGCAGGTTAGTTTTTCATTCTTATGTGTTCCTTGACCTGCTCTGGGAGAGATTCTGTTGCTATAGCTCAGGACAAAATTTTCTTTTTCTCTTCAATTCTTCTATTTCTTGGGAGATATAGCCCCCATACACTGTACATTCAGTCACTCATGTGCCCCTTGAGATGAGATAGGCCTCACTGAAACCTTTGGTTTCTCACAACAGAAACTTCTTGTGTCATCGGCTCAAGCTGTTCATGGGTGACGTCCACAGACAGTTTTGGAAAGCCAGACTGGGTGTTATCTTCCATTGGTGTCCTGGCATCCCAGGAGAGGCAGCAGATGCTTCTGGAAAACCGTTCCTCCCATGGAGATGTTGAAGGTAGGCAGAGCTACAGCTCCCCTCGAACGGATCCTGGCTGCAGCAGGAGTCAGCGGGCTGAGGGCTCAGGCCCATGTCACTAGAAGTGCCACCATGTGCTGCTTCTGGTGCAGGGCTCCCAGAGGCCCAGTCAGTGCCCAAGAGTCAAGGAGAAATGACCACGTAATGCATGTGTGCTGCCTTGGTTGTGCATGGATGTACCCTCTAAGGAGCCAGCCCCTTTATACACTTATTTCCTATCTCCCCATTTTGGGATAAGCTGCTTTTATTTACAGAGTCTGCATTTTTTTTTTTTTGGAAATTCAACCCTATACAAGCCAGAGCTGGCTTCACTTGTTTGCTGTCTGACTGGCAAAGTCTTTGGCTTTTGTTTTGTTGGACATGTCTTCAAGCATTTTTTGGTTTCTTGTCATTTCTTCTATCATTTCTTTACTTAAATCCTTAATTTTTAATTTATTCTTTCTCTCTTTTTATTTATGTGCATGGCTTTTCCTTTATTCTCATTACTCCTTTCTTCAAACTCTTTCTCCATTTTCCTCTTATTATGTCTCTTCCATCCATGCTGTGTGTCTCTTGTTTTGTTCTGTTTTTTTTTTTTTTTTCTCTTCACAGGGGCCGTTTTCCTCCTGAACACCAGTAGACTCCCAGATAGGTGTGAGTTCAGCCTGCAAAGCCCCATCCTGCCTGGAAGCTTGGATTCTTGCTTGCTGGAGCTGTCCATAGGTTCACAGGATGCTGTTCCTCTTCTCCAGAGATTCACAGTTGAAATCAAATACGCAGAGACAAACAAAAACACAGTAACTTCTCTGAGAGCTGGCCATGAGGAGAATGCTGGGTAAGACAATAATTTTTCAACTGTTGAGCCTTTGAACTGCAAGGTAGAGTGGAGTTCCTCTAGGCTGCTGTTTATCAGTGTCTTTTGCCTTCTTGAGATCATTATTGCTACCATAGCAGAAAATAAAGGTATGACTTTCAGGACTAGAGCACACAGCCTCCTGACAGGATGCCTGTAATAGACACAGGTTTTGTGTGTCCCCTTTGCAAATGACACACCAGCTTAGATCTTACTCTGCTTCTGTCCCATTTGGAAGGGTGAAGAGTGATTAATTTTTTCACTGATTCTAGGACTGCAGCTGTAAAATGCATTCAGTCCAAAAACTGCCTTGGTAACATGACTGATATCTCTATGGATCCAGTGGGTCCTGCCAATGCTACAAGGGTCCCAATTCTTATTTTGAGGTGGGGTTGATTTTACCTCTTTAATAATTTCCTCCCTTCTAGTAGGTTCCGGAGTATCCACTTCTGCTCCAATTGTAGAGTTCAAGGAGGGCAAAAGCTGAGGTAAGAAGAGGTGAAGGAAAACAAAAGAAAATGTAACAACCACAGATCTTGTCCTGTATTCCCTTTGATCCTGCCAATGTTTTACTTCTTTATTCCTGTGTGTAGCAGAATGCAGTAAGGAAGAGAAATGGGTAAAGGGAATAAATCACAACAGGAAAAGAAAGCGAAAAGTCCACGTGTCATCTAATTTTTCCATTTTCCATGTGCTTGTTTTTCCTTTGCTGCAGTCCAACTTGTAAGAACCTGGGTCAGACACATAACAGAGTTTTTTATTTCCATCACCTGACTGACTCCCAGGGAGAATTTAAGCAAGAGATCCCAGTTCTTGTTTTCTTTGAATTCTTTGGCACTCCCCAGGCTGCCATAGAGATCTGTAGCAAAGAGTCCCTGTCAGCCAAAGATAGCAGAGTTTGACTAAAAAATCTTTTTTTTCCAGATCTCTCTCTCCCTCTTTCTCTCTCATTTTCAGCTGTTGCTCGATTCCTTCCTGGCTATTCCTTTCCCATCTTCTTGCCAATTTCACTGGGAATCTGTTGTGTTTTCTGGGATTAATTTCTAATATCCTTTTTTTACCTACTCAAAGCTGCCCTTGCACCTTTTTGAATATTTGACAGGCGTCTGCAGGTGCAGCTCTATTCCACAATGTAAACTCATAAAATACCCTTTTGCTACACCTTACTGGTCAGACCAGGCTTTGCTGGTAATCACTGCAGCATCTCTGGAACAGATCATAGATGCTGTTTAGCAGCTTATTTGAGCACTGCAAAATAATTGTATGTGAAGTCAAGATTATCATCTCTCTAAAAGTGATGGCATTTAGATTTATTAGAATGAAGTTCCTTCCTTATTGGAAGTTGGCACCGACACTGGTATTACTTTTTCTTACTGAATGAAATGAAGCACTGGTAAGAGAATTTACTCTTAAGATTTTAAATAGGGGAGGAGACCAAATCCTGTTTGAAATCAAGATAGAAAGGAGGATAGAAAAGAAATAAAACAAAGTTAGGAACTATCAAATACCCTTCCTTTCCTCCCTCATTACAGGGGAACTTTAAAATCTTGGTACAATTTAAAAAAAAGCTGACCATGCAGGCCAAAGAGAATTTATTTCTAACACAGTGATTGACTTGCTTCTTGCTAGGCAGGTAGCCTGAAATGAGCATTCTCTCCATGATTAAGATTTTAACAACATGAGGTGTTAAGGAGAGATTACCCTGAAGGGTTTCCACCTTACAGGGACTTTCCACAGGGAATAGGAGTTCTACAAGTTTTTCTGTCTTAACCAAACCCTGCTGCACAATTTAGAGCAGAACAAGGGGGGACAAGGAGCAGATGACCTTGAGGTAGATGCCTATGTGTAGTGCCTAGTGTAACCAGTGAAAATTACTACCAAGGGTTTGCCTTCAGATCAGAATAGAAACCTGGACATAGAGAAAAGTCTAGGTGGCACTTTTTTCAGATAATCAAGACACACCAGGAAATCCTGCTTCAGTCCCTTTTGTCACCTCTCAATTCCATGACCAAGCTATACTTCATGATAAACTCCAGCTGCACCAGACTACTTCAGTGAATTCTTTTTCTGGACCTAGAAATATTCTCCTGATGGTTTTTTCTCCTTCAGGATCCATCAGCTACACAGTTTCTAAAAGCTTAGATATATGTCACATGTAAGAGAAAGTTTCCTGTTCACCTCACCAACTAGTAGGACTTATAATTAAATTGGTAGTATGGAAGCTTTTTCACACATAAGCCCTAATGAAAGAAGAAGAAGCAGATGGACTTTTGGTACTATGTTCTCTGAACAAGTAGGGCAAGGTCACAAAGTCATGTTGTTTATTTTTAAATACCATACCTATAGATCATGGGTGTTCTCAGCTATTACTGTTAGAAGGAGAACTGCTGAGGGAGTGAGGTGTTTAAGATTCTATGCATTTACAAAAAATATATAACATTTAATTTCTCATTATATCAGTAAAGCTCAAACATCAAGACCCTGTAGCCTTGCTTGCAAGGACAAGCCTTCTTTGTCTGGCACCTAACTCAGAAAAATGTTTTCACTTCCTCAGGGTTATGGTTATGGTGCTTATTCAGGTCACATCTAATATATGTTTTTTTAATTTTTTTTAAAACTTTATTTTCTTAAATGTTTTTACTATTTTGCTTATCCTACCTTTTCATCTTTGCTACACAGACTCAGAATCAGCCACAGTTGAAAATTCTTGAGTCCTGTGTGGTTTTGAGTGTTTTCACATGCTTGTGTTTGTTGTGGACCACAATTATTTCAGTGTTCTTAGCCAAAACTGTTTCAGTAAGAAGCTAGCTTCTTTCAACTCTAAGTACTCACACTGCATTTAAAATAAAAAAGCATCATTTGGGGCAGGGATAATATTTTCATTTTCTGTAGTTAATAAGCCTAGCTGATTTTGTTCTCTTTTCATTCTGGAATGACCACGGTAGTCTCAGTAGATCAGAAAACAAAAAGTTCATGGCCATGTGCACACATGGGTTTTCAGTTAGCCAACCTCACAAAACTGTTTATTGCTTATTTTTTTGTGTCTTCCCCCTTTTTCTTGAAGGGATGGTGGATAAAATGCTCCACCATCTTCTGAGACACTTGAAAAAATTTGCCATCTTTGACACTTCTACTAATGTGGTTGTTTTTTTCCACAAAAGTTATTTAACTTCTCCTACTGCATGGATGACAAGGGAGTAGCCTGGAAAGTCTTCTCAGATAATGCCTAAATGCATGCTGACAACAATGAGCAGAACCCTTTTGATTAAAAAATGTATCTAAAAAGGGTGAGGCTGTCCAGCTGCTATACATGACTATGAATTTTGAACACCAAGCTGGGAGTATGATTCAATTAGTGCCTCCTGTGCCTCTCTTGAACTTGCACCCAAAAATATACTGTGTCAAAGAATAATCCTCTAAGAGTTTGGTGAAGGCTGGAGTGGTAGGCATGTGTTTTGCACTCTCTATTTCCTTTTAAGTCCAGTGGTTAGCACCAGATGTATGTGAGGACATGCAGAAAACAGCTTCCTGTGTGTATAAAAGTAAAGTACAACTTCTAATCTTTATGTTCACTGATTGAGTCTAGAAGCATCTAGCATACACAGCTTTGTGCAAAAACCCATGCAGTGGGACCCCCTAATTTAGAAAATATTTCAGCTTTCATGTTCTGCTTTGTTGCATTTTTCAGTCCTAATAAAGAAATGGTTATTCTTTACATACAATATTTCCTAAAATTAATCATCAGTTATCTTTGTTGGATATAAAAAAATCACATCATAGAAAGGATTGGTAGGAAGAGGGTGGAAAACATCTGTTCAGCAGAGAAGATTGAGAGGCTAATGAAATCCCAAAGTAAACCCTACAAAAGAAAATTTGAAGTTAAATTTTTCAGGGTGAATCTTGAATTTTCTTGCATTAAGCATTAGATATCTTGCAGCACTAAACTTTCTATCCATGCAAATTTCTCCAAATTATATCAGACCCTAATAGTTCTTCCATGCATACAGATGAATTTTAACATCTCTTTTTAGGAGAAGAGTAATATTGCCTCAATACTTAAGATCTGGTTTGACATAAAATCAATAGTAAAGTTATTGCCAAGTGTGGTTTTTCTGGAAGCCTGCTGCAATGATCCATCTTCTGCTGGATCAACACTGGGCTTCGTTCCTCATTCCATTAAGAAAATTACATTGGCTCTGACGAGCTTCCATTTCAATGGTGAGACCAAGCAAAGAGGTGTAATTATTTACAGCGTTAGAAATCTTGCTGCAGTTGGATCTAGTGGGGGAGGCTTTCTTGAGGAATACCTTGATGATGAAGAGACTTTATATACAAAAGCACTCTGTGTAATGCAAAGCCACTTGTCATTTTTGCAGCCTTTGAATGTTAGACAGCTTCTTTTGGCATGTTATAAATGGAGAAAATTTCAGTAGCAGAGATATTTCAGTTCAGAACTGGGATGTTTCATGGGAACTTAGCAGCTCTTCTGAGCCAGAGCGCTAATTTGCAGCAGTAGTGGCTTAAGATGGTGGCCTTGTTCTTCCACCAGATACCACAGCTCTCCCAGCAAAGATGGCAGAATAGGCAATCTGTCTTCCTGAGTCATGGCATTTCAGAGCTTGGTTTATTGACTTAGATGGCTAGTTTTATTTTGATGTACCAGTCTATAAACAGCAAGTTCCAAAGTGTCTGGCTCATAAAGCATATAGTATTAAGGTGCAGCAGCTGAAACAGTCATTGTTTTCAGCTGTGGGGCTCTTCAGTTGCTACTGCTAAGTGTACCACTGGCTGTCAATCAGAGGCTGTGTGCCACAGGTTCTGCACTCAGTGTTGTGTTAACACTGGCAATAATGTGGAGTCTCAGCTGGAGTGTGGGTTGTAACTTGGTAGAGGTATTAGAACTGTGCCTAATAGCTAAATTTGAAAGATTGTCCTTACCTTTATAGGCTTATTGCACCAATTTGATTATGACTCGTTCATTCTTGTGGTCAACAGGATGCAATGGAGTGATGAACAAAGCTGTGTCATGTAGCAGAAGTGACTCAGTTCTGGGTCAGTGCTGGATGGTCTTGGATGTTGTCCCACAGTGTGGCAGGGGGGATATTTATAAGAATATTTATGAGATGTATTTATAGGTGCTGGATGTTCCTGAAGCTGCACTGCAATACAGATTGAAAGCAAAGCAGTTGTTCTTCCATGTTGGGAAGTAGATATTGTGCTGTTGCAATTCAGGGCTGTACCTTTCTGAAGATGAATTAAATTATAATGAGCTATTGAATATATTATGATGGGACAGGAAATAGAGGAAATAGGGTCATCCTCATGTAAGAAGAGCTCAGTTTCATTTGAGTTCAGGATAGTTGTGGGAATATATGTGTGTGTACAATTGTGAAGTGAGAGGAGGGTGGATGCCATAGAAGGGATAGTAAAAGATTGTCCAGACGAAGTTATATAATTATGAAGGGAAAATGCAAGAGAGGGTGATAAAAAATTAAAGTTGCTCTGGATTTTTTGCAAGTGGCAAATACGGTTCTGTGATTTTTATACTGAGTCCAGAAGAGATGTGTTTGTAATCTGGTGTTGCCTTCTAAGGTGTTTCTGGTGCAGTGGTACATGACCACTTCAAGGCAGCTGAAGGCATTTCCTACATGAAAAAATAATCCTAGGAGCAGACCTGATCAACATGTCTTAACACTGTGGCCTGGCCTTCTTATTACTCCGTTGGCAACCACTTTGGTCATTTGTCCAGAGTGGACAAGTAACATCAGCAATGTGTAGAATGCGGGTAAAATTATCTCTGTCTGATACTATTTTCAGAAAAAGAGCTTAGAGCAAGGATTCCTTTCTCACCAGCCTTGCTCCAATCTATTTACAAAATAATAACACATATATTTAACTGTGCTTTACTGTCTTGCTAGCATAAGATATAGGAACAGATTTGGAAACAAAAAAATGAAGTGAAAATATTTTTAAGAATTCTGCTGTAGTTTTTAAATGATACCTGGATACCCTGACTTCCATCAGACTTAATTTGAGTGAAGTACTTCAAAAATCCCCTTTTGGTATCTCTCTCCAGCTTGTGATGTCTTACAACCATCTTTAAAATTAGGGTACAGGGGATTATTTGTTTTTCTCCAAACTGCCACAACTGCTGCACAATTGAGAAACCTTTGCAATCTAGATTTGCAGGTTATGGCATTGGGTCTGTAGTGAAATGTAAATGGCACAAGTAATCTGCATTTCATGGAACAGCACTTCTCTTCTGTCCCTTGCTTTATGGGTGCACTGTGGTTTGCTAAGGCAGAAAATCAGACAGGCAATACACAGATAAAGGTTTTCATTCTTGATACAACCAAGAAACATTCAGGCTCAGACATTTGCTTCCAGAACACACAATGTCAGTGTTGGCTTGAGGAGATCCAGAGTCTTGTGCAGCTGCTTGGTTGATCTGTACTTTAAAGAGCAAAGAGAACACAAACACGTATGTGAAAAGCACATATTGGGGTAGTGTGTCACCAAAACTGGTGATAATTTAAGATCCATTTAAGAATCATTGGGAATGGTTGGATCTCTTCATCATTAACCATAAGCTCTGCAGCAAAGATAACTTTACATGAGCTTGCGAGGCTGGACATCACTTGTTTTATATTAACACCCATTTCTTATCTTGCTATTTGAATTCATTGATCCATTTCCCACATGGATACTATTACTTCTCTTTGGTACAATGCAGAATCGTTATGCTGGAGACTCCATGGAATCTGATGTGCTGTGTGTATGTCTGATAACATTCTTTTGTCCTCTAGGATGAAATGGAAACACCTGGTGGCCCAGATTGGACAAATAGAAAGACCTTTCAAAATCACCCTGGTGTATTCAAACTGCGGAGCACAGGAGGTTGGAGTACTGGCAGTGGGCTCCTTGCAGCTCAGGAACTGCTTTCATGGTATGCTGCAACACAGACAGGTTTGGAATGACCATACACATTCTCACCAAAATGGGGGACAGGATAGAATTTAGAAGAAAGATGAGTAACTCAGAATTATAGAACTAATTCTAGTGATCCTCTCTGCTTTTGAGCTTTGCTTTGTTTGATCTTTATATGGGAAAAAACCAAAAACAATTGGACTTATGCTGAATCCAAAAACAAGGGTGAAAAAAGTCTTTAGATTATTTTAGCATTTAGTATTTTTCTCTCTTAAATAATCAAGAACAGTCTACCTTGTGTAACCAAAGCCTTTTCCATACTTGGGCTTTATCTAACAAATCTATGAAGAAAAGAAACAGTTATCTGCTCCTGATGGGATCTGTTTGTTACTGCCAGGCTGAGAATTTGTGTCTAAAATGAAAATAATTGGAATGTAATTATTTTCTTTAAGGTCCTTAGTGCTCAGCTAAGACCTCAGTTTTACCTGGAGCTTACAGTTTTGTTCTGAATGTCATGCAAATGATCCTCAGCGGCTGTGCAGAACCCTGCTAATGTCATTTAGGCTTCTTGGAAGTGCAGGAGTCTGTCAGCACAGGCAGTCTCAGGTTGGGGACATAATCATCTTCAGTTCCTGAATTTCATGAATTAATATAATGTTATTGTTTCCATTTTGCAGACCCTGTAGAAATAGCCTGGAATGTAATGTAAAAAGAAAACACTATTGTGAGCATGGTTTTGATCATATTAGAAATTTAATTCTAGTCATTATTCTTTTAATTTAACATGCTATATTTTTAATGTAATTTTTTTGACAGTCCTAGAGTTTTGAGGGGATGCATAATGCCTGAAGCAGTGTGCTCTCAGTCTCTAAATAACCTGGTGCATGTATCTGGCACAAAATAGTGTCATGAAAAATTATTTTTTCAGAGTGTGTACCTGGATTGCTGCAGAGGTGTTCTTTTCTCTTTCTTCTGCAATTGGTTCCCTAACTTTTACATTTTTTCCAGAGTGGTAGCGTCCCAATGTAACTTCTGTGCAGAGCTCTGCTAAAGGGCAGCATGTCCATAACAGGCCTGAGCACAGCCCTGCAACCACAGGACAGGCTGGGAGCATTGAGAGTTATGCTTTTGGGAAACATCTGACTTAAAAATCATGTTCAGCCTGGTTGATGGGTACCTGTGAAGTCAGTCAAATGCTCCCAGGCTAGAACTGACTAGACTAGTTAGGGTGCATGACTAAAATTTGTGTACAGCAAGCCAGCTTGCTGGGGAAGCAGCTTCCTCATGGGCTGGATGCCACAGCTGGAAGCTGGCACAGAAATGAGTCAGCAGCCCAAGCGCTGGTTAAACTTGAGCTTCAACAGGGCATAGCAATGTATCTGGAGATAAGTGGGTGTCCCTGCCTCCAGCAGCAGGGTGCCATGCAGCATGCCACAGCTGCCTGGCAGGTGCACAGTCATGTGTGCAGAACTGAGGAGCACATCACAGTAGGAAACTGCTAGGCCCTTCATTAAAAAAAACCCCAAAATTATCTAAAGATAGAACAAACAGATCAAAAGCAGTACATCAGAAAGAGAAGGGCAAAAAATTTTGTCCAGGAATCTCACGCTGGATAGAAACCTACATGAAAATAGCAGAGATTTATTGTATGAAGGGCAAGGTCCTACAAGGTCCTGTGAAAACTAGTACACACAAAGGGTCATACTCATCCTGTCAACTCATCTCTAGATATACTTCTCTTTTTTTTTCCCTATTAGATAAAGAAAATCAAGACCTTTTTGTATATGACAAAGGCTCAACCTTCCCCTGCTTTCATGGAGGCTGTGTCAGCCACCTACAGATCTGTGAGTTCATCAGTGATTGCCCTACCAAAGAGGAAGGAGTGAGGTGTGGTGAGTATGTGGCATGACACTTCATGAGAACCTTCATTCCATTAGAAGAAATAATTTAAAATACAAAATAAGTTAAATTGATCCCATCTTTAGATTAATTCAGTATTTCACCTCCTGAATTAATTTGTCCAATTTATGCTAATTGGATACCAACATTCTCTTTGAAAAGTCACCCTATAAAGAACCAAATGGATTTAAAAAAAAAAATGGTTTTGTTTCTTAAGTATTGCAGTAAGGAGCTCAATGACCTTCCCTTTACAGTTACTGCTACTTCAGAGAAAGGGAAAATTTTATTTACATGTCTGCAGGTGGGTGAAAATTTCCTTCTGGACCCAAGATCTAAGCCTTCCCTTCAGGAAAGGGTATTAATCATCTTTCCACTCTTAGTTACCTACAGTGTCACTATTACCGCGACCTGTGTGGGTCGCAGTTGGTGAGAGAGAGACGGTGAATCTTGTATCTTGATCAGAAGGCTGAATTTATTAATATATGATATAATACATTATAATTATACAAAAAAGAATATAGAGAGAGGTTTGCAGAGCAGCTAGCTAAGCTGAGAAGAGATAGAAAAGAACCCACAACAAAGTTGTGGCCAAGGACTCAGTCCCCTGGCTTGAACTGGTGATTGGCTCTTAATTATAAACATAGAAAATGAGCCAATCAAGGTGAATCCTATTGCATTCCACAGCAGCTGATAATAATTGTTTACCTTCTCTTCGGGGGCCTCTGGCTCCCGAAGACACAGAAATATGAAAGGAAGGATTTCTGTGGAGAAATGTCTGCGACATCTCACCTTTCTAAATTGTATAAAAATAAAAGAAAAATGCTGATGTGGAATGAACAGGAAATTCCTTCACCTATAAAATATAGAATACTAATAATTCACTAAAACAATCCTACAATATAAGAAAAATTGCAAGAAACAATGCAAAGAGAATTCAAGTCCATGCAGCTGAGTTTCAGGAACAGTCCATCAGCTGAAGTTGTTTCTTTTGGACATCTGAGAGTCCTTTTTGGTCCTGAAACAGCATAACACAATTTTAAACAATTTGAAACAATTTGAACAATTTTTAGAATGTCCTTTTCTGGCCCTTCAGTGCTTCAGCACTTCAGAGCTGCTGCCTGCCTATTTTCAATCTTTTTTATTTAATTTTTAATTTTTTTTTTTTTTTTTTTTTTTTTTTTTTTGATCGAAAAGCAAAAGAGCAGCAAGCCGAGCAGAGCAATGCCAGAGAAGGAAAGGCCCTGGGGGCCCTGGCCCATACTGGACCAGGAACCCCAAAACTGGCTCACACAGGGGGACCCGGACCGGTAGGACAAACCAGAATCCCCAAAAACATCAAGAGGCCTCGCAGTGGGCCCGGCCCAGGAATTTCCTGAGCCCAGCATCCCAGGCCAAACCCATGAGGAAGGCTCTGCATTCCCGCGGGCCTGAACTTTGCTGCCAGCACAATGGCAGCACGGGTAGTGAGACGCTTCCTTTCCCCTAAACCACTGAGGCATGCCAGCAGCAGGGAAATAGAAGCTGCCCCGAGAATCTTCATCTCGGGTCTGGGAATGTTTGTTTCCCACAGCAAACCAGCTATGGTCTCCTCCAACTGTGCCCTCTCCCTCTGCAATACATCGGGTTTGTCTCTCATCCGCCCCCTGGCTTCATCCCCATCCCCTCCGGGCTGGGAATCAGAGGCAAAACTTTCGGGAGCCCCCTCCCCCTCGCCGCTAGGGCACAAGAGAGGCGGCGGCCTCCATGGGACAATCCCCGAAAAACCACCCCCCAAACCGCCGAGAATGCTGATCTTAAAAACAGGCAGCTGGACTGCCACAACAGTGAGCTGGCGGGCAGCCCCCGCTCCACGGAAGGAGAGACCCCCTGCCGGAGCGACTGCTGGGACGTCCGGTGGAAGCATCGGGGAGGGAGCCGAAACTGGGGAGGGAATCGCGCTGAGCATGGGATCCGCCGCGGGCTGCTCCGAGGGTCCCGCGGGCTCAACTCCGTTTTCTGCTGGGGTCCGCTGCGGAGGCGCAGTCGCAGTCGCCGTCGCAGTGCAAACAGACAGCAGCGGAGCGTCGCCGTTGCTTAGCAACAGGTCAATCGACGGAAGTGCTGTCTCTTCGGCCTTCTCCGACACAGGCTCTGGCGGGGGCAGGGAGGCCGGTGAAACCGCGGGCGGGACCTCCTGGAGAGGCGGAGACGGGATCTCCTGGAGTGACGGCTCTAGCAGGGCCGTGGAGGAAACCTCGGAGACTGGTGCCGCCCCCGTTTCTGAAGGCGGAGTCTGAGAGGCCGGCGCTGGCTTGAGCGGCCGCTCCCATCCCCCCGGAGAGAGAGAAGGGGGGGAAGGAGAACACTCCATCTGAGCATGCTCCGGAGCAAGAGTAAAAAAAACTTCTTCGCGCCGCGAAGTTTCAGCCCTCCCCGCCGCGAAGCGGGGGAGGGGGAAAAGCCCAAAGTCCTCCCCCACCGGGTCTTCTGCCAAGGGTGGTGGAAACGGAGCTTGGCCATAACAGTTAGATATCCATTGAAAACAAGCTGCTCTGCGCTTCAGGACTGGGAAAAGCTTTATAAATGCTGAGTAGATGGAAGGCAACACGCGTCCCTCCAGGTAGACGCACTGGATAATCGAGTCCATGCACTCCCAGACAAAAACATCCAAAGCATACAGAATATCAGTAAAGAACCCAAAAAGCTTTGCCCATCGAAAGAATTCATAGATATCTGTTTTTGACAAAAAGAAACCGTCTTCCCTGCACCAATGTTTCCAGAGGGCTATTATTTTCTCCTCTGAAGGGGAGAATTGAATCTCTTCTGGCAAGGCATGGGTCTGCCATACAAACAGCCACAAGCTACGAAGGGCTGGTTCATCAGGGATAGAAAAGTGAACAGTACCTTTTGAAAGAGTCCAGCTTGCTCTGGCCAGCTCCACAGGTCTGCTGCTCTTTTCCATCATCTTTCCTGATGGTTTTCCAGAAGAAAGATTCTCTTTGTGGTCAGCCTTGGCTGTGAACTCTGTCCAAATCTTCAGTTCTTCAGCTCCTGGCTTGAATCCACTTTCTGAGGTCACTTCAAAGCAACCCTCAAATGCTACACATACAGGATTTTTACCCAGTGCAGCAATTTTGCTCCTCTGGTCTTATCAGATTAATTTTTGCTCTGACACGAGGGGACATGTCACAAATCTGTTCTTCCAAGATCCCCGTTCAGGAATTCTTGCACATCAGGACAGAAAAATCCCCTAACAGTGTATGAGCTGCTAAGAATTAATTTTAGCTTTAGAAAGTACAGTGGTGATTTAAAATAATCTGTTGATTTGCCTTCCTTTAAGTGGACACAAAACTTTGTGATGCCTGCAATTTAATATGTAGCAAGACCTTTACCAAATTTGTGGCTGCGATTTGCCATTCCTGAGGTTACAGGGGCTGCAGTTTTGCCCAGAATTTAGAGTAGGACAGCACAAAAAAGACTCAAATGTTTACAGAAGCAAAGTGTTGGCTTTCTAATGGTGACTCTGGAAATAAATGAGACCTATTTTGATAGTGTAGCATATGTTGGATAACTTGGACAACAATGGATTTTCACTTTTGTTTTTGTTTGTGTTCTTCCATAATCAAGTTGCTCCTATTTTCCTACTTTTTCTTGTTCTCAATTGTAGACAGTCTCCCAGAGGGTTCACATTGCTCATTTGAAGAAGGTCTGTGTGGCTGGACACTGAATGAAACTGCAGCATCTTCTTGGTCTATTCGGGGCATTTCCAAAATGATTGAAGAGGACTCATTTATAGGGTCTACTCTGCAAGTCACTGGTGGTAGGTTCTTTATTGTTCTCTCTCCCACTCTGTGCATGCATGTACACAAGAGCCTTGAACTTAAGTTTATTTAAATAGGTTGAATAATTTTGGCATCATTGCCAAATGAACTTCAGCATCAGTATTATCTGTAACAGCTTCAACTTTTGAACATGACTCAAAACTTTATAATAAACAAGTTCTGCAAAAAAGTTAACTCAAAACTCTCAGAGAAAGGATTCTCCTTCATCTTTAAAAAATTGTATAAAGCATATTCTTCCATCCTCCTCCCTCTTATGAGCTGCTCGGCTACAGAGCACCTCAGCAGCAATATGATAAATGCTGCATCACAAGGTAAAAATTGCCCAACAGAACTGCAGAACTGTCAACTTGCTAAATAAGAAGGAGACCCTCACCTGTTCAGGCTGAAAGTCAGAAGTGTTAGTACACATGAGTCTTGCCTCACAGTTCCCTGCCAAAATGAAGGGTTTCCATACAAGTATCCTGTTTGTCTCCTGAGAGCTTATGTAAGCTCTCTCTGGAAACCAAGACTGCAAACAAACTCTTCCAGCCCAGTGTTTTACTCAGCAAGGGTCATTGATGCTAATGTGTAGGAATTAGGAGTGTAGATTGGTGTGCACCTCTCTATGGGAAGACCTTGAGTGGTCTCTGAGGTTTACCCACTCACATTCCAATAAGGGGTTTGGGGTGTTGACTTTTGTGCTGCTAAAATCTACCAGACTGTTTACTACAACCTCACCAACAGACTTGCTTTCAAGCCCTGCTTACACCTACATATGCTTTCATACCTACAGCAACATTAATAATGTTAAATTGTTTCAAGTGATTACACAAAAAAATAAGAGATCATTTTGTCTTTTTCACTTTTGTGTTGACAGGACACTTCCTCTACCTGCGAGCAGACAGCACTCAGACAAGCGGTATGGCTAAAGCTTACAGTACCAGCTTGCCAGCCAGTCTTGCCACTGAAGACTACCAGGTGTGTCACTCTGTCTAAGCACCTTTGTGGAGTAAATCATCAGGCTGTAGGCACCATTTACACAGTTAGCCTGTTCTCCTGTCCCTCTGCAAAACACTGGAAAGCAGAAGAGCTGGCTACGCTGCCTAGCTGGCCATTTGTTCAGAACTGGAAAGGGGATGTGAGGTGCATCCCCAGTAAGTGAAAGCAGAAGCCCCAAATCAGTTACTCCTTGTGGAAGACTCCCCAGCCTGGCTGTACCACATAGGAAGAGTTACTGAGAGGTAACAGCTAAGTTGTATGGGGCAGCCAGTGTTTGCAGAAAATGGAGCTGTCTGGCTGGGCCATTCAGTCTTTTAGTATATCTGCTGCTGAGATTTTTCTTCATAAATTCTACAATACTTGTACAGGAGTTAATAAACTTGATAGTTTCACTGAGAACAGGAGTGTGAAGTTAGAATGCATTGGATTTTCCAGAAATAGATGAATATAATAAACTTCTGATCATATTCTTCAGGAATTTCATAAGGTTAATGCAACCTGGCCTTGATAAAATCACACAACTTGCCTTGCAGCTCTGAGATGCTGGAATAGAAAATATTAAATAATATTATAGTCATAACACTTAGGAAAATTAAGCTGCAAGTTTGAGCTGGAGTCCAGTCTTGCTATGGGAAAAAGAGAAAACTTTGATGTCTCCTAAATAGAGCTGGGAAAATAAATACGGTGCAGGTGCCAGAAATGTAACTTTGGCATTTATATTTATTTATAAATCCAGGTAAAATATGGTGGGTACAACATAAACAACAAAATAAAATGTGATTGGAGATAGGTTTACAAAACCAGGAGAGGAGAAGCAGTAGCTGTTGGTTATTGTGCAGAAGCCACAGGAGATTCTTTCCTCCACTGGCAAGGATTTGAGGCCACATTGCAGGATCAAGGAACTTCTGTGGTTGTTCTTTGCAGAACATGTGTGTGCTCCCTTTCCTGCTAGTACTGGAGCTCTCTGTAACATTAAGAACAGCTGAATATTCACATTAGTGGTAGAAATGGCAACTTTCTCTTCCTCTGTGGCAAACTGGAAGTGGTTGTTTCAAAGAAGAGGACAAGTCCTGCTTCAAAACATTCTTTGGCCTGCTGATTTTGTTGCTCACTTGTCTCAGGGGTGCTACAATTCAGGTGGTGCCTATGAATTGGAGCAGGTAGATGGACTGAGGTTTCCTGCCTCTAGAGACCGTTCTTGTTTTAAAGGTATCTGGGCAGGACAGCTCTCCCCTCAGAGAAGACAATAACAAGGAAATCAGTCCTCTCACCCAGATGGTGTCAGAGGCTGTGGATATTGTCATCAGTGATTGAGGAACAGCTGCCCAACAGGAGTGTCCGTTTGGGTCTTTGCTGAGAGAATTCTGTGCTAGTGATGGTGCTGAGTCAAATACAGTCAATGACTGGAAGCTTAGTGATTTCTGTCATTAAAGAATTTGACCCAGATTCAGAGGTTTTGTGTCTCAAATTCCTAGGGACGGGAGAAATTACTACTTTTCCCTTTTGTCACAGATTACCATTCTTTTCCTCTTCTTCCTCTGTTACAGATTCAATTTTCAGTGCATGTTTTTGGAAGCTACAATGGTACAGTCTCCTTCTCTCTCAGGGAAGAGATAAAGGGAGCTCCAATCACCTTGCCAATGTGGGAAAGGGCAGGGAGCTGGAGCGACCACTGGTTTCTCATCACCTTACCGATGCCAGTGCTTCAGAACCGGTAAGAGCTCCACTGTCGGCAGCCAGAGTTACCCCTACAGATTTAGTAAATTGTTCCTGTCTTTGTTGTGAAGTGTCACTTTCATTCCTGCCTTCTTTCAGAGCTGTTTTTAAGTGACTCTGCTTGCTCAGGAAGTATTCTGCCATAAGTGCATATCTTTGTGCACATGCATGGCTTAGCTCAACACAACCCCATGCCATGTGACAGCACTTCTATGCAGCCTCAAACAGTACTTAGGTTTTGGGAACAGCAAGCATCTGTACTAAAAACCTTTTAGCAATCTGAGCAAGCCAGTGTACTTACAGGGGCAAAGTGCTCCCAGCAGGGAAACAGCTGCATTAGAATAGCTGCACTTCATACTCCCATAGTAGAAAACACTCACATGAGTCAAAGGCATGGTAATCCCACAGTTCAGCCAATAGAGCTGTCCAGTTTAGGATCAATGTCACTGTGGCCTAGGCAGCTGGAAATCCTTCATTGCCACATTACTGATGCAATGATTTCAGAAAAAGACTGTTGCCCAAATGAGCTTTACACTAAAGTTTTCATGGGTTTAAATGTAGAAATGCAGTGCAACATTGGTTTTCAGATGAAGTGAAATGTTGAAGTTTTAAAGAATTTCAATGAAATCAAATTTAATTCAGGCATTTCTTCTCCCTCACCTGGCGAAACTCAATCTCAAGCCATGTAGCTGGTGTTGGTAGCTGGTTATTTTGCACAACATAAGCTTTTATTTTTTTCAATTTCTCCAATCTGTTTTTTTTTTTTTTTTTGGTGGGGGGGAGGAGGGACATTTGGTTTTGGGGTTTTTTTTGCGTATTCCTGAGGAAGGCTTGTTTCACATGAAACTTAAGGAAAAAAAAACCCTCCAAAGTTGTGCAGTGAATATTATAAATGTTGCTCTACCTTCTTTCTGGTTTAATTTCCTGATTATATTTCAGTATTATCAGTATTATTTTTGCCTCCTGATTACCTGTCAGTATTATCACATGTTCACCATGCACACATTTGCCATGAATGATTCCTTTAGGGTAGGATTGGTCTGCCTGCTAGCACTGTATTTAAAATTCGTGTCTGACACAATCTGAAGCCCTGTGGATTAGTATCTGTTAGTTGTGAATATGTAGAGTGTGGCCAATATGTAAAGAATTAGTGCAGAATAGCTCATTTCTCTGAGCACTCCACTGTGGACCTGTCTGCAGCAGAGACCAAGGGGCTCTTCAGAGCTATTTAAGAACTTCTGCCTCCTCTGATTACAATCCCTTATGCTTGTTCCCTGAAGCCTCCAATTTCGGTATTGGCCCTTAATTCCGAAGCAAAATTAATCTTATGTGGCAGAAGGGAACGGACAGCAAGACACTTTTTTTGAGCACTAGCCAGAATGGCATGAAAAACAAATTGATATTCAAATGTTCAAATACCGTAATGTTTGAAAAAGTTGAGCATTTAGGCAAAATGAAAGCTGTAGTTAGGTTATGCATGTATTAATTATTGCAGTCTATTTCAAGTAGTTCTGTCTTGTTTTACTTCATGTAACCTTTCTGTATGACATTTTCAAATTTAAAACTGAGTGGCATAACAGCGATGATCATAATGAGTAAGGATGGAACTGTTCAGTCCAGAAGGCAAATCTGTACCAGCTGTGATAGTCAGGTGACTTCCAGAAGTAATAAGTTGCCATTTGCTACATTGATCTGTAACAGACACAGAACAAGCACCCATTGAGTTGAAGGTGCTGAAGCCATTTCCCCAAGGGAGGAAAACCTGGTCTTTGTGCTCCTAGGACATGGGCTCTGTCCCAGTCCTCTTGTCTTGCTGTTTCCATGCTCTATTCCTTCTGTCCTATCTGCTACTGTGTGCACTTGTTGCCTTTCTTCCTTGTTTTCATATACTTGGTCTCTCTTTTGCTTCAGCCTCCCATTTGGGAAACCGTTTTATCTATCTCATGCCTCTGGTTGTTATTTCCTTTCTGAAATTCTCCCTGCTTCTTGTTTACATCTCTCTTCTAGCAGCTGCTATCTTTGTGTGTTGTTTAGTTTTGGATTTTTTTTAATTAAGAAGTCTGAATCCCTTCCCTGCACTTCCTTTCTTCTCCTAGCTATCTCTAGTGTGCTTTCATTTCAATGCTCCTAGACCTACAGTAAAGGTTTATTCGCAGTACTCCTGTTTGATTGGCTATTTAATTCTCTCTGTAGATCTTGGGCCCAAATCCCCTGCACACCAAGTCTAAGCTCCTCTGCTGTAAAATTCCCAGTGAGCTCTCAGTCTCTCTCCAGGATAACACCTTGTTAACTCTGGATTCAGTTTAGGCAGCTTTTTTTTTTCTTCTGTTTGGCCAGAATCAGCAACAGAAAGGAAAGTTGGGGAAAAAAAATGTTTATCTTTTTATTTGGAAGGGTAGTTCTCACCTCATGTAGCTGAAGCAGGACTGACATGGAAGATAATAGCACTGCGTGGAAAGTACTATTTGCCTGAGACTTTCAGATATCCAGGGAAGAGGAAACTGCAGGATTAAAAAAAAATGCAAGGCATAGAAATGTCAGGGATTTAAAAATTTCAAAGCTGTTTTCTTAAAATTTTAATTGATTCTCATTCATGTGAAAAAAAACACCCTCATGCCTGATACGTGGCTCTCTTCCTCCCAAATTTCAGATCCCTCTTCCAATACCTAGTAGCACAGAGTACTTAAAAAGTTACCAGCATTTTTGAGCATGGTCAGAATCATGAATCCCTGCATTGCCTCATCCTCAGCACTCACAAAATGTTTTGACTGCTAGAAAAGCCATACCAAGTCACCCAAAATAGAAAAGTTCAGCCTAAGTGACTTTAATGTTAGTGAAGTTGAAAACAATTGTAAACAGAGGTGTGTGATAAACATTGCTGGACAATTTTACTACAGTTTGGTATATAACATCCTGAATGACTATTCTGTGTATTTATGGATGTTGTCAGCTTTCCTTGGTAATGCAAGCTCTAGCAATGCTGCGCTTGGGTTCATTTTTAGTGCACATTTTGAGCTGGCATGCTGTTTTTCTGTATCCCAAATATTTGGGAAACTCCTGTTCTTCTCTAGCTATAGGAAAGTGCTGTACTTTTCCCTGGTTCCTCAAGGGGATGGTAGGCAGGAGTAAAGTGGGCAGGAAGGGGACAGACCACACAGCAGGAAGAGTAGGCATGAATTGAGATATAACAAGTTGCAGGCCATGAGCTGCTTCATGGGGCCAGAAGTTGAGAAACCTTAGCAAAAAGAACACAAGAAGGACACAAAGGCTCTGTTTAGGTAGTTTTTAGCAACACCTTCATCCAATGAATTTATTTCTTAGGAGAAAAGGAAGACAGTTTGCTGATCAGCCTCCCAGCTGGGCATCTAGCTACTTTGAAAAAATGCTTTTGGTGATTGGCTGACAAATTCACTTACTTGGCTCACACACACAAGGAGAAATAATGCTACCAGAAGAAAACCAAACAGACAGATGACCAGACAACAGAGAGCTGGAGAACATAATTTGTTGGGGTCAGCAAAAAGAGATTAATGAACAGGAACTCTGGAAACCCCTCAGGCAAAGACAGCACTGAGTTCAAAAGACAAATTCCTTCCCTTTTTCTGAAGTTAAGGGGAAGGGGAGGCATACAGAGCCTAGAGGTTATGAAATGTCAATTCTCATGCACTGGAGGTGGGGAGGAGCTGTCATTTCTCAAGGTCCCCCTTGTACTGATCTGCCCCTGCTTGTGGAGCAGAAGCCTACCTTGCAGTGCAGTGCCAGGGACCCTTGTCTGCTCTGTCTCCATGGACCAGACACAGCAGATTGACCTGACCAAGGGTATAATGCCACATGAGTGCTGTAAGTAAGGGGTAGGATGGGCTGCTTTGCCCATGCCTGTGGGTCCTGCAAGTGCCCTGGTTCTGGGCTCAGGGTGCTCTGACTCTTTCCATCAGACAAATGGGGGAGTTATTGTCATTTTTCAGCGGACTTACACACGAGGTTTGAAAACACTCTTGCTAAGCCTGGTATTGAAGAGGAGGGTTTCTGTAAGAAGGGGATCTAATGAAAAATTCTTCTAACACCACAGCTAAGAGGTCATTCAAAAGACCCTTGATTTGCATTTGCTGCTCTTAGTCTTAGAGTGCTCAGATCCTGAAGGTGTGGATGCCTTCATTTAAGCACAAGGGGTCATTCTTGAGTTGGGGTAAAAGCAGTTTATCCCTAAAGATTTTTATGCAGCAGTGCAACTAACTGTGGATATCAACCAACATTTGGTTGGTGGGTGGAATGCACACACATATTTTACTGCCACTAATTTGGGACAAGTGTGTTCCTAGGCTGAATGATTAATGTGTTAGGCAGGTCAGTGCTTGATCTCTCATAAATCATCATTGAGCTTTACCAGAGACAGCAACAGAGGTCCTGCCCATATGCTTTTAATAAGCTCTAAATGGACTGGACATCAGACATCTGTTTATTTCTGAAATGTAATGAAAAACAATTCAGTTCTATCCATTAGAAGGAGATCCTTCAGCTCATTTTCTTTCTTCCTTGTGAATTCAGAAGGTAGCAATACACATGGACATGACTGAGCTCCTAGATAAGGAGCACCTGGTCATAGCGGAAAAAGATGAGACAGCCCAGGGAGCTAAATCTTCAAGGAATTATGGCTGAAATTTATAAAGTCCTACCCTTCTGAAATAAACTCATATCACCTTCTGAGTTACACTGGCTGAGGATCAGGCCCAAGACATTTGGATATTCTGCTCAGTGTTTATCTTTTTGGGGGTGGAAAGAAGAAGATATTTTTTACCCCAGTCTAACTCTCTGACTGTTTCTGGTAATGAATATGGATGGTTGTTTGTGTATAACAATTAGTGGGGGCCAGTTGCTTGTATGTATGTGCAGATAGCATGGGAAGTAAGGCTCTCGTTCTTGTTCCCCATGAAATGTGAAATTGTGTGAATGTTGTGGCACTTACAAAGGGTTTATATGTGTCTAAGATTTAGAGCAAGCCCTTTTGGCTGCTCAGCTGGACTTGCCTGGAGGAAAAATTCTAAATAGCGATGATGTTTTTTCCATCAAAAGGGAACATTGTATTTTTAGGGAGGTTGTTTGTTTGTTTGTTTTGTTTTCCCCTCTCCTTAGTCCTTTGTTAGTCTTCTCTAAAATATCTGTCTTATTGCAAAGGTTTCAACTGGAACTCCTGGCAACCTGGGGCTGGAATTCCCAAGCTGACATTGCTATCGACAACATTACATTTGGCCTGGACTGCTTCACTGACGGTGAGCCACAAATGTCACAGAATCCCCCAGAAATGTAGGTAGTGTAATCAGCATCCCACAGGTCCAAGACACATGTTCTGTTCTCCCCACAGAGTGTGTATGGATCATTTGTGTCACCTTTGTCAGCACAATGCCATTTTATCTCAGACCTACTGAAGATTGCAAGTAGAGGCAATTTTACTCCGTGTCAATCTCCCAGTGCTCTTTCTTTTTTCTCTAAACTGGGATATTCTGTATCACATAGTTGAGACCTGTCTGTGTGTCTTGGCAAGAAACACTAAACTTACTCCTTAGCCCTAAATGGAGGGATTACATCACACTCTTTTTCCACAGTCCCTGCTGATTTATGCATCCTGGTAATTGATACCTGAAACAAATTTGTTAAAGTCAAAGGCAAAAGTCACCATATTTTTTGCAAAAAAGAAAGACAATAACGGAGTAAATTAACCTTCTGACAATAAAATTTAGATTACTCCAACACGTTTGTTTTAGTCTGTAAGGAGGTGCGTTAGCTATCACTGCCAGGTATATAACAGCTTTCCTTTATATAACGTGTCTGACAACAGTTCCAGAGAAAAATGGAGCCAGTGCTACCCTTTGAAACATGTTAGCAGGAGTTGTAGTGGATTTTCTTAGCAGACAAGGGAAAGAATTTAGGTACTTGTACTACTTGCAAATATTAGAAACTGCCTTCTTTTGTCCCTGGGGAAAAATATGCTTGGTTGCAAAGGAACTGGAAGATATGCAACACTTGCATGGTGAATTCTGTTGCAGATAAAATGTGGGTTGGTGATACGGTGCCACTCTACATGTCACTACACTCAATATGTCAGCATTTAGGGTCATAGCATGTCCCTGCAGTGGCTACCTGTAGCTAACATAACATGTGGGAAGGCTTATGTCAAAACAGATGTGATAAAAGCTCATCAACAGAAGCCACTATTCCTTCCCGTCTTTTTCTGGTTCAGTGTCCTGTTCTCTGTCCCTTTGTTCTGCAGGCACTGAAACCACTCTTCTATAAAATGCTGAGTATGCACAGTTTCACTTGAAATTAAGACGAAAAGCTGGTCCTTTATGGTAATTTCATTTTTTCACTCCAGCTCTTTACAGTCCTCTCTCCCGACCTCCGTGCTAACAGCTAGTTTTGGAATCTTGAGAAAGCTGAAGGGAGCTGAAGGGACTCCAGATGCACTTGGGCCAGCTGATGTGCACCCAGCTGCTAGAGTTTACTGCTCTCAGATAGACCCTCCAGTTTACCCACAGACATTTTGCTGGGAGTGGTCTAGGTATGCATCCTTAGGCAAACAGGTGGGGTGTAAATGCCCCTGCAGCAATGTTATCAGAGCTTGTCCATCAGACCACCCAGGCTACTCCTTATTTTCAATTGGGATGAATTGCACTGATGTCCAGGAGCAACCGGACTTACCCCATCTGAAGGCACGACCCAGGGATGTGTGAGTCATGCAGATGAAACATAGCACAAAGGAAACATTTCTCAGAAGCCTTGCACTTGCCCCTGTTCCTTGAATCCTCTTTGCAAATTGACATTTTCTCGCCTCTGAGACCAGCCCCCTTGTATTTTTCTTCTCTTGACTTTAATTCAGTTAGGTTACAGACAAGCCCAGCAGCTCTGCTGTGTTTCCAGTAATGAAATTACTTCTCTCTGGCAAGGACAGGTTTCAGATGTCAGAGACAGAGCCAATTAAAATCCAAGCAGTGAGTTCTTTTCATGAGGGCAGCAGGAAGGATGTATGGCAGGAAGGAAGGATTTGCTGCTTGCTAGGATGTAAATATTATTTTCTTCATCTATTTCAATTTTGTAGTTCAACTCTCTACAAAACCCAGTGCTGAATGAAAGCACTGTTTCTGTATGCAAGATAGAAAAGAAGGTGAGGTTTTCCACAGACCTTAAAATTGAGAGGAAAGGTTCAGTAAGATTTAAGTGAACAACTGGGTAGTGAGGGCAGCTGAAGACACATCAATAAGGACAAAACCCAAACAGACCATTCTTTAGATGGCAGCTCCTGGGCATTGACAGATGTTTTTCCCTGTGGAAAGGGTGAGGTGAAACCACATTTTGGCTTATACCATTACCTTGTGTAAGACAGTGTCACAGGCTGGATGGCATGTCTGGTTCATTGTGAGAACTTCAGGCAGACAGGCATAAAGATATTCATAGTTTCAGTGAAATAGTGCTTATATAGGAAGAGGTCTGAATTTTGAGTGTTTTAACATGAAAATGTGGACTAGCACAGGAAATAGAATGCTGATAGCTGAGTTGCCCTTCTCACTGCCTTTACTATTATATTTTGGTGCTCTTAAGCATTGTATTGTTCCAATTAAGATCACAGGTCTGTGGTCTGTCAAACTCTACTGCCCTGGCCTAGAAATTTCAGTCTGTGCATAATTTTTGATTTCCCAGAAGATTGCTTTATAAATGGCAAGACTGTCCAAAGAGAGCTTTTGTACAGATTACCTCTACTTCTTGATTTTAGAGTCCCTGATCCATCAAAGTCTGATTTTTAGAAGTATTGCAATCATCATTAGTGAGGTGGGATCTCTGAGGAGACCATTCACACTTTGAGGATCCTGTGAGGTATCTTACTCTGATTAGTCTCAGCCACCAGATCTCTATCTCCCTTTTCACTACAGTCACAGAGATATTGAAGCAGTGAATGAGTGAATTACTTTAGCTCTCTGCTTGCAGAAGATTTCTCTTTCTCCTTTACACTTCCCTCTGTCTCATTTCAGTGGAGAAATCAGTGTTAGCTAAAACCTGGAAAGAGGAAGTCTGTGCTTTTTGCATTTTTTTATATAGATACACCTTAATATGGATTAATTCTTGTTCCCTTCCATTCACTCTACTGTCAACATGTTGGCTGTTAGAAGAGGAAGTGGAAACTAAAATAGACTGAAGCACCAGCCCCTGTGTCCCAGGCTAGACTAGGTCTATAGAAAATGCCACCTTACAAGTTTGTGTCTGACAGTGCATAAATCAGCCTTTAAAGCGTTTAGCAGCTGGTGTGGACAGGGCCACTCTCAGCCCATGGTGCAGCTGATCTGCTGCTTAGCACGGAGGAGACAAAGTTTCTTATGGAGAGCAAAGGTTTGAGACTGTTTGGAAAAGGAGGAAAGACTGTTTGGAAATGAGGCATTGCCTTAAGATACTCATTGGGATGGGATGCCACAAAAAAATCCATGCAGACACAAAGATCAGCTCTGTTTCAGCGAGTGATTTACATTCCTTTGCTCTGGCAAACATAACCAGGCTTCTGGTACATCGCTAAGTGTCTGAAACTGTTGTGACCTTTGGAATTTGTAATTCAGTGCAGGCCTTGGGGAACATCTTTTCTGGCCATTGTATTTTTCATTCTGTTTTCTTCCTTGCATTTGATTAATTTCATTTGTTTTGGGTTAATTTCATTTTTCACTGGCTTGACAATTTCACCCATTGAAGTTCTCCATCTCAGTATGAGCAGAGTGTGTCAATACAAAGCTTTCTTTTGTTTGCATGCATCAATGTGCTTTCAGTCAGACCTGGGGGGAATATTCTCAGGAGTAAAAGCTCAGCAAGGTCTCCATGCTTCAATTAGTTATTTGGCCTTTCTGACACAGCTAACAAGGGTGTTAATTATTGCTATTTAGAGCAGTGGCTTTGTGGCAGAGATAATTGTCCATCTGGAACTGAGTGAATCTCTTTTTCAGTAGAGCATCAGACAGCTGTTAGATTCTCACAACTGGAACAAATTGAAATATTTGTAATGTTTTTCCACTGATTAAAAATGTTCAGTATTAAATCAACTGAGAGCTCACAAAATGGAAGGAAGCCTGCCCTTTTTCTTAGAGATTTTCCAATCAAAATATTTGCATAAAAATGGGTAATTTAACTATTGAAACAGGATGCTTGCAGATTATGAGGCAAGGGTTCACTATTACTTTCCTGCTGTAAGGCAGCATTGGTGTTGAGGTGTTCTCAACACATTCAGATGATTTGGATCAGCAATTGATTTTAAATTCCTCCTCTCTGAGAAAGGGCTGGTTTTTAAAGGCTTATCTCAGTAGTCAGAAGTGTATGGTTTTGCTCTGTGATTTTCAAAAATGTTTGTCCAAAGATTAACAGTTTGTGACAAGGGTATGTTTCTGTTACTTAACTCTGTATGTTAGTGAGGCATGTAATTTTATTTAGTTATTTATTCTCTAAGTGAGCTCTCAGAGGCTCAGAGTTGGTTGCTGAGGTGGGAGTGATCTGTTAAGCTGGGTTATTTGCCATGACACTATTCAGAACCAAAGACAAGGATTTATGTCACCACTTTCCTTTACACCTTCAATCATTTGACTGTCCAGAATTGTCACCTGCCTGTTTGAACAGCAGAACATCAATACTTGGTATCTGTTCTCCCACACTACATTTTTCCTAAAATCTCCTATAATCACAGCTATGGGAAATTGCAGACCAAGGAGCTTTACCTGCATGGAGTAACATGGAGGGTCTGTGTTCATGTGAAGACCCACTGCCTTCAGCACAGATAAAAATAGCTTACCTAAGATATGGGCTCAAAAGAGTAATACAAAATTATGATTGTTCAAAACACCTTTCTACCCAAGGTAATATTTACTTATCTTAACCATACAGTTGTATTTAATTAATTCGTGTAATCTTTAAATTCTCTATTGCTCTCTTCTACCATCCTCCCACCTCTTTCTCTGTTCTACAAACTATTACAGGAAAACAATGGAATCATTTTGGTGGGAAACGCCAGTACCCGCGTGAGATTAGTATCCTGGATGAACACCCTCTGAACCCCCTGGAAGAGCCCTCCCTCCCAGGTACATGATTCAGTACTGAAAACCTGTCTCTTGGCCATAAAAGGTGACTCCCTTCCTGTCCCCTGTGTGTGATCTGCCTTCCTGCAGCAGTGAAGCAACTATATATAATCCAAAGATGCCAAAGATGTGGAGTCTGTGTCAGGTAGTCCCTGTTTGGCTATAGGCAAGCAGTTTGCTGGAGCCCAGCTCACCGGCCCTGAGATGGCAGGTCCTCTTTAAAGAAAAGCAGAATCTCTTAAAGTGAAAACTGCATGAAGTTTGTATGAAGCTGCATGGTTCAGATTTGTAGTGCATGGAAAGGCAGCTTAGGAACAAAAGGCATAGACCTGTACAGAAAGTTGGGAATAGAAAGAGTGCTGAGCACTGAAGCTGAATAAAATGAGTGTAGAAAAGTGGTGTAAAGATGAAAATCCAGAGAGAAGTAAGTAAGGATGAGGAAATACACTGAAGAAAAAAATTGAATGAAAAAGTAAGAGAACAACAGAACGCGGGGGACTAATTTACTGATAGTGGTAGAGATTGCCACTCTGGAGGACAGATAAGAATTGTGTGGGTGAGAAGCGCTGTCTAAAGGAGAAGGTCAGGAAGTGAGGTTTTCTTGAGGCTGTTTTATCAGCCAACAAATACCACTGTGTGACTGTCCCAGCTCCTAAAGGCTGTGTCCACCTGGAATGTGACAATCTGTACTGCTGTCTGTTCCCATTAGCTCAGGGGAGTGCTGTAATGCAGCTGAAACTCATACTGCATTGATCCATCTGCATGTTCACAGGATATTGTCTGTTGGGGATAGTTTTGCTTGCCTTTTCCTTTAAATAAGATTGGAATTTTTCTTTTAAAAGTTTGTAATTTTTACCTCTATTTTAATAATTCATCTCCTAAACAGTTCTACTTTTGACCCTGACTTTTGTGCATAAACTGTATCACATAGTTTTTCAATATATTACTGAAAAGTTTCATTCTTAGGCCTCATCTAATTCAGTGGAGCAGATGGATTTATTTGGGTCTTAGAAAATGGGTGCAAAATAGAAAACATCCTTATCTGCTGCACCGTTTAGAAACAAAAGAATAATGCTTAATGAGAACCAGGATAGAAATTTCCTGGGGAAGAAGGGTCCCTACAGATGGTAGCAAGAGGCTGCTCCCTGGCAGCTTCTGCTGCCACAGGCTTCTTGTGCAAGCCTGAGACAAATCTCTTCAAACTATAACTGTGTTTCGTAAATGGTCACTAGCTGTAATGACAGATGTTTTCAACCCTTGTCTCTGTGTACATGGTTTAGTTCTCATTTGGAAAGTTGAGCATCTTCTTGCTTTAGACTGGCACTGAGAAGAGGAATTTGATCATATCTGTGAGACACTTGGATAAACCCTTTCTTAGAAGTTCAGTCCCTCTTCCCTTTTCATTTCCCCCCTCACACCCTATTGATAAAGTTTATCTTCAGCCCATGACTTATCAAATAGTGTGTAGGAAATAAGGGGAGAGAGGAGAAAACAAACAGTAACCATAAGAAAGCAGTAGTTGTGCTATGACTAGAAGAAAGTAGGTATAATCTGAGAAATGCAGGCAAGCTCACATCTGACTCAACTCTTGCTATTTTGCTCACAGGGGACACAACTGTTGTTCTGTGGTGGTTCTCAACATGTGGTGCCAGTGGTCCCCATGGACCAACTCAAGCTCAGTGTGACAGTGCCTACAAGAACAGCAACGTGTCAGTGACTGTGGAGAAGGAGGGCAGGCTCCGGGGAGTGCAAGTCTGGAGAGTGCCAGCCACAAACAGATACAGGTGAGGATCAGTGTGTGCTGGGGGACAGCCACCCTAACTGCTTTTTGTTTGTGGATTTCCAACAAGCACAAGTGTGGGACCACCTGTACTGAGTAGGTGGAGGGGACAGTGAAGAAACAGGAGCGGTAGATATAAGGATAAATATCTGATCTACTTGTGAAGCATGGAAGGGTGAGCAGAGATGTAGAAGAGATCAGAAGAGGAGTAGAGGAGAGAGAGTGGGCATGCAGCCAAGGAGTGCTGCCATAATCTCAGTCCTGTAGCCTTAGACTTCTGGCTGTACCAGCTCACGCTATTTGTTCCTGCAGTCTCTGTTTCCAGTACTCAGGTGAGGGTTGGTCTGTCCTCTTGTGCAGCCTACCTACATGGGACTCAGACAAAGAATAGTCACAAGCTGCTACAGCAGGGGAGCCTGCTCAGGAGAAATGTCTGCTTGGAAGTGAAGGCTGGGAGACATTGCAGATGGATTTATTTTAGGGATGAGAATTGTGAGAGCTGTTTCTTCATTTATTTACTTTGTCTTGCAGGATTTCTGCCTATGGAGCAGCCGGGGGGAAGGGAGCCAAAAACCACAATAAGCGGTCCCATGGTGTCTTCATCTCAGCCACCTTCCACCTGGAGAAAGATGAGCTGCTGTACATCTTAGTGGGGCAGCAGGGGGAGGATGCCTGCCCTGGGGTGAGGGCCATGAAGCACATGTGGGCAGAGACCTTGCAGATTCTGTGGGTGGCTTGGGGTTTGGTGATAAAAGATAGAAATCCCAGAATCCAGGCAGGAGACAGGAAAGACTCAATAAAAGAAGTTAGAAAGAATCTCAAAACAGATATAAAGAACACTGAAAAGAAAAACAATCCCAAAATGCACAAATATGAAGCCCACAAAAACTTTGCTTTAAGCTCCTCGTGTTTGAAATAAATTCTTCATCAGCTCTCTTGTGCTTATTTTAAACAGGAAGCTCATAGACAAGAGATGTGCTCCGTCTCTTGTTTTTCCACAGTCCAGGGTTTTTGCTGTCTGCCAGGATTTTCAGAAAATTTACTGTTACTTATGGAATCATCCAGCAGTGTTGTGGCTGCACTGTGTTACATACTCTCTAGGCTTAGAGACTAAAGCCTGAGTCCAATGCCTACCAAAACCAGTGAGAATCTTCCTACTAACTCCAGAGGCCCCTGAATTAGGTTTTTGTGATGATAAAAAAACACTCAAGAGAAATGGAAATTGGTGACATGAACACTTATGCGTGTGTCCTCACAACGCTATACCAAATGATCTGAAAGTCCTTTGGTCACTTAGGCTCAAAAACAATCTCTTTTCAGCATCAATTTTGATACTCTCTTGTTCCAGAGATGTTGTTAACCCCTGCCCAGGAACAAAGCTGTTTTTTCCTCACAGACTGGTGTGTTTGGGGATGCATATACTATTCCTGTTACTATTTACTTTCCCAAAGGAGATGATATCTTACCCAGATGCTCCAATAGACTCCAAACCCACCCTTTCTTCACTTTATATAATAAAAGAATCATATCTATTTAAATAAAAGATACATTTGTGTATCTGCAGTTCCCTTTTCAGTGCACTCTCTAGTCTTAGGTCATAATCTGAAAAGCTGTCCATTAATCTCTTGCATTTCATCATTTGTTCTCCAAATTGCAAATCACAACACAGCACTATCTCCCTTTGGCAGGTGCTACTGGAAAAAGATGCAGTTAATTTTTCCCACTTCCAAAGCCCAACTTTCTTTGGCTTTGAAAATCGTGATGAATCTCTATATTGGGTGACTAATGTTTGTTTTTCTTTCTCTGGAGAAGTTCTGCAGCTCCAAACCTTGATTCTCTCTCCTCAGATTTACCCCAGTTGCTTTCCCCCGGTCTTTATCTCATTGCCATCATTTGTTCTCCTATTTAAATTAAGCAGACAAATTGCTTCACCGACTAAGAAAGGCGATGCACCATCACTAACAGAATCAAGAAAGAGTTCTCCCTCTGTCAATTTTCAATCAATCTCAGTCTCAGTCTTGGGATGAGATGCAATGGGCAGAAAATTGAACGTGTTCCACCTGAATGTGATGAAGAGCTTCTTTGCTGTGAGGGTGACTGAGAACTGGAACAGGCTTCCCGGAGGGATTATAGAGTCTTCTTCTCTGGAGATGGTCAAAAACCATCTGGACACAATCCGGTCAAAAACCATCTGGACACAATCCTGAGTTACATGCCCCAGAGAAGTCTGCTTGAGCAGGGAGGTTGGGCTGACTAGATGACCTCCACTGGTCACTTCCAGCCTTCCATTCTGAGATTCTACATGAATGAGAGGACACAGGCAGTAAGACTGGTGGAGGAATAGGAAACTGGTTCTCCAAATTGCTTTTCTAAGATATATCAATAGATTATTCCCAACTATGTGTGGATCACCTTTGCTTTATGCATTTATCTCCCTGAGAAATAAACAGTAAATGTGTAAGAAAGTTCTTAGAATTAATCCAGAAGCCAAAATATCTAAATGTTTTGGTTATAAGAAGTTCTAAATATGCAAAATATTAATTATTTAATTAATGTGAAATTAACAAAGAGTTAATACATTTTTGCAAATCAGAAGTTACAGACAGATCTATCCCTCAGCTGTCAGTCCAAGTAGAAAAGGTCACTTTCTACAAAGATAATCTACATACTGGTTTGTCTATGTCTAATATGCATGACAGGTATTATCACATAATTATACTGAAATACACAGACAAGTCTCAAGAGCTGGACTTTGCTGATATCTGATTCCATTTCTTGTCTCCTTTCAGGGCAATCCTGAAACTCAGAAGATCTGCTTAGGGGAGTCATCTCTAATTGAAGAAGATTACAAAAGAAAAAGGGACCTGAAGGAATGGGCTGGAGGAGGTGGGGGTGGAGGAGGAGCAACCTACATCTTTAGAGTAAGTATTTCCTCTTTGCATCCTGCCTGAGCAGTGTCCAGCAGAGCTACTAGCTCTCACTGTCAGTCATGGCATATGATAAACAGTTCTTTTAAAAAAGATTATGAAAAATGATTCTTTCTCTTCTGCCTTTCTCTCCCTCTCCTCTTTCTGTCTCTCTATGGGTTTTGTCTTTTTAGTTGTTGATCTCTTTTTATATACTTGTTTGTATTTATCACCTTCATTAAGCTAGCTGAACTGGTTCCTCAGTCCTTAACAGCTCAGATGTGGGAATTACACCAGGATCCCACTTTAATACTGGCAGCAGTCTTTAAAAAATATGTCACAAAACCTTGACATTCAGTTAAACAGTTACTTTTGTACTCAGGAACATGATGTGAAATATTTTTGTAATGATTCTATGAGACAAGCAGTAGCATTAACCTGGCCTTATGCCAGTCTTCTTTGGGATGCTTTCATCATCTTTGATAAGTTTTATGAGTTGGCATATCAAGGAATGTGAAGTTTTTCTGATATTTGATGGGGGGTTTTCCAGCAGAAGGATGGCATTTTCGAACCTTTGCTCATCGCAGCAGGAGGAGGAGGAAAAGCCTACCTGAAGGCTCAGGACAACTCCCTGGATGATGTACCCCTGGAGCAATTTGAGAACAGCACTGCAGTACCTGGAGTCAGTGGGAGGACTGGGGCAGCAGGTGAGACACTAAAGCCACACCAGGTCTGAGTCACGTGGCTGAATACACCCATTGACCTGTAAGCATGAAGTGAAGGGCTTCTTTTTCAGTCTTTTGGTGTTTTTCGGTGGCAGTAGTTTTTAGAAATATGCTGCTAGTCTGTAAGGGATATCTTCTTATATGTTGTGTCACCAGATAAAAAGAGAATGCACAGGACAGCTGATGAGTGCTCCAGTAGAAGCCATTCCATAGAAGAGAGGAAGACCCCTCTCTTCTATGAACTGAACTGGGGAAAACGACATTTGAGGGACGGAGCCTGCTCCTTCACACTGTAACAATGGCCTTTGAAGAGAAGACATTTTCCCCTTACTCCCCTTAAACCCTAACAACAAAATTATATTATGGGAATTATACCAGAAATAGAACCTTATTTATAATTTTGTGATGGCTGTGCCTAGAATCCATTCCTAAGAGATAAAAATAATCTGGTGGTTGTCCATCTCCTGCTGTAGTAGGCTTATAGAGAGGCCAGTAAAGTGAGATATAGAAATCCAATTTATTTTTATTTCCCTGATAAACTCAGCATATTACATGGCTGACTGCCCTAACCAGTTATCCTGAAGGGGAGTGGTAGGCTCCTTATTTTCTTAACACCACAAGAAATTGGTGCTGAGGTGTCAGTTTATTCTGTACATACCACAGGCTGTGCATTAGATTTCCTGTTTGTTATTGCCCATGACAGCAAGGAGCTTGTCTGTATATTCTTTTAAACTTAAAGAAAAGTTTACCTTGAACTAGGCACTTAAGAAATTAATATGGACTCATCTCCCTCTCTCTGCAAAGCATCTCTCCTCGTGCTGCTCTTACCTGTTCTTATTTTCTTTTCTCACTCTCTGACTGAAGGTGGAGGTGGTGGCTGGCAAGATGAGAGTCTGCTTCCTCAGGCTGGGAAGTCCCTTCTGGAAGGTGGAGAAGGAGGTCAAGCTTGTCCCCAAGCCCTAGCCAAGCTCCAGTGGACCACCTCTGGTGGTTTTGGTGGAGGAGGAGGAGCTTGTACTTCTGGGGGAGGAGGCGGAGGGTACAGAGGTAAGCCTGCTGGGGTAAGAGTCATGGTGATTAATTTTGTGCCCTTCAGAGCCCCTGCAGGTCTCTTAGTGCAGAGGTGCATGACTGCAGGAGGTGAGGCACAGATACTTCAAGTTGAATGGTATGAAACCCACCCTCTCTCCACCATCTCTCCATAACTGGAGAAATCAAGGATAAAAGTGTTCTATGTGATTTAATATTTGGAAGGTGTGATGAATCACCCCTTCACCCATTTCCAAGTTACCCATGGAAAATATTCCATTTCTATTTTCTGTTCAGAACAAATACATTTTTACCTTGCTGAACTGAGAAACCTGCATTGGATGAAGTCACTTCACTAACATTGATACTGGCTGGGTCAAGTGAGGGTTTGACATTATACCATCCAATATCACAGGAAGGTTGCAGAGTGACCCCAGGTGATAATGGGAATGAATGCAACCTTTCAGAGACATCATATTTTTTGCAACATGCAGCACTGATCAGCTAGCCATACTCTTCTCTCCCCAGGGGGACATGCCTCTGAGAGTGATGATATCACAGCTGGTGGGCAGGATGGCATCTCTTTTGTGAACCCCATAGGAGAGATCTTCTTGCATCCCTTGGCAGGTACAATATGGTTCTTACTCTCACTTCTTTTCTTCCTCCTTTTTCCTTCTTCCTCTGTATTTCCTCTTTCTTCCTCCTTCTTCTCCTGTCTTTGTTCTTCTGTTCATTTCATTGAAATTTATTTCATACTGCAGGTCAGATCTTTAGCTGTGGTCATTTCTTTAAGTACTTTCATAGTGCTCTGGGACCTTTTTTCTGTCAATCTCTAAGCCAGGAGAGATACCAGATTCAACCACACATCCTCAGTCCCCAACTTTTTCAGGTCAATTCACTTCAAGGCCTCTCTGTTTGCTCAAGGGACCAAATATCTTCTTCCCTACTGATCCCCATCAGGCTTCTGACATGTCCACACTGTGTTGGACTATCTGCTCTCCTGCAGAGAAGGAGAGAAGTTGTAGGTACCTGCTGGGTTTTGTTCTGTTGGCTTTTTTACCTTACTGGAACAAGATAGGAAAAACTGAACTAAGCCCACCTGTTGTGTCTGATTCCTTGTTCAGCCATGGAGAGTCATGGTGAGGTGGAGGTTCAGATCTATCTTAACTGCAGCCACTGCCACTCAGACAACTGCAAGAGGGACCCTGACACCAACCTGCCAGTGTGCCAGTGTGAGATGGGGGCTGTGCTGGCCAACGACAATGTCACCTGCACCGGTAAGTTAAGAAGTTTTAGCCTCACTGGATCATATCTCTATTCTTTATATCATATCTCCTTCTGGCTTTTTTGATGTTCAGTTCCTGGGTTAGAGCTAGTGGATCCAGTGGACAAGGTGGTGTGAGAAATGTCAGTCAAACATAGGACTGAAAATTCCTGCTGACCTTTGCTTACATGCTGAGCTGCATCTCTGCCACCATCTCCAACATTCACATTTGGATTAGGCGGGAGGTAAAATATCTGTAAAGAGACATGGTGTGAATTTCCTGAATGGGCTCACTATCAGATATTTAAGCATAAATACCTCTCCAGGATAACGTACCACCTACTGCTGAGTTATTTAAGACACAAATTGCTTCCTTCCACAGCAGTTTCCCACTGTGCCTGTCAGCTGATGCCTTGTACTCACAGTTATTTCCTTTCACAGTGTCTTGGAGCTCCAAAAAATCAAGACTGTAGACATTTTCAACTTTTGAGTAGTGATGTTACCCATTTATAGAAAAATGAAGAATGGATAAGAAATATGTGGTTTATCAGTTTGTGTTCTATCTTCACAATGATTTAAAAATTATTTAAGTACTTTTTCAACCTTCAGAATTATAGAGGGATTTGCTGTAATTTTTATAAAATGCTCTGACCATGATCCCTGTACTGTTTTCATTCTTCCAGTGCCCCAGGGTCCTATACCAGAGGGACAGCTGTCTCTCCCCCTCCTCTTAGCTGTGGTGTCTGTGATTGTGGTGCTTGGAATGATCCTCACCTGTGGCAGCCTGTCCATCAGTAAGATACACTTACTTCTTATCACCCTTTGACCTGGCTTTTCCCAGCTAAATTAGACAAAAGGAGACCACCTGGCCACATGCCACTGCTTTCAGTACTTGGAGCCAAAGTGTTGTGGTCTCCCAAGGCGATTGGAGGAACAGGGAAAAAGAAGTGATAGGAAACATCACCACCCACAGTTAGACACAAGCATAGTCCCAAAGGGCAAGGACTGCTCTTCCCCACTAATTGCCACAGAACAATAGAGCTAGGGAAGCCTTCTTAGCAGGTGTTTCTGTAGCAGCCACTGCAACACTAGATGAAATCACAATCTGTAATTAAATATATAATTCATTCAAGGAGATGGTTTGCTTTTTTGGATTTGATGTCAGCAAGACATCTTGTGGAGCACTCTTCCTCAGCCAATGCACAAAGCAGCATAGGAAACCTAAGTTGTTCCCAGGTGATTAGGTGTTTGCAGGAATAACACTTTTTACATATCCGTTACTAAATCACTGAAGACTGTGAAGAAGAACATGATACAGCAAGCCAGAGACATTTCTGGACCATTTATAATTTTTGGATTGGTGTCATTCTGTTCAGTGTGGCCAGCATTATCTCTTCTGTCCATTTGTAGATCTTGTTTATGCATTTTTATTAATCTCTCCACCTCCAGTTTATCACCTGAAGAAGCAGCAGCTGGAGGGATCCAGAGCACGACTGCAGAGCCCGGAGTATAAACTGAGCAAAATCCGCACATCTGTCATCATGACCGATTACAACCCCAACTACTGCTTTGCAGGGAAAGCCGCCACTCTGAGCGAGCTGAAGGAGATCCCACGGAAAAACATCTCTCTGCTTCGGTGAGAAAACAAGGCCCATCTCTCTTGCTGACTGCAAAGCATTCAGTCCAAGTCAGCCAAAATACAACAGATGTGATACTAGCTATGTTCTTTAAGATAATTTGATTCCATGAAGTTCTCAAGCAGAAGTGTAAGATTGTGAGTCTCCTGTTCCATGTTCCCACACAAAGGTATTTCACCTCTACTGTGATTGTGGTTTTATTGCACTTGCCTCCTGGCAGCAGCTCCCTTTCAAATCTATAGCAGTATGTCTATTTCAGCATTTCCAATCACAAGGAAATTTCCTGTCACAAAGAGATACACGCTAAGTTGCTCTTCATCGTCCAGATGATACTGATCAAAGTTATATAAGCTTTAGAAGGAACAATTTGATCATTCTTATGTCTTATACAATCTCCTGAAGACATCAGTCTGCAGCCACCTTATTCTATTGCTCTCCATTTTTCTTGTCTTTCTTTTGCCACAGTTGGTGATAGATCCTAGGATTGAGCAGGCCTATTTTTTGTTCAGAACCATCAAGGTTCCAACCTCCCTTTTTTAATGATAGCGACAGAAAATATTGATAAGCCATTTTCAGAAGTTTTGAGTTGTATTGGACTGGATGAAAAGAAGAGCTTGGCCAGCTCTTGGATCCAAGGACATATAACATCTGTTACCCCTTTTCTTTTCTTGCAGGGCACTAGGACATGGTGCATTTGGTGAGGTTTATGAGGGAACTGTGGTAGGCATTGCAGGGGACCCCAACCCTCTACAAGTGGCTATCAAGGTCAGTACCCACAAATTTCTTCTACAGCAATAATTACCCATAAGAGCCATGTTATCCCTATTCCAGCTGGAAATGCATGTGTATCACATGTATAATGACATATGCATATGTGTGATGCAGGCTTGGACACATTGCTGCATCCAGACATTATCAGCTTTGATGAGTGCTTTCTCACAGGTTTTTCCACACAATGTACTTAAAAATCTGTGTTGTTTCTCAATTACTTCCCTTCATATTGAGAGTAGTGCTTTTCTACTGTATATGAAATTTTCAGGTAGTTTTTTGATATTGCACAGTGTTAAGGATGCTGTTGTGAATACATATTGTGATTTCACAATAATTTCTCTGTCATTAATGGCAAGAGACAATAGGCTGGTTTTCTCAGAAATGACTGCTGTTGCATCAGGATTTGTCAATTACTCAGCCCCAAAGTTAACGATGCTCATATTCTGCTTCTGTTATTTTATAAGCCTGTGACTCAGAGAAACAAATCTACTTCTATGAGTTCAGCTCAAGTACATAGCCTTCATTAATTAAAGAAAGTTCTACTATTATTCATCCTGGCTTTCATGTCATGAACTTCCCTGTGTCACTGTACAAACGTGGGTGAAAACCCAGGACACTAATAAGCAGTTGGAACTGCCCAGCCCATTTTCACTATTCAGACTGGAAGAAGCACCAGAGCACAGTGGTAAGCAGAAGGAGATCAGCATGTCATTCATTTGTGGTAATCCAGTTCATCTGTATCAGCAGAAGATGTCCAAATCTGCTGGCAGGAAAGAAAGCTACAGGGGCATGTGACACAAGAATTTAAATCAAGTGGCTGTGTGTGTCATATGGCATGCAAGCATGTGCTGCAATGTGGACACAAAGAAAAGGGAGAATAAATAACAGCTTGTCATTTAAAAAACCTTCCTAGGTCTGTATGTCCCCATCTGATATTTTTCTTGATGTGTACCTGAAGATATTTTTGCTCCAGAATTGTGCATATAGTTCAATTCACACACACACAAAAAATTTTCGAGTAGGTCATTGTTTCCTGTCCTGACTTTAACTAGCAAATGGGTCACATGCAGTGCAATAAACTCGGCACTGAAAGGATGAGCCCCTACTCTTAGGTGCCTGAGGTGATTTATATGTTACATGCTCATTCTTTTATTTTCTTTTTTTTTCCCTTTTATCTCTGGTGGTCACACAAATGTTCTCAATTCTTTGGTGGAATGGCCCTCACTGCCTCAACAGACCCTGCCAGAAGTCTGCTCTGAGCAGGATGAGATGGATTTCCTGATGGAAGCATTGATTATCAGGTATAGTTTAAGGGGCTTTTTTACTGATAGTGGGCAGGGGGAAAAAGAGTAATGTAGGTAATCATAGAATCCTTTATTCCCTTGCCTGTGTTCAGAAAATAAATTCAGTCTTATTTTTCACCAGATGGCATTTAGTAGCATATAAGGTACTACTTGTTTATCTCAAACAAGATAACTGAGGTTCTTTTGTTGCCTGTTTCTGGTGCTTTAATGCCAGTAGGCAACTTGGCTGCACACAGCAGAGGAATGGAGAAGAGAATCAGAAGGTCAAGAAAGCTCATGGATGAGATAAAAACAGTTTAATAGGTAAAGCAAAATCTGTGTGAGCAAGCCAAGCAGCGCTGAATAATTCCTTCCCTATTTCCTGTGAGCAGGCATGTGTTCAGCCATCCCAGAAAAGCAGGACTCCATCATGCACAGCAGCTACTTGAGAAGACAAATGCCAAGCTCTGATTGACCCTTTCCCCTCCTCCTCCTTGCCTCAGCTTTTATAGCTGAGCATGACACCATACAGTATGGGATGTCCCTCAGGTCAGTTGGAGCCAGCTGTCCTGGCTGTGTCCTCTCACAACCTCTTGTCCTCACAGCCTTCTCACTGTGGGGGAGTTGTGTGTATGGGGAAAACCTTAATGCTGTGTAAGCACGGCTCAGCAGCAGCTAAAATATCAATCTGTTATCAGCACTGTTTTGATCACAAATACAAAATGTAGCACCATATGAGTTACTGTGAGGAAAATTAACTCTATCCCACCCAAAAATCATTACAATTTAACAAAAACTTTGGTTGATCGGTTCTGCTGATCCTGTTCAAAGGAGTAAGAAAGTGCAACATTTTTGTACAAACATTCTGCATTTGATTTGATGTATTTGCAAGCTTGACAGAACATTTATAAGGTCCTATGTGCATGACCCTCTGACAGTGAAATATAAGATCTCTAAAATCTTGGAAAATATAACAGACAGCCATTCCTCTTATCACCTGTACTTTAGGTATTCCAGCCTTAGAATTTACTTCATTAACAGAAATCCATAATCTGAAAACAATAGTAGGATCATGGATGACTTCAAAATAGTAGCATAGTCAAGGTTAATTGTAAGTACTTCGAATTTATAGATTTTGAATTTGTGCAATGTGAAGTTCCTCTTCTCATTGTCTGGCCCAGCTTATAATTAGATGCTGGTTTTCTGCTATTAAAGCATGAATCTCATGACATAGTGCCACTCCCCACAGTCTGAAAGAAATGTGGTAGCTGAACAGGAGATAACACTGATGTATGTTTTTTTAAAGAGCAATTTTAATCAATTAAGGAGTGCCTTGATTCACTTAGTAGCACGACTCTTTCTCTTCCCCAACTTCCTTTCTATTTTTAGTTCATTTATTATCCAGGTAATAATTTTCTAAGGGAAGATGCTGCTGTCTAATGACTGAGTCTTACTGTGCTTTGTGACAAGCTCAGCTTCCTTTTATAAAAAGCAGAATCACAAAAGCAGCTGCTGCAGTAGGTATTAGCTGAGTCCCTCCGGCAGACTAAACACTGAGTCCCTAGTCCCAAACTAGACAGCGCTATGTCTAAAATAACCAACACTGAATTTAAATTCCTTCTAGCCAGGACTTTGTATCACAAATGCCAATGAAATTTGCATGCTTAACTTTCTTATCCCTCTCGTGTCACTCTCATCTTTCAGTGTGTTCATTAAATTCTTTCTTCACAGACAGAAGACTCTGCTTTGCTTTTAGCTTTTTATACCTTCTGTTGAAGACTTTTCATGGGCAAAGCCAGGCATAACCCTGTTCTTGGGGCTGTCATGACCAGAGAGGCATTTTGATATGGCTGAAGATTTTTTTGTAACCGCATCAGGATTTGCTTCAGTCCAGATTGTCAAATATCAAGTCAGAATGAGAATGGATGGATGTTGGCCAGGTACTAATGCTGTGTTTCTCTTCCATGTGCTGTGACCTTGGCTTTCAGTAAGTTCAATCACCAAAACATTGTGCAGTGCATCGGTGTCAGCCTACAGACACTGCCTCGCTTCATTCTGCTGGAGCTCATGGCTGGAGGAGACATGAAGAGCTTCCTTCGGCAGAACCGACCCAGGATGGTGAGAGAGCTTCCATGTGAGGCTGTGGTTGATTTTAGTATGACTACTTTTACATTTTTATCAACTGGATAAAGACACTGAAGCCAAGCTAGGCTGTGTGTGTGTCCCAGCTCCCACAGACTTCTGGATACTTGTGTTGGTTTGCTTGATGCAAGCAGGTGTCAGTGAGACAAAAACCAAGCAGGGCAAGAAACTCCAATAATTGAGGAGGTAAAATCCTGTCCTGCCATTGTAGACTTCACTGACAATTAGACTATAAATAATTGGTCTTCTTTTTTTCAATACCTGCTTTGTTTTCCATGTACTGTGATGGCACGTGAGGAGCTGAAGTTATAATCAGAATTCATAGCACTAAGTCCTCAGCAGGTGTGCGTCGGCACCATATGGAGAAGTACAAATTTATACCAGTTGAAGAGCTGAGCCTAATTTATTTGATATATCTCAGACTTTGATTAGCAGTGTAGTAATTTATCTTCACCCTTCCTGAGAGCAATAAAGAAGTTCCTAAAGAAAAAATGACAAAAATTTCCCTATGGAGAATGATGTAAAGGGGGTGAAAATAAGCAGGGCTCCTGGAAAAAGTTTTCTTTATTGTTCTTAGGGAAGTGTAGATGGTGAAGGGTTAGTACCAGTCCTGGAGTCCTGTAGTAAAGCATTCCTTTTTTGCATACAGCTCCTGAGGGTAATCACTGTTCTTCTACCAGGTACAGATAAGCTGATGAATGCTGATGTTGGTGTAAAGATGTGCACTTGTGCATTTTTACTCTCTCTCACTCTCTCTTGTTCATGCACTAATTTCTGTTGATAATTTATTGACTCACTCTTTAAAAGTGGGTGCTTTTATATTCTCTTCTGTCTCACCTTTTAAACCTGCTTGTCTATTGACTTCACACAACACAGCAGGGAGTAGTTCTCTCCCAGCCCCTTTAACTGGCTATTCACACCAGGCCATAAGTCTCTTGCCAGATTGCACTCATGTATGGTGCTCAAGAGAGGCGAAATCTCCGGAAAGTTTTTGGGATTAAACAAGAGTTTACTCATTTTCTAATTCTTTGCTTTGACCTACTTTATGTTCCTCTTTGCTCCTGACTCATTTAACCCTTCCCCCATCCTGTATGTATATCTCTCCCTTTCCCTTCTTCTGTCCTTCTCTGATTATACCCTGCCTGAATGACATTCTTCTACTTCACTCTCCTCCCCTTACCATTTCGTGTCCTTTTCCAGAATCAGCCATCCACACTAACAATGCAGGACCTGCTGAATATAGCCAGGGATATTGCCTGTGGCTGTAAATATCTGGAAGAGAATCATTTCATCCACAGGTGAGGAGAAACAGTCTCTTCTGATCTGTCTCAAGGTGCATCAGGCTCATACACTTTCTATTGGCAGTGGATTAGACAGGACTAATCTCCACAGGGGAGACAGATTATTTCCTCTGCCACTGCAGGCTTGTGCTTAGATGACCAAGTGGATCTCCCTGGGTTTTTTTAGGAGTTAGGCTCTGCACTGCTCTTTGCAGTCCTGAAGGGAGGGCAGTGGTCTGTTCCAAGTGAGAGGGTTTAAGTACTAGTTTTTGAGTGCCTGCAACGTAGAGACAGTTGAAATTAGCCCTGTAGTCCACTAGATGGTAGTGTCACTCAGTGTTGGGTGAGAAGACAATAAGCTATTTCTTTCCTTTATCGTCTCCCTATCTTGACTTAAATGCTTTCCCTATCCCACCAGCACAGGACAGTCCATAATATTTGAGGCAAAGGCTAGAGAAGGGTAGAGCAAGGGTGACAGGAGATAAAAACACATCTCAGGCTTTCTTCCCAGCTCAGTGTCTGACCTGCTTGCATGGTTTTAGTAAGCCCATATTTGTTTCTTCAAATTCCTTTTTCCTCATTTGTTGGGCAAAAAATGTTGATATAGCATGCTTCAAATAAGACAAAATTATTATAGAAGGGATAAAGGTTACAGTTACCCTTTTAAAAATTCTGGTTGTGTATTGAAATCCTTCAGTTTTATTTAGAATTATTTCAGCTCATAATGTTCCTAGGCATAGTGGGCAACTGGCTTCCTTACTGTGAATTGCATGCTGTGTTCAGTGCTTGTGTGTAAAGGAGAAGAGAGCCCTTGCACACCAGAGGGTCACAGAGGCTCTAACCAAACCAAGGTGCAGCCTGGAGATGTGCAGGCAGGCAATTGGGCTCACCCACATGTGCAGCACATGTGGGGCTGCACAGCACAGAGCTAGGAAACGCTGGGCAGGGGCTGGAGAAATCCAGGGAAACAATGGCAAGCAGCCATTGGAGCAAAAAGCCAGGAGGTTGAGATATGGAAATATGTTATAGGGCTTTATGATTAGAACATCTGAAACAGATTTCTACTGTTTATATTGCAACAATAAGGAAGTTCTTGTGGAAAAGGGTTAGAGATTTCTGTTGTTAAAAAAGAGCAGTAAGAATGTGCAAAAGGTTGTGGCTCTTAGATCCCTTGGATCAGTATTCTAATTGGAAACCTCTGAGTTAATCACTACAGCATTCTATTTTAGAATCCTTACTGTAATAGTAGCAGCAGTGTGTGACTTTAAAAAAACAAACCTCTGAGTCAATCTTTGCGCTGTTAGATCTCTAATATAAGCAACCTGGGAATGGCTTCATTTTGTCTTAGCCAACAATCCCATAAATCTGAACACAAGGAATTTCCCTCAGGTTTTGTATTAGTATTTGTTAGTGATGTCAGCATTGCTTAGAGTGGGTTGGGAAATGAAGAAGGCTTTCATTACAGATATTAGGAATCCTAGGGGTAGTGTAGTGGGGTTGTAGAGAGGCTTCTACAGGGCAGGAATTGTCATCTAGGAGTCACAGATGATAATAGAAGAGAAAGTTGAACCTGACTTCCAAATCCTCAGAGATTTTTCAAGGCTGGCAATGGAAATAAACATATGAGTTTTCAAGGAGCTTATTTTTCTTGGCAGTTAACAGGACCCTCACAGTAATATGATTCTAATTACCTTCTTTTCAGAATGCATATTTAAAATGAACAGTAATATTTTAGCCTTGGCCATGAAGGAATCACTTCCATTTCTCACAAGCAAAACTTGCACCCAGCTAACAGCTGCTTCCACATGGAGCTTTGACTGATTCCATGGGAGATATCCAGAAGTAACAAAGCAACAGATTACCAAATCTGGTTCTACATAACTTTCCAAGCAGTTTGCTAAGACTGTCTAATATCATCACATCTTTAACTGATGAGGACGCTGCTGAGATGTCACTCTTTAAGAAAAATAGAGCAAGAAAGAAATCTGTCATAATGTGGTTGAAGCAAAAGAGGTTAGGTCTGCTCCTCTTCTGATACAGATGCTGTTTTCTGCCTTAGTGAAAAAGGTGTGAATGGGGAAAGCTTGGCAGATGCTGGGTAGAAGATATAATTCAAATACAGTTTAAGAATTGTGGTTAACAAAAATGATAATGTAACTGGAATTCTTTCATATTTTAACAGGGCTCTTCACATTTGTTTAAAGATTACTCAAGTAAGATTTGCAGGACTGGGTCTAATACTTTTTTTATTCCTTGAACTACTTAAGAATTTAGAATTATAATTAATTTTAATTTTTTTTAAGAGATATAGCTGCAAGGAATTGCCTTTTGACCTGTACTGGAGCAGGACGAATAGCCAAAATTGGTGACTTTGGAATGGCCAGGGATATTTACAGGTAAGTGAAGGGCAATTTCAGTTCTGTGGGTAACTCAGTAATCTGTATAATTTTGACAGGTTTGAATTGTTTCATGATATGTGAAGCAGTGGATTCATCCATTAGAGGTCTGATTTTGATGACCAGCTAACTAACTTGTGTTAACAGACTGTAAATTAACAGATCTACGCTTATGAACCAATTCACTTCAACTGTGGTCCCAGGAAACTACAAACACTTGTGGACACTAAACCAAGCATAGGAAAATTTATTAGGCAATTGATCATAAACAATCTTAAATTAAAATTAAAAAAACCCCAGCAACCATACTTATCACTTCATGATGTCAAGAAGACTTGCTGCACCAACACCCTGCGCAAAGCATTGGCAAGTTTGATGCCTTCAGCTGTGCACAAGAACATCCTCTGTTTCCATCTCAGTTGCAAAGAGGATATAAAATGCTGCTTCAATGCACTGTTGTGTTGATGACTTTTCCTTTTTCTCACTTGGCCCCCACTGTTACTTGCAATCCCAGCTGCTGTTACTGTGGTGATAAGATCTTTTCTGTATCGAAGCCCGTTCAGGCTGTGTGACATTCTCTGTGTGTTTCATCTTTCCCAGAGCAAGTTACTACCGCAAGGGAGGAAGAGCCATGCTTCCTGTCAAGTGGATGCCACCAGAAGCTTTTCTAGAGGGCATTTTCACCTCCAAGACTGATACCTGGTAATAAATGTCTTTTAATCACTTCTGCTACTCACTGAAAGGCATCAAAAAATGTACTGCTCAAGGAACAAAAGTGTGCTCAGCAGTAACCCTAAAGTAAGAATTTCCCAGAAAAAGATGAGAAGTCTTCCCATTGCATTCAGTCGAAGTATGGCTAAAGAATCCAGAATAAGAATTTAAATGTTGAATGCAAATAGAGATCATAAAAATTTGCTGTTCATGAAAGTAGGATATTACAAAAAGCCAATCAAGAAGTAAAAGGAAAAAGCAGATTAGATTCTCAGGAAGTCTCAGTTAAAAATCCAGATAAATATCATCAAATGCTTCCGTCAGCCTTCAGAAACTTCCAGTTTCCATCAGTGACAGGGTCTTCTTATATCTCTTGTAAATTACTCTCTCTGTACCACCCAGGATTACTTTTTTGTATATTTTTTCTTGTTGCCTATAAAATGACAGCAGGTTTAATCAGAAGTCCTTGCTGGTTGCTGAGGAAACAATATTTATATACTGATTTCTCATGCGACTTGATCTTTCTTTAAAATAAGCACCCCCTCAACAGTAGCACATTCATGCACAGGTGCTGGGGTATGGAAGCTTTCCAGTTGCTTAAGAACACTTCTTTCTCTGTACAGCAGATCCTTCAATATGCTGTACTGAGGCATTCCCTCAGATGCCACACTGACCCAGTTTCCTGAAGTTGTTAGCGATGCCGGAAGACAAGGATTGCTTATCAGCGCCTAGTTGTGAGCAGCCAGCACTAAATATTTTGAAGGAAAGTGCTACAGTTCCTGTAATAGGCTATTATAAGTAACATGCATATACTGGAAATTTGACCTTTGTAGCAAAAAGTGACTGAAAATTCTGACCTTACTGAAGTCCTGGCAGAACTCTCTTGACTTCAATGAGACTAAGTCATACATAATTCCTAGTGACACTGGCTATCTGACCTGCGGATGTAAAAAACGCACAGCCATATCAGAAATGCTGCTGCCTTTCAGTTTCACTGGATGTCTCTCCCTTGATTTTATACTTGAGCATCTTGCTCTGAAACAGTGATTTAGGAAACATTTGAAGGTCCCTGTCTGACCATCTAGGAGCCATTCCAGAAGTCACATTTGCATCTCTTGAGCTGAGTAGAGGCTCCTTCACAGCTACACCCCCCACACTCACAGTCAGACCAGGTTTCCTTACCAGCTCAGCCCCAGGTTTCCCATAGCAGGGCCCCAGAGGTCAGGATACTTAAAATAATTTAATCAAGACGCAGTAACAAAAGAACGACTTGAGCTCCTTCCTCTGAGGAGGGGCCCCCCCAAAGAAAGGAAGCCCCGGGCTTTTATACCCTCACTCACTCTCTGAATGTGCCAAAGTCTGGAGTCATTGGCTCCTGCTGTGTCTCTGAGTGTCCGGTCACCTGGCAATGCCACAGGTCCTCGCCTCTTGTTTTGCATAGGGTAGGTGCCAGGTTACAGCCTCCTGCCTTGGGCTTCTGCCACCCAGAGCTCAACCTGCAGGCAAATTACCAGCACCAAATGTATTCCTCAATACAAAAATCTCCAGTTTTCCCAACTAAGGCAAGAAATATCCATGCCAGATCTAACAGTTCTTTTTAGTTAGACCATAGAAGTTTATTTGAAACCTCTGCAAAACTTGTTTTGGAGCTTGAGCAAAGGTTTTGATTGATTGGGGGCCTTCTTATGTAAACATTGACTCATTATCACACTAATTGCATATTACTGTAATTGGATTGCAGCTTTGAAAGGTCATTGCTGTGGTGCTGCCTACATAGCTACAAGCTAGGTTTTGTGGAGCATAGATGAAATCTGACTGGTATTTTTGGCTGGTTTCTGACACAGGTCCTTTGGAGTGCTGCTTTGGGAGATTTTCTCTCTAGGCTACATGCCCTACCCTTGCAAAACCAATCAGGAAGTGCTGGAATTTGTCACCAGTGGAGGAAGAATGGATCCACCAAAAAACTGTCCGGGGCCAGTGTAAGTATTTCCTTACTCTCACAAGCCAAGGTGTAGTACATGTCAAAAATGTGGACAAAGACACCTCTACTCAGGGAATAGTGATTGCCCTCTGTGTTAGGTGGGTATTGTTAAATATGTCTTGAGCTACTGCCTCTTGTATACATGTTAGAGCAATACAGGATTTGCTTTAAATAGCAGCTCCCCAGTCAGGCAGGATCCAGGGATATAGAAATGGTAGATCCACTTTTGCACTCCTCCTTTGAGCCATGTACCAAGTCTGATCCCTTGGACCCTTGACCACTTTATTCTGAATAATCTTGATTAATCTTTTTTTTTTTTTTACTTTAAGGTACCGGATCATGACACAATGCTGGCAGCACAGTCCAGAGTATCGGCCAAACTTCTCAACCATCCTGGAAAGGATCAAGTATTGCACCCAGGTACTGGTCTTTGGTATCCAGGTGGATGATAATCCTTTGAATGTCAGCTATTCAAAGACATTAGCTTTAGACCCTAAGGCAAGTGAAAGGTCCTCGCAGACTGACATAATTACATTACTAGTGAGATAACGAATAATGTGGTGCTGTTGGCTCTTTTCCAGTGTTCATCCTCACTCTGGCATCTTCCACCCAGCCACAATGAGCATATACTGTGCAAATGGATGCTTTTAGCTCTCAGCTTGTTCAATTGCAAAACATCCTTCATTTTGTCATGGAAAGGTATTTAGATCTCTCTCAAGGTCCATATTCTGACCTTGCCTAATATTGCTCAAAAGCCACAGCTGAATAGTTATGGAGTGGAGAGGGGGAATGAAATGGCACAGTGAGTTCACTATCCAGTAACATTTAACAGCTCCAGGTCTGGATCCAACCTCTCAAAAGAGAAATTTTATACTACAGCTTAGTCACTTATTTAAATGAAGCACAGTCTCTTCTCAAAGGAGACATGCAAGTCTCAACAGCATGTGATGTCCAGATGGAACATAGCACCTTGTTTGATATGCAGGAGTATTGCCCAAACCTGTGACAGTCACCCTGAAGATGTAACAGACTCTTGTCTCTCTTTTTCAGGACCCTGATGTGATCAACACTGAGCTGCCCATGGAGTGTAGCCCTGCACCAGAGGACGAAGGGAGTATGGTCATGCGCCCAAACATTTCCAGTGGGATAGTGCCACTGCTGGTAAGCCCTTCTCTCACCCCTCAGACAACACCTAAGACACTGGGATCCCACCATGCTGGGCACAAACTTGTACAATGTCCACAAGAGCTACTGGTGGAGAACCTGAGCAACCGGACTGCCCGAGGGCCCAGCCTGCCGTGCCTCAGTGATTTCAACAGTGGGTCGTGGTTCCAGCAGACCTCAAACCAGAAGCTGGAGCCCAGCAACCCATCCGCCCACAGACTTAAAAACAAAACAAAAAATCTTTGGAATCCAACATATGGATCATGGGTGCTAGAGAATATCTGTCACTTCAGCCCCAGCTCCAAGCTCAAAGCAAATCCAGAGCGAGAAGATTCAGGCTTTGATGGGAATTGCAGTTCTCCTAGCTCTCGTGCATCTCCAGCATCTCCAAGTCAAAGTAACTACCCTCATCTGGATATCAGTGGGATTGAACTGGTGAAACTCCAGACTTTCCCTTGTGGCAATGTAAATTATGCTTATGATGACCTATGCTATAGTGCCGAGCACCAGCCATCAGCCTTGGCAGATGTCAGAGCAGCTGTGCTAAGGAGCTCCAGTCTTCACAGAGATGAAAAGCCTTTTTGTAAAAAAGAGAAAACATCAAGAGAGAGAGACTCTGGTCTGTCTTTGTCAGATGACCTGAGTGTTACTCCAGTATAGTAGAAATGGTTCTTCCAAAGATCAGGGAATGTGTGTGTCTGGAAGGACTGCTTCCTGTTTCACTAACTTCCTCCACTTTAGCTCGATTAAATGAGTGAAGTTTCAACATCAGCAGTGTTCTGCTTCCTCTGTCTACCTGCTGGATCCTACATTGCTAAAGGCACTTGCATTTCTATCTCTGTCCTTCAAATGCATTCCACTGAACCAGCTTAGAAGTAGAGAACAATGGCATTGTTTGTCTGATTCAGAATATGGTTCCTAAGGAAAGAACTCCTTTTCAATCTGCTCAGGTGAAAAGAAATGGACCTACCATCCAGCTGAAGTACTTGGCTGGAAATAATGGCCAACACAGGTTGTGCTTCTTTCTGAACCAAGAATCTAAAAACATGTGCTGTGCCAGCAGCAACCAACTTGCAAAGGCTACTACGTTCCTGAGAGCTTTTTACAGTCCTGGTGAATTACTAATGCTTATGCACTATAAGGGAAGTAAAAAAGAGTAGCAGCCACATTTGCATCTGTTTTATTAGTAGACCTTGTGGAAGCTATTGCTCAAATTGGAAGCAGTAGGAAAAATGAAAAAAAAAAAAATCAGGCTCCTCTGAGCATGGGCTTTGTAAACAAGCAATGAAGAGGAAAACATTTACCATTAAAAAAGCAGTAGCTGGTGGAGCTCATAATATTCCTTTGAGTAGTGGAGGAAATGTGCTGCTTGCCTCATGGTGTTGCTTTCCTCACAGCTCCTGGTGTCGAAGGGGCAGGTGGTTTTTCAAAGAAGGGTGAGCTGCATGGTGTGATGAGAAATGAACTTATCTTTTAATGGACTACTTAAAATGAATTTCATTTTGTAAGTACTTTGATATTCAGCATTAATTCTCTATGCTGTGTTGGTAAGAACTTAGCTGAGGTTCTTGGGTAACTATCTAGCATTTGGTATGATGGAGTTCTTGGTTTTAATACTCCAAGGTAGAAAGTAATGCAAAGGAGAAGAATAGTGAAAGGAAATCTAATGCAAACCCCACTTAGAGTGTTCTTTTTACAGGAAAGTAGAATATCTCAACCATTTGAGAAAGCTAAAGCCATGACTTGGCTTCACACAGCTGAGCAGGTAGCAATTGTTCCTTGCCTTGCAAGTGCAGACTTGTTTATAAAGGTAGTCATTTGTTTCCAAGACAGCTCATTTCTAAGGCTTTCTTGAGTTATTTAGGATCTAAATTCATGTTTACGGATTAAAGCTGCAAAATAAGGACACTGAAAAGGCAAGTAATTTGGATTAAGTCTGAACAGTCTTGGAAGCATTCTGTTCTTGTACCACTCCTGAATGCCACACCTACAGTGGCAAATTACATGCTGTCTTTGTGTGTAATCAAGCTGTGCAGTGAGATGCCAGTTGTAGACTTCTCCAGTTCCTTTCTGAGGCAAGAGGTTCTCTGGTATATCCTTTATGCTTAGTGATCAGCTGCATGTCAGTCTGAAGGTGCAGGCTAGCAGGTGATGGCTTGCTTAGACCAGACACTTCCTGTCCTTTACATCAGTCAGGGTGGACACTACTGAGCTGTGGTAAAGAAAATCACAGGGTGAAGGCATCTTCAGCACAGGTTTATGCTTCATTGGTCTGAATTTCTATCTCTTCCACGCTTTGTATAGTTTTAGGCCTTTGACTTTAGAATGGACAATTTTATACAATGTCAATTCAGAGCATACAAATACCTTAAGAGCAGGTGTCAACAGGATGGGAGCAGACTCATTTCAGTGATACCCAGCAACAGGACAAGGGACAACAGGCACAAACTGAAACATAGGACATTTTTCCTGAGTATGAGAAAAAACATGTATTTACTTGAGGGTGACAGAGCACTGAAAGAGGTAGCCCAGAGAGGCTGTGTAGTCTCCTGCTCTGGAGACACTCAAAATCCACCCAGACATGATCCTGTGCAACCTGCCGTAGGAGAACCTACTTGAGCAGGGAGGTTGGACTAGATGATCTTTGGAGGTCCCGTTTCACAGCAATCCTTCTATGATTTCCAGACATAAATGGTGATGATGGTCACCTTTCAGCAAAGACCCATATAATGTGGAAATAATTCTAAATCCATGGTGTTGTAAAATGATTGATGGTCAGAAGAGAGGGGTCCCTCTGTGTGGGGCAAATTTCAGTAGAAGTGTGGGGACTGATGGGTTTAGTGACCAAAGGAGATTAATGACTTTGCCTCACGCCCTTCTTCCCATTTCACCTTTGCTTTAGCTCTCTAGCTTCTCTCACGTTTAGTTCATTGCCTGTCCTGTCTTATATCCAGGAGTTGCTACAGCCCAGTTAGATGAGGCAGAAGAGCCCATTTAGCAGGAAACTTTCTCATTCTCTCCTCTTGCAAAGGCTAACATTTTTGATCATATTTCAGACTGGCCACCTCTGCACCATGCTAGCCAAAAATAAATGCATTTACTTCTAACTATTGAAATTCAATCAATTTGTCCTTACTTTTCAGATTGTATTGCTTTTATGGTTCATCCATTAGTAGGTTTTTTCCTCTCAAAAGATGACCTATCAAACTTTCCAGTAGTTGTGACTTGGTGCCAGCACCTTGGCCCCTTCCTCCCTGAATATGAGATAAGGCCACAGCAGAGTGCAGTGATCATGGTTCAGCTGCAGTGGAGGTGATGCCAGCTCACTCTTCAGCCCTCGTCTGTCCTGAGCAGAGCACAGGTGGTCAGGGACATGCTTTTGCAGGCCCCTTATGACTCTGCTTTCAATTCTCCTTAGCCATTAGCATGGGCTGGAAATTGGTGGCAATAGGAGTGAAATACTGGCTGGTTCAGAAGCCATGGGAAGTTAACTATACTACCTTCTCTTCCCTGAGACTTTTAATGAAGTAGCAGAGAGATGACAGTTCTTCATATTTTTAAATGACTATAAAATACCCCAAGATTCCAGTGAGAAGCAGGCATGATCTCTACTGTCGAGATGACTACCCAGCTTTGAGCTACCACTGTTTTCCCCGTGAAGCCCTTGCCTCAATATAACTCACAGATTTAGAAAGGCCAGTAGTGCCAAAAGCAGGGAAGCTATTGAAAAGTGAAGTGAGAGGAGAGCACAGCTCTATTAGCAGTGCCGGGGCAGTCTTGGCTGTAGCTATGCCTTCTTTTTATAAATAAAGTGCAAGTCCAGCACATGGGACAAATACCTGATTTTACTGAGTAGCTGCATCAAGGTACTCGTTCACAGGAAGCACATAGACAAAGCTGCACTGAGACTGAGCAGACTTCTATCCTGACCAGGATCTTATCCCTAAGAGTGATCAAGAGTGGGATGTTGAAGAGCAACTGTAAGAGTAGAGTAAGCATATATGGATTATTTATTTCCAAAACAGACTCTGATGGTTTACAACAGCATTTAGCTCAGGGCTGCACTGAGCCAGATGCAGTCTTTTCTAAAAAGGCAAGACATGGAGATGCAGGTACCAAATGGGCACTAAAAGAAAGATCTGGGAATTTTAAAAGAATTGCATTAGTACCCTCAATGCTCTTAACTCTCCCAAATGGAATGATCTTCTGTCAGCATATTGCCACGAATCTTTGACCTGTAACAATCTTTTTTTAGATGCTATTTAAAAACCCTCACAGATAATGAATTTTTAATTAACATCCTGGAGGACATATTGTTAATATTTTTCCTGTTGTGAAGTTGAATGCTACATGCTGTGCAAACCATTTTATCTCAAAAGAAAAAATAACAATTGCAGTGATACACCCTACAACCTTCAGTCCTTCAGTTCTGAGACTGAAACTTATTGTTTGTACAATCAGAGATTTCAGAGCAGTGCTCAACTGCTAACATTGCAAAATGTAAGTTGTGTGAAACTGCTTTTTATTAAGGAGACATTTTTAGGGCATCACCAGTGAGTTAAACCCATAGTGTCAAAATTTGATTCATTTGGATACTGGAAGCCAAAACCCAATTCTGTTTCCTAGAGGAATGACATGAGCTGGAGATCTGGGATTAATTCAGTCTATAATCCATGTGAAATCTTCCACTACTTCCCTACTGCAGAATCAGCCATTTATAGGGTTGTTAAAAATTGCTCTTCCTGATAGGTATCTGTTTTTTAACATTACCAAATTGTTTTTGTAATTGTATGTATATAGTTGGTTTTTGACTGTGTTTAGCATTAATACTTTATGTTGCTTCACATAACCTCATTCTTACATTTTAAAGAAGGGACTGATTAACAGACGATGAAACAATAATGGAAATTTCAATTTGTCTTTCTCGGCTTTTTCACATTTGTTGATAGTCTTGCTTCTCATTTCTTTGTAATCCTTGCTTCTCCTTTCTTGGTAATCCTTGCTCTCCTAAACAAACAGAATTTTTAATTGCACAGATCTAAGGTGTCCCCCTTCATATCAACCCTTTTCCTGAGCTAAGTTCTCAGTTAATTTGCCCATGGGCTGGTGTGCACTAAGAAAGCTTTCCAAGGGTGCTAAAATAGTTCTGGGCTTTTGCAAGTGTAACTTCACCTTCAAGACACTCCCTACTTTCCTGAAAGAGAAGAAATTGCTGCTGCTGGGAATACTTTTCCCCCCACTGTATTTGCATCTCCACAGCAGTGTCAGAAAGGGACCAGACTTCCTTAGGCCCTTGAGCTGTGTGAGACAGTTTCTCCTGTAGGCATGGCTGTGCTCTCTCCTCCTGGCTGTCCACCCCTCTCAATCCCACGCAGAGACCTTAGTGATGCCGTGCCTCACATCTTCCCATCACAGCACACAAATGGAAAAGTCACGTGAACAGGTTTTGATTTGTCATCACCTCTGACCAAGGCTGCACTTCTGCCAACTTTCCTTTCTGGGTGACTACTGTACATAAGTAGATGAAACACCTGCCTCTATGCAATTTAAAGCTACACAAGTGTATACTTCTATATTTGCAACACAAAATAAAGAGACACTAATGGTGGATATTTGTTTCCCTCTCTTATAAGTACTCTTTTCACACTTTCTATGGTAAGAATACACTCTCTCTTGCTGAGAAGTGCTGCCAGTCCTAGAGACTTGAGTGCTTTTTCCCTGTGTCCACACAAAACTGCCCAGGGCAACAGTTTAGTGCTCTGAAGCTGACAAGTGCCTCTTGGTGCACTTTTTTTTTATAGGCTGTAGACTATTCACTGAGATTTCTGAGACAGAGCTTACCTTGAAGGAAGCTGACAAGCTTTGGGTGAATCAGGTTCTAAAAGTACCACCAACAGGTTTTGGAACCAAGCTCCACCATTTGGCTTCTGGTTTTGCTTTAGGAAGTACCACATGGTAAAGATTAAAAGCAGTGAAACATACTGTTTTTCTCCCTTCCCTGAAGAAATTCTTGAAAAAATTATATTATTCTCACATCACCAAATCACAGTAGATGTCTTTTTTTTCCTTCAGTCTGATTTATTTAGTAGCATACACACTTCAGAGTAACAAACACTCATCCAATACAGTCAATGTCAGCATTGCATTGTAGTGTTCAGAACAGATGCATGTGGATGATACAGGCCATTTGATCTCAGTACCTTAAGAATAACAAATAATAACAACAGCAATAAAAAAGTAGCAAAAGCCCTCTGAGATACATTGAAATCTTTCCCTTTAACAGGAACTGGATCAGATGTTAAGTGAATACCTCCCTGTACAAAATTTAGAGGGATTTAGGTTTTACCACTTTGGTTAAATTTCAGCCAAATTTATATCTCTGTGGGGCCTCAACATCCATAACTTTTATCTGATCTATCTCTGTGAATTTTTTTCTATATTGCACCTTCCTCCAAAGAATCTCACAGCAGCTTGCAGGCAATAATGAAGGAGAGCCTCACACCATTGCCACGAGGTAAGTAGGTCTATTCCCATCTGTAAAATTGGAACAAAACAATGCCTAGGAGAGTTGTCCAAGGCCAAAAAAACCCAAGTCAATGATGAAGCTGAGGGAGAGAAGTCCTATTCCTACTTCTTGATTCACACAAGAATGCAGCAGTTACAGCACTGCTGCATCTACCTAGTGTGTTTAAGGACCCTGGAGTCTAAGTCAGAGCTCATGTGTTCAGCACCAAAGTGGCTCTAGGACAGCATCTCTGACCCTGCTGTGGAACCACACATAGTCAGTGCCTCCAGAGTGAGGCATTCTCTCAGCAGATGCATTAATGAACAACATTCTGGACTTGCATGTGAACAAATTCCTTGGTTATCAAGCATCAGCTCTCCCTGTGTTACATGCCTGTGCACATGCACCATGCCAACCCTCTGCTAAATATAAGCTTATTCAACACAACTTACCCCACAGTGAAAGAAGGCCATGCTGCTTCCTCACACTAGCAAGTGAGTGTTCATAGACAGGTGCTCTGGGCCACCTGATGAGAAACAAGGAATCTAAAACTTACCCTCAGTTTGCTCCTGAGCGCACAGCCTCAGGTCCTTAGAGCTCCAGTGCTCAGCTGAAGTCCTACACTTGCAGTTTGCTATGAAAAGCTGCCTCCTTCTCTCCTTCCCCATAACAGCAACAGATGATTGTGATTTCTTTCTTTCTAACCCCCTAGCAAGACAAAGATCCATTTCAAAACTAACATCCTAGAACTTACATCATCTAGAATGAGTATCCAGATCAGTGTCTGCTATAGCAGAGATTTTCCTTTTTCCCTGACCTTTCCAGCTCCTGCAGTGGAACAAACCTTCTCCATGTTTTCTCCCAGGACCATGTACTGAAAAACCAGCCAGGTGCTACCAGGAGTTGTTTTCTTTGAAGCTACTGATAACACTTTGTTTCAGTTCTCCTTTAGAACTGGACAGTCATTCTAAAAGTTTGTCTTAAACTCTCAACAGACATTTGAGTACCAACCTCTACTGTTTAGATCTCCTCTCCAGAAAACAGTTTACATTGGTGCAGAAGATCCACATATGTGGTAACAGAAGAAATTTAACTCTGAAGATTATTTAGGCAAACCACTAATTGACTTCTGTCTTAATCTTATTTCTAACTTTAATAATTACTTTTAGTTATGGTAGGACAGCTTGCAATTGCAGTCTCATAAAAAAGGCAATGTCATCAAAATCCTGCCTATGAGACCTATTTATATGCTATTGTCCTTAGGCATTGCTATTCTCCTTAGGCACTGCTATGCATGGCTTACCTGCTGGCTGCAGAAAAGGAGAAATATTTTTTTTAACTGTATGGAATTCACTACAGATTCATTTGTCATCTCACAGCAGTTCAAAGGTTAGGAGGCATCTAGAATGGTTTCATCTGTGCTGTCACTTCTAAAAACCTAATGTAAACACTCTGAAACTTCTAAGTGAAAAATTCATTAACATACTACCATAAATATAAAACAGAGAAACTCTGGGAGGCCACAGAAGTTGTCTGAATTTGCAATGAACTACAAAAATAATTACCAGTTTCAGACAACTTCTGGTTTAAGATGTAATATTTCCCCATGTCATTACTTCCTGCAGAATACCTACTCTATGTCATCTTTTACATCACAACTGAGCTTCAATTGTCAATACTCCTGTTTTAAGTTTATGAAAAAGTAATTAAATCTGACTGATCTTTTACTACACAACACACTTTAGTGTGTTACACAAAGTAACTCCTTTTAGAAATTATTGAGGTCTGTCCAACTTTAACGACAAATATTGCAGATTTCATTCCAGATTTGGACTCTATAGGTTAGGTTTTTTTTTTGCTTATGATTTCAACTATTATTAAAACAGCAGTTTCCCAAAAGTGCAGTCACCTTCATCCAAAGTTCTCAGACTCTTTCCTGAGCACAGGAAACCAACAAAAGACAGGAGTTTCTGATCAATGTGCATTACTACCTCTAGATGTTGAAAGGGCTTTAACCATCAACTGGTAATGTAACTCTTACCTGCATTGTGAAAACTACATCAGCCCATTATTCACATTAAAACCTGGCATGTGAGTCAACATGTGACTAATGATAGTATTTATATCGCCAGCATAAAAAAATTGTTCCAGAGACTAGAGGCAACCACTAGAGAAGGTATGTGAAGCCATTGCAAGAAAACAATTCAATCTTTCTTGATTTTAACCTAGAAGCTGAATTTTCTGTGGCTGTGCTTGGGTCACAGTAGAATAATGAAGAACAGATCACCTGTGATTCCAGATAGGGACTATAGGATGAAATATATTGACATTCCTCCACCCAAACTGCATGGAGTTAACAGCTGATACCTTGGAGGAAGGATGCCTGGGAATTATCTCGTTATTGTGTAATGCTGTGAATGCAGAAACACGACCTCCCTGATTGCTATGCCACTTTATATGCCTAAGTGGCAGCATTCTATTTGAGAAGAGGGACATGGCCAAGAAGTCACGTGCATTTAGAGACAGTCAAATCATGATCGTAAGAGATCACACTGGTTGCTGACTGCTGGTGTGTGCATGTGTATAGGGGTTTTATCTTCAAAAATAAACAAGCCTTGGGAAAAAAAAACTTCGTTCCCTGACAAGTTTGTGAAAGATCATTAGTGATTTTCAGAGCTGCAGTTCAGCTGCAAGAGGCCTAACTCTCCAACTCAGCAACATATCTAACAGCCCACCCAGCTGGAATGTTTTTGGAGACAATAGGCTGCTGTTCTCTCCCTAGAGTGTTTGTAATCTCCTGAGCGGCGACAGAAAAAGCCAAGGCCTTTCTTGGATAGAGGCAAGGCTAGGGTAGGGAAAGGGAGAAATGATGTGGCTAACAGCAGTTAGCCACATCAAGCCACTATAAACTGCTGTCTCTCTTTGCTCCCAGTTTCTTGAGATTAACACCCATTTGCACCTTGCTCACTCTGTAATATAATGTAGCAGGAGTTGCTGGTCCAACCTATAGTGTACACAAGAGGACTTGGAATTAGAGAGGAAAAAACACAATCTGGTTTCAAAACTATGCAGTTCCCTGAAAAATCATTTTTCCTGCCCTGAGTTCCCAAGCATTTGTCCTGGTTCTCTAAGAAGTAATTTATAGTCCCATTTTGCCAGAAATCATAATCATTCTGGCTTTACCACACAGACCTCTTGACTCATGCTGGTGTGATTCCCGAGTATGGAGATCTTCATTCTCTGAGGACCAGTCTCAATTTCATCTGGTGCAATACAGACCAATCTGGAATGATTCCTTTAGGTTCATAGAGGGCTGATGCAAAGTAACTTTGATCACTGACTGCTGAGTTCTGGATGCAGCTCCCTCTGCACTGAAAACCTCAGGAGTTTGGAGTTAAAGGTTGCCTTCTAACTGAGTTTCCTTCTACTTCAGTAAAGCAGAAAGTTACAGAGAAGCCCTGCAAGTTTTGTGCCTTTCTCAACTCATCTTTCAGTGATGCTTTCCAAGATGCCAATCAAGTTGTCCAATCCCAACAAGTACCCATCCTCCCTGTTGCCTTCTTGCCAGGGGATCCTGTGATCCAGTGTCTGCCCATCAGGAAGAAGGGTGGTCTTTCCAAAATCGATCAGCCACACATTGGCATTCCCACTGCCATCATGTACAAAAAGTAGTGAACTTCCTACAACCTGGAAGACAGATTGAGACAATCTAGTTAAAAAAACATCTTCAGCCCTCCCCCACCAATTAACACTTCCTGCTAAGAAGATGATCTCCTCATCTCACCTGTGACCCAAAAGACTTTTGGGCTGCACTTATAAATTGATTATTTAGATGCCCCAGTAAGGTACAAATGGGAGGGTAGATAATAAATGGGACTCAGCAGAAAACATGAAGAAAAGCAATTCTTCATCTTAGCATCAGGTCTCAATTTGAGCAATTCAGCAAAGGCCAATAACTCCTTTCAAAGACACATCATGACCCACGATTAACGAAAATATCTCTAGTGATAAGGGAGCATCAACAAGATAAAATAAAATATCTAATCTCAAAATCTTGAGCTGTTAACAAGCAGAAAATACAATGCTAATGATGCCTTCTGCACAGCAAAGCACACAGAGAACACAGACATCAGAATTAAATGTATTTCAACATAAATCCATTATAAGTAATACAGCCTTCATTGTCAAGCTATAACTGAATGCTACTGTACCAAATACAAACTTCCATGATGCCATTCCCCTGTAAATTCCACTGGAGCACATCCAGGTTAGAAAAACAATATGAAACTGGTACTAATCAACTATTCCAAGCAGTGGTCAAGAGCTATAAATGCTGGAATGTCATAAGAGGGATGTCAAAGACAGGAGGATTTACTATTCCTTAACTAGCATAATCTCCTGTATCAGCGTGGTGGAGGCTTTGTGGCATCTGTGTTGTAAACATGTATTAGCTTTCTTCTACAAAACCCCTTCTACTCATACAGCAGGCTGTTCTGAAGTACACTGGAATGACAAACCAAGAAGCAATGCACCTTCAGAGCTTTGCAGTCACTGCTCACCTCATGTCGCTTGAAGAAGTCTGAGGATTCCAGAATGACATTAATTTCCTGCAGACGTTTGAGGTATTTTTTCTGGAAGAAGAGAAAAAAAGCCCAAAACAACCCATAAACATTTCATTGAAAACTGAATAATCTTATAAGAGTCAATATAATTAAGAGATCATATTCATTTTAGGCTAGAGGTCCTTCAAAACAACAGGTTCATCATTTGAAAGTCAATCTGAAAATACATTTCAAGCTTTCATAGTGAATTAAAAGACTGGAGTTCATCTGCTGCATGTGTTACACCAGGCATACTTATCTCTCTTGATTTGGATGTCATCAGGCTTTCTGCAACCGTTTTGTTTTGTTTTTTAATAAAGAGAAAAGGTTTTCAAGGAATTAAAAATCTTCCAGTTCCCCAAAGTGAAAAGAAAGAAATTGTGTTAGAGAAACAAGGAGCTCCAACTATGGTGGGGGCAGAGGGGGCATAAAAAGAATCAAGGCCTAATATACAAAGGTCTAGTGCAGATTTTTAAGGCTGCCCTGAGCTACCAGGCACACTCCTCCTGCAGGGCTACTCTGCCTTCATAATGGCTTCCACACTGCAGCAAAACATTACAGCCTCCTTTGAAGTTCCAAAGACAAGAGATGTGTTATGCCATCTACCACATGCCTGTTGTGCTACCCATGTTAGCACACAGGAATTCCTCTTTGAGATGAGTTTCACACATGGGAACACAGCTAGTCACCAATCTCACTTCCTACCTCCACACTCTGGTTTTATCTTCTCCAGACTGAATTCCCAAATCACAAGTTTTCCTGCCAACACAATCCTTGCTTAGATATCACCCATCTAATGCATCTAACACCCATGACTGAAGCTGATGGCAAGCCACAAGTTAGTTTGAATGACATTTTGATAGCATGAAGCATCTGGGGTCAGGGGATGATGGCAAGAGCTGATAAAACTGGTCTCAGTCAACTTCGCACAACCCACCAAATCCCCATGTCCACCCCATCTCCTGAGAGCAACTGGAAGTCAAAACCACTTACCCCCTTGGTTTTCTAATTCCTATTTCCTGTACCAAAGAAAGCATGGCCATGGAGCAAGAGCATTGGTCCAAGATCAGTGCACCTGAAGAGCTCAGACTCACCAGAATAGTTGTGTTGCCCTCAATGAATTCCGCAAAAACCTGCAGAACTTGCTCCTGCGTCTTCGTTGTTTTGAAGTTTGTGTTACATGTTCCATCCGCCTTCTGCACAGAAGCCACACAGAGAGAGATTATTTATACTGCACTCATATCATTCCCCTCATCACTCAATCCTCTTGAACGAGCAACAGCTCAGCCCTTGCTAACCAGATGAAAGTAAGCAGCTGAACAGGAAGAGAAACCAAGCAAGAAGAAGAGAAGAGATACAAAAGCAGATTGGATAGCTTTAAATGGCACTGGCAGTTCATTTCCTGTTGAGTAAAAACAACAAAAAAAAGAAACTATTCATGATATTACCAGCTTGCAGGAGGGTTTTCTCACATCAGTGCTAGCAGTGCAAAGTTCAGTGGGGAAACCACAGAGACCTCTTTGGTTGTACTCTGGCTAGTGAAACCCTGGCTGAGGGTGTGAGGGAACATTTCCAAAAACAATTTTACTAGTCCTTTTAGTTTGGGGGTTTCTTTTGGGTTTTGGTGTGGATTTTTTTGTTGTTATTTGTGTTTTCTGTTGGTGGTGGTGGTAGTTTTTGTTGTTTCAGTTTTTCACTGGGAAATCAAAGAATCACAGTTAGGATTCAGTTCCAAATGTACCTTTGAACATATAATGTGACCCAGAAGTCACAGAACAGAAATCTGTTGCAGACAGGAACAACCTGGGATTTGCAATGCTAGCAGTGACAAAGCAGGTGAATGAATTTTGGCAAAGGACAGTGCAGGCATGCTTGTTCCAAGTGTGTCCTGGAGAAATTCAGAGTATTTTTGTGCTAGCAGTAAGATTCAGTACAGAAGCATCCTGCTACTGAAAAAGACAAGCATTTTTATGTGCTTCTGGAGCTACAAGCAAATAAGACCAGTGCATGAATTGGAGGTATTTGTAAACACAGAATATATGAATATGCATGTCCCCAAGAGCATCTCTGTTTCTTCAAGAGACACGAATAGGAGATTTTAGGATATGGGTGTAAAATACAGCAATTATTACAATTGGCAACAAAAATCCACTAAAAGCCTGCAGGATTATCAAACTGTTTTCTCTCCATTGTTTCAGTCCAATGCCTCATTTTCTTTGTGAGTAAATCAGCAGGTCAATAAAATATGTTGTCTCCTACATGTTAAGTCACTACACCAAAATGCCAAATTCACTTAGCAGGTGAAACACTATTTATTCCACAGCCGAACTTTGTTTCTAATACATACATGAAAAACATTCAATAATGCTAAAACTCCAGATCTCTCATGCAAGAGAATTTTATTCCAAGGCTGTTGGACAGACACAAGTGCCACATGTCAGCCTGATGAGCTGCACAAGTTATGCCAGAGCAGTTCAGCAGGTAGGCAGTGAATGTTAGAAGCCATCTGATCTGATGTGGGATAATATTCAAGAGCACAAAGATATTTGAAACTTCATCTCGTACCTCTTCACTGGAGCAAGCCTGTTTTAAAAATAATTTCTCCCTATGTTGCAGATTGTAGAGCAATGTCTAGAATAGCTGCTTGGCGTTTGTTCCCTTTCTAACCTTTCGTGTCTGGACAAACTAGTTGCTTGCTTCCCTTTTTAACACTTTTATGATTTTGCTCCTTTCCAGTGGTTGGCAGGAAACATGATTACTGTCTGTCTTTACTTGCTGTAAAGAACATCCAGAGTTTGACTGGCATCACCCCAGTATTCTAAACCACATTGGCTCTGCATGTACTTGATCCTCAGGAGGCACTTGCCTGAGTCACTCCTTGAAGTCATACCTTTGCTAAGGACTCCACATACACTCCTGCACAGCAGAGCAGTCTGTCACACAGTGCAGCTCGTGGGCCAGTTCTTATTAGATGTGACAGTGACGTGGCTCACCAGAGGGCAAGTGTCACAGCTCCATAAAACAGTGCTATTCATCTTAAATCATGGGGTCTTGCTCAGAGCCCTCTGCTGGCTTCCCTTAAAGGGCTCTGGGTTAACTTCATGGATTCACAAAGATTTATGAATCAAATCTGATATCCTCCTGGGAAAATGGCTATCCCTGATCTACAGCTAAAGGAATGGTACCAAAGGAAGAAGTAGCTTTTCAAACTGCACAGATATTCACTGACAGAAATGGGAAGACAGAAATCCCAACTCTCAGCCACAGGCAATAGCTTAGTATTATAGAGAAAATGTTTGCAATGCCTGGCCTTCAGACAGCCTCTGCCAGAGAGGAAATGTGCATTTGGAATCAGGCTGGCACAATATACTGAGCAATAGGTCCCAGCTGTAGGGAAACCAAATGGTTCAGATTATTTTTGATAGGAGGAAAAGGGACAAATTCCATAAATAAACTTGACTTGATTTCAGAGATCCAGAAGCAAGGCAAGGATAAGAAATGGAGCAACCCAAAAAGATACCCCATTATTGCAGGAGTGCATATGGTGAATCAAATCTTATTTATCAGCAGCCAGTTCACAGAAAGGTTTATAATTTCACTTTCTTTGCTTTTGCTTCTTATTAAAGCAGCCACAGGGCAGGAATTACCAAACCAAACATACCTCATCAGCTAACTCCAGGAGTTACCAGTCCAGTCAGGGAGAACATTCCCTTGCTCCCATCAACCACTAGCAGGCACCACTGACTTTTACTGGCTTTCTTACCAAAATGGGGATCCCTGCAGAATGGCTTTGCTTTTCTGCAAAAATACAGAACTGGATGTACAGTTCAGCTTCAGTGGAACAGTGCAGGCAGTACTGACTACGTGTATTGCCTGAACAATTTAGTTTCTGCCACCTTTTCTCCATCTAAAAAAAATTTAAAATTATACCTACATTCCTCATAACAACACAGGGAAATAGAGAGAAAGGGAATGTGCTCCAAAGTATTTCCTATACTTAGTCAAAGATTAAGTATTCTTTCTGTGCACAGTTACAGCAGTGTCTCCACAGAGGGAAACACTACACAGTCTGAGTGTCATAGTGCTCCTACCTCTGACAAGAAACAAATCCACAAAGAAAAGCCAGGAGGTTTGTCTGAAGCACCCATGTTCTCCTTTAGCTCAGTTACTCTCTGGGACTGTACATCTTCACTCACCAACTATCTTTCCAAGAACACACATGAAAACTCTCAGTATCATCTGGGTTTCTGATTCCATTACACAGAGGAGCATACAAAGACATAAGTTGCACAGGAATAACACAGGTATCTTCATAACATCATTAGCTGGCTGAAGGGCAAGGCAGGATCCTGTGTTCTGGCTGGACTGGAGCCAGACCATCTACCACCCAGACAGTTCCTGCATGAGGATGCCTGTGTCTAACAGCCAGGAGTGGGTGGACAGCACACAAGGGGCCAGCACTGCATGAGCTTGGAGCCCCAGTTCCAGTACCACAGCAGGAGAATCTGTGAATAAGGAAAGGAGAAGACACAAAGCAAAGAGAGAAGAAAGAGGTATTTAAAGAACCTCTGTTCATCAGCATCACTGTCTTTTATACCTTATTTCTATGTGCTTGAATTGTGACATGGAAACAAAACTCATCCAGGTTCTGGAGTGGTGCAGTTGACACCACTGAAGGATGGGATGCCACCCAGAGGGACACAGGCAGGCTCAAAGGGGGGCCCATGGGAACCCCATGCAGCTCAAGTGCAAGTGCGGCACATGGGTCAGGGCAGCCCCAGTACCTATCCAAGCTGGGGCACAAACAGATCAAGAGCAGCCCTGCCAAAAAGGACCTGGGAGTGCTGGTGAATAGGAAGCTGGACATGACCCAGCAATGTGTGCTCACAGCCCAGAAAGCCAACTGTGTCCTGGGCTGTATCCAAAGCAGCATGGCCAGCAGGGCAAGGGAGGGGATTCTACCCATCTCTTCCTCTCTCATGGAACCCCACCAGCAGTGCTGCATTCAGCTCTGGGGTCCCCAACTTAGGACAGGCATGGACCTGCTGGAGCAAGTGCAGAGAAGGCCACCAAGTTGATTAAAGGAATGGAAAACCTCTCCTATGAGGAAAGACTGAGCAAACTGGGTTTTTTCAGCCGGGGAAAGAAAAGGCTTTGGGGTGACCAAACTGTGGTTTTACAGTACCTGAAGGCAGCCTACAAGAAAAATGGAGAGTGGTTTTTTACAAGAGCAGGCAGTAACAGGACAAGGGATCCTTTAAAAGGAGGAGTAGGTTTAGAATAGGTATTAGAAAAAAGATTCTTCACTGCAAGTGGGGTAAGGCACTAGAACAGGCTGCCCAGAGAAGTTGTGGGTGCCTCATCCCTGGAATTTTTCAAGACCAGGTTGGATGGAGCTCTGAGCAACCTGCTCTACTGCAGCACCGGGGTTGGAACTACATGATCTTTAAGGTCCATTCCAACCCAGTCCATCCTATGATTCTATAAAGGATTAAGTGAGTAACGGGTACGAAAGAAAATTGCTAAGGTTCTACTGCGGTTGTAAGGTAGTATCCTAGAAATGGTACAGGGACACAAATTTATCCATCAAGAACAGCAGATGAACTTGGCTGATGGAGAAATTTCATTTTGGATTGCTCTGGCTTTATTCCAGCTCCATCTAAACTGGATCTCATCATGTATTTAAAAGGAAAAGTGGTTTCCTTGATCCCAAGAGTATCTAAGCAAATGCTTTTAACATGCCTTGCCAATAAATGTAACTGTAACAAAACCACTTTACTGTGATTCACTTAGAATAAATATGTATAGTTCCTGGATAAAAAAAGTAATTGCATGCAGAGAGGGAGTTAATACTTCTGTTCTGAATTCCTCCTAACAGTCTCATTTTCATTCTATCTGCACTGCATACCTCCTTGTGTCCTTCCTGTAAGGTCTCTGTAGTTGATTCAAATATGGCTGATGTGTATCTGAAGCTTAAATTCATTGACACTCTCTGTTGCAATTAGAATGAATGCTTTAGAACTTCAACAGAGTGAACTCTGTGGTTTCAGCTAGCACATTTTCACATGATTCTTTGGAAAAGCTGGCTACTGATGTGCACAAGCTTGTTTGATAAATCAAAAAAGTTCAGTCTTGAGGAACAGGCAGAGGTGAAACTTTTACCTTAATTCCTTCAATCCTGAAGCCCAGGTTGGCACTGGAGCTGATGGTTTCTCTCCACTGCATGTACCGGGGTTTGGTGACAGCGTGCTGGGCGTTCTCTTCAGCCGTGGGAGCAAGAGGATCCACTTCAATCATTTTCTTGTACATGTCCTTACGCAGCTTTGGTTTCTCTCGTGCCTTAGTCAGCTCTTCCTCCAGGTATGTTCTGCAAACATCACATCCCAACACATCCTTAAGGACTTCCTCAACATTTCTTTTTACAGCTCACAAACTGGCCTCAAGAAACAACAACCAGGAAAATAAGCCTTATCATTGCCCCAGTTCTGCATACGGGGAAACCAAAGTACACAGAGCAATGACTGGCATATTTAGTGTTCACAGGCATATTTAGTGAAACAGCCCCAGGAATCAGGAATTCTAATTCACTTCTTGTTCTAACTATACCTTTACTTGCAAGTAAAGTTATGATTATTTCCTGGTTACAGAATAGGAGGAAGCTGAATTCCCACTGTGCCATAAAATAGAACTGCATTTTCAAAGGACAGGTAGGAGAGATCACTTATAATGAAATTTAAGAAAAAAAATAGGGCTATTGAAGACTTACTGCATTCTCTCTCCTCAAAAAACTTTAAAACAGTCATGGGTAAATTTTTTAGGCCTCAGTTTAAGTTTTACTTAATGCACCTCAGTGAAAGACAGCGTCACTCTTCATATAGAAAAAACTAGAGTAAAGCAGATTATCAGAGTAGTTCCAAACCAGAAGAGGTAACTAAGAACAGGAAGGTGAAGAGACACAAAACTCCCGCATTTTGCTCTTATCAATCTGCTAATCTGGTAGCCATTAGAAAGGCACTATCCATGTTTTCTACATTCCACTGGATTCCTAAAGCCTGCACTTTGTCAAGTGCCTGAAGTCTACTTTCTTCATCACAGCATAACAAACCAAGAGATGATGTCACTCATTGCCAGAATGTCACCTATTTTCAACAAAATGTGTATGTATTGTTGCAAATCCTTCTCCTATTTCTTCTGAACGTACCAGTTCAGAAGAACTGCTACATCTAAGTAATTTAAATTTTTGCATCTATTTGAAAAGGCATTATCTGCACTTCTGTAAGTAGACTAACTAATTTATGACTATAACTCTTGAGCATCTGAGCTGACATCCCAGCTGACAGATTGCTATGACAGCTCATATTTCTCTGTACTGTTACCTTACTCCAGGATCTCAACAAATCTCTATCTCTTTGTTATATAGTAGTTATATAAAAATACTCAGATAGTATTTTTGATGCATTCATTTTAATCACAGACAATGAATGGAAAAGAAAGTGAGAACCTGGAGAACAAAGAGATAGCAACACCTCAAGATGTCAGAGTATGGAAAAACACAGTCAGTCCTGAGCAAATGGTCAACTCTTTAAAGAAAAGATCAATACCAGCAAAGACTCATTCAAGCATTGGAAATGGGCTTTCACACTGGTATTCCATCATTTGCATTGGGAGATGGAAATTTTACTTTGTGAGGCTTTCTGAATTGCTGCAGACACAAAGATTCAATGAACTGGCAGTGAATAAGTCATGTCATTTTTTCCCATGTATTATCAGGCCATTTCAGAAAAACTTTCTCTTAAATCCCCCCTGAACATTTCTTGATGTGGATAGTTTTTGAGGATATAGATCAACTAGTTTCCAGAATCCATGTACAAACTGGCAATAATGGGACATATTGTCCTCAGGTTGTCCAAGGTGACTGTGAGCATGACCACATCTCCCCCTTCCTTCAAAGCAGAGAAAGTACATTCTTTTTCATTCACCCCACCTGATCCCCATTTTGCAGTCCATCACACTTGGCCCTTCAAAATCAGTGAGCAAGTCATCCAGCTGGATGTAGCTCTCGCCATCTCTCTCCACCACACCATGGAAGCAAGGGACACAGGAGCGTAGTGGATCCTTCATCAATCGCTCAAAACACTCCTTTTCATTCTCTGAGAAGCGTTTCAGAATCTTCCCACTATCAGCTGCCTTGAAATTCCCTAAAAAAGAAAATCAAACACTTGCTGACAAGATTGACAAGCAAAAAAGAAAAACCCCTTCCCCCACCATTCCAGTTTCATCTATCTCAGTCTCATAGCAGCAGTTAAAGATTTCCCCTGAAGAAAAGAGATAAGATGCTTTCCATAGAAAATAAAACACACAGGACGAACAATTGTTAGCAGTGAAAGTCCGTTTGGATACATTCCCATGTCAGAATTTATGGCTTTAAGGAGTGCAGTTCCTTCAGGCCTTTGGGCTGTTTGGATTTTTTCCTATGAAAAATCTTTGCTAGGTTATTAAACAGTACTATACTTGCTAAAATGCACAGGAAGAAGCCACGAGCCAGAATTCATCATTAATCCTCTGACAGGCTATTTTAAAGCTGTATAACACTGCCAGCACTGGCTTTGTCCTTAATCCTCACACAGGGTACACACACCTGCTGAGCGTGTCCAGACAGAGGCAGCGCATCAATCAGCGATACTTAAAGAGCCAGAACCAGGCAGAAGCCAGGCACTGCCCTTTCCCCACACACACACACACACACACTCTGTGACTGCGCCTGCGCCTGCCTGCAGGTATTGCCTCTCCTCTGGAAACCTGCTTATCTGCTAATGCCTGCAGGTACAGCCTGGAGGGCGAAGTGCTTTGTACAGCCCTGTGTCTGAATGCTAACCAGGACAAATGACATCTGCAGAGGCCACAATTAGCAGTAATCAGCCTCCACCTGTCAAGTTTCCAAATGCTCTCCTATCCTTGCAACCTGCCAACAGTGTCTAAGGAAAGTGCACGTTTCATTCAGAGGCACCCTTTAATTGAGACAAAATAAAGTGGGCACCAAAGTAGGAGCCTCACTAACCCTGGGGATAACACTCAACCTTTACCACAGCGGGATCCTTCAGCCACTGCAAACTGGTTCTTCTCTGACAAATCCCAGAACAGGCACTGCCTTGGCAAAAGGGCAAGGCTGGTAACAGCTCAGGTTTTTAGTTCAGAAAAAAACTGTCATATCAGAGAAGAACAGCTGCAGAAAGGATGGAGCAAACCCAACCACAGAACACTGCTAAAAGGAAACTGGAACAGTATCTCTCCTAATCAGCTTCTAATAAACTCTTAACTCTCCTCTTCCACCCCACTATGTGAGTCTCCAGAAGGGTGATGATTACATGACCAGTGCCTCACTCCACACAGATGAAGCAAACTCCACACTTCTATGACAAAAACTGCATTAAGACTGGGTCATCTTGGCACTTTGTGTGATACAAATCAGACACAAGAACAACACTGTGCAAAATACAGTTACTCAATTTCTAGGGCTCAGTAGATTTCTCAGCACAGCTTTGAAGTGCACCATATTAGGGCATCAGCATACACAGAGGTGGTTCACGTACTTCATTACAGCATGATGCAGCGTGGGTGCCTGCCCACATGTGTACTAATAAACCCCCACCAGCACTGCACAGGAATTATACGAAGCACGAGAGACAAAAACCGATTGACTTCTCTTTGTTGTTTTTTTTTGCCCTACAAATGAAACTAAGCCTCCATGAGGAGGACACCTACCAATTTTTACAGACACAAAACTAGAACCAACCAACTGAGCTGCTCCTTGCACTCGTACAGTGAACAATGACAGACTCACAATGCAAAAACATGGTCAACAAGGGAATTTTCCCATTTGTTTTCCACCCAAGGACCTACATTCAGATGAGGGGTTTGGAGTGGTGTTAGAAACACTGTCCTTTCCAGGGCTGAAGCACATACAGGCATGGACAGTAATCCTTCCCCCTAGAGAACTAACTACTGGCTACTCAGTCAGGAAAAATGATCCCATACTGCAACCAACAGCACCAGATAGATTAGGGCTTTAGCTCCCCAACCTCTTGTTTCCCTCTAACAAGTATTTTACACACATCACCTTACAAGCCTGGCCCTTCTCCAGAGTCTGATCATTGCTTCCCTGCTGATCTCCTTATTCAGGTATATCACTCCCATTTCCCTATCCACACCACAACTGAAATATGTTTTAGGTCATAGATTTGTGTGATATTGCCTGCTTCCTTTTCACCTGAAGGAAGGAAGTTAACAGAGAAAGACTGTTCTCCATGCTGCAGTCATCCTCACTCCAGAGACAAACACACTGAAGATACCCCTCTCACCTGTATGCCCAGCCAGCTGCACCCATGAGTAGCGTTTCTTGAAGGGGCTGATGACTGGCAAGTTAACCATGGTTTTAATTGTATGCCATGCTTTTTTCTGGAAAAGAAAAGAAATCTTAAGTTGGGCAAAAGCTGAAATCCTGACACGCCACATTGAATTGTTCCTCACTAATGTGTAAGTGCTCCAAGGTAGAACCACAAAACAAACACTGTCATCATTGTTGGAAAATTATGCACACAAACCCAAGAATGGACAAATAAAGATAACGTCCTGCCATGCACAAGAAACCTGCCTATAAGGAGGGGGAAAAAAGTCATAGTGCACGTCACAGGCCTGTTCTTAGCCACACCTCGCCCTCCGTGTGTGAGTCACAGAGTATGCGGACAGCAGATGCTGAATGAACACACACATGCACACATACGCACGTTTCAGTTTCCATGAGACACGCACATAAGCTGCTTGTCACTGTCAGCAACACTTCCTTTCCCAGGGAACTTCAGCCTCACCTCATGATTAGCAGCTTTCCCCAAGTCAGTAGGTAAATCCTACTGGGACACCTGCACAGAAAGTGCATCTCCAGCTGGACACGGAGCTCACCCAGCTCCCTCGGCACCCACGGACAGCGTGCTGTAGAATCTACTCCAGGTCATGAATTTTCCTGCTCCCTCCCCTCTTTCCCAATCCTGTTACTTTTTAACAAAGCTGGGCATTGCTCTGGCAACCTTTGGCTGCAGTTGTCTGGGTACCGCTGCAGGCAGACAGGGAAACAGAACAGCTGCTCACCAAGAGCAGCTGAGTGCTCTGTCACAAAGGCAGGAAAAAAAAAAAAAGCAGAAAGTGAAAAAGTCTCATGCTCTCTATCACTAGAACAGAACACCCTGCTGGAGAAGAAAAATGGAGCTGCATTGTATTTATGGCATGACAGTTCAGTGCCAAGGAGGTTTTGTTGGGATCAGGTGTAGCTGGGGATGAGGCAGCACTTACAGAAGAGTTTATCAATGGCTCAATTGGAAATCACCAAAATCAATGGGAGGTATTAATGATGCTGAAAACAAGTTTAGGTTCTTGCTCATCGACTGGAAAATACACATTCAAAACAACTGTCTTCTCTAGCATGGATATTGATCTGGAGATTTAGATGCTTAGGATAAGTAATTTTTATTGTCTTCTACACTCTAAGCGTAAAACAGAAAATGTGAAATTGCAAGATACACTGGCAAAAAATTGCTCTCCAGATCACTCTCTGACCTGTCCATGCTTCCCCAAACTTATTAACTTACACAACATTTCTTATAAGGTACCCCCCAGCAACACTGGTCACCGTGTGAGGGCAAAAACCTGCAGTTATCTTAGAATGTATCAAGAACATATATGAACCACAGACACAAGTGATTTTTTTTTAAGGATTTGCCCTCACAAGAAAGTTTTAAGTAATGCTTCAAATTAAACTGACATAACAACATAATTGCCATATGAGGATACTTACTCTGAAATGAGATTGCTTCTGTCTATTAAACTTTGGGTTTTAATAGAGTTTGAGCTGAAATTAATTCACTCTTAGTCAGATATGTTCCCCATACTTTTGAAAACATACTGTACCAGTGAGAGGAAGCATCCAGAAAAAATCCTGGATGTTTGAGAATTACGAAGACTAGATTTAATCAGTTGCACTTATTAAAACTCCACAGATGTTACTAGCTCTAGCTAAACTCCAATTGCATAAAAAACTTCTGCAGGTTCATATGCTGTATTATTTGGATTTAATATTTTTTAAAATTTGCCTTAAGCTGCTCCAAACTGCAGCCTTGCAGTGTTGAACAGTGACTTGTGTCTATTGCAGACCCAGCTGCTGTTCTGTGAGGATAAGCAAGACTCTTCAACACCACTTAAATATGTCCATAGCCTCCTTCTGGAGAAAAGTGCAATGTAAATACTGTTTTTCAAGTAGCAAAGAAATTATTTTTGTCTAGTTTATTTGTGAGATTTCACTGATAGCAGAAGCTCTTCAGGCTGTTGTGCTGTTTCTACTTCAGAAGGACAGAATCCCAAGTTATTTAAACAATAGTTGACAAAACCCCATTATTATGAATTAAAATGATCTTTTTGAATGTAGCCCCAGCCAGAGATTTAGTTTTTTAAGATTCCAGACCAGTTTTCAGGGCAACACTGTTTTTTCCCCATCCCTTAATCAGAAGTCAACATTGCTCCATAACTCTGCCATAAAGACCCCCCCACACCATAAAGTTCCACTCCTAACAAACTGCATCCTGCCTCCAGTGACTCGTCATACTGCTGCACGCACCACTAACGAGAGGCACAGATTCTCAACGAACGCACATCAACTGTCAATGCAACGTCACACTCCAGTGGCTCTCCTGCCTCCTCCCTCCCACCAAATGCTAAGAAGATGAAGCTTTTATTTGTACTGTGGGCGTGAAGGAGAGACAATGGGCCAAACTCAGCCCCAGCTCCAGGGGACTTTGGCTGCTTAGGTTACGGCTGCCTTGGATAAGGATGTTTAAGCTACTCATCCAGTAAACAGACACTGACAATTTTTATTTGCCTTTCTTAATTTTAAATAATCTCTTCACAAACCTCTCCTCCCCCTCAAGATAAGGAAAGCAGAAGGCTCAAGCTAGGAGGGAAAGGATTGCCTTCAGACCTGTCCTGTGGGGAGTGTTGCCATCAGCAGGGGTTCAGCAGTTTCACTTTCCTCTACCTCAATTTCTAGTCTCCCAGCTCACTCAACCCAGGGTACAAATTGCCAAGATGCAAGCAGGGCTGCATGCTGGTAGAGCAGTGGTGTGAGTGGGAAGATGAAAACTTTGTGTGCTTGCTGTAGGAGGAATCATTCTCACTTCTATTTCTAAAGTAAGATCTCTTCTTCTTTGTTAGCAATGGCATTATGTGCTTTTCAAATCACTGCTTTATGCTGCAATGGCAAAGAGGGCTTCTACCTCTGCCCATCTGTATTTGCAGCCTTATCTCCCTCTGCTCCTGTTTCTTTTGCTAGTCTTCCTTGATTTTTTTCTCTGCCTGGGTTTCTCCAAGACCTCACTTCTTCTAGATTCCCAGGAGAAACTCAGGTATCTCTGCATTCAGGATTGTCTGAATTGACATCACTGATGCTGTTTTATATGCCTCAACATGCTCAAGAGTTTTCCAACAGAAAGGCATTCCAAAAGAGTCAAGAAGCAAACCTGAAAAATATTAACACTCTTAGATGTAAACTTTAACTGACACATGATATAAACACCCCTGAGCAACACACAAAAGGTGTGGGGCACTAAGGAGAGAAAAGCAAGTTTTCTGCCAGTGGGACAGACAAAATGACAGTCTGTGCCATGGCACATGTGCCCCTGGCAGCAAATGGACAAAATTTCAGGGAAGAGAAGGGGAGAAGCAATTAATGCAATGCAGCCACAGTGCATGCAAAGGAACTGTGGTTTGGTATCTGATCTGCTACCTGGATTACTCTCTTGACTCACTTTCCTGAATTGGAAGCACAGCTCTGAAGAGAAGCACAGATCCATGCAGCAGATGTGGAGGCCTGCTCAGTGCATACACAGACAAGATGCTGCCTGGGCGAGGTATTCCCCACCTGTCCTACCCCGGATAAAAGCAGCTGCTGCCATCCTGTCTATCGTTTAAGGGAGAGCAAAGGGCAGCAGTAACCGAGCACCACTGGTTTGTGTGAGCCCACATTTCTCCAGGCCTTTTCACATGATAAGCATGCAACTCCACACACAACCAGTGTGCAGAGGCCCAGCCATGATGAGCCTGCACAAACACACCAGAGGATGTATGCCTTGCCTGAAGAAAATCCACTGAACTCTGGGAGGTATTTCATCCATTTGAAGGAGTTTGGCCTCAGACCCCACTGTCTCCAAGAAAAAATCTCCAGGAACTGCCAGGCTTTCCTGAAGCCCTCCCATTACTGCAGGACAAGAGCTGTAACACCCTAACAAGCAAGCTCACTGAAGAGATTAGTGCAAACTCCCTGAATTGGATAGGGCTTTTTTAGTTGCTACTGTTGTTTTACAGGCAGCACAGAGCAACTAGCACGTCTCTGAGCACATGCTGAATTCCTCAGGAACAGGAGAACCACTCTAATTCCTAAAGACAACAGTGCATAGGGACCTGAACACTCCTCTGCTGTTCTATGGAAAAATAAATAAAATCCCTCACTTATTTAAGGGTAAAAATAAAACAATAATATCTCAGTTCTGTGAATGTCTGAAACACATGTAACTACCCTCAAGCAAGAAATAACAAACAGGTAACATACATAAGAATTTGTTTCACTTAGGAATTTCAGCAACTATAATAATTTAAAAAATCAGTCACATCTAAATTAGGAAGCATTGGGGGAATAAGAAAAACCTTTTCTTCAGAAAAATGAAGTAATTTAGCTTTCATAATTCTGGCATATTACTTGAAACTATAATGAGTTGAAGAACAAAAGAACACTAAAATTCAATATAAATCAACAGGGTCTTTAAAAATATCCATGATTCCATCAGCAGCAGAGTGGAGGTGTAGTTTCTTGCCTGAGCTGGTAAATCATCATGGAAATTCTGTTAGGCAAGTGTAAACAATGACCACTGAATCATTTCACTGGGTAAATTTCAGCCATTTCTTTACCCAAGATCCTGTTGTCTTTTTTTTTGTCTTTGTTTTTGTGCATAATACAAAGCCTACATAAGAAAGCTATTATGACAGCAAGAAACAAAAGGATAATGAGAAATTTTTTTAGTAATCCTTTTTTTTCCTAGAAGGCTTTAAGAAAGAGTACTTAATTGTCAGTCATCATTACCTACTGTTCTCTTAAAGTCTTTACATCATTTAGGCTAAATTCTGCCACTCTGGGACATGGGGGCTGAAATCTAATCTGTAATGCTGGTTGCCACTGCCTACTCAGTGTCTCACCAACTCCTAGAAGGAACAAAGGTCCTCCACAGGGACTTGTAAGGAGTACAGAAAACTATAATTATCAAAAAGTTACTATGTGCATTTCAGAACAATCCTGTAAGAGCCATGTGCCCAAAATGCAGGAGCACTGAGCAACCCCTTGCCCAGGGATCTTGGCCAGCACAGTGAGCAGCGGGCACATGAGAAGGTGATGAGTGCTGGCCTCCTTTGGAGCACAGTAACCACAGCAACAGTGTCTGGAAATGTAAAACGTGTCTGGGAACTCGTCAGACCAGTCAATGGCTGGAACTGCCTTCTATGAGGCCCAAAAACAATACCAAGAATTACTAAACTGGTAGCTATGACTTATCCAGGCACAGAATTAGTCATTCTCCAGCGGCTCACCTTTCTGCTGGGTTGGCTTTTTTGCCCCTCTTCTCTTCCTTCCTGATCACACATCAGCATCCTTACTACTCTGAGTGACACAACAAATCCTCAGGAGGTCCACAATATTACACACAATATTACTCACACAGGTGGCTTAAGTATCAGGGTGAGCAGCTGGTCACTTTCTGTTCATAACTGTTTCTTTTAAACTCTGTATCTTCTACAGTTTTATTATTGCTTCACAGAATGGGTCGGGTTGGAAGGGAGCACAGTGGGTCATCTGGCCAACCTCTCTGCCAAAGCAGGGCCATTCTAGAGTACGTGGCACAGGACTGCATCCAGATGGTTCTGGACTATCTCCAGTGAAGGAGACTTCACAACCTTGCTGGGCAACCTGTTCCAGTGCTTGGCCACCTGCAGAAGTTCTGCCTCCTATTCAGGTGGAACTTCCTGTGCTTCAGGTTCTGCTCACTGTCTCTTGTCCTGTTGCTGGGCACCACCAAGCAGAGTCTGGCTCCATTCTCTGACACCCTCCCGTCAGACACTGATAGATACTGACGAGGTCCCCTCTCATTTTTCTCTTTTTGAGGCTGAGCAGGCCCAGCTTCCTCAGCCTTTCCTCAGAAGAGTTGCTTCAGTCTCCTAATCCTCTTCAAAGCCCTTCTCTGGACCTGCTCCAGGAGCTCCATGTCTCCCTTGTACTGAGGAGCCCAGATGCTAGGGCTAAGTAGAAGGGTCAAATCACTTCCCTAGACCTGCTGGCAACGCTCTTCCTAATGCATTCCAGGATACCATTGGCCTTCTTGGCCTCCAGTTTTACTTTTTATGTACACTTTTTTTACTTTTATATACATTTACTTAAAATGTTTTATAAAACCTTTGAGTTAATTTTATTTACAAAACCCTTGACTGCTTTATTTCCCATAGTTTATTAAAACTGAAATCAGTTTGAAGGCTAATTTGTTTTCCTAATTATTTATGCCATTTTATTAAATTATTTAAATAATTCAGAAAATTAAAATATATTTGTTCTCTGCTTTCACTACTACTGTTTGCCACTTTATTTGAATTGGTTTCACCTGACATATTGGACCTACACAGGTAAAGAATTTAAATGTAGGTCTAAAGCTATTAATCATATTATTTTAATGGACTAAACCTAGTTGAAACAAAACTTTCTTTTCATCTGTTTCAACACAGTCAATACCTGCCACTACTATAAAAAGCTTTCATGAGAAATAATTTTGAGCAAATCACAACAAAGAAAATTAGTGGCCTAATTTAATTACTGAGTAATTAGATCTGCTTCTTTCTCTGTTTGAATGTAGTCAATAACAACAGTACTATAATTACAATCTACTAAAAAAAAAAACCACATAACACTTCAGCAAAGTATCTACTGCTTTGTCAAAATCACAATACTCTACCAAGACAAGTTGTTATCAGTTTGCCCAAACCAAAGACTGCTCCACAGGTGAAGCTTCCCAGCAGCCAGCTTCAATGGTTATTAGGGATTTCTTTCTCTCAAGGAGTATAGCTCTGGGACAGTTCACCATATGGTTTCACTTCATGGAGAGAACTGAGGAGCTGAGTGATGTTATATAAGAAAAAAAATTTTAAAAGATAGTGAGAGTTGCTGAGCAACACAGTATCTTTCCGGTTACAGTCACAAAATTTGCCTATCAAGGCATTCTGGTTTTGAGTTCTTTCAGTTTGAGTCTTAGTGTAGTCGTCTTTGCAGATATGAAACAGGCAGGCAGTCATCTTGGTCAGATCCAGATCCTGAACCAGCTGACATTTTTATGCCACATGTAAGCAAAACATAATTATCCTCAGTGTTTCTTCTAGTAATATATGCATACACATTCATGCATGCTTTTAAAACACCTAAAGCAGATTGTAAAAGCCTTTGATTGCAGATGATGAAAATTCCATTACTTTTTTTATAATTATCCAGACTATAACAAGTCCTAGGCTTGAGATCATCTGGTATTTGAAGAAACTTAGAACACCTTACAAGACACAGAGCAAGTGAGGCACACATGACATTTTTACCATATTTGTTGGGAGAAATATAACTGAAATATCCACAAAGGCTCTGTGTAGGGAAGCAAGGTGCAAGATTTTCCCATAGCTAAAACAAAAATGCCCCAAACAATGACAGCAAATCCCTGAATTTATAATAGAAGGCACTTTATACTTTCAGCAGCCAGTTTCTTTGCTCTTGCCCCCTATTAAAGGTTCCTGGAATCCTCAAGCTCAGGAGATTCTTGCTGCCAAGTCTACTACCCACTTGGCTGAATCAGACATGAATCACAAAGATCTCAATGGGTGGGAGGTGAAAGAGCAAGTTAAGTAAGAGAATGCTCCCCAAACGTATGTGAGTGAACCCTCACACAAACTTTTATCACGGAGCTCCTGAGTGCAACACTTAATTCAGCTGCCAAGGTAGGGCAAGGCTCCTACAGCAACTCAGCCCCATTATTACCACATTTCACCTTCTCTTGGTCCTGGGTAGGAAACAGGTTCCTGAAGCAGCAAACACTGATCCACAGAGCAGTCAGTGTTTCTGACTAGACAAAAAACTATTTGGGGCCAGAATGCCGCATTATGATAACTGCATTATGATCCTGGTCCAGAGTTTGGAGCTGCAAGCATGGGCTTTGGACAGTCTGTGCCCCGACAGGCAACAGCATCATTCTTCACACTGAGATCCATGCCAATCAATGCCAACTGATCATCTGGCCAAATCACAGCAAATGGCCTCCTGCCAGGGAACGGTGTCACTTCAAACGCTGTCAGCTGTTGCTCAAGGAATACAGTGTAACCACATCCCTGGTCAAGGATATCCCTGAGCCCTCTCCACCTAAGGGATGCCTTGGCAGCCATGACCATTCCTGCATCTAAGTTCCCAAGGGAACTTAACACTCCCTGCTTTGTCACACAGTTGATCTTCCCGTGATGTAGGAGTGCCAGCTGGAGCTGTAAGACTGATAATCAACAGCAAGGGAGAACATGCACTCCTAAAGAGCAGCAGTTTGCGTGCTACACAAGCAGCCTCTGATCAGCACCTCTCATCAGACTGCCAGGCAAACTGTGAACACACCTTCAACTCTCCCTCCCTCTCTTTCACCCTCCAGCCTCCAACCTTAGAAAAGAAACAGTGCTTAGACTGTTCTTAGCCCTTGATGCCTCTGGCTCTGCACTCAGCCATGGGTGAGGGCCACAGCTGCTCAACCAGCATTTGGCAGGTGGATCCTCTGACTGCAGGGTTTCCATTTCCTGTTTGTGCTGCACTCAGGATGGGCTGGGCTAAATCTTCGGAGTCATGAGAAACACTTAATGCAATAATCAGAAACAACACTGCAACTCAGAAGCCTCAGGTTCCTGTGTTTTCTCCCCTGTGGTGCTTCACCATGCAATGAGATGCACACATAATTTGGTTTTGCTACTCTTTAGGATACATGGTAAGCCTGCTGGGTGTTCATTATGTCTGGACTAAAGAAGTGAAGGTAAGAGAAATGGATGGTCAGTATCAGACTCAATTACTAGGAGCAGAGAATCCCATGTCCCACTCCATAGCTGGATTCTACTTGTACAGTCCAGGAGCAGTTCCCCTCTAAATCAGAGGAAAATTAACTACAAAGAAGCAAAAGCCTTGTTTGTCCTCCTGCAAAGAGCACCAAGAGCCACAATCTGCTGACTATTCTGCAGGGATCTATGTTGGCATTCTGTTTCTGGTTATTACCAGTTGAAATTTCTGCAACCTCTACATTATTCCCAGGCCAAAAGACAAAATAATAAAGTTATATGGCTTCAAAGGTGCATTGTCACAAGGGTTTCCTTCATTTATCTCACAGATATGTTGTAAACACTGATACTGTTGACTGAAAGATAGATTTTAATTCAACAAGAATAAATGTTTTCTGTTCTAAGGGATATTAAACTGTCTGTCTTCCATAGCAGGTATTAAATATGGCCATTACACCTACTTTCACATCTTGTGGTCTGCTCTGAAAGACACTGGGTCTCTAACAGGATGGAGCTCTGCCATCTGTCCCTACCAAACACAGGAAAGCTGAATCCACGACATTCTGCTCCTACCAGGTTTCTGCCAAAACATCAGTCTTGCTGGAAACTGAAATGTTACTATCCAAGAAGTAAATGGAAAGTTCCTCACTATAGGAAAGTTGACTCAGAGCCCAAACATTCAAGATTTATTCAGGCTGTCCATCACCCAGAACAGATATGTGGTAAATCAAACATCACTTTAGCAGATGGTGTGGCAGAAGGAAAGAAATCGTTCTTAACCTCCAAAACAACTGCAGTTTAAATATTCAGAAACAGTCTAGCAAATTGACAGTTCTCTGCCTGTCTTTCACATCTCATGGGTCACTGACTGACTTCTCCAGTCATGAGAAGGGGACATCTAGAAAGACAACACTCTTTACACGATAAAATAAGCCCAGCATCCTATCAGGTAGGACACAGAATTATCAGTTCCTAACAGGATGAATATTTGGTAATACTTAAAATCCAAACAGATCCTCATTTCTCTGTGCACAGACCAATAAATAGGTTTATCCTGAAACGTAATCACAACTTGTTAAGGCGCAAACTTGTAATTTGTGAACTGTGCATGACCTCAAATCCAAATGTACTACAAGTGCCAATCAGTTTAAATCAGGTGTGGTTTCTGTGTAACATCAAGGGAGACTGTGTTCTGGCAAGAAGCCAGGAAACAACTTCAATAAACTAATCTCCCCTGAGTGAGCTTGGGAAGGAAGCTGAGCATGTGCTGTGTCTCATTTGCGATGGTGGTGCAGTCTGTTATCTGGAGACACAGCTCTATCCTGCCTGCCCAGCAGCTCAGGGCTAGGCACCCCAACTTCAACATACCAGGGACTCAGGAGCCCACAGCGGAATCTCCAGTGTGAGCAGACAAAGAGAAATAAAGAAAATTTTAATAGTTATCCTTTCTTACACTTTCTGATTTGCCAGAAACCGCTACCGTCCAACAGGAATTGCAAAACTGTTTTCTACTAGTTGGTCTATCCCCAGCAGTTTGGGTTAGTGGACACATGTTGAAAGCTGACCCTGTTTTCAGCACATCCTCATGTAACAGCCCCAGAAACTGCATCCCACACAACTTTGAGATTCTGCCTGAAAGAAATGTAACAGTGGAAGACTATTGTACTGTAAATAATTTTTTCTATAGGAAAGGATAGGAAGCACAAGGACAGAATTAAGGTTCCTGCATGTATATATCTACACACATATAGAGAGGTTACTGATAGATATTGATTTTTAAAACGTTTTCACCTAACTTTTCTTTCGTACCATGATAATTCAGCTTCTAACATCCTATACTGTCAGATACTCACTTGCAAAAGATCTCAGCAAATTTCACTGCTTCAATATGGAATCTAGGTCCAGATATGTGCCCTTTCTCTGCTCCAGTTCCCACAACTGCAGGTTATAACAACTCTACCTCAGAACACTGTTGAATAATTTAAGTAATTAGTGCTTGTAAACTAAATTAGAGGCACTCAAGACAGTCAAGTACTCAAATAAGCAGTAATTCAGTGTTAAGTGAAAATGATTATGAGAGTCTAAAAATACATTATGTAAAAAACAGACCACACATATACTAGTAGCAGTTTGCCAACTGCTCTTCCATCTATCACAAGACAAAGTCCAGTACTCCACCTCTCCTGCCTTGTCTCCTCTGCACTGCCTCTTCCATTATCCTCTAAGGAAGCACAAGGAGTTACAGCCTCACCTGCAGTGCACTGCACTGTTCAAACAGGGCCCACCCCTGGCAATGGAATGCAAGTGTCAACATGCAGCAGGCACTGCTACTGAGCGGGGTGTGGTGTTTACCTAGGGGAAAGCCACATCCTTCAACCACTTTAATAACTCCAAGCTTCAACACAGTATAACCCTGAGATTATTCCAAACCACTCTGTTGAAAGGATTTTGAAACAAACAAACAAAAAAATAACAACCCCAACCAAACAGAAATCCATGCTCCTATTAATGGAATGTAGCAATGATTAAGAAACCTGTAATTCTATGGAAATTAGTACTCTTCACCTTATCCCATTGGAGCAAGAGGCTTTTTGACACAAACCTAAGATTAGAGAAACTCTTCCTTCCCCAAGTCAGCCCTAAGAACTATGTAAGGAATACAGAGAAAAGATGACATCTCCCTTGAGCAAAACTACAGGATCAAAAGATAATTTCTGTCAACAGAACGACGTAAGAGAAGTGAGTTGAATTCCTCCTCTGTATCAGTAGCAGCTAGCCTCAGAGACAAGGGGTTATTTAAGATTTTAATTTCCATAATGTAGCCTTAAGAAAGAATCAAATTCAAACCTTACATAAGCACGAGTGACTCAACTAAAGACTGAAACTGAAACAAGGCATCTGTCTTCCTGAAGAGTTGTGGGTGTTTGAACAATAGCAAATGTGTTTTATGGAGCATGCTTCCTCTGCCCGGAAGGTAAACCTGCGTTCACCATCACGATGCTGGAGATCCCACCTTTGTAGAAGCATAAACATCAATTGCTGATTATTAAGATGCAAACTCACCTAAAAATAAAGTAAAATAAGCAGGGTGTAATTTATAAGGACAATTTATCTACCAAAATTATTATCTTATGGTAAAAGAGATTTAAAAACCCCATAAAACTTCAAAGAACTTCATACTGTTGGCTCCTAGCAACAGAACTGCAAGCCACACTCCCGTATCTTGCACAACCACCTACACCAGCCTCCTGGTATATGGAGCAAGCAGCAGCTTCTGTGCCACATTGGACACGGGTAGCAAAACCCAAGAGCAACCAATATCAATTTACCAGGGTTCAGCAAAGAGAAAACAGACATTTGAAATGCCATCTGCAGATGGGTGATGACATACACTGGACACAGGGGAACAGGCCACACAGAGAAGTTACTTCACAAGACAAGACTGATTTTGCTGCCCACCTACTCTTTTTATTAAAGAATGCAATGTAAAAAGAATATTGGTGATTTGGCTACATTCATCCTATAGTCCCAGACAGGACTGTTTCCTGTAAAACCAGAGGACTGAAAAGGCAGACTAGGATCAAAGCACAGAACTATAGCAATGGAAGAAGACATATTTCTAGAGATGATGTGGAAAATCCCAATGGATAAATAGGGACCGAAGACAGATGATTAATTATGTGTCACTCCAGTTTTAATATTGGAATGAGAAATCATAATCAGGACATCAGCCAGTCCAATTACTGGAAAAAGACTTGGAGACTGTTGGCATAGTGATTAACTATCACTGGACTGTTACAGAGCTCAGGACTTGCTCCTTTTCTTGGTGTCTTTGCTGAAAGCAATAATTTTCTGTGGTCTTGCTATAAATTTTGAGAAAACAACTCATGAAACTCTTATAGGGGCCTGATTAGTGCCCAAACCCAAGCACCTGAAAGTCAGGAGTCTCCACTTTAAAATCCTTTTATAGGTTTTTCAACAGATCTGGCAGGATCTGTGCTGAAATGAGTAACCTCAGGATTTAATTGCTTACTCCTCCTGCGTTAGTACAAAGAAGGCAAAAAAGTTCCTTATTTAAATGCCACTGAGCAAGACAATACAAACTGTATCAAATTATCAGCTCAAAATTCTGATACTCAGCATTTTGCACTATGAAAAATGAGAGCTGAAGCGTAGGAAGGTTTCTTAGTTTCTTCAGTTTATATTTTCCTCTGAACAAAGCTGACCCTTTGTGGGGTCAGCGACGCCGTCCCAACAGACTATACATGGGTGGCAAAGGAGGGAGCCCACACCAAGCAGAGCTTGTCATTATTAGAATATTCAGGTCAAGTGCACTTAGCCAACAACCCACTCAAACCCCACAGAAGATAACAGCTGATCTGCATGCAAAAACACTGTTCACACAGATTTTTATCCTTTCTGCTGCATCACATAAGCATACAATGAAGGAGAAGAGTACAAAGGCCATACAGTCTTCTCTAGCTCTGCCTCTTTCAGAGAGGCAAAACCCAGATTTCCTGCACAACCAGGAAAGCACCAATGCACAAGAATTCTTTGTATGTGTTTCGTTCTCTGGTGATTAGCTCTAAGTTAACCACCTCAAAAAACAGCTAAAACTCTGGTTTGCTTCAGATTGAACAACTCTAACAAAAACTTGAGGTGTTTCCAAGGCTAGAAAAATATTCATATTGACGCCACTACAAAATTTCTAGTGAATCCTCTCGAAAGCTTTTTAACTTTGAATTTTGAGGAAGGAACCTGAAATCTAGGAAGAAGAGTGTTTTCAAAGCAGGAGTAAGCAATGTGAGGAACAGAAGTCAACCTGAAAAAGCCTGGCAAATTGTAAGAACCTCAAATTAATTTGCAGTAGACTCTCATTAGTAGTTAATTACCTTCTGTGGAGACTGCTCGGCACAGCACAAACAAGGGATCAATGTAGCTCAGCTGTGAGGGATGTGTTCAGCCATACACAGGAGGGAATTTGAGGAGGCTCAGCTGTGCACCAGAGAGCTGTGAACTAGGTTTTCCCCACAGCAAAGGGCACCTATCATGGTGCCTGAAGAGCCTCTCCAAGTGCAGCCCTGCACTGAGTGCCCTCTCCAGCATGGGCACCTCACCTGGGCCAGGCAGCGCTGCCTTGGTCTACAGCGCACGCTTCGGGAAGGCAGGGAGGATGAAACATCATTGCCAGATGTCAGCACCTTCTCCTCCTGGAACATGTTCAGATCCAGAATTACATTTGAGCTTGAACTTTAATAATGCCTTAAATGCAAAACTGAGTACTCAGAAGTTAGAAATTTTCAGAATTGAAGTTTTCGGTACAAACTTAAAGACAACTGTTACAGCAGCAGTACACTGTTTTCCAAATGTTAGTGAATTTGTTTTCACAACCTGTTAAATGAAGGGAAAAATAGTGAAGGAAAGATAGGTTAATGTGAAAAGTAAAACTAATTTTGAAAGCTTAAACTGAGGTGTCAACCTTTGCTTTTCCTAATACCCTGTGTTATACAATACTGTACAATACTTTTGTAGAACAGCTCCCATTAACTTTGGCTGCATGCACATATGTTCAGTGTTTCTGCTAGTAAGGTTCACTCTCAAGTTAGTCAAAAGGAGAATGAAAAAAATACAGTTATTGGCCATGGTGAAAGTCTCCATAAATAACTTCCCTAGTCTCTTCTCAGGCAAAGAAGGACTGTGAAACTGTGAAAGGCAGCAGCTCTCCACATCAGCATTCAGCCGTGTTAAATTGGGAAGTCAGCCTTTCCCTTCTGTGATCTGCTGCAGAGCTATCTGTGAATAAACAGAGGTTCTGCAATACATTACATCAGTGACTGTGGAACTGTAACTTATCCTTTGAGTAGACTGAAAATATAGAACTGTTGAAAGTCATGAATTCTGTGCATAAAGTGCTATGCCTACTTGTTATGAAAGACAGTAGAACATTAACATACCCACACTGCAGGCACGTGAGCTCTTTCATTACATATACTTTCAATGTTTGACTGATGATTTCTTAATATAGTTGTCATATGTTCTCCTGAGGTTTTTTTGAGAATGTATTTTTCTTGATTTTTAAAGGAATAATCTGCTTGCCTATTAGGTTTTGCTCTTCCCCTCACATTTCCAGTACCCTTCCCAATCCCTGTCAGTGACTCCCCTTCTGTCTGATGGTACATAACCTGAAGCTATCACAACCCTCTTACCTCCCTCATCTCCAAAGTTTTCCTCTTGAGTAGCCTGCATTAGAACCTTGCAGCTGCCTTTTGCAATATGTGTACCCATAAGATTGGTCATTTGAAAGCACATGACAGTACCACTACCTGTGCCACATGCTCAGATCTGTGCCAGATGCTTCTAAATCTTTGAAGATTTTCAGCAGAGGTGGTGATTTCAGAGCATTTGAAGAGATTCCAGTAGTGGAAGGTCTTGACATGCAGCAGCAATCCTCCCTCCATTTCCAAAGTACGTGCTGCAGAGTGAGCCAGAGCTGGCTCGCTGGTGAGAGATGCCTTCTTGTATGGGAAAACCCCATTGACAGCTGCCTGGAGCACAGCTGAGCCTCCCTGAGCTCACCTCCTGCGCCTGGAGTGGGATGGTGGCACACATCCCTCACAGCTGGGCTCTGTCGATCTCTTGTGTGCCCACAGCACACAGACTCCGACTAGCACCAGCACCTCAAAGGTGAGAAGTAGAAGCCTGCATTTGATTCAGCACTCCACCACAGGAAGCAAACGAAGTAGAGCACAGAAAATAGTTCTGTCTTGAGTGAACATCACTAGAAAGAACCACTGCAGTGTTCTCACTATATGGAGCTTGAAAAGAGCTGAGACACAAAGAAAGCTGTGTTCTCTGTAGCAGCTCAGAGTAGTGAATGCAGCTGTAACTAAGACTGGATCACTTTATGTTGGGATGTGGCAGAGATCAGGAGACAAAATTAGTTATATTGATAATTAATGATAATTTTCTACCATCACTGAAAACAAAGACCTTCTCTCTCTAGGCAGTGTTCAATGCAATTTATCAAGAGACATTATTCTCATCACATGAAAGTTGTACAAAGTACATATGAAGTTGTATGAAGCAGTTTCTGCCGATACATCCCAAGTGAACTCTGCCATTCCCACTAACTAACTCATACAGTTCTGCAACATCCTAGCTTCCTGTTAATCCTCTGGATGAATCAGACACATTTCAGTACCAATGACACCCAGACTAAACAAGTTTCTATACATATTCTTAATCACCTGTAACCACACCTCTGTTAGAATGTGGCTCACATACAGATGAGGTCAGAAGGCTGAATAAAGCAGCAGACTGAAGCTGAATGTGAGTAAAATAAACATGGTAATAGTGGGCTGAGGTAAACAGTTTAAAGTGTTTGCATCACTGCATCACCTTACTTGGATATTTCAGCCTGTAAATACGGAGTGCTCCTGGATTCTGGGTTAATGCTGAGCTCCCACAAAGCAGTGTCTGTGCTCTGCTTGCCATAGTCACCAACTGGCTTGGAGAGTCTGTCCCAAGCTCTAAATCTGGATCATGTCAAGTCTGTGATCACTGCTTCACATGAGCTGTCGATTTGTCTTTGGCTGACTTCTTCCCAAGCTTGCCAAGGAACAGAAGATTTGCTAACAAGCAACAATAGCCAGGCCTGATGGGTTCAGGGTAGGTTTCTATAGAATCTGTCTCACACCTACATGTCTTGGAATGTAAAAGATTTCATCCCTTGTGAGAAGCTCATCATTCATCAGTACAAAAATCCCCTCAAATGCTGCTGGTTATGTGTTATCCCAGACAGCATTCTCCATAACAGGAATGAATTAGTTAAGCATTGGAAACAATACACCAATACACCACCATTGGAAACACCACCACCACCACACTGTTATCCAGTGCCAGGCTATTTGCTAGCCTGACTCTGGATGAACAGGTAGCCTCTCCCTGTTCCCTATGCTTTTATTCAGAAGGAGCTAATGGACACTAACACCTGCTCCCACTCCCCTCCTTTTTTTATTACATTTTTCCCCAGGTATGCTATGCTTTGGGCAGACAATGTCACCTTACCTAATTTGTGAGCTTTTGAGATGAAGCTCTGTTGGTAGAGAAGAGCGCTTAAACCATTTAAACCTACGCTATGCAAGATCCAAATTAACATGGACTGATAAGCCAATTTCCTCTGCCTCAGCCCCCTTTCACTGCAAGAACTACCCTGACTGAAGGAAGAAGAGAGATAGACTTGACTGCTGCTGTACATAAGATCACCTTTTCCTTCCAAGATGTCTAAGGTTAACATTACTTTTTCTACCACCACACTTTATAGATAATCACTACAAAATACCACATGATGATCCTTAGTTTTTTCTCAGCCACTGCTAAAAAACCAGCTATTTACCACATAAATACAATGTGCATTCTCAGCTTCCAACATTAAATTGCAACACATTGTGAGCATTTAACCAAACCAATCCACTTTAACACATTCCATTTATAATAAACTTTAGATGTGAGTTGAGGTAATTTTTGAATATGTTAACTACCACACTAATTACACGTGGTAATCAAATAAACCAGTTTAAAAATATTCACTCTCATCAAACCAGTCTAACAGGGTAATAGTGTCAGAACCCAAAAGTACACAGACATGCAAAATTTCCAAACTATTGGTCCAACCACTACCCTTATTCCTTTTAAGACTGGCATGGTTTTTCACAAATAAATCTGCTGAGTCAATGATAGTGTGAGTAAAATAGGTACTTAGGTATTGCCTCTTTAAATATGCATCACCCAGCGATGAGGAGTTGCTGTTACTTTTTTCTCACCTTTCCAGTTGAAACAAGCATTATAAGGAGGTTTGAACTATAAAAGTGGACATACAGAGAAACTTCTACAATACAGCCAACACAGCAGGTCCATAAGGGAAAAGTTATCACAGAGTTCTTTCAACTTTAGACTGTATGCCCAAACAACATGTCCTTTAACATAAGAAAAATGAACTATCAGAGTGAAATTGATTCAGAAGAGAAGAATCTTTTAATGTCTAAGTCACCATTTCAGATATATCAATGATTAGAAACTCTTATCTTATAAGGCATTTAATTGCCTCTCTCACCTGATTTGAGAACAGCTAAGTCAATTTCCTTACAGACAAGAAGTCTGTAATAAAAAGTCACCATTAGACCTGATACTGCTGATGGTTTGATATACTCCACCACTGCAATGTAGAGCGCTGAAGAATTCATCCTCAAACTGAGAGATGGCTCTCAGTTCAGAGTTTTGTTCCAAGTACTGTGCAAACATGGAACATCACTGCTATTTGCCTCAAATTTGTTCAGTATACAATGGGAAGATTTCAGTATTTGGGACTGTCATTATAAATATGCATGCTTTTAGCAGCATGAAATGTATTCCATCAAAAGCAGCTGCCTCATGAGCAGAACACTAGAGTGAGAAGCTTAGTTTCTACTTGACTGGTATCTACTGTCATGCACCCTTATCAGAGTATCTACAGCTTGTCACTGTCCTCTATAAACTTGTTCCAAAAGCCCTCCAACCTCCCCAACATTTCCACACCCCCTCACAAGTTCCTCCCTTTCACCCCTGTGCCTCAACGAGCACCTTCCACATTCCCTAACCTCACCAGCCCACAGCAGTGTATGATCCCTCCCACACCTTCTAATTACCCTCAGGAGAGGAGGCACTACCTGCTGCAGCTGGATCCAGCATGGAAGCACCTATGGGCTAGCCAGCGTGCACATGGCAACTTGCCAGCCAACAAGCGAAACAGAACACAGCTGTTTATCTCCTCTGGTACCTTCCCCCCAGAGAATACCAAGTATGCACTTATTTTGGTTTCCTCTCTTCCACCCAGTCTGACCTTTGTGAAACTTTAAAGAGCTCTTGAAGAAACTTTGAGATGTCTATGCTGCTGCCAAATTTGGCTGAAACCTACTAAAGCAGTTGAAATTGAATTGATAGAGTGATTACACAAGCTTTCTTTCCTTTGGAGAGTAGGCTAAAATCCCATTAACAGTCTTACTTATGTCATCCCGTCATTCCTATTCTTCATTTAAAAATAACAATTATATTCTACTGCATTAGCTTATGTAACCCACCCCTGAGCCAAAGCAGTTAAAACTTTCATCCTGTATTTATTAATTTATTTAGTTAGTTAGCTATTAAGTGTGTGCCTTTCTATACACTTGTTCATTTTAAGGTACTTGATGTTATGAAAAATACAATTAAGATGATCAGTGAAACCAAACCAAATGCACTTCACTAATAAATATCCCCCAAAGTTTCTGGTATTACTGCAGGCAAGATCTGAACTGCTTTTTCTCTAGCAAACTGTCAGCTGTTCTCATGGTTACAGTTCTAGGAATTTGGAATGACAGGTCACAGCTATGAAAATGAGTAAATTTATTTGGCATGTTTCTATCTAGTAAATAACATTCTCCTATAAGGAGGACAAAAGGCTGCTGTACATTAGCATGGTATTTATTCTCTGTGAAAACCACTCTTTAAAGTCCCTGTCCCAACAAGAAATGTGCCAACCAGACTTCATACTTCTTAAAACTGCTCATTCGCAGAATTAAGACAAAAATACATAAGTCTTGTATCCTCTCCATTACTATAAAGGCACCACTGATGTTTTTACAGCAAGATTCAGCTGTGTATATACACTTCCCCATGGCATGAAGCAAGGCTACAAAAGTATGCTTTCCATTTAAATGCAGGAATGTTAGCTTTTGCCATAGGGTAAAATCTATTCTGTCAATTGGCTATTTAAAAAATAACCAATATTTCTTAAGTTACTGCCAAGAGTTACAAATATCCAAATGCGGCATTATGCAGTTTCCATTATCACAGCTTTGCACCACTGGTTTTCACAGCCCCAAGTTGAACCAACAGGACAGCAGCAGAATCGGCTTCTCTCATACTTGCATCCCTTCTCTGTTGGAAGGGTCTTTTTTCAGGAAAGCCTGGATACTCCCATTTCAAAGCCTCTGCTAATTACTGCAAAATGGCATGAATAACTTATGCAGAGAAACTGGAACACCACCCACTGAGCTGCTCTCAGAGGTGGGTCTGCCCAGATGTGAACTGTCCCAGTGGAGCCAGGCTGGGACTGCACTGTCACCGTCATCAGCCCCAAGGTATTCACTGCCCCCAACACTCCAGGGACATGCCCACGTACTGTGCTCAAGAAGAAACAAAAATTTAACATCATCCTGATATGTCAATCCATCCAACCCCAAATGCTCTGTGAAATACTTAACTGAATCACTCATCCTCTTGGAAAGCTGTTTGCCAAGTGAACGACCAAGGAGAGCTTTCCTCCAAGGAATACAGTCAGAGACAGCACTCCCAGGCACACCGTCCTGGGATTTAAGGCCTGAGAACTCCAGGGCAGCAAGCCATGGACAGAGAGGCTCCTGAGCTTCCCATCTCACACACAGTCCTGCACAGGTAGCTTGAGAGCCCACGATATTTCAGACTCAGCTGGCTCTTGATCTCCAGATCAACAGTAGAGAGGTCTGAGAGGGCCTTCTTCAGCTTAGGTCTCAAGTTCCTGGGTCTCCAGATGGAAGCCTTGAAGCTCTGATAACAGGAACATTATCAGAACTTCTACTCCCACAGTTGAAGACCTGGGCAAGCTTCCAAGGTCCCTGGTAGGCACTGGGGAGCCTGGTAGGCTTGACAACCCAGCAGTTCTCTGAGCACTGGTCTGAGCTTAATCATAAGGCACCAGGCTCCAAATTAACTTCCAACATTTCCAGAGAAAAGTCTCAGGGAATTCCCCAATACAAGAGAAATTTTAAAATTTCAAAATTTCCCGTGAATTAGGAAACAGAAAACTTTGGCCCACCTCTGATTCCAGTTTCCTTCAGAAAAGTCTCCATGCTTTGTGTTCCACTCTTAGAACAAGCCTTCACCTATTAAAATACACTGAAAACAATAAATTTAAACAAAATGTTCCAAATTGCCTTTAAATGAAATCTTCAAAATACAAAACCATTCCACAGAGTATCCTAAAATTTGTAGTTATTTTCACTTGCATGTTTGTGCCTTGAACTCAAAGCCTTCCACTCTAAAATAAACATTCATCCTGCCTCAAGATTTACGAGTTGAAAGGACACATCCTGTACAGCAGAACCCTCAGAGGTTCAAAGCACGGACTCCAGCTTTGGCACAGTATGAGGTCACTGTTTTGCTGAAGAAACGACTGGACAGCATTGTCCAGTACCAAAAGACATCAATGACAAGAACTGTCCTGGATGCCTCCAGATATGGCTGAGCAAACAGTGCAGCCACCTGAGAAGAAGGGCAGTGCAGCTGACCACAGAGAAACAGCAGATTCCTGGGATTCCAGCTCTTGGTGGGTAATGCAGCAAGCAAGGGAGGGATGAGCCATGAAAGCAGTCACTGAGCAGGTGAGCCCATTTAATTTATTAGGTAGTGCCATGGAGTTCTGCTGGTTTGGAGTCCTAGGTACCAGACCCTGCTCTGTTTTGACAGCTTGCCACAGAAGGGATAATGAGATAAAGAAAATCAGCCAGAATGCAAGCTCCTGGGTGCAGTTTCCCCCCTCTTCCCCTACACTGCAGGTATGGAAACATAACTCAGCCTTTTAAAGCATCAAGTATTTCACCTGAGTTGAGGAAATACTTACTTTATAAGGAGGAATTAAACAGTCCTGCAGCTGTGCTAAACTATGGAAAACTGCAAAAACTTTTTCAAAAACGGAATTGTTATAATACTATGGAAGTTCTCAGTTTCCCACACACCTAAGTGAACAGGATGGTCTCTTGGTGTTTAAAACATTTATAATACGGATATTTTTAGTCTATAAATCAGTGTTAGAGATCTGCTTCTTTTAATATTTTATTTTCTTGTAATTAAAAGGTGACTATAAAGACTTCCTAAAAGAAAGTAGTAGCACTCACATGATACATGCATTTCAGACTATAGGGAAGGATACAGCCCCAATCATTTAGGTCTCAATATTGTATTCAGTACAAATTACTTCAGAGAATCAGAAGCGTAAGCTTTGACGCAGCACAGCTTCTCATCTGAAGAATCAGTTTTGCTTCAGTCTACACTCACACACAGTTTAACCAGAGGCCACAATGCCATCTCAGAGTTCTCTTACTGCTGAAGCATCATCACTTAATTCTTGCTGCATGCATATTGCCATAGCAGGGAGACTGAGTCAAATGATCCCACGGCCTTTTATTATATTTAATTTCTGTTCTCCTGCTACTTTCACAAAATCACATAGCATGTCTTTTAGAAAAGAAAGCAAAACAAGTGATTTTTTTTTGTTGTGTAAACCAGATTCTATCTCAGAATCAAAAGTACAAACTAAGACTTATTATTACAGGTTTCTTTATACTCAAAATGACAAAATACAAAATTCTTTTTTTTCTCTTCCGAAATCAGGCCACGAGTTGATGCAAACAAAACCAATATTGTGCACAGCATTTTAGTCCCTGGACTATGTGTCCTTTAAAGTAGTAAACCCACAATTACCATGAGAAAAGTCCAGCTGGAGGTATCACCTACAAGTTGCATTACTTCTTCTTTATACCTTTTTTATCAAAGCATATGTTGTGCTTGAAAACAATTCAGCACCAATGAGTTGGCAGTAGAACAACAATTTAAGCAGCAGTGTCAATGAAGGTGGGAGGGGGAATTCACTAAAGCTACATTTTTCAAGTACAAAAGCCTGAGAAGCACTCTGTATGGAGTCAGGGAAATATACATCAAAGACTATGAAAAAGCAACTAACTATATGCCTTTAAAAGTGCACTTCGTGGATGAAAGCTGCCAAATTGCAGAGGGGATTTACTGAGAAGAATGTGTTGCTGCCAGAATGGACAAAAGCATGCATTCTATCCATTCCAAGCTCCTCCCCATCTCCTGTCATGCTCACAGCAAGAAATGGCTCAAAAATTGACAACCACAGACTCCAGGACTGAAAGAGACAAAAAATACCTGCTGGGAAATGCCTGGTAAAATTTTATTTTGAGCATCTGACACAGGAGACTGGAAAAAAGAAAAAAAACAACCCACTTATGATCAAAAAACACCTCCCCGTATTCTTGGGACGTAAAGTTCAACTCCACAGCAGAAAGAAACAGCGCACACCTGGCCGGGTTTTTGAGGAGCCCACGTGCAGAAGCGCTTTTCCACAGGCACAGCAGCAGTGCCGCCGGCCCAGGACAGGAGCTGCAGGGAGCTTTCCTGGAGCTGGGTCACGGAACCCTCGCTCCAAGCGGGAGCATCTGTTGGCCCCTGAGGAGCCCGGCAGGCGCCCAGCCGCCCAGCCAGGGGGCAGCGCGTCCCGGGCGAGCCGCTCACCCCGCGCCCCTACCTGGCTGGTGTCCTCGCCGTGCTCCAAGTGCACGATCCCCTGGCTCCTACACTCCGTGTCGCTCAGCACGTCGTCCTCCGAGTCCTCCAGGAGGGACGAGGAGCCGGTGGAGGAGATGGAGGAGTTGGACAGCCGGCGGGACTGCAGGTGCAGCGAGCTGCCCGTCCTCAGCCCGCCGCCCTCCGGCCGCGCCGGCCGCGCCTGGGGGCTGCCCTGCGCCTCCTCGCTCTCCTCGGCGGTGACGGTGAGCCGGGGGATGACGGGCGGCAGAACGCCGTTCGGGGGTCGGCAGCCCCTCTTGGGCCGGTCGGGCAGCTGACGGGCGGCGGCGGCGGCGACGGCGGCGCAGCGAGCCTCGAAGAGGGAGCAGAGCTCGCCCACGGTGAGCCGCTTGGCCCGGCTGAGCTCCGGGCTGCTGTGCAGCCCCGCGCGGGGCTCCATGGCGGGGTCGGCGCCGGGCGCCTGCCGAGCAGCGCTCCAGGACCGGCGCCCGGAGGCGCGCATGGGGGAGCGCCGCGCCGCCGCCGCCGGGGAAACTTCTTTGTGGCTCAGTCAGTCTCCCGCAGCTGCCCGGAGCCCGGCGGAGAGGCGCATCGCCAGCCCACCCTGCCCGGGCAGCTCTGAGTAACCCGCGGCGACAGCCGGAGGCTGCTACCGTGCCCGCTGACCCGGCGCCAGGGCCATGGGGGAGCGCTGAGCCCGCCCGACCGCCCGCCCGCCGCCACCGCCCCGCTCCGCCTCGGCGCTGAGGGGAGGAGCGATCGAATCGCAGCGAGCCCAGCCGCGCCGCGGGAACCCCTGCCCGCCCCTTCCCGCCGCCGCCACCACCATCAGCATCACCGCCCTTTTGGTTTCGCTTTCCCTGCGGCGGCCCCCGGGGAGCGGCCTGGGGGTGTCCCGGTGCCCGCCCGAGTGCGCCGCCTTACCTCCGGGCCGCCGCCCCTCGCCCGCCGCCCCTCGCCCGCCGGCCGCGGCTCCCCGGGCACGGCGGCTGCGCAGCTCGGCCCGCCCCGGCCGCCCGCGGGCCGGAGGGCGGCGCGGCCCCACAGCCCAGCCCCGGCTGGGGAGGCGGGCGAGGCGGCCTTGGATCCTCCCGGGGGATTTCGGCCCCCTCAGGGCCGCGCGTGGCGGCCCGGGGTCCGTGTGTGAGCGTCCCGTCGGTGCGCTGACACCGGGGGCCACCTCCAGGCCTCCGCCGCTGCCGTGGCGGGACCGCGACATTCTGGGGTGGCTCAGCGCCCCCCGCGGGGGCGGGGATGTGACTGGGCTGTCACCAGCCCGCGGGGACCGGGTGGCGGTGCGTGAGTGACCGCGCCGTGCCGGCGGCTGAGGGCGCTCCCCCGGCCCCGCTGCAGCTTCCCCGGCGAGCTGCGAGCGGGACAGCGGCTTGGGGCAGCCCGAATTGCCTGTCAGTCAGCGCGTTACTGCTGAGCAGCGCTCAGTCAGGCTGCCTTCAGCCGCCGGTTGCTGCCGTACCCAAGCCCCCTTGAGCGAATTTCAGCGTTTGACACCCCCTGCCTTGGTACTTCTTGCCTGCTGAACTCCCACTCTTTACCTAAAATGTAACCCGTGCTGGGCTGCCGCATGTGTTGTAATTGTAGCTATTAAGACCTTTGGAACGGGAAAGGCGTTCTACCATAGGGTTACATCAGCTGAAGTGATTACTAAAATTAATAATTTTGGAACCAAATGCTAAAGTCTTCAGCTGAGTTTTTGCTCATTTATCTCATTGTTTCCTTGTACTCTCCCATCTGTCTCTCACCATCTGCTCTCTCTTGCCTGGTGCTTGGGCTGGGAGCTCCTTGCAAAAGGGGCTGTTGGAGCTCCACCGCACCCAGCGCAGTCCCAGCCACGGCTGGGACTCCTCCCTCCAGTGATGCTATAAATGATTTGTTACCTTATCTTGTGATTCGGTCAGATCATCTGTAAAATAATCACTTGATTATATTACAGCTTGATCTTTCAGGTTACCTCTGAAAAAGCCTGTTCCAAAAGGCACCACACAACATGCCTTCCCCTGAGGTGGCTGCTGGGCTTCTCACAGGGCCCACAGCTTGTGAATGCTAAGGAGCAGACAGAAAGGCAGCTGAGAAACTTAAAATAAGATAAAAAATCAGTCATCTTTGGACACTTTTCTGAAACTACGTGGTGCCTAGACAGGAATTTGGGAAGTTTGGATTTTTGGCTTAAATGGCCAAGCTTTGTGGTGGCCTTAGTTTTGTGTAGAAGCTGTAGTGGGAGTTCTCCCAAGGTGTATGTGATAGGGGAGGCAGGGCTGACAGCTGCCGCCAAAGTATGTGAAAACACAACCAGCAAAGTGCACTAAAGTGGTTGGCAGTGCAACTTTTCCCCAACAGACAGTGAGAACACCAAAGCACCTGTAGGAGGGTATTCCTTCATGGTAGACTGTAATGGATTTACGTCCTTTCTGAAAGAAGATGCTTTTATTATTAATTTTGCAATCAGTTTCAAATTTCATGTAGCAGAAAGGCAGTCTCAAAATGTGAAAATTGATTAGACCTAATATATACCTAAAGTCATAACAGTTTAATCAAAAGCATGATTTTATAATTGATGGTTTTCTAAGAATACTCACAGTAATAAATTCATAAATTGAGCTGAAAATGCAGAGGGCAGTTTTAAATGGATATTCAAGGTTATATACAAGGTTGGACCGATGTAACTCTTATGTCACTCTGGTGGCTTCTGTCTGTAGATAAGCAAGCTGGAAAAATATATTTATTCACAGGAGAAGGGTTATGTGTGAGCTTTCACAGGGCAAACAGGAGCCCTTCAGGAGATGGCCTGCTGCATGTGGAAGGACATTTCAGTTTCCAGTCTCTTTTAGCCGTTGCTCTGTCTGCTGATTCTGCTGATTCTGCAATTACAAGATTATGTGTGGTCTATGATTAGGAAACCTTATTTAGGAAACCTTAACCTTGGCAACAGTTCTGGGACTAGCAGCTCAGTTCGGTTATAAAATGTCATTTAAAAGATTTTGCTTTCAGCTAATGAAGATGAAAACAAAAACATGCAATACATTATCATTTTAATAAATACATGAATAAAAATTGCTCTTTTATAATATTGATAAGTAGTGATTGCTTGGATAAGGTTAGATAGGTTTAATTGACATCATTTATAGCATATCGCTCTAGGGAACTACTGGTGTCTGAAGTTTGTGTAAGATTTAACTCCAAATCTTTCAAAGCTACCCGGAGAATAAAAAGATTCTTCAGCCAGTATCACCACATTTCCTCATAGGTGTACAGCTGTTTTAACAAATGGAATGGTACTCTGTCCTGACAAAGAGCTGGTGACTTGTGCTTTTCACTTGTGAAATCCTGCATTCCTGACAGGACAGGGCAGCCCGCATCCACCAGTGGTGCTTGCCAAGAGCTGGCTCTGATAAGGTACAGATAAATATGTCCCTGTTGTACAGATGGGTGAACTGATAGACAGTACATGAGTTGACTACAGATACACAGTCAGTCGGGGGCAGGAACAGGGAGCTTCAAATTTGCTCTGTGCCACTGTAACCACCAGATCACGTTCCCACCTCCAGGGGTGAAGCGTTCTGCTTATCACACTCATTCTGGCTCTGCTGCGCCCTGCCAGGGTTTCACATTTCACACACGCCTGCTGCAAAAACTGCTTTCTGCCTTTATTTATATTGGCAAAAATAAAAGTCTATTTCATTCCCATGAAATCCCTTTCTAAACATTGTTAACATGTTGCTTATTTCTACTTCCTTCCAGTTTGCGTTCCCATAGGGTGTCTAAGCCTTGATGATACAAAGATGTGACAGATATTTCTAAATAGATTAGAAAGATTTCATTAAGACAACGGTTTGAATATGATCTAGAGAGGAGCCTTGGGTTTAACTTGGCCTGTGTAGTACATGCATATTGTTCACTGCCCACATGAGATTTCTCAGAGACCTTAGAGCATGATAGCTGAGAAACGCCACCTCCTTCAATTCCATGCTGAGCATGACCTCAGAATGCCTGAGAAGTGCTTGAGTGTTGTGATTTGCAAGTCTCTCTTGGATGCAACACAAGTATTTGTTAGTAGTTACCATATCTCTTTCAGGATAGAGCTAGGGATAAAAGGAGTTGGATGTGTTTTTATACAGAAAGGCCCTTTTTCCAGAACTGGAAGAAAGGCACATGGCCCAAGTGCTGGCCGTGCCTAAGGGAAGATAGGCTCACCCACACCATTCATGCCTGAGGCAGAGTTTCCCCTCCGTGGCTGAGATGAAGAGCACATCGGGAAGCCAAGGGGAAAGCAGTGTGTGGGCTGCCTGCCTCTCAGGAGTGGTGTCAGGAGAGCTGTGCCAGGGGATGCCGGGGATGGCGCTTCTCCGGGCAGAGGAGCTGGGAGCAGAGCAGGTGATGGCGTGACCAGTCTGGTGGAGCTGGCAGAGGGGCAGCAGCAGGGACAGCAGCAGCCTCAGTGACTCACCGCCATCCCCAAAGGGGCTGGGCGCCCTGGCCACGTGTTTCAGTTATTCTGTCTTTGCTGCTCATTAGAAAAAGTGAGCAAGTTAGTGCATGTTACAGTCACATCCTCTTTTTGTCATACAAACACAACCAGATCAAATTATGCAAGTACACAGCTGCTGCATGCAAGAGGAAAATGAGACTCCAAACACAGGTCATATGATGTGAAAACAATTGCTGCACTGAGAGCTCTTTATTTTTGGGATTAATTTTTGTTGGCTATTTGCCAAATTTCTCTGTGCAAGACATTTATATATTTTTGATGTAAACTCTGGACACCTAGTAAATAAAAACCATATTAAAAAAAAGGGGGGGGGAAATGTGTTTTTACCTAAGAAGAAGCAAAACTGTAACTGATCTAAGTGTATGGATCAGACGAACCTGCAGGAAAGCGACAATAAACTATGAAGGTCCCCTCGTGGCTGGAATTAAAATTGCTTTTCCAAGTCACGCCTGCGCAAAGTATCTCCCACTATTCAGCTACCTCGCATACTAAACTGGAGAGAGAGAGACAGCACACCTCAGGCACAGTCAAATGCCAATGTCCCCTTGGAAAAATGGGTGCTACTGTTTGAGATCATGAGGTGATAGCTATGGCAGTGAGGAAGGACACAAAGGAAAAGGTCACAGGGGAGGAAGGACAGTGCACAGCACCCCTGCTACCTAAATGTCTGCTGGTGTGTAGGGCATAGGGTCACTCTATAAGAAAGGGTAGGGAAATACTCTGGAAAGAAAGACCTACACAGAAGGTGGACATCACCAGAGAGAAAAAAATCTGGAAGAAAAACCATTTTTCTCCCACATCTGCACCACCTCATGCTGCAGGCAGTTGCTGTTCTTTGTCATGAAAGTGGAAGAGAAATGCCTTTTCTTGTCACTTCCCTCTCACTACTTTATCCCTCACATTCTTACTGCTGCCCTGAGGGCCAACATATCCAGGGAATGAAATAAAATGGGGGAGGAGAAAGGGCCCTAGGTATAGTATTGCATGTCAGGAAACGTGTGCTGAAAGGAGCAAGCAGGCAGCAGCATCACTGGCTGCAGGTTGTTGGTTTGGCCTGTGGATTGTGCGCTCCCTCCTCAAATTTCCTGTAGCTCCACAGAAGAGCATCTGAGATACTCTCACAGTTTCTGCTAATGTTTTCCCTGTTCTTGCCTTAAATAAAGGATTTATCTTCCACAACTGGCATTTTAGCAGAAAATCCACACAAAAATTTTGTAATTAAGCATAGTTGTTATTTTTGACTAGCCATTTGTAACCCCTCAGAACACTGGGACATATTTGCCTGTATTTATGTTGACACATCAAATTTTGTGGACTTACTCCTGGTTTATAATAGTGTAAAGAAGAGGGGGATTGCGTCTCATTGTGAATACAGACAGACTGTTTCAAGAAGTTTAATTTCACCTGTCAATCTTTCAAACTGTGGATGTGCTTAAAGAACAAATCATGGTTCTATTGTTAAAAGACATCTTCAGCAAAAGACTATTCCACTTCTGAGACATTTAAAGGAATAAACTATTGTGGTGGTTTGCCCCTGGCTGGATGCCAGGTGCCCATCAAAACCACTCTATCACCCTCCTCCTCAACTATACAGGGAAGAGAAGATATAATGAAAAGTCATGGGCTGAGGTAAGGCTTAGGAGAGATCACTCACTGATTACCATCACAAGCAAAACAGACTCAACTTGGAGAAATTAATTGAATTTATTATTAATCAATATTGGACTAAGACAATGAGAAGTAAAACAAAACTTAAAAATCACCTTTCCCCATCCCTTCCTTCTTCCTTGGCTTTATTTTATTCTCAGTTCTCTACCTTCTCCCCCTCAGAGATGCAGGGAGACAGGAATGGGGATTATGGTCAGTTCATCATGTGGTTCCTGCTGCTGTTTCCTCCTTAGGGGAAAGATGCTTCTCCTGCTCCAGTGTGAGGTCTCACCCACAGGAGAGACTTCTACAACAGGAGTCCTTCCCACAAACCACAGTTCTTCACAAACTGCTCCAGTGTGGGTCCCTTTCCATGAGCTGCAGTCCTTCAAGAACAGTGTCCAGCCTGGATCTGCCGCAGGGCCACAGGTCCAACCAGCAAACCCGCTCCAGCACGGGCTCCTCACTCCTTGGGTGCTCCAGTTCTGCCAGGAGCCCCTCTCAGCCTGGGCTTCCAGCAGGGCACAGCCTCCTTTGGGCATCCACCTGCTCCAGCCTGGGATCCTCTGGGGCTGCAGGAGGATCTCTGCACCCACTCCATGGGCTGCAGGGACACAGCTGCCCCACCAAAGTCTGCACCACGGACAGCAGGGGAATCTGAGCTTCAGTTCCTGGAGCACCTCCTGCCCCTCCTTCTGCACTGACCCTGGTGCCTGTGCAGTTCTTTCTCTCACATATCCTCACTTCTCTCTCCTCTGTCTGCAAGTACTTTTGCACAATAACACTTTTTTCCTTCTCAAATGTTATCCCAGAAGCACTTCTACCATCACTGCCTGGCCCAGCCTCAGCCAGCAGCAGATCTGTCTTGGCGCTGGCTGGCATTGGCTCTGTCAGACACAGGGAAAGCTTCTGGCAGCTCCTCAAAGAAGGCACTCCTGTAGCCCCCATATATGCAATCTAAATAAAATTATAAGAACCTCAGTAGATTATGGGAAAAAAAACTCAACAAAACTGAAAGTCTAAAATAACTAGATTTTAATGAAGATTTAAGCTAAATATAATGTTTTCCACAGAAACCAAGACTACTATTATTTTTTACAGCAATCTGGCATAGCAGCTGGATTGAAATAGTCTTTTTAATGGTGTTACTACTCAAATGTGGCCAAAAATTATATCTCAACAGTCACGGGCTTTTATTTCCCTTTGCATGAGGGATATCTCTGGAAAAGTCATTAAACTTCTTACTGGGCAATTGACTGCCTGGATGCTGGAGGTAGGGGAGCTAAGTACACACTAACGTTTCTTTGTCCACAGTTTGCTTTGCCAGTTCATTTGACAGTGCTGCATTAAGAATCGAACATATCCTGAAAGGTCATAGACACACCCTAGTGAGATGAATGATGCCACATGAGTGTATATTTAAGAAAAAAATCTAAGCAGGAGTGACTACTAAGCAACAAGCAAACAGCTTTGTTTTAATGTAAGGGTCTGGTTTGTGCTTGTGCAAAAGAACTCCAAATGGTTTGTAGAGGGTTTTTTAGGAATAAAGGTGCTCTGTGGCATGACCATAACTCCAAATTAGTGCCAATATGTCTCTTACAAAGACCATTTTTTCCTCTGTATTCCCAGCATTTGTTGGCACACACATTTGCCCAGCTTTGTGGACTAGACCACAGTATGACATAGAACTTGACAGAGATTTTTATTCGCAAGACTTGATAGTTTGTCTCTGGAATCAACTCAAATATAGAGTAAAAACAGTAATGCGAGAGAGAATAAAAAGTAAAATAATTCTAAAAAATACCAAGAAAAATTTTTCTCTGGGGTTTTTGACATTTCTGTTTCACAGAATCAAATATTGTGTGCTTTATGTTTATTTGCCTGGGAGAAGTACTTTCTTCACTTGAGGTCATAGGAACCAATTTTGCACTAATATAAGTATGTCGATGTTGTCACTGTCTTCAAGGAGTTTTTCACTACAGGTATTGGAATTTTTTCGGGCGGAGAGTGTTGCAAAGGAGTGCATTCCATAATGACTTCCTCCAGTGGATCATAAACGTGTCAGGGAAAAGAGTGGCCTATGAAACTCCCCAAAAGCAGAGGAGAGGAGGTACAGGCAGAGGCGGGTGCGCAGGGGCCGTGCCGGGCCCCTTCAGCACCGCGGACAGCTCCGGGCCGCGCCCGGGCCGCCGTGTGGCCAGGCGCTGTGCCTGGGACACGGCAGGGCCATTGGTGCCACAGCAGGGTTTATACCGGCACAAAACCTAATGTTTGTACTCAGTTATGCCTCTAGTTCTGTCTTCAAAACAGAGAACCCATATTTTGTCATCATTTTGAAATCCACAACACTACTGTTGCTAGTAATGCCTTTACAAAATGTCTGATAAGGTTCTTAAACGGTGTCCTGGTTTGGGCTGGAATAGATTTCGTTTTCTTCCTAGTAACTGGTACAGTGCTGAGTTTTGGATTCAGTATGAGAACAATGCTGACAGCCCTCTGTTGTTTTGGCTGTGCTCACCCTAAGCCAAGGGTGTCTCAGTTTCCAGGCTCTCCAGTGAGGAGGTGCACAAAGAGCCAGGCAGGGGGAACAAAGCCAGGACAGCTGACCTGAACGGGCCAAAGGGATACTCCATCCCACAGAACATCGCAGCCCATATATAAACTGCGGGGAGCTGGCCAGGAGGTGTCTTTGTCTCTGCTGCTTCCACCATTGCTAAGAGCACACAGAGTTCTCTTCAGTAACTAAACTGGGATTGTAGATCATTAGATTGGGTTCCCATCTGTTTCTCTTTCCATGTGAGCAGATTGCTAGAAAAAAAGACACTGAAAACAAGACAAATAAACCAACCATTCTTCCTTGTAAGGAGCTGCATAACCATGAGTCAGGGGTAGCCAATATTTCACCAAATTCTTCAAATTCTTCAGAAAGAGTAAGTGGCACAGCAACCAAGCATTCCTCCAGCCTCCTGAACTCTAGGTGTTTTCCACTGTTTTGTCCTTTCCATGGGACAAGTAGCACAATTTGTCAACAGTGATAAACAAAGTAGCCCTGCAAAAGTACCAGGGGAAAAATATTCCACGCTTTTTCTGACATAAAAGATATTAACGTAGCATTTAACATTAAGGAAAAAAAAGCAGCAAAATGAAGAAGAATTGTCAGAGGTGTTTTATTCATGCATCCAATGTATCATTGCCTCAGGTAAGTGCAATTTTTCAAGGCTGCCCGATGACTAGACAGGAAGCAAAGAGAAACACACATCCTCTTCAAAAATGCTTCCCTAATGGGGTTATTATCAGGCTGGAGAAACAACTTTGGGGTTTTCCTTTACAAAGCTGCTAAGTGTGGCTATTAGTTATCATATTTACTAACTGGTAGCAAATATTTTTGTAGTGGGTTTTTTTCTGTATATCACTTGTAGTAATAATTAATCCTATTTTTCTTATAATGTTATCAAGGTTCTTGCCAAAGAGCTTAAAAAATTTGCCTCTGAGAGTATAAGCACCTTCAGAAAGTGAAAGATTGGGCTGAGATGATACAGGGACACTGATTGCAGTTTGCTGGATTTCATTTTCATTCTAGAAATTGAATTTATCTCATAGGTAGCTGTCTGTAATTGTCATGAAAACACTTTCACTTTGATACAAATGTATATGGATCCCTGGAAAAGAATGTTATTTCAGCTTTCATCATGTTCAGCAGAACTTTGGCTGAAATTAGTAATGGAGGTATTAAGTTGCACTTTATACAGAAAATGCATAATGACAGGTTACATATTCATCTATCTATATACATACCTGTTTTTCAGGTTGTCAAATGAGGATAAAATTAATAAAGAGGTATTCAGAGAGACTGAATGGACAAACGTCTTCCTGAAAAAATTACGGATTTGAATCACAGCACACAAAAGCAAATGCCTTTCCAAATATAATTAAGTGAATATTAACTGTCATCATAAATAATTTTATATAAAATGGAACCATAAAGTTCAGTTAGAGCTTAGTTATAAATGAAATCCATAATGCTGTATTTTCCTGCCCAGTTACAGGCCAGAATTTTTACAAATTTTTACAAAGGTAGGCTTTCACCATAGAATAAGATAAGAAGTTCTTGCTGGGACAGCACAGTGTAACTTCCAGTGTCAGCAGCTGGTCAGTCCTCACCAGTGGGCAAGTTAGGTAGGAAAGCTTGTGGTGAACCTGTGAAAAAACTACTGGGACAAGAAAGCTTGACTAGTGGTCAAGTTGAAACGGAATTCTTGTCCAAGGAAAGAGGAAGATAATCAGAGGGAGAAGGGGAGAGAAGAGGGAGAGAAAGAACAGGCATGAGAGTCTTGACATAGAAGGCTTCAGGGAAAAAACCAGTAGCCTTGAAACATAGCATCCATCAAGGACCTCTGCCCGGGAGAGCCTCCCTTGCCGAGCCCCTGTCGCCACCAGATGGCCACATAAGGACGCGGATGATCATTGGGCGCTTGCTCCAGAGACTTCGGGCCTGGGTTTCAGTGCCTAAATTCCAAGGATCCTAGCTGTCAACAGGGAAAAAACCGAAACAGAAATAAACCCCAACGTCCAAAAGTCTGGCCTTATGAGGCTGGAGAGTTCGAACAGTCGAGGTTCAAGAGCTTGGATTAGAATACACATCTCAAGTCCTGGGATGTTTTTCATGGAGTATCGTGGTTCAATTTTTAAATCACAAGAAGTGATTTGTTCCTACGAGGGTTGGCATTGAATTAACACTGAACTGAGAGTATAAATGGGAACTTAATAATATGTGATGTACCTGGGTTCATACATTCAATCTATGTGGCATCTGTAAAGTCACCGGTTTGCATCCAGCTTTGGGTACTCCAGGAGATCCGGAAAACACCTGAGCTGTAGAGAATTAAAAGGAGAGCAGCACAGATGAACAGAAATGAAACATTGCCAGCATGCAATGCCTTAATATTGGCTTGCTAAGCTGTTTGACAAAAGGAATAAACTATTGTGGTGGTTTGGCTTTGTTGGCCAGTTGCAGGCAGCAGCTGGCACTGTGGGCAGGGTCCTGAGTTAAAGTTCCTAGCCAGAAGTTATCATTAGGACAATAATCTTCTTATATTAATTTGTTTGCTTTTCCCTGTGTTTGTTTCTTGCCTGTGCTGTCTTTCTGAGATAGACTGGACCTAAAATCAATTGTTTAATGTCAGGTGTCAGGTGGATTTTCTCTTAAATTTGTCACTCTACTTTTCCATGCTTATTTCAGGCTAAAACCTCAAGGGGCTCTTTTGCCATGCAGACATCCCTAAGGACCAATCTTAACAGATCTCTGAGGGTAAACAAAACTTAACCCTGCAGAGAATTATGGCCCCTCATTAGAGAAAGTTTCCTGGAACTTTTGGTTTATGATTAACAGAGGCCTCTGAAACCTGATGTAAATCCCCAAAAGGGCTTTCTTCCTTAACCACTAAACCTATCTGAATAGAAGACGAGCTTATTTTTAAGGGGGTGGAATGCCTTCAAAACATCCTTCACTTTATATTTACATCTCAGCTTGTAGTAGCTAATATCTCACTGGTAGAGCAGGTGCTTAAAGAACTTTCTGACATAAAAAGCCTTCTGAAAATAGTTGTAATAATGCAAATTCACCTGACAACAACCTGTGCCTGAGTACATTAGCATTTGTAGCACCTGTTTGGAGGCTCCCAGCTGTGGGAACTCAGCAGGAGTCCATACATGCAGCTCAGGGGAATGCTGAAGAAGAGATCTGGGAAAAAATAGAGGATAACACAATCAAGTGAGGTAAGAGTCAGGATATAGTCATAGATTTGTACATAAAGAGCTTTCCCCCTAGTTCTGCTACAGAATAGAAACTGGACTATGCCTACCTGGATTGTGTAGAGTTGAGCAGAACTCATGCTAATTCTGCTCTGAGCCCCACTTGTGGCTGGATTGTTGCTCCTTTGATGGCACTCCACAAATGCTGCATAAACTTGTTAACAATGGCTTTGCAGGGTTATGGGGAATGGGACTTTTTGAGAAAACCTTTTCATGTTGCTAAGCTTTGGTACATCTCCAAAAGAAGCCATAATCAGGGTCCTGAAGATGTAAAAGAAGCGTTTTTCTAGTGGTGAGAAAAGGTGAGGTGTACATGGGTAGTGCTGAAATAGTGTGGAGCCATTTCCTTTTCACAGACCTGATGCTGTTATGCATCACTCATTTTTGCTCTGCTGATTCATTTGGAATATCAACCTCAGTATACTGACTGAGATCTATGATTACTTGAGCTTTTTCTATAAAAATAGTTCTTACTAGAAGCATCATTGCAACTGCCCCCCTGTGTACATTTGATACCTGTTCAGAACTTGCAAGAGGAAGTTCCTGAAATTTTGGGCATTTCTATCAGGTAAATTCTCTGTCTGTTTTGATTTTATTTAGTTTACATTGATTTATGCATGTCACCCAATTCAATTACTTTTTGTTTTATACTAAAGCATGTCCTAAATTATAATTCTGGAAGGAAGGGAGGTAAGAACTGCTGTGACAGAGAGAAATCATCTCAGGCCAAAGGTAGGGTCATGGAGTGTTGGTGCTTTTTTATTTTCCTGTTTCATTTTCTTTTTCTACTTGTATGACAGACAAGCCAAAAACCCCTGGCTATCATCAAGCTAAAAGCTTTTGACTTATTAACACTCTAAACACAGAAATGGAATCACCTTTAGCTGTGAGTAGTGAGTTCTGCGGTTTATCTGATGTGCAATGACTTGCATGGGTGCTGTTTCCTCTGCTTCCCATTAGTCAAAGACACTTCTGTGGAACACCAGACATTTGAAGTTTCACCGCTCACACGTTTTATTTTGTTCACAGCTGTCCTGCTCTTTGAAGTTCTCTGAGCAAGAAGCCACTAATCCCAGTTTACCTGTTAAGACTCAGGTTCAAAACTGTGTGAAAAATTAGGACTGCTTGCAGGCAGAATAATTGTTTTTAAAGTGGAGGAAACATCTTCTTCAAGGAACACCTGGTGACATGGTCTCCATTGCTGACAGACACAGATCATCTGTTAGATCTGTTATACTTCCATGAAGAAAGTGGGATGTCAGGTTTGTGGACACCTATCCTGAAAGCATATGTGAGGATTTTTATGAGTCTCTTATTTTCTCACTGCTGATAGATTTGTGGGAAAGATGCTAGCTTGACTTTGCAAGATTTTTTTCATTCTCTTTCTTTTGTTCTACTTATTTGCATTTTTTCTCCAAACTGGAGCATACATTAGTATTTGCTAATTCTTTCAATTCTTTAAAATTTCTGTGAGTCAGACATAATAATGTAGCAAAACAGAGGAAGCAGCTTTGTATTGATTGTTGCCTAATAATGTGCCACCTTTGTTTTGATTTGATAGAACAATTTTGAGGTAAGTTTGTTTTTCAAACAGATGTTATTGAGAAGGATGAACAAATAGATTAATGTGTTAACTCTCTACAGTTTATTAAGGTAATCAGAAATGAACATTGCAATGATTATATTGCAGGCATATAACAATAAATCAAAAGATGAATTATGGCACTCCCTCCCCATTCAAATCCTCCCCTGGGCCAGAGCCTCACCACACTGCCTCCACCTTTGCTCCCAACTGCAAGAATCCAGGAACACACCACCAAGGGTTAGCAAAGGAAAGAAGCTCCACTGAGGGTTATTCTCTGAGCAAAAGTCAGGAGGGATCCTAGCTCAGGTTAGAGCCTTATTCTGGACAGTGCACTTGTAGGAAAGACAGTACACCCTGTTATATGGACACATACACGTACATATGTCCTCTGCTGCTTTTTTTTTGTTCAGACCCACATCAGCTAAACAGCATTGCAGCAGCCAGTGAGCTGAGGCAATGTGCTACTTAGAGTTCACTGTAGGCAAATGGCAAAACTCAAAGCCTGCTGTGAATAGTTACAGAGATTTTTCTGCTTTAATAGATACCCTTCTGCTACTGACTAACGCTTTTGATGAATGAATTAGCCATCATTTTTTCTGCAACCACTGTAGGAACAATATGTGAACCTGTGAAAGAGGAAATAAGAATAGAAAGCCACTCACATTTAACAGCAAGAAACTGGAGGGGGTGTTAACACTGAGTGCTGATAGCAAAGACATCTATAAAACTCTGTCAGTATCATTTCTTCAGAGCTTTCCTAGGCTGGATGAGGGGGCCAGAGTACTGATGAATTTTTAGATATTCTTACAGCTTCAGATATAGCTCTGGAGAGATCTCTCATGTAGAAGTGGGTTATGAAGCAAATCTTATTCCCCTCCACTTCTGCATGATCTGAAGCATGTAGCTCTGTTTCAGGAAAGAGAGGCTGCATCCTTCTGCACAGCCTTAACTTTGATGGGAGTAATTTCCAGCTTCCTCTGACTAAACAAGACTAACAAGTGAAGAAAAATAAAAACCTACATGAGCTACAGAGTTGCCAGGGCAGCATGAACAATCCGCTATCAGGGGATAGCAGGTTTATGGGGACACCAGATATGGTGATGGTGAGGGTAAGATCCAGAAATATGAATCATTCTGCATAAAATCATAAATTTTTTTTTTCCAACTTGTTTTGCTGTTTTTGCTTGGTCTTCTCACTTTGAATCTCTCCCTGTGCCAAAGGTGCCCCATTTAGGAAACAGTCAGCCAGGCAAGACCTGCCAGATGTACACAATGCTAGTCCTGGCTTGTGTACAATCTGCTGGCAAGGGGGATAGAAAGCATTTCCTTCTGGGCCTCTCCTGCCGCTGTGGCCTGATCACTGTCTCCAGCTGATGTTGTGTGTTGCTGCACCTTCCCACTGGAGCAGATAATTCCTGCAACTCACTTCCTGCACTGGCAGGGCTCCTCCAAACCCTCATAAGTTAAACCCCATTTTGTCAATTTTTCAGTCTCCTTTTCCCTCTCCCTTGCCCATGCTCCTGGCAGCAAAGGCTGTACAGATTGGTAACTACTTTGTGGTTAACTTATTTTGTATCTGTCCTTTTCTGTGTAATGAGAAGCTGAGAGCCAGCTTTGGGTCCAAGACCAGTCTGCCAGCCTTTAAGCATCTGCAGATGTAGCTGAAAGGAACTAAGTGCATTTGAGAGATTTTCAAGTTAGCTGCTGAGAGACTGACATCCCCTAGAGGTGGTGCCAATAGTCACAATTAGTTGCTAAAATTTGTTACAATTAATATGGTCACAAATTAATAATTGAACTTGACATACGATTTTTTTTAAAGGGGAAAATTTCTTGTTTAATAAAATAGCAGTTATAAGCCCCTCAGTGATCTCAAACCAAAGTCACCTATACAAGAAGGAATATAAAAAGAGGGTAATGGTTTGAGTTGCTTCTCTCACGTTTCCTTGTTCCCCTCACCATAACTCCACAATTTATTTGTAGTCATTCTCCTGCAATGTGAGAAAGCAACAAGTAGAACAAATATATTATCTAAGGTTACCCAGCTCCTCCCAAGTGCCATGCTCCGGTAAGTCCCAGGGGCTTGTGGATTCTAGCAGTACAAATGGGAAAGCCCAAACATTGTCCCCACTGCACTGACTGGCCTGTCCATTGACTGGGTGTTAAGTGCTTTTGGAGAATAAATAATAATCACTTTTCCACTGAGATTTTAGATCATGCACCACCCCAGCTGAACAGTTTTGAAGGTATCGCTAACTACTTCTCTAAAAAAACTCCAATGCATTTTTCAGACCTTCTGCTAAAATGATTACAAAACTGGTGAAAAGAGTTTGTAAGGTCACCATGAATGCCAGATCTGCTCATCAGAGGATTTTTAAGAGCTATAATGCTGACAACTGTGCTGCTTGAGGGATGAGGCTGATGGGTGTGATCAGAGCACTGCTAGATAGGAAGATATCCTGGCATTAGGTTCTGTGTAATGCAGCTTCAAGCATCTGAAGTTATTTGCTCCTTTCCTACAGCATTTATGATCGAGGCTCTTGCAAAGTGGTTTAACTCTCAAGCAGATTATTTATTGCTTCTTATGCAAATTTTCTAATTAAAAAAACCAAGTAAAAATGGTGTTCTAAAATATCAATTGTGAAATGCAACATTCTTCATCCTTCCTGTGTCTTTTACCAATGGACCAAAATCTATCACTTATGAACACTTTTCATGAAACCAACATATGCTGTTAAAGATCAATAGGAAGACAATAATTTTAATAGGTAAAGGTCTGCATGGAACAAGAGATCATGGCAGGGATTTTATATAAGAGTGCTTACAATGATAAACCATATATACAAACTCCAGGATAATCTCAGCAGCAGTCACCAACCCATCAATCAAGCACTGGTGAGGACAAGTTCTGCCCATTTTGTACAAAGGAAACTTCTCTTTGTTTAGCCTACATCAGTCATTCAGGGAAAAATAATCCTCGTATTTCATAGTATAGTTGAACAAATAAAAATCCATTTCATACAATTTTTTTATCTTCTCAATCTGTTCTGAGGTCAGTTGTCTGAGGTATTCTAAGGTGATATCACCATCAGTTCGTTTCTCTGAGCTGTATCTCTTCAAGCTGGGGTATTGCAGGCTCTCTGGTGCACCAATGACCTTCAGAACATGCTCAGAGTCCAAGCCAAGAGTTTCATACTTACCCACAATATCATAGCGAATGTTGCAAGGATCACAGAGCAGAAACATCGGTTTCCAGTGAATGTCAAGAGTATGTGGTGGTTTTGCTATAATGAAGTTGACAAATTCCTGGAAACTCACTTTTTCAGGAGAATTTTTATTTTTCCTGAACATTGCCCTGATTTCATTAGCAATAGTGGTACTGTAGAATGGTTCAGAGTGCAGGAGTTTGTCTCTGTAAGCTGAAACCAGCCGTTCCAGGGGATGTCTGGTGAACATCACTTTGGTGTAATTGCTTAGAAATTCCTTTTGTAAGGCAGGAGGATAGGACACCAGCCTTTTGATTAGTTGGGTATGGTGGATGTTGTCATGCTCAATTTCAGAAGCTTCTGCATTCAAGTCTGATTGAAGAAGAAAAATAATTCTCTTCCAGTTGGAGCAGCCTACCTTAGGCACCTCACAGTAGATAAATTTGTGTTTGTGCTCCACAAAGAGCTGGTTTGCAACATGAGAATCCAATTTGCTTCTTGGTTTATTGAGGTTATTCCTCAGGCAGACAGAAGCCAGTGTGTTTTTCCGACCGTTTTGAATTGCCAGCCAATTTTCAGTAGGATTGGAAAAAGCATCTGTAACCAAGGAAGAATTGAAACCATTTCAGTGAAATAGGCTTGTATAAATCTCTTTATCTGTGACAATCATAGCACTCTATCACACTGCATACAAAATCTAATGAAGATGCTAAATTTTTTTTTTTTTTACTGTAACTGGACTAGACCATGGCAAACATGCAATAAACTATCCTCCCTAGTGAAACACTTAGGAAAATGAAAACTTTCAATATGTTAGCAGTACTAGTCTAAGCAAGTTTGGTGTTCCAATATCATGCTTTTGTAGTGCTCTCCTCTCATATATTTCTGAGATAACTTCCATAGTGACAAGTGACTAGGCCTTGAATATTTTCACAGTATTGTTTATATCTTGGGCTCTATAGTTACTTTCTAACACATTTGGAAATGGTGTCTCTCTTTCTATAAAACGTTAAATTATTTTGGTAATTTCTTTACTCACCTGTTAGGTTTTTTTGTCTCCTACAGAAAAACCCAAAAAGAAATATTCCAAATACAAAATTTGGGAGAAGGAAAACTAACACCTTCTGGTTCATGTTATTCTCACAGGAAGGAAAATGACGTGGTGTCTAAAGTGGAAATCTGTCTTTCTGTCAACAAGAAAAGATAATTCAGGTTAGATTTTGTATGACTGATATAACAAAGATAACATGTATATCTCCTACCGAATTTAGGGCAGCAAAAAGACTTTTCAAACCCTATAAAAATAGATTTTGCTAGTAAGAAAAAATTTTCTTATGGAAAAGACTCATCACAATTATATTGTTAAACCAAATAGATAAATAATATGTCCATTTTGAAGTCTTTCAAAATTCCTCTTTTTTTCAGAACAATGAACTGCTTATGAGCAAACACTCCTCCCTTGTCTTTTAAAGCTGTTGGGGAACAATAACTTCATTTAGAATTACAAAGTTGTGTTTTTTTATAATCTTAGGAATCTGGGAACACAAAGATCTCTATAAATTGTAACAGGTGTATCCGCAAAGACCAGGACACATTCAGGATTAATTTATTTCAATTTATTGCCCTGAAGCTTTGTACTTTGGACAAATAAATCATTGCAGGAGAAACTCTTCCCTATTCCTGCAGAGAATCCGCACCACTAATTTGAATTCTCCCTTTTCCCTCTCCAAAGACCCTGCATGGTATATATGTTTGTTGCCATTGCTGCTGCAGCAGAAGAGGCCCAAAACGGCTCAGTATGATAGGAAATGCAGAAAGTGGTAAACAACAGAAAAGGAGCTGTTCCATGTTCCCAGACAGAAGGAAAGAAGGCAGTCCAACACAACATATATTCTCTCTTGTGCTCACTCATTTTCTCCTGGCACTTCATGAAGAGAGACCTATCTAAATCCTCTGTGCAATCTTACTCTGTTTCCCCCAGTAGAGAGCTCTTCATCAGCATGCTTTTATTGGAATTTGCAAAATTAGGTGCAAAACAATAACTACTGGCAAACATAACATTCTGTTCCATAAAGTCTGCACAATCAAAAAAGCCTAACAGCACTGTCTTCCTTTCCTGTTTCTCAAGTTTTCACCCTGAACCTGCTGGCAATAAACACATCATTGTCTAGATTCCTTTAGGACATAATTTCTTTTTTTTCCCAATTTTTCTTATTTTGTTTTGTTTTTGCAAGATACAATAGGAGCACTTCTGGTTTCTGGTGTGTTCTGAGACAGCAGTGGAGGCAGTACCAGTTACACTGCTGAAACTACTTGAGCCAAGGGTTCCTCCTTTCACGGCTGATATGTGATTTTGATATCACACACTTTTACCAGAATATCTGCAGACTCATAGAGTTAGCAGCATTACTGACAATTAAATCTCTCTTAGAGTAGGTATGACCTAGGGAATGGAGAGGGACACTGTTCACTATCTCTGTATTAAAAATTTACTCATATTTACAATAAAATATTACAATAGTAATTCAAATTAATGCAGCACTCTTAAATGCAGCAGCATTTAGCCTATTTTTTTTTTTTTTCATTTTCTTGGCTGTATAAGATCATTGTAAGGGCTACAGGAAAGGTCATGGGAAGATTGCCTTTAACCTTTCCTTCACTGTCCATCAATTCTCATTTCACAATGTGATCCTTGAGTCCTAATGCACCAGAGGCCATTTTCAAGGCCAGCTAAAGTCAGTCAGGTTGTTCATTGATCTCATAAGGGCCAAGATTGGGTGTTCCCTTTTTTTCTCTTTCAGAAGCAGTTTGAAGACACAACTTTACACTGTATAGCAATTAAAATCAATATGAGTCTAAACAATTCTGTACAAGGACTCCATGTTAGAGTATGCCTAGGAGAAAGATGTTGGGCTTCATTCACTTTAAATGCTGTCACTTCAGAAAAGAAATGTTATCATACCTGTCTCAGGAATCAGAAAATGAAATAGATTAATTTTACCCTATTATGATACTTGTATCATGCATATTTAATAATATTTACACCACCACTAGAGACTATAAGGTCTGCTATAAGACATATTTCATGTGGAAACATGTCAATGACTCACCACAGGGAAATAGAAGAGACTTGTTTCCTTGGGGGAAAGAAGCTGTTTAGGAGCTAGCTACACACAGTAGACAACTCCTCTTCAAAGATTTACGCATAATTGTAGAAACAAAAGAATTTTTAATTAAATTCATGAGAACAATCAGACCATAAGAAGGGATAGAACAAGCTCCAAGCTGACAGGCGAAATCTTTCTGGACTCCTTAGAAAACTTCACAGAGCAGACTGGCAGTAAGAGTTAACATTGCCCTCATGTCAACATGACATGAAGCTACCTTAAGGTGAAGTCCAAAATCTTCTTCGGAAGATGTTTTCAGATGTGGGACCCCAGTATGGAGTTCTGTGTAATGCAAAGTTTCCACTGATAAAAATCACCTAAGGGAAACCTGAGGAAGAGGAGAAAAGAAAATTCTGAGAGCCATTTTGTCAAAGAGGGACAAGTGACCTGGAAATTGAAAAGGAGGAAAAAAATCCAAAATGGAAAGCACCTTTGCCCATAGGTGTCAGTGTCAGTAAATCAGATGAACTTTTCCTTATATTTTTTATGGCTTTCCTATGTAATTGTGCTTGCTGTTTAAGATGTAATGAGTTAATACTTCTCTTTGCATTTTCCCTCATCCTACCTTGAATTAAGTGTGATTCTAGGTAACTCCAAGGCATTCATCAGTAAAGGAATGGCTAGTCTATTAACACCACAGGTTCATACTGAATAGACTATTTCTGCTGTAACTAAAGGGCAGCGGTATGGGCTCTCCCAGGCAAGAAGGAAAGACAGCATCATAAGACTTATGAAACAAAAAAAGCAGAAACCTCTTCTACTGAAAAGTAACAAAACAGGAGACAGGGAGACAGGGATCTAAATATCTTTTTGAATCTTGCATATTTCCAGAAAAGAAGAACCTAAAAATTAAATATAAGGCATTAATCTGCACTGTTCTTGTTGTACATAGAGGAGAGAACCAGAGAGGGAGTTGGATTTTTTTTTAAATTTTTAAAAATTAATTAACCATAAAATCTTCCAGATAAGAGCCTTACACTGCACTGTGGTTTTTTCCTTGTTCTTCAGATCACATAGTTATAAATCAACTATACAGAGCTATGACTTGATATTTGTAATATCTGCATGTCTTACTGGATTCTGCAAATTACATCAAAAATAACTTTTGGACTCGGTTTTGGTCATTACTAAAGAGTAAGCCAGGCCAGGGAGCAAGAATTATCCCCACAGAATTCCTTCTTGCAGGAATCTTTCAGGATTGCTATCAGGAGATTTTTTGAGGCCTGTCAGTTAATTAGTGTTTAATTTCTTCAGTGTGTATCCAGCTGTCTTGATGTCTTTCTAGCTCCTAAGCCAGAACATGCTGTCATTTCAAATGCTTTATACACTTCTAAATCCACTACATCAGTGCTATTGCCTAAATCAACCAAAGCCAAGCAAAAACAGTAAGTCAGTCTGGTGACATCTGTTTCCTGTAACATAATCCAAAGTTTCTATATGAGAACAGCCAGAGCAATTGTTCAAGCAAAGAGTGGTAACAAATGGGGAATAGATTACTGGAGAAAGCAATTCCAATCATCTCATGTGCATACAAAATGGCAAAAAGGCTTGAAGTCCTCATAAAATTAAAAATATTTACTGAATTCAAGCCTTCTTTGCACTGCTGATAATTCCACCAAGGCCCTCTATAATTCCATTTCAAAGATTCTTTTCTTCCTGATAAACACACTGCAAGTAACGAAGCTAAAAACATTGTATCCTGTTGTTCATATCTTTGTTGTCAAGTTTGCTGACCATAAAATGTTCTTCCCATCCTGTTTACTTCAAGAAATTTCTGACAATTTTATGCTTTTCATTACTCTCAACATCTCCCTTTTCTACATGGTACACTGGGTATGGAGGTGGCTGGCAACCTACTTGCACATCCCGTGCATGGCAGGTGAGACTCACTGCGTCTCTGAGACTGCTCTCTATCTCTGTATTGCACTCTTCCAGGGGTGTCAAAAATTGTCATATGATGACATTGTTGGAATATTTTTTTTCTGTTAAATTGCTTTTTATTGGTTCATTTGTCTCATTCTTGCTTTACATTTTGTGATACTAGACCTTCTGCAACCTTCCTCTCTATGTCTGTTAGTGGTCTGTACTTTAACTGAGCCTGTGTAAGCTACACCACAACCAGTCACACTTGTCCAACCACTAGCTTTGGATTTATAATGAGTTCCTTTCCCCCTGATCAAAACAAGGTCTGATAGAAAATCTCTAGTATTCTTTCAATTGGGAAATACTTAGTCAAACATGTTTTAATAATAGTCACACGAGTACATGACCCAACACATCCACACTCAGACTGAAGTTCTTCCCCTTGCCATGCAGATTTATTTCCAGAACAGGCACCAAAGGAATAGGTTACATTGCCTTGCATAGGTAGCACTTGTACACTGCTCTGTCCTTGAACTGCTGAAAAAATGATTCCTAATATAGCATTCCCTAATCCTTCTCCTGGAGCTTCTGAACCATTGCAATTGCAAAATCTTCAGTATTCAAAGAAATTTAGCAAAAAAAAACCTCTAAAATATTTTTATACTTTCATAAACAATAAGAAGTACTATAGCTGGAAATGTTGAATAATGTTAAGTCTTTTTGTGTGGCACCTATTACCCAAGTACAGAAACACATGTACACACACACACATGTGTACCTGTATATACACACACATGAATAGTTCCAAAACACATTAATATCAGTTACACTGGCATATTATTTGCTCCAAGTAAACTAACTAAGCAAGCTTATAATGATTTAAAGTATTCTGATAATAAACGTACAAAGGTGTGTCTCAAGCTAGTTTTTCACAGACATACCTTGGTCAAAGCTGAGCATGTGGGGCAATCCTCTGCACCCATTTGATAAGTGGAACTTTCCAGACTAAAAGAATGAAATTACAACAATACTTATTTGTGTTCCTGATACATTTGAAGCCAGAAGAAAAAGAAAGTACCAGTACAGCAGCTCAGTGGAAGGTAGGGAAAAATCTCTGAAAACAGATAACATTTTCAGTTGCTGAACCCCATTCTGTACTTAAGCCCTGTTAATCCCTTCAAAAAGACATCTGCAAATACACACATACTGATATGGACATGGGTACATAGAAGGTGAGGAGGGGATGAAGGGTAGAAAGCCCCCAAGAACAGCCTGAACAGGAAAACCAAGCTCTGAGTGCAGTTCTGCATGTGCTGTTCTATCAGAGTGAATTGCAAGAACAAGACCCTTGTTTGACCAAATCTGCAGCACCCTTGCTTCTGTACAGTTTGTGATGGGTGGACAGGAGGGAGAAGGACCCCAGAAAGTGGAGCTTTTGCAGCCAGGCTGGCCTGTCCAAGAAGTGGAAAATCAGTAATGGGTTAGGAAACTCACACAAGTTACAGACAGCCAAGGGCTAGAAAAAGTGTCTGATCTGGGTCATTTTGCCAATAAGAGACAGTATTTGACATCATCTCATTTGCAGCAAGGGTTGAATGGTGTCAGGTGAGAATGGGTAGAAGCTCAGTGGGGAGACACCATATGGGCCAGGCTGGGAGCTCCGGAGGAAAAGGCTGACAAGGGTGTCCTACAGACCAACACAGCACTGAGGTGGGCATGAAGCAATGATTTCCATTACAAGCACAATCTAAAACTCTTGTTCTGTGGTCACCTCAGCCCTCCATTACTGCATCAGACTTCCTTCTGGTCTCAGGAACTGTAGTGAGACCTTCCTTGATGCCATCATTAATCTGCTTATTCTTCTCATTATATCACTTCTTATGCCTGCCTTTTAGCTTTTCCTTTTCTACTTAATTCCATGTCATCTCCTTGTCTTACCTTCCAAGCTTTTTTGTTATCTATAATTTCTCATGCAGTATTAAAAGTTCAGCTTTACTTTCTGATATATCATATTGGTAGCCCCTCTTGTCATTAGCCCTTGATAACAAAGAAATAGTTTCTGCTTTCTCCTCTGCTGCCCCTGCTTTTGGATTAAATTTATGAAGCACCTACAGAACCATTACATTTTTCACCTAAAATCACTCCTAAAAGTTTTCCCTTTCAGAGATGCCAGTTATGATGCCAGTGCACTAAAAGTGTTACCAACCAGTCCAAAGGAGCAAATTAAAGGAAGAGCCAGTTTGGGGATGAAAAGAACCAAAGTGAAGAGAAAAAAAAAGAGTTCTTGGGGAAAGGCAGCAGCAAATCTGACAGAAAAGCTCCCAGAGAGAGGCAGGAAACAGAAACCCAAGGAAAAGTGGTACAGCTGGGGCCCAAGGGAAATAGAAAGTTTCTGTAGCCTGCTCTAAGCTGTGGAAAAGGGAGGTTGAGAACTGGACTGAAAAAGACACAAAGTACAATTCAGTGAAGAAGAAAAACAAATTCAAAGAAATGAGTATAGAATGCAGTATGCTAATTTTCCAATAAATTACCACAGATGTTTAAAAAGGAATGAGACTATATGCACTGCAGTCATTCTTGCACTGGAATCCAGCCCTTAGTATGTGATCAAAGTTGTATTTCTTTTCCTTCCTGGAACTGCAGCCAGAAAGGCCACTGACTCTTGATTTTCTGAGAGATATGTTCAGTGAGAAGAGCTGGCTCTGGGTCGGCCCAGCGTGGCTGGAACCTGGGAAGCTGGATGCCAGCTCTGCTGCAACATCACTGGGGCAGGGACTGGTGGCCTCAGGAGGCTGACATGGGGCCCTGGGCTGTGGGCAGGGGGAGCAGCCCCAGGGGACTGGGCAGTGCCCTGTTACTGCTTTTGGTGCCTGACATCTGCTAATGGGCTGTGGGCCTTTTTATCTAAACACTTAATTCAAAATTCCATGCACTTGTCAACTGCCATTTAAATCCTGCAAAATCAATCACAGAAGAGCAAACTTCACTGCTTTCTTTTATGGAATCTGGATAAGCCTAAAAAACTTGGAAAGAAGGAAAAAGGAGAAAAAAGAAAGCATAGAAGAAAAGTTTAGAACAATGCACTCTGGCCAGGGTGGCAGTGAATGATCTCCCACCAAGCTTGTTTCATAGCAGATGGGCCTCACAACCCCTCTGCTTTGTCACATGTATAACTAACTCTCTGCCTTTGCATATGTCTTAGTGTCCCCTCCCATGTTTCTCTTCTCAGTCAATGTCAGTAATAGCAATGTTTTCCTTGCCATTCAGGTCTACCTGCCTTGTCTCAGCCCTAGATCCTCTTTGTCCCCTCCTGCTTTTCACCTCCCTGTGCAAGCTTGATTCATTTATCCCTGCCACTGCACACCAAATAGTACAGTCAAAACTGCTTGTAAAAGTCCTGGTTACTTAGAACACCACCCCCAGGCAAACTCCTGTTTGCTGTTCACCTTGTTATACCCCTGTGTCCCCACCCCTAGTACCCCTTAACCATAATTGATGACAGCTATGACCTCTCTTTCCCTCTTTACACTCCAGTGAATACAAAGCGTTTCTGCTTAAATGGTTTTCCTTTTTGCTCCTATCTCTTCCAGCTTCTCCTGTCATTTTAGTCAAGATTTTGAACTTTATTTTCAGGATCCAAAACTAATTTTGTCTGAATCCATACCTCTACTCTCATTACTCCCCATTTCTTTCTTTTTTATACTCCTTCAAAGACTCCCTTAGAGGAATCATGTGCAAGTCCTATCACCAGTGATTCTGTGTCTGCTCTTTTACAGAAATAACCTCTTTGCCTGAAACATCCTGACACTTACTGACAAAATGTGTGTACACCTTTTTCTCTCTTCCTACATGAATTTAGGCTTATTCTTTCTTTCCCTTCTGCTCTCCTGTGCATTGCAGGGCAAGCTGTTCAGCAGAAATGTTATGTTTAAATTCTGTTTCTATGAAACATGTTTTTATAGCATACTGTGACACATGCAGTATCAAAAATTAAGACGTTTGGAGACAGTAGGATTAAACTGATAATTTAAATCATAGAGACTATAAAATGAAGTGTCTGCTGGCTTTTGGCAGAACAGTCTTGAAACTAAAGACTTGACATTTCAGAGCATTTGATGTTACACTACACTCTAAGTTCAAAATAATCTTGTGGATTCAGTTACAGATAGAAATGCTTTAAAAATCTGCAAATCTGGTTTCCAGACTCTGCTCAAGTATCCAGAAAATGGAGAATGGTCAATCAATGAGTCTCTGAAAAGGTGGGTACCCCACACCCCATGGGATTATCATAGCAGACAAAGAATACAAGCTCTCCTCCTAAAAACTCTTGCCTGATTCACTGCACACCTTCCTTCATCTGACAGATAGTGGGGATCCTACTGGATAGCCCTTGAGTGTCTCAAGAACATGTTCATCCTCTGAACCAAACATATGAAGTTTGTGAAGTATTTTGTTTCTTTAAAAACTGAGTGTTGAAAAGGTACTCAAAAAAAGTATTCATGAAGTATCACAACAACATGCACAAAAGTCATTTTCAGGGTTGAATCAGCTCTCCTGACCAGTCTTATGATACTTACTCTAATGGAATAACCAATAGTGGCAGCAGATTGCTATCTTCTGAACAAACCCAGCATCAACAGTGACAAGTCCCAAACTCACCAGTTTTACCTGCTTGCAGCAACAAAACAGCGAGACTTGGTCATGTGGGATGCCATTCCTGGCACTGAAGGAAAATGGTCCATAGCACAGCTTGTCCCTCCCAGCATTAGCATGGCCTGCCCAGACCCTGTCTCTCCTGGTCCCCCACCTCTTTGCACTCCGCTGTCCAGCAGCACTCCCACACTCCTGCTCAACACATACTTATTTGCATGGGCAACAGAGCTTTTCCCTTAGCCCCCACCTCAGGTGTGACCCCATCTTTCCCAGTCCCTTCTTCTACTCCTCAGGCAAAACTTTAACCCAATCTCCAGCAAATTCTCACCTCCAAAAACCTTCCTCATATCGTCCCCAGGCAGCTCACCCAGCAAATCCTGTTTTCCAGCTTCCCAAACACCCATCAGATCTCACCCTGATTCTGCTTTCAGCCTTCCTCATGCACAAGCCAGCTCGTTGCTGGCTCCCCCTGCCAGACTCCTCCCTTTGTCTCCTCAGTCAGCCTCACAGCCCCCCCTCCAACAACCACACTTCCGAGCCAGCTCATCAGAACTGTCTCTCCTTCTACTTCCAAGATTCCCACACAGCCCTACTGCTTCTCACTCTCTGTTCTGTTCTCAGCTAGTTCCAGGCTCTACACTGCAGCTTCTATAGTTATTTTAGTATCTCCCAAACTAAACTGATACATTTTCCTTTTCTTTCCCTCCTACATCAATTTTCACACTAGTCATCAAGGCACATTTTCCTGCTGATTTTGTTCCTTGAATCTATTTTGCCAGCAATCTCCAACAATTTCTCCCTCGAAATCTTGCTCATGCTTGTTCTTTAAAATGAATTGTTTATTCTCCTGTGCAGAAGAGGTTCCACTAAGAATGTACAAGAGGAAACTCTTAACCTCATTTTTGAAATGCTTATTTCAAAATCTGTAATGTACTTGAACTTAGAGAAAAGGTTGCTGGAATAATTTAAGAGAAGAAAAAAGAGCACAGATTTCCTGTATAAAAATCAATAAATTATTTTTGTTCAAAGGGATTAAAAAATATCCTCAGGCAGATATCTGGCCTGAGGATAAAAGTTCTGCTGAAATGTTTGAAATTTGACAAAAAGCTATGTAGATGCAAACTGTATTGAACTTAGAAGAATCAAGATGCATACCACCCTTAATAAAGTCAGAAAGTGAATGAAAGCCATTGTCATTTCATTTCAGGCACCAGAATCCCTGTAATATCAACTTCTTAACTGAGGAAAGCCATAGCAATGAATAGTAGTCTGCCAAAAAAATCCTCTGTAGATTCATTTCATCACTGTGTGATTTGAAAAGCTAAACAATGTCTCAGTTTATGCCTCAAAATATTTGATGTCAGTTTCTAAATATATAAACAAATAAAAAACCCAACCAACTCTGAAAAGAAATCTCTTTTTTGCAGAGATTTGCCTACACTTACAAAATCATGGTGACAGGAAAAGCTACTGACAATCCAATTTTACTCACTAATCAGACAGCCTCAGTGGAGATTTCCCATGCCTCTGAGTGATGCTAAACAAACAACAAAGATTCCGAGAAAGAAATGTCAGTCCAGAGAAACATGTCATTTTAAATTTATGCCTAGGGATGGAAAGGAAATAGGGGAAAGATTTTGTGTTCTCCTTACCTGATCTCTAAGGCTGGGCAATGTGCTTCTGTATCCACACAGATGCTTTCACAGGAGAGCATTTGAAAGACTTTGTACACTTAATATTTGTCTCTGTTTTGATTAAAAGCCCCACTAAAAGTTGCCAGTGTTTCCCTGAGGATGTTTAGGTGAGCATCCCTTTGCCCTTTCCAAAGCACTGTGCTGTGCCTGTCTCTAGGTATACGGAGCAGCATTTAACCACTCCCCGCGCAGGGTCTGCAGCAGCTGGTAGAGACTGCCAAGTGCTTCAAGAGCAGCCTGCCAAGAGGCTGCCTGCTAAGCAACCAAGAAAGGGGATGGTCTGGAATATGAGGGCAAAGGTAGTTTGGTTGAGAGTAATTGTGTTGTGATAATATGCATTATTTTTAGATGGAGAACAAGAGGCAACATCAACTCAAACCCAAAGAACTCTATGCAGGAAGACTCCAATAAACTCTGGGAACTGGAAGGTAAGTTCTCATGGGAGACATGGCTAAAGCAGAAGGAATTCAGTAGAGTTGGCACTTCCTTAAAGAAATTGTGTTTAGGGTACAAACACAAACAGTCCTACACAGTAGGAGGATAGGAAGTATAGTCAGAGACCTACTTGGCTAAGTGGCACAGTCTTCAGTGACCTGAAACACAAGAAGGAAATGTACAGAAAGTGGAAACCAGGTCAAATTCCTAAGGACTAGTATGAAAGAATAGCAGTAGATGCTGAAACCAAATCATAAAGGATAAAGCACAACTTTAACTGCAAAAAGCAATGGATATAAAGAGATAGTAAGAAAACAAATCTGGAAGGAAAAGAAAAACCTAGTGATAGTTCACTTGCAGAAGGCTGATGTACATTTTCCATCATTCTTCATAAAAGGGTGAACTGTAATTACATGACTAATAACTAAACTCAGCAAGAAAGAAACTATCTAAAATAGGAAAAGAACAGGACCAAAAATAATTTGAATATACTGCAGTTCACATCATCCTCAATTATACCACTATAGCATGTATCCAGGAGAGCTCTCTAGTTGTGGTTGATGTACTAAGTGTCCCTGGACTGATATAGGAACCTACATCCCTGCACAAATACAGGAGAGGAGAAGTCAGTGTTATACAGACTGGCACCTGGGCCTGAGGAAGTGCATGTTAAGGTGCCTTGGCTATGGAGAGAAGAAAGGTCAGATCTGTTTGCTTTGTCTGAAAACCCTCAGAAGTTGTGTGAGAAATGTGTGAAGTGGTGAACACAGTGCTACATTGATTTATAAAGTCAAGAAATGAAGAAGGATCAATTCTGGAAAAAATACTAGAAAAAAATGAAAATATAGATTGTTCATAAAAGTTTGGAGATACTCAAGCTACATTGCTTTATATTTTTTGGCACATTGGCCATTAATTTCTGTAACATGGCAAGAAGTCTTACAAATACAGATGCAGTAGGTCACATAATATGTTTTAATTTTAATACTGGTATTGACATTATAGCATTGACTTCTACCATTTTCAAAAGTATATTAAAGTGAAACTGTTTCTAGAAGAGTGAAAAACTAGCTGGGTGTAGGTAACAAACAGGGAAAACAAATCCAAGTAAAAAAACCCAACACCAAAATCACAGACTAAGATTAGTTTTTCATCATTCACTATCTAACTCAAAAAATATAATAAGTAAGATTCTAGCTGGGTCCATTCTGGGCAGAGTAATGGTGCAGATCTTTAATGATTTGGATAAAGGAACAATCCTTCCACCTCATAGATAACAGTAAGCCCATGTGAACAGTAAACTCATTGCATGATACATTAAACTCAGAATGCTTTTGACAAATAAGATAAATTATCTGTAGGAGAAAACACATTACAATGCAGTTGTGTTACAAGTGTTAGGTTCTAAGGGGGAATAATATTTCATAAAAATGTGGCAGCCATTCTGCCTAAAAAGGGATAAGAGGGGTACCAGTCAGTCACAAGTTATTCACTAATAAGTAGCATTTCATCATATCAAGAATGCAAACTGCATATTAGGAAGAGAGGCTGCTGTACTTGGTTGATACATTAAGGAATGCCTCCTATTATATTTCTGTCTAGCACTGTAACAAGTAGCACTGTGTCCTGTTCAAGCAAAACTCTTCCAAGAGAAGGCAGACCAACTGGAAAGAGTCCAGAACAAAGCAGAGAAAATGGTCAGTTGTCTTGGGAAAAAAGAAAAGTCACAAGAAAGAGGGATTGAAAGAGTTTGAGTTACTCAGTTTAAAGAGCAGAATGACAACTAAACACATGAGAACCGTCATCTACAAAGGTATCTCTAGGGAGGTAAGGAGGAATTATATTTTTTTTATCTGTAGTGGATAAAGTGATGGGTTCAAACTATGACATTGAAGATTATGCTAAATATTAAGAAAATCTTATTAACAGTAAAGACAATTAGATAATTTTTCATTTCTTGATTCTCTTTTGGAGATTCAGAATGCACAAGATGAAGTCTTGAGGTCTTTTCCAGTTTCCTTTCCTTTAAGTCTGTGGTTCATCCTGTTGTATAATTTAGACACCCTATCTCTACAAAAACTACATTTATCAAAATTTTCATGCTAAATTATACAAACCCAGACTGTTATTTCAATATAGTGACTCCAAACCAATGCAGTCACTATGGGGCATAACACAGTCCAGACTGGCATGATGTCACTTTTTTTCTACTGTAAATCCCATTAGCTCTCATAAAAAATGTGAAGAGTTTTGGCAAAAGGACTGCTACCTTCCAGAAATGTATCTGGTATTTGATGGTTGTACACTGCTATTTCAACTGCCATAAATTTGTTCTTTCCTCAGGATTCAGATAAGAAGACTTCTAGAGAAGACTTCTTATCTGCTGAAGCCTGCCCTTCTGGTAAGCTACTCCACCAACTGCTAACAAGGCACAGAGCTCATTTGCCTCAGGGGCCACTTATTATGATCAGAGATGAAAGACACAGAACTGTGTGAAATGAGATGTGGGCAGAAAATATGGAGACGCCTTGTTAGAGGACTGCAGAATCAGGTTGCTTCATCTAACAATTTTTTCATGTGCTCGTTCTTTGTATTAATCAAAATTCCAGATCACGTGATTTTAATAAAATATCCTCACTTGGCAGAAAAGATTAAATTCCTTTTGCCTGCCTTCCACCAAAGATCCAATTCTGTCAAAGCACAGACATTCTTGGCCAAAGAACCCTGTCATATAGATGAACAGCTGCCCTGGTTTAGGGCATATTTGGAAGGAAACTCAAAGAAAATCTCATAGAGTGATATTGCATCATTACAGAAGTTCCAAGGACATGTGACTCCGTTGCCAACAAATACCATTGTTGGTCATTACCTGTATTGCCTCTGCAATTTGCTTATAGACACATGTTCAGGTAATTTTGTACAGAAAAAATTCTCCTTGAAGCAGTTTTAATCTTGCATAAAAAGTACGTTTCTCACATTTTATAAACTATTGGAACCAGGAAAAATCAATTTGATACTCCTTCCTGGCCTTCTGAATTTCTATTGAACTCTGCATTTGTCTAAAATACACAAGATAATCTGTTTCTGTGAAACATACTTTTCAAATTCAGAGTAATATCCAGCATAGCATGAAATTCATGCTTACTCTATAATAACATACTGGAGGGGTCATACAACAAATATTTTTTCCATAAATTCATTAGCCTACAACTTTTCTCTGGGTAAACCTTTCAGATTTTGCTGAAGTAAATTTTTGGTGAGGACTAGGTATTTCACTTCAAATAAGGCTGAGAAGAAAAGAACAAATAAACTAAACCATTCATTTATACTATCAGAGTTTAAAAGCTTTATAAATCAGGGGAAAACTTTACATCTAAAAGCAATGTCTGTCCCTCTGTCTAAGCAACTATGGCCACATCTATCCAAATCCACAAGGCAACATTAGTGACTGAGTCCCAAAGGATCTGCCAATAGCTGTGCTTCTGAGCCCATGTTCCATTCCATTGAAATTAAAATGTAATAAAAAGTTTAATAAACCTAATAAACAGAATCCCCAGGGCCAAGTTCCAATACACAAAACATTGGTTATGCTGAGAGAAAAATCCTGTTTCCTCAAAGATAAAAGATGTCATGATGGATATGAGATTGATTTTTTTGACCATGTGGAATTGTTTTATAATATCAGTGTTCCTATGAGGCTTCAAAGATGAGAGATGTTAAACGATGTTAATCAGTAGCAACACCATTTAGAATTAAGTAATAAGTCAGATAAACTTCAGTTTTCTCACAACTTCTACTCTTCCAGAAAGAAAAGTAGCACTAGCAGCATTCAGATTTCAGATGAATAATGCAGCCTCAGAAAAGCAGTTCTGATTGAAACCTTGCAATGAAACTGTCTGGAAAGATCATAAATTTTTAAATTATTGACTCTCCACTGCATTCTCTTCCCCCTCAGGTCCTACTTTGGCATGACTGTAGTAATACAAATAAAACATGGCTTTTAATGGCCCTTTTAACAGTTATTTAAGAAACAGGCATGTTTAAGAAACATGCCATGGTACCATGTTGTGCAACCAGAGCATGGGTTATACAAATGTGGCTAACCATGCCTATGTCCAGCTGTGAGCCAGGGCTCACTCACCATGGGAGAGCAGAATGAGGAATGTCTACAGGAAGATGGCAGAAGCCCTTTGTGCAGTCACAATTCGGTAGCACTGGTAGAGCTCTCCCTTGCTTTGTCCACGCAGGCATGACTAAAGCATGTCTCTGTTACACATTTACATGCTTGCTCAGAAAATCTGCCAGTACTGTTCACTAGAATTTCTAACTAGTGACACACTCCTAGTATATGTGAAGCCCAAAGGGGAACAAACCCACAAGGTGATCCTTCATTTCAATTTTATTTGCTTTAAATTTAGAACTATTAGAATATTTTAAAAGGCCAAAATTAAAAAAAAAAAAAAAAACCAAAAACCAAAACCAAAAAAAACAACAAAACAGAGTGTGAAATAGAAGAAATAGAATAATCTATTAATTTATATTGTCAATTTGCAACCTCTATTCAAATGCTACAAGAGCTGAAAAAAAGGGCAATTTGCTGCTTCCAAAATAATGTAGCAGAACCCATCGTACAAGTAAAAGTGCTCAGAAGTTTAGGATTTTTACTGGGGAAAGATTTACCCAGCAGATTCAGATTTTGGCAAGTAAGAATCTAAAAGGAAAGAGTTTTCTAGAAATAATCCCAAAAATAAAATGTCAGTAAAAGAAACTTGCGAGCACTTTTGGTTTTTCTGTATGTTTTCATGAATAAGAGTCCTTGCACTACTAAAAAAATAGTTCATGCATCATCATATCTATCATATTGATAGATAAAAAAATTCAGAAATTTGAAGGGGCAAAAAACCTCTTGCATTAAGAGGCTTTTCCAGGATTTTGAGGCCAAGAGTTTGAGATATCAGTAAGAAAGTGAAGAAGTTAAATAAGATTGTGTTCTGGTTTTTGATCAAAGCAGACAGAACAAAAATACAGAAAACATAGAATGTAATAACCCATGCTGTTCAAATGAGTCTATAAACAATATCAACATTTCTTGTTTAAACTACTACTTTAAATCTATTATCTAAAAAACATTTAGCTTCTTTTGTGATTTATGTGTCTTCTTTACACGGATAGTTACACATAATATTTCTCAGATAATAGGAATTCATCCTGGATACCTGGCTTAAATTCTGTACTCTTTTTTTTCCCCCTGAAATTAGGGGAACATAACAAAAAAGCTAGCAAACCACATAGAAATGTTAACAGCTGCAAAATTATTAAAATTATTTCTGCATCTGAGGAGGTCAGTTGAAAAGCCGATTGCCTGTGACATCACTAAACATAAATCAGAACTCAGTGTCTTTTAAAACACAAACAGGAAACACAGAAGATTTAATTTACTAAGAAAACACCTAGAAGATTAAAACAAATCCTACTACTCTTCTAAAAGGAATAGATAAAAAAATAAGTACCTCTACAACATTTTCTGTCTCTGGAGGTTCCTGCTGAACACGGCTTTGTGCAAGTCTGGCTGAGTTTACTGCTTTCTGTTTACTTAATGCCTCAGCTCAGATAAAGAGAAGGTGTATCCTTGAATACTATACACACAGCATGGCACATTGTGGTCTTTCTTCAGCAAGCAAGTTCGAATTTTTTCTTAGCAATGTTTGACTTCTGAAAAAAGGGAAGAAAGTATTTATGCTGAGTGACCTTTGCCTTAATTTTTAAAACTTCCTTGATTTTAAACAATTTCTTTCATCCATTCCCTGTCCCTGCACTATGTAACCTTTCAACTTCTACTTCAAAAAATGTCTGACTCAAAGCTCAGAGAAGTTCTTCTGAGACATTTCAGTCACTGATGTCAAATACATTGATTTCTACCTCTTCTGGTGTGGTATGCAATCATTTCACTTCTAGCCTGCCTGAGTGTCAAGAGCTGTTTGGTGACGTTAGGATGGATAAAAGTGCATATGTGAAGTACTCAAAGAGATGAAAGTGTATGCATTTGGTTTAGCCTGAGACTGACATTGATTGAAGGATTGAAGAAGATGGAAAAAGGAATTAAATACTTGAATAGAATGCATTTTAAAATATTTTTAAAATATCTGTCCTTAACTCTCTCACAGCTCATTGATGATACTATGAAATAACCCTTGTCAAGGGGATGCCTGAAGCCCCTGCCATCCAAAGGGACATGACAGACTTGAAAAGAAGGCTTTTGAAAATGTCATGGGTTCACAAGACCAGGTGCAAGGTCCTGCTCCTGGCTTGAGGCAATCCCAGCCACAAAGGCAGGCTGGACATGGAATGATTGAGAGCAGTCCTGAGGAGGACTTGGGGGTGTTGGTGGATGAGAAGCTGGGCATGAGCTGGCAATGTGTGTTTGCAGCCCAGAAAGCCAGTTGAACCCTGGGCTGCATCAAAAGCAGCGTGGCCAGAGGGATAAGGGAGGGGATTCAGCCCCTCTGCTCTGCTCTGCTCTGGTGAGACCTCACCTGCAGTGCTGTATTCAGTGCTGGAGACCCCAACACAGAAAGGACATGAACCTCTTGGACTGAGTCCACAGGAAGGCCACAGAAATGACCAGAGAGCTGGAGCATTTCTCCTGTGAAGACAGGTTGAAAGAGCTGGCATCATTCAGTGTGGAGAAGTGAAGACTTCAGGAAGACCAAATTGCAACCTTCCAGTATTTAAAGGGGGCTTATAAGAAATATGAGGACAAACTTTTCTATAGGGCCTGTGGTGATAGGACAAGGGGCAAAGTCTTTTAACTGAAAACAGCTATATTTATATTAGATATAAGGAAGGTGTTTTTTATTATGAGGGTGGTGAGACACTGGAACAGCATGCCCAGAAAAGCTGTGGATGCCCCATCCCTGGATGTGTTCAAGACCAGGTTGGATGAAGATTTGAACAACTTGATCTAGTGGAAGGTGTCCCTGCCCATAGCAGGGTGGTTGTAACTAGATGATCTTTAAGGTCCCTTCCAACCCAAATCATTCCATGATTCTATAAAACCAGCTGTTCAACTCTAATGAATACATAAATAGAATATGGGCCTGTCCTATGCACAGCAACCTGTGTATTGTGACTGCCCCTTTGTCATGGGCAGAAAGGGGATTGGAAGAAGTAAGCTGGACTTCAAGCCTAACTTACTGCCTACTGGAACTAACAGCAACTTGAGCTCATGAGTTTTAGGTCTAATACGAGTCACAGTAGTGCCCTGTAGTCCTGCATCAGCAGCCTTGCCTAGCCTTATCTTTTAGTTCATTTCACACCCTCTTTGGGCCTCAAAAGTGAGACTCTGCAGTCTGCAATAGAGTTAGATGTTCATTTTGGAAGAACAAAATCAGACAACATCACTAGACCACAGTGACTGCCTAAAGACCTATATCACTAGTACTCACCTATCCAAAGAGAAAAGCAGCACTCTAAGTAAGTCCACAGCATGAACCTGATTCCTTCAATTTCTGTAAAGCCTAAAAGTGGTATGGTTGCAATTAAAAATGCAAAAGTGCAAGTGACTTTCTTGATAAATTTGCTGATTTTCTGCTTTCTGGAGGTATAGCACTATGTTACCTAATGTACATTTAAACATAATGGAAGAAAATCAAAAGAAGTTCACTGGAAGTTGCCTCCCAGTATGTTTCTTTGTTGTCAGTGACTTAGAAATCCTCTGGTGAATGATGGACTTTATTAGCCAATCATAAGTAATAAGATTATAAGATTTAATAATTTGCAGATAACCTTTGTTAAGGTTGTACCCGGAGGCAGAACAACCCCTTATCAAATAAAATCACAAGTGGATCAGTTATACATTATCTTTAGAAGTTAAAGTGCCAACAAAAGCAACTGTGACATAAGTATGATATACAGGCAATTATTTTCAGTTATGACTGTTTTTAGGAGAGCAATACCTAGAGAAGAATCACAATGTAATTTTTCTATGCAGAAGAAAGGAGTACTGCTGATAGAACAAACTAACCTCATTATTAAGGAGGCTAAGCAGAATGTTTCAGCAAAAGTGACTTTGGTATGAGAGAAATAAGGGGGGGGTTCTTACTCTCATATTTTTGTTAGAAGAATGGGGCAAAATGTTTGTGGTACAGGAAAGGAATGACAGATCGTGTTGCAGATGTGAAGGAAATAAGCAAATGCTGGTATTTTTGCAGAATAACATGGTGCAAACTGAAGAGAATCTTTCTATCTCAGTCTTTTAGAACAACTCTCTGGTGGACTTTTTTAAAATGTACTTCTGTTTCTACTTGTGGTGGGAAAAGAAGGTACAGCAAAGGGAAAAAGTGCCTGTTCAATTGTGTTGCCTTGTGGTACAATGTCCCACAGCTTCTGCAAATTTGGAAAATCCAGCTTGTCACTGACTTAAGAGACTTTTTAGAGAGATATAAATCACCCCAATACAGATGTAGTATCATGAAGACCTGTGCCCAGAACAATATTTGTACCATTCTGGCTCACATCACAGATTTATGAGAGCTTCTTAGTGGAATTACTGAAACCTTTAGTTTGGGGAAAGCTTTCCTAGATGTCATGGGGCAAGGGACTCTGGTTTTCTAGGCTAGTCTCTTGCAGAACTCATGTCAGACTTAGTTACTGCTTGAAACTAGATATATATGTTTGGGCTAAAACACTCTTCTCCAAAAAGCACCCAACCCTGTTTGTAATGATATTAAATATTTTTAATGAAAAGGAATCCATCCTCTGTTCTTCCATCTTAACTCACCATCACTTGAGTCTTCCCTAATAAAAATTGCCACCTTTTTCTGAGCTTGAATTTGTGAAAACTCAGTCACCAGCCCCAGAATCTTGTTAAACACTTCTCCAGCCATATTGAACCAACTTCTGCCATCAAGCTTTGCTCTGCAAAGTAGAACACAGACAGGAGTAAAAGGAAACCAAGAGCAGCCGGTAACTTTGAAATGTACTCTACATAAACACATTTCAGTTATTTTGGTTATTTTTATGACCCTTTTCAATCTTCAATATCATCTATAAAGTACAAACAGAAGTACTGGAGCTGGTGCCAGGAAAGAGCATATATCAGAATCACAGAGAAAAGTTTCAGTTTCATTTAATCAGTATTTGAAATGCAGTATTTTCCCAGAATATAACACACTGGAGCCTAGAGGGTTGGATGCATGCTGTCTTCTCATATGATGGTTTGTAGCAGGCATTATCATTACAGTCTTTTATTCTTTATCTTCTAAAACAGTGACCTGCAACACAGTACATTTGATCTTGCTTTGAAAATACCAAATAAACAAAGTTTTAATTGGAAAAAAATAACACGTGAAAATCAAACTAACATTTTCAATCTGAACAACAAAATTTGGGAAAGATCATAAGAAAAAAAATCTTAAACCACTAAAAAGTTGTACAAGTTTAAAGTAGGAGTAGCTGTATACCCTTTACCTCCATACATGGATAAACATTAACATACTTATATGGTTGTTCAGAAGCATAATAATATCAGTTACCACTGCAAAGCACTGTAGTATTTGTCCCAAGTAAACAGATGAAAATGGTTGATACATATTTAAATCTCCTGGAGATAAATTTCTAAGTGCAGGTGTGTCTCAAACAAACATTTGGTGGGTAAAAATCTTGGTCACAGTCAAACAGGGTGATCTTCAGCACTTGATCTAGGGATAAGATTTTGCATGTAAAAAATAAAATTACAATAATACCCATATATGTTACTGATATGTTTGAGTGTCAAGGCAAACACTTGAAGTGACAGGGTTTTCTAATAAAAGACCAGCAAGACCTCTGGAAGCAGATAGAAGGAATAGTCATTGGGCTGCATTTCTCTGCATAAGCTCTCTTAATCATTGGATGGTTGATATGCCAGCTGGATTTTCCATAATTCAAAACTATTTCAATTTGATTATTCTAATAACCAATGCAAAATAAGGTTTGCTCTCATTAGTTTATAATCAAATTCCTTCAAAAGTCTTGAGAAGAACCTGAACCAACCAAAGAAGACAAACACACAGACACACACACACGCGCGCGCCTCCAAAACAAAACCGCTGGCGCTGTGATTTGAATTTGGAAGAGAAATATTTTCTCTCCTGATAGGAGAAAGTAAGGAAAATAACATATACTTGCTATGCATAAAAAAAGCAATATTCAATAAGGAACACAAAAAGGAAAGGATAATACGCATAGAAACCCCCATAGTCCCTCTCTTAATATGGCTCAGAAAAACAAAACTCGTAATTAGACTGTTGCCCCCCACACACCAGTTATTCACAGTGCTCTTCTCAGGCCTTAATAACTGCAGTCTTACCTTGCTGTAATCACCATATTCAGAAGTCTGACATATTACATCCATTGTTTACATCTACTTTCAATCCTTCATTTTGATCACACCACACATCAATTGCTTGTCTGGGTTCTGAAGATTCTGAATGTCTTTGCTGTGTTCACCAGAAGTGCTTTCTCAGCTGCAAGACTGCCAAACTGGTACTGTATTACTGGTTCTTCTGGAGTTGAAGAAAAATCAATAGCATTCCTCTTAACTAGACAATAACTTTTATCAAAGCTATCAGATCAGTACAGCATGATCTACCTTTGGAATAATTTATTTTTCATTTAATTTTTCTGCTTTAATTACTTTCTTTCTTTAAAATCTTGGAAAAGAAATGTAAAAGCTGAAGTTGTTAGGCTTAGAGAAGACTGATATGAAACATAACTGTCTTCAAGTAAAAGAAACCTTTGCAAAGAAAATGAAATAATCTTTTGAGTTTGGAAGAAATGAGAAATAATGTGTGTGTACTACAGTGAAAAACTTCAGTTAGACATTAGAAATAAACATTTCGTGATAATGCTGTTACACTCCAGCAAGAGGCTGTGTAAGCAGGCTGCAGTTTCTCTGCCAGCTAGGGCTTTTGTGGCTGATCTGCATGTGTCCCTTCTCTACTTCTCTGTCATTCTCATGATGTGGCTTTTTTGGTTCTCAGTGCTTCCCCTCCTGCAAGACCACAGTTAATGAGACCCAGCCCTCTGCATGAGAGGGTCATCTCTGGTTTTCACTTTTGTAAGGGAGAAAGAGGGGTATTTTTGCTATTCTCAGCCCCAGCCTATGCAACCATACCATTCAGCAGCCACAGAGGTGCCTCTGGAGCACCATCATTATCTTCTCTCGCAAAGATTTGTTCTGCCCTGGTAACCTAAACCAGGGACCAAAATTCTGTTCTGTTGTGGAAAGTCTATGCACATCCCCCCACACATGCTGGGGTTGCTGCCTTTTCACGCTTAACTGTGAGTACAACACAATGAGCACATAGTGGCCACAGACAGACAGGAACAATGACTCTCTCTTGATGGAAACAACTGCTTGAAGAGTGCTTCCAAAAGCCCAAAGCATACTCATTAGGGGGAGGAAAGGAAAGGAAAGGAAAGGAAAGGAAAGGAAAGGAAAGGAAAGGAAAGGAAAGGAAAGGAAAGGAAAGGAAAGGAAAGGAAAGGAAAGGAAAGGAAAGGAAAGGAAAGGAAAGAAAGAAAGGAAAGGAAAGGAAAGGAAAGGAAAGGAAAGGAAAGGAAAGGAAAGGAAAGGAAAGGAAAGGAAAGGAAAGGAAAGGAAAGGAAAGGAAAGGAAAGGAAAGGAAAGGAAAGGAAAGGAAAGGAAAGAAAGGAAAGGAAAGGAAAGAAAGGAAAAGGAAAGGAAAGGAGGAAAGGAAAGGAAAGGAAAGGAAAGAAAGGAAAGGGAAAGGAAAGGAAAGGAAAGGAAAGGAAAGGAAAGGAAAGGAAAGGAAAGGAAAGGAAAGGAAAGAAAGGAACAGGAAAGAAAGGAAAGGAAAGGAAAGGAAAGGAAAGGAAAGGAAAGAAAGGAAAGGAAAAGGAAAGGAAAGGAAAGGAAAGAAAGGAAAGGAAAGGAAGGAAAGGAAAGGAAAGGAAAGGGAAAGGAAAGGAAAGGAAAGGAAAAGGAAAGGAAAGGAAAGGAAGGAAAGGAAAAGGAAGGGAAAGGAAAGGAAAGGAAAGGAAAGGAAAGGGAAAGGAAAGGAAAGGAAAGGAAAGGGAAAGGAAAAATGTTAACAGAAGAGGCTGGTACCTGAAACTCATCAGGTGCAATCCTTGCATGAGAAGAAAGAAAGATCAAAGAAAGAAAGAAAGAAAGAAAGAAAGAAAGAAAGAAAGAGAAAGAAAGAAAGGTAGGTTTCATTTTCCCTGACTTTATGAGCATTTCTCAGTCAAGTCAGGGTCACAATTTTGTCAAAAGTCACCTGTTTGCATGCTAAGATGATTATCTTGTCACATACCTCTACAGATGTGGATATACCTCCAGGGGTGAATTATGCAACATATACATATGAGAAAATGCATTTGTCAACTAGGCAGAAAAATTGGGATGTGCAGGTTATGAATGCCAAGGAAAAAAAGGACAGATATCCTGTAATTGCCTTCAGACTCCCCAGAAGACTTAATTGAGCCCATTGCAGTGAGGTTATAATATGGAATAACATGGTTTCTCCTGTTCCAAGAGATCAGACCAGTCTGAAATTTTCTAGCCACCAGAGCAAAGGGTGAGTTGCAATAGAAAGGTATGGATGCAGTTCAATTATTAAAATTCAATCATCTGTGACTCAACTGCTACAATTAAAATAGTGCTGGCACCAATCAGTATAATAATTCTAGAAAGCTTCTGACAGTGCTCCTCTAGCTGTAACAGAAATGTAGTTATCAAGAATGGAGCTGTCAGAAGTTAGTGCAATCTTTTGTTCCTTCATTTTACTTATTGACTACTGATACAGTCTAGGTGAGTAGTCCTTGGATCCTAGCCTTCAGACCACAATTGTTTATCTACCCACAAATTGGTTCATTCTTTTAAAAACTAGTCTCCTCATTGCCTCAATTCCATCCACATTTTTTTCCCCTAAACAGAGGCCGAAGTTTCCTGATAGCCTGTATGCTTTATTTGGAATATCACATCCTCTGCTCAAATGCTGCTATTGTGCTGGTAAGTAATAGTCAAAGAGTATTAAAAAAATGTCAGAAGGATCCTCTGAAAGTCACCTGCTCCAACCCCCCACTTAAAGCGGGACACTCACCCATACCAAACCACATCATCCACAGGCTTGTCAAGACTTGAAAAACTGAAGCATAAGAAGATAGAAGGTCCTGTAGGAGGGTACTACTACAGCTGGTACAGTGTTGGTGCTCATTCATGGGGAATGCTTCCCTGAGATGCAGCCGTGGTAAGGAGACAAAAGCCTTTGGACACTGTTCTGAACACACACTTTTCTATGCTATAGTCCTTGTAATACAACAAAAGGGTGTTTGAAGACATCTGAGGTAAATAATCTCTTTGCTTACCTTCTGCAATACAGAATGAATGACGGTTTCTATTACCTGTATGTTTATGATTGCTTTGACAAAATCCCAGAGCAACGTGGATCATTTAACACAAATCTGCCATGAAGAGCAAGGTGTATTAAGTTAAGCAACACTAAAAAATACCTGTCTTTTCTGTTGCCCAGTAAAGTTTTCACCCAAGCAATTGCTCCAAATTAAGAGCTAAGGCCTCATGAAGAGTCACAGCTGATGTTTCACTGCTAGTAGAAGTGTTAGCTGTGAAACTAGGATAGTGGGGCTGGGAGTGAAATCAAAGATATTGTTGTCACCTAGAGCATCTAGAAACTGCTATCAGGAAGTTTTCCCTGACACTCAGAATAAGTTATCCCACTGAGAAGGGATCAGTGCATACTCACTAAATTCAGGCCAGTTCAGGAAGGAATTTGACCGAATGAATCATAAAATAGTTTGGGTTGGAAGGGATCTTTAAAAGTGATCAGGTCCAGCCCTCATGCCATGAACAAGGACATGTTCAACTAGACCAGACTGGTCAGAATCTGATTAGATTAAGTCTTTCTGATAACGTTAATACACAAGGAAAGTAGTGTTCCATCTCTGATAACAGTTGTATAGGCCTTGGCTGCTGACTACCTCCACCTGTTCCCATATGAGAGGACAGGTTTTTTTCTAGAGACACCTCCTCAGAAGGTTCCTGCAATCTTCTTAGCATCAGCATGATCATTATGTCTATTTCAGAGGCAGGAGAATATCTGCATATCTGACTCTCCTGGGATTCTTTGCATAACCTCCTGCTGCAGAGCTGAGAACAAACCGATGGGTTAAATAAAATTGTATTTACCTTGTGCAATGTCAGCACTTGCAGCCAGCTATGCTGACTGGCTTTCATAGAGTGTGTCTTGATTCCTTTCTTCTGCTTTGTAGTAAGAGTAAATATACCATCAGTTTTCTGATGGTATCTCAGAACAATGACATACAATATAGCCATTGTGCAACCTATTCTCCAATTCCACTATACATTTACAGATTTTTACATTTGCTCAGATTTTTGATAACTTGGAAGGAAATTTGGATAAAGATATTTGTCTTAACTACATTCTGCCAAGAGTGATATGATTTTATAATGTTAAGCAGTGCTTAAACAGCACTGGAAATGTACATTTTCTGAGGAGAGATGGAAGGGCTCTGGGAAGGCCAATCTTAAGGGAAAGACAGACTAATATATTTTGGGCTATTATCTCAAAACTGTCCTAGAAGCTAGAATATGTTAGGGATAAGGAACTGCAAGAATCCCTTCAAAGAAGTGCAGAGAATGCTTCCTGTTTCTATGAGCAAAAGCTTCACAAAAGTAGTATTTTTTTCTCTGCCACACAAAAGACTCCAGCCTTTGCAGAAGACTGGAAAAGGTGTGCAAGCACTATGTAGTCTAATAAATAAGTGACAGGTAATTGGGGAAGAAGAATTTTTTTTTTTTAATTTTGTTTAAAGGTTATCTTCCAACACCAATAATTGAGTATCTCATAATAAAAAAGAATAGCCTGGGCTTTTGCCAACAACTTGCAAGAAAGCATTAGAGAGACTTGTCTTCAAGAACTGCTGGTTCTTTCTTCCTGTATCCTATTTTTGCTTACATTTTTGTAAAACTAACAATAAAGGTTAATCAGGCTAGACATTGCTGATTTTAACCACTGCTGTCTCTTTAAGATTACCTCCTTAAGACATCTAAAAGGTTTCCAACCCGAAAAAATTACAGGAAGTCTGATTAAGATTTCAGACTCTCTTTGCAGGGGTTTGGCTGAATATTGATTAGGGAAGGCAGATGAAAAATACAGAAACAATGAGAGGAGAAACAACACTAAACATGGGCCCTCCATACTGCAAGGAAAATCCTAAAGTCGTAAAACACTGTAAGTGCTGACTGAAAAATACTAGCTGTGGAAAGTTACCTGACAGTCTTCCTGTACTCAGGAATGCAAGTTGTCTTCACTTACAGAACTAGGCAATCTTCATATCTAGATCTTCTGCCAGTTTTTCTTCTTCCTACATGACTCTTGCTCTGGTATCTGCCTGGAGATAAAAATGAGAATTTCAGGCATCTTGCTTTTCTGAATGTGATACATGTTCAGAAACTGCAGGTTTCTGGTTTCTCTCAATCTAGCTATTCCATAAAATTCCGTATCATACAAAAAAAGAAAACAGATTAATAATTTTAAAAGGTTTTGTACTGTAAATAAAATATTTGAACTGGTGGACAAAGATGTGCAAGAACTGACTAATGGATGCTGACTATTGTGTGTTTTTCTGATCATGCAGAGCTTGGCACTGTATTTTCGGGAGAGTGAATCAGAAAAGCAGTTGTCACACTCCAAATGGGCCTTTTCTGATCACTATTATCAGACAGCCACTCCACCATTGTTTTCTAGAAATCACCTGTGCTAGATCTTCTGGTATAAGACTGACAAATGATTGAGATTATTTGCAGACACTAAAATGTTAGATTTAAAGCTTCCCTGATTAATCTAGGGGATATTGGCTACTTTTTGATGGAAAAACCAAGAAATTTCTTGTTAACAGAAGAAATAGAAGAATTTCAGATAAAGCAATCTATCTGTAGTTTTTTGGGAACCACCAGTGCCATCACTTAAAAAAGAAGTAGGAAAACAAAATCTACATCTTTAAAATACTGTATATGTAGTAATTTTACCAATCAAGGGCTTTTTACCTAGCCTGGGCCAAAAGAGAATTATGGGAAGGGAGGGATTTAAGAGACAACCACCCTACCAGCACAGGCTTGAGCTCTGCTCTGCATTGGTGCAGCCTCACCTGCAGTCCTGTGTGCAGCTTTGGGTGCCACAATATAAGAAGGACATTAAGCTATTAGAGAGCCTCCAAATGAGCCCATGAGGATGATGAAGGGCCTCAAGAGGAAGCCCTTCATATGAGGAATGGCTGAGGTCACTTGGTCTGTTCAGCCTGGAGAAGACTGAGGAGAGACCTCACTGCAGTCTGCAACTTCCTTGGGAGCGAAAGAGGAGGAACAGACATTGATCTCTTCTCTGTGATGATCAGACACCAAGGGAACGGCCTGAATTTGTGTCAAGAAGTTTAGACTGGATATTAGGAAAAGGTTTTTCACTCACAGGGTGGTTGGGTACTGGAACAGGCTCCCCAGGAAAGTGGTCACAGCACAAGCCTGACAGAGTTCAAGAATATTGTTTGGACAATACACTTGGGCATATAGTATGTTAGTCATCCCACAGCTTTGCACTAATGACTAGAGACTAGAGCCACAACCCTTCCTCAGGGCAGCAGTCCTGGAATGAAGACTGAGTGCATGGAGAAGCTCCTGAATCCAAGATGAAGAGCAGGATGGTGGCTGCTCCTGCAGCACTGGGCTCAAGGAAATGCCCAGGATGGCAGGGCCTGTCCTGTTGAGAGAGACAACAGCCGGGTCCCACTGACAGGACCAGTCATGGTCCTGGGCCAGGGCTGGATAAAAAGCCAACACACAGGGCTGGGCTCAGCTCCATCATGGCCATGGGGACAGGCCATGCCAGGGCATTGGCCCAACACAGGCCCAGAGCCAAGGTGTTCCACAGGTACGGCTGAGCTGGGGGCCAGCACCTGGCAGGGCAGGAAGAGACTGAGGGCCCTGGGCTGGGCTCACAGCACCCCTGGGCCTGTGGCTGTGGGCAGGCAGAGGCTGGGGCAGGTCAGGCTGGGGGGAAGCCCCTGAGCTGGCCCTGCTGCTCTGGGGGCCCTAGGGGTGACATGGGGGCTTACAGCAAGCTGTGGGCCTGGGCCCCCAATCACCTGACAAAATAACAGTGCTAAGGTTCTTCTATTTCTGGTTTTTGGACGCCTATATTTCTTTATTTCTTCTTTTGCAATCTTTTTTTTTTTTTTTTTTTGCATTATTGTCGCTGGTTTGCTGCACTTTGCAAAAACCACTTTTTAGTAGATTTCCTTAAACTCATACCTTTGTTTGAGCTGATTGGTCCTCAGGAGGATGTAGCTCACCTGTGGGAGCCACAGCTTCCCTAAATCTATGGCTGAAGAGAATCCTTGGGCTGTTTGCTCACTAGGTCCCCACACTCATGTTGGAGACAAACCACTGGTCGCCTCTAAGCCCTGGTGAGCAGCAGCTCCCTGGGGCTGCAGCAGCCTCCACAATGCTCTCCATGCCAGTTCCCCCTGTCTTTGCAGTGCTGCAGCCACGACTGCACGGATGAGGCTCATGGGGATTTGGTTTCCCATGGAATGCCCATCAGCTCTTGCTCTCTTGTGTGCATGTAGTTAATCATTTTTGAAAAGCAACCTTCCCACAAAATTTCATATCTGCTGTTGGAGCTTTAATCTCATTTGCTGGAGAAAGTCAGATAAATAGTGAATGGAAATAATCAAACTGCTGTGCCATAACTGCATATTTTCTTTACATTCAGCTTCTAACAGACCCTCAGCCCTCTGAAATGTTCAGTTTGCAAGTCAAATTTAAAATATTTATTTTTTGTTCCTCATCTTGTTTGCTCAGTGCCTCACTCCCACTGTTCTGCTGAAAAATGGGCGAGTGTGAGTAATTAAGCCAGAAATAACACATGCACCAAGCTGCTACAATTAGTCCACCAGCTTGACTAATACGGTCCAATTTTAAACTCTAGTTTTCCTGATTTTTCTGTATAAAATGCTGCACTTTTTAATCTATCACACCAAAATTTCTGCTTTGAATCAAAAAACTTATAAGAAGGGTATATTTTTAACAGAGTTAAAAGACTGTAGGGGGTAAACATGGAGCTTAAGACTGAATGAACAAGTGACAGAAATCTGGTACATCTTGCACTTCCACAGATCAACAGCTGATCTGGGTTGATTGTGCCATTTTCAGAAAGGAACAATTATCTTTACAACCCTCTCTTCCATAAGAAAAAAGATTACACAAGGCATTTTCAAATGTCATTTGATGATTTCCAAAACAGCTCCTACCATTTGCTCTCTGCAGTGATTGGCTCACTCCTGTTCCTCAAAGATGTCAAAATTTAACAGCCTGTTCTGTATTTTCACTTAAAAACTCCTACTTCTCTTCCCCACTCCTTCCCCTTTTTATGCAATAATTCATATTTTCACCGTTGCTTTTATATACTTGATATTATTAGATAATAATTTTGTGCCTACCTGATGAAAATTTAGAAATGCCTCTAGTCTTTCCAACTTGTTTGCCACTGTCTCAAGTCTGCTTTTTTCTAGAATATCTTCAGTTTTATTTTTTGCTTGTGCAAGTAGCAGATACAAATATTTACATTTTTAATATTGGCAATTATATTGTAGGGAAGTTCAGTTCTCAAATTTTTTTTGAAAACTATCTGAATTCAAATATTTTTAGGCTTAACTCACTAGTTTAAAAATATCTATACTTTCACTTCCATGGTAATATTGGGTTGTGGATACTCTACACTCAGTAGAAAATGGACACAGTTGTATCATTTTGCAAAACATTTTAACTTATGGTAATCACATTGGTTACTATTTAAAAGCAGTTATCACATTTAGCATGGCATCACATATACATACCAGATATTACTTATAGCTTTTTATAAAATTACATTAGATATTTAGTACTTGAATTGAACAGTTGCTGCAAATTGAGAAAATAATCCAAACTGGAAGAGAATTTCAAGTATGAGCCAGCAAATCAAGACCACTTTTTAACTGCAGATCCGAAGTCTCTGCAGTTATCTTTGCAAATTTTTCTTGGGTATTTCTGGGTTTTTTCACATTTCCCATTTTTTGATATATTTCTAAATCTTCATTCCTTTTAGTCTAATAGTATACAATTTTAGTCATTTTTAGTTTGTATTATTCCCTGGAGCTAAACCTAAATAAATTTTTACACCCTCATTTTCCACAATTACTACAGAATTAACCAATTTGATGGACTTCTCTTTGCTATTCTATTTATCAAACTCATCTCCACATTTCTGCTGGAGGACTAAAGAAACATTTGTAGGTGTGCTGTAGGTTTTTGGCAATACTGCCACATCTTGAATTACAGCAATTTTCTTCTAACATGTTTTAAAACTTTTCTCCATTGATCATCCTGTCTGTGAATATGTGTCTACCTAATGTACACCTTCTCCTAATAAGCCCTGGCATTTACAGGCATGGAATAAATATTTTCTATTCTAAAACAATTGAAAGCTATGCATTTCCAAGATTTTATATTTACACCTAAATTATTTATGCCTGGGCACTTATTTATATGCAATATATTCTGAGTCATGTTTAACAAGAATACATTTTTCTCATTTTTTTCTTTATGTGCATTAATATCTCACTGCCTGATGAATACGTATTAAGATTTCAGACTACAGGTAGATACACAGCTCTTCCTTTAATGTTTTCAAAATAATTGTGTTGCACAAAATCCTGTCACTTCAGAAATGCTGGGAGTCACTTCAGTCTTTGTTGCTTCCTTATGCAGTCCAGTGTGCTGCTCCATGTCAGGCTCCCTTGGAGCCTTATTGGTTTTATTTTGCCTCCTGGTGCATTTGATTGTTATTTACTAAGTATAAATTGGGCAATTATAACTATATTTTCCTCAGTTGTGGATATTGACATCTTCTTGCAAGACAGCCTTGGACCAGATAGCCTTTCCCCAACATCTTTGTACTTATTTTTATTGCAAGGACTTTATTTATTTCTTTCTGGAAATTCTGCGTTCTTTGGTACCCAAATGACTTTTCTTAACTTACCTTCTATTTTTGACAGATATCTAGCCTCTGAATCAGCCATTTTTAGCAGCTGCTTTACTTCCCCTCCTCATGGTGCTCGGGGGTGGACACAACTCACACACGTGTCCCTCCAATTTGCCTGCCACGCTTCTGCAGCGCTTCAGGCACCCAGGGGGTTTGGTTTCCTCGTCTCATATACACAAGCTCCTATACAATTTCTTGACACACTTTTTTCCCTACCCTGCTCCTGGCATAACTCCCTGTGTTTGGGTTCTAGTGAAGATGTTGGTCCTGCTTCCAAGGAGTACTCTGCCACAGTAGCTAGAATGAAGTCAGTTGGTGACTTAGACTCCAGAGGAAACCTTAATAAAACACCACCAGCTTCTCCAGCTGGGCACTCCCATGTCTCTTCCTCTTTTCCCAAGGTTTTCTCTAGGCAGGGCAGACAGGAGGGCCTGGCAGGGTGCAATGGTGGCAGGGTGATGAAGTAACTGTGAGCACAGTATGTGCTCCCTGAATAGACAAAGCACTTTCCTCTGCAGGGTTGCAAGATGAGTGCCTTTCACCAGCACCATGTTTGTCCAGAGTAAACAAAGGCTAAGGTATTGCAGATCAAAACATTAACAAATCAGGTTGTCATAACATCATAATACTGAGATTTCAGCTCCTCTTGAGTGAAATTTAGATATTTCTGTAGTATCATTTTCTTTCATTCTGCACCAAACACACCAGTTTAATTATATCATCATGAGCCTGGACAAGTGACTTTTTTTTTAATTCAAAAGGATGAGTTTCTGTGGAGGACATAGTTTTCTTCATTCTTCAGTTTTCTGTGAAAGACACATTCTGTGTGTCAGAAATTTTCAGTCCTAACCCTAATGCACTTAATGTCTTCACTTAGTCCATGGCATAAAGCTGAAAGCATGTTCAGGCTTGGAGGAAGAGAGAGAGGGAAAGATATGATGAAACAGCGATTGTGGTGTACCCATTGTTTGACCATTTGAGAACTGTATGACCTCTGAGTTTACTGAGAAATATGAATAAACATGTGAACATAGTGAGCAATTTCTCTTCTCTGAAAGCTTATTGTGTGTTCAGGTTTTTGGAAGAGACTTTTATAACATTTGTTTTTGTCAAAGATAAAGGACAATTCCTCCTAGCTACCTTTACTCAGCTCCAATGCACACATTGTGAAGTTTTTGCTGTAGAGCATGAAATAAATAGAAACTCCAGGGAGCATAAATATTTGAGGACAGATTAGAATTTTCTGTCCCAATCATACATTCTTAAAATAAGCCTGACTTGGTTTTGTTCATGTTTTTCCAGGAGGCACAAGCAATTCTGCAGAACTGATCTAGATAGAACAGAAAGTTATGTGCATTATGGTGGGGAAAGAAGAGAGTTACCAGCAGTCCTGTGAGGACATGACAGACACCATTACAAGCAAAGGCCCCAGGACAATGTGTATGAAGAGGAGCACAAAATCAGCAAAATAGGGTTCAGCAAGATCACCTTAATTGCTTACAAGCAACTGCTTTTCCATGCAGAAGCAAGGAGTGCCCACAGGGCATTGTGATGGGAAAACCAAGCAGGACACCAGAGTGCCCCTTGGGAGTGCCTGCACACATGCATGCAGCATTGGGAATAACCCTGAGGAGCCAGAGATCTGCCTGCCATCACAGGCCATGATCTTTTTGGGACCACAGAGACATGGTGGGATGGTTATCATGGCTGGAGTGCTCCAACAGAGGGATACAAGCTCTCAGGAAGGACAGGCTTAGAAGACAAGAAGCTGCCCTTTGTGACAGAGCAGCTTGTGTGCATGGAGCTGTGCCTGGGAATGGATGATGAGCCAGCTGAGAGCTCAGGATGTTCTCTATAGTCCTGGGTAGGGAATCAGGAAAAAAGCATCATGAAATGTTTTGCTGAACACTAGAAGTGGTTGTCGAAGAGAGGTTGTGAAATTTTCGTATCAAAAAATAATATATTACAAAGCCACCTGAACATGGTTTTGGGCAGCAAGTGACACTGCTTGAGCATGGGGGTTGGACATTTCTTCTAGCCTCAACCATTCTATGATTTTGTGATCATACAAAAACTGAAGACAAGTGTTGTCTGGCTAATCCAAAAGAAGTCTTGGCTTTGGCTTAATAAAACAGTCACAAATAGGTAAATTACAAATTCTGTTGGTATGAGTCCTTTCAAACCTCCACTCTATGAAGTCTGGAGATACAATCAGCAATGAACCCATTCTTCATTACAGGAGCAATCTCTGAGCTCTAATCATAACAACTTCATGATAACTTAACTCTTTCATAATGAAAAATAGCACCTGGAGTTTGAGTGTACTACACTGCCTTCCAAGGCCACAGAACACAATAGTTACTGCATTGGACAATGTCCTCTGCCCACACAAAGATGCCTATTCAGGATGCTGGAAGTAGGCACCAACACCAAAGAAGCAATGTTTTGAGACAGAAGTTTTCATTCAAATCCTATGATTAATGCAAGGAAGTGCTGGAGTTAATACTTACAGTAAGAACAAACAACTCATATGTTGGAATCACATAAAATACATTCACACAATACATTTGCTTTGTTGATTCAGATGACAAATACCTCAGTAAAAATTCCTGAGTGTTCAACAGAGTAAAGGGATCAAGTCATTGTGCCCTTTCTGTGATACTGATCTGACTCTTTTTACAAGAGTTCCTCTGTGGATGTGGTGGTACTGGTATAATGTTAGCAACACTGGAAATATTTGCTTCAAACTGGATTGTCACTAACAGACAAGAGATCAGTATCTTTGAAATTAACCTGTGTGTTCATTACCTATTGGAGTGGTATTTAAAAAATGAAGTCACCTGGTTTACACTACCAGTTCTTCATTGTAAAATCTAGAGATTATACTTCTTTATATTCCCTTTAAAAACACCCTGAGATTTGGGGGGGGAAAAAGAGAACATTCTAATCAGTTCATCTCTGTACTTATTTACTCCTAAGAGGAAAAGAGAATGTGTATTGCACATAATTTTGAAGTGGAAAAATGTGTGATATGGAGAGAGGACAAGATTATTTAAAAGTTATTTAAGAACAAAAAAAAAAAGGAAAATATTTATTTATCCCATTTTTCATCAAAAAATTAAATTTTCAAACATCCTTACAAAAATCTCAGGTCTGAAGAAAGGAAGGAGAAAATACATGGAATGTAATACAATTATTATCTTTATGGTAGATGCAAAAATAAATATTCTGAAAGCCAATGTATGGATATAAACTTTTCATCTAGAACACTTAAGTAGCATTAAGACTTACAGTTTAGTTTCCTTTTCAAACACATTAAAGGAATAGTAAAACCAAAAAATAGCACTTGTGACCATTTGGGCAGGCCATGACCTGAATGAGGGGATCATGTGCCCTCTCAGTCACTTTGCAGGCAGTACCAAATTTGTGGGAATGTTGATCTGCTGGAGGGTAGGAAGGCTCTGCAGAGGGACCTGTACAGGGTGGAGTGGTGGGCAGAGGCCAGCTGTATGAGCTTCAACTAGTGAAGTGCTGGGTCCTGCACTTGCATCACAACAATCCCAGGCAGCACTACAGGCCTGGGGAGAAGTGGCTGGAAAGCTGCCCAGCAGAAAAGGACCTGGGGGTGCTGGCTGGCAGCAGCTGAACATGATCCAGCTGTGTCCACCAGCCCAAGAAGGCCAATGGCATCCTGGCCTGGATCAGCAGCACTGTGGCCAGCAGGACCAGGACAGTGATTGACCCCCTGTACTCGGCAGTGTGAGGTCACCACCTCAAGTACTGTATCCTGCTTGGGCCCCTCAGGACAAGAAGGACATTGAGGTGTGGGAGCGCATCCAGAGAAGGGCAATGGAGCTGGGGAAGGGTCTAGAGAGTAGGTCCTATGAGGAGTGGCTGAGCAAGCTGGGGCTGTTTAGCCTAGGGAAAAGGAGGATCAGGAGTGACCTTATCACTCTCTACAACTTCCTGAAAGGAGGCAAAAGTGATAGAATAGTAGGAATTACCTCAAGTTGTGCCAAAGGAGACCAGGCCAGTAGCAGAAGTTTCTTCACTGTAAGGGTGGTCAGCACTGGAACAGCATGCCTTGGGAAGAGGTGAAATCACCATGCCTGGAAGCATTCAAAAAACATGCGGACATGGTTTAGTGGTGAACATGTCAGTGCTAGGTTAAGAGTTGGGCTCTGTCTTAGAGGTCTTTTCCAAACTAAGTGATTCAGTGATTTTCTTACCCCACTGCATTGGCACAGAACTTAGCTGCTGTAAGTTGTCAGTCATAGGTAACAGTAATTCCACACTCTCTCCTTTGAGATGTAGCCCTTAAACTACACAGAGTATGCCTAAAGCCTGTTTGGCATCTTGTCCCAAGGCCCTCTGATGTTGTAGTGAATGTTACAGTGATGACAGAAGGGGAACAGGAGCTTCTAGCAAACAGTTCAAACTCTTGAGATGGCAAAATTGCTTTCTTTGAGCTTTCAGACCTTTACAATATAGTTGTGATGGTGGCTCCATAGGTTCCAAAGGATCAGAAAATATTGATAGGCTTGAAAAAATTTCTTCTCTGCTTTACTCACCATGGTTTGTCATAGAGGATTAAATTTTCTGCTTTTCCTCCCATATCTGCTCCTTAAAACTGGTCTGTGCTTTATTTGCTCTGCGGTCTCTTCTGCATTTGGGCAACATTCACCTAGCAAGTTCATAAAATTCACCCAGCAAAAACTCTTCTTCTGACCTTACATTAAAACACAAAACTAAAGCAAAGGAAAGAAAAACTGCGCCAGGTATTAACAAACAGAAGTGGCAGCTCAGCAGCAGTGCTTTGCCAACTGGACAAACCAAATGGCAGTGAGTCTGTAGCCTGGTCTCAGCCAGGAACATGATTTCCCTTTTAACTGCCTGTTAGAAAATTCTGTCACTGACTTGCAGCCCAAACTAACCTGGCAGGAGCTGGTGCTGCACTGGCACCTGCCACTAAATGTGAGGTTAAAAACACAGTGGGAAAAAAACCCCAACTCTACTGCTTTCTCCTGGTGGATGGCTGTGGTGCACTGCCCAGGGAAGAGCTGGGGCAGAAGGCTGAGCCTGACAGGCTGGGAAGTGAGCACAAAAGGAAGGTAGTGTGGCTGGAGGTGCCAGGGTGGGGAACTGGGGCTCTGTAGAGGAAACAGAAGGATGAATTGACATCCTTGAGAATATTTACATAAATGTTAAATACATAAATTCTCGAAACTGGACAAACAGCATGGTAAGGAAGCGTGGAGGAACTTTCTGAAAGACATTTAAGTCAGCCATAGAGATCAAAGACAGGAGTCAGTGCCTCATTAACAATGACAGAAAATTAATAGGGTGAGGATAAATAGCAGAGAGCCTTAAAAATGAAGGCATATAGCCAATGTCTGATGTAATTAGAAAAGTATATCCCAGAAATGGGATATAAAGAGAAAGAGAGAGTGAATTATATATTGTCAATCAAATAAGACCTTAGGACAAGTCCCAAGCAAAATGATCTTGTAATCAAATTAAGAAAGACGGCAAAGTCATGTGGACAGTAAGTGACAGACACTATAGCAATTTCTCCCAGTCTTTTCTCAGGGCAGCACAGCTCAGACACCTGAATCCTCACCGCAAAGGAGATTGTGAACATACATACCTGCCAGAAGAATGATGCTTGTTGCCCCACACCAGCAAAGCTCCTGTATTGTTTCTGCTTATACCTCAGCAAGGAACACATGCCAGCAAGCCAGCCAGCTAAAAAGCATGATGGTTGGGCAGGAACTCTGTTCCTCACACTGCTTATGTTGAGGTTTGTTGTCTTGATCCAATAAAAAGCAGAGGCTTTGAAATATGTCACTGACACCTGCTCAACACACTACTGTTTCCTCCAGTACCACACTTCCTTTTAGCTCTTCTTCACCTATTCATTGCTTGAAATAAGAAAAAAACCTCAATATCTTTAACAACAAGGCTCTTGTTAAATCCTGACTTTTTAAGTCTACAATCACACCCACAGTACACAACTCCTCTGCAAATTTTGGATCCATCAAAGACCATCATAGTTTCTCCTTGACTCTTATTCCTCCTCCAGAGATCTCTTGACCAGTGAATCCCAGAGATTCCTCTTCATGTTTCTTAGCTTCTATTGGCTGTAAAAAATGTTGTGTTTTCTGCCACTTTAGTCTTCTTGCACTTCCAAAGGAGACTGTGAACAAATAGGAAGAGGCTAGGTCTGCTGATGGTTTATTTCTTATGTTCATGTCCTAATCATCCCACACTGGCTGTTGTCTGAGACAGGATACTGGCTCAAAGGAATATTTCACAAGACTCAGCCTGGCAACTCTGATGGAAGCCCTTCCCTGCCTAGAAGGGGAATGCTGCTTCTCCCTCTAAAGAAGCAATGGAATATTTCCTGGCAAAACTTCTGACAGTCTGTCTTCTTGTGGGAGCCCTTTCCACACGTTTCTTTCTCCACTGGAGAGGTTTGCACTATTTATAAGACCATCCTGTTGGGAACCTGTCAGAAAACCTACTATATTTCTCCCTCACCACACAGTTTTATTGTGAAGCTTTCAGTCCACTGACAGAAAAGAGAGAAATCAATCTTCTACAGCCTGGTCGGGTAAATAAGAAAGTACAGCTTATTATAGTTGCACATCTGTCCCGTACAGGATGTCTTTACTTTTTTAGAGAGATCCTTGCAAGGGATGGTCCAGTGCAGGGCCAGGCGTCAGATCCATTAGTTCTCTTGGGTCCCTTCCAACTCAGCATATTCTGTGATTCTGTTTCATTTTTTTAAACGAATCCCAAATCAATTTCAAGACCACAAAGAGACTAGCAAAGATTCCACAAAACCCTTGTCTCTCCGTCCGGATTACCAGTTTTAGCAGTGTTAGTTTAATTCCTGGAAACTGAATGCAGTGTTCATCTGATGCAAGTTAGCTCTGTAGCCTCATGATCTGCTACTGTCTAGAACAAGAAATTTCACCTTAAGTATTATACCATGACAAGCAAGTGCTCCTTCTCTTTTTTCTTTCTAATCTAAGTACTTCCTTGTGAACAAGTCGTATTTTCTCTTAGCTTTGTTCATGTCTGAAGATAAAGTCTGGGATAAATGAGACAAAACAGAGCATGTAAACATTTTTACAGGTGCTAGAGCACCATCTCAGCCTGTTCAGCCAGTGAGCCACTAGCTCCTTCCACAACCATGCAAGCAAACCAAACAATTTTATTCACATCCAAAGACTACAGTCTTAGTCCTCCCACACCAAGAGAAACCCCTCAGGAGATTCACCTTTTGCTGTTCTTGTTCAATGCTAGAGCTAAAAGGGCACCTAGAATTGCAACAACAGCCTGGCTCCTAAACAGGGTTTGACCCTAACAGGGTCAAATGTTGTCACTCACTTCACTTGCAAAAAGCATAATATCTGAATGTGTTGCCCAATGGATTGTTACCACAGCTCCCTGCCATGGCTGAATGGTGCTATGCCTCCCTGAACTTGACAAATCAGTTCTTTTTAATACTGAATGAGTTTCTACAATACCGTATTGGTTTTTCCACAGGATTAATTTTCAGGCTTGGTATAAGTTAAGAATAGAAGTATGCATAAATATTATTTTTTTAATAAAGAAAACAAAGGCAATAGTAAACTACATACACATTTTTTTCCAGAACCTAATCAGGTACAGCTGTGTTACTACAAGCTTGTGGCAAAAAGGCAGTGCAGGCATTTGGAGAAGGGTGCTTAGGAGATGCTGCTGAGCTGTGGCAGCTCTTCAGCATGCTCAGGAGCAACCTTACCTCCCTGCTCCCCTGAGCTCAGGGAGCTGGAAAGATAAGCCAAGAGACCACAAATGGAGTCAGGCCCTGTTTTAGAAGCACAGCTCCCAGGTTTGAATTGGCTTGCCTTTGAGGCACTGCCTTTCATTCTCTTTGCTGCCCAGGCACTGCAGCCCCAGCACCACATCTTTGGTGTTTGAGACAGGCCATGCTGAGAGACGAAGAGTGAGAAATACCTTTATGCAGCCTGGACCACTCGCTCTGTGACAGCCCACTCTGCCAGCCCCTCCTCTCAAGGCTGGGGTTCAGATCACATTTGTTGTATTTTTGTCAAACTCTCACTTCAATTCAGCCCTACTTTAACATTTGAAAAAACATCTGTTGTTCTGCTGTGACCATCTGCTTCCATCCCCAAGAATGCAGGCCAAAAATACCCAGCTACTTTGAAGAATAGTGTTAGCTGAGACATATTTATGTTAAGACAGACCAGCAAATGGGTTATCTTAAAACTTATAGGAATCAATGGAACTTAGTTTCTACCTCCAAGCATCATTATTCCCTTTGAAAAGAGACTGCAGCAAATGGAACTAATATAACATATAAATATGCAAGGTGTGATAAACTGAAGAATTTACTCAAGGCAGAAGTTCATGAGCAGGAACAAAGAAAAACAGAGGGGCAATAATACTTCAGAATTTAAATGCTTTCTAATTTTATAGTAATAACTAAAGATTATTACTATTAACCAGGCATCAACAAACTTGTCATGAGTGATGAGTCACTTTATGGTAGATACAGTGGATCTCTTTATGCATCACTTTTTGAAGAGAGCAGGACCTGAGGAACTAACCAGGCTGTCTCTGCCCGTAAGTCAAAACTTTACTGTGTGGCAGTCCACAATGAGCTCTGCCTTCACTTTTAGTAAATAACACCAAAAAAATCACCACAGGAAGAGTCCTGCCCTGTGACTTTGCAATTCAAGTCACCTGTGAGTAAAAATATTCCTCATGAGGACTCTATCCAGTTCCCACTGCCTCCCACAGAGTCTTCCCTTTCATTGTAACACTGGCTAAATAGACCATAATATAACATTTGGGACTGTATGTCTTCAGGCTTCTGGGCATTCAACCAAAAAGTGTTACAAGATACAACCTATTTTTCCCCCTCTGTACTCTTATCTGCCTCTGGAAGAGCACTAGCTGCTGTGAACAGATTGTGCTAGCTGAAACAGGCAACACAGTGACAGGAAACTCAAGAGCACACTCTGTAATAGTAATGCTCTAAAATTAAAAACTCTTCATTGTTATGCACTAGAGGGATGTTAGCCCAAAGTGAAGGTGTTTGTTAAAGACCATATACCCCATGCTGTTATGAAAGTTCATTCCCACTTCCAGACTTTGGCTGCTAAGCGAATTGCAGAACTCTTCATAGCAAATCCTTTACCAGGAGTAGAGCTAGAAGAGGATTTTACAAAATGCTAAAATGGTACTCAGCTTATATTTCACCTCAAGTTTTCCTATCATAGTTTGCTATCTTCAACTTCCTACCTTTGATTATTTGAGAAAATATTGTGGAAGTTTGCAATGGAAATAAAAATCAATAACCAATTTAATAATTAACTAACCTTGATTCAAAATTGAAAGTAACTGCTTTGTGCTTGAAATTCATCTAGTCTTTCTCAGATGAAGACAGCAGTTATTCCAACATTTAAGTTTACTTCAATATTGGAAAACCAATTTGCCTCCATAATCCCTTATAATATTTCTGGGAGAGAGCTTTATTACAGTAAAAATAGCTACTCTGTTTTCGACAACTGAGAAGTCTTCAAGAGCAAAGCATTAAACAAAACTCTGGGTTTTTCCTTTTAAGTATATATGCTGTATATGATCTGCTTTTTCTAGTCACAGATCAGTTTGTTCCCCCAACCAAGGAAGACTACATTAAACTGACTGTTAAACAAAAGCTTGTGCTAACTGCAGTCAGAAAAAATATTGCATTAGCACCACTCTTGGGAGAAGCTGTAATTTCTCATAGTAACCTTCTAAAGCACATGTGGGATATAAGCAATAATTTTGCTCTAATTTCTGTAGCATTAATCAGTACAAAAAGTCAGTTGGGCAGCAACAATTTCACTAGAACTGCCCTGTCTGAAAAGAGCCACACAACAGCTGCCAAGGCGCTGGTGCTCAAATCGCTTCCGCTACCGCTTCCAGCACACGGCCTGAAAACTGATTGCCATGTGGCTACTTTCAGGAGTTGAGCTGTTACACAGCAATTTCACTACGAAAAATAATGGAAGCAAGTTACCTGTTGGCAGATATACCACAGGAAGAATTACAAAGGGATGAAGTAGACACCACTTACACTGTTACACTCCAGGCAAATATTCTTGCATGCCAGGTGGGGTATCTGACAATTGCATGTTTGTAGTCTTGAAGGAGAGCCAACAAATTATTCAAGAACAGTCTTTCAATAAAGCCTAAATCATCTCGAGTCTCACATAAAATTTTATCTGTTTAAGGGCACATTTTATGGCTGTTTGAATATTCCCCTCCCTGCCCTAAAGCAAAGATATTTTGAATTTCTTTCCTGGAGCAGGCACATTGAAACAAGGCATTGTGATCTTGTTTATGCCATTTACAAAGGTAGATCACTCCCAGCCTCTAATGTTTTACTCTACTGCCTCTTCCTTCAACCCACTGAATCATAAATTCAATCTCCCCAAAGTCTTGATGTCTTTTGGTCATCATACATATATATTCATGCCAGAAAATATCCTGTATTCTTTATTTCCATTCCAATGCTCACTTAGCATTAAGCTGCATTTATGAATCTTGTCTAACATGGTCTTTAACAAGTTGACAAAGTTACTCATCTGCAGTGTAATTTATTACCCTATCCACCCTTGTATTTTCTGCAGAACAAGCTGACAGAGGTTTAATAACAAAAAAAAACTGCTTCAGGAAAACTGAGGAAATACAAAGTTTTTACTTGAATGCTAATGTGAGATTTAGGACATGAACCTGAGACTTCCAGCAAGTTTTTTGCCAATGGCTTTCTTCCCTTTCTCTTTTTTTGTGATCATGGATTTTTGTACTGACCAACTCTAATTTCTCCAGAATAGTACTCAAAAACCATAGCTCTCATATAGCAAAATTGTATACATTTACTAAAACCAAATAAACTTGTGCAGAATCCACAATAATTTATGCACATTCAATTAAGTCAGGGATGTTGCTTGCAAGCATTGTATGAGTAACCACTAATTACCCAATTGACCAATTTCAAAACTTTATTGTTTCTTACAAATAACTTTAGAAAATTACTTCCTGCATGATGGTTTTCTGTAATATGGGTGAAAACAATGTGCCCCACTCAAACCTGGTTCCACATTTGGAAGAAGTGGAAGGCTAACCATCAGAAAGCAACATAATTTGTCTTTAAATTTGCACAGTATTCCTCCTCATGTACCAGAGGTTCCTAGTGTCTCCAGGCTACCACCACTCTTTTCCCACCCTCCTTATGGCTCAGTGTTTCTCCTGTTGCCAGGGGATTACAAGTGTGTTCAAAGACAGAAGCTCAGAATGGCATCTAAAGAGTTTTAGTGGAGCAGGGTCTGCTGTTAGCTTTCAGGAATTAGACATCAGCACTTGTCACAATCAAACACACGAAGAAATCAAACCAAATCTTTTTCTAAAGCTTGATATGAAGAAAAAAAACCACAAAGAACACCCCTCCATAACTATCACTCTTAATACACTCCCCTGCTTCATGCTGCTTAAGGGTATTGAGTCTCTTAAAGTATCCCCCTCACATTTTGACAGCGAGTGCCAGCACTTAAGAAAACAATTCCTTTTCATTTCAAATAATTACTCATGTTCCAGTACTGAAGACAGAATGCCATGTTAATGACACAGAGTACATTCTACCCAAAATACATTCTATGCAACTTAATCACACTTATGTAAATTATTTGCTCTACAGAAAATACACTTAACAATCCACAGACTGCTGGAATGCAGCACACAGAACTTAGGAATACAGTTGTTAAGTTCCAGTATTTTCCCAATATAGAGAGAGCTGCTGCCCACACCAGCAGTGGGCTACAGGAACAGAACTGTGCTTTACATTTTGCATTCAATTAAAAGACAAAACTTATGTGCACTGTATATTTAGAGAAGCCAGACCTCACAGAAATCACTCACTGGCAAACAGCCAAGTCCTGTTTGGCAAGCTGGGTAACTCCTATCAGTTTTCTTTAAGCAGTTTCACTACAGAACAGACAAGCTACAGCAAAGTAAACTCAGGCTTCACTTAGAATCTACTGTAAATAGTCATAGTATAATTTAGATTGAAAGGGACCTCAGGAGGTCCCCAAGATTAGCCTCCTACACCCAGCAGGATCAGATCCAAGGCCACATTGCTTCAGCTTTATCCAGTTGAAAACCTCCAAAGATAAGCTCTTTGGGCAGCCTGTTCACGGTCCTCATAAAGGAGCTCCACCACCTTTAATCAAAACCTCACTTTCAAATTATACCATTGTCTCTACTTCTCCCAGAACCCACAACAGTAAAAAGCAGACCACTTTCCTGACCACCTCTCCACATTCACTGGAAGGCTGCTATTAGCTTCTCCTGAAGTTGCATCTTCTATGACACTGAAGATTTTGTTTATGGGTTAAGAGGAAGCATAACATATATACAAGTAAAGCTAAGAATTTATTATTAACATATGGAAATCTTAACCCAATTAGTCTATTAGTCTAGATGTAATTACTACAGGAAAAGAACAATAGTGCAGGTTGTGTACTTTTACACATAAGTTGCAATAATAAACTTGTAAGACACATTTCTCCATTTCCCTGCTTTTTAGGGGTTATTTTCACCCTTCTATTGTTACTCTGCATCTCAAAGTTAACATCTCCAGACTGCTGGAAAAGATAATTTGAAACTATCAGCATTCCTCCCTTTGTTGGGAGGAATATGCTGCTGCTGTCTTGTTCCTCCCTCTAGGATCTACTTGGGGTAGTTTTTATGTTTGCTAACATACTTTTACAACTTTATTTTTCCCTATTGGCCTTCAGATCCAAATATATATGAGCCCTTCACATATGTTAGATGTAATTTCTTTTTTCTATTACTTCCTAAACACAATTTTGTCCAGTTCTTGTTCTGCCTTAAACAACCAAACCAAGCCAAACAAAAACCCCACCAACAAACCAATCACAAAATCAGGAAAACCTACTAAAAAACAAACCACATCCAAAAAACCCACAACCCAAACAAGGAAACAATTCCCCTCCACCCCCATATTTGACTGTTGGTGAGTAACCACTCACCAATACAGAACTATGGGGTTTCCAGTTCCCCACATGTGCCCCATCATTAATCTGTACTCTTCTATTCTACATCCTTAGTTTCCTATTCTAAAGGCCTGCTATTATATAACACACCTGCATTTCTCTCCACATCATTATTTGGGTCATAAATGTCTTATTGCACATAAGATACCTGCTTCATACTCTTCCATATATAAAACTCTGGTTGCACCACCTGAAGGCAAACTGAAGTAAAAGAAATTAACCACAGACACCTGGCCAGTTATAGAAATTGTTATAGCAAAGCTAAGTAAAACAAAGATACAGGCAGGCCAAAGAAAGTTCATAAGGGGAAGCATGATATTCCTCCTCAGACCCTGCAGGCTTTGCAGACTCAGTATCAAACTTATGGCCTGTTCCTAACAGCCCTAATACACTATTACAGTGCTTGACTTTCTTGGAAGAAGCTGAACAATCCCTAATCCACGACCATCTCAGTGGCCTTTCACTAAATTTGTTTCAGGTTGCTGAAATCTTCCTTGAACTGGGGAACCCCAAAATTACACACAGTCTACGTGCAGTCTCATATAAAATACCAGATGCATCATCCTAAGTTCTATCAATACTCACCCTGCCTTCTGTTACTGATAGGTAATGGCAATATATTGGCTATTTCTGAGAAGTTCCTACTTTAAATTACCTTCTTTAACTGCTCATTCTCTTAGCTGAATACTGCTTCTTCTCAGTAGAAAGAAGTATGCTAAATTAAGAGTCAAGTCTCCCTCCAAAGGCTGGAATTATGCAGGTAATGCCTACCTGTTATGGCCTGACACAGCTGGGCCACAGGAGCCTTTAAAATCTTGATACATGTCAAGGCAGAAAGAACCCCAAGCAAATATTGAATGGCTGGCTTTCCAAAGAGCTGCCTGTAGAAGTTTAAGATATTACCACTACAACTCTCCATATTTACTAGCCCCACAGTCCAACTAAACAAGCAGAAATCTAAGTTGGTGGTTGGGTTTTGTTTGTTTGGGGTTTTTTACCCAGATAATTCCACACACAATAGACTTAAGAAATTGCTCATTTGAGATTCCTTCAGCTACTGAGTGTAGAGGTGATCTAAAATCTGAAGCCATTTATGATGGTAGTAAGGTAAAACCAGTGAGTTCCAGATGAAAAAAAAAAAGAAAACAAACCTATTTGTTTGGCTACTTAAGCATTTCCCTCTAAAAGACTAAACAACTGTGCTGAAAGTAAGACTGCATAGGTATCAGTAGCTTACGACCCAATTTACAATTCACAAAGGAACACTTTGCTAAGCAAATCTCAGTTACAGCTCTTAACTCAAACTTCCAGGCCAAGTCTTCCAGACTGCTCAGTGATTAATCTCTAGGAACAATCTTGTTTCACAGACAGCCCTAGCAGGAACCAGGGAGTCTCAGAAAGGATGTGTTGGGAAATCCTGCACTGCTCATCCTAAGCCGCAATGTCTGTGAGAAAAATTCTGGGTACTACATTACTTTGCATGCCGAAAGGGGGATGGGGCAGAGGCAGTACTTGCAGGGAAGACAGACAAAACTGGAGAAAGTACAAAATTACTTACAGACATACATTAATTTAGATCAGAAAGGAGCTCAGGGTGATCCCCAATCCATGCTCCTTCTCAAAACTGGGTAAGCTACAAGATTGCTAGATTAAGGCAACACAATCCATTCTCTTTTTGGAGGAGAACCTCCAAAAGAGACAGAAAAATCTCTCAGGCAACCTAGTTCACTGTTTAACTGTCCTGAGGGTAATTTTTTTAATATTACATCTTGGCAGAGCTTACCCTGTTTCAAATTATGCCTGTTGTGTCTCATTCTCACACTGAGCGCCCCTGAGAAATCTTGCTTCACCTTTCTCAGTATCTTCTTTAAGTTCAGCTATATGCTTTAGCATTTTTGATTACAAAAGTAGACTGGATTTCTACAAGACAAGCAAAGTCTGTTTTAAGTGAGATGCAATAGAGGTGCAAGTGGACTAACCTTCCAAGAGGCTCCATTTGAGTCTAGTGATAAGGACCAACTCCAGATGTTAGAGAGTGATCCAGGAGTCAACAGCTGCTCTTGCAAAGAAAGAGGGCTTACTTTTCATGAATTATTTCACAATATTAGTATTAAATATAATACTGTCAGTTTCTGAAAAAACAAGATCCAGACAGGAAACCCTTAGCACCTCAGATCAAGGGATAAACAATCAACCTTATTAAACCAACAAACCAAGTTTATTTATATAAGTCTGTACAATTGTGATGAACTATGCTAGGACACCAATGAAACAAAGTAAACAAATCTCTCCCTGTCTAACAAGTGGGAGGTGTAGTCACTCACCTTTACATGCACTTAAAGAAAAAAAGATTACAGCTTTCATACAATTATGTAACTATTCAAGAGTACTTTCTTCATGTATTATTCTCAATATAAGAGGTTTGCATAATTTACTGACGGTTGCCTTCTATGTAAAACAGCATTTTAGCAAAACCCAGAGACTTTGAGAAGGTAAGTGGCAGCTTCATAATTGCGGATAACTAGGACATAGTCCATCATTCAGACTGGCATCCTAAACACACTGCATCTCCTGTGTTTCTGTTTTCTCTGCTAAAAGTTATTTGCAACACTGTATGGATCCATCATCCACATTTTGGTGTTTTACAGATAGTCTTGTGTTACCAAATATAGTAGTTAACTAATACATCAAGGCCAAGCATATTAAAAATACCGTATTTGAGTTAAGTTTACCTTTAGACACCACTTGTCACTGCATCTCAGAGCTCTGAGGCATTTCTGTGGAAAAAATCAGTTCCTGATCTCTTTGATTTGGCAATTATTTCTGCAAACCATTAGAGAGTGATTATTTTTAAAACTGTCTATTGCCAAGTAAGTTTAATATTTTTTTAATCACAAATCACTTTAGCTGTTGAAAAAAACAAATCATATCAAATGCTTATCTACACAGTGAATCACAATGTTTCCTATGAAGTTATGATGGTATGTCCCATAAATTCAATCTTAAAAAGTTTAAAGTATGTATATGTGACAACTTACTCTAACTCCAGAGAAGCTGCTAAAATAGGCCATCAAATAAAGTAGTCTATGATTACATATTTACAGAATAATCCACATGTCCTAGAACTATGGACTATTCAGTAAATAAGTACTGAAATAATTCTATTTAGTTGTTTACATGGTAGGCTTCATACGTTGATTTTCTTTTTATACACAGTTTGTAGAATCAATCTGCACATATTACATGATGTTTCTTTAAAGCTACTGTTAAAAAAGGAAGAGAAAGTTAAATAAGAACTAGATTAAAGTTTCATTAAGAATCCAACAAGATAGTATCAAACACAGGTTTTAAGATAACCAGTGTATGATTTCAGAAAAACAGCAATGCTCTGACACAAGAAGAGCATTGCATTTTCACTCCTTAGAGTCCCCCAGAAACATTCCTATCCAGTTCAGTGCTTAAGTTGTTATATTCATACTGGCCTGAGTAGGAACACACACGTGCTTGCACGCTTACCTGAACGAGGGCCTCTAACTTTTAGACTTCTAATTCTCTTTTAATTTAGTTCTTAGTTTCATATATTCACCTGTATCTTGTTTGGAAAAGTTCTTTTTTAAATGTCACTTATATTTACATTTGAATTTTTTTTTCTTTTTTACACCTGAGTGATAATTTAGCTGTCAATTTGTGCCTAGTCAAATATTCCATAAAGCCATATAATTCTTGTGCTCGTGTTGCACTCCACTTGTACTTTCAGTTTATATATGAAAAATGTCCATCACTTACCTCTCATATTACCCACTGATCTTTCTATTATGTCCTTCCCCTTCCATAGAGTGTGATTTTTTAAAAAAAATTTTTCTTTATGATAGAAGCCCCATTTAAATGGTTCAGAAAGCAAGAAACAAAGTAAGCTGGAGTCCAGTGACGACATGATAACTTAACAAATATGTAATATTGAAGGCTTGGAGAAGAAACTAAAGCCCAACCAAATGAGCTCCCCAGGATCACCCCATAAAAAGCTACTTCACCCAGTTACAGCTGTAGAGTCTGGATGTGTTATAGATGACAAGTCCCACATTAAGAGCTGTGTACCTCTTTCTCAGCGGTTAAGTGTAATTAAAAAAGAGAACATGAAGTTAAATAGCTATATCAGCCAAGCCGTTTTAGTAAGAAGAATTACATTTAATGAGTTTCTTTCTTGCAATTTCAGATGCTCAAATACAGCTGGTAGAAATTCAAACAGCCGTAAAGAACTGTGACAGACGGATACAAATAGTACTGCAGCTTAAAAATGATAAAAAACACCTGAAAAAAAGTCACACAACCCTCCCAAAAAAATTTACACTTTGAACCTAGGCCAGTTTTTGAAGATTCCCTTCTCCAAAGCTAGGATGAAGGAGGAAGAAGAGGGAGAAAGTGCAGATGACCTTCCAGCCACAAAGGTCTTGCGCCAATGTTTATTCACTGTGCCTGTGGTGGTATGTAAGGGGAGATCACCAAGTGCTGATTCTGCGACTGCCAAGAGATTCCTATGGAAATCCAGACCTCAGGCTAATACTGAACACAGAGTGGACCAACGAGCTGCATCAACAAAATAAAAACAAAACTCAAACTAAAAGAAATGGGAAAACCCCAAATAGCACAGATCCACATTTGTGAGGGGAGCAGAGGAAAGGGCAAGAAGGGAGGTCTATACAGTAAATAGTTGAATGGTTTATGTTACAGATGACTGGCAGTTTTAAAGAGTCTCTTCCCAGCTCCATTGCTGCTCCAACCCAGAAGGGAGAACTGAAAAGGGAGGAAGAAAAAGTAGGACATCATCATGGAGCATGCAGGATCAGAAGCAGCAGAGTGGGCATGCTCAAATAAGCCCCCGTCTCTTTTTGTAGTCCTCCAAATTCAATGATCGCCGAGGGGCACCATCTTTTGCTGGAGGAGCCTTGGAGGTGATGGCCAGTGCCTTAGATTCTGTTGGGGACAAGAAAAGAGTAAGGACAAAACCACAGGCAAAATTTTTACTTGTTTTTGCTGACAACTTCACCACAAAGTCATGTTTGGCTTCTGTAGTACATATCTTCAGTTAATAATACAGACAGTATTGGGGAGCTTATACTCAGAGATGCAGTATACATGCAATTTTGACTCTGTATATTAATCAAGAGACAGATAGTAAGCAGAAAAAGTCAAACATTCTATCTATGTCTACAAGACACATTTTTGTCAGTCTCCAGATTCTTCTGCTAAGCAAGGATACTGCATAAAATGTCAAAATGGTGTTCTGTCTCCTCATCCTTCTCTCTTCAGTGTCCTTCAGTGCCTAACCCTTATCTGCTTGCTAACTCAAGTTCCTAACTCTCACTAGCTATTACACAAAGTCTCTTGTTCTTGAACTCCTGCCTCATTCTCTAGTCTTACATCCAGAGCTGACCTCGTTTTGAAAAACAACTTCTCCTGCTCTTGCTCCTTGTCTTTGTGCGTTCTTACAGTGCTTCCTAAATTATTGTCCTCCAAGAAACTGCAGATCTAATCCTTCAGGTAATGAAAGAAATGGATGTCACTATCACACATCCCCACCTTCCTCAGTTCAAGATACTTGCCAAGATGGTAAACAGAGTCCTTACTCCCATTTCCAAAAGCCCACCAAATCCTTGAAAGAATTATTCTGGAAGAAGTAAGTTCTATCAAAATGGGCTGGACGATCACATCCCCAGACTCAGATGGAACACCTACCTGAACTGGGAACCTGAAGATCAATCTTTACATCAAAGTCATGCACTTTGAAAAGATCTTCTGAGAGGTCACTAGCTGATTTAGAGTTCACATCTTTATCTTTTCCTTGACCCTGAAATGAAAACTACAGGTAAGTCTCCAAACCTTATCTGGCCACAAAAACAGAGATAAAAATATTTTTTCCCCTCTTCTGTCATAAACACACTTAGTGTAGCTTTCATACGGCTAGAGCAACTTAAATTTCCTTTTTCAAGTAACCAACAAACCGTTGCTTTTTATGATAAAGCTCTACAGGATCATTTATGTTCTAGAATTGAAGCATGCATCTCTGTTACTCATAAGCTTCACAGAGCAAAAGGGTGAAAGTGTGAGGAACATAATGGAGACCAAAACAGAAACTCACCTTATTTATGTCCTTTGGAGCATCTGGTAACACACCAGATCCATATTTTGCATTTAGCTGGGCAAGGATGGCAGCTTGGACAGCAGGATCTCTGGACTGCAAAGGTGAAATATTAGGCAAGAATAAAAATTAAAAATTCATGCATTTAAATTTGCAAAAGCTAGAACTACATTTTGGTAAAACAGTTTTCATATCCATGAATCTAAAACCATAAGAGACTGTATATGCGTTCACCCAACTTTCAGAATCCCAGAAGGCTACTGAAATCATCCTGGAATTATCTGACAATAACAAACTAAAAATCATATTCAGAAAGAAACCAGAAATACATTCCCTGATTATACAGTTTGTTTCTGTGACTATTCTTGATGCTACTAAGTATGTATTTGCTTTCAGCTTACAGTTCTGCCTGAAACACTGAAAAGCAATCTATAGAAGACTACTGTCTTTACCTAATAGTTCTCTAGCATAATAAAGCTACTCAGTTACAATTCTTTTCTATTAAAGTATTTCAGAAATATTTCATTCAAGCCCTGCAACATAATTTCTCTTTTGTTTCCTTGCTGGTTTGTGGAGACTGATGAAAGCTGACCTGAGCAGTTGGTTTTTTAGGTACCTACACCAGAACCACATACTCTTCCAGAACAGACCTCAACAAGGCCAGATTACTTAGAAGGAGGAGGTGATCACCTTGCTACTCATCAGTTATACACAGAGGAATTGCAGGAGAAGGTTTTGCCACAGTATCACAAGGGAGGTTTCTGTTGGACTACTTCATCCATCACAGGCCCAAATGCTTGTTCTCCTCTCATCCTAAACTGATCTTTCAGGAAACTTTCAGCTAATTAAAAGTGAAACTCGCACCTAAAGCAAACTGTATTCTCAGAGCTAACTAAATCTGAATAATTCAACATAGATGAACTCATGACAGAAGTCTCAATCATGGTTGCTTTTGCAGTACATACCCACATCACTTATGTCCTTCACACTTTGCATTAAAAAAGAAGAGGGACCAGGATCTCACTCAGCTGTATCTCACACTGCCATTTAGGGCGTTAATAGCATATGGCACAGTTGGGAATTTTTGTTCCTACATTCTGGATGGCATTGGTTTCTGTTTTTCAACAAATTGCCTCAACTGAACTTAAGTCTTACACTCACATTAGACACTATTGTGGGCTTGCACTGCCGCCTAGTAAAGGGGTCCATTTGTTGGTTCTTCATGCTGTGACTTTCAGCCTGGAGAAGAAATAGCACATGGTTTTGCAGAGTTTGCTACTTGTTCTCTTTTAAATCCTCCCACAGCCCCCCATCCATGCAATTACTCATTTGCTATATACAATACTGAGATCAGAGAAAAACCAGCAACATTACAGATCAGAAAGATTTTTAATGCACCCACTGTCCTGTGCTTCACAGGAAAAAGTGTCCTTATTGCATGCAACAACAGAAAATACACACACAACTCTCAGGAAGGTTAATGCTTAAGCATTTGTTAACAAGCTTAACTCTTCCTTTATAAAAATGTAACTACAAAGAAACTAATATCTCCTTCACCCTTCTCTTATTTGAAGTCTCCTTTATGAGGAGACATTTTCTTTCCCATACAACAAGCATTAAGTCACTCTTATAGTGACTAATCTGCTGATAACTGAATTGAGGAAAAGGATAAAGCAATGTACTTTCAAATCATATCACTTGCCTCTATGAAAGATTTTACAGATTTTAAAAAATTAGTGACTTTGCCATGCAATTATCCCTCTGCATAATTTAATCTCTATTTGTAGAAAAGTATTATTTCAGCATATTTACCACAAGAGCCTTCTCAGACTCGACGATATTCCACTCTCTGTTTCTCTGGTTGATGTAACTGCAGAATGGAAAAAAAAAGGAGGGTGGGGGAAAGAAAAAGAAAGTGACTGTCATTTATCAGTCCCTACACAGCAAAACAGCTGAAAGCATTCTTGCAGCTTCATCCTGACCACAATTTACTCTTATTGCAATGCAACTGCCCCCTGGGGTATATAGAAGAGAGTTTACATTTTTGACAGTTTTAACAGCATGACAGATACAAGAAAGTGAAGATAGACAAGCACTACCAGAGCCATTACAATACACATTAACACACTGTACAGGAAAAAAGAAACAAAATCCTGCAGTTAATTTGTTAATGCACTAGTTTGTCTTTTTTACATATTGTTTGATACTATTTAAGAAAGAAAATTCCCAGTATCTGCTTCTTACCTGATTGCAGAAATATTTTTTGTTCGCTGACGATCCAGGGCCTCTGCTCTCTCTTCAAGTTCATTAAGCTGATCTTGAATCTGCTTGGCCTTATCTTGGTCCCCCAAATCCTCAGCCATAGCCTTCAACCAAAAAGGAACTCATTAGGAACTGCTCTCTACCCAAAATTACTCAGAGAGACAAGAGATATATCCATGAATCAGTGAGCCAACCCTACTTCAGTCATGAATGTTCTTCCCTGCATGGTAAGAGTACAACAAAAAGCTACACTTTCCTTACAGCTCAGGGCAAAACTAGATTTCTTATTCGGAAGAACTCTCAAAACACTTACACTAAGGAGGATGTAGGAACACCAGTCCCAGCATGGGGAGGACAGGTCAGTGAGATGACTTAAATTACAAGTTTTATTAAAATTTAACATCCCCATTTAGCAGATCAGGAAAATAATTATTTCCACAATTCCCAGTTGCCATTTACTTCAGGGAGCGGGGAGTCCCCTGAGGGACGACAACAGCTTATTGCGCCACCTGGTGACAACAAAAAGCAACTGCACTCCCTGTGACGGGAACCTCATCATTTACATGTTCGTGTATAGTAAAATAGCGACCACAGGAAAAAATACAGTTAAACCAAGGAACCAAGAAAGGTACATTAATACGAACTCTTGGATTTTACTGTATATGAAGCTTTAATGTCTCGAGTAAGACAAACAAATTTTGGCTCTATTTGTGCAGTCCCATCTTCAGAGATACTTCAGACTGCTCCTTTTCTTCACTTCTTGGCTTTGGCTTTTATGCACTGCTAGGTCTACTTGTTCCAGGAAGACTACAGGTAAAAATAGTTCATGGCAAATAAACCTTTCAGCCCCTTCTTTTTTTTCAATAGAAATTACCAGGCATAAAGTGACGATTCAGTTAGTCCTGAGTAAAACATGTAACACAACTTCTGTTTTTCCTGTCTTAAAATAAGAAGAGGAAATCAACTTCCAAACATTATTACGAAGTACTCTAAAAACAAAATCAACAAGTAATCAAAAAAAAAAAAAAAACCAACAGCTAAATGGACCAAAAAAAACCACAAAAAAGAAAAAAATGAAGAAAAATAAAAAGTTTCTGAGGCAGACCAGTTTAAGACCTTGTTTAACGGACACAAGAAGAAACAGGTTAAATTGTTGGCAATTGCCCCTAAAAAAAAGGGGTGCAACAGCTGACTGGATTCTGAGTATTCCGATCCCAGCAATGAACCTTGAGAACCCCTTTCCAGCTACACAGTTAAAGTTGAGCCTACTGCTGACTTCTGCCAATCCAGATGAGCTCCAGTTCCTTGACATCAAAGACTGCATTAAGCTTGCAGGCATCATCTCATCTCTCACCTTCTCCTTTAATAGCTGAGTTTTCTTCATGGCATAATTTGGAGGTGCTTTTCTGAACCTTTCCTTCTCCTTCACAATCTGTAAGATGCAGAGGAAACAACATGAATATGCAAATATGAAATCTCTACTTCAGTACTTGGACATTAGAACCAACAGATGAGTATCACCTAAGAAATTTATTTATTGCTACTGAATTTGATGTATGCTCTGATAGTTCTGGTTTTTAGTTTGTGCCCTTGGTAATGAGTTACAGCTCCATTCTCCTTACTACCTACAAAAGCCTGATGCTAATCACCTTTGGTCAGTACCAAGCAAGTACAAAACTGCAAAACTTGTGATAAATGCAACCACCATGATGCTGTCAAGTTTTTCACAACTTGAGAACTAAGTTGCCATACTCAGGAGTTCAGAGATATGCAACACAAGTTCAAGAGGAGATAAGAGGGCACAAATGATAAAGAAAAGCAGGAGTGAACACAAAACAACAGCAGGATCACCTAGCTACTCTATTCAGTTACGAAACTTCTTTGAGACTTTTACTTCTTTCTTGGAATGCAAATACCATGATGATTTGGCTTTGTAACTGCTACTGCATGAATTCCTGTCACTTTTAAGCACTGACATAGCTTCACTACAATGCACCATTTACCTCTTCAATGTCCTGATCATTAAACTTGTAGTTGAGGGCTTCTTTGATGGACACTTCCTTCTTGTTTATCTCATCAAGTGTGGGTAGCTGCATCCCAGCAGAGAACATCTAAACACAAGACAGAGTTACTTTCTACTTAAAGTATATTTGGCAGAAAGCTGCTAAGAAGAAACGGAAGTCTAGCAAACTTACTGCTTCCTTCCACTTCATAAATTCACTTTCAGTAAATTCCTGATTTGAGACAAACTCCAAGCGAAACACACGTGAATCATTGCCATGCCTGCAACGATAAAATGCAAAACATCCCCTTGTGATGGTGTAAGTGGTGACACTGGATCTATACATGTAATCTGATTAAAGAAGTCCAAAAATAAACAACCACACATCAACATAATCATAACATCCTGCATGAAATGTTTGGGGTATTTTTTCATTTCCACTACGCACAAGGAGGAAAAAAACCCAAATAAACCCAAACCAAACATTCTAGCATTAAGTAGCGTGACAAGGCTCAGTCTGCTTTTCAGTTCTCACCTCCAAATCCCACACAGACCATTATTTGCTATGAAAAGGACACTGATTCATGAACTAAAGAGGATTCCTTTAGTATCTTACCGCAACTGTAGGCCTTTGTTTGTCCGTGTGCCACCAAGCTGGTAAACCTTTGCAGTCTCTACCACCCCTGTTATTTCAGCAACCTGTATCACAGAGTATAATATATGAGAAGAAGGATGCAAGAGAGGTTTAGGGGTTTTTTTTCATGTTTCTGGAATGTATCAGGCATATTCAAACTTTTTCATTAGAAATAAAAACCCTTAATCTAGCTAACAACTCTAACCAGATCAAGGAAAGCAAGACACTTCAGTATATGTTATCAGGTACTGAATGAGTTGCTTCATACATAATTTTTGAGTTAGTAAATTATACCATCTGAATGCCTGATGCAGTTTTTGTATCTTCTCAGCTCTGCCTTCCTGCCCAAATAGTGTACTCTCTCCTACCTTTCCTATTTCCTTCTCAAATAACGTTGGTTTGGGTTAACATATGTTTCAAACGAAATACACTACTGCTGCTCAGATACTAAACACAACCCTTCTGGGGCCTTCTTAAGGCAATTTTAGAGACTATTATTGTATCCTATGATTACAACAATCAGTAAAAAAAGAGTCAAGACCACACAATAACTTCAGAATAGTCCTAGAAATAAAGAATGAATCTTACTCATCCTTACTTGGTCTAAGCAGAGTCTGAAACTCTAGTTTGCAATAGAAATGATGAGACAGCATGAACCAAAACTGGAAGATCAGGCTTTTTTAGTGCTCTGTCTCTCTCACTAAATTTATCTCCTCCCCTAGGTGGTCACACAGATTTATTTATTCTTAAACCAGTCTCCTCCACCTCTTTGCCAGCAATTACATTTTCTGGTTATAAGCAATCTTTTTTTTATCAGTCAAACAGTCCCTGGTACCTGAGACCTGATAAGCTGCAAATATTTTACTGCAGCACACAACAAAGAACTAAATCCCTCAGCACTAAACCCACCCGATAAACAGGTTTGCTGTTGTGATTGCCGATGCCAATGCGGACGAAGCAGCCGGTGACGGTCTTGGCAAAGAAGGGCATGTGACACCAGCGCTCCAGCTTGTGCCGGGACAACCGCACTCGGTTCAGCTCTTCAGGCAGGGACACTGGCTGCGACTTGGGAGGGATTTCTTCTTTCCTGATTTGGGAAAGGCGAGAGAAAATAAAGAAAAAAGCAGAGACATAATTGAAGCCCAAAAAGGGGGCCCTGAGTAAGATGCAGCATGAGCACCTTACATAATTTAAATTACCAGTAAAAGGAATGATTCATCATGCACTAGTTGACTGTAGATGTGTGAATTTAGCATTCATGAGAAAGGCTTAAGGTGAAATCCTAGACTTATTAAATACTGCCTCTGCTACCAGAAAGCAGAAAGACACACACCGAGGCAGTTTACAGACAAATGCTTTAAGATAAGCCAGCACATGTATCTGCCCAGATATATGCCAGAGATCTGCAGCTGCTGAACTGCAGGACTAAACAAATCAGTACACAACAGTGTAATCTGGGCTAAATCTGACAGTAGGGAACTGAAGTTGTAAACCCACCCAAGGTAACAAGTCCCATGAACCATGATATAGTGCCAAGGACTCAAATTTGAGCAATGAAATTTTGCCCAGAGGCAAAAACACTTTAGAGACACTGAACTGCCCCAAACAATCCTCTGAAAAAGCATGTGTCTGTCTAAAGTAATCTCTATTTTTGAACATACTTACAAGTAATCATAGCCTAGTGTTTACTACTTACTCTTCCTCTTCATCAGAGGATGACGATCTGGATGAGCGATCGCTTTTCTCACTAGACTTATCATCCTCCTCCTCCTCTTCATCATCAGAGTATACTTCACTAGTTTTTAATGGCTGTTTTTTTGCAAGCAATTCAGCTGGGTGAAGGACAGAGAACAATGAAAAGCAAGCTATAAATATTTTATGAAATGCTTCCCTATACGAGCTGAACCTTAATTGCTTTAAAAAAGTCCAAGAGGCAGACAGGTATTAATTTTACACTAGATACAGGTGGCACATGTTCAAATCCACTAGTAAGCTGTGCACTTCATTGACTTCTCTCTTTGCATATACATGAATTATTTAAAATCATTCTAAACCTCAGTTGTACTTAATTTCAGTCTCCCAATTTGACTGCACATAGTAACTCAAGATGGGTGTAACTGGATGTACAAGAAAAAAACTATTATGATCAGACAACTCATTTTTATTTCACAAGGAAAAATAAAAAAACCTCATGTTTGGAGAGGATTACAATGAAGTCCAGTAGAGTAAAAAATATGGCTGCATCAAGTTAGTGGAAAGATGGACAAGATGATGTGCCAGTGAAGAAACAAGCAAATGTAGACAGGGTATCACAAGTACAATAAGCAGGAGTTTGAATGATTCAGAGATTAAAAACCTGAATCCAAGTGACCAATTCATGTACATTAACTAAACCTTACTAAGAACCATTCAGTGGACTGTGATGAAAGTTCTGGTGTTAGGCCACTCCAGGGAGGGGCAGGGGTAAGGAATACTCCATCAGTGGTAAATTGCCAAGTACCACCCTAGATGGTCATGTTGGGCAAAGGCCAAGAAAAACATAGAATGGAATTCATTCACTCCAAGGTGTAGGATTGTTGCATTTATTTGAAAGAGGAAGCAGTGCTTTCAGAAAGCTGCAATAATGCCTGAAAAACTGTAGCAAGAGCAACATCCTTTCATACCTGTTCTGTTCTTCCTTTTCTCTCTTTCTGCTTTTAGCTCCTCCATTGCCTGAGATTTCTTGTCTAGCTTTTCATCCCGCTTTGATCTCCGCTCTTTGTTATGTGACATGACCTAAAAACATACACAGAAAATCCCTCAACACCATAAATCCATAAGTTGAAAAGCATCAAAACAAATATTTGTTTGCATATTTGAAATTTTTTCACATAGAAATTACTAGCTTATTCCTTTTTGAAATCAGTTTTTTTCAGTTCATTTTTTATAGAAGGTAGAGAGAGAAATCAATCTGGAGCATATTTCTTTATTCTGCTTCATATCAAAATTAATGAACATATTTATAGTTCAACATTTCTGCCACCAAGTCTTAGTCTCAAAATTCCTCCTTTAAGTTACAAAAGGACAGAGAAATAAAACAGAAATAATTTAGCAAATAACATGTAATGAGGAAAAACTGGATGAATAGTCTTCTCATTTGCTGCCTCTGCAAGGCCAAATCAAAGCACTGGTTTTCATTTAGTAGCAAAGGAAAACGTCATGTTAAAAAATACTTAAAGCATAAAGAAAGTTGCTTGTAAAATCTGCAAGATGGATCCAAACCTTAAATGTTTAACGTCTTTTTGTGTTTTCCATTTCTAACAGGTCTATCTCTATAGAGAAAGCAGCCTTTATAATAAGCATAAAAGACAGTAATTTCAGCTAAGTTGAAGTAATTTCTGCAAGGCACTGTAAAAGAACTCTACATAAGATCCTTTTACACATGCATATACGTATTTGCAAGTACACTTTGTGTATTATAATGGACAATTAAAGCATACACAATGTACATATATGGAGTTGAGGGAGTAGGGAAATGTGATTCACTCCACTCAACATGTGCCTAAGGGAAAACTCATCTTACCCAATTAGATTTTAGGTGTTAAACATCTGTTTCACTAAAAAATAACACAGTGAATCGTCAGCTGAAGATGCCCTCTTCCATTGCACAAAACAACAGGCAACAAAAAGTGTAAACAATCAACTGGTTCTTAGATGGCTGAAGTTAGGCTAGATGAATCTCATCCCACTCTGGGAGCCTACCTGCCCTGACTCTGTATTAATGATCTTCACTATTTGAAATCACAGTTCAGTTACAGAGGCCTGGCCTCAAAAACTAGTGTTGTCCTCTTTTTACTGGAGGTAGGAAAAACTATAGAACTACTTCTGCTCCTCCTGGCATTGAAGCTTTTCCTTGACATCCCTGCCAGAGGAAACTAAGCATCTTTGCCTCTGTATGTATGTGCACACAATATAATTAATGTGATGGCTGAGCAGTTTTTGGTCTGCTCTCAAACTTTTCAAGAAGAGCATGTATGGAATGTTTCAGACTGAACTACAAAAGTTTGGCTAAAGGAACTGAAAAAGGTTGCTTTCCTTTTCTCATGTGGGAGGGCAATCACAGCAACTGCAGACATAGCTGCAACTTTGTATTTTTCATTAAAGTGGTATCACTGCACCCCTCAACAGGCCAAAAATGTTAACTTCCTTAAATGAACTGGAAAAACTGAAGATAGCTTGAGCATATAAATTAACTAAATTCTGATCTACTTAGTACACTGTTTGACATTAAGGGAAAACATTAGGGGTAGAAAGGCAATATCCTCCCCCCTTTCTCCAAGAAGAAAGTGGTTATTACAAAGAACAGCTTCATTTCCTACCTGGGATTCCTGGATCTGTGTGAGTTTTTTCTTCTCCTGCTCTTCCTCTTGCTTTTTCTTTTTTTCTTTCTTTTCTTTCTTTTTTGCTGTTTTTAGTTTTTTCTTGATTTCGAATCTAGTAGAAGTTATTGGAACAAAAAGAATTATGAAAGAATGAGCTTCCTGAGAGAGTAAAGGATTACTCAGATGCTATCACAATTGCTATTAAGCTGCAAGTAACACTTCAACTGCTTGTTCCTTCTCCCTTTTATGTTATCCTGTCCCCTATTCCCATCCCCTCCCTTCCCCAAGAAAACATAGTGAAGAAAAGCTGAGCACACCAAGTGCAGTCCTACAGAAAGCTAACCTAAAGGGTTGATGAGACCATGTAGAAATTACTATTCCACAGCAAGATGCCCTTACTCCATCTTCCTGTTTGCCACTGCAGTGATCATTGCATGCTGCCTCAAACTCTAAAATCATGTGGCTATTTCACATAATTTGAACCTAAACAGCTAAAGATTATTTTTTCTTTAAAGCCACTATCATGCTAGCTTTTTCATGCTTAAACTTCACCTTTTTACTGGCACTGGTCTGTATAAGAATGACTGCCACATTTCAAGTCCTCCTTCAGCAGCTGAATTCTCATCAGACTCAGTTTCTGCAGAATAATTTAGGCACTTCCATGTCTACCTTCATGAAATATATCACCCTGATATCTTATTTTCAGCCACTGAATTCAGAAGAGTAGTAATTTCAATAGAACAGGCCTGAGAACGAGACTCCACTGCACCCTGGACTGGTCATTGCTTTAGTGAAGTGTGCATATGGACACAGACAAGAAAAAAAATAGCTTCCAAAAACTGAAATTCATAATATGTTATCTACATGCACACTACACAGTCGATTCTTCTTCAGTCCTTTACACCTGGATTTTGTAGACAACAAACTGAAGTGTCAGATGAGCTCATTGCCCTTTATGCCTTTAACATGAGGCATGAAACACAAGGCACAGGCATTATAGCAGATGCAATGTCTGCTGTAATCCAAATGAACTCACAGCATAATGTGCACACAAAGAGCTTTTGAAACAGTTAATTTATCATAAATTACTACCCCACCACCCCCTTAGTTCTAACTTCCAAGACTTTACACAGACAGCACAAATTCAATTAAGATTAAATCAGTAACTCAAGCTTTGACTGTTTAGCTTGTTTGTATCAAGTATTCTCCAGCATTCATTCTAAAACAGAGACATTCAGTTACCAGGAAATAGAGAGTAAAGTTTGAATAATATGATGTCCTCCTACATGATCTAAATCCAAACTTACAATCATTCTGATCCCTTTGAGGAGAGCAGCAGACCACATAAGATTCTGAATGTGGTGTTAAAATCAAGGCAGGCAGGCAGTGCTCTAGCTATGGCTTGGACAAACACAGTTTGGCAGTTGCTTGTATTGACATGATTTACTCAACAGATGTCAGTCCTCTAGGGAAATTTCTCAGCAAATGAGAAAAGAGAAGGCACTAAAGAAGAAAGAAACTCGAGAAACTTTGTCCCATACATGCCAAATCCTTTTGATTAAGACATATGGGAAGTAAAATACCTTTACAATAAAGTAGCTGCCTGGACAGTGTAACAGCTACACTAGACAAACAGCTAGACAAACAGAACAACAGTACACAAGGTACTAAAGATTCCATGAAAAGGACATATCCAACACCACTCATTATTTCAGTATCTCTACCTTCTATTAGGGCCCAAACCAGTTTCACACCCATATGCAGGCAATCCTAACACTGATCTGTGCTTCACCATGGTTTTTTGAAAAGTTGCAGAAACTCATGTACACCTTATGCTTTGTTTGCCTTTTCCCAAAGCATCAACACATGAGAGTTAATACAAAAAAGATGGAGAAAAGCAGGCCTTCTGATTGTCTGGCATCTAACCTATGGGGCAGTAACATAACTACAAGAGTAGCTGATAGAACCAGGCATATTCAACAGCTGAGAAACTTTTAGATACTGTCTCCTACAAGAATATGCAGAACTCCTGCTGTGTGCTTCTTAAATACTACAAGGACAGTTTAGTTACAAGGAATATACAATCAAGCTTAATTCACTTAACAGTACTGAGAGCACAGTCAGCATACTCCCTATGCAGCCTTTAAGAATTTGCTACCAAATATCAACAGATATAAAATTCACCTTCTCTTTAGCACTTCTCTCTTCTCTATCCGGTTAAACAGTTCCTGCTCTCTCTCCTTCTCCGTCATTTGTTCCAGTCGAGCTCGGTCTTCTTCATCTCCCATCAGGTCTTCTCCATAGCCATCATGGAATTCCTCATCTTCAGATGAAGAATCTGAATCTGAGCTAGATGAGGAGCTGTTGCTTTCTGAGTCAGAGACTTCTCCTAAATCAAAAATATAAGGTAATGAGATTCAGCTGGGGCAAAGCCCAACCACTTCATTATAGCATATTAGCAAGAGATAACATGAATTAATTCTACACTTGTCTTCCACTATACTAAAAACATACATATAATGCAATTTAAGGCCAGATTGAAATTATCATAATATATGTATGCTAAAAAAATTCTAAAATGAGTGGTACTACATTTGAATACAAACTGGGTTATAATTAAAATTTCTTAGAACAAACAAATGTAAAAGGCCTTTTAGTAATGTGTTGCAGTCCTACAGTTAGACTTCTATGCCCATATGCTTATGTCCCCGACAAGTTGCTTATACAGCCATGAATTTGTGTGCACACACCTCAAACACCATGATCTACCGCAACAGAATTAACCACCTCATTATAGCAACCTGAAGGACCAAAATTAGTCATGCGAAGACTGCAACACTATGAATTGCTACACCAGGAGATAAAGTTGAAACCAATATCCTCAGGGCTGGCAATGCCCAGTTACTGTAACAAGCCCTCCCAGCTCCACAGGGGTTTAGGCAACAGCTGACTCCCCTCTAATATGGGTAATACCACCTTTAAACATGATCCAAGTCCAAGAGCTTTGATTATCTCACCTAATTGACTAAATAAGATTGAATTATGAAAGCAGGCCATTAGGATTCCTTCTTTCACTTCCATTTTGGTATTAGCATTTCTGGAAACTCCCAGCTTTGCAAGCTCACACTATGAAAGCCCTTGATTTGTAAGCACTGGTATATACAGGTGCAGTCACTCCATGCCTTTGTCTGTATCTGCTGTACTTGACACACTTAAAACTGTAAGCTCCTTCATATACTTTTTTAACTTCCTTTTTTAGCATCAGTGGAAATTGCAAGTAAGCACCTGCAAACCTTCATGGACATGATGAAACAGAAGATAGGAATTTTGCCCAGCATTGAAATGTATTCAATATTAATGTAAAAAAATTCTGACAAAGTTATAGAATGATTTTTCTTCTTCTATGTTAGTATAAATGTGCAAGAATTCCAATTCAAATCAGAGTAAATGCATAAAAAAGACGCTCTTATTTGCATCACAAACACTATGTACCTTTCCCTTTGTTGTCACAAGAAGTTTGGGATGGGAAAGTACGTCAATGAGAATCAAAAATGCTTCCCACATGGATAGATAGGACATGCTAGAAGGAAGAAAGGAAGCCTCTTTTCCAGGAGAAAGTCAAGCAATGAAATGTCATTCATTCTTCAGATGAAATAGCCTTTGCCTTGTAGTTGTAATGGAGTGTTCACAGTAATGCTACACCAAATTACTTTAAGCCACAGTAAATGTAAATGTTACCCTGACTGTAAGTTACACAACCAAAAATCTTTGAAGATGGTCTTCAATATCACCAGCAACATTTCTCTCCAGGGTGCACAACAGGTAAGTTCACTTGGAATCACTCTAAACAAACGCACAAGTGTTATCTCACCCTCTTCAGGTGCCGAGCTCTCAGCCGAGCTGTCTTTATCCGAGCTGCCGGAAGAGGCAGCTTTGTTCATCTGTCTCTTCATGGCTCCTTTCTTCTCTGCCTTACCCGCTTTTCCCTTTTTTTTGTTTTTAGAACCTCCAACAGTCCACTGCAAGGAAAGAACCAAGAAAGGGATCGTGAGACACAAACACCACTCTCTTCTCCCTTCTCCAGAATACTGGAGTAAAACCAGCTGAGAAGTAGCCCAGCTGACAGCAAAAAAATCATACAAGTGTAAAGAAGAGAAAAAAAGAGAAGCCAATAGGAAACTTATCACATAAATGAGAGCCTTTTACAAGGTTTTCGGGAGTAGAGTGTTGTGCGGTTGGTTGAAGTTTTTTCTTTGAAAAAAAAAAACAGTTTTAACAGTTGGTAGGTGACTGCTTTTAAAAGATAATGAAGACTTCAAAGTTGGCAATATCTGCCAAGTGAGGAGGTATTGAAAATATTTCCCTAAGAAAATAATTTTTAAAAATGTGTCCAATGTGTTTGTAAAGATTAGCTTCAGTTTACTATTGAACAGAAGCAACTAATGTTTTTCCAGAACTAGTTTAACCAGGAGCAGATTTTACATTCATGAAGGACACCAATTATACGTGACAGCCTCTTCAAAATCTTGGTTTTACCAAAAGTACACAGTGTCTGTATTTCTATGCAACAAGCCAACAGTGCACTCAGAGATGCAGGTGGTGGCACTACCCCCTAAGTACACAAAGAAGAATCAAATCAGAATCACAGAAGTCAGGAAAAAAAAGGAGAAAAAAATACAGTATCAAGTCCAAATTTTAATTTTATTTTAATGTCATATTTTCAGTTAATTTAGACCACCGTTTCCAAGTACAGGACTTATACCACCAGACATACACCAGACAGATAGCCATTTTAAATCCCAAAGTCCCAGAAGAACTAGTATTTACCTTACAGTATGATTTCTTAATAGAATTTTTACATTGTTTCCAACTACCTGGGTAAAGCCAGAAGGGAACAGAAGCAATAAAGATTGCCCATCTATTACTTAAAGGCATTACAATATTTTTGCACTTCACCACCTCTTTCTAAAAATTCTCCAGGCATGAGACCCTCAGGCTTTATATATACATATACATACATATATACATATATATATATATATATATATATATACACACAAATCCTCTAAATACCTGCATATTATTTTCATCTTTCATGCAAAGCACCGTCTGGTTGAACATGGAGTCTTAAAAAACCAGGCATAATGCAAGTGAGCAAATACAACTGTGCATAAGTGAGGTCTTGCACTGAAAACTAGCCTAAGTGGAAAAAAAAAAACCACCTTAGATTTGAGCTCAAATACATAAAAACTTCAGGCTTCTTACCCAATCACTCTATCCTGGGGGATGAATCAAGTCTATCTCTGCAAACAGTCATCACTCCATCAAATTTGATAAATTGTTCTGTCTGATAAGACACCATCCTCAGAGATCCCTGGTGTTCAATTACTCTAGATGAAACTCAAGCAAGTAATTATAAACCACTACCTAATCTAACAATACCTGAACAAATACCTTTGGAATTTGCCAGGTTTTGATTACTCACACCCAGCCTTGTACTTTCTAGATTACCAAATGATTCATCATGTACTTTAGGCACCATCAGAGTATTTAGAAGTCTCTGTCAAGGCCAAAGCTGGTTTTGTTCTTTTTCCTGAGGTAAAAGTACAGTGGTGAGCCTTGCAATTCATACCCAATGCAGGTACCCCAGAGTCTGCTATGGTCTGTAGGACAGCTGAGAAAAAACTGCACAGAAAGCTTCTGACTTTACACCAGCCTGAGCTTGTACTGTAGTTTTTACTGGCTTCAGCATTAAAGTTTTACTTGTTCAGTGTTACAATATTGCTGTCTAATATTATTTCTGGTTACTATGCTCATATAAATCAGTAAAGAAAAGCTTGCACTCTGTCTAAATCTACTCAAATCTCAGCATTAAGGAATCATCTCCCAGGTGAACAGAAAAGTGCATTTTTGCTATTTGCTCAAACACTCACCTACCACTGACATACCAGAGAGGACACAACAGCAAGAAAAGTGAAACTCAGTGTTTAGCAGTGATGCAGAGGTGCCTCCCTCTCAGAGCTCTTCCACTTCTTTTCAGTGTTCTAATGCTGAATTATACCTCATGTCAGCATGCTGCACAGCAAGGAAGCAGCACACAGAAAGCCACAGTAAAGCAGCACAGTTATATCAAGACCTTGAGAGGTCATGCTGAGATTAAAGAATCTAAGATCAGATAAAAACCAGCAGGACTTCAGTGAATAAAATGTTTAATAGCTGTACATACATGTGTTACATATCACTGTTTTCAGCTTTTAACTCACTAGTAGAATTGTGGATAAAATCTGTGACCAGGAAGATAGGACTGAAAAGAAACCTATGTGACAAACATTTCGAAAAACAAAACAAAACAAAAAAACAGCAACCCAAAAAAAAAAACCCACAAAGAAACATCAAACAAAAAAAAATCCCACCCAAACAACAAAAATCCCAAACAAACAACGACAACAAAAAAGACCAAAAAACCCCACAAATAAAAAACCACCCCACCAAAACCAAAAACCACCCGAACAAACCAACACAGGACAAGGTAATTAAAAATCTGCTCTCTCATCCAGGAAAGTGTGCTTTGGTTTCTATTTCACCCTGGAGATAACACTTCATCTCACTTTTGTTCATTCAAGTGACCTCTATGTCCATCTTCCAGTTTCAGTGCTGTCACAAAGCCAAACTCTTATCCAACTCAGTTGCTTCTGGGCTTATTCAGTTACCTCAATCTCTCATGAATGCCTGCTTATTCCCAGAACAACTACAAGACAAGACAAGAGTTAGGACAAATCTTGGACCACTCAAAACCAGGACAAGCACAAGACTCCTAGGCTCACAAAGTGCATTTGGACACTGCTGCACTTGCTGTTTGGACACTCAATGATCCATATGCTCTGCTCAGAGGGAGTGGCCAATTTGAACTTCTTCTTGCAACAGAGGAGGACACAACAGCTAAGCTGGCCTAGGAGGGAGAGGGAAGGAAATATTGGAAAGCCATTGAGTCCCTTCCTCATGCTCCAGCACACCAGCAGAAATCAAAAATACAACATGTTTACATGCAACATCAAGTAAAAACGCACACAGTTATAGTCAGAAACATTTCTTCGCTCTTTTTTCCTTTAACTCCAAACAACAGTCACTTTCCAAAATGCGTCCTCTACTGCAGTTTCTTCAGGTCCTGCAGACAGGCATCTCCAGTCAATGCCTCTCATGCTTCCCACGGCTGTACAGCCTGCTGGGAACAGCCCCTCTATTCAGCACTGCCTCCTCGGCCACCATCTGGAACCCTCCGTGGTTCCAGACACAGCAAGTTCATAAACCCGTGCACAAGTGCAGTGCCACGTGCCCTTCTGCTTATTGTTCAGCACTACCCAACAACAGAGCTTTATGGCTCTCTCACAAGGAGAAGCCAGGAGAGCCTTTTGAATTTCCCTCTTGCTGCCAAGGTTCACAGTCCTAATAGCTTGCATATTTCCTCCACGAAACAGTTGGACATGATGATCCTAAAGGTCCTTGTCAACCTAAATAATTCTTTGATTCTAAGAACTCCAAATTAAGCCACAATAACCAGAATTGACTTAAGGGAAAAAAAACCCCAACCCACCATACCTAGATTTAAAAGTCAGCTTCTAGAAAAACAACTACACAAAGTGATTTAAGAAAACAATTTACAGCTCAGCAAACCTGGAACATATTTCCAGTAGGGAGATGAAATGAGATTGCAGAGAAAAAAAAAGAAAAAAGAAAAAAAGGAAAAAACCCTACACCTGAAGTGAGCTCAGAGTGCAGAATTGTTCTACTGCTCAGGTAGTTGCTGTTTCCTTCTACTCACACAGTACCTAAATGCATTGCACACTGAGATTTTAATTTGCAAATAGGTATTCTCCCAGCTTTTTTTTCAACCCCCTATCATGCAAAGTAAGGATGCACAAGTAAGGTTGCCAGCCTGTCTTGCCATATCCTTCCCTCCTGCCCCATCCAATGGCTTTATAAGCAAAATGCAAAAGACAAGCCACAACATCAAAGTAAAATAGGTCCCTTACCAATGTATTCCTTTCCAAGGGCAGATAAACTTCAGTTGTCCTGTTGTCATTGCATTTAAGTGCACCAAGGTAGGTAACATCAGCTCAGCTTACAAACTTTCATGCATTCATACAAGAAAAAAATAAGGCAGTCCACCAGGCAAGCCATGAAACTACAGTTTCAGCCTGTCTGAACTCAACAGCAGGAAGCACAGATATGAAAATAAGTCAGAATTTACTGTCTTCAGGCTTTCTCAAAGCTTGGAAAACTCTACAGACAGCACTCCAAGAGCTTCAAGGAGGAAAATACTCTCTACTGCTACTTTTAAAACAGTAGTAAATAAAAAGCCCCTGTTATTTATCCTATCTTTCAGGATCTACACCTGTCATTTGAACACCTCAAACACTTTGATGATGACAACAGCCTAGCAATCAGAAAACTTTAAGAACTATTTTAGACACAGAGAGGAAACTCTAGGTACATACACCAAAATGGAAAGGAAATAAGCAAATAAAGAAAACACCTTTGGAAGCCACAGAAGAGGCTTTCCCAGGAACTGGCTGAAGAAGGCTTCATAGACCAGAGTATCACCAGACACCTGATCTACCCTTTTCATTCATGTACAGCTCCAAGAAGCTCCCAGAAATCAAATCCCAAGAAGTTATCCCCATGTTAGTTTGCAATTTAAAGAAGTTCGTTACCGACTAAATTTTATAGCAATTTTGTCCACAGCTTATTCACATTACTCCTTTTGACATGCCAGCCTTCATAGAATTAGCTTATGCTATTCAGATTTGCACTTGCACTTTATTTGGAGTGGAGGAAGTACCACCACCTTTCTTACCTGAGAAAAGCTTTACTAGTGCACCCACTAATAGCTGAAGGAAACTGTCTCCAGGAAAAGTCAAAGTTACAAAGCACACAGTCTATAAGCTGTGTATAAGAAGATTAAAGCATGGCCTGTTTCAAATGTCCTAAGCTTGAAAAAAATGTGTGGCAAAGGCCTCATAGGACTGGAGGTTTAATTAAGCAGCATTATAAAATAAAAGCACACAGGAAAAGACAATATTCAGTACTGTAATTTCTACAAACCCACAAAAAGACATCCCCAAAACAGAAAGAATACATGCAGTACTTGGTTCATCTATGCTTTGCTGGAATGCTCTAACTTAAAGTGCAGTAAGGAGATACAAAGAGGCATAAAACCCACTAGGCTGTTACTTAAAACCAATCTCCTCACCAGCTGCATGACTACTGCTCACCTCCTCCTCTGTCCCATAGCTCTTGACAAGATCTTCAGCTATACAGGTCCCTAACAAATTAGCACATTTGTAAAAAAAGGTATAAACAGATAATCCTCACTAAACTCCAGAATAGTACTAAGCACTCATTATATAAGTTTTCTAGTTCTGGAAGGATATTCTGTCCTGACCCTGTAGGTGCTGAAAGGCAGAACTGAACCCTTCCTGACATTAGAATGAGTGTACTTTTCAAGAGAAACAAACAGGAGCTCCTGTAGCACTGTGGCTTTCTGTCTAATCAACACTAATGTCAGTGAAGTTGTTGCAGAAGTCATCCCCTCTTCTCACACAACAGAATGAATTATCTTACTGTAAGCAAAGGATGCTTAGAAGGAAAAGCAAGAGCCCAGAATTAACTTACTGCAACTGAGGAACATCATCCACCTAATGCCCTCAATCAGTAACAAGAACACTTTGTGGACACACAAACCTCTGGTAGCACCAGCAGGAACCTGGCTAGCACCAAACTGGTTACATGCAGAAAGCTACCAGTTTGACATGGTGAGCTCTTGAGCAGATATGGTCACACACCAGATAAAGGAGCCATCTGTGTCCAGATTAGTACATCTCTCTGCAAAGGTGGCTCTCCTCATTGCAAAGCCCTGCAGTCATTGCTATTTATCAACTCTCTGAACAAAAGACTAGAGTGATTCAGTCAAGAATGCCCCACAGCCCCACCAGAAGACAGTTCAGAATATCCCTCCTATTTCATTGCTTGCAACTCACTTTCAGTCTGGTGGCTAGAAAATTTGATTCAGACCACAGAAGTGGTTACAGAAGTGTTACAGAACTCAGCATCTAGGCAAGAAGTGCATTCTCACTGATACACATAAATATAACATTAAAGATGTAGTGACATCCCTTGGGCACTATTGTATAGATGCACCATGATTTGTACCTGCTGTTATTCAGTAATTCCAAAATGTTTTTCTCTCCCCTATGCCCCGAAAACTTTCCTCCCTCTAAAAGAAAGCAGCATGCTGCATGACACTCTGCAATAGATTTAGGCTTCCTTCCTGTACATGCAACATAGTGCCAATCCTGGAACATTTAGTGCTTTCCAGGAATCACAAAGGACACACACATTGAAAAGCCTCTGTGGAAACACATGGGTATGATTAGGCACATTTGTCCACAGCAACAATTTCCATGCTTTTGCCTCAAGGTCTTCACCTTGCAGGAAATCAAATAATACAAATTCAACTTTTAGATCCCCCTATTCCAAGAGGGGATCCCCCCTACTCCAATTCCCAAGGTTGAACAAACTTCAAACCAACCACAAGAATACTTATTAAAACGTGAGTTATTCAGCAGGACTAATGTAGTCAAGCCCAGGAAAGGAATGACTGACAGAAGCAGAACTGTTGTAAGGCAGCCGCTCATCCTGCTGTGACAAGCAGCAGTTCAGAATGCATATTTCAGGCACAGGAATAGAAGCAAGTGTCCTAATTACCTCTTCTCTAAATCTTTTTCCTCTTGCTGCATGGAGGTCAGAAAGAACATAGTATCAATTTGAAATGATACACAGATTAGAAAGAGTATCAAACACGCTGGGTACAACAGTAGCACTGCTGATCTGCAAGGTTTGTGCAAATTTGTGAAAAGGTACTGTCACATTCTACACAGAAGAGGAAGGTAGACCTTACTTATTACACAAGTTAAAATTCTGACAGCTTTCAGAGATAAACACAGAATGGAAGGCTTTATCATCCACATGCTCTCCACACCCAAGTCTACTTTTTCCAGACAAGCTGGTCTCCACATTACTTAGAATAAATAAACTGTGAGCCAGCAGATCTGAACACACATCATGACAGACTGAGTAGTTCCCCAATAAGAAACGTAATATATCTAGGTTGTCCACAATTTTGTCTGTCTTTATGCCTTAAACGTATATTAGATATACAAGAAGCAGGTTTTTAAGAAAATTATTGATTTGGAACAGAGTTCCAAGCATATTTATTTTAAAAATGCCTCAGAAAGAAAATTAAACTGCACATTCTTCACAGTTATTGGAAGAACTCTGCTACACTAATAAATACTTTACAGTTTATCACTGGCCTACCCTGTTAGGCTGCAAGTTGCCACAATGGATAATCTGTACTGTTACTTTAGAAGGTAAAAAATACAAAAACCCACACCAAACATCTCCCTGACAAATATTTAAGAATAGGTGGAATTAATGACCTCACTATAATTTGCAGAAAGTGTGCAAAAATATTTGTAAGCTTTCCAGAAATTGCTTTTACTCACATACCTGTATAACATTTGTCAGTACCTGTTTTAATAGTTTTTTTTTAATATTTCTTTTCTCGATGCACAGGCTTTTAACCAGCTCTAGACTACAGTACCGAGAACAAATACTAGAAACAGAACCAGCACTGTTATTCTTGTATAAGCACTGTTATACAAGAAATTGAGAAACCTTAGAACAAAGTAATGCTGAACTCTTTCTTCCCTCTTTCTTCAAAGATGTCGATCAAAACACACCCTGTTGCATATCCAAATGGCCAGACAGCTAATTCACAGCACAGTTCTTGGAGAATAAAAGCAGCTAAGTAGTACAGTTTTACTACTGTAAAATAGTACTATCTGCCTTGACCCTTCTCTCGGGAAGGAAGCTCCACTCAAAAGTGAAAATCTCACTCCCTGAATTCAGAGTCCAGCTTTAGCAGCTTCACTGCTACTTTAACAGCAAGCACGACACAGGAAAAACACTAGTTTAAAGCAGGCAGTTCACCACACCATATGAATATGGGATTACAGTGGCAGTCATCTTTTCTATATATAGACTATTTTGTATACAATTAGAATTCAAAACATATTCATTTAATAAAAAAATTCTCTGGCCTTAATGGATCTCCATCAGTCTCCATCATTGATAGCCAGTCCCGACTTATGAAGTCAGCAGGCTAAATATACTGCATGATAAATACACTTTCACTGCTTAGGTACAATCTGACAGATAACCCACAGCAATGTCACTGATAACGTGAGAAAGTCACCTCATCATCACTGTCTGATGTCTCAGAGTCCGAGGATGCTGTAGGTTTGCTCACAGGTGGCTCCTTTTCTTCAGAGTCACTGCGTTTCCGTTTGGCCAATGACAGGAGCTCCTGGTGTAAAAACACACACATTTATTTCAAAGTGTTTTGATTAGTTTGAACAATCCAGGTCAGTGCACCTGCAGGTTCTCTGCAATATCTGAGCACATCTCAGTAGCACGACTATTGCCACCTACTAAGGAACAACTCTACCTGTGTTTCATAAATATACATGTGCACACACAATTTTAATACTGGATGCTACAAAAGGATTTTAAAGATAACAAGCTATACAAGGTAACTACTACTATCATTACTTTCTTGGAATAAACAACGCAAGACAAGTTACTTTCAGAGTCATGTCCAGATCTGTCTTATTTGGATTGGGTAATAATTCAAAACCACCCTAACTACACCATGAAGCATCAGCCCTAAAAAGCCAAATACCAGTAGATAGCAGCTTCCTCTCCTAAATAACAGAGATGTCTGCAATTATACACTTTAAAGGGTAAATGTTTAGGCATCACTTTTACATCATGTTTGGTAATATTTAGTCAGTTTGTTCCATTCCATTTCACTGCTGGTGCATGCCCCAGAACGCACTTAAAGCTTCGGACAGACACAGAGCAGGTATCAAGCTCAAAGTCTGTGAAACTTAGTAGAGCTGTTCTGCTCAAAAGGAAGCATTTTCACAGGCAACACACACACACACAAAGAACTACAAGGCTCTCAAATACTCTCATCATCTACTGTCCATCACTTGTTGAGGTGACACAAGCAGTAGTACAAAGCAAACATTTTTGAAGCTGTGTTACTGTCTTTGCAGTCTGGGACACAGAATCTATTCTCAGAAACATTACTCTCGGGCTGATGAGTCTTAGCTGTGTGTAGAAATACAGCCACACCAACTTCTGCAGTCTTGGGAAGTTGATGCTGGATTAGTTTCCATTAGTTTCACAACTGGAAGTTTATCTCAACAAATTGATTACAATTTACTACCTCAAATGAGAACATAAACACTGCAGAAACTGATGGTCTGCCTACTTACCAACAAAGAAACTTTTTATTAGTTCATTAGCAATGGCATTTTACCAACCTCTAAAGAAGCCCTGCAACATCAATATAGCACAATTGTACATTTAACGGATCTCTGGAAGCTACTGAAGAAGCTTCAGTGCTTCTCTCTGGGAAGCTCTTGAAGGGAAGCACCACTTTAAAGTTATATTCCTTTTTTCTTTTCTTTCTTTCTACACTTGTTCTGTGTTTTCCAACATACTACATTTAAAAGGCTGCTAGCCCTTTGATTCAACAAGCCTAGATTACCGTGGGAATCTGTCAGACATTTAATCTACTCAGTATTTAACATTTAAGTCAGTATTCTCTCATCTCAAAAACATGGCTTCCCTGCTACCTGATCTTCATCTTTCCACACACCTCCCTGCTGTCACAGCTGCTACAAGCTGCTCAGTGGAGGGGGAAGCACCTTCTACTCGGGTCCAGCTGCAGATGCCTGCTGCCAGTGAGGGATGGAACAGATGCAGAACCACGTGGTTACTCCCACCACCATCACTCCAATTGTCTGACTGATGCTAGAGTTAGTCCAACTCCCATTTTCAAGTTCTAAAACTATCAAACTGATACATTAGCAGCGAGATGTTGGTAGTGCTAAGGACTTTAGAGGTATACAAGATCAACCACATCAGCTGCAGTGTATTTGTTTTACTAGAGTATCTGATTGATTTTTCTGAAGCCCCAGTCTGCAAAAGTATTTTTGTGTGTTGGGGAAGGCTTTTTATTGCAACCCAGCAACAGTTTTTGTATTAAAAACTCTGAAGGTCCAACACATAAATTACATCAGACATGTCGGCTTCAGCATATTCGACCTTCCAAACTTCTCCCCGGAGCAAGCACTGCCATCCAAACTGCAACACACTTCACCTATAATGTCTTTATTTACCACTGGAATCACACCATCAATACCTGCTACACCAAAAGGTGACTCTTTGAAAGCAGCCCGCTCCACAGGGGGAGACATCCCCTTTGCAACCCTGACACGCTTGAACTCACGCCAGACATGGCACTTAGAACGCCGGAGATGCTCTGATGACCAATACATAAATACTACCCCTTCTTACATCTACAGGCCGGTTTCCCCCCAACAGAGCTCTCCAGCGCGGTCACCAAGATTGAGAGGGTCGCATTAAACACGCATTAACACTCCGGGAGCCTGCCTGCCCCGAGCAGGGGCAGGGACCTGACACGCTGTTCTCCCAGCGTACCAAAGTAGCATGGAAAAGTTGCCCAGCCCTTTGGGCCTCTTTCCCCACTACTCGAGGTGAGAAGAGCGCTGGCAGCCGGGCCTCGCTACCCCCTGCTCAGGGCCAGACCGCCCGGAGCATCGCCCCGGAGCATCAACCGCGCCTCCGTCCCGCCGGCGCCGAGCACCGGGCCCGCCGCAAAGAGCCCCCGCCAGCGCGGGCCTCCTGCCAGGGGCGGGCCGGGGACCCGCCGGAGGGACGCGGGTTCTGCCCACGGCGGCCGCGGGGCCCCATCGGGCTGAGGAGGGCCAGAGCGGCGCGGGACCGCCGGGCGGGAGCGAGGGAGGGATGGCGGCGCCGAGCCGAGCGCGGGCCAGCGATCCCAGGCCCCGCGGCCGGGCCGGGCCTGCCCGCGCACCTGGTCCAGGTTCTCCTCGCTGCCGCTGTCCTCGGTGTCGGAGTCGATAAGGACACGGCCTTTCCGCTTCTTCACCATGGCGGAGCCGGCGGTGCCCCCTCCCCGCCCCGGCGGCGGCGGCGGCGGCGGCGCTCGCACGGCCCGGCCCGGCCTGACCCGCGCCGCCCGCCCGCCCGCCCGACACAAAGGGCACCGCGCATGCGCGGCCCGCGGGGCGGGGCGAGGGCGGGGCCGCCGCTGCCGCTGTCCCCTCACGGAACCGCGCGCTGTCCCCGCGGCCGCTCCGCCGGCGCCCGGAGACCCGCGGAGATCTCGAATCGCGCCTCGGCCGCCGCTGTGGGCGGGACGTCGGTTGCCGCCGTCGGTGGCGGCGGCGCAACCGGAGCGGCGCAACCGGAGCGGCGCGGTGCTCGTTCCTTGGCCGGCCCGGGCGCGGCAGACCCGGCGGCGGGAGGTGAGGCGGAGTGGGTGCCGGGCTCTGTCGGTCGCGGAGAGGCGAGGGGGTTCGGCCGCCGCCCCCCCGGCCTGGCCTCGCCCCTGCCCGCCGGGCTCAGGCGTGCGGGCGCGATCCGGGGCCGAGGCGCCGCAGCTGCCGGGCCGCGCCCCGGGCTGGCGCTACCGCGGCGGGCAAGGCTGCTAAAGCCGTTCCGAGGGACAGAAGCCGGGCTGAAGTAGAATGCATTCACATTCTCCGCTCTCTTGTGGTACTCGGGTGAAGCAATGAGGAGACGGGGTTTCTTGATCGAGAACTTGCTCTGATCGTGAAGCACACGATAGAGCATAATGTGGGTTTCTTCAGTGTAGCTTTAGACATAACTTAATTAGAGTGTGAGAATAACAGTAGTGAATTTTACAGTGAGTAAAGGAAGGTGAGTGACATATAGAGGACATGAGTGGGGTGCCTGACTCCATTCTTAAAAGCTCACAGAAGTTGAATTCATGTGACACAGCTTTTGGTTTTGTTCTGTGGCATGAAAAATAAAAATGAAAAAAACCCCGTTCAATTTCACAAGTAAGAGAAAATAGCCTCTGTACAGAGCATTGAGCAGAATTTTCCTGAAGTCTTATTAAAAAAAAAAATTAAATTGTAGTCTTTCATGTTAAACTTTTCAGTCTTTGCAAATGTCTCTGTAATCCTAACATAGGTTGAGAATGACTTGGAAGAAGATTGTGGGACTTAGTATTTGAAAAGTCTTGTCATCTGTGTCAGATGAAATTGTGATTTTTGTCTGTGTGGCAGCAGTATCTGCCTGCTGTGAATTTGTGATTTTCATGCAGGAATAAAACCTTTTAGTTATATAGGTGTCATCCTTTAGAAACCTTCATGAGTTGTTTTTGCTGGTGTTATCCATCACACCTAAACTTATTGTTGGAAGGGATGAAGAGAAACTGATTTTCTTTTCTGTTTTCAGTTTTATTTGAAGTAGTTTACTTGAGTTTTTTTATTTGCATGGGGATTTTACACCATGGGGAGAGGGGAAAGCGTAGTGTGGAAGTCAATAAATTAACTCAAGCTCTGAGGAACTGTCGTTCCTGATGGTTTTTTTCATTCTGTTTTCCAATGACTTGGATTTCTAGCTAGTATTGATTATAAAAGTTAAATAATTTCACAAGCATCCCATATGTAATTTTTTATAACTTTTTCTCTTTTTCATTAAAGGGTAAGATCAACTACGTAACTACAGTAAGATAGCTCTGAATACTAGTTCTGTTGTTAAATTAACTTTCAATCCATTAATTGCCTTACTGGTCGTGGATTCTTCAAGTTACCAGCATGGCTCTGGCTGTGATGCTGCTGGATGGTGCTTCCTTCCACAGTGCATGCTGCAGGCACAAAGTTTTACTCTCCTCACTTGGACCTCTCCTCAGCAATTCAAAATTGTACAGCAGCTACAGGAGGCCCGGGGCAGAGCCTGAGAAAAAACTGTCTTGGCAAAATGCTGATTTCAGCTTTAAGAAGAGCATTGATCACCTGAAGACTCAGCTAAGCTTGCTGAAGAAGGAAACCCAAGATTACTTAAAAGGACCTGGAGGCAATCCATTAAGTCAGCACTTGTTGGAACAAACAAGGGTGTTGTGGCAGTTTAGGAGCCAAGAAGATTTAAATAAATGGGTTATTTCCTCTGATGTGGAGATCGGAGGGAAAAGTAAAGTTTACATCAAATTGGGTCGGAATAACCAGGCTGCTCTGCTGTATGGAACCCTCAATACAGAAGTGCCTCGTGATGGGGAGACGAAGTACAGTGGGTATTGCAGTATGAGATCCAGACCAGAAGTGGTAAGTACAGCTCCGTGCTTGCACAGCTTCTGGTGCTGGATCTGAGGGTGTTTGTGGTGTCCCAGTGACAGCAAGTGGCCTGCTCTTTACTGCTGATCCCTTTCAGGAGCACTGCATTTCTCTCAGACATGTAATTGCTGCTGTGCTGCTTTGAACTGGAGGGAACTTAAATTTTTTCTTGGATTATGTATAACAGACAGACCTGTTTGCAGCATCCTTACAAATGAAGGATCTGGAATGAGACTTTATATCCAAAGTTGGTATGACAACAAAATAGACATCTTTCTAAATTTGAAGTTGATTGAATGTGTCATAAGTAAGAATTTTCTGAGCCTTAAATTGGTCTATTCATCAGACTTTTTTAGGGTGAATGAATAATTTTCTCACAAGAACAGAAAACAGTGCTTTGAAATGTACTTTTTAAAGGTCTGCCTCCTACTGTACATCAGAAAAAAAGCAAGACACAAATCTTTGATAGCTTAGAATTGAGCAAAATAGAACCAGAAACGAGTGTGCTTATTACAGACATTGCTTGTTTCATCCCTTCTTTCTAAGCACCTTTAAAAGCAAAGGAACATTTTCACACACTGGATAAAATCCTTAAATATTTAATGTGTTCTCTTGCTTGTGTCTTGGCACAAGTGCTTAGGTAAAATAATTTCTGGGCCAGAATCTTGGGGAGCAGAGAATATGAGTAAGCAAAACCATTTTATTCACTGTTCATATGGCTCTCATGGTAAATGAGAGGCATATGAGCAGTGATTAAAATGGTGGCATTAGATCAGGTGACTGGAACAAGTGGAGTCTTATCTGAGTTAAACTCTCAGGACTGCTACTGACTTGTGCAAATGTGACTCAAACTTTCACCTCCTCATTCTGAAGTAGTGGAGTGTTATCAATCCATCCTTATTTAAGTAGAAAGGCTCAAAACTGTTAAAACCATAAAATGAAGTAGCTACAGGCCTTATATTTATATTTTCATCATCTACTTACTCTGTTACCTACCAGATGAGTTGGTAGAACAATAGCTGATAGTAGTGCTGTAAAATCATAGTAGTGCTGTAAAATAAAGGGGAAACATGTGAATTTTTGGTGCTAATTTTGACTTCTTGGCAAGTCTGCCCAAGAATAACCCTGCCCCCCGCCCCTCATTGCTCCAGGTGACTTCAGTGTAGCTCTCTGAGGACTCTTGGATATGCCATCATGCAAATGACATCAGGATTTTTCAGATCTTTGGAAAAATTCAATAAAGAATTAGACATGCTTGCAATCTTATTATTTTACACAGTTAATGAAAAAAAAAGTTGGAAAACATTAAATGCTCCCAGTTTTCATTAGTCTTCTGTTGGGAAGTTATCAAGGAAGATAAATTATTTCACTGCTTCAATTTCCTGCTGTCACTTCTGAATGATCTAGAACTGACCACAGAATATGAAACTTAGTGAGCTACATAAGTGCTGATCTATCACTGCAGCATTTGTGTAATTGCCTGGTAGGGAATTCAGTCCTAGCAAGGAGGTCTGATTTCTGATAATGACGAGATTGTGGCTTATAATGAGAGTCCTCAGGCAGCAATATTGTGATTTGTGGTTTCTGATAGAGGGCTGAAGGAAATTCAGTGAGCTCAGCAGCCAGGGTGATGACAGAGTAGCTGTGTTCACTGTGTTACAGTAAATGCTATCTGACATAATAACAAGGGCAGTGATCAAAACAACAATGCTCTGGTCCTCGTGATTAAAATGTCCCTCTATTAAGGAGAAATAATTCTATTTATCAATAATTTGTAGAGATCTTTTAACAGGAAGAAGTATTATGACTGGTCAAACTTCAACAGTCTGTATTTACGTGTCCGTGGTGATGGCAGGCCTTGGATGGTGAACATTTATACAGACCCCTACTTCTCTCATCAAAAGGATGATATCTACAGCTACTTCATGTTTACCAGAGGAGGCCCATACTGGGAGGAGATAACGGTGAGCTAAGCAATCTTTCAAACTGATGAGACCATCTTGAGGTCCTGGCCAAAGCACAGGAAGGGGAAATCTCTCCACATTCACAGTTTATATTCCTGTCCACTCGACATTTTCATTATACGATAGCCATGTGCCTTTGGCTTGGGAGTTCCCAAAACTGGACTAGGGGAGGGCACACTGTGCAATTGTGCTAAAGAATTGATCCACCAGGTATTTCTCTGAATGCCTACGGTTGGCTCTTACTGGAGTAACAGGATAGATATAGCAATTGAAACTTAGCAGGTGTTGCCTGGAATATTCTCTGTGGTAACCATTTTATCTATAATGCAAATGGGTATGGGCTGTTGTAGGATTTGTTCCATGCAACAGGATTTGCTTAACTTGCAGCTTCTCTGGAGTCAGTCAGACTCAAGAGTTGGGGTTTGTCATTTGTGACCTTCAACTCTGTGACACAGAATAATATTTTTAAGTGTGAGTTGTGGCTCTTTTCTGGTGAAACTTGGGGACTTCTTCTAATTCTCTGATGACAGCTATAGGGAGGTTTGCACATCCCTATGAATTGGTGTTAGTGCTCCATGATACCATTGTCCAGTCATGTGAGGACAGCCTGCTGTTCCGCAGACGAGGAGCCAGGAGGATGAAAGTTGGAGTGTCATTGCTGGCTTGGATGTTTTCCTCTCACCAGCCACCAGCCAGCCCTGCTTTCTTGCTCCTGTTACTTTCAAAGAAATTTTTACTTTACCCTGAAGTGCTTTGCTAGAGGTACCAATGTCTGAATATGAAGTTTGCACTGTGAAATCCACAGCCTGGATACAGATGAGTAGTCAGTATGAACAGGTAGACTTTGCAGTAATTTCTGGTTGATATTTCCACGTTACTGGAAGGAGATATTCTCTCTGTAAGCAGCCACCTCCTGTGCTGCAGCCGCTCACTGTGTCCTGACAGGGCAGCGCTCCTGTGCGATGGCTGCGGCCAGCACAGGACAGGGTGGGCCTGGAGCTGGCTGCCAGTGGCCACTTGAAAGGGTTAATGTGGCCCATCTCTTGTGCCAGTTTTATGTACCCAACTAATGCTAGTACCATGTTATTTTCTTTTCCCTAAGTTTCTATTTTATACACTGGTGACACTAAAGCCTGATTTTGCTTTGTTTTGTTTATGTCAGATTCCATTCTCCAAATTCTTTCTCTCCAGTCGGGGAAGAGTCCAGGATAACCAGCATCCTGTCTGGTTAGACAAGGCAAGTTTCCTGTAGGCTTTATTTAAGATTTCATTTGAAAAGGCAGTATAAGGAGCACACAACTGCTCTGTAAGAAATTCAGAATTTCCTTCAAGATGACCTGATATAGATAACTTAAAAATTCTCTAATGTTTGTGAATTTGCAATTGAAGGGCTTCTTCATGTTATAAGGTACTTTTTCTCATGTGTGGTAAATGAAAACATATATGGTCTATTTAAAAATATTTACTGGGAGTTAAAGGGACAAATCAGTACTTGATCTAAGTATGCTCCACTGAAGTTTTGTTGATGATTATTTTATGTATAGCATTTGACAGTAAAAATTATGCACTTGCAGTGTAATTTTGCAAACATATTTTAAAGAAACCCAAAAATCAGGGAAGCAGTGTGAAGGTAGTTTAAGAAATCTTAATAAAATGTCTTGGTCACACTCTTGGTCACACACTGAGTATTTGGAGTTGGAAGGGACCCATAGAGACCATCAAGTCCAACTCTTAAATGAATGGCCCTCATGGTACTAATGTATGTTTTCCTAGGAACCTGGAAAGGCAGAAAATAATTGTTAAATAGGAATAAAAAAGGCAAGAAACAGTCAATGTGTCTAGGGCTTGCAAAGGAATAGATTCTTTAGAGCAGAGTTTAGGTGACTCCTGTAGATTATCTGTAACAATGTGATTTGGAAAAAATGAGCTTTAAAAACTCTCTGGACTCCAAAAGCCAAGGGGCTACTTGTAGAGCTGGCTGCTGGGGAAGGAATAGCATGGAAAGCATCAGAATGATCTAGAGGAGTGTCAGTGCATTTACCTTGCTTTGTTCTGTGTTTTATTTAGCATATATTTGCAATGTAGATTTAGATTGAGTCCACATTTATTCATCTGACACATCCTAGACATTATTTTCCCAAACTTACAGCAGTTCTGAAAATCATGGGCACTGCTCAGACCTGCACTTTCAGCAGGGCTTTGGGGCAGCTGAGTTTCTGAGGTGCCTGCACTGGTGACTGGACTGAGCTGGTAATGCTGGAGGTGTTTTGTAACGTGTGAGAGCTGAGGGAGCATTTGGGCAAGCCCCAGGCTAATAGAAAGCAGACATGAGCCACACAGATTTGTTTGTATATTTAAGAACATTATTCTAATTGGGAAACAGTGGCTAAGAACCTTGTCTTACTATTAAACTCAGTAATTAAGTTTCCTACCAGCTTAAACTTAAATTCTAAAATGGCTGGTTTGGTGTTTTCACAGAGTAGATGGTGTATCACTGTCTAGAATGATCCCTTCCATCCTTAATTACATCTTTGTTTCTCCTATTAATGGAAAAATTGTGATTTTATGAAAATGTGTTTAGAAACTCAATTGTGATGAAAAGCATGAAGGATAAAAGTAAGTGTTGCTTTAGGCTCAGGCCCTTTTAAGTCAAGGGTTTATCTACACAGGGTAGAAAGGCACATGTGGAGTCATTTCCCACTGGGGTCTGTGTTGAAAATGTGGTAGGGAAGTGTTCAAGCCTTAAAATGCTGCTGCATTTTTAACAATACCAGTTTAAAGAAGATCACTGTGATCAGCATGTAAAATAGAGAATTGGGAAATACAACTGAGTTTGATTGTAATATTATAAATACTCTTCTACCCTCTGTGTCTTTTAACTAGGTTAGAACCCTTGGATTCACCATTGGAGATAAAGTAGATGGTCCATTCCAGCTGGAGATCGATTTTATTGGTCTGTTGAACGACAGAGCTCATAAAGAAAAGTTTGCCTATGAAGCATATGACAAGAACACTCCAGTCTAAGCTGGGCTGGTGTACTTTGGAACATTCTTCAGATATTTGGTTTATTTTTATAAAATACTTATTAACATGTGGCTTTTAACAACTTGAGGGGCCTATTAAAAAGATAAGTGCATGAAGTGTGGCACCACTGGTATCTTTAAACTCCCAACTACAGAATCATGAAGAGATTGTACATAGATGGATGGACTGCAATGTAGCCTGAGAGCAGTTGTGATGTTCTTACAAAGTAGTGACTCTTCTTGGCTTCTATCCTGACCTTCACTGAAATAAAAGTATTTCATGAGTCTGTTGTTCTTGTCTTGTCCAACACTTTCATTTTCTACATTGTGGTTTCTTGACAGTTGTAAAACACTTGCATTTGCTAGTTTTAAACTGAAAAAGGTATGAGAATTAATACTCTGAGGACTGGTGTGACTCAGCTTCTGAAATTTACAAAGAGCAGCACCAGAAGTGGAAAAGGCAGAAGTATTTCAACCTTTAGCTTTGGCTCCTCTAGATAGCTAAAAAAAGAAAAAGCTGCTGCTGCCAAGATAGAAACAAGAGCTATGCAGCAGGCTTGACTTTTCCTTCAGAGCTGTAGAAGATAATCCTACAATGATAAGGAGCCAAGGATGTTGGAAAGAAGCAATGCTCCAAAGGGGTGGGAGGGAAGCTGCAGCTCTGTCTGCTCCCTGAGGGGGCAGAGCTTGGCTAACTTAGCATCATTACAGGGCAGAGCAATCCCACTTCTGCTGTGTGCAGTTAGCCTAACTCAGCTGTGTAGCAAGAATTCACAGCCTCAACTGCTGCACAGAACCTTAACACCTCCCTTTTGCAGAGAAATCCAGTTTTCAGTAATTCAAGATAACCACCCAACACTTGTTTTGTAAAGGGCATGTTTCAGCTGTCAAATTTTAATAATCAAAGCACTGACCTCCACAGTGACCTTGTTTAAGTGAACTTTAGAAATATTAAATGTACTGTATTTTATAGGGAAGAGACCACAATGAAGCAAGCTGAAACAGAATCTTGTACTACCATTTTCATTTTGCATTGAATTCAGCTGCTTAATTGTAGAAGAATGATGATACCAGAGCTAACATCTTTCCATGAAGTGGGAGGGCAGGTGAGTTAGTGAGGAAAACCTGGCACAGGAAAACACAGCAGTAAATACAGGTGTGAACAAAATGAGTGCCAGAGAAAGGAAGTTGTAGTTGGTATACTAAATGATAAAGCCAGTGATAAACAGGACATATACAAAACATTTATCATCTTCTTTATTAAAAAACTTGCTTTTTCTTGACATTGCAACATATATTTGATGGGACACTAAATTCAGTGAAACATTTATTTGCTCAACAGCTGAGATTACAACTGCTAAATTATCTTTCTTCTTCTATCCCTAAAAAATCCAGACAACTTTTCTATGTATTTTTTAAATGCAAAAATAACAGCTTCTTTTAAAACCAAGGTATTGAGTGTACCTCAACACAATTATGACATCTTCTAAGCATCTTAGAGGTGAAAAGCAAGAGAATTTTAACATCTGCTATTTACCATAGAAAGGAAGAAAACCTTAACTGTACCAAAGCAGTCAACTGGTAATTTGTAAATTCAGTTGTGACTTTTTCAAAAAGGTAGTTTACAATTATCTTATACATTAGTTTGCCAGAGAGCTTGCATATTTTTTCTTCTCTTTGAAATTCCCTACTATTCCATAGGATTAGATTAGAAATGCTGAATAATTGCTGTAACTTAGAGCATCTAAGGATTGACCTGGAGAACAGGGCAAGCAGGTACTTCCAAATCTTGTCATTTTGAACACTGGGGAACATTTTGAAGCTGCTGCTATCTAAAGCCTGCATTCTAGCACACAACAAGTGCATTCTGATGCACAAGTCTGTCCTAAGTTGCAAGGAGGCTTCTCGAGCATCTTTTTTCCACTTATATTTTCTTCTTTAACATCTTTTAGTCAAGTAAATTAGTTAAATGAAAACATTACAAAGCAACAAGAGAGTTCTAAGCCCCTGAAAGGTTAGAACTCTCAATGGAGAAGTTGATCATCATTATGCTCAGAGCACATTACAAGGTCTCATTAATTGCTTTCTGGATTCCACTCGCTAAAAGCAACCTGAACCATACACAGAGCACAAGCCTTTACATGAGAGGAACAGTATTTACAGTGAAGTCTTGGATACTTCTTGTTCATCCTAACACCCAGATAGGCCTCTACATTTCCCAAGAGCATGAGCCCTTTTCTCTTTTCTGTCTTGCTCAAGCATCTCACGCCTTTCTTCCCTGGAGGGAAAAAAAGAGACCATGTCAAGTTTTATTAATGGTAGAGACACTAGCAACCAAAGGAATCTGAAGCTGACCACAGCCTAACACAGGTTTAATCAGTGCTGCCTTTACCATAGGCAGAGATAAGAGTACCACTATGGACTGAACCCAAACATTCAGGCAAATACATCTGCTGAGACATGCAGGTCTAACACTCGAGGTAACAGCATGGTAATATTGACAGCTTCTTCCAAGATTAAGGTAAATCTCCAAACCCTGGAACTGACACTGTTTGTGGAAAAAAACCAAAAGTCTTAAATTCAGAGCAGCCTTTTGTTGGCCTTCTTGAAATTTCACCAGTCATTGGAAAGAAAAATGGCTTTAATACAAAAGTATTCTTTCCTAAACTACATTTAAATCCTAATAAGAAGAATGAATCATCGTATTACTTTAAGTAACACTATCTATAAAAAGACGAGTAGTGTACTAACCTTGTCTGGAGATGTGGCTGTTTATAATCTTTCCTATGTGAACAGATACCACCAGACCTACTGAGAACAGCATTTTCTTTAAATTCTCCCCACGGTTTTAGTCGTCCTACAATTTAGGAGCAAAAAGAGAGACTAGTTTAATAGTTTAGTAACTAATTGTGTGCTTAACTTCCTATCATTAATTTATCCTAGCTAGCCTGTTTCTTACTGGTTGTTTTGAAGATGAAATGCCTCTTTAAGCTATGTTCTCAGTTTCATTCCCTATAAGTAGTTCTGTAAGTAGAAACAGGTGACTGTGTTTAGAAGTAACATTCAACATGCAAAAGTTCAGCTTCTCACATGAGATTAAAAAAACCCACCTCGTTGTGTAAGGAATATTTTGTATTTCCTGTACATGCATCTATTCAGTGGAATGCAAGGATATTTATTCTTGTATTTATGGGCTTTAGGTCATAAAATCCTAATCTTCAGTAGGGAGGCACTTGAAGCATATATTATGAAGAAATTTAATATCAGACTATGTGGGAACCCATAGAGAAAGCAAAAGGGACGGGAAAAGAGGCCGTACACTTTGTTCTCACTGTTGGTATCAAAGCGCCCCACAGGAGCAGCTGAGTGCGAGGGCTGTGACCGACACGGGCTGCGCAGGGTCACGGTACCTTTGTGCGGCTGATACCGAAGTGGCCGAGAGAGACTTGCTTTGAGATCAAATGTCTTCTTTCCACTTGTGGGTTCTGCAGGTTGAGCTCCAAACTTGAAGGGGGTAAGAACTACAAAAGGCACCAAGATACCATCATTAGAGTAGCAGGAGCATCAATGTACACAGAAAGACCACACTGCGATTACCAAGACCAAAGAGCCATTAAATTCCCCTGCTGTTACTTCTAAAGATAGAATTGCACAAACAATGCAATTCTCACTTGAAATAGGGAGGGACAAGAACTGTAGAGTACTGGCCCTTCAGCTATGATTACACCTTGGAAGAGCACATACAGCTCCGTGAGTTTTTCTAGTCCTTCAAGGCAAATTGCGTTTCTTCCATGCCTATTTGGAACCAAGTGGTTTTTCATGTTAAAGAAGAATTCTTTTGGCTCAGGTCAGCTTCAGATCACTGTGGAATTTTGCTTGCCCCTTGAAAACATCAGTATTATTATACAGCAAACCAGGAAGCTCAGGGTTCTTGACCTGTGCAAATATCCCTGTAATGCTAAGGGTGCCAATGGCTGGATAGCAGAGCTGTGTTGCTGCAACAATTGTTAGTAATCAGAAGATTTCTGATTTTTCTTAATTTTATTTCCTGAGTTATCAGGGTGCTGAGGCTGATCACAGGTTATCCTAAAGCACAGCTAGAAGCCTGATGCATGCTAACCACACAAGAAGAACGAGACCTCTGGGAATGTGTCAGGAATTCCTTTCTGTGCTGATGGAGTGTCCCCGTATCTGCTATCTGAATCTTCTCCTATGTAGTCCCTAAAGGTCTGGAAGACTTTCTATCCTCTTTTCTGTAGGTAGCTAGGTACCATATGTTTAAGTTGTTGCACCTAAACATTTTAGTCAAATCGCTGGAAAACAAAGGAAACAAAGAAACTACTGCAGTTTCTGAAGAACCAGTCATAAATTAGAGAATTAAATTAAAACCTGGGTCTACGTGACATTCGATTGTTAAAAACTTGTACAGTAATTCAGTAAGACAAAAGTCTTGATCTGAAAGAGCCAAATAGTCACCATCCACCTTACCCTTTGATGCAGTCAGATCATTATTTCTCGCATTTCCCTTACTGTTCTTCTGACTTCGTAGTTTGCAGCTCTTTTGAGTGTCAGGTGTGCAGAGCTCCTCCATGAATGGAGACATTCTAGATGGAGTCTTGGTAAGAGAGCGTTTGTGCTCATTATCTTTTGTGGCTTCTGAGAACCTGAAAGATTTTAGAAATATGAAGACAAGTTCAGTCACCTACAAGGAATGTAAGCAATGTGCCAGAATATAGAAGGTCCTGCCTTCTATATTAATTATTATTAAATTATTTACTACAGATAAAAATATTTACTTTGTGAAAGATGTTCACAGCTCATACAAAAACTGTACTAAAATACCTTGCTGGTATAACACTTCAAGTTTCAAGCCAGTGTCAATAGCAGTAAGCACTACTAGAAAATACAAAGAACTGACTTTCTTGTTATTTTGAAAAGCAAATATACTTGGGTACAATAAGCTAGTAGATTTATTCACCAACAGATATGATTTACTTTAGACCTGGATTCTGTAGTAAAGCATTGCATATTTCATTAGTTTTAAAATTCAATTTAAGAAAAAATGAAAGACAACTAACAGAATGCTGGACCTCAAAGACCTACAAGAGGAAGAAGCTGACAATTTTGAAACACACAAGTTATCTGCTGTTGAAGATTGCAATGCACGATATTTTCAATTACCATCTGTATGGCAGATTATCTTTTGTCAAGTGGGCAGTTTGCTTTATCTCTCTCTTTGAGTGACCACATTCACACCTCCCTCGGGAGGGGACATCTGCTGATAACAGACTATTGAATGGCACTGCATGACTGATAAGAACTATAACATCCCATTGGGAGATGTGAGCCAGAGGGAGGAGCCAAGCATTGCTACCCAGATATAATCCAGAAGTTTTTTGAGACACCACCACAGCTTTCTCCACGGGATTCCCCAGAGAAACAGCAGCTGTCTTCTTCTTCCACTGGATCTTCAGAGGAAGAATACATCCTTCTCTACAGGACCCCCTTTGCCCCAACAAAACCACACCTGATACTTCAGGAGGACTGCAGCCACATTTTCAATCAGACTGCCACCAACACCCTGACCCACAGGGTGTCAGGTTAGGTTCTGACTCTGTCAGTGTTGTTCTGGTATACTCCATTATTTATTTTATTTTTTTTTCTTTTCCCTATTAAAGAACTGTTATTTCCTCCTCCCATATTTTTGCCTGAGAGCCCCTTAATTTAAAATTTATAGCAATTCAGAGGGGTGGGGAGGCTCTTGCCTTCCTTAGCAGACCACTGTCTTTCCAAACAAAGACACCTGCATACCAAGACACACACATTCCATATGTATTCCAAATGTGTATATACACATTTTTAATGAACACCTATGATTACTCATATGTGCACATGCATAAAATTCAAGATCTTGCAAAAACGCATGAGAATAAGACATGAGCTTGCAAGATTTAGAAAGACAAGGAGTAAATATTGAAGAAAGCTGGTTTTGTAGACAAGCAAGTTTATGATGAAGTACAGCTTGCAAGGTCCACCACCACAGTACAACTGTGGAATGGAATTTTGGAAGCAAATTCTGAAAGTAATGTTTTGGTTCACATATTGCTAGAAGTCAATTAGGGCTACAGTGAAGACATCCAAGCTCATCCAAGAGGACACTAGACGCAGTGTATTTTTGACATTTGTTATCTAGTGAAATAAAAAAGATATTTAAAGTAAAAACAAAGCCATTAAGTTTGTAATCTTGGTTTTGACCTTTGAACAGCAGAAGACCTGCATTCCAAAATCTCATAAATAATATATATTATCAGACAGCAATATGAGAAGTTCCATTATCTGATTTAAAAACAATAATCCCACATACACTTTAGTCAGGGACAAAAAAAAATTCCCAGCAGCCATGATCTTGGCATGCAGAAGTGGAAAAGTGAAGGTCATCAGAGCAAGGAACACTGGAACCAAGGCCTGTGAACAACTGTGGATTGTTAGCAAAGGGAGAATATCTAATCAGAACTTCAGTCGCTGTGGAAGGTTAAGGAAACTGAATAAAGTCAAAATTAGTATAATAGTTAGAAATCAACAAAGAAATAGTAGAAATAAAGGCTTTCATTAGAAATTAGAAATTTCATGAAATATTAACACTAATAGAGAATTAGATTACTGTGGAAGAATGATGACATACACCTGATGTTCTAAAAGGAAATGAGACAAGGTATAATAGCATTGAGTAAGAATTCATCCATTTAGCAATTGCTCATGACTTCTGGTGTCAGTTCCCATCTGCTAGAAACAGGCTGCTTAGTCAATCACAAGAGGACCCATGCTGTGACACTGAAGGGCAGGGGAAGTAGAGGACAGAAGGAAGAAAATACCTAAAAACCATTGCAAGACTCACCTGGAATACTGAAAAGAGTTCTGATTTTAAAAATTTACAGAAAAATTAATTAGGATAAACAGAAACTACTAGGCTGCCTGGCAAAATAGAAAGCCTAACACAGTCATAGAAGTAAAATAATTTGCTTGATTTTGCATCATTTGGCTTCAGAAAAATGAAAGCTAGGACTTGAGATTCTTCTAACAGACAAAAATGAAAAATGAAGACAGTAACAGCACAATGAGGCTTAAACCACTCAAAAAGTCAGGTAATCAGAATTAGTCTTGCATAGTTCATTTTTGGAAGAGAAATAATGTAGTAAATTCACAGTCAGTGTTAATTATTTCATGTGTATCACATCAAATGGCTTGCTGATAACTTTGATTTGTTTTTTTACCTGACATTCATTTTGGATGTTGAAAGTACAGAAGGATGAAATGAAGATTTCTGGGATAAAATGCTCCGATTAGCAGCGTTCAGAGAATTGCGTGGTGAGCGCCGGACATTACAAGGAGTGCTGGTGGTGGAGAACCTGCCTCTTTCTGCATTTGGGCTGAATAAAAATCTTTTGCCACCGGCTTGTTTCTAGGGAAAAGCAAATTCTGAGTTACCACACTCTAATGAAAATTTATCTACAAAGCAGCCAAGAGGAAGGGAAAACACAGAGTGAATCAGAAGCCTATGGCCTCTTCAGTTCTCTCCCTTTTTTTTCATCTTGAAAAGCATATTTTAAATGTAAGTATTTTTATTATTAAATTGACCTGACAACACATACCTTAGAATATGGAGTGTCTTTTTCTGACGCTCTTAAGGGATTTGATTTTCTGGTCAGCACCTCCTGATTAGTAATTTGTCTCAAGTATACATTGATACAATATATGCCATTAAAAAAAGTAGCATTCAGGTGTTTCATTCATTGTTATTGTTTGATATGGACAGTGCTAGAGTAACCAACCTGAACAATTCTATGGCCATTGCCATATTCATTGACACATTCATTGATGCATTACTGTCAATTTTTTAGGCTCTACTGCACTTTGTGAGAGGCCCTGTTAGCAGCTTTCACCCATGAGAGCGTGAAGAACTGAGAACAACACAAATTGAATGTATTTTTAAGGAGAATCATACGTAGCCATGGGATGATAATTCAGGCACAAAAGAGAAAATATTTAATTCCTGCTCTTTGAAAAATAACCTATCCCCTTGGTTAAATTGTGCAGCAATTAAAAAAGTTGTAAACAAAAGATCCAGGAGATCTTTCACCAAAGTAATTGTGACAATTATTTTTACTCAAAAACCACAAATCAGTTGTTGGTTTCTACAGCTGCACACTGTTAACATGTAAAACCTTGTATTGTTATGTAAGTTATATACAAATAACTATATATATTGGTTATGATATTCCACTGCAGGTTCACATGACCAGCTACTTACTGATCTAAAGAGACCTGGTAGGACTTTTACAGAAAGGCCCTCGAAATAATTGAATATGCCAACAATGGGTATCTTCCCATGTTATCTCTTACCTTGACTGCGCTGCAACTTTCATTCAGTTTTTTTTTCCTCTCAATGTAGTCAGCAATAGATTCCATTTTCTTGAACTGAGCCTCATGCAACTTTTTGAAGTCTAAGAAGTTCCAAAAATAAGAACATTCACAGATATAATTTGGTGCTAAGGGAGTTTAGTACATAATAGGAGAATTTTGTGACGCCTATTGTCACGGCCTCAAAGAAGCCAATGCATCCCTCTAACTAGAGGCTGTAGACACAGCTGACCAAACAGGACCAAGAGAATCTTTCACCAGCTACATGGCCCATTACCTGGTAGCCTGGAGGATTATAGAATCATGGTCTGGGTTGGAAGGGGCCTTTAAAGATCATCCAACCCAACCCCCAAATTCTGCAGTTAAAGAAAACGAATACACCTACATTTGAGACGATTTAACACATTTTAAGAAGTAATGAACATGAGCTAATGTATAGTAGTACAGCACAACCATAGTATTTATAAAGTGAAAACTAAACAAGCAGGAATAATAGCATCTATGTGTTCCTGTTCTTTCAAAATCATTAATACAAGTTTTGTATGGAAAAGTACCAAAATGTTCAATAAACCAGTTTTTTAACATACATCCCAGTCTTTTACTACTATGAATTTACAAGCTGGAATATGTACCTTGATATGTAACATTTGGGAATTCTTTTTTCTTGCTTTTTAAAGAGAGAATATTCTTTCATTTGAGCACAACTAGAAATCTGAGTTTTAAAAAACTAAGCCAAGTCTCTCTTTACACAGAGAAAACACATCTCTTCCTAGAGATGGTAGGTTATCTTACTTGGTGTGGTAGCTGTCCCTCCTGCAGGCCTGGGTGCACGGCTTACATGTAAAGGGATCTTCCCTCCTGCAGAACGAGCATTACCTGGTACAGCAAGATTTGACAAAATCATTATGACTCCTGGATGATTTAAAGTAATCACAGTGGTTTTAAATATTGTTCCAATGTTTGTTTCAAAACACACTTTATCTCTTCAAAGCGGGTCATATTAGGTTAGTATCTTATGATAGTAAAATATTTTTCAGGGAAAGTTTACAAGAGACCTGTGCTTGCAGTAAACAAAAACTTTAAACTCACGGGCCTTGGTCTGTGTTTTTTAAATGTTGATACTAAAGAAGAAATACCTTTTGACCAACTTTTCTGCCACTGCCTTATTTACATACAAAGTCCGAGCTATTTCTGTCATCTCTGTTCTCAGGTGTAGTAATATGCTCACGTTCACATTTTAATGATTAATTTTTTTAAGAAAAAAAAAATCAGATATCAACTCTACATCAAGTTCAGCTTTTGCACACCAACAGCAAACACTTGTATTTCTGGTCATTCACATCCCCTCAAAAGTAAACTTAGGTGACTACAACATATTGAAAGAAGTCCTTATTGGAAACAAATAATGGCGTGCAGTTAAAAAATCAATTTGATATTAAATGCAGACTTGTTGCTACAGCTATAGGAAGAGATGAGCACTCTACCAACTGTCAAGATGAGTGATGGCCCCTCATACCCTACTGCTTTTGTTTTTTTAGAAACAAAGAAAATCATTTTAGTTCATAGAAAAACCCCATTTCTGAGCTAGTTCAAAATTATTGGTGGTCTCCCATAAGACTGTCCTTGTAAATTCTATGGAACAAGAAGAATATCCATAATAAACTTACAGACTACATACACTGAGCCTAACAGAGCAAATGCAGAAGTGTATCTTACTTGACAGATCCCTCAATATCAAGAAATTATCAGATTAGGTGGACAAACTAATTTCTTCATGTCAGCTGCATACACAAAGCAGTGGGGGATAAATTAATTAATATTTTCAGTGGCATCATGTTTGAAGGACTAAAGACACCACCAGATGAAAAAGTGATCCAGTAGAATACATTCAGATAGTCTTAGGTAGTTCAAACAAATGGTAACACTGCAGAATCTGTGGATTTGTGTTACAATGTTAAACAAGCAACACAAACTCAAACCAGACCAATTTTCTTCTGGTAACCCCAAAACAAGTTACTGATCAGCAGATGCACCACAACAATGCTACGAAGACACAATAAAATTATCTTTTGGTTATTCTGAGCAGCACAAATTGAAGTTACATTTATACAATTTTCTACTTACGTTGTCCTCCCCTGCTTTTAGTAGAAGCCTTCCCTGCCTGTTTCTTCTGCCCAGCACCCATCCCTGGATTCTCAATAGCTCTCTCTTCAGTTATTTGGATTCTGTTTTGTGATATCTTCTGTCCCTTTTTGTGCTCCCCCTGAGGCACTTCATTTTCTTTCATTTCAGAATGCGCCTGCAATTTAAACATACCTTGTTTAACCAGTTTGTTCCAGCTGGATATAAAGCAAGGCTGTTGTTCTGAGAGCAGTGAGCCAGTGGAACAGATTGCCCAGAGAGGTGCACAGCCTTCATCCTCAAGGGTTTTCAGCATCAGATTGGATAAAGCCTAGAGCACTGGGCTCTAACCTCACAGCTGAGTCTTCTTTGACTGAGGGACTGAGCAAGAGACTTTCTGAAATCCAAACTGCGTTAACCTGTGAAATACTTACCCTGTTACTTCACAAACTTAAGATATATTAGAAAGCTTTGACCTGCATAGCTCTCACATTTTAGTATAAAATTGCCTTTATGGATTAAAATTAATGATTTGTAAGTAAGATTAAATTCACTGGGGATGTTACTTTTTACTGCTGTATTTTTGTATACTGTACAATTCTCTAACACTAAAAGACTAATACTCCTCATTTTCTCATTCCCCTCCTCTACCTCAGTAAAAGTCTTTCAGACAGTTCTTAATTTACCTACTCCTTGTAACTCAAAAAAATTCAACCTTCATTTCACCTGTAACTTTCTCTTCCTAAGTCACACAACCCCTCACAATAAAAAAAATATTATATTTAGGCAATTGTGTAACTTCTGATAATTTTTTCTGTATCAAAAAAGAGAGAACAGCATTATTTTAGATAAATTCTGAAGCGAGCCTAAGATTCAGAATATTACAATGAACTAGCAGCGTTACACTCAGATAAAATGTTTGGAATTGTATATTTCTTACAGGAATTTATTGTCTTGAAGCAGTGACTAGAAGTAATGTCTGTTTATTATGGGACAGTATATAAAGGGACAAAATCCAGTGCTACAAAATACAAAAGACCAGTACCAGAATGCTTGCATATCAATTTCTCTACGTGTCAAAACACACACACACACATATATGAACACATACCATCTAGAAATGGTGACTGAAAAGAAATCAAGTGTGCTTAAATTATGTTGACAGGAAGGGAGGACAGCACACAAAAGCATGCCAAGCAAATCACCTGTTTCTCATCAGAAAGCACTGGGTTTTCTTCACTGCTGTTAGTTTCCTCATGGGAGTTCCTCTTTTTTCTGGTTATTTTCTTATCCTGACCAGGTATTTTTGTAATGAAACACACTGAATCAGACATTTCCTCCTGATTGCTCAGTTCATCCAATTTAATGGAAGCACATGCACACTTTACAGAACCCTGTAGCAGAAAAATACTATAACTGGAAGATATCTGACACAAATATGAACTAAATACGCCAGGGACAGTTTCAATTTTATTATTTAAAAAAGTATTTTATACTAAGGATAAACAGTAGCATGCCACATAGCAGCATAGTAATCAAAAAACTGGCACAATCTAGATTCCCTTAAGCATCACAGCTCATTGTTTGGAGACTTTAAATACAATTCCTATGACTGGTTTATCACATTTCATTTTAATAAATTATAACAATCTAATATTTTATTTTTGAAATCTAACTTGCATGATGTCATGACCCTCCCATATTTGTACATTTGTGGAATACTCTTCACCAGTAAAAACAGGGCTCCTTTCCTGCTCATGAAAATTTTTAAAAAGCTGACAAGGTTTATACCAGTTCCTCAAGCCTTTAAAGATTTTTAAGGGATGCACTTAAAGGGAGATGTATTTTAGAAAAAGGACATAACAAATTACTTTAATCAAAAACATTGCCATACTCAACAAAAAAATTCAGCTTACAGAAAACTTTTTAAAAATAAACAAAACACTAAGAGGCAAATAAAGGAAGCAGCACAACCATATTGCTTTCATTATAGGGAAAGTAAACTGTCGTAGATGCAAAATGCTTTCCAATTAGTACCTAGTCCTCCTCATTTAGGCATGCAAAATGAATAAAATATTTTTATATTCACTACCGAATAGTGTCTGGAGCCAAACAAGCAAGAATTAAGGTTTGTTCAGTGGAAATTAAATGTCATTGTTCACAGAGAATAGGTTTGTACTGATGCTGAAAAATGCATTGGTAATTTTGGCAGCTGAAAGGAAATCAGCTTTCAGTCATAGAGGCCGCTTCAAAACTAACGTTAGCATATCTATCTCTATCAGCACATAAGTACTTAAAACTAAGGGCACTAAGAAGAAAAAGGTATTTCTATTCCAGTTCCCATTGTGGTCAAAATCACTCTTCAGGACATGCTCTGCTCTATGGGTTACAAATTAAGGTTCACATTTCTTAAAAGCAAGGTCTGATTTATTATGTTACCATATTTTCACTTTCTTCATTCGTCCTTTCAAAGTGTTGCTTCAATGATTCCAACAATTTGTCTGCCTGAAGAGAAACCAAAACAACCCATGAACCAAACAGTCCATTCAGTCACTGAAGCTGGCCCAGGCCCAACCCACATCCCATAAACTGAGCGAGCAGAACATTTCCCGAATCCAGCAGCATAAGGCACACCAAGGACTCGCTCGAGTCAGTCAATGAGACAAAGTGCCTAAGGCCACAGGTAAATCTGCAGCATATTCTCCACGGAGGCACAAGGGCAAATCTCCTTGACTAGGTTTCCCCTGCTCTATTGTCGAGGAGGTTAATTGTTCAAGGAAGGAGACAAACTGTTTTAAGCCCCACAGCGCAGCTGAACTTGAATTAAAATTGTGTCAAATTTCTGCAATTGCTTCTGCCTTGCCCATGCTACAGGCAAAGCATTCTTTTCATCCCTCGCATACGTTCAACAGTAACAGTAATAAAACAACGATGAAAATACACCATTGATAATTCAAGCTATGAAAGACTCTTAAACACCTAAGTAGACAGGTCAGCACAAAAACAAAGAAAGTACCCCAAAATTAATATTTCCAGAAGAGCTCTGAGTCCTGTGAGGACAGGGAACTGCCTTGTCCACCCAAGATCTTTCCTTTAAGGCTCTACGAGTTGTGCCATCGCTGCGGGCGGAGCCGGGCCGCGCCTCACAGCGCCCGCAGCTCCAGGCAGGACCCTGGGGCGCCCTTCGGCTTCTCGCCCCTTAACCGCGGCCGCCCTCTCCTCCCGTAAGGTGCTCTCTTGTCACTGCTCCTCCCTCTCCGAGTCGTTAGGAAAAAAAACCAAAACAAACAAAGCCAAGCAAACAAACACAGCTACCCGCAGCGGGGACACCGGCGTGGGGAGCAGCCGGGCCAGCAGAGGCGGGGCAGCCGCCCCTTCTCGATGCCCGGCGGACACCGGAGCCCCGCTCTCCCCCTCCCCAAGTGCGTGCCCGCACCCCGGACGGCAGCGCAGCCCCCGGGGCGCCCCAGGGCGACGCCACCGCCGCACACCGCGGCGCTCCAGACCCGGGAGGGTGCGCCCTGGGAGGCTGGGGACGCGTTCTCGCTACGGGGCACCCCAGAACCCGGAGCTTCGTGGGCAGCGCTCCCTCACAGCCGCCCCCGCCTCACCCGAAGGTTGGCCCTCAGCCCGGCGGCCTTAGCGATACGCTGGAGCTCGGCGTATTTCAGCGCTTCCAGGGGCTGCAGCGAAGAGAGCGCCATGACAGCAGCTCCGACCGAGCGGCCCTGCCCGCGCGCGCCAACCGACACCACTCGCACCGCCCCCGCCGTTCGAACTGGCCCGCTGCGCCAGCCCATTGGCTGGGCCAGAGAAGGGGCGTGGCTAGGCGGGGCGGAGCGCGGGAGCCGCCAATGGCGGCGCGGTCCGCCGCGCCTGCTTATTTTCAAGCGCCATGAGGCGTTCCTGGTAGAGAAAGCCCCGCGCGGTGAGGCCCGCTGCCCAATAGCCGAGGGCGGCCAGGATTGACACGCCCAGTGACCAATGGTAATGCAGATATGCGAACCACCCTCCAATCGCGATACTCGGGGGGCGGGCCCCGCGCCCGAACGCTTGGCGGGAGGAGATGGCTGTGCGGCAGCAGCTGCGACAGCTGTTCCAGGACCCGCAGCCCATCGGGGCCATCGTGCTGGAGCGGGCGCCCCCCCCCGCCGCTGCCGCCTGGGCCTCGCCGCCGCCATCCCCGCCCCCGCCGCCGCCGCCGTCGCCGCCCCTGCCGCCGTCGCCTTCCTTGCCGCCGGCCGCGGTGCCGGCATCGCCGCCGCGGCGGCAGGGTCCGCTGCCGGAGGAGTGCGCCGTGTTCCACTGCCGTGGCTGCTGGACGGTGCTGGGGGACTCGCTGCAGCTGTGCGGGCAGGAGCCGCCGGGGCTTCGCGTCCTCATCTGCTTCAGTCAGTGCCTCGTCGGGCCGGCGGGCGCTGTGGGCGCGCCTCTGCCCCGCACGGGCGTCGGGCGGGCAGCGGAGACCGGGCGGGGGCTGGTCCGGGGGCTCTCGGCTGCAGCGCGTCTCTCTCTTTCTCCTCAGAAGTCACCAGCGATGTGACCTGGGAGGACTCGCTGCTGGTCGGCCTGGAGGGAGCCCTCCTGGGAAGGTGCGTAGCTCCCGTAGTTCCGGCGCCGGGCCTGCCGTGAGCGGCAGCCGCGGTAAATCGTGCGGGCAAAGCCGGGCTCCGGCACGGCCGGGAGCTCCTCCGGCTTGTGCGCGGGGATTCTGAGGGGCTCGGCAAAATCCCAGGTGACTTCTGTGCCTATTTTACACTTCGGATGGAGAAACCTTTTGTAGGGATGTAGTTTTCACTTGAAATCCAAGAGTTTTGCTGCTATAACCTCTGTAGGTAGAGAGAAACATTCGAGCAAAGCAGTAGAAGACAGCTTAACTTGTAGGTCCCTTTGTTCCCTTCCCTAAAAGATCTCTTACTTAAAACAGCTTTGCGTTTGGTTTGGTTTGGTTTGGTTTGGTTTGGTTTGGTGGGGTTTTGGTTGGTTTGGTCTTGGGGGGAGGGGTGGCTATTGGCTGGTTGTTTTTTCTTAATACTTAACATAAAAAAATTGTTTTTTTTATTTATAACTGCCTTATTCTTGCAAGGTTTGGTAACTCAGTCTAACGGGAAGAAAGTGAAATGTCATCTAGGGGCTTACAGAACCAATAGCTTGTTTAAATGATTTTTAAAAGCTATTTTACAAACTGTCAGGATTTGGAACTTTTTCAATATAAGACTTGCTCTTTTTTTGACTTGTCCTTGCCCCTCCCTCTGCATGCGATAACAATCTATTTTATTAGAAAGAATTTACAACTAGCACATGCATTGCTTTATTACTTAAATCATGTTTGAGTAGAATACTCTAAACCATTCTGTGATAGTAAGATGTGCATTTTCTTCCTTAATAGCAACTTCACTTATTAGATTACTTCTTTCACAACATGCCCAGTTTCTTATGGTGATGTTGGTTTTGTACATATTACTTTTTTGAGGAGGAGGCGTTACTATGCCTGGGATTTTGCCCCAAGGGAACTGAAGATTTGATGTCCTCTGACAGCATCTGTGGTTTCAAAAGCTTCTTTTTAAAAACATTTTCCTTTCTCCTTTTAGTGCTTATTACTTATTATTCTGTCGGTCCTGTGGCTTGGCCGTGGGCTTCATTCTTTATTCTTCTGGCAATGAGCTGGCACATCTGCGGGACTTGTTCTGTTTCTTCAAGGACAGCATCATGTGGTGAGTACACTGCATTCTTATGGTCAGTGACTTCACAGGTTACTTCACTAAGTTACTGTACAACTGGCCCACAGCTAACAAAAGTGGTTTGACTTTTGTCTGAGCACACTGGTGTGGGATTTTAATATTCTTGATGTCTAAACTGTGTTGATGTGAATCCCTTTGATTTGCCTTACACCTCTTGAGTGTTCTTGTGTAATGTAGGATTTCATATTTACTTGTGTCCAATGCTGAAATCTCTTCAGTTCCAGATTCATTTAGCTAACCTAAGGTATCAAAGTGATTCCATGATAGGTTGAGGACTTGACTATAGCAGCTTACAGCAGGTGATGAGAGGATCTTGATTCCAAAATAAAACCATTGTTATGTTTTGAGTATTTTCATAATTACTACTTTTGGCAGCAAATTTGTATCTGCTTTAAAACCATCTTAAATCATCTGTCTAAATTGTGCAACTATAGGTTTTTAACTGTTTTTCTTGTGTTTTTTTTTTCTTTCCCCTTTTGTTTTCCAGTTACTTCTTAAAAAATCAAATTATTGTAGAAGCTTCTAAGGTGAATTTTCCAGCAGTGACCTTAAAGAAACGCATGCAGAATGTAAGAAAATACTTTTAAAATGCTGGTAATTTTGGACATTAATTCAAAACCATTGACACAAATGTGGGGGGTTTTAGTGCCTAAGATTGAGAAAATGCTGCCTTATTTGACAATAGCTGACTCAATGCATGAGACGTGAAACATTTTCTAAGACCTCTAAAGTGCAGAACATACCAAATTCTAGCTAAATTTTGGCAAAAGTTCGTTATTTTTTATCTCTATACCTTGCAAAGAAAAAAAACCCTAAAGTCATTTATGCAGACTTGGCCTAAGTATTATGACTTGTGTTGTCATTGTTGAAGAATTTAAAAATAGATTTTTTTTTTTAAAGGGATTTTTAAAGTCATATTTTTATGTCTGTGTAAGATCAAAACACCATGGCAGTATTTTTAGTTTCAGAGAGAATTCTAGGACCTCCCTCCTGTTTTGGTGTTCAAAGTGGATGTTCTTATCTGTAACCTGACTAGTGGTTATGTTAGTTAATTGCCTGTGCCTTAGCTCAAATAAAGTTATTGTGTGTTGGAGACAGCCAGAATATCCAGTATTTTTGTGATAATTTGTTCATTACTTTTTTGGGGGGTTGAGTTTAGGTTTTAGTTTCTCTTGTAATGGGCCTTTTACATTTCTAAGTTTTGTCCTCTTCCAAGTCATCTTCCAATTTCTATAAGATCAGAGTGTTTTCACAGGTCAAGTGAGGCTAAGATAAAAAAGTCTTATCTAGATAAAACTTCTGAAGTTGAGACATGATTTAGTAATAATACATGATTGAAGTAAAAATATGACAGCACTTCATTGCAAACACAAGTTATGTGACAGTAGAGAGTTCCCTTGTTGACTAGAACAAGCTCAAGCATCTGGCCTTTGCTTTTTGAGACATAATGTCCACATGTATTCCTAAGCTAATGATGAAACAGTTTGTCCACATACTGTCAAAGAAAGTCTCTGTGAAAACTTAACTAGGAAAGATCAGGTTCATCATAGTAAAACTGCAACAACTCCATCTTCATCTTCCACTATGTCCCTGGAAGGGCTGATTCTGGTTCACATTGATCCATCTCCAGTTTTTAGTGCAGCCCTCTGATCTGGGTGCTGTTTTTGTCAGTACTAAACATGCAGTATAGAGATCAAGCCCCTCTATATTTTCCCACCTTGAAAGTGAGCTGCTCTTTAACCATATTAAGTGGGGTGCAGGTTATTCAAAGATCCAGTGTTAGGACTTTTTTTGCTGATTTTAATACTCTTCTCTTATTTCCTAGATGAAAGAAAAGCTTGTGGAGTTAAGTACTCGTGTAGAATTATTGACAAGGAAGCTGGATAAAATAATTATGTAACAAAATAATTATGTAACAGAATGGCAAAACTCTTCAACAGATCCAGATGACCTACTGTCATGATATGCAGGAGTTAATACCAACTAATACCCATTTTCAAGAACTGCTGGAGTCGTTTCTGCATCTCTGCTGAGTTTGGTCATTACAAAGAAATAATGCACCAGACCTGAGTATAATACCAGGTCTGAGTATTGATCTGTCACTTTATCTGTGTGTGGAAAGAACTGATGATGAAGTGCATCCCTTCAGGAATACCTGAGAGTCTGACATACTAAAGTTATGCTTGGGAGACTGAATAGCTCACCCATGCAGCATGTTACTCTCTGAGGCTGTGTAAATCTGACTTTGGTTTTTCTAAGGACTTCAGGGGTAAAACCAGCCTTTGAAATACTGAAGTCAGGTTTCTGGAGCTATGCAAAACATATTTAACAAGGTGATGCTATTGAAGAGCCACCATTACAAACTGAACATTGTTAAAAACCTAAAGCTCTTGTCCTGTATTTCAATACAGACCCATTGTTAATGGCAGCCTTGTTAATGGCAGCTAGATTTTGGTCAAGTGGCTCATTAGCTACATCTGATGGGTGAGCCACTGCTGTATGGACTCCTGAAGAGTTCTGAGATTTGCTTGTGTGTGTTGCCTGCAAAAGCAGCAGACAAGCACGTCACAGATGCTGCAATATTCTTAGAGCATAAATCAGGACGGCACCACGGAAGCAGAACACAAGGTTTTGAATTTCAGGTAAAGGGCAACCCATGTGCCTGCCAAGTCTGCTGAAGTGCAGCCCCAGGAACAGGACTGAGTCAAATTTTGCCAGCTAAGGCTGTGAGCAACTGCCTTGAACAGATTTGAGGGTTTCTTTCTGGAATGTTAACTATGAAACCAAGGAACAGCCTTCTGCACAATCCTGGAAGCACTGCTTTCCTGAAGTTAGGACTGCCTGTTGCCTTCAAGTGGCCAGTTAGGATGTTTCATAAAGCTCATTGGCATCTCTCTGTTGAAAATTGGTTCTGCTTATTTCCAAATATTTAGAAAATAATTTTACAGATAAGAAAGCACTACTTACCCTTTGTTACTGGGACAGAATATCCCTAATTCTTGGTTTTTGGAAAATTAAGGTCCCTTTTCCTCTCCCCTTCCTAAAGGGCTAATGTTTTTCCCCAAAGGAATAATGAATTTTATGGGAAGTTTAGTGGTTGTCTGTAGTAGTCTAGAGAGGATTCTATTTTCTTGATCAACTTAATTCCAGTGATGCAAATTGCATTCTTCTAACATGTGTATGACCAGCAGGTTGCAGACCTTGTTGCTGCTGCTGCCAGTTCTGTGTTTTGTGTTATTTGTAAAATAACTGCTTGGAGCAGAGGGTACAAAACTCACTGTAAGGCACCTCAGAGGTTTTAGGTGGGCAACTGGCACTTAGGCTACTACTAATGCTCACTGTGCTGCTTTCTGTTTGGGAGTTCTTATGGACTCAGTTCATTGTCGTAAGCAAAACCATGGAGTATCAACAGTCGTTCTGCAAGGAGAGCAGGGACTCTCACAAACTCTAATACCACTTTTGTAATACTTCCTTAGTGCTTGTGTTGTTGTTGCATGAGTCTAAGAAATGTGATTGATAATGGGACTGTTTGCTTTTGCCCTTTCATTCAGTTTCTGCCTTGAGACTGGTTCTTGCTATTTTATGTCTGTATTATGAATAATGCTAAATTGTTTTGCTTCATTAATGCTGATCCCTAAAAGAAAACTGTCAGTTACATTTTTGTACTATATTTAAAGTTGTGAAGAAGGAACTTCTTAAATAAAAGCTGAAACTCAGAAATGCATATAGTCCAAATCACTGCCAATATTATGTGAGTCCTAGGCCTACTTTTTTTCCTTTGATTATTTTGCAGAAAAAACCCATCACTTAATCTCACTTGGGTCCTCATTTGTTATAAAGCATTAAAGTATTGGTTCCACAAATTATATTACCTATCATGGATTTAAATAAATAATAAGTTTATTTATTTATAATAATGTGCTGAAGAATAGCTGGTAAATTTTAAACTGCATTTCTGTAATCCTTGAAACTGGGAAGACCTCCACCAACCACAGAAGAAATTTTTTGAAGTGTAGTCACCAAAACAATAAACAATACATCCATAAATAGTCTTCTGAGGGGCCTTGTTACTTTTAAGCAATCAATACAAGAAGCAGAATTTCTGCTACCCTCTAAAATAACCCTTGAAGGGACTGAAGTGGAATAACAATTTTTGTTTAGCTGCTATTTAAGTCAGAAGTCTGCTGGGACAGCTGGCCCCAAAGCAGATATCCAGCATGTAAGAATTCAGCTCGAGTTGTTAAGTTTTGACAGAGCTACAGCAAGTACACCTCAGAAGTGGAGTGGAATGTACAGTAATTTGGTTAATTTGTCTTCTGAACAGATGACACATCCAGTTTTAGTGCATTCTCAGCCTGTGCTGCTTTATTGCTAAAAAAGTTTGTATACAGGTGCAGAGTTTCCAGGTTCATTTTTAAACAGTTCCTCTTTACAGTGTCAAAAGAATAAAATCTTATCTTGAAATCCTCAAAGATGCATAGATATAAAAGCAAGCTGCCTTTTGGAAAAAATCAGAATTTGCAGGAGACATTCTTTCACTGTTACCATGTAAAATATGTGCAATGGGAGTACATAGTTTGTAGTCACACCAGTAATTTCCTCCACTAATCCATGCAAGAATGCTATCAGAAATTCAATATAAGTATTCTTTAGCCTATTAAGTACTAAGGTAATTTTTAGGAATTTACACCTAATACTTCTCCTTTGCTGTTATGTTTTTCAAAAGGAAAATAACTTCACTGATATCCTGAAGTAGCTTATTCCCCAGGTTATACTGAAGGGAAATACAAAGGATACAATGGCTTACTCATCACAATATTTAACAGACTTTAAAACCATGCATAGTGTTCTAAAGAATTAAGAATGACCGTGGTTAACCACTGGGCTAACTGTGTTAGAAATTTTCTTGTTTCTTGGAGAAGTTGGCTCAAAGACTTTCATTCAGTCTAACTTGTGATACCATGGAATAGTTATCTTCTCTTATAAAATTTGTATCTTCATTTGGCAATCCTTACATATTTAAAAAGAGCATTCATGGGTAAAACCACAATTCCCATTCCAAACCCAAAACACAGTGCTTTATGAATGATTGGCTATGAAGTATGAACAGGAGTTAACTTGACACACCTTTTTTTCCTCCAAGACACTTTCTACTTAAGAGAGAGGACTGAGCCTCTGTACATGGAGAAGTGTTCTGCACAAGTTAAGCCCACTTACAAAATTAAGCTAAGCTACAAGAATGAAATTCTGCAATTACAAGCCAGTATTCTACATATTTAATTACAAGTTTAAACTTGGAAAAGTATTAGTGATGTAGGCTATGCCACACATTCTCTTATTTTAAAACTGCCAGCAGAAACTGCATTATCCACTAAGAGACTTGAATTACAGAGAACACACTAAGTTTACAGAAAGATGGCACCCAAATTCCCTTTTATCTAGTAAGCGAAATAAGGAAAAAAAGACAATTGCAACCTCTGTTGCAGAAGATAAAGACCTTCAATGATCAAATCTAATTTTCTGTTTTTAAAAATCTCTTTAAAGAACTTAAAAAATATACAAGATTACCAGTATTTTCAGGTTCATTCCTGCAGATGCCAATATTGCTGGCTGGTACCAGTATGCTTCAGTACAGCTGCCTATGTGGCTAGAGTTACCTGAAAATACTGTCTCTTAAAAAGCTATTCAACACCTGAAAAATATCTACTGTGCTTATTAATTTCAGTATTCTCCAAATAATTTCTCTCACCACACTCAAGCTATTACTTACTGCTGTCTGGCAAATACTACACTCAATTTGAGTCTGTGGTTTCTGTTACTCGTTTGTCGCCTTGGGTTTTGGGGTGATTTTTTTGTGGGTTTGGCTTTTTTCCTTCCCACCAGTAGCTCCCCTGCACCGTGTAATAAACTCTGCACCCTTTTCCTTGCTACAGCTGCAGCAGGTGAGAAACCTCATCTCGCCTCTAAACATGCTTAGTTCATGCCCTGCTTTTTACATGCTCAGGACAGTGAGATGAACCAGACTAGAGGTTATAAAGGCGAGTTCTGCTGATCCCGGTTCCTGATTTACAGTTTTGGTGCCATGCTTCTGTCCCTATCTATACATTCTGCCCCCTTCTCTACAGAGGCAGCACATTCTCTAAAAAAAAACCCAAAATTTGAGAATCAAAGCAGGAAGTTCAAGCTATTGGTATATTAATTCCTATTGCTTCATTATGTATAAATGCATATCTCAGTTTACTGGTAATAACTACACTACACTAGACATTTTGAATCATGCATAATTAGAACACTAGCTCTAAGATTTGTTTGTGGGCCTGTGCCGCTTTCCTTCAGTTTCTCCATGCAGTTCTTCACGCCTAAGGCATTACAAACTACCTGCCTTTCATTTGACCTGCAAACACACTCATTTGGAGGGGAAGTGGAGAGAAGCAGACAGGATTTACATAGGACACACTGAACAGAAAGTTACCTTCTATCTTTAACTTTAGATGGGGTAAAAGTCTTGGGAGTTTATCTATATTATAACCTGGTACATAGGCTCAGAGACAGAAACATGCTCTGCTGACATCATGAACACTGACACTTTCTCTAAAACGCAGGAGGAAGTGTAGAGACTGAAAGGGAACAGACTTCAGAATCCATGGTTAGTGTCTGCACTGTTGAACAAGACACCCTGATTCAACTGTTGGCTTTTGTATGCCAGTCAAAGTGCTACAGGGACAAAATGCTGGATCATTCCATGAAAGAAATCCAGTGGAATCTAACTTGAACTGTCATTCTGCAGCTCTGTACCTGATCAGCAAGCAGGATTATTAGTTTTGAAGGGAGACCAGCCAGTTTCCTAAGGATGCAAGAAGCAGTAATTTCTAAGATTCATTATACATCTAAAATAGTTCTTTTCCTTTTCTGCCCCCCACAAAAAACCAGACTGCCAGTTCTTGACATTGTAATCCTCATGTAAAGTATCAGTATCCTCAAGCTCAGTACAATTTTTTCCCACTTGCTATCAAGAAGTCTTTGCAAGACTTCCTTTTTTCTCATAAATTTGACAAATACCCTCAGTTTCAGAAGGTATAAGAAGGTTCCCAACACAAGTACTGGCCAGACCTTCTGCAGCAGCACTACTGGATATACAAACAGAATATATTTGTATCATCTGGGTTTAGTACTGCTAAAGGAGGCATGTCCATACTGGTCATTATACCTTTTGATATACCACACCCAAGAGTGGTAGAACCTGACACTTCCACTTAGGTTTAGAAGCTGTTAAATCAAGGAGGTTGAAGCAAAAGTCATGCTGAAAGGCAAAGGGACTCCTTTTGTTGGTGTGAATAGTAATGCCTAGTCTAGCAGCCCACAGAATTCAGATCATTATTAAAAGCCTGAACTGGGAAGTGTATGTAGATAGCTTGCCTGGCTATCAGTCTTTATTTCCTCCCCCCTGTTCTGAGTGGATATACCCTCGAAGAATTCTGTTCAGCCACAAACTTCATACTTCAGAAGTATGAATGTGACTTTGTTACAATTATAATTTCATTATTATGTAAATGTACTTGCTGATCACAGACCACGTAATTTCTCTAATGTAATCAGAGAGCAATCAAATGAAGCTCCCCTATGGCCAGCTTCCAATTTTATCAAAAAATCAATAGTTGGAATTTAAGCTGATTACAATCTTTCAGATCAATTAGTTTTCATAAGCTTATTACACATTAGCCAACACTTAATTTAGACATTTTCATGCTTATCCTGTTACTTTATACTGCAAAAATGCTCACAGCCCTCACAGCTCCATTGTCAACTGATGAAGAGCCAAAGTGCTTCACCCCCATGCTTTAAAAACACAAGAAGCTTCCACTAAGCTGGAAGCTTACAGTCTAAATTACTTCAGCTTTCCAGAAGAAATGCAGTCAGATTGATCTAAACCTCTGATTCTGTTCAGAATACACTACTGTATGGTGGGCCACACTGCGTCCATAGATGAGGCATCTACACTGTAAAGTGTCAGTTTAGAACTCCTGTGGCTCTTTTATGCAACCCTTTGATAGCAAGTAATTTTCTGGATGCAGATCTACAGGTGAAGATCAATAACCTTTTGTGTTACCAGAGGCTTCACAGTACTTTCCTCTGCAAAACTTCAGGCATCAGCTGAAATCAATTATGGTCTGAAGCAGTGTTTAGCAAAGCTGAAATTATTTTCTGCTGTAACATCTTTATAATTCTACAGTTGTGCTTGGCATGCACAAATGTTTTGAGTGTCAAGTGCTCTCCAATGTTTTGTTTTGTGTTTTTTTTTATTTAAAGACTACCTCAGATTGGTCTTTATAAACAAAGAAAACAAAAAGTACTTCTCACCACAAAAGCTTCTAACTTTAGAATCAGGTCCTCTTCACAGTACAGTACTTGGAAAAGTTTCATTTCTCAGAGAAAGAGAGCAAGTGCTAGGCTACAGAGAAAGAAAAAAATTACAGGGAAACTTCAGCTATCCTTTCAAAGAGAACTGTCTGCCCTTCCCCCAGCACTCACTGACAGTGCTTCAGACATGTGGCAAAGCTAATTTTTCTTTTTTTAATATATATATCACGTTCATTAACTTAGTATTCAAGTGCCAAATTCCCTCCAATGAGAGGAACATAAGAAGAATTCACCCTTCTTCTCAGGAAGACTCTTCACACAACTCCCTGCAGCACAGAGCGCCACAAACTTATTTGGTTATTACCCACTTACTCTACTGTACAGTCTTGCTAATGCAAGTTATTTAATATCACATGCAAAACAGTTATTGCTACTAAAGTTCTATTTTCTTATTAAATCATCTTATGGCTTTGTTTGCATCAGGGATTCTTCCCCCTACATACTGTGCTATTTTGCATTCCAGTTTCAGAGGTATTTTTCAATTGATTCTCCCAAGCACTAAACTACTTTATTCAATGGTACAGCTACGTCCATTTAGAATTGAACCTGACTCTTAGCACAGGTCCCCCAGAGCTCTGCTGTAAATGGCCCACCTGTCCAATTTTCTCAGAAATTTATTAGATGCAGAGGGTTGTTTGGTTGGTTTTGTTGGGGTTTTTTTTTTTCCCTGTTACATACATGAACTCTGCCTGGATTACTGTCATTGCATGGAAGTACATGCTTTTTGATTAATTACTTTAAAGATATATCGTACCAAAATTACAAAACCAAGCTACCCATTCCCTCCCTCCCCCTCATGGCCATTTACAGGCAGGTCTCAGGAAAAAAAGATGCAGTATCCTCTCTAAGCTGAAAGAGAGAAATGGGTGAAGAGCAGCACTGGCATCAAATAAAAGACTTATTCCTAGGAAATCAGAGGATGCCATCCACAGAGCAATGCACATCTCAAGAATCATACCAGTCTCCTATTCAACCAGTCTAAGCTGCCCATTGAGTGCTAAGCTAATTTTACTTCCCTGGTCTAAACTTTCCTTCTGAAAAAAGCAGAGGGAGAGACAGAAATCATTAAAATTGAGCTTAGAGCTGGAAAGCAAAACTGGAAGTTACCTAAAATACAAGATACTGAATTCTCAATAATACAGGGGTGGGGAATCTCTGATTCATTGGCTAGAGACAGCCTGCTGCAGAGATACAGCCTACAACATCGTTTTCCAACAGCCTTGGACCTTAACGCATTCTCTCTTATTAAGATGTATGTAAATGCAGGATCCACCAAAGTTATTTTAAGATTCAATAGGATTTCAGCCAAAAAAGGTTCCCCATTCCTGCAATAATGGAGAGAAGTCTTCTACACATAATTAGCACATCACATTTTGCAACTATTAACTTATCACACAATGAGGATAATGTTTTGCTAGCTATAATCATAGAGTCAGATCTGAAAAAAAGACAAGATTACTTAACAGACATTGTAAATTATCTGAAGGTAAGAGATGTGTACAGAACGCACACAAAATCCTTAGCATATTCATACTTTTTGAGTATACCACAGGATGGGTAATAGATGGTTGAATAAAATTGAAAATGGAAGAAAACACCAACAAAGATTTAAAGAAAAGAATCAGACTGATAGGGATGAGAATTATGGATACTTGCATACTCTAGCTTACTACTGTAGTTGGACAGACAGACAAATATCAAAAAGTCAACTATGATTCTATGAAGCCCATTAAGTGAATGAGTTCCATTTCTAAGGATAGCATTGCCATTGTCAAAGGGAGGATACTGCATGTTTAGACCATGTTTGTGACATTCCTATTGTATCCTTTCTAGTGTTAATCACATTATCATCACTGTTTACTAATAAATTTGTCACTCAGAAATTGTAAAAATACTACTAGGCTCATGCACTGGTCCTAACATGGCACTACAGTTTGCTACAAAGCACTAATGCTTATGGAACTATACACATCTCAAAATGGAAGACATTGGTGATTTTGTTGTTTTCAAACAACTTGTAACATCATTTTGTCCACAAGTATTAAAATATATATATGTATATATATATATGAGCTATTGCACATGCCCCTTGTTTTTGTAATCTTTCACATGGGAAGATTTCCAACCAACATAAAGAAAAAGCGGAGCAAGGAAAAGTGAGTCAGATGAAGCAGCATTTCCATACACAGCAGCTCTTTAAAGGTGCTGGCCAGGAAGGTACAGCAATGGGGGTCTTCTGGGCATGCACCATAGGAGTATTATTTCTGTGAAAGCCACAGATCCTTAACCTAATAAAATCCTGATGTTCTAAAATTAAACTCGAAAACTAATGCTGCTACACTGTCATGAATAGGAGTTAAGAAAAAAAATCAGTAATTCTACTTTTTGTTATAATGCTAGGTTAAAAATATTAAGGAACTTAGATTATCAGCTCTCTAATCAGGCAAATTTGCAATTTTTGTACATGTCCACAGAAAAAAAAATACCTTCCTGTCCCCCAAATATTTTGTCATCAAGCTATGCAAGAAACAACTGCTATCTCTAACATCAGAAGGGTAAGTATGGGCAGAAGGAAGAAAATTCCCAGATCTAAATCAGACATTTCTTATACCACATACTTCCCAACCACTGTAATCCTATATTGACAGTATTTTCCACCACTTAGAGATGGATCCTGCTTCTACAGACATCTCCATTAAATCCTATTGGCTTCAACCTAAGGAGGCCCTAAAACAAAGTGTGCTTTTCTAGTTGCCTCCAATGCCAGAAAGTTCAGACCACATTCAGCAAAGTCAGGCCAAGCTGGCGGTCGCCTCATCAAGGTCAATGTTAGCTCTTATCACACAGCTCACCACAATGTTGCACACAATTTTAGAGCACCTCTCTGCTGATTAAAGTTGGCATTACTTTGATACACTGCGTCCTGCCCACCACTCTTAAACTTACGTGTCTGCTCTTTGCTTCATGGAAACACAAAATGGGTGAAGCTGTCATTAAATCCTACTGTTAGAAAAGAAGTCTAAACACAGACATTACTTGGAGGACTGAATCAACATCATCGCTTGTCCTCACTCTGCTATGGAACTTGGTCCCATAAAATGTCACCACATTTCTGATACTAGAATGCTGCCCTGGCAATCAATCACCAAGATTTAAGAAGGATTTCAATTGTTTGCTTTTTCAGCCATTTTCAGGCTGTCTGGCTCTCTCCAGCAGTTTTCTAAAAGGAAAAACAGAACAAGAAATCTAGAACACTTCCCCAGCCATTTTAGTATCTCCCGTACTTTAAGCTAGCAAGCCACATTTCTAAATCACAAGCTTGGAATAAGGTGCACTAAAGAGTTTCAGATTTGAGGTGGAATATAATACATATCCCAGTTCTGGTAGGTTTTTGCCAAAAATCTTACTTGTTATAGATAATCCCATAGCAGGGAGCATGTAAACAATATACGCTCCCATCTCAGAATGACAGAAAATATCCTATATAATCACAAATTACATAGACAAAGAATCTTGTGTAAACATGAGAACAACCAGATTGTGCCTTAGTTTGGGAAGGAATAAGAAGAGCCAGAAAAAGGACTGTACTAAGTATTTCTGCTCTCAATTCACCCCTCTTACGTGGCTAACATTCCATTTTCCTGGGCCTATTTCTACCTAGATGGAGGAAACATAAAGGTCCTCTCAGTCATGAAAGAATCAAAAAACAAGGTTTCATCAGCAGTAGGAAAAGCTGAAATTGTGTCGAGGAAGCCAGGTAGATAAACTGCAACTTTACAGCTCTGGTCTCTTCCATCCCATCAAAAGTTAATTTCTATAATAAAGAAAGATGTTCTGCCCATCTCTTCTCCTGTGGAATGGTCTTGCTCCTTTTACTGCTAAGGATTCATTAAAAGCCTGAGGAAGGTAATGATTAAATGCAAACCTAGTCATTATGATGTTACCCCAGAGGCCTTCAAAGCTTCCTTTTTCTTTGCTAAAAATGAAATGATGCAGAGTAATTTCTTCTTCAGGTGAAAGCTCTTCATATCCCACACTTACAGAGGTTCACACATGCAAATATACATTTTGATCACAGCTTGGGATACACAGTATAGACAAGGTGATTCTGTATTTGTTCTTGTGCATTAGCTGCTTTATGTGAGTTGACGCCTATCTACAAAGTCAAGCCTGGGACCTGGACTAGAAAATACCTGTATGAGATACCCCTAGTTGTTTGGTAAGTTTCTTGCAGAAAACATTCTGGTTTTCCTCCTGCAACTTGTCATATATATCAGGTCAGTGTGACACAGCAATGCATGCAGACGCTTTATCTGCTAGGAATTCCAATTTGACACAGAGAAGTATTTAACTGTCCTAAAATTAAGAAGGAAATACCAGTGAAAAACACCAGCTTCCACTTGCATCTGATTACAAAGTATTTTTCATTTTAAAACAGAATGCAGAAAGCTGTATGAAGAGCTGGCACAGAAGACATTTTTTCAGGAAAACAAATGCCGATTTCTGTTACTCTGCTTCTGAGTTTTGATAAAACAGTGGGCTACTTCTGTGGGGGAAGTCATCTGGTGAATCAAATGTTTGGTGAGATGATTCGAACAGAAGTGGACAGATCTTTGTTCATTCAGCTCCATGGAAATGAAGAACGAGTTTTACTTGCTAGAAGAGAAATCTCCACATTTTATAGCCTTTGACCAAGCAAGAGGACCACCTTCTTAGGAGAGGATCTGAAATTCCAAATCAAAAAACAGGGAAGGTAGTTTAGTAATCAGAATAAAATACATTCAACGTTAAAATGCCCACCAGTTCACTATTTTAAAAGCCTGACTCTAATGGATAAAATTACCTGGTTTCACGAACAGCAACAGTCCCTTGGTCTGTAAAATTCTGTATCTAACTTTAGATGGCCATAAGCTGGCTAAGGAAACACTTGAGAAATGCTGAACTACACACTTACACTACACTTAGAAGCAATGCAGCTAAAAATACACCACTGTTAATCAGCTGTGGGGCTTCAGCCGTGTCTGTAACACAGAGATGACAACAAAGAGGCAGCAGCAGAGCGCACATGGCACAGAGTGTATGTACTCTGCTCTAGCAGGTTGCAGCTCAAAGAGACATCATAAATTACCACCCAACTAATTATGAAACTGTCAGTGCCAGAGAGGAAAAGAGCACTTACAACAGTTTTAAGATCACATACATTAGCTTCTTACTTTTACTCATTTCTCCCCACTTATTCACAGCATAGCCAAATTTCAGGAACTCATCTTTTCACAGATCTCCTGGCCTTCCATCAGTGATACTCACCTGGCACTACCCAGCTACAGCAGCTGTTAACACTGATATTTTTGCATTAAGTTAGAAGCTAACATGGCTGCACTCCTGCATCGCTATTGCCAGAATGTTTATTAGCATTCTCTTGTGCTAAAATAAGAGATGCAAAATAGAGGGGAAAAAAAATCTTTCTCATATACAAGAACATGAGAATAACTAACCTCTTCCTTTTTTTTCCCTGTCTCTATTTCTTATTTTAATTACCTTAACCATTCCGTTGATCAAGTCCAGAAATAGTCTTCCAGTGACAATTTTCAGCTCCTATGTTAGAAGCAGTGAGCAGACCATGAAAATGGCAATATAGTACATGTCACTATCAATATCTCTCTTGAGTCACTCAAATATTTCAGCTGATCATTGGGCTGACCATCGACTGTTGGGAAAATCTTATTCTTATGAAGATGTGGAAAAACAGACCTGGAGAGCTGCAATAAAACATGCCAAAGGTTTGTGACAGAGCTGAGAACAGAATATAGCCCTTTGTTGCACACCTTAACTACCAGAATATCTTTATTTCATTCACTGGGAAAAAATAAAACTACAGAAGTTTATTGTAATCTCAAAAATTCTGAATGTACTTTTTTTCTATTTGATAATTTACACTTGGTTATTTTATCATCTTTCCAATCCTATAATTTAACAAATAACACTTTTAAGAAAACTATTACAAGTTAATACAATTTGTTTTAGCAGAGCAAATGACACCACAGGACAGGGATTTTATAACTTTCAAGGCATTTATTCTTGTTAGAACATATAATAGTCAAATCAATGTTTCTTTCAGGTGAAGCCCAAGCTGAAATCTGACACTGTGGCAACATTCCATTTCTCTGAAAGCACACTACAAAAAATTTAAATCTCAATGACAGATTTCTTCGGTCAGGGAAAAGGGAACTAAATCAGCTGACAAACTTGGTTTAGTACCTTACATTTAGTACCTAAATAACCTCCCAAGTGTACTCACCATTATTTTTGATCATTCCACATCCTCTTCCGTGAGCTGAGAAAGAAAGAGATTAACAAACAAAATTAAATTTGCATCTAGGAAGCAGCTCAGATAATACATGATTATCTGCATAATACACAAAAGATTAGCTGTACCTTCCATGAACCAAGTAACATTTTTAGACTTCCTACACAAAACATGCTGATGCTATTTTTCAAATTATCAGATATACCCCCTCTTTTAGTTTAAATCAAGATAATTAGACTGTGGAAGAGCAAAGACACACAAACTTTAAATAATTGAAGCACACATTTCATTTTTATGGGAACTGAGATGGACACATATTCAGTCTCCAGTAAGGCAAGAAACTCTTTCACGTTAATAACAAACCACTGTAGTGAGGATGCTGAGCTGACTACCTAACTGGAAGAATAATGGATTGCTATAAGCAGAACTATCTCATCATACAGAATCTAAATCATTCAAAATTCCTTAGCAGAGTTATTAGCTGCCACACTCCTGCACAACACAGCATTTCTACAAGCACCATGCACCGGGACCTTCAGAAAATCCCCAGCCATAAGACAATCCCTATTTCAGGGTAGTTACTTCCTTCGCATGTTGTTAGTTCTGGCCCTTCCTACTCAAATTTTCCCTCAAGAACCAGTCAAGCACTATGGGACTTTTGAGACATTAAGGAACCAACAGCATATGCTTCACAAAAGAATTAGCTTGAAAAGGAACAGTTACCAGCATTGGTAATTAATTGGTAATAATCCCAAATTGCCTTGTCATAATAGAAACCACATAATAGAAACCAATCCAATCTTTGAAAAGCTGGGACTTCTTTCAATAAGACTGTGAATTAACTAAACTAAGCACTAAAGTAAGTCTTATTAAAAAAGAAAGCAGCTGGTGACATTTAAAGCAACTCAAGCAAAGGACTGGTTCATCCAACACTGAAATTCAGTTAGCTTTAACCTACTTTTTTTAATTTTAACAAGTTCACTGACTTTGAATGCCCCTGTTTTTAACTACTCTGCTTGATACACTCTCTACCTGACTTTCATCAATTATGTGAGCACAGAGTTCACAGCAGTCCAACAGAACTTGCAAATGCAAGTGGATATATATCAAGGTTATTGAAAATGAGCAGGCACTGAGACTGACGGTGACACTATCAACTCTTCAGATAAAAGCTAGTGGACATCACAAAGAAAAAAAAAGCCATTTTTCTTGTTTCATACTGTACTGAACACACAAACAATTGATGTGGAGCAAGAAATAACTGTGAAAGCTAAACACTGCCTACATGACTCCTTCTTTGTTAAAAATTCAGAATGTATTATTTTCATTAAGTCTTGACCTATTGCCCATTTTTTTTTCTCTACCATAACTAAAGATTAGTTTCCATGAACTTTAAATCTCACATTCAGAGAGGTGCCTGTATTGAAGAAGTTCGGTAATTTCAGGAATTCCAAAGCCAAAAAGAGATGAAGTACTATCTCATAAATTTACCAGCACAACTGCAATATTTGTCTTCTCATATATATTAACATACTGTATTACCAATCCATCAGTATGGCAAAAAAAAAAAAAAAACACCAAAGTTGGTGTTCTGACATAAACAGCACACTGGAATTGGAGACTATATTAATATAATAGTATACAGTTATGCAACCAACTTCCACTCCACCCTCCATGCTCTGTTTTAAGGGACAATAAAAACTGTGATCCATCAGATCTGGCTTTCCAAAATACTATCTTTGACTCTTATACAGACACAAATCCTCCAGGAGATGAGCAGAACTAAAAATACTCAGAAGATGATTCCACTTCTCTTGCCTAGACCCTGAGAAGTACAAGGAAGCAAGGAAGGAAAGATCTAGAAGCAGGTTTATATAGAAAGACCAATACATAAAAAATTGGAAGTATAATGGAGACCTACAGAGATAAAGAAAGCAAAACCAGCCCCCACGAGTCTACTGTGGTTTTCCCGATGGCTTAAAAACTGCCATATTTAACCTGGAAACTGAACAACAACAAGCGCTTAAATTACAAACACAAATACAATAGAAAGTAGCTTACAGTCCTGCAAAAAATTAGCTGCCTTCATGCTCTTTTTGCTTTCTAGGCAACTTTGAAGTAAGCATCTAAATCCAAGCTACAAGGCAAAGGTGAGAACTTGTAAAAGAAAGTCTAAGACTGGTGTGACTGGAGAAAGAACAGGGGAGCCTGAGTGTGTGCACCAAATGTAGCACTGAGCAGGAACTGGGCTCTTAGAAGCAGCACCCAGGCTGGCAGTCACATCCCCTGCCACTTCAGAACACACCCACATCTGGAGACAACACCGATAACCCAGAGCCAGGACAATGCAGAGACACAGGGCAATGTTCCCTCCCAAAGAGTTCACAAAGGCACATCTGAAGCCTGGAGTGGTTGCCAGCCTAGGAAGAGGCCAGGAGACAGTAAGGACCTGTCAACTTTTGTCCCCTGCCAACAGAGACTGCCAGTCTGCTGGATCCATAGCATGGTGCTTGGCTGCTGTAGAGACATCTCAGGCACCACACACACACCACCTTAATTTTTTGTTTCACTCTGTATTTTTAAATGAAACCCCTTTCCTCTTTTACCAGGTTTCCAATGCACATCTACTTATTGTTGGCACAATATTTTAACAGTACTTCGTACCACAGCAGAGAAAACTGCTTAAAGATGAGCTTTCAATTCCATGATACCCACACTGTAGGAACGTGCCCTAGGAACACTGCTCAGGCAAAGAAACAACTCCTCTTCCACATTCTATTTTGGAAAAACCCTCTTCATTTTTTTAATCCCCTAAAGACTGTGCAGGTTTTGCATCTCACACTCACATACACTCTGGCATGTCAGGACTGGTTTCAAACACTGCTCCTTTTTTAGTTTTTAAGAATGAATGTGGGAGGTGTTCAAGTGATACTCCAGACTCTTCACAAACTTGGTCAGGACTTTTTAGCCTTGGCTGGCCCATGACTTTTGACACCCCTGAATAAGAATTGACAACCATGAGATGCATAGCCCGCTCATGCAAATTTTCACGCTGCAGACTCACAGCACTGTGGGCAAGACTGTAAACCAATGCATATTGATTTGACATATACCAGAGCAACAGGAAATTCTGATATTATTTTTAAGATACTACTTCTCACAGCATTGTGCATTGAAAGCAATTAAGAATAAATAATAATCCATATGAATTTCTTACTGCTAAAGTAGTATACAACTTCACACAAAAGTAAGCTGATTGCTTACTATTCTTCTAATGATAATATCATTATCTTTATATGTAGTATGCCAAAGACAAATCTTCTAACATATTTTAAAAGTTCATACACAGACATGTGTAAGTAGAAATATTCATCAGTGGCAGCATACTGTGTCTTAATATTATGTTGCTCCTAAGCTGCTATTATTGTTACTACATGACTAATGTTGCACACGAATATCTGTAAAATGTTCCCTAAGAAATTTTTCTCCTAAGTAGCTACTGCTTTCAGAACTAATTATAAGACACACTTATATTTCTTTTGAGTTATTTCACCAGTTACAAACAACTACTTCATTATTAGGTCATCTGTGCAAACACACCACATCTCCACAAAATCTAAAGCTATGCTTCTCATTTAACCACTTCAAGTTGTTTCTTTTACCTGCCATGCAGATTGAAAATGCAATCACAATTCCAGGACGAACTCAAGAACTGCTATCAAATATAGAACACAAGGAATCTCACGCTAGCGACATGAATTCTTTTGCTTTCAGTAAGAACTGCTGATCCCCCCATTTTTTTTTCTTCAGATTTAAACTAAGTACCATTCTCTACCCCAAAATTCCACGGACAATTTTGAAGAATTCAGGGCATACCTGGCCTGCATGGTACTAACTTGTAAGGAAAAGATAGCGCATTTAGCACTAGCTGAAAACAGTTACTGCATTTAGTACTAACTGAAAACAGTTACTGCATTTAGTACTAACTGAACACAGTTTCACGTGTTTCATGGTGCCTTAAATTCTTTTTACCTTATTATCAACAAGAATGCATAGGGCTAAATCAAATTCCACTATAATCTCTCCGCTTTCCATAAAACTCGTTTTGCAGGGTAGATTTTTGTACCTTCCGGTTTTGTCAAACAATTAGGAAGCCATTCCTTTTGTGCACTCCTGTGTCAGCACTACAGACATCATAAAAGGATATAACCATTCAGATCAGCAGAATTCATCCAGCCCACACATCGAATGAATAAGAACGATAACAGCAGCGTAGCTGTATTCGGCGCTATGCTCGTAGCAGACATGCGAAGCCTCATTTCATACGATAATTTAGGTTTCCCTTCCCCAGGTCGCTGGCGGGCACAGCTGTGCCCAGTGGGCTGCGGGGCACCGCTGTGCAGGAGCAGGCTCTCCCCTCGGCCGTCTGCTGCAGCCCGGGCCGGAGCTGCCGGACGCCCTCGTCCCAAGCGCCGAAGTTGTTCAGACTTTCCAGGGCAGCGAGCGGGTGGGACCGGCCCGATTCCGGCTGCCGTCCGTCCCCACACGGCCACCGGCCCGCTCCCCGCTCGCGCGGGCGCGGCGACGGCGCCCGGCCGCTCCCGCTGCTCCGGCCCGGCGCCGCGGGAACGAGCCCGAGCCTGGGCCCAGCCCAATCACGGGGCGGGACGGGGAGGCGGGTGTGCGGGCGCTCGGTCCCAGCCCAGTCAGGGATCCGGCACCAGGCTTCGGGCTGGACGCAGCCGCCGCTCCCGCCGCACTCACCTGAGCGCGGCCGAGGCCGCGGGGCCGCGGCCGGCCCGGCCCCTCCGCCTCCTCCGCCCCTCACTCCGCCATCTTCCCCTCCTTCCCCCGGCCTCTCGGCGGGGGCTCGCTGCGCCCGGACCCGCCCACTCGACCGCGAGCCTATTGGGTGCCGTGCCCGCGCATCCGCCCTCCGGTTTTGGCGATGATTGGCCAGCGGCGCCGTCAATCACAGGACTGGCCTCCCGCCTCCAAGGCGGCCCGCTCTGATTGGCCCCGGGCAGGGCAGGGGGAAGGGATTGGCTCGGGCGGCGCGAGCGGGACTGGCCCGGGGCGAGTCCTCCGGTGACCTCCAGGGGGATTTAAAGGGGCCGCGCCGCAAGGGCGGCCGCGCTGAGCACCCGCCCCGCACCACCGGCTGTGAGGGAACGGCCGCGGGGCTTGGGGTCCCGGTTCGCCGGCCCTACAGCACCTGCTGAGCTCATCGAGCATCGTGCGTGCTCCGAAAGGCGGCCTTCGGCCGTTCTGCCTTCAGTCATTCTGCCGGGTTTTTGTCATCCGCAATTTTTTTTACTATTTTTTTTTAGCAGCGGTAATTTTGCACTTGAAGCTGACGGGTGGATGCATTGAAGAGTGTGAAGAGGAGTACGTACCCATTCAGAAAACTCTCGAGAAACACCCCCGTCTCACCGTGATTCATCCCACATTACTACAAACCATTTAGCTCGAAATCTTAACACGTGTGTTCAAACATTTAATACAACCCTTTTCTGCGGCGTCACGTTTTAGAGCAGACTGGAATGAAACGCTTTTCCTAACTTCAATATTATGCCCACATTCTATTTGCAACCAAAGCTCCAGTTTCAAAGAACCAAAACCACGTTTTTATGTTCCATTCTACAGTCACAGAACAACATTTTTACTCCTGCTCTTCATGAGTCAAATCCTGTATTTGGATTCTTTTCTTTTCCCAGTTGTTGCCAAGCGAAGGGGCCTACAGGTTTCAGTACTGATTAGATATCAAGCCCAATTCTGCTTTCTACAGTTTTCACAACACTCTGGTAACCAGCTGCAACCACAGAGTTCTGCAGTCAAGCCTCCAGCCAGCCTCAATATGAACTCATGGCTGCAGATTTGAAAATAAGACTCTCCCTCAGTAGACTGGAGAATGGTTCGTCTGTATTTAAAATCCTTGTACTACTTTTTCAAAAGACAAAGATGAAATATTAAGTAGCTCTGGCTCTGAGCTGCCAACACCTTCACCTTCAAGATGACCTTTTTCAAGACAAAACACTTTTATAAGCAACCAAGTATGCTAAAAATACTTTAGTGGAAATCTGCTTGTATCTGTATAGCTTAGTTAAATTTAAGATCTCAGGTCTCTAAAACTCCTCTTACCTTTTAAACTATATGTTATATATATATATATATAGTTTTCAGAATATTGAGTAAGATAGTTATTTACATGTGATTTATTCTGCTAATGGCAAAGTTAGATTCTGATAGTTGAGAATCTTTCTTTTATTGTAGGAAGGTTGGTTATTCTTTGCTCAATTGTGTTATGGGGATTTTTTGCAGTACATGTGTTAGACTGTTTGTGTTCACCTTCAAGCGTATTAGCAAAAATCTCTGACATCTGAGGTGGGAGCTTGTAGAAACAAATGCCATGAAATGTCTGTGTATCCTCTTCTGGAGCTCATGTTTTGCACTGGTTTCTGCCACCAGAATAAAGGATGTTCAATACTCTGAAAATAAGCTCAGTTATAAGAAACTGATCTGTAAGAGCTGCTAGCACCATTCTTACTGGTATTTAGCTTTTCCAGTAATTAAAGGATAGTTGGTTGCCCTACAGGAAGAGCTAGGGGATGGTTTGGTTTTGATTTTTGTTTATACAGTAGAAGGTTTATTTATGGATTGATAAATACAATATCCAGTCTCACTGGGACAATAAGGCACAACTGTAGGTTACAACTATAGTGTCAGAAGACAGCAACACCTACTTCTAAGCAAATCACAAAGCTACAAGCAATTTTTACTTTTCATTAGTACTGTTACATTCCTATTTTACATGAGGCAGTTATAAAAGTATAATGTTTCTTTCTCATACAGAACAGAGCTTTTAAATTTACATTTCTTTCTGGAACTGTGCTGCACTCTGCAAAACTATGAAGTGCAATATTGACTTTTGAATTCCTTTATTTAAAACAAATCAAAAATCCTTCAAAGACTTGCATGTTATTTTTCAATGAAAGTGATGATTGAAGGAACTGAGAAAAAAGGAAATGCACATTTAACAGTAGTTTTGAGACTGGTAAGTATTTATAGAAACGTTAACACATGACAGAGAAGCAGTTATAACACTGATTCTTCAACAAACAAGCTCCCAGGATTTTTTTGGTTTTATTGGAAGTATCTCCCAGATTGTGGAATCCTCCAGCTGAACTACACGAGATCATTTGTCAATCTAGCCACAGAAAATTGTTACTATTGAACCTTCAAGGATTCCGATCTCTTTAATTTATCAACATTACATTAATAGTATTAATCATCTTACACTTGCAAAGAGATTTGTATAGAAATACATTCTGAAATATTTGGGATAATATGATCTTTCCCAAATTGTATTCTTATGCCAGAGCTTTCTTAAATACAGCTACCACCCTCAACACAAATATAACAGACTAGGACTTTCATACTGGAAAATATAAATAATTACTTGTTATTCAGGCCACTATAATTGGGGGAAAAACCCTATAAAATCAAGTTTCACAATTTCGTGTTTCATGACACTGTTACCAGGGGCAGTTATAGAAAATCCAGATTTTAGCACGACTGGTTTTCTTGCATTTTGTACACTGGTAAACAAACTTACACTTTCAGAAGCAAAACCACCCTGATGAGGGGAGGGTTCTTAGATGAAAACAATCTGCAGAGGACACTTCATGGTCCATCAGCTGTCAAGCCTGCAAGCTATGCAAAGGAAAGAAACAAGTTTCTGCCTCTGCTACTAGAACAGTTCAAGTGACATAGTGCAGATTTCCTATTCCTTTTGAGAATACCACAACGTGTCCCCACCATAGATTCTACTATTGTCCCTGTGAATTCATTCCACAAAGAACAAAATCTATTCACAGTACTTTAAAGTACTCTTGGCTATCATCATGCATTTGTGTTAGTTGTACAATGAAGCCATAGAAATTGAGAAGTTCTCAAGTAAAAGGCAGACTTAGAAGCACTGAAGAAACAAGTCTGCATGTAAAGAACAAATGGGAAAGGGGCAAAAATACTTTTTAAAAAAAGGCAGCTGTAATGTGGCAAAAGAGAATCATTATCAATGCACCTAGTATTTGAGTAGATGCTTGTCTCTGAAATGTTTCAGAGGGCACTTCTGTGGCATGTTTCTGTTTCTCTATTCTCAGATTCAGAGCTCAGAAGAACCAGTTTGTAGATTAAACAGCAGTGTTTAAGGAGAGACATTTTTACTAAAACAGTAGTGCAGAAGGAGACAAGAGAAAGGGCAAAAAACCCAGGATGGACAGCATTAAAAAAAGCTCCTTTTCCAAGTTGCATGGCAGCCATTTCCCTTCGTTCCTGTTGCACAGGGAATGTTCACATTGGTAGAACAAATCAGGGAGGGGTTGGAGATGTACTGTATATGCACCAGTAGCAATGCTCTGGGGTATGGTGCTAAGGAGAAAATGAAGTTCTATTCATTACATAGTTGGAGTAGAAAGAAATAGGTTCTCCATCCATCAGTGAAGGAATCGAATGCTCATTTTCTGCTCTACATCCACCTTCTCCAAAACCTGCAATAAAATTGAGAAACAGCTACTTAAGTTAGTGTACATCTCTCCTACAAGGTTTCTTATTCTAGTAGTGAGGGAATGGGCAGGAATGTGGGATGTCTTCAACTCAGCATGCCAGTCCTTCATCTAGATGGAGACTGCTGTTTCTCATTGTGGGCTAAGGTCCATCCAAGGGAAGGAACTTAGCCATCAAAGCCACAAGAAGGCAAATCAAAATGCAACTCATGTGGTTTCAGTCTGCCAACAGCACAGAAAGGCCTGGATTTCCAAAACTAGACTGTGTGGTAATGTCCAGCCAGGAAACACAAGGGAGAATGGAGTACAGAAAGGGATGTGAGCAATCATTGAAGAGCAAAATCAAGACCAGAGCACCACTAATGTAGATCATTGTAAAACTGGGGTGGCAAATTCATTCACTAAATTGCTATTAACACTGAGGCATGAAGACATTACTCTGCTCCAGGCTATTTCAGGCAGCAGACTTCAGTGCTCCAAGATGAAAGTAATTTATGTTTGATGAGACCTCTGGAAGTCTTTCAGTCCAATCCCTCAATTCCTACTTAAAGCAGGGCCGACTGAATCAGGTTGCTCAGGGCTTTGTCCTGGTTAAAAGCTTTAAGTAGCTCCAAGGAAGAAATTTCTACATCTTTCAGAAGCTATGACCATCCTCCTTGTAAAACATTTTCCTTAGAGCAAACCATGATTTCCCATGTTGCAACTTGTTTCTGTTGCCTTTTTGTCATCTCCAAGATAAGTCTAGTTCCTCTTGTCAATAGTATCCCATTAGATAGCTGAAATTGCTCTGCTACAGGATAACTTTCTCCACTAACTATCTAAAATGGCTCCCTATTATTACCTATTTTAGACTGTCACAACATGTAATTCAAAGTACCAGAGCTAGGAACTTGAATACCAGTATTAGTTGTGTTGCTAGCAGATGAAATATACCCGTGAAAGCTGATCAGTGCTATTACAGCAGAAGAATTAATCTGTTCTAACTGTGGTAGTCAGGTTACTTGTGTACAAAGAAGCTGCAAAACAGAAAGTTCTTCAGTATATTCAGGGCTGTAGCTTTATTTAAGAGTATAAAGAAACATGTGGACTAATTATTAGTACCCTGACAGTATTGAAAAAACCAAAACATGACTAATAAAGGAATTAAAAAGCTAGCAGAAGGCTTTGCCCAAATGCAGGCACAACTACTTCAATGACTTCCTCTCTGTTCCCATTTGCATTTGTCTGAATGACTTGCTCATTACTGAGCAGCTTCACTTAGTCATTAAAAACATAGTTTACAAACCTTTACAAATTCTGCAAAGGAGATGGCACTATCTCCATCTTGATCAGCTTCCTGGATTGTCCTGTCAGCAATGCTGCCCAGCTGCTCATCAGAAATATTTACACCAACCATCATCCGTAATACCTGTAGCATACAAAATAACCATCACTGACATAGGAACAGAAGTATTCTTAGTGTTTCCTTTTTATGTGTACTGTCAAAATAACACCACACAAGATTTTCACTGAATTAATTTCTAGCCAGACTTCTGTTGTCCTTTGTACATTAAGTCTTTCAGGAAGTACAGGTATCTTTTGCAGCCACCACTGACAAAGAATCCCGCTTTTTCACTAGGCAGCAGGAAAAGGCAGAAGCAAGAGAAAATTTTTGGAACTAGGAATGAGTAATTTTGTCCAATGCTTCTACTTTTTCCCCCAGAAAACATACCAGCATTTGATTGAATATCTGCTGTTTGAGATGTTTGCCTACAGGAATCTTGAAGGTACATGGTCCAGTGCCGTTACCCTCCACATTCAGTAAAGCATTTTCTGAGCAGATAGAAGAGGGCAGTTCCAGTCAAAAGCAAACCTTTTTCTTACATCAGGAACCACAAATTGCCATGTGTACTTCCCAGGATTAGTAGCGTGTAATTACTCCTAGCACAAGCCTAGTTTCATACGTATGCAGAACTGATGAACTTTGACTACCTTTGCTGCAATTTCAAGAAGTGTTATTGTGTACAGAGGATGCACAGAGGATCAGGCAAACAACCTAAACCACCTCAGTGACTGTCCTTTTAAAATCCTTTTAGAAGCACCTTTAAAAGTTACAGAAGGTGATTTTTAAGGAGCTTAGTATATTTGTTGAATGTTTAGGTGTCACTAGCAAAGTATCTGCCTAGCCTACCAAATAAGAATAAAGTCCCATACTATATTTAAAGCTTTAAGGCAGAGGTAAGCAAAGCCACCACATTACTCCAGCAGCTCTTTTGAGAAAACCGTTGCAACTCCCCTCTTCTAAGTGGGTATGAAGTGACAGAGATCATCATGATTGAGTCATTCAAAGCAGCCCTGTGCTATTTACCTGGAGAAGCTCATCCCTGGAAATTTTGTCATCTTTATCTAGATCATATAATCGAAAGGCAACTACAGAGAAGAAAGAAAGAGAAGGAACAGTTAAATTCAAGTGATGTTATTTATATTCATAATAATCGATGTATCTGAAAGAAAAACAACAAAACTAAGTACTTGTAAATTATTTTAAGATATTTAGCTTAGAATTTTAATTCACCATAAAACTCATCCTCAGTTCCATAAAGTATTGTTACCACACACAGGAATAGCATTACTGCCAATAATAGAAATTTTTTTTTGTTCACAAGCACTCTGCTTGCAGGATATTTCCTAAAACCTCAAGTCATGGAAGAATAATTATCACTAAGATACATTCAGACCTTTAATTTTAGAACCAATCATTTTTATATGATCATTCATTCTCTTTGACTATATTCTGGATGAGATATGACAAATTTTAAGTGCTCTGAGGACTGTGGCCAACTTTGATTAGCAAGAAAGAGCATTCTGCTCATAAACTGTAGGCAGATATCCAATACTTTAGAAAGTACTCAGCTGAAGGTGGGGAAAAAAAGCAGAATTATATGGAAGAACTGGAGAAATAAGCATAAACGCTCATTCATGTATGGGATGTGGCTTCTAAATATGAAATAATTTTGATACAAATCATTTTGAAACACACTTCTGTTATGAAATATCTTGCAAAGTATGTATATTACTCAAGAGTCAACTAATTCCACCAAATTCTAATAAAACAATGGCTCAATTGTTGACATTCTGAACAGATAAGGTTCCAAGTAAGCTTTTCAAAAGATCAGGCATTAGAAGAGATCATTCCACAGGAAATAACTGTGCAGGAAATCCCAAGCCCCCTTCCTCCAATCCTAAAGGGGAAAAAAACCCCAACCCAATGAAAAAGAAGATGAAAAAATAATTGATTCTATAGGAAGGTTCATATTTCTTACAGTGGAGCTTGTTACTTCTGCTGTTCAGTGGTTCTGGTCCATTCTGGTCTTTGCTCTTTTCATTATCTTCTATGGGTCGGAAGTGGGCTAGTGTCCTCATGAATCCACGGAAATTCACCTGGTCCTCTCTGTGTAAGAATTCAGCAGGTCAGTTTTTGGCATACCTTGTACAAGCTCTTCATTTCAGTGAGGAAGACTATTAATATCCGAAGCACCAAGACCATGTGAACTCTCATTCTCACCTCCCTGGGGTTTGGCTGCCTATGCTGTTACACGCTGGGATTGTGCTGTTACAAAGTATGACGTGTAAAAAACCAGAAGCTGCGAGAAATCTTACTGAGGGCTCTCCTTCCCTGATCTGCAAAGTCTATTTGAGCTGAAGCCCTCACCCTTAACCATACCTGAGCTATCTTGCTGATCTGGATTGACTTGATACAGTTTCAGCTCTGTCAGACTGGCCCACACGACTGCAGTCACTGGCCCTGCTCTGCTTTTTGTGTTCAGGTGTGTGCCCTTCTTCAGCAAGTACAGCAGCCCTTCCAACTTTGCTGTCACCCTTGGCCCCTGCCTGTGGGGCTGTCATTGCTCTGTGCTCTCTGACAGAGTTCTCTAGTTTCTGTGGGAACCAGCCATGTAAGTACTTCCCAGGATGCCTTGTTTCTGTTCAGTAAACCCTGCCTCATTTTAGCTGTTATTATGACTTGATCAGACAATCCAACCTTCATCAATCAGTAATAGCAACTGTGTTCAAGAGATTCCACAGGACAATCCAGAGAGGCATAATGAAGAGAGACAATATTGAAAATTTGATCATCTCTTTGGATTTGTGTTAGAAGTGTCACAATCTATGTCTTAAATGTAATAAAAACCTAAAATCAACCTACCAAAAAAGACAATGTAATAACAATGGTACACTTACTATATCAGATACAGTAAGACCAAATTAGTTGATTGTAATGCACAGAATAGTGTTGATACAATTTTCTTTAAGAACCAAATTCTATACACGGCCAGGAATTTCTTCATAAAGTGTTCAGTAGTTTAAGAAGAAGAGTGGAAAACTGTGACAGGAGCCTGAGCTTGTCAATAAATAAAGCCCAAAAAAGTCTTGTAAAGTCGTAAAGTATTTCTCATTAAGAGAATTAAAATATGCTGAGGAAATTATGTACCCACACACACTGCATGGCAAGTTTGAAGTATTCAGGTATTAGTCAATCCAAATTCTGTGCTTTAACTATCAGCATTTCACTTCTATGAAAACTTCTGACAAACCACAAATTTTGTGCCTGCTCATAAATTCAGTTTGTTGAAACTCACCCTTCTGGAAAGAAGGCATTGATAATTCTGTCTCCGAGTGGATTGATGGCTAGCTCTGGAATCCTCTGGAAATCTTCACGGCTAAGGAAAGCAAGAACACAAACAGTCAGCATAAAGCTGAAGTCAGAGAAGTTGCTTAAAAACAATTTACAGTAAAACATCAGTGGAATCCTATTTCTGCAGCAAGACATTTGGTGATTTTGAAAATGCAACTTTTTAAATCATGTTTTCTTTATGACTAATGGCAAAATAAAACGAAAGACAATGCCAAACCTATAGAAACTTTACTGTAATGATGCCAACTAGTTTGCAATATAAGAAAAGGAAAGCTTCTGAAGTTGTTTTGAAAGAAATTCTGGCTCAATGAAAATATTCATTGGAGTTTTAAAATAATTATTTTGGTACTTAATCATATGAGTTGTCATGACTTTTCTAGACTGCCTTATTTCAGATTCTGGAAGAATACCACACTTCTCTAAGAATACTGTAGGTCATTACCATGTTCTAATACATGTTTTTTGTTTGTTTATGCAATAAATCTGTATTTTATTATAAATACCAAATTTCAGATTATTTTTGCTTCAAGCAAGCAGTATTCCTATTTTAAAATGGCAATGTTACACTTTTGCAGGTACCTGTACACCAGATATAATTTCACCAGTACAGGCAAGTACTCACTGCTCTTGCCAGCCATTCTATTTTCTGGTCATGATTATTTGTACACAGCACAATATAAACACAGCTATGCTTACACTATTATTCTCCTGATCTGAAAGACATCCTGAGCTGTACTGCATACACATTTTAGAACAGTATGACATGAACATAGGCTTCATTCTCCTATTAGAATTGCACTAGGATTTTCTCTTTTCTTTCAACCTGACAGACTGTCAGTGACAGCAGAGTGGGTAATCTTGGTGTGACCAAGGCAAACACACCAAATGTATCTTAGTGAGCAGGTTTGCTTGGTTTGTTTTTCCTTACAACAGAACACAGCAACTCATCAGTTAGTTCAAGATGCACTTCCTAATCATCTAGATTCTAAATTGCAAACAGCAAGGGGGTTAAACTGTAAGAAATTCCCACCCTGTTCTGTCTGGATCTGTAACTTGACGTTTCCGGCCCAATCTCCAGAAATACTGGCAGTTCCCTTCGAGTCAAATGCAGTCTTGCTGGTTTTGAAATTGGGGTCAAAGTCTCAAACTTGATTACTGAATGTTTGCTACTTCTCAAAACTATGTTCACTAACTAAACTGGCAAGGTCTGACTCATGACATCATTAAACCAAAAACTTGGCTAAGTAAAGTAAACACAAACAAATTTTGAGATTATTTAAATATAAAAGCCTTTTATATTGCTGTGATATTAAAGGGTAAAAAAGAAACTGGCTGACTTTATCACCAGTCTAGCTTGGGAAAGGCAGTGAAGCAAGATGTTCTAGTTTTAAATGTATTCTAAAGCACTTTTTGTACCCAGTCACCACCACAGCACTGTTAAGAATCCTAATTACAGTGCATCTGGTTAAACTGTCTGACCTTCTAACAGAGTGACCTGACCATATTTTTAAGTTATCCCAGCAAACTTCTCTGACCAGGTCCTGTGTTATTTTTAATAGGCAAAGTTAACATCTGTTTAACATGATCAACTTGTTACCGGACCCTTCAGGACTGCAACATTTTAAGCTATTGCTGAAGGGCAAAGTATGCATTAGTGATTTAAGCAGGAGATGCAGTGATGTGGAAAGCCTATGTCCTAATAACAGGATTTTAACAGCAGAACTTCAATGTCAATGCTAACTTTATAACCTAAAAGCAGCAGCTGCTTTCTCTCCCATGTAGACCAAAATCTTAATCCTTCAGAAATTTTTACTTGCATATAATGACATTTTAGTGTTCAGCCTCCAGCGATTCTGTTTTCTAACAGGAGATTAAAAATTAACCACAAATAATTCCCTGGTTTCAAATCTATTTGTCCTGTCATTATCAGGGTTGCAGCAGAGCACTTTTGCTTATTAAGAGCACATTACTGAGTGAGTGTTATAACTGAAATAGCTGCAACAACCATAAAAGCAAATGAATGTGAGGCAAGTTATTCTCCACTTTATAAAGCTAAGCTCTCCTGCATTCATTAGGGACCAACTTCACCTGGCTGAAGCTGGCACTTACATGAAATTTAATACCCTCTACTACTTGTGTGTTCATGGGCAACAAGACTCTTCTAAGGTATCTTTACATGAACCTGGCTCTTATGAAATCTTTGCTTAAATGCAACAGGCAAAGCCACCTTAAATTGCATGTGGACATTATGCAGGCCAACCATTTAATACATATGCCAGTGTATTCACAATTAGATGTCATTTGCAGCTAAGAATTTCTAGAGTCTAAGCAGGACAAGTGTTCCTAAGCATGAGTATTCCCTCCAAGGCACAGAGCAGATCCCTACTGTAAAGGTAGTTCTGCATGATCCTAAAGACTGCAAAAAGCCTACAAGACCCTTTTTTTCCTTCTGTTTCTGGTTGTTCATTCTCCTGTTACTTCTAGATGTTAGCAAAACGCTGTTCTATTTGTTCAGGGTGACAGGGATGAGGAGGGGTATCTAGAGCTGAGGGAAAGTAAAATAATGGAAAGGAAAAAACTCCCATATATATGAGCATCAGAAGTGGCAGAGGAAAGGAAAGATGCCCAGACTATATAGGTAACAAGAAATGACTTGAAGAAGGGAAATAACTAAAAGCAGTAAGGCGTATTATGCAAGTTAGTCAAAAATATTTAAGAGCTCGCTGCTGAAGAGGTTCCATTGCTCCATTCCCTTTGCTAACATCAGCTTTGCATTCATCTAACCTTTTGATGGTCTAACGTATGCCCTATAAAAAACTCCCTACCTTCCCCCTCTCCAATTAGCTTTCTGTTGAATTCACAACTTGAGGCAGTTGAAAAACTTCAAAAAAGCCTAAGAGCACCACAGCTGACAATGAGGTGCTGGAAGCCTGGAGATGCTATGGGGAAAGAATACAAATATCCCCACCCTGCAGGATTGTGTCATCCATCTCATCTAACTCCATCCTTACGCATGCTCTACGCAAATGTTGCCTAACTATCACAGCACTAATTGGTTCATAAACCTAAGGCCAAGGAGTATGTCAAATGGTGATAATTAGATGAGCAATAAGGAAGGGAAGAAAAAAGGCAGCATGCATAAAGTGTGGTTGAAGATACAAGCATAGACTATTCCTGTACCCTGTCTTTTCCAATCCAAACCCATATCCTTCCTGTCTTTTCTATTTTAGATAAAGCTAAAAATGCTTTGCATTTTCTTGAGCAAAAGTAAAGAATTCCACATTCACAGAGCTAGCTTTTATGTTTTGCAATCTTGAAGTATCTCTTTTAACTAATAAGACCAAGCCTGACATCTTTCCAGACCCAGATGGTTCAGTCAGCTGACAAAGACTGACAGATGGCCTGGCTGGCTCATGTTACCCTTCTCTCAGGATCAGAGGCTTTCTGAAGTTCTCCAGAAGACATGTGTGAACAGCCTTCATAAACACAACACATGTATAAACAGCTCAGTGTGTCTATTCTATGTAGCTGCCAGCTTTCAGATCCTGCCTTCTTCTATGCTTACCAGGCTATACCAATTACTGTACAGTAAAAACCCCTTCTCAAGTGCTTAACCTGTCTTTTCCTCAGTGCCCCAGAAACTACTGTTAAGTGGGAGGTTCCATACAAAAGTTACAGGCAAAGATTGCAGTGTACATAAGAACCTCCTTTTACTGCTCTATGTATGTCTGTCTAGAGCTACTTACTAGTTGATAAGCTTTGGAACAAAGGTATTCTTGTGTGGTGTACACTGCAGTACCAGCCCAACAGGGACACTCACTAAGCAATCACATCCTTGCCCTGTTCATGCTATACTATTTCCCCATTTGGAAATCAGCATGTAAGTAAGGAAACGTGCAGTCTTTTCCTCCTGAGCTATAGTTAGGATGTAAACAGAACAAGTATATTCCAGCTTTCACAATTTAGATGTAGCTATGGACAAGCAAGGGTATCAATCTTTTGTTTTGACAACTCAGCATGTCACAACATTTAAATCAAAGGTGACAAAAGAATTTTCAAGAACAGTTTTGTCTTGTCTTTTTCAACATGGTTTTGTTTAGAAAAATTCATTTTGTTTAGAAAAAGTGAAGCTAAGGAAAATTACAAAATTTTTCTACACTTTTAAAGAAAGGTGAAGGTAAACCTGATATTTTTATCTTTACAGGTAAAAATGGCTGTAGTCACTTAGAGAATAGATATGTGAGAGGGGAAAAAAAGAAGCAAAAACCAAAAACTTTTTGAAGACCAAGCTTTGTCTTTATCAATAACCATCTCTAATATTTCATTTTTGTAACTCTTTAAAAACAAAGTACCTTGAAATTGCACATAGGTACACTGGATAAAAATATCTGGCTATGAAAGATTTCTGCTTTTGATTATAGTTCCAGAACTACCAGGATTAATCATCATCTACCAGATTTTCTGTACAAAGTGCTCTTTACTTTGCCCTTCTTCAGAAGTGTGGTACACATTTAAAGATTTATTTCATGCCATAAAGAACTGACTGACATTTCTTTTCCTAATCATGGTCACATGAGTGATTTTATCACGTTTGATTTGTAAGTCAAAGGTGCAAGTCATCCTTACGGAAACAATAAATCTTGCTCACAGGAAACAAACAGAAGACATACCCTCTAAACTGTTTGGTGGTAGTAAGCAAGTGAAAACTTCTTACTTGTCTTAAAGCATCGAGTTCTCTTTGATCTGTATCTCAGAAACCAACATCTATGACCTTCCAAGCTGTAGTTCTTGCTCTCTCCTCAATCTATTTTTCAGGAAGTAGTTTTCCATTACTTAAACTTACAAAACTGCATTTTGAGGGTACCGGAACAAGTTTAAAAAATTGAATGCCACTCTTAAGTCAGACACGTTTGAGAGTGGGCTGTGCTTAGGGGGCAAGACTGCAAGTCAAGGGATCATAATACGCACGGTTGCTAGGATTTTCCAAACAATCTCCACTTCCTCTCCTAAGTACTACATGATTGTCAACAATGGAAGTCTGCCTCCTCCTGATGCATAATACTGTGAAACTAAGCATTGTGCAACAGACATTCATAGCATATTTAATCAATTACTCCTCTTACATAAACTGAGTACAATCACTTTGACATTTACACAAACCTTACAGATTGAGTAAGTGAATTTAGTGTTGGAGGAGAACATGCAATAGATGAGGAAGAGCATGTCCTAGGTTCAAATTGGGCTAGACTAATTCAGTAGCCATCACCTTTATTCATCAATGAATATTCAATTCACATATAAAGTTTGAAAAGGCAGTTAATGTTCTTTTCCAAATAATTTTAAACATAAGGAGTATTAACCTTATCCACAATCTCATCAGTTGATCTCTACATCAGAATTGCCAATGCTACTATTTACATAATGTATTGGTTTAAGGGTCAGAGTGGGCTTTTCGAAGTTCCTGCACATCCCATGCCAAGCCAATTTTTTATGTGCACAGTCCATTTAGTCCCTTCAGCTATGCAAGTCTAGAAATTTACAGTACAGCCACAGTCCAAAGCACTGGAGTCAATCAGCCTCAAAACCTACAAAAGACAAAAAGGGAAGGAGAGTATTTTCAACCCAAAACAATCACTCTGTAGTCCTGTTTACCATACAATTCCACATCCACGTACGTGAATGCTGAGAAGTCAGCAATTCGTGGCACCAGAAGGAACTGCGCATTTCCTTCAGGAAAGGAACCTGCAGTAAGCCCAAAGTGCTGCCAAAGATCACATATCTTACAACTTGCCACTTTGACCTTTTAAGAGGTGATTCCAGCATTACAGTTAGGTTGGTTTAAAGGCAGGCCTATAGCTTTTCTGGGTTTATAGTGCATCCTGCAGTCATATTTTACAAGATCACAAACAAAACCTCAGGTGATGCCTGAATCACTGAATTTGACTGGGATAGAGCTGCTATGAAAGAAATTAACTCTGTAAGAGCCAGATCTCATGTTATGCTACAACGATGTGCCTTTCTCCTTCCGACTCTCTCCTGCATTCTTCTCCATCTTTCCTGTGCCACTGTGGCTACAAGGTGAATGGGAAACAAAATCCATGAGAGCAGGAAAGGCTACAGAATGACAGCAGGCAGGGGTATATTTTAACAGGCCATCATCTCACCAGAGTTTACCTTTTGGTTGGAAATACTATTTTCTAGCAGACTTGGTCCATCAAAATGAAAAATATTTTGCAGATAAAGTTAAAGACTCATCTTTATTTAATTAATGACTAAGCTGTTAGAAACCAGTTTACTTCTGTAGCTTTCGAATTGCAGATAGGAAACAAACATTAAAGATCTTAGAATATTCTGCACTTCCACTTTAAATAATAGAATGTTTAGTCACAATGACTTGGTTCCAGCTCTTTTTTATTTTTAAGCATACTAATAGAGATGGGTGTTCAACAAGAGGTACAAAATTAAATATATTAAATGGATTGCAGATCCAAGTAGTGTTTTAAGACACTGGATATCAGAGACAAGTAAGTATAGACCTTTTTTCTTATGAAAGCCAGGATAAAGATGACACAACAGAACCATTCCTGTATTAAATAGTAGAAGCAACATATAAAGAAAGGCAAGAAATAACAATCTAGAAGTGTGGTTTCACAATTCTGAACATTTTTATAAGACTCTGAATAGCAAATCTGAACTCTCTATTAACTACTACAAACCTTCAACACAACAGTAAAGACAGTTGTTACTTAGAGCACCTCAGCTCAACAATTAAACTTTTCATGTAGACAGTAGGTATGAAAAAACTTGTTACAACAGCCTCAGTCATTTGCTAATGAGAAAAACAGGCAGACATCCTGCAACAGCAAGCCACCAGTAGAGATGTGCCAATTACCCACCTAAGAGTGCCATTTTCTCCTTTGTCCAGGCTGGTGAAGCGACTGTACAGGCGGGTGATTTGACTGTGGGAGACTGGAGAAAAAAAGAATGAAGATGACAAATTAGCATGTTAATGATTCCTCATAGGAGAAGACCTCATTACACTGAACTGAGCTGTTGCCAGAAGCTGTATTCAAAAGAGAGTTCACGTAGAACCAGTTACATTGAAAGCACATGGCAAGGAGCATTTAGGGACTTTATGAGCTATAAATCACAGCTTAATATTCAAGAATCCACAAATTAGCTCATTCTTCAAAAATCTAGCTCCATCTTCTATCCATTTCTATTTTTTATCTTTAACAATTTTTGGTTATCTGATTCAGTAAATGTCAATTAAAAAGAAAAAATATTTGGTTCACAGTTCCACTTTATTTCCTTTAATTCCTTTACAGCTAGAAATAATCTGAACACAGCCTACACTGATAACATCTATATCACTCATGACACTAAAGCCCCCTGCTATAGAATCTTTCCTTCACTTTTGCTTATCTCTACTCCCATTGTCTGTTTTCCACCTAAAGACAGAAAGTGAACTCAGTTTCTCTGCATCTGGCAAGTGGTCAGAAAGGCTTTAATTTTTACTTTACTTTTCTTCCTTTACAGGACTGCTGAAATCTGAACATTTTGTGGTTCACAGAATAAGAGAATAACCTGACTTGGAAAGGACCCAGAAGGATCATAGGAGTCCAGCTCCTGACCCTGCACAGCACCATCCTCATGTGCCTGAGAACATTGTTCAAACATTTAAGGAACTCTGTCAGGCTGGTGCTGTGACCCCTTCCCTGGGGAGCCTGTTCCAGTACCCATTCACTCTCTGGGTGAAGAACTTTGTCCTAATATCCAGCCTAAACCTTCCCTGTCACAGCTTCATGCTTTTCCTTCTGGTCCTATGACTGCTCACCAGAGAGCAGAGATGAGGAAGGTTTTGTTCCAGAACTTGGAGCCAAAGATAGATTTATCATTAAATTTAATAGTATTATTTAGATTGTGCATTCAACCAGCAATACTTTGGTGCCCAGCCCTCTGTTAAGATCTCTCTGCCTTCGAGGGAGTCAACAGCTCCTCCCAACTTAGTGACACTGGCAAACTTACTTAGTATGCCTTCCAGTCCTGCATCCTAGCTGTTCACAAAGACGTTAAGGAGAACATCTCATTAACATCAAAGATGTTGAGGAGAACACACCAGCCCTGAAATGGAGCCCTGCAGAACCCTACTAGTGACTGGTCACCAGCCTGATGCTACCCCATTCACTGAAACCCTTTGCACCCAACCTGGGAGCCAATTGCCCAGAAAATTAATTTCCAGGTTCTGGGACATGGAATTAAAAATTAAAAAGCCTATTTCTAAAGAAATTTGAGAAGGAGTTGAGCTACAAAGCAAGCAGAAAGTTATTGCAGACTTTAAATCTGCACTTTGAAACATAAATTACAAAGGCAATATTAAACTCAGCATAACTGTGTCAACATTGCCAAGGTACTAGACAACCCAAGATATTAGACAACTAGATCTTTAGTCTGTGATGTGAGTGGGATAAATCTCTATAGAATAGCAATTCCTTTAACACTGAAAGAACACTTGTCCTGGTTTCAGCTGGGACAAAGTTCATTTTCTTCTTAGTAACTGGTACAGTGCTGTGGTTTCTGGATTTCATAGGAGAGTAACGATGACAACACACTGCTGTTTTGGCTGTTGCTAGGTAGAGCTTACCCTAAGCCAAGGGCTTCTCAGCTTCCCAGGCTCTGCCAGTGAGGAGGTAAACAAAAAGCTGAGAGGGAGCACAGCCAGAACAACTGATCTGAACTGGCCAGAGGGATCTTCTGCACCACAGAACATCATGTCTGGTGTATACAGTTCCGGAGGGAATTGGCCAGGAGGGGCCAACTGCAGTCTGGGGACAGGCTGGGCATTGTCAACAGGAGGTGAGCAGTACTCTACTGTGTACAGTACTTGTACTGTGCTTCATTCGTCTTTCTCTGATTTTATTTCTCATTCATTACAATTAGTATTTTCATTGTTATTATTGACACTTTAAAAATTATTATTATATTTTACTTTATTTCAATTATTAAACTTTTTATCTCAACGCATGGGTTTTACCTCCCCTCTCCCCGAGCTTCTACCCCGACCCTGACAGGGAGTAAGGAAGCATCTGTGTGGTACTTAGTTATCAGCTGAGATTAAACCACAAGGCCCTACAGGAGATCTTGGCTTTTCAGTCTCTTCTGATAAATTTAATAAATACATGAAATAAGACTGAATTGAATGTTAATGTGTATTCAGTAAAGGTGTGATTGTCTACAATGTTAAACTAGTATTTACTGTAATTCTCAGATTAAATAGTTTAAAAAGCCTTCACCAGGACATCCACAATCCTTCTCTTACTTGCTCAAACTTATTTGGGAAGAAGTTGCACAGTAGTTGTTTGATCTGTGACAAGTGAGGCAGGTTTCTTTTCAGGTTTGTTCTTTCTTTCTCTAGGCTATTTGTTTTTGGTTCAACACTTCTGTCCTTTAGCGTGACCTGCCAGCAACTGGGTTTTCAAACACATCCCCCCCCCTCCCAGCCTTCTTGTCTCCTCAGCGACTTGCATTCTCTGCATAGGATTGGGCAATTTGCTCAGTTTCACCTCAGGCAACTTCTCTACGATAAGACTGGGCAGCTTGCTCACTTCCAAGTTAAGCAACACATACAGAGAAAACAAGTACCAGTACTCTAAAGACTTCAACCTTCCGCATTTCTGATTTAATGTTTTAGATACCACACCAACAACTGATGGTGAAAAAAAAGAAGGCTGGAGTTAGATCTATTAGAAGTCCCATACTCCCACTCCTCCCTGAAAACAAAGAAGGTGATGAGAATTCTACTCAGCTATCATTCCCAAACTGATGTCAGCATCTCCATTTTTGGAACATCGCTGGAACAGCTAGTATGTGAGAAATAGTCTGTAGCTGTTGACAGGAGAAGTGATATTTTCATTAACGTCACACCAGACAAAAAGCATGTCACAGCTCTGTGCAAAAGGAGGATGATTCAGGTTCACCACTGTATTCTGTCGTAATTTCCTTTTGGCTCTCATCCCTCACAAAAGCTGTGTCACTGGACATTTTTCAGTGCATTTGTAAGCAAAGTAAAGATTCTCATAAATAACTAGTAGAGTTAAGATCTGCAATTTATGACTGCTTCTAAAGTTATGACTGAAAATCTACGGTTAAAGTTTAAAATTAGCTGAAACACCATTTTATACTGCTACACCACTAAGATCATCCTAAAAATTTAGATTCAAGACCTCTAAATTAGGATTTGCTCTCTCTATTTTACTTATGTTAAATCACTGTAAAGTTTTTAGCAATTACATATTCTTGTCTACAACAATAGCATAAACTCATATAAATATATATATATATATATATATATTTGGAAAATATATAAATATTAATCAGAAAAATCTATTATCTAACATTTTTTCCTCCCAAATTCAGGTATGAGCATTAATTTATTATTAATCCTTAGGCAGAGTGCTTCAAAGCATGGAAACAAAGGGTGTGAACCAAATAGTTTGAATACTGTTACATTCCAACAGCTTTCCAAAAGCTTGCAACAGAATGCAGACAAGCAACATCTTGGGTCTCTCATCTGTTTTTTTTTATAGTTGTTACTGAAATATCAAAGCAATTAGGATGACTTCAAGGTGTTTTCCTGCTCAAATCTCAAAATGTTTATATGCAAAGCAAACACTTTCCAGACAACACCAGGTGAGATTTAGGACTGTCAACTTCAGGCTTCACACCTGCTGCTGAGAACCTCATGCATTACCTTTGCACATGTCTCTGAACTTACCCTACAAACTGCTCTTCACTACCACAAAAAAGAGAAGAATTTTAACCCAAGTAAATTTCATTCAAGAGATTGTGTCATTGCTTAGCTTTTGAAAGACTATGCCTCTAGTGCCCTAAAAGACATGTTCTTTATCTGTTCTGCTGAACATTAACATACAGTTTCTCACTCATGTCAGTATCATTAGCTATTCAGCTTTGTGCTACATGAAATTGAGCAGAAGTTATATAATTCCAGAGTTGAACTCAATCAAATTGGTTAAGTGTTCTACTCAGTACTACACACCTACCCCAGATGAACTGCAGGAAACACATTTCACAGTAAAGAGTCCAAAAAGAAATCTTTGGGAGCACTTATCAGACCACCAGTTCAAGATGGACTTGTAATGCTGCCAGACTTTTTCATGTCTACAAAGTCCCTTTCTCAAACTCTTCAGTAGCTAAAGTACCAGCAGCATCAAGTTTCCAACAGACCACAGCAGTCTATTCAGTAACACCACCTGAGCATTCTGCCTGTGAACTTTGACCCAGTTAACTAGTGTTTCTTTGGGTTTTTTCCCTACCTTGTATGAATATTTTCACCTATATGAAGTGTAAAACAGTGCTAACATCTTGGTGGAATTTTCCATCTACCTAGAGAAGTATAAAAAGCAGAGAAAAATCACATTCCTAAACTGCAGTTACAGACTGGGGAGAAGAAGAAAATGATTGATAACATCATGAGACACACTTTGATGACTTACAGGCAAGCATGAGTCAGAGATTAGCAATGGCTGGTTAGCAAAGTGGCATTAATTATAAAACTTACTAGATAAAAACATGGGGAAATGAATGGACATCAGTTCACAAAGCTGAAACCCACCAGTCATAACTTTGATCACCCTCTGATGATACAAGAAGAGCATTTAGAGGCTAGCAAGAGTCAAGTGGATTTATTGCTTACAAGGCCTATATAGCCATCTAAATGGTATTTATTTAACTATCACGTAAGTAAACTTTAAGGAATAAAACACCACAGACAATAAATCAAGTAGCAGCATGAGGAAAAATGTAAAACCTTCTGGAAAAATATTCCATATGTGGGGTTTGGATTTTGAAGCATCTTTATAAATGAGAGGAGGCTACCTTTACTCCATGATCTTTGTGATTAAAAAGAAAAAAGCCACAGAAAGTTATTGCTGGATAAGCAGACTTTGACATTTCTACTTGTTTATCACAGCTTTCCTGTACAAGGTTTTCATGACAGATGGAAAAAGGATCATGGAAACTATGTTAACTCACTCAGCCTGCCACTACACTAGCTCCAGTGCTCTCTTAATCTTCTACTCCTCTCCTGTAGACATGCATTTTCCTGACACAAATAAACTGACACTTAAGAAGAATATATCATACCATTTATATTGGAAAGAAAACTGAAGAAAGCATTTTCAAGTAGCAAGAACAGATCAGAATGTACATTCAGAAGAAAAATTGGAAAAGCTGGGCACAGCATGTTAACCTGAGAAGTTTCCTGGGGAACAAACAGCAAAGCAATACCTATGATGTTATGACCTCTGCTCCCCAGATAGTTAGGAAGGCATCTTGCATTTATTATCATTTAGTGGAACTAAATAATTTATTGTCATTTGCTGGAACTCTCAGGCAATCATTCTACCAGGCAAATTAACAACACTGGAGTTTCACCTTCTCTAAGGTACTTTATGTTTGTGCAGTACAACTCGATCAAATACTGTAGGGTAAAGTATCTAAATATTAGAGTCCAGCTTATATAATGCTCTCCCAGTTGCTGACTAGTACAGGAATTTCACTTCTTTTTAGTTAATAATACTTATCTCTCGTGAGTTACATTACTTCCTTTAGGATTTAAATGCCACTCAGCATTCATTCTGAATACCCTTACGGCAACTTTTGCATTAGCCCATAAAACAAATAACACTTGGGGAAAAAAAATTACTATTCAACGACAGTTTCTCTGGGTTAAAAACTGAGAGACACTCCAGCACCAGGCATCGATACAGACAACTCTTCAAAACCCAAGGAGTTAGCTCTGACCGAATACAATACTGCACACACCAAGAGCACCGTTTCCCTTCTATCCCGCTGGGATCTCGCTGCTGCTACCGGCAGCGGCGGGGGGGAACCGAGAGGCGCTTCCTAGGTTTCCGCGGGCCTGCCACACATGCCGGCCCCGGGGGCTGCGCTGCCTGGGACCGGGCACTGCCCCGACGCGAACGCCGCGGCCGCGCCGGGCAGGGCCTGCCCGGCCCCAGGGACTGCGAGCGGCCCCGCTCCGGCCGCCGAGCCCGCGTACTGCCCGCCCTGCCCCGCCCCGCCGCACTCAGGCCCCCGCACTCACAGCCCGTCTCCTTCTTGATCTCCTCGATCTCCTCGTCCCGCAGCAGAGTGGACGCCCGGGACCCCATCGCCGCCGCTGGGCCCGAGGAGAAGGGAAGGGAGGGGCCGGGGGAAGAGTTACGCAGCCGAAGAGCGGCGACGGCGGTGCCACAGCCGCCCCGGCACAGGCCCGACCGCGGCCGCCCCCTGCTCTGAGGCGGACGGCGAGCGCGCACCGACTGCCGCAGCCCCGCCCGCCGCCTCCGCCCAGCCCGGCCCGGCCCGGCCCGGCCCCGCCCGCCGCCGCCCGCCCCTCACAGCCCGGCAGCCGCCCCCGGATCCCGCGCGCAGGCGTGTGGGAAGCTCCTGTGCGCAGCGAGAGAGCGGCCGGCTGAAGTCACTGCGTTGTCCTTTCTTTCCCAAGTTGATAGTGGCTCGCGGTCCTGCGGTCTTGCTTTGTTTTGCAAATCGCAGAATCACAGAACGGGGGAGGTTGGAAGGGACTGCAATGGGTCAACTGGTCCAAGCTCCCTGCTCAAACAGCACTTGACACAGGATCCCATCTGGATGATTCTTGAGTATCTCTTGTGAGGGAGGCTCCACAACCTCTCTGGGCACCTGATCCAGTGCATGGTCACCCGCACAAGAGAGTTTTTCCTCATGATCAGGTGGAACATCTGTGCATCCATTTCTGCCCATTGCCTCTTGTCCTCTTGCTTAGCCTGGCTCCATCCTCTGACACCTTCCTTCAGATACTGATAGACATTGAAGAAGTCCACACTCATCTGTTCTCGAGGCCAAACAGGCCCACTCCCTCAGCCTATCCTCCAGCTGACCATTCATCCTTATTGCACTCCACTGGTTGCTCCAGAAGCTCCACATCTCCCTTTACTGAGGAACCAAGAAATGAACACACCACTTCTGATACAGTCTCACCAGGGATGAGCAGAGGAGCAGAATCAACCCCCTCGAGCTGCTGGCCATGCTCTTCCTAGAGCACAGGACACCGTTGGCCTTCTTGGCCACAAGGGCACGGCTGGCCCATGGCTTGTTGCCCACCAGGACCCCCAGGTCTTTCTCTGCAGAGCTGCTTTCCAGCAGGTCAGTGGTAATGATAAGCTCCTACCTCAAAGAGTGGAACCTGATGTATGTCTATTTTTTTCCCTCCTTCATGTCAGTGAAGAACTTGGAAACTGGCAGAAGCGCTCCAGGATTAAGGATAATTTTTGGTCATGGAATAGTCAATGGTGAGGTTTGCTTACTGTGTTTTGGGGCAGGGGGGTTGTGCCCACCAATAGTTCAGCATTTTAAATCCTTTTTGGTTCACATCTGAATTACTTGGTTTCATTTTTTCTCCTAAAATCAGTAGGAATTAAAATTATGTATAATCAAACAGCTTTTGTTTCCCAATTATCTATAAGTGAAATAATAATAATAACAGCTCACTTTGGGAAGGTCTTGGGACTGTACTGAATTAAAGCTTACTGGTTAAATAACAGTGGTTAATGACCAATGAGACTGCTAATGAAAGTAACTCCTCCAAAGTATTCAGTTGAGATAAGAGTGCCCCCTGTTTACATCCTGAAGGCAAGTTCATTTGATAGGTTGTTGTACATGTGCAAGACTTTCCCTTTTGGACTGTGCTGAGAAGTTAAAATGCTTAAAGGTCATGTTAACTTGGTCTTACTTTTATTCACATAGGCAAAAACATCTCTATTGAATGATCTGTTTATCTGAGCCTCCTTCACTAATGGCATAAATATGGGAATATTTAAGAAAAACATTTCTAATTTATAAAGGTCCTGTGCATTTCTATTGCCATCTGCTTTGCCTCAGGGATAGGAGCAAAGTGCTGAGGGGCAACTAGCTAGAAGGCATCTACTGGACTTAGAAAGTGATTAACTTACTTCATTCTGCCTTTTTTTATGTACTTGCTTTATTCTATATGTAATAGTCTGTAAATTAATTAGTTATAGTTCAATGCTGACTTTGTTTCTGATGGGATGCTTAAGTCATTAGACTTGACTAGTCTTTAACGAGTGCCCAAAAGTTGCTTTTCAGCACTAGAATATAAATTGCTTCTGTCATTAAATTAAACAGATTCAGGGAAGGGAACAGCAATGCTTTTTGAGTATAGTGAAATGCTTCCTTCCTTTCACAGAAGGAGATGGGATGGGCAGTGCTTGCTGGGGGAACCACAACTCACATTGACTATAATTCTGATTTTCAAACTCAGTTGTTCCAAGTTTGTTTTCCTCACCTCTGAAAAGGTGAACAAGGTGGTGGGTATAAGGCTTCTTCCAAGGTAAAAGGTTCCTCCAAGGCATTGTTTACAATTCTTCTCTCTCACATTTTTCTCTCTCTTTTTTATTTTTGTTTGTTTGGTTTGGTTTTGGTTGGTTGGTTTTGATTTTGTTCTTGTTTCTTGTTTCCCAGTAGTGTTCCTAGGTAGAAGAATTTCCTTGGTTTGTTTCCTTGTGGTTTAGGGAGAATTTCCTATGAGCATTTCACCTATGGTGGAATGGTTCCAGAACAATTTTACAGGAAAGTTAGAGTTATATAGATGCTCTCAAAACATTTATAAGTGTGCCTTCAGAAAGCTAGTAAAAATATATTTCAAACTCCTACAGACCCATGCTCCAAGATGGTTTTACTTTAAGTCTTCTCACAAGACCACACTTGAATAGTTTATTCAAATATTATATTTCTTCTTACGGTCCTGTGATGTTACCATTTTTTATTATTTTAGTAACTTCTATTTGACTACAGTAAAGTTTCAGTGGTGCAACTGTTTTTTTCCTATTGGTGAGCTTGTATAATTGCCCTCCAATTACACCACCCAACTAATGGATCAAATATTATTGATTCAGGGTAAAGACTTACAGACATTTAATTTGCATCATTCTTGGGCTCCAGTCAGGTACTTCATTCTTTGTGCCTTGAACTGCAGTTTACTTTAAGACTGTTTCTGATCTTTGCAGTGAACATCCGTTCAGATTCTGCTTTCACCTTATATTTTCAGAATAAATGTGAAATTTTATCTGAGATAAGGGCTTTTTTATGGAAAATAAGCTTATTGTTGGCTAGCTTCAGGATCTTCTGTAAGAACCATACACACTTAATTAAGGACTTGCTTCATATGCAGCAGTTCATTTTCTGAACAGAGGCAGAGGGTATTGCCTGAAATATTTCTCTTTCACATTGCACCAGCATGGACATTTTAATAATGTTTTGACTTTTGTATTAGGTTTGTTTGTCTTGCTTGCTCAGATGCACTTTAGGCTGTTGAAGGAACAAACAAGCAGACACAGAACCAAGCAGACTGTGGCCCGTGGAGTTCTCCCTATGTTTCCTTAGAAAGCCATCTCAGGGCTTCAGATAGCTCAAAATATTCCCTCTGAGGTAATGTGGATATTAGCCAAGCAGTGTGCTTAGTCTTTGTCAGACAACGTTTTTCCCAGAGATTGTTATCTCTTGGTTTGTCTGTATCAGAACAAGATGTATTCTGAGAGAACAATGGTAACAGAAAGGTAGGTACAGAGCTTATCTGCAGACATTGGAAGGAAACCAGCCTGCTTTCTAAAATGTTTATCCTGTAGCTCTTACCAACTGTGAAAGTGGCTGAGTAGCACCACTGATCTTTTGGAGAAATCAAAGTGCTTCAGCCAGTGAGCATTCCTCTTGGTGACTATTTTAATCTTACACTTGTTCATGAAATGTACATGGTGTGATATATAACTCAAAGCTCAGTAAGTCTGTTTGTAGGGACACAGTTTGTGGTAATTGGGAGTGGGGCTGCAGCAGAGCCTCATCCCCCATGGGCTGCAGGTGTGAGCAGCAGGTGAGCAGCATTGACAGCAATGAGCCATGGAGTGCCCAGGGGCACTGACCCATCACCAAAGGGAACAGAGGGCACACAGGTGCAGTGCATGAACATCAGGGGTATAAAAGGCTGGGCTAAAGAATAAGAAGGGCAGATGCTTGCAGCCTTCTGAGGTGGTATGGTGATGCTCTGTATGGGTGAATGCTTGAAGCCTTCTGAAATTGTATGGTGATACCTTGTGTATTGTGGCTGTCTCAACTGTGCCATGTGCTGCAACAACGATTGCCCTTTGGTTGTGTGGTGGCTGTCAGGTGCTGATCTGGTTGTGTGGTTCCTGCTCTGATGCATATGCAGGTGTATACTTATACAGACACAGATCCAAAATCAGCTCATTCTGTTCTCAGAGAATGGTGACAAGAGTGCGAGGCCTGTATAGGCTGAAGAACAGGTACCTGCTTTTACCTGGATAGTGGGAGAGAAAACAGAGTCATAGAATGGTTTGGGTTGGAAGAGACCTTAAAGATCACTAGTTCTAGAGACACTTTGTATTAGACCAGGTTGCTTAGAGCTCCACCCAGCAGCTTTGGTTGCATACCCCCAACAGGGATTGTGTACCTGTTGGGCTGTAGCCTTGAACAATTCCAGGGCGAGAACATGCACATCTCCTTTCAGATAAAATATATCCTTTGAACATTTTACAATAGTCTGCTGTTTGTATATTCTCTAGAGCTGACCTGTTAAGTGTCTCAGCTATTTCACTGTCTGTTCACTTTTATATTTAACAATTCAAATACCAAAGTATGAGTGTAAAAAAAGAAAAAAGAAAAATTGCAAGGGTTGATGTGATTGGTCTGTTAGTTTTGTCTTTTCCTTTCCCTAGCTAAGCCTGGAAATAAGGGTGCATTCTGTTTTTAGTGCACGTAATATTTAAATCTGAAGCCTTTTTGTTTCATTGTGCATCATAATGAAAAAGACTAGTGCTGCAGTTCACTCTTAAACAGACAGGGTTTTTGTTTTTGTCAAATAACAGAGTTGGTGTCATGCTCTAGACTGTAGGCATTTAAATCAGACTGTTCATGCTTGAAGTCATGCATGGCTGCTGCTGTGTCTCAGACTGTCTCTTTCACCAGTACAGTGTCCTTCAGAGCCTTGGATACACAGGTGCCCTTTAAAAGTATTCTGTTTGGGAACAAAAGTTTAAGAGAAACTTTAGGGCATTATCTCAGAGAAGGTCAGCATTACTGGGATGTGACAGTTATTGAACCACGTGAATGTTCTGGCTAGAAAGAATGTTGCTCTAGCTAGAAAGAAACTTCAGGCAAGGCTAATATAATCTTGTGTAGACCCATTTTAAAAGGTAGTTACTACCCAAAAATAGCAGCAGGTTTAATGTTTTTTTTTTTTTTTTTTTTAAAGATGCTTTTGCTGTTCTTGATCAAACTTGGAACAACCTGAGGCTACAGTGACTTAAGCAGGAGCCAGGTCAGCTTGTGCATTATGTTCTTTGTTCTTTCTGCCCCTTACACAAGTGCAGAAACAAATTCAAATAGAGGCATCCAGCTGTGGGAACCATCTGCTGATAAAAACAGAGGTGAAAATGAGGGAACAGGCCAAATTATCACAAAAATCTGATTTTGCTGGTGCTAGCCCTGGTGGTATGGTGGTTAATATGTGACTAACAGGAGAATTAAGAGCCTTTTGAAGAGAAGAAAGTAACACAATGGCTATGATCCTTCATAATGGGCATGAATATGTTATGCATAGTTGACTTGTGCTTGCATATATGCTAACTTTTCATGTCATAGGTATGACCGCCTGTAGGAACTCCTCAAATCCCAAATGTGGGCTATGTAGCAAGCTTTCAATGGCACAGGTTTCTCTCAGTTTTAGGGGCCTTTTGCCCCTAAAAATTGTTATTTCATTACAGATCAAATATCAGTCATTGTTAAGTCTTGATTGTATGAAAAAGGTAGAGCTGAAAGTTCCCACCCAAAGCAGTCCCAAAGGTACTGGCTGGAATATGTAACAGAACCAGTGGCAATAATTAACCAGGGCTGCCCACAGCAGGATCCAAGGTACACAGAGTTGCACGCATTGTTCTGTTGTCTCGGTATGAGCTGCCGTGCCTGCTTTCCTCGCACTGATAGCTCTGTGTGCTCAGAGAGTCAATTACTCTGATTCCTTGGCCTCAGTCCTACTTTTCATGGAGGTAAGGGACTGACAGAGTCTGGTTTTGGGTACTCTGTAGTGTACCTGATACTGTGAAATTAAGTTATCTTGTCTTCTACTCTGTACTGCTGGAAGAATAACTGGGAGGTACTTCTGAGCAAATTCTCACAGATGCTTTTTGTGAAGCACTTCCAAGAGACAGCTTCTCAGTGTTGCTAATATGGGAACAGGCTGGGTGCACAAGTGAGACTCTGCATTAAAAGGCAGCAGTGGTATTAAGAACTCTGGCTTACATGGAATCCTGCATGCATAATTTGAAAAATGTTATTCCTGGTTTTATCCAGTGGCTGCAACAGTTTATTCCTTACAATAAGTAAACTAATATAATTAACACACCATTTAGAGTGTAGCAGTGTTCTGATGCTCTTATAATACTTAAAATATCACCTGTTGAAGTAACTTTTAATAAAGTTTGTGGAAGTGTGATACTGCTATTTTACATTTGACTTCCCTGGGAGCAGGGGTTGTGTACCTCTTGGGCTCTAGCAGCCTAAAGAGCTGCATAGTGAGCAGGCAACTGTCTGTTGTCAGTGCTTACATCCCTAACCTTGCTTTCTGGGCATCCTCACACTTTGAAATTCCTGTCTTTGCAAAATGTGGGTTGCATATCTGTGTACTACCAAAACAAACACTGCACTTCTTCTTAAAGGTGTGTGCTGAAAAAATACAGAAAATTTGACAGCTTGAGAGAGACTTTCCATAAGACAGAAGTCCATGAGTCAAGGTTTAACCATAAAATGCACAAGTGAAGAACTCACTGCTGCTATCTGATTCCACAGATCATGCAAACAGGTAAAAAGGATGAAAGCAGGAACAGAAACAAGCAAACATCATGCTATGCTGTTGCCTGCTTTCCTTCTGGCTCTATGTGTTGTCAGAGATGAGTCATAATGGCAAAATCAGTTTATAGGCAAAAGGTTTGACAACTTAGCTATTCTTTCACCTTATTTTCCTTATCTTGAATCCTTATTTTAGGTTTTGGATAAAAAGTAAAACTGTAAGTATCCTGGGAAATTATCACTGTATGTTTACTCTCTTCTGATACTAAGAGCACTGGGCTAGAAGGAGACATAGACAAATACAACATAAAACTTATGTAAGTCATTCTTAAAACCTAATCTACCCCTTTACATAACAGCTTTAAGGATTCAGATTGCTAGCTGTGCACTGCATGCAGTCAGAATGGTGATTAATTTGCTTGTAACATATTTTACTTCTTATATGCAACCCCACTGTCAAACCTCCACATTCTTTGCCTTGGATTAATGGACATTGGTCATGGCTATTGATCCCTTCCATCACAGGCTGCTGATGCTCTGCAACTGTTCTGCAGTTTTCAGTGACAACTTGTGGCTTCCTTCTGACCATGTCTGCACTTTACAGGTCAAGATACCTTCCAGTGAGATGCCATGAAGTGCAGACAGCAGGTGACTTCAGTGAGTGATTCAATGAGGCACCTTCTGAAGACTCAGTGGTGAGCTGTCCTTTGCCCATCTTGAGATGTTTCTGTGAGGTTCTTTTTTAAGAGCAAGGCAGTAAGCAGTGATTAAATTGCTGTAGTTAAGGACATTTTGTAACACTGCCTTGATAGACAGGTGCAAGCATTAGTTGGCATCAGTGCTTATGCTGGAATTTCCTAATAGCTCATTTGAAATTCAGGTTTTGAAGAACCAGAAAGGTTGTACAATACAGGCTATATATAACTTGGGTGGGAAAATGTTCTGGATATGTTAATATTTTTGACTAATTCTGAAACCTAGTTTCAACAGAGCAAATTGCTTAAAATGAATCCTGAGTCAAATGGGGGAAAAGGGAACTTTTATTGACAGCACTTATAGAATGAAATAATTCTTGTGCAGTTCAGCAGCCAATTTATCATTCTCTATTTCCCTTGGTTTTGTTCATCTTTCAGATGGGAACAAGCAAGGGAAAACTTGATGGGTTAAGAACTTCTAAGATTTGGGGAACATAAGCTTGATAAAATAGACTGTTTCAGGGACCTACAGTGAGCATGTAATCCAACTGCCTGACCAGTTCATGGCTGGCCAAGTCAAAGCCTGGTATTAAGGACATTGTCAAAATGCCTCTTAAATACTGTTAGGCTTGGAGCATCAACCACCTCCCTAGGAAGCTGGTTCCAGTGTTTGACCACTCTCTCAGCCAATAAATTCTTCCTAATATCCAGACTAAACCTTCCCTGGTGCAGCTTTGAACCATTCCCACATGTCCTGTCACTGGATACCAGGGAGAAGAGCTCAGCACCTTCATCTCCACTGACCAGCTGTGATGCTGTGTTTGGTGCATCCCAAGATGCCAGGGAACACTGCTGACTCCCACTGAGCCTGCTGGCAATCAGATCCCTGTCTGCAGGGCTGTTTTCCAGCCACTCTCATAATATATACTTGTGTCCAATGTTATTTCATCCTAGATGCAGAATCTGGCATTTCAACTTGGAAAATTTCATCCCATTAATTATAGCCCAATGCTCCTAACTATGTAGATCCCTCTCCGAGGCCTCTTGTCCCTCAAGAGTCAGCAACACCTCCCAGTTTGGTACCATCAGCAAACTTCCTAATGGTGCATTCAACTCTTACATCCAGATTGTTGATAAATATACTGAACAAAACAGGCTCTGGAATTGAACCGCAAGGAATACCAATGGTATCCCTCAGCTGGTGCCAGTTGCTAGATAGATGTAGCTCCATTCACTAGAACCCTTTGAGCTCTGTCCTTCAGCCAGTTTTTCACCTAGAACACCATGGACCTGCTTATCCCACAGTTGGGCAACTTGTCCAGAAGGATGCTCTGAGGGGCAGTATCAAAAGCCTTACTAAAATCCAGAAAAGATGTGACCAGCAGGACCAGGGCATTGAATTGATTGTCCCCCTGTACTCAGCACTGGTGATGTCATGGCACAAACCCTGCAGTCAGTTTTGGACCCCTCACTACAAGAACAGCACTGAGGTGCTGCAGCATGTCCAGAGCAAGGCAATGGAGCTGTGACAGGTGTGGAGCACAAGTCCTATGAGGAGCAGCTGGGGACCTGGGCTTGTTTAGTGTGAAGAAAAGGAAGCTGAGAGGGCACCTTATTGCTCTCTACAAGTACCTGAAGTGAGGTTGCAGTGAGGTGGGATTGGTCTCTTTCCTCTGGTAACAAGCAACAGGACAAGAGGAAATGGACTCAGGTTGTGCCAGGGGAGGTTTAGATTGGATATGAAGAAAAGCTGCTTCACTGAAAGGGTGGTCAGGCATTGGAGCAGGCTGTCTGAGAAAGTGGTGTAGTCACCATCCCTAAAGATGTGTGGATGTGGCATTTAGGGATGTGGTTTAGTGGTGAACTTGATCTTCTTTGAGGTGTTTTCCAAGCTAAATGTTTCTATCATTTTTCTAGGATTTTTAATCACATGACCTTGCTCTTTTGTTCTGTAGAGGGGTTGTGGTGGGGTGAGAAGATTTCCAAAGAAGCTATTAAATAAGGATATCAGATACTTAATGACACCTCACTATATAGGCAATATTTTTTACCAAATAGGAACAACCTCTTGCCTACAAGAGCATTTTTTTATCCCTTCATTCTGGTATTTTTACTTCCTCAGTAAATATAAGTGGGTTTGTGCTGCCTGTTCATAGACTTAAAATCTTTTTCAAAAGCCTGGATTAAATGTTATTTGATATTGCTATTAAAGCTACTCAGAGAAACCTCTAATTTGAACACAGCTTTATTTTTATCTAAGTTTTAGAATTCCAATAGTGTCTCTCAAAATTTCTGTTTTGAGAATTCTGTACAGCAAACCTAAGCCAAATGACAACATGCTTTCCTTATTACCAGACCAAATCATCCTATTGCCCTGAAGACTAAACATGGAAAATGACCATGTAATGTGCATGCAATAAATATACCAGTGTAAACCACTCCATAGTGCAGTTTTGCCCAGGGTATCATGGTCATGCTGTTTAATTGGGGCTTATTTTCATGTTCTTCTGTTTTGACTGCTGATGATGTTACTATCCCTAGCTGCTTCTCTAGCTCCCTTCATGGGAGGTGGTTTTTTTGTCTATAGGTCTTTTATTTCAGCTCTTAGGAATCCAGTGTAGTTTCAGAGATAGATGAGAGAGAACCTAGCATTAAATACTGGAGTAGGTGCGTGTTGGTTTTCGGTTCCTGTTTTTGTTGGTTGGGTTTTTTGCTGGTTTGTTTTTTGTTGTGTTTGTGGTTTTTTTTTTTTTTTTTTTTTGTTGTTTTTTTTTTTAAGGAAGCAATCCCTCCTTCCAAATTTCTGCTTCTCTAACCAGCACAGTCTTGTACACAGATGGCCTTAGACACTGAAAGCATTCAGTTGCACTGAAAATAAAGATCAACATGAAGAAATGTGTTGTAAACTGCAGAAGTCTATGATGAAAAGCTTTCTTAAATATTTTTCAACTTAAGTAACTGTCTTGGGACAGAATACATTTTCTTCTTAGTAACTAGTTACAGCGCTGCGGTTTTTGGATTCAGTATGAGAATAGTGTTGACAACACACTGATTTGGTTCTTACTCAGTAGTGCTTACCCTAAGCTGAGGGCTTTTAGATTTTCCATGCTCTGCCATGAGGAGCTGCACAGAAAGGTGGGAGTATGGCCAGAACAGGTGATCCAAACTGGCCAAAGAGATATCCATACCATAGAATGCCATGCCCAGTATTTAAACCAGAGGAGTTACCTGGAAGGGAGCTGATTGCTGCTCAATGATTGTGCATCACTTTTTCTCTTGGATTTTGTTTTTCTCTCTCCCTCCACTTATCATTATTATATTATTAGCTTTTTTGTTTTTTGAATTATTAAACTATTTTTATCTCAACCCACAAGGTTTAACTTTTGTTTCCAGTTCTCCTCCCTGCCCTGATGGGGGTTGAGGGGAGTGACCTTACAGATGGCATGGGATTTAATTTGTGGCTGGGATTAAACCACAACAATAACTGGTTTCATCTGCACTGGGATACACAGGAGAATCCTTGATATATGGTCCTTGAGACCCTTCCTAGCTTCTTTGCCTGAAGCATTTGCTCTGAAAGCTAAGTACCTTCTGCTGCTCCACTCATCTCTAATGGATAACTTGATGTCTGACCTAACAACTTATTTAAATGCTTATTAGACTGGGTCTGGAGATCACTTTGTGAGCACAAAGGTAGGTATGTCTTTGATTATTTCTCTGGCTACTGATTGGATCTAGGGCTCTAATGGACAAACTCTGGAGTACCCAGTTACCAGAAGCTTCTTCTTCTGCAGCTGTACACCCTGCTTTATGCTACATAGCTTGTTTCAGTGTGCAGGAGTGCTGGTGTCTGTATGCACCTAGCTCCATTTCCTGTTAGCTCAGTAGCAGAACCCAGCCCATGTCTGGGTGGTGGGTGAGTTGCAGCTCTCAAGGCACAAGCACAGTCATCTGCACCTTCTGTTCACTCTGCTCAGAGACTGAGAACCACTGGGCTCAACAGGGGCTGGTACATGTGTGAGGATATGAAGAGCGACAGGCAGGACTAAAGTGCTGGTACCTGGAGCTGACAGAGTTGCTTTGTTTTGGTGAGAGTGTTTGGTCCCCACATCTTGTTCTGTTTTTCTTCTGATCTATCAACTGTGCTGCTGAGCTGGTTTGCATACACTGTCTGGTTTTGAGTAATGTTTGTTCACCAAAGATTTTTATTTCTATAAAAGCATGACTGAATTATCTGGTCATCCTCGTTAATTCTCACAAGAGTTATCTTAAAAAAAACAAAAAGTGAAAAATCAAATAAAGTAATGTCTTTCATCTTTGGTTACACAGAACCAGTGGTAGGGGATGCTCAGGTACCCTGGAGTGGCTGGATGGTGGAGACTGTAATTGTTTGTTAATTTTTAAAGCAGAAAGTGGAGGAAATGAGATTTTTGGTGAAAGAGCTTCACTTATTGCACTGCTGGAAAGAACAGGTCCATGCAAACCAAACAAGCAGTGGTATTGGTGTGGTGCTTTTCTGTCTGCTCAATGACATAATCTTGTGAGAGCTTACACTAACTGTGGAAGATATTGTTAGTATTAAATTTGGGTGAAAAGTGCATGGTCAAACATCCTCATTCATAAGAAAGAGACCAAACTAACATAATTAAATCCTTTTAGCTCCTCATTTTTGCAGTTGTTAATGTCTTGAAGTATTTATTAGGAAAAGAGAATGCAGCTCTATCTTAACGAAAAAAATTCTGTTTTGCTTTGCCCTAGTTTAACAAAGCACTGAAGCACAGACTTGAATCCTTTGGGAATTACTTAAGGGCTCAGAGCCTTAAATCCCATTATTGAGGATTTAGGAGTAGATTAGATAACCACAAGAGGTCATAGTTGCTTCACAGATATAAGAGAGGAGGTCATATTTGAAAATCTTTTCTGTTTAGAGGAAAGCTGCCAAAACAAAGAAGGTTGTTCTTAATTCATGGAAAAAAAAAAAGAACTCGACATGTGAATTTCCATGAGAAATGCATGTGAAAGTAGGCATGACACAGGAGAAAAGAACAGTTTGTTAAAGGGAAGAGAGTACAAATTCTGCTTTGTATTGGGCTATTTGTAGAATTTTTAAAATGGTTCTCAGCTTGCTAAAACAATCCTTTTGTAAATCCATCTATTCCATAAGATTAGCCAAGGAATTAACTTGATCCTGGGTATTTCAAATGGTATTTTGAAGACTGATTTGATATCTCATCTGGTTGTCATTACTTTCTGCATTCTAAAGCAGTTGGCTTCAGAAATCTAGTATGGGTAGCAAAAGAAGCCATTTTCACTGCCATTTCACTGTTAATAATTTTCTGTTGTTTCTATATCTCGTGGGTAGATCACACAAATAAAAGTTTCTTCTACTTTATTTGAAATCTGTTTGCAATATATATTTAAACTTCAAATGTGTAGTGGCAAAATACCAGAATCACTTTCTGACTAAATGAGCTCCTGCTAGGCTCAGATCATCCTTGTGGTCTTTGACATACTCAGGAGTGCTTGATTTGAGACTTCTGCATCATTGAATGTGATAGATGTGATCAGACTGTGTCTGACTTACTAGCAACAGCAAAGTATTGCCAGTGGTTCACAGCAGCCAAAAGAGATAATGCAACATCCTTGTTGATGAAGTACTGGCAGAAGAGGATGAAGAAGAAAATATTAAAAAAAAAAATTAAAAGGAAGGAAATAGAAAGGCATCTCATTGATCCTGATGTTTTTGGAAAGGTATGTTGACATTTCCTGTGGTTGCCTGTGTCATCATCTGCAAGTGGTAGTTGAGTTTTCTGAATGGTGGATGCTCCCTCCTAAGCAATGGGAGGACACTCCCTGACTTTTTACCCACAAACCAGATGCAAAGCAGCGACCTCTGATCCTCAGGGCTTCATTATCGAAACCCTCAGCTTCTCTCTTCCTTGTCTTTCAGAAACTGATAATCTTCCTCCCTGCTGAGGGGGAGGAGTGAACACAAACTTCCCTCCCTGAAACGCCTGGCAGTTCCTGCATTTTCAGTGTGACTGCCAGCAGTAATTGTTCTTCTTGTGGATGAAGACACCTAGGAAAAGAGCTAGTAAAGCAGCTACATCTGTTATATTTTTACCCCTCCTTGTGGATTCATACTGATGGTTGTTAGGTACTTGGAAATCCAGACGTGTTCTCATGTTTAGGACTTGAATTCAAAGAAGCAGATGCCTGGGAACCTGGTGTACAGAAGTAAATATTTTCCTAGAAGTGCAGAGTCCTCTTGTTTAAGAGGTGCCAGTTCACATGCAGAGCTCTGGTACCACAGAGCCATTACCACACCCATGTGCAGCACAGTTGATATCCCCAGTGCACTTATGGTAAAGCTGCAGTAGATAAGGTGCTGTGCTGGATGTGATAGCACGATTGTTGTGTTCCATTGGCTAACTACAGAGGCACCTCGTCTCTGGTTCTAACAAAACTATAGTATGCTATTTCATATTATTGATTTGATTTCTTTTCTGTTTCTTTTTCTTTATTAGCCCATTTGCATGGAGCTGCCATGGAGGAGCTGTGTCAGCTGGCAGAAATACAGAAATTGAGAAGGGAAAAAGTAATAGAAGACTACAGAATGAATGAGGATGGTCTTTTGATCCAACCAGCCGTGGAATTTAATAGAGGGAAACAATCCACAGAGGATAGAAACTACAGAGTTGATGGTGATTGCTTTCCCACAAAAAAAAAAAAAAAAGGCAAAAAAGCAGGGTCTCAAAACACATCCTTCAACAATCAAGGATGTATTTTGTCAAAGCAGAGCTTGAAAATCAAATTCATATGGTAAAATCTGTGGGAGGACCTTAAACTGACCTCAAGCAGACTGTATGAATTTGATTTCTGATACAGGTGATTTGATGAGCTTAGATTGGATGTTTGGAGACATCCAAGTGAAAAAAGAGGCTACTTCCCTTGCAGAGGTGTCCAACAAAAGCTCCTGACTTTACAATGACAGGTAATTCAACATTCCACTGTTGAATGGAAATAACGATGGTCTGTCTGTTGGAGGAAATTCCTGCTGTGTCTGACCGTTCTTCTCTACGTCTATTTTTGAGATCCATTTTTTCCGAGAGCTATTTTTGATTTTAGAAGAGTGACTTTTCTTTTTCTTGCATTGTTAACAGACCACTTCCTTAAACTGTATTAGTTCTTCTGCTACCTGTTGCAGGTATGTAAAACTCATTAGAGCAGCTTCCTGCTGGAAGCTGCAGACCACCACCACCACTGTTGTTCGCCACACTGCCACATCCAGCTCTGTGGATAAGGCTGTAACACCACTGTGCTGTGTGGTGTGTGTAGAAAGCACTTTAGGAGTTTACAGACCAGTCCCTCCCCAGGCAAATAAAGTATTAGGGCAAAAACTACTGCTCTGTCACAGGACAAAATTAATGTGGGCCGTGCCTCAGTCTCAGAACAAGCTTTCTGACATATCAGTGAACACTGAATGTAGAACAGGGAAGAATGGAGAAGGATCAAAGGTGACTGTGCCAACCAGATAGCAGTCCAAGAACAATCTGGGCATCAGGCTGCAAAGGTGGGAATAATAATGACACCAGCTTGGAAGGGATGTGACATCGGCATGTGAGTACGTGCCACTCGCTACCTGTTTGCGTTGGTTTTCTTTGGATGTAAATTGGTGTGACTGTGCTTATGATGTATCTAAACATTTAAAAATATTTTTGGGGAAACATGTTGGTTTTCTGGTGTGTTGGGTTTTTTTACCTCTCCCCACAAAGTACTAGATTGGCACTATTTAAATAGGTTTTCCTTTGAAACTGTAAGTCAGACTTCCTCACTTGGCAGAGTGACAGAAAACCTTGGCAGTTTTTCTTTGTCATTTAAAGGAAGGAAGATTTTTCCAAGCAGTCATGGGTTATCACAGATCAGCGGGGTACAGTGTGGAACATGCAGGCTCTTCTGTCACAGACAGCTCAAGAGCACTTAGGTTGTATTTCCACAACATGGTCCATGCAGTCCTATTACCAGGCAGAAAATAGTGATATGTCAGGTAAGGGAAAGAGAGGGGGAAGAGGAGCTGAGAGATAAAGGCATCAAGTCTGGGATGTAGTATGGAATGTTTTTACATGATACAAAGTAATTGCTGAGGCTACCCTTCTTGATAAGAGACTGAGTGCTTTCTCAGCCTCTTCCAAGGACTTGATCTCTGACTGGAATGGCATTATCATGGAATAAGAGTTCCAGAGAGGGACTTCACAGTCCAGTTGCATCTGTGCCACTATAATGATTAAAGTAGCAAAACTTTCTTGGTTTTGTACTGCTTTCCCTTTGGTTCTGTTTTGGGAATGGCATAAAGAAAATAAATATATTGGAATGGAGTCATCACTCACTGAAGCACAAGATTAAAAATTACTATTTTCTTAAGAAGAAAAACTGGGCTATTTTTTTAAAGGTCCATCAGTAGTGATGCTGCTCAGTGCCAGCTCTGTTTGTCTGAGCTCATGGTACTAACATGTAACCAAATCATGCACACCTCCTGAACAATGCAATTCCTGGCTGTACTTAGGGGTACAATTAGCATCACTAGTTAAGGACAACTCTAGTGAAGTTTTATTGGAGCAGTAGCAATGGTCTTATTTTTATATCCTAGCAACTGTGTGTGGTGGTTTAAGCCCAGCTGGCAACTAAGCACCATGAAGCTGCTTGCTCCCACCCTGCCCCAGTGGAATGAGGCAGAGAATCCAAAGTAAAAACTCATCGTTTAAGATAAGAAGAGTTTAATAATTGGAAAAAAAAAAGAGCAATAAGTAATGATAAAAAGGGGAAGAAAAACAAGTGATGCACAATACAATTGCTCACTCTACGCTGACTAATGCCAGATTCCCTTCCTGAATCCAGATTGGCCTCATTTCCAAGTAGCTGCCCGTATTTATACTGGGCATTATGTCCTGTGGTATGGAATATCCCTCTGGTCAGTTCAGGTCAGCTGTCCTGGCTGTGCACCCTCCCAAGATTTCCTTCTCCGTGGCAGAGGATGAGACACGACAAGTCCTTGACTTAGAATAAACATGATTTAGTGAAACTCAAAACATCAGGTTTTTTATTCTGCATGCAAAATTCAATACTATCTCAGCTACTGACTCCATCCAGCCAAAAGCAGGGCACGGATACCTACTGAGCGCTGGAGTGACAAAGCTTAGTCCTGAAATACAGATTTTTATCGCTATGCCGTAGATGACATGGATTAATTATCCACTTAAGGATTTGCTCTAAGTGTACGGGTTAATGGGTTTGGGGAGGCAGCAGTGCTGAACAGCAGCCGGCCACACTGTGTTTACGGTGCAAAGCATCTTCGCAATTAACCTTCATGCCTATTTCCTTTAGAGCCCCTCTAATGCAACTCCTAGCGCGGGACAAGGCGAGAGCGGTAGAACGCACGCAGCCCCACCGACTGCCCCACGTGTTAACCCTAACAGCGCCCCGGCTCCAGCACCACCAGCCCCTCACCGCTCTCGTCATCTGCGGGGGCTGCCAGGCCGGACAAGCTGCCTAGCTGCGGCGGGCGGCCGCCGCGACACGCACCACGCCCGGTACGGGGTACCGGCTGCGCCGGCCCGGCAAAGAGCGAGCGGCCCCGAGCGCGGCCGGGCGCACCCGCCGCCCCCCGCGGCGCCTCAAGGGCGAGCGCGCGTCACTTCCGGGACGCACCCGCCTCCCCGCGCCAGCATCGCGAGACCCCGCCCCGCCTCGCGCGAGACTCGCTGGCTCACCCGGCCGTCTGGCCGAATCCCTTCGGCAATTTCCGTCACCGCCAGACCCTACCAATCGGCCGCAGGAGCGCATCGATGAGGAAGGGCCCCCCGCGGGGTCCCTGCGGGGCCGAGCCCCGCGGTGCGGTCGTGGGGTCCGTGCGGCGGCCACGGCGGCGCGGGCGGGGCGGCGGGGCCCAGGCGCGGGTCCGGGGCGGCGGGGAGGCATGCGGGGTTCGATTGATCAGGCCTGGGCATGGCGCCTCTCCTCCCCCCCGCCATGGCTCCCCGTGTCCCTGCTCCTCTCCTCTCAGTGAGCGAAAGTGGCCGCCGCCGCCGTCCCAGCGCCCGCAGCCGCCGCCTCCTCCTCAGCACCAGCGCGGGCGCCATCTTGGCGAGGCAGGAGCCGGGAGCGCCCCGCGGCAGGAGACAGGCAACGCCAGCCCCGGCAACGCGGGGCGAGAGGCCGGGTGGAGCAAGCGGGGGAGCGAGCCCGGGAGACACCCCCAGCCCCCCGCCGCCGCCGCCCCGTCGCCGCCGGGCCCGGTACCCAGGTGAGCCACCGCGGCCACTGCGCAAGGGCACCCCGGGCCGGGGCTACTGGAGGCGGCAGTGGGGGCGCCGGCTGGGCAGGCCGCGGCTTCAGCCCCCGCGCCGACCGGCGGTCGCAGCAGCCGGGCCTCTTAAAGAGACAGGCCCCTTCCCCGCCCTGCCCGCCGGATGCGCCCCGCGGTACCGGCGGCCGTGGAGCCGCCGTTCGCCCCTCCGCCCCCAGCCCCTGTCTAGAGCGGCGGCCGGGCCCCGCCAGGCGCGGGGGGGCTCGCCGGGGGGGGGGGGCGGGGGCGCCGCCGCGCACCTGCCGGCGCACGTGCGGGCGGTGGCGCGTGCGCGGGTGCGGGCGGGGGGTGCGGAGCGCGGGGGGGGGGGGGGCGCGCGCGGCGAGGGCGGCGGCGCGGCCGGGCCGGGAGGGCCGCGTCACCGGCGGGAGCGCGTGCCCGCCGCCGCCTGCGGGGGCGCGCCTGCGGGAACGCGCTCGCCTCCCCCCTCCCCGGTGCCGTCAGAGCGCGGCCTCCGCCCCGCGGCCCGGCCCGGCCGCCCGTGTGCGTGAGGCCGCGTGGCGCGGCGGTGCCCGCAGAGCCCGGCGGGGCGGGGGCCCGGCCGCCCCAGCGCTCCCGGAATAGCCACCGGCACCTGCAGGAAGGGGCCGCCTGCCAGACTCGTGGCGTTGTTGATGGAAAGTGTCTCCCGGGTGCCCGTGAAACGCGGTTCAGCGCTGTGTTCGCGCCCGTGAATGCGCACTTCCTTAAAGCTGCGCTGTAAAGTCCGCTCCTGTTTGACTGCAAACAGGTAGCCTGGTGCAGTTGCTCTGGGAGACTCAATACAATTTCTGTTCGTCATTTAGCGTTATACGTGCTTAACGCTGTTGCCTGTCTCCTGTGAATGATTTCTCCCACTGCGGTGTTGCAGATATTAATAACGCCTTTAATTTATTTTCGCCTTGGCACGAAGAAAATGGTTCAAGTCAAGTTAGTTTTTTTATAGTGAAATACGTTTAGTTCGGATTTTAGTTTCCTTCCTTACAAACAAATCTACTGCATGGATTTGTACAGCACATCTGATAAGCCCTGTATGTATGTGATCGACACCGTTTTTAACTTCAGCGATTCATTTTTGCTGTCACTGCTTTAGTGTGTATGTATAAGAGTGTCGTGACACTGAGAGGTTGGTAAGATAGTGAGGGAAAAGTACAAGAAATAGAACTGTATCTTGAACCTTTTTCCAGGGCTAAAGAAAATTGCCTGTAATTCTTCTTTGCATATTCTCACATGTGTTTTGTTGAAGTTGCTGAAAATACTGCCTCCCAATTTTTGATGTTCAAATGAGCAATTTTTGTTCCATTTGGGTATAACATAATACGCTGTAAATTCTGTAATAAGCATTCTCTTTAACAAGCTAGACTACATGCTAGATTAGCTTAGATGGCAAGTGCTCTTAGAGCTTTTTTTTGGATATAGTTCCCTTTTCGTGGTCTGGGGTGGAGGGAGTAAAAATCAAACAAAACTGAAAATATCTATGCAGTTGTTCTTTTGTGTGCACAGAATGGCAAAGTGTGAGGGTAACTGTTGGTGCTGCTGTGTAGAGCAGAGACTATAAATGCATTGTCGGAGGCATCCATAAATACTGTTAACTCTCTTGGGACGAGAATTACTCTAATTGAACGACTAAATAGGTTTGTTTTTCTGCTAATTTGAACTTGGAAGCAGAGCTCTGATTCACCTACTTTTGTGTTCAGTATATTTGAATGTATTCTGCTGTTTGCTACGTATATGCTTCTGATACACTGCTGTATAGTTTTTCTTTTAAATAATAAATAAGGCCCTATCTCTAACTGTTTTTTTTTGGGAATTGGGAAATCCAGAGGCAATGCCCTGCTGGCTCTTCTCTGTATTTAAAAGTGATTAAAAGGTGGAACACAGATCACTGAAATGCTGTCTCATTCCTTGGAAAACAATATGAAGCCTTACCACAAAAGCAGAACGGCAAAGTAAAACATCTAGTTTACCTAGATTTCATTACTCAGAAAAGCAATTAAAATGTCTTTTTTAAGTTTCAAACTCAAATTATGTGAACGCAGAGTTTAGTTGTATATACATTAATTTTATTTTTTCAGCTTGAGGTTAGTGGAGGCTTTCAGCTCATATGACATTTCATATTTGCTTTTTGAAAAGCCATAATGTCTTATATATCCCAGTTATATTTAGGACGCTGCCATAAAAAAAACCCATGTGGGACTTAGGTTTTGCTTTAAAATGTGGTCTGTAGCTCTGGGAAATTGTTGTTAGTGTAACTGTGCATTTACCAAAGCAAGCTAAAATGAGTGGGGAAAGGAGAGCGTGTAATTCTTCAAACAAAATAGTTCTTCAGGTTTTTTATACCACTGCAATTTTTTCTATTGGAGATTATATGCATTTAAAGAAGTCTGACAAAAATATGCTTAGCTGCTCTTACTGTGCTAGTCTGTGTTTTCCACACAGACCCTGACTTGGTGAATCTTCTGTTTGGATATATTTGTGTCAGGATTTATTCTGGAGATATTACTACTGGAACATCTCACAGCATTAACTATTCTGCTCCTCCAGTAAGACTAGTATGTCTCAATTCTAAATTTCTTCAAGAAGGAAAAGTATTTTAGGGATTTGCATAAGTTTGGAAAATCTGTCTTAATAAGTTGGTGTCAAATTGCAAAGCACAAAAACCCCACGTTTGGGAAAAACCCAGAAAACTGCTAAAATTGCAAGGCAATTAAGGTGGCATAGAAGATTGTATTTTGACCAGTTTTAATCCTTATATAGATAAAGCCTTCCATGCTATAAATAAATGAGGAATACATACTTTCTGTGATTTCAGGTTTTTGTCCACATGGATGTTTTGTCAGTGTGTTTGCAGTGGTGGGATGGAGAAGAGAAAAGAGGCTGCTTCTGTGGGCTGAAGTACTGGAACAAGTGTTGGTGCTCACCTGCCTGGTCACCCTTCATAGCCATGCACTCAGTGTGTGGCTGGGGAGACTGAATTACTTTTACCTCCCTGATTTGCCTTGCTAAGAAGAGAGAATGTACATTAGCTACAGCCCAGTACTTTTTACTTGCATGGCAGCTTGTGTTTGTGCATGTGCCCTCAGCTAGGAGTGGAGTTGTTACCATTATTTACTATGACAGTTGATGTTAGTCATAAAGAGCAGGAAAACTAATCCTCTGGGCCTTATCTGAGGTGTAGAGGTGGCAGCAGCTAAAGGGAAAAAACACAAGAAACTCATGGATGAAAAAGTTGCTTCAAACAGCTCTGCAAAGCAAACCCCATCCAGCTTGCAGCTAGGCACAAGAGCCAGATTTTCACTTAGCACTTTCGGGGTTCCTGTTTGATACCAGTAGGGAAAGCGTGCTGGACTTCCATTCAGAAATATGCAGTGGATATTTGGGAGAATCTACTTTTAAAGCTAAGCTGTTTTAGGAGAGCATGGTTGTGCTGTTTGGTTGGTGCAGGTCAGTGGGCATAAAATGTAGACAGCTTGTTATAAAACCTAGCTGTTCTCAGAAGATACCCTTGGAGGATTCTTCTCCAGTGCGGGCTGTTTGCTTACTGACTGGATGCTATAGATGGGCAGACTTGAAAAAACAGGAGTGAGGGAAGAAACCCCACACCTACATTAACATTGAACTAAGCAATGGGACTTTAAAACAGCATAAGGAAGGGTCTTTCAGAACTGAATTTAGTTATTAAAAAAATACAATTACTATGAAAGTGATTTGCATGAAGTTATTACATTCCTGCTGATATTTTACCTGTACTTTTAATAATTAGTGGTCCATATGATACAATTAAATGGCTTCAGTGTGAACTTCTGATTAAGAATGCTAGAAGATTCAAAGTGCCAGCCTGGCAGTGCAGAAGCTATTTATTTCCAAATGCTGTTTTTCTAAACTGTTAGAACTCTAGGGAAGAGGAAGGGAGAAAGCAAATAGCTATTGAATTTGATACTGAAACTTAACATGAAGCTGGTATATATCAGTAAGAAAGTTGTGGTGGCACAAGGATTACTGTGCAGCTTCTGCTCATTTTAACCCTGTAACATATGAGTATTTACCTAAATGTTACCATCAGTAATGAAATCTTTTTGAAAATCTGTGTTTTGTCCTTAAACTGAGTAAACAAAAGGATAGATTTGTTTCAAAAATGTCAAACAAAGGTGGAATGAATGTCATCACCATGTAAATCCACTGAAGCAATATGTTGATGGTGTCATACACAGTTACATACAGTAGTGGATCAGGCTGTGTGCCTCTCATTTGTTCCTGTCTTCTCTCACTTCAGTGTTCAATCAGTTTTTGCTATTGGAAATCTTTGTTTGTTAAAACCTATACTGGAAATGAAAGGATAGAGAATGAATTATCTGTCACTTAGCCTTCTGTATTATTACTTTGATCAGCAGAGAAGCACTCTGTGACTGTCAGCATATAAATAAATGAAGGGTTGAATTAAATGTCTGAGTTATTCACTATTCAGTATGCTTGTGTAACACTTACTGAAATTTTTTTGGGCATTGTAAATATGTTTTAAGGATATTGTTAAGCTCTCCTGTGCTTATTTGTTTATTTGGTAGGCAGGATGCAGGCTAGTAACTGTTTTGAGGACAAGAGTAATTAATGTTGTATGTACAAGGGTCTTGTGGAGCAATTAACATAGGAAGACAAGCAAAAGTGTGTCTTTTATATGGTTGAAATACAGAGAAGTTGTGTCAGGTCAAGGAGGACTTCATTAAATGTGGAAATGCAAGGCTGAGTTTTGGGAATGTGGTTTTCTGCAAAGAGCAGACAGGTGAAAGTTGCCATGTTTTTTTGAGTTAACTGTGTTAATATCATACATGCCCTTGTTGATGGATACATTTTGAAATGGAATGGGAAAAGGAATCACCATGCTTGTTTTGCTATGATACTAGGGAGAGATTTTCACTCTTGTAATATATGTAATTTTTATTAGTAATCATGAGGAAAGGAAAATGCCTTTTACCTTCAAGGTGTTATTTTCTAGTGCTTCATCAATTATCTCTTCCATTAGAGGCACAAGTTTCATGTTTCCTCTCATTTTTTAACCCTTTTACTTAATTTCTTCACAGAAAGGGTTGTCAAGCATTGGAACAGGCTGCCCAGGCAAAACGTTGGGTCACTGTCCCTGGAGGTATTTAAAAGGTGTGTGGATGTGGTACTTGGGGACATGTTTTTCTGGTGGACTTGGCAGTGTTGGATTAGCAGCTGGATTTGATTATCCTAGAGGTCTTTCCTGACCTAAATGATTTTGTGGTTCATTTTGTGTCTTCCTCTCTCTTGGAAGACTGTTCTTGATTTAAGTTTTTTTGTTTGGTTTGTTTGGTTTCAAATGCCTGTTAAGCGCTATG